>NC_062226.1:77800360-80200360 GCF_902686445.1 Sciurus carolinensis
AAAATATATGAGCTTTTTTGGAATTTAGGCTAAGTGAAGTAAACCAGACAAAACCCTGCAAATCTCACTTATATATTTAAACTTAAAAAGTTGAACTCATAGAAATAGTAGAAAACTCTGGGATCTAACTTACATCATGGATATTTGAATGTGTTAAGTTGTGTACAATAACCATTACACAATGTGTACACATATCAACTCATCATGTTACATATTCCCATGGTTTGGATATAGTTAATCCCCAGAAAAACTCATTTTGAAATTTGGTTCCCAAAGTAATAATATTGAAAGGTGATGAGAACTTCAAGAGGTAGAGCTTAGTGGGAGGTGATGTAGTACTGGTTGCCCTCCTGATGGGGCTACTGCTGGTCTAGTAGAATGGATTAGATCACACTAAGTGGGATTAGTTTCAGCAAGAGCGATTGTTATAAAAGAGTGAGTGTGGCCGCTCCCTGCTCACTTTCTTCTGCAAGCATCCAGTTCAATTTCTGTTTCTCCAACATGTTGTGACACAACCAGGGGTCCTTATCAGACATTGATACCATGCTGTTTGGCCTCTCCAACCTCCAACATCATGAGCCAAATAAACCTCCCTTCTTTATACATTATTCAGATATTCTGTTAATCGGCACAAAATGGACATACAACTTAAATATTTATTTGTCAATTAAAAATTTTTTTAATTGTCAAGTTAAATTGTCAATCTTTATTTGCCAATTAATTTTTTTAAAGTTATATTATCAGTAATGAAGTTGAAAAGGTCCTGTTTAACTTGGGTGCCTTTTTCTGGTGGCATTTTTTGAGTTCTGAGGCAGATTTGTTCCAAAAACTTGAATCTTTTTTTTTTTTTTTGCAACATTTACATAAGATCAAGTGATTAGGTGGTCAAATAATCAGTCAATCCTTTAAAGATCCTGAAGAGTATCTTTATGATCTCTTCAAAGATCATTAAATCAGTTTTAGGGAAACAGTAAGTAAATTTTTATTTTACTGTAATTCTTTCCTCACTATTCATCCTTTAAGTATTTCTAAAATAGAGGACATTCTTCCTGTCCTACACTTTGAAAATCTGACTGAAAATCTGATTTTATAGCAGGCCAACATCTTTTCTGTAGCTAGCATTCATGGTTGCTATCTTGTAGGCACTAGTTTCAGGAGACTAGCTTCTATTGTTCTTTAAACTAAAAATATCTTATTAAGGCTTCTGCAGGATTTGAAGAAAATATCAAGTAACCAAAAGCTTTCATCATAAAAGCCTTAATATTAGAAGTAAACAAATCACACCTATTTTTAGTAATGTAATGTCATGGTGTACAGACCATTTAGTAAGACCTTTTTAGTTTCTTCCATAAGAAGTTAACAGACTTCTCTGATGAGTCAGGCATGGTGGTGTATGTCTGTAATCCCAGTAGCTTGTGAGGCTGAGACAGGAGGTTCACAAGTTCAAAGCCAACCTCAGCAACAGGGAGGTGCTAAGCAACTCAGTAAGACCCTGTCTCTAAATAAAATACAAAATATGGGCTGGGAATGTGCCTCAGTGGTTTAGTGCCCATGAGTTCAATTCCCCAGTACTCCTACCCCCACCAAAAAAAAAAAAAGTAAGTTAATAGACAGTCTGACGTTGTAGAGCACACCTGTAATCTCAGTTACTCAGGAGGCTGAGGCAGGAGGATCACAAATTTGAGGTCAACCTCAGCAACTTAGGGAGACCATGTCTCAAAATCAAAAATAAAATGACTAGGGATGGAACTCAATGGTAGAGCATTCCTGGGTTCAATCCCAGCACCAATAAATAAATAAATAAATGAAACTTGCCAAACTATGCTATGTCTATCAAACATATAAAAAGATGATCAAATTCATATCTGGATAAGATATAGGCAATCCTTAGCACATTCTGAAGTTTTATTAAAATCATCATAAAATCTTTTTAAAAAGATCATTTGAAATCTTCATTTTCAAGTAAAAGTATCAAGGAGCTAGGGGAAACATATTTTTATTGTTTTGATTCAATATATTCATCTAGAATTTATGGCTTATTAGGTAAGGATTTAGATTTTCTTTTTTAGACTTGTGTAACTAGTTGCCTCAACATTATTTATTGGCCATATATATTTTATGAACTATGGTGTCTCAGTATTTTGCCAACTTAGCTAAGTTGAAACTGTGACTTGTGCTTTCCATTACCTTTTCCTCAACAAAAGAGTTGCCTTTTAAAGTTTTTACTTTATTAAGTATTCAAAGATCTAGACTACATGGTATTACATGAGATTTCTTCCTGAAATGATAAAGAAAATTAAGGAAATACTAAGGCTCATTTTTAAAGGGAAAAAAGAAAAAAAAAAACTTAACTATGAAAATTCTGGCATTTCAGTAGCAATTTAAAAGATTAATTTCTATCTTTACCCAAGTAATCCTTAAATTCAAGTTGAAATAGGTCTGTCCCTAACTAGGTATTTTACTTGTTACAGATTCATATTTATTAATATTTCACATAATCTACTCCTAGTTATGTGTGTACATTTGTTTGGGAATTTGCTTTGGCACATTAGCCAATTCTTTCAGTATTCAAATGCTCTTCCTACAATGGATTTGCAAAAGAGCCAAAAGGATTTGGAAAAAAAGGGAGATCAATTGCAACAGGGTCTGCCATGTAGTTTAGGCTTCCTCTTTACTAGTTCTGATCCTTTATTTGAATTCAGAAGAAAGATATGGTATTTAGAGAAGTTGGAAATGATGGCTAATGAAAAATTGCGGTTTATCTCTAGCTTCTATGAACTCACCTAAGTTATTTCTAGCTTATTCACAAATGACAATCAAAAACCTGAGATTGAGACAGTAAATTTATTTCCAAAGCTACTAGTCAATAAGGTGAGACAGTGGTGAATGTGTTGGCTTAAATGATGTAATTGTCACTCTCATCAAAGGAATTGCCTCTCATTAGATTTAGCCTCATTCTCGAATAAGACATCATCATAAATATGATATAGGATTCATTTCAAAAGATCAGACCTATTAAATCAGTACTGGAGACTGCTAGAAGATATAATTTCAAAAGTACATTAAACACTCTTAAACACATGACCCTTCTTCCCCCAGATACCTCTGAGAAAATGTAATTAAAACGTAGTCTGTTTTGCAGTATTTTTTAAAGGGAAAACTCATCAGATCTTTACAACATTAGAATATTGCATATCACGAGTGTTTGACTTTATTCCGCTGGATTCGACAATAAGTGCATAGTACTTATCTCTGCTTATAATGGAGAACCTGAAATGTGTGAAGACATGCTTCAAATGATGAAGAAAATGTAAATGCATCTAGTTTAAGGGGAGATAGACTATCTGCTAATTGCTTCAAGAATTGAGTGATTTGGAAGACCTCAGGAGAGAGTTCATTTCCCTGATTTGCATACACTTCGCTCTTGCTACCTGGCTTACTGCAAATGCCTTGATGATGTTACGTGTGGAGTGTTCCTCATCAACACCAGAGATTGAGAAGGATCCAGCGGCTCTGGGGACCAGAGAGCTTCTTCCCACTAAAGAAGCTGCCCCTCTTTGATACCCAGCCCTTAGGAGAGCAGACTTCACATTTGATAAATGATCTGGTTTTCTGATAGTCCATTGTTTTATTATTATTATTATTATGGTTACCAACAGTGAATTGGCTTAATTTTCATGAAGATGATAGTGAGCTTATTAATGTAGCACTTTGGATCTCGTAAAGATTCTCTCTTGACAGTCTAATAAAAAGGGGTAGAAAAAATGTAATATTATTTTTATTTCCTTTCAAAGCTTTTAACACTCTGTGGTATAAGTAAACAAGGACTCTTAAAAACACAAAATCAAATGCCAAGATGGCCTATAGCCTGCCTTTTATGCAGGTAAAAAAAATATAAATTCCATTAAAGAAGAAGAATGGGTTAGAAAAGGAAGAGTGAAAGAGAAAAAGGATAGAGGACGATAGAAATAGCGAGAATATGTCCCTGGAAGGTAGAGACAAAGGAAGATGCAAAGGATGAGAGTAAACTGAAGATGAAAAATAAATTAAAATAAGAGGAAATAAAGTGGGTACAGAAATAAAGAGGAAGCAGCAGAAAAAAGAGAGTAAGTGTAAAAGTGGATGCATATATAGGAAGAAAAAAAACTAAAAAAAGAGATATATAAATAACATTATATAATATGGATTGCACATTATGCTACTTAAAAATAAATTCAACAACAAAATCCTCCATACTTGCCACAATTTATATATAGACTGCACTGAAAATATGACCCTGCATTCTAACGTATGATTTTTGAACTTCATAAATCTGTGTCTTCCATATTGAGAACATTAGTAGGGCCTGAGAGAATTAAACCAACTCTGCCCATACCAGACAAAAATATTTTTAAACAATGCCTTAAAGTAGCCATTTCTGGGTATATAACAAAATAATCAAAATGTTAGGATTTTTCATTTGTCTTGAGTCCACAATCATGATCTAAAGCAGTATCAATGGTTGCAAAGCATGTCAGGGATAAAATGCACTTTAAAATTAAAAGAGCCATAAGGTTAACCTTCATTGCTGAGAAATCTGTTAAATATGAATGCAAAAATGAATAAAATATAAGGTCATAGGCAAATCATCCTGTTTTCATGAACCTTGATCATATAATGGAAGTTACATTTGTTACTGAAATGTGAATGAAGATGGAATTCAAGATAAGGTATTAATCATAATTAGAATGACTATGACAGGTCTGTGGTGACAAACACTTAACAAGTAGTAAGAATGCTTCTTCATAACAAACCTCTTAATTCATTAAATTCTTCATTAAAAGGGCAACCTCTTAATAAGTTCAACATAAAGTTGGTATAACATGCTATTTGCATTTTCTTTCTTTTTATTTCCATTTTAAGGGTGTATTGTTAACAAATTGAGATAAATCATTTAAAACATATAATTACTTGGATATAGTCACATAGTAATTCCCTAAGCAATTGCATGGTTATAAGTTGTCAGTGTGCATATTAATTTATCATAGCCACCAGCCTCATCTTCATTGATTCGCTACTAGCTGTTAGAAAAACAGATTAGGACGCACATGCTGCCCTTCTTTGAAAGTTTCATTGAGGCACAAGTAGGGCAAACACTGCTTTCCAATTAGAATCCTGCTGTTTGCCAGGACTTGACAATGACTAATTACAGTCCTAAATGACTTATTATGTTTGAATACATGATTATTTATAAATACATTTTAAGAGCTGCATAAAATAATCATTCCTGGTTTAAATATGAAAGGCTATTTTTGTTCAAAGGGTAAAGACCTGTTGAACACGTTGAGGTCAAAGAAAAAAAATATGTTTTAATGTTCATGTTGAAGTTGGCTTATGTGATCATAACCTTATAAAGTGGAGAAAAGAGTAAGCAGTTTACGATAATGAAGTTTTAAGAGGATAAATGTTAGGTTTAAACCTTAGTGCTATTGATTCTCAAATTTATAAGATTTTTTTGTGTTCATTGTTCTTAAAATATGTAAGTGCCTTCTTAGGACCATTTTGAGAACTGACTAGTTAAAAGGTGTGCAGTACTTGGACTAGTGCCTGCAACAGAGTAAGTAGTCAATGAATTTCAGTTTTCATTGTTATTCTGTGCTACATTAACAGTAACGATTAAGAGCTATGGCAGGTCCTGACAGCATAAAGCTTTAGTGTGAATTTCTGAATATATAACTAACCTTTGGATTTTTAAAATATTTTAGGGAGGGAATTCATTCAATCATCAGTTATTCATTGATCTGCTTTTAAGTCAGATACTGGGCTAAGCATGGAAAATAAGATGAACACCACGCACAACCAATGAAGTTGGGTCCCATTGCACTATAAGTTAAGCAGAGTGGAGCTATGAGTTGTTTTGTCAAAAAGTTACTTTTACACTTAAAATTTTTAAAAAATTGAAAATGTATATAAGAGTAATGATTAAGCTAAAAACCATGCTTGTACACCAAAAGTTAGCAGATCTTATATTTCAAAATATTTTCAGCACACACCTGTAATCCCAGCAGCTTGGGAGGATGAGGCAGGAGGATCACAAGTTCAAAGTCAGCCTCAGCAACTTATCGAGGCTGTAAGCAACCTAGTGAGACCCTGTCTCAAAATAAAAAATAAAAAGGGTTGGGGATGTGGCTCATAGTTCAGCACCCCTGAGTTCAATTCCCAGTACTAAAATATATGTATATATAAATTTCATTGACTCATATGGCAGACAGATCTAAGAGGCCCCCACTGATTTCCTGCATTTGCATCCATGCTTGTGTGTGATCCTTTCTTTCCCATTTGACATGGCAAAGGTGATGGACTACCACTCTTGTAATGGTTGTGTTGTATAAGACTCCATCCTAGCAGAATGAAGTGAGGAAGTCTCCTTGCTGGCTTGAAGTGAACAGTCATTTTGAAGAAATATATATAACAAGGATCTGAACTCAGCTTCTAGGAACTGACAGTGACCACAAGCTACGAGATAGCAAGTACTGGGATCCTCATCATACAACCACAAGCAAACAAATTCTGGCAACACCAAAAGATCTTGGAAGCACATTGTTTCCCAGGTGAGCCTCCAGATGAGAGCACAGTCCTTCTGATACCTTGATTATAATCTTGTAATAACCTGAACACAGGATCCATTAAGGTATGCCCAAATTTCTGACCCATGGGAACTGTGAGTTGAACCACTAAGTGTGTGGAGATTTGTTAACATAACCATAGGACATTATACAACTTCTAATGGTATTATGACTGCCTCAAAAAATGATTACTTTTAGAATGGCTTCACAGTTTTAAAAAATTAGAACTGTAAGAAAAGTTATTTGGTGAATTCTTCTTGCCTTTAAAAGGGAAACATTTATGTAACCCCCAGAGAAATTTATAAATATCATGAGAAAAGGCTCAAAAAGTTTCCAGGGAGTTGGGGTTGTGATTCAGTGGTAGAGTACTCGCCTAGCACATGTGAGGCACTGGGTTTGATCCTCAGCACCACATAAAAATAAATAAAATAAAGGCATTGTGTCCATCTACAACTAAAAATATATTTTAAAAAACTTTCCAAGCAGTCATTCAAATGTTTAATATGTTGTACTGGCATATAGACTGTCATGCTGTCTGACTTAGAGTTAAAACCCATTTTATTACAGTCCAGGATATTTTTTAACCTACATAAAATGATTTTTTCTAATCTGTAAATTTCATATTCTGGAATTATTTTGTTCAATTATTTCAATCATTTTGTTCTCTAGGATTAAGAATTCTAAATATTTTTATGCTTCATTTTCCTTTTCTTTATGATCTTTATGATCCTTATCTTTATTCTCTTTCCTGTTCCTCTCTGGAACTTACCATATTGGCTATCTTCTTTATCCCTTTTCAGCCTTCTCTATTCTGCTACTTGTGTGTTGTGAAGTCAACTTCTGTGCATCGTAGCAATAAGTGGTCTTTCCCAGAGATAACCATTTCAGTTCCTTTAGCCTTTTCTCCTAATACTTCAGTCTTTAGGTATTACCCATTGACATCCTACAATAAAAAATACACTCACAACTGCACTGTCTGTATCTCTCTCTGTCTCTGTCTCTGTCTCTGTCTCTGTCTCTCTCTCTCTCTCTCTCACACAGTCTCTCTCTCTCTCACACACACATACACACACACACACACACTTTTACCTTCTATCAAGCAAATTCTTTGTCAACCAGTTTTTGTTACTTATTCAGTGTTCTCACATTTATATGAGTAGATCAAAAATTATAATTACCTTTCATACCTTGTTAGCTTTTCCCTCATAAAGTTAAGGATTGCCTCCTTTTTATGCTTATTTTGTTCATATCTATGACTTGATCACCAGTTCATCCCCAAACTCTGTATAGGAAGAAAAAATTTTTCAATATGTGTGAATATATCACATTGGGAACCTTCTTTCACCATAATCCCAGGAATTTCTTTTACCCTGCTGTGTCTTTTATTCCCTATTCTGGATCCCATGCTTTTACTTTCTTTGTTTTATTGGACTACATCCTCCAGAAACTTTGTGAGAAACAGTATAGGCAAATATAGTTTTGGAGATATTAAATATCTGTTAATACTCAATTCACTGGGTTGTTTTTCTGGGTACAGAAATCTAAATTGGAAAACACTCTTCTTCATAATTTTGATGACATTCCTCCATTTTCTTTTAGTTTCCCAAGTTGTGATTGTAAAACCAATTTCTCTCTACCTCTTGATCCTTTGTGAGTTTTTTTTAAACTTACATTTTAATGCTTTCAGAATATTTGCTTTCTCCAATGTACTAAAATTTTATAATCATGTGCCTTGAGGTGGGGATGTGACTTTTTTCATGTATTGTGCTGGACCTTCAGTAGATTTTTCAATCTGGATTTATGTCCTTTAGTTGTAGCAATTTTTAAAGTATATATCTTTGATGATATTATCCCATTTCTTCTTTCTGTTTTCAGGTAGCTCTTAAAAACTATCTAAATATTGGATTAACATGACTGATGCTCTCTTTTTTCTTTTCTCTCATTCTTCCATCTAAAATATTTTCTCAATTTTATCTCCAAATTGTTCTTGAGCTTTTTATTTATTTTTAAAAAATTTTTTAGTTGTCAATGGACCTTTATTTTTTTTATTTATACGTGGTTCTGAGAATTGAACCCAGTGCCTCACATGTGCTAAGCAAGCACTCTGTCACTGAGCCACAACCCCTGCCCTGTTCTTGAGCTTTTTAATTTCTCTTATCATATTTTAATTTTCAATTTCTCTTATCCTAATTTAATTTTTAATTTTCTTATTGACAGAATTCTTCTCTTTTATTGCTCTCATTCTTGTTTTATGGAAGCACTGTCTTTTCATATTTCTCTCAGGAAATGTCCTTTCTACCAGTGCATTTTTCTTCATAAGCTCTGTATTCCTTTTTTAAAAATTTATTTAATTTTTTTCTATTTTGGTTTCTTTCTTTCATATTTGAAGCTTTCCTTAAATGTTTGGTGATTCCTTACTGTCCAGAATAAGGTATTTAAAAGCTAATGTTAATCTCTGTGTACATGGGTAGGGCTTGCAAACTGATGAGTTTCACTATCCCGTGATCAGGATTTTGGTAGGTTTAGTACTCCTAAATAATGGCATATGTAAGCCCTCTCCTTGGGTCATTGTCTGCTTGCTCAGAAAAATTAAAATTAACATTCTGCATTGGGGTATGTATCTGCATGCCAGTATTCATAGATCTATCATGGGAAGATGATTGAGGAGTTTCAAAAAAATAGGTGAAGGATGAATTTATGTTTATAAGCCTAAACATATTTCATATTTTCTGTTACATTTTACTATTTAGTTAATTATCAAGAATATACACACTATAATTAAAATACTTCTTTTTTTTTTAATGGACAGAATTCCTTTATTGTTTACTTTTATGAGGTGCTAAGGATTACACCCAGTGCCTCACACAAGCTAGGCAAGTGCTCTGCCACTGAATTACAGCCCCAGCCCCATAAATACTTGAGATTTAATTATATGTATTTATGAAAATTCTATTTATTGCTGCTGAAAGCCTATGATTCAATCTATGTGCATTTTCAGTTTATTGAGAATTGATTGAAATATTCTCACTGACACTAGTAAATGCAATCAGTTCATTAACATGATTCTTATAATTAGACATCAACTGGTCATGAACTCAGAATTCAACCATCACAGAGGTCAAAAAGAGAAAGGGCAAATGGACTCATCATATAGATAGGGTCTTAGTTAATTTGTGATGCTGTTGGGCATTCAAAGCCATCTGCTTGCTCTCTTGAGCCATGTAGGTGCTATACTGCAGTGTATTGAAACATATCTCAGCTTTACTAAATTTTATTCATCCAGTTTTTTATTAAGAATTCCATTTGCCTTTGGCAAGGATCTACTATTACTTTCTTCTTTCTAGTATCTTCTTTCAGTTACTCCAAATTTATATTAAATCTCATTCAGTCTAATCCTTTTTAGAAATTAAAACCTTTCTATTTGATTTTCTCTCATATACAAATACAAAAAAAGATTTTTAATGATTTAAATGTTATCACTTAATTAAATTGAAAATTTCTAAACTCTTTTTCCTCTTTCTTTTTTCTTTTTGTTTCTTGTTTTATATATATATATATATATATATATATATATTTTTTTTTTTTTTTTTTTTTTAAGCAGTACCTGGAATGGAACCCAGGTGTGCTCTACCACTGAGCTACATCTCCAGTCCTTTTTATCTTTCTTTTGAGATAGGATCTCACTTAGGTTGCCCAGGCTGGGCTGGAACTTGTCATCCTCTTGCCTCAGTCTGAGCGTAACTCGTATTGTAGGTGTGCACCACTGTGCCTGGCATACTATTGAAAGTTTTTTTTTCAATGCTAGGAATGGAACCTAGGGCCTCACCCATTCTAAGCAAGCACTCTACACTGAACTACCCAACCCTCAATTTTCTCTTAATATGATTGAAGTGATGGATAGAATGTGAATAAACAGAGTCATATTTTTTAGGCAAAAATGGTCAAGAGAATTTTGCTATCTTAAATTAATATACTGATATAATTAGCATATGGTTAAACTCTAAAACCTCAATAAGGTAAATTGACAAGTAAGTCAGAATAATTAATCTTTAACGTTAGGTAGAATACTTTAAAACACAAAACACAAAGCAAACAACAATAACAAAAAACAGACCAGATATCTTAGGAGGGAGCAATATAGTTCAAAGATTTCTGAAATTTGTTCATTCATGGATTTGGAAGATTCTCTTCCTTTATGGAATAATTTCTTTAATCCTAGACTGAGGTTGTCACTAAATTTGTGAAATTGCATAAAATAGTTTTTGATTATTTACATTTCAAAGAATAAGTGCTGCATCAAAAACTATCTCGTAAGAATGCTCATTTAAGTCAAAAACAATGTATAATCCTATCATACAATATCTCCCACACTTTTGCTTTTGTTACATCATTTTGTTACAAAATGATCCAAATTTGATTAGGAATAGATTGTGCTTCTAAAATGAATAAATCTAATCACTGAAGGTTTAAACTTTACTGGCAATTTAGTAAACAAGAAAGCCTCATATCTGGAATACTTTCTATAGTCTAGGGAGCCACTTCAGTTAACAGATTTGTACTTCACTTAATAAATCTGTTCTTCAGTTAACATACTGACCACAAGGTTACTTTCTTGGTTCTTTTCTCTTTACCTGGCTAGATAATTATTTCTTTTTTAAAAGAGGAAGTTTGGGGTTTTGTAGCTTTGTTATGTGGCTTCAAGCAGCTAAGGTAGAAATGATGAGCACGTTTAGCTTACATTAAGATAGAAGAATCCTCAGTTTATAAATGTCTCAGGTATTTCCAATAAATTGGAGGTCACCACAAAAGATGTTGGGATAATAAATCTAGCCTCTAAGTACACACTCCCTTTGCCCAGCGGGTAGCCTCCTGGGATCATTTGTCTGCTGTTCATTATCTTGTCTGCATTATTCAACAGCTCTGTTCTTGCTCAATGGGCTTCAGAGAGCTTTTAACAGCTGCAGCATCCTCCAATTTTTACTTAAGTTCCCTTTGTAATAAGGGAAAAAGGCCAAGAAAAAGAAAAGAAAAAAGAAAACTGTCTTTGATGGCCAAGGGCTACCTGGGTAATTTAATCCACATCAAATCTGAGTTTGTTTGTTTATTTTTGCATTAACTGTATCAGTGTCATATTGTAGTATTTAGAGGTCCAATAGAGAAAGCTTACATTTAAATACTAAAAATAGGAGACTTTTTTAAAAGGTAGCACAAACCATCTAAAGGATATAATTAAAAGGAAAAAAATCATTTGATTTCTTGGAAATACTAAGTATAAGCATCTCTTTTCATACCTGAAATACTGAGAAATTCTTTAAAAATCACCAAAAGTCTACAATGAGATTGAAAGAAAGTTTGAAGAAAGGAAAGTGAGGTGCTAGTTTATTAGTTTCCTGGGATAGAAACCTTTGCATTTGTTTTGTTTCAATTAGGACATATTTAGCTGATTCCTCAAATAAGTTATTTTTCAGAAAGATTGACATTCATGATCTGACTTAATAAGACTCTCTTGACTCTAACCTAGAGCTATTGTGTTAAAATAAACTACGGTACTGTATTTATCAACTAGATGATGAAAAATGTAAAATAGTTTTCCAATGACTGAAGCAGGGAACCTACTTTTTAAAAAAAAATTTATCTGCTCTTTTTAGTTATACAAGACACTAGAATGTATTTTGACATGATATATACATGGAGTATAACTTCCCATTTTTGTGGTTGTGCATGATGTGGAGTTATACTGTTCGTGTATTCATATATGAACATAGGAAAGTTATGTCTGATTCATTCTACAGTCTTTCCCATTCCCAACCTCCTTCTTTTCCCCCCACTCAAAAGTACCTAATGACAAGAACTGCCACAAAGGGTTTACAGCAAGCAGTGAGCCCATGAAGAAGCTAATGGACGCACTTCATGAACTTATCACTATTTTGACAAAGTTATGTGAGATTTAGAGGACTAATGAAAAATTTCTATTCAGAATGGTGGAGACCCACTACAATTGGTTCTATTCCCAACATTTTATGGCCTATCATATAAAAAAGTTGAGGTGAGTGGAACACCTATAAATAAATCAGCATTTATAACTGCATCTAGCTAATGTTGATCACAAGGAATGAAGTTATCCAATGATCATGTGATTTGTAATTAACACGAATTATCTATCCATTTTTCTATGAAAGCGATGCTTTAGACTAAAAGTATTTTAGGATGGGAGTGGAGAGAAAGGAGTAGTGTGGACAAAATAATTTAAATTTACTCCTGTCGCCCAGGGATCCTCTGATCTTTAGCAAGAGAATAAGGTCTACAGAGGTTACAGTCCACATCCAGAATGGAATGTCTTGATCTATGTATAATAACAAGAGACTGCAATTTCCTAGCATTAGATCATCATATTAAAAACCAAGGGAGCTTTTCAGCACCACCATTTGATCAGATTAAGATCCTTAGTTTTGTACAAAACACAGCTTGTTAGCCACCCAAAGTCTGAAAGCATCTCTAAAGTGTCATAGAAATGCTAAATAGTCTCAGGCACCTGGACAATGCCTGACCTCCAAGTAAAAACCAAAGACTTTCTCAATTATCAGGATATTTGTTACTGGGAAAAATCTAGATAATTAACTGAATTTGTAGTGAGAAATATGTAAATAAATGCATGCAACTTTTATCCAAATCCTTGATATGGTTTTATATGGACCTCTTAAAGCACATTAAATGCTCTGAAAACAGAGATGACCTTTGGCACTTGCTCATGCAATGGAAGAATACCAGTACAACAAAACTGTAAAAGCCATACCATGTTTCTCAAAATTATTTTCTGAATTGTTACACACCAAATCTGAAGCTGCTTCCTTAAACTATTAAAATTCAGTTTATAAAAGTAGCATTTGCTCTTGAGTATCAGATTCAATTTTGCACTTGATTTATATATTAATTCCCTCTCTTAGACAGTCAATCTTGCAATTCAGTGATTTAACTCTCATCATTACTGTCTTTTAGTATGCAGTCAGCACAAAATTAAAAGTTTAAGAATAACATGTGTTTTAGTATGCAATCAGCACAAAATAAAAAGTTTACAATAGGATACATTTAAAGTAGCGCTAGTCTCACAAAGTGGATGTCCAGATTCCTCTTATGAAAACAACTTTTATATTTTGTTTTGTTTTTTTAATTTTGTTTTGCTTTTGTTTTTAATTCCACCACTACTAATCTCAGGTTTCCACTGTCAGGGGCAATAGAAATAATCATTCATTGTATTTTTTGGTTTATTTTCATATTATCTGCTAAGCATGATAATTCATGTAACAATAAAAAAGACAGATTGTCCCAAATGTGTCATTTATGCACAAAATCTGAGAAAAAAAGGAAAAAAAGGAAAAGAAACCTCAACGGCATTCAATGTAACAGAAGATATGTTACTCAATTATATAAAATTAGTGAGAAAAAAGAGGGCAGTAGGTAGACACAGCTTTTAAATACAGATAAGCCATGTGATGTTTAACTAACTTTTTAGCATTGCAGGTGTGTATATATTACTATTCAATCTTCATTATTCTCTCATTTTTTAAGAAGGAATTTTGGCTTCAGAGTAACTGGAAACATCATTGATGAATTTTAGTGTCCCTTGTATCAGTGGTTTCTGTGTCACTCAGACTTCCAGATCTGTACAAGCAGCGGGCAAGAAGAGGTCTGGGGAGTATCTTTGAGACTGTTCATGCTTCTTTTTATCTATTAATGTTGGTTAGATAGGTATGTGTGTGTGGAGCAAATTGTTGATAAAAGCAGACATCACAAATGTGGAACAAAGCTCACAGGGTCAGGCATGAAGTGCTGGCTAATGACCCTGATAAGCATAACTCAATTCCTGTCCTCTATGAACATCCATATGCTCACCCACAAAGTGTAACTGTTTTTAAGGAACTCTGGCACGGATGTGGAGCATCTATTACACATTGCACCTAAACTTTGCAAACTATGACTCACAGATCAAATCTAGCATGCTACCTGTTAATCATATGACACATAAGAGAAGAATTATTTTACATTTTTAAAATAGTTCAAAAAATAATCAAACAAAAAAGAGTATTTATGACATATAAAATGATATAAAATGCAAATTTTGGTGTCTATAAATAAAGTTTTATTGGGACACAATCACACTTATTCATTTACAGATTGTCAACAGCTGCTTTTGCACAATGCCAGAGTAGAGTAGTTGCAACAGACACCAGCTGGCTTGCATAGCCTGAAATATTTACTATCTGGTCCTTTACAAAAAAAAAAAAGTTACTGATTCTTGAGTTAGAGGCTATCCGACTCTATCTATCTATCTATCTATCTATCTATCTATCTATCTATCTTTTACATTTAAGAAACTATAGTTCCAACTGTTCCAGGATTTGAATTCTTTCCTCACTATTGTAAATAACTTGTACATTTTTATTTCGTTGAAAAAGGTTTCTCTCCCAAAGAAACATATTGTCAGCATTTTTTTACATTTGTGATTACTAGAACAGTAGTACAAAGATTAGTGCTTTTCTGTTCTTTATTTCTTTAAAACAATTTCTCCCCCTTTTCTTTCTACTTCTTCATAAATTTTATAAAATTGACCTCTATCATAGTTGGAAAATTCCACAACCCTTAGAAATGAATCAAAAACACTAACTTCTTCCGAGGCAGTGCCAAGAGTCCTGTAATATATATACTTTCCCAAACAAGATTGGCAAACTTGGCCACTGAAGCAGCTGTAAAAATGGAAATGCAATCACAGAAGGAGTTATCAGCCTTATGAATTGAGGCATCTTGACACTACTTGACATTCATTCTCAATTACCAAGTTCAGGCTTCTTGCCTTCATTGAGCAGCACTACAGAGCACCTCACATAAATGAGTGGCTTCTGGGCAGCCATGATGGTGTAAGTAGCATGCTTCCCTTCTTCAAAGGACTTGGGTCAGCCAACAAAGCACTAAGCATTAAATTATTTCTGACAGCAGCCACAGGCTTTTAGAATGCAACCCGCCTCTCTCTTTCAGATGTTTATCTTTGAAGAAAGCACTCAAATCTTTATTGCAGTCATAAAGTGTGTTGTAATGATAAAAATAAAAAAAAGACATTTAACCTGTATCTACACCCTGGAGCAGAGACCTGGATATATTAATTGCCTTCTTTAATACTTTCTTCACTTCTGTTATAAGGTATGATCTGTGTAAAGATCAAAATGGAGAAGAGCTGCTGTGGAGTCATGACAAAGTCAGGGATGTGCCCAAGAACTCTTGAATCCCCAAGAATATGGGTGGAAATAAGGAAAGCTGAGTTTTATCCAGACATGTAAGCTTTTATTGCAGTGTTTATAGTAACTTCATGAATTATAAGATATAGAACTATCTATGGCTTCTTTGACATTTTAAAAATTATGTAATGTTAGAACCAAAGAAATTTATGTTCTATACATTCTTGTCTTCCTTGAGTGTCTCATATGTTTCAGACATTGTGCTAAACAATACTTATATGACTACTAATGCCATTAAGGAAAAGTACAGAGAATGTAGCAAGAATGATTTACATTAAGCTGAGGACAGGTCAGTGTTGGGCAAGGTTCCTCTCAGAAAAGGGGATTTAAGCTGCAAAGGACAAGAAGATACTAGACAAGGAAAATGTTCCATGACCAATGGTCAGCAGTGGAAGGACTGTGGTCCTTTCAGGTAAGTGACTATGTCACTGAGGTTTAGAGATACACCCTATAAATTTTAATCCATCAATAAGAATAACAAGATAATTCCACATGCCACTGACTGAAATTGAGGTTTTCTTTTGTAGGAAAGAAATATATCATGAACTAAATTATGTAATATGTAATTATGTATTAAGTTCCCTCAAAAAAAAAGTTGTGAAAATTGCCTGCTTGGAATCAATTAAATGTATTCAAAATCAGAATTTTCTTAGTTTTTTTTTTTTTTTGTATTATCTTAACCATAGCAAGAGATTATGAGGTATGGGGATGGAAATGTGCTTCTTATTTGTGCCTGCATTACCATGGCTAAGATGCTTTGGTTCCAGAAACCATTTGCTCAGGAAGAGGCTCAGGAAGACCCAAGAAATCCAAACCTATGTCACAACCATAGCACAGATTAAACCACACATGACAAGAGACTCATTCCTCTCTCTGTCTCTCTGTGTCTCTCTCTCTCTCTCTCTCTCTCTCTCCCTCTTTTTTTTTTATGTAAAACTCTGACAAATAAATCGCTAAGAAAAATACCAGAAATCCAATGAGAGAAAAAGAACAAAAGATTTAAATAGGTAACTGACAAGAAATACAAATAACCTTAAACATGCAAAGATGTAGCTGGGGGTGTAGTTCAGTGGTAGAGTACATGCTTTGCATGCATGAGGCCCTGGGTTTAATACCAGCATAAGAAGGAGAAGGAGCAAGTGCAAGAAAAGAATATTCAACCCCTAGTCTTCTTTTTAGGCTATTTTTTGTTTGTTTGTTTGTTTGTTTGTTTAGTTATAGATGGACACAATACCTTTAATTAATTAATTTATTTTTATGCAGTGCTGAGGATCAAACCTGGTACCTCACAAGTGCTAAACAAGCACTCTACCACTGAGCTATAACCCCAGTCCTCAATCCCTACTCTTAATTAAAGAAATTCAAGTTAAAATTGTATTGAATGTTGTTTTCAAATACTTAATTAAAAAAGATGAAAACACTGGATAATATAGAATTGAGAACAGGGCATGGGGTTATTTCACATGTGCTATTGGTCAAAGCATAAACTGGTACCCTCTATTTGTGAAATAATTAGTAAATGAAATTATAAAAATATATAAAAAGGCTAAGCAGCTTAATTGTTCAACAATTGGGTTCTTGATAAATAAAATACAGAATAATCAGACAACAAAATACCCTATATCCATTAAAAGAATGAGGTGGATGTGTCACTGCTTTCGGATATGAAAAGATCATCAAGATAGAGTAAATGAAAAGGGCAAAGGGAAATGTGATTATTAAAAACACATTAATATTTTCTAAAGGAAATATACATATACACATGTTATGGGCTGAATTGTGTTCCCCAAAATTTGGATGTCGAAGTCCCAACATTCAGTAATTCAGAAGATGACTCTACTTTAAGATAAGGTCTTTAAAGAGGTGATTAAGGTAAAATGAGATTTAGGGTAGGACCTGTCCAATCTAACTGACACCTTTATAAGAAGGAGATTAGGACCTACAAAGTCACACTAGGGATGAGTGCACTGAGGAAAGGCCATGAGAGGACATAGCCAGAAAGTGACCATCTGCAAGCCAAGGGAAGAGGACTCAGGAGAAATCAAAGCAGCCAAATCTTGTTCTTGGACATCTAAACTTCAAAACTGTGAGAAAATAAATTTCTATAATTCTTTAAACTACCCCTTCTATTCTCTTTTGTTATGGCAGCTATAGCAAACTAATACAACATGCATATGCATACATGTACTTGGAATATTTCTGGATGTATTTATCTTCAGAGAGTATGGCTAGGGTCTAAGATAGGAAGGACGCTAACTTTTGTACTGCTTTAGATTTTCCATGTGCATCTATGGTGAATTTGAGGATTTCAGAGTTGATTAAAGAAAACATCATAGTATTGCACAACAAGATTTCATGGGCATCTCTGGGACAGGGAAGTCCCTCATGCCAGTAGATCTTCAAGAGACAGTGCTACAAGGCCACTAGCTAGAAGAGGTTAGAGGGTAAGGGAATGCTGGAGGGAGAGGAGAGTTGGAGAGGTCTAGGCAATGTTTAGCAGCAAGGTGGGGAGTCTCTGGGTCAGAGAGCTGCAAAGGGCAGTCACAGTTTGGGGTCATTTGTAACTAGGGGGTTTATCTTCTCTATGGCTAGCAAATGTTGGGTGCAGTTTCATGGATAATGCAAAAGAAGTAGATAGGCTTTGAATTGCTAAAACTAAGCTTTTCGGATGTATATATCACATTTCCAGTTTATATATACATATATAATTAATTAATTATGTATTAATTAATATATGATATATGAATATATGTTAATCATGATGCATTATCGTTAATCAAGTCTTTAATTAGAGACATTTCCTCCCTAAGCACGTCACCTAACCATTCATTTCAGCTGCTGCTCTTTTTGGCCATCACTCTCTTTCTCTCTTTCTCCTAGGGGAAGAGAAATCTTTGATTTGTTGCCTTTGCCAATAACAAAAATACTGGATAGCCAGGTTGCAAAGCTGTTGCCTTGGACATCTTTTACATGAATCACATCAAAAGAGCCAGGATGCCACTCCCTATTGGTGCTTACACCAATTCTTCCCAAGTTAGCACCACTGGTCACCATACATCTTACCCCTTGATGAAATCAGCAATTCTGACAGTCTTCAAATCAATCTGAAAGATGTCATTCATCTTGATGAGATGATCAGGGTAGCAAAGGGTACAAGTATTGTGAGTCACCAGATGAGGGGTTCCTTTTGTATCCACAAAGATCTATCTCACTCTGCACACTTGGCCTTCTCAGGTGTAATATGATGAACAGCAAAGCAACACTTTGGTGTCACAGATCAGATGGAAATTTTCTCTGGTCTTGTCAACACGGATATCTATAAAACCAGCAGGGTAGATTATATCAGTTCAGACTTTGCTATCAGTCTTAATGAAGTGCTCCATGTAAATCTTCTTTACTTTGTCTCCTGTTAAGGCATACTGAAGTCTGTTCCTTATAAAAATGATAAGAGGGGAAGATAGATATTCTCTGCTTGTTGGGACCAGTGGATGGATGAATAACAAATACACTGGTCAATTTATCCAGTATCCAATGCTCAGAAGCTGCTACTTGCTTCAGATGCTTCTTGGGACCATGAGTCTTAGCTGGGCCAGGCATGGAAAGAGCCTTGGAGCTATAATTTAAAGAAGGTGGAAATTAGCTTGATTTAACCATTCCACAATGTGTATATTTCAAAACATTCTGGTGTACACAAGCACATATGATTTTAACAATTAAAATACGTAAGTATTGTTAAAACTTCATATTTTCAATGTTGTAAGTATGTACAATTTTTATTTGCTGATTTAAAAGTGAACAAGTAGGAAAATTAAAAACAAAGAAATTGAATGTATAAAGATGTGAGTTTGGCATCAGCAGGCGTTGAGCTAACAGTTGTAGCTTTCTGTGAAGAAGTAAACAGTATAGAGGTTAATAGAGATGGGCCATCTTTAATCCATCTACATAATAACATCATTATGATCATTGTCATCATTGTTGTCATTGTCCATCATCAACATCAAGTATTAAGTATGAAAAAAGGAATGCGGTTATATAGAAGTTTCTTCTGAAGAGTAACTATCTTTCACTGGGAGGCCTCAGACTGAGGATTCCCACCATCTCTTTATTAAACATAGTGCCTCTCTCCCTTACTCTGAATCTCTGACACATTTCCTTTACCTAAAGCTGGCAAGCTGGTGTGTCTTAACATCAGGACTTTTATCTCAAAATGTATTCATATACATTTATTGGCAACATCTTTGAAACAGTATGTCCATAGAAGAAAATATTTGTTTATTCCACAAACAATAGTTACTTTCCTAAATAGCATAATTTATTCAACAAAGGCATGGTGAGGAATATAAGAGAGTGGAAGCTTACATGAATGTAATTTGACTAAATTTTGTTGCTCAAAATTATTTTCTGCAATCTAGTACCAGCTGTGATGTAAGTGGGTACTATAAGAGTCCAAAATGAGTGTGCTCCATGACAGCTGAATAGCAAGAATAGGGAATTTTCATAGACTGGAGATAGCCTGGAAAGAAGGACAGAATTTAGATAAGAAGAAGAAGAAAAAACTGTGCAAGAAGAACATAGGATGATGATGCTAAGGTACCATTCACAGTGGGAGGAACAGGGCAAGTGCATCTGACTCAAGAGATTCTACCAGTGGAGGAAGGTTAAGACCAGTTGGGTGGACAGGACAAAACTCCTACCCACAGACACCACAGCAAAGGAACAGAGAGGTGACTGACCACTTGCATGGAAATGAGAATGGGAACAGATGAATCTTTCTGATCTGAGACATGTGGTTAAGCCATGCCAATGGTTATCCAGCAGAGGAATTAACAATAAGAGATTGGTAAATGGAATGCATGAAAATTTCAAAAGGAGTCCTTGAAAATCTGAGGCTATAGTACCCTATTTTTATGTAGTGCTCCAGGATTGGATCCCAAGGTTAAGGGGCTTTAGAGGTAAAAACATTTCCCCATCAGATGAAGTCTTTTACTTATTATTATTATTATTATTATTATTATTATTATTTTTGCGGTGCTGGGGATCAAACCCAGGGCCCTGTGCTTCCAAGGCAAGCACTCTACCAACTGAGCTATCTCCCCAGCCCAGATGAAGTCTTTTAGTAACAAAAGAGAAACTAATAGAAACTGATATATAGAGAGTCTGGCCCAACATCATGTAACTTATAGCTTATAAGCACGTGCAGCAAAAAACAGAGATAGAGTGATTGACTTTTTGCTTTGGGGGGAACATGTTTGTTTATTTGTTTGAACATTAAGAAAATCAGTTTAACTACAACCAAGGGTATGTATAGGAAAATAGAAGATAAGTGGTTCCTGATTTTGGGACTATGCAAGATAGTGGAGAGTACATATGATGTTTTAAGAAAAAGCAATTACTTCAAGCCTAGAAGATGAAAATTTTCATAACAGGGAGGAAAATGTTGCATTGTGTATGAAGGTTTATGTGTTTTCTAAACTTAGACATGATTATGTCCAATATACCAGTGCTGATATATTCTCTGCCACAAATAATAGCTTGAAGAGAGAAGGGGAGGGTAAAGAATCATCCCCATTTTGTTCAAGCAGACATTTCAGTCATTTCCTTGAAAAGAAAAATCATTTAAGACTGTGTTATATGATTTGTATGCTTGTGTGTGTGTGTGTGTGAAATGAGTTGATCCATAAATATGTTAAAATCACTATGGTTTTTAAAATCAGAAGAATAACACATGAAATATGAGTCTACTTGTAATAAGATAGGTGATATAACAGAAGTCTATCTGTAATGTCATAATGCTTCAATGTTTGCTAGAAAAATTAAATAAATTTGGATAAGAACAGCCTCTTGAGGATATAAAATATATATTTACCCTAAGTAATAAATGATATTTGTAATTGACGTAAATAATTTTTAAGTTATTGATTTTTTAACTCAATACACACACACACACACACACACACACATATATATATATATTTGGTGATAAGATGCTTAGGGCAAAATTTGATTTAACCATTTGGGACAAATAAACAGTGGGTTTGTCTTCAATTTCTAGAGGGTATTTAAAGTTGTCCTTACTACTACCACTACTAGTTCTGTCCCCATTAACTACTAGTAGAAATATATACTTTGTCATTCCACCCACAGTTTACTATCAAGTTGTGCTTTTAAAATGCTGACACTGACAAGTGGCATATATAGTAAATTAAGAATTGTCTGAGTTTTTGAGCCTTATTTGTGTAAGCTTTCCAAAATTAAGCTCAGAATTTTTATAACATAGGTATTTAATAGAGTGCAAAAAAGTCTGTATAAAGATTTTGCCTGAACTTCAGGCCATTTCGTTCATAACTTCTTTGAAGCATTTGCAAGGTGTATCACATGTTTAAAAGCTTTAGAAGTATAAATCTTTTGCATATACAAATGTACAAAAAAATACCAGACTCTGTATTCAGTTGACATGACACTGAAATGCATAGATGAGGTCAGTGGACTGGGATATCAGAGTAGATATGGGATGTAGAGTAGAAAGCATTGAAGAAAGAAACTGAATTGGAAATGAGAAGGGGGAAGCAAAATTTCATAGGATTAATAAATTATGAACACTGTATTATAAACGCTTAGCATATTAGAATCATTCTGGAAGGGTCTAATATAGGAAATAAATGTCTTAACTCTAAGCCCTGTGCCCATAACCAACACATACTTGCCTTTTTGTTAAATGCAAAAATGGTTTTTAAAATCAGAAGAAGATAACTTCCTATATACTTGGCATTGTTGGTCATCATTTGTAATTCATAAGGATAGATTTTGTGGGGTTCGATCAGCATACATAACCTGAAATCTGCAATATTTTGTCAAAGTTCAGTCCCAGGACTCACTGCGCCATAATTGAGAATTAGATTGCCTATTTTGTCTGTAATATACAAATTAATGAATAAAATATAGCAATATTTTATTAATGGCTGTTAAGATCTCATGGCTTCTTTTGTGCATGCAAAATTAGTGTTTTCTCAAATGTATTATCTCATTCTTGCAAAAAATTATTTTATAGATATAGAAAATAAGAAAGGAAACTGACAGAGTTAAAACTAGGACCTATCTATATCTTCCCTTTGTAAACTAAATGTGTTATTTATCAGACTACTCTGTGTATGAAAGTCAGGGCTCCATCAGCCTGTGCTAGAAGGACCCTATCACTTCTATCCAGAGTGGATGCACAGACCCCATTTGGAGTATGATTCTGTCTCCTATGTTTGAAAGTGTCTGTTCTGACTGACTGAATGACTTTTTAATAATGTTAATATCATCCTTGATTCAATCCAGACTTACTTAGGACCAAGTTTTCAAGGCCATTGAAAGATTACAGGGAATACATCTACCTGTTCATCTACAGGTTAATTGCATAACATAAACATCAATTAACTTACTGATATGTATTTAATGAAAGCTATTACTGTCGAAGAACTGAATAAACTTTGAACATTAGCCATTGTTGGAACGTAACACAAAGGAATTTTTTTTATTGAAAAGACAATCTAGTAGTGAGATGAAGAAAACAATTCTAAAAATAAACAGTAGTTATTTTCACTGGATTCTATATGTAGGTCTGTCATCATATTTTAATATGATGCTTTATTCACTTTACGTGGTTATAAACATTTTTCCTTGTCCCTACTGTTTTTTTCTAATCATACAACAACTGCTGCATACTATGTTAACATATATAGTTTTTCTTTAAATATTTTTTTAGTTGTCATTGAACATTTATTTTTATTTGTATGCAGTGCTGAGGATCGAACCTAGTGCCTCACAAATGCTAGGCTTGAATTTTACTACTGAGCTATAACCCCAGCCCACATAGTTTTAATATTTAACTATGATGTTATCACTTCATGATAATGTAAAGTTAATACAGTAATGCTTTGGTAAACCTCAGGTATTTGAATCTACATGATTCACAACACTAAAAATATTTTAAGTTAGTTATTATTTTAATTATCTACACTCTTGCAAGCATTGTTATCCTAAGGTATGAACTAACAATTCAAATTGAAAAATGTGAAAACACACCTTGAAGGTACAAATTACATTTACGATAAATACCAAATGATTTTTTATTTGTTTAACAGGAAATTTAAACCAAACAGGTAATTAAATACAATTTTTAAGAAAAATAATTTAAACCAATGTTCTACGTTTGTTCAACGGATATTTCTATCACTATTTCTGTAAGAGATAAGTAAAGGAGCGCAACCTTGGTGAAACTAGAATATAGTGTATTTAGAATAAGAAGAAAGAAGCCCTACACATGGCCATTTTGTTTTTACACATGTTTTAATAGTAACATGTCTAAACATACTGTTTGGGCTTTGGGCTGTCTTGGCGGTTGAACACCTGGATGGCCATCACTGCTTCAGCCCCGACAGCAGTGTGATTTAACTTGAGGTCAAATCCCATGCAAGCACAATTTATCAATGCAAAACTTTATCTCACCAAAGCATAATGGGTTCTGCCAAGCCTGTTCATGCCAATACAGATCATTTAGTGTATAATTGGTTGCAATTGCACTCACACAAGCTGTGACAGTTTCTATCAGCAATAGGGTAGTATTTGGAAAGTCAAAGAAACAATTACATCCTGCAGGAGATGGCCTGATTTGGGAAGAAAACAACTCAGTTTTTCTCCACTTCAAACAGGTAGTGAGGAAAATGCAATACCTGACATCATCTCTTCTACAAAATTTGAGAAGTCAAAATAACGGAAAATGCCAACTTGGGAAATAAAGGATGAAATCATTTGGTAGGTAAGGCAAATAAAATGAAGAGAATGTTAATTAAAAGAACTCAGAGATCACATAATATTAAGGTGGAAAATGACATTAATGTATGAAATATCATTCCACTGATAAATTCTTCAATAAGAAAGTAGGCATCCAGGTGTGGTGGCATGTGCCTGTAGTTCCAACTGTTAGAAAGGAGGATGCAGGAGGACTGCTTGAGCTCACAAGTTCAAGGTCAGCCTAGAATTTGTCCCCCACCCCCAAAAAAGGGGGAAATAGACTAGGCACATATGGGAAAATGCAAAGCTAAATTAGTATCAATAATAAGTTAGCTAAGTTGACATAAATTTATTTTCTTACCCTCATAATTTAATGCAAAATAATATAACAGTGATATGTAATTTTTGCCTGTCCCATTAGCAAACATAAAAAAGAAATTTAATATCCAGTTTAGACATGTGTGTGGATAAACAATCTCCTACAATATTGATGAAAATAAAAATAAACTTTGAGTGGAAGTAATGTGTAAAACTTTATTGAACTATTTATATCATTCACTCAATAGTATTCCATAAAGTAGTCTCCCATAGAGAGAGACACTTACAAAATTATGAAACAACAAAGTCAGGTATGGTAGTACACACCCGTAATTCCAACTATTTGGGAGGCTGAGGCAGGAGGACCCAAATTCAAGGCTAGCCTGGACTACTTAGTGAGACCCTGTCTCAAAATAAAACAAAAAAGGGGCTGTGTATCTAACTCAGATATAGAGCTCTTGCCTAGCATGTGAAAAACCCTGAGTTCAATCCCTAGTATTGAAAAAAAGAAAAAGAAAAAATATATGTATATATTGCCTGTGTATATAAGATACAAGTTGATGATCAAGAAAAGTTAAGAACAACCTAAATATGAATGGGTTATTGATTTAATAAACTATCATACATCTACACCATGGAAAACTACACATAAATGCTAAAGAATGTAAGAAAATCTTACAATAGAATGTTTGATATATTAAGTGAAAATGCCTATAGTAGTAATAATAATAATAATAGCAACAATAATGACCATAATAAAAGCTAATATCATATGATTTTGACTATACAACATTTGTGAAAAGGCAAACTATGGAGATAGTAAGATCAGTGGTTGTTAAAGGTGAGAGAGGAGAGAGGGATAAATAGGTAGAGCACAGAGAATTTTTGGGGGGGAAGGGTTGGTACTAGGGATTGAACTCAGGGGTACTCAAGCCACATCTCCAGTTCTATTTTGTATTTTATTTGGAAACAGGGTCTCACTGAGTTGCTTAGCGTCTTGCTCTTGCTGAGTCTGGCTTTGAACTCTCAATCCCGAGCCCCTGTGATTACAGGCATACACCACCACGACCAGGGCACAGAGGATTTTTAGGACCGTGAAACTCCCCAGCATGGTAAGTACAGTGGTGGATACTTGTGATCATGCGTTTGCCAAACCCAGTGAGTAACAGCAAGAGAGTGAATCCTAACATAGACTATGGACTTTGAGTGATAATGATGTGTCAGTGCAGATTTGTGAACTGCAGCAAATGTACAACTCTGATGGGGAATATTGATAGTAGGGAGTACAGGAGGCATTTGGGAACTGTGTACTTTCTACTCAATTTTGCTCTGAACCTAAAACTACTCTAAAAATAGAGTTTATTAATAACAATAGTTATTGAGAATTCATTTTTTCATATCATGCCAAGTCCCTTACAAGTATTATTTCACAAGAATTTAATTTTTACAAGAATTTTATTATATAAGTAGTATTTTTATTTGTAGATGAGGAAATCTGAGCTGTAAGGAGGTTAAATATGTTGTCCAAGATGCTAGGAAGGGACAGAGCTGGTTCTCAAGGCCAGGTTTAAAGTCTCAGAGTGCCTAGGACCTACCAAACTCCCAAGGTCAAGTCTTACTGTAAAATTCCAAAGTCTGGATGCCCAAAGTATAGAATGATCCAATTTCTAGAAGAAATACCTAGTAAATGCATAGAAAAAAAAATAGAGTATTGACCAAACTGTTAACATCTTCTATCTGCAGAAGTGGAAACTATAATGTTGTATTATATTCTCTTTATTTCTACATTTGTAAGTTTTGCACGCACATTTATGGGTTTACAATGAGAAAGTCAATAACACAATGGCCTGCTTTCTCTTTTTTTTTTTTTCAAGATTAGTTTCAGCTCTTTTTTTTCTTAAATTTGTTTCTTTATTCATTTTACACAAATGGGGTACAATTTTTTCATTTCCCTGTTGTACACGATGGAGAGTCACATCATTTGTGTAATCATACATGTACATACGATAATGATATTTGTCTCATTTCATCATCTTTCCTTCCCCCTGCCTCCTCCCTATCCCTCATTTCCTCTACACAATCCAACATTCCTCCATTTTTCCATACCCTCTCCCTGCTCCCTGCCCCTGTTATGTATCAGCATCCACTTATCAGAGAAAACATTCAACCTTGGTTTTTTGGGTTTGGCTTATTTCACTTACTATGCTTGGCTTTCTGAAAGTCTATTGTAAAATAGCATTCCAAAATGACTGATATGTCTTTACTTAATGTTCTGAGAACTTCTGAGTGCAGGGATTCCCAAATGCCAGTCTAAGAACCTAACATGTCACCATCAGCTAAGTAATTATTTTATTGCACACACCCTATTCTTTGGCCTCAAGTGTCCCATCCTACCCAGTTGGTGTATCTGGGATGGAGCTTAGGAATTTACATTTTTAAAAAGCTCGAAGGTGATTCTGATACCCAGCCGGGTTTGGGAATTGTTGTTCTAGAGAATGTGCTTTATTTAGATCAAAAGAAGAAGAGAAAGAGTGCACCATATGGTATGTTACTCTTTCTTTAATTTGATTTTGAAGTGGTGTCATGGAGAAAAGGTGCTTTATCAACAGCACTGCCTTATCATTGAAAAGATACTCACTGGAATTATCTGAAATTGGCAATAATTCATATATATCTTGGAATGGGAGGGAGAGAGGTATTTGTAAGGTTTTATAAACTGAATATTAAAATGCAGTGGCACTGTGCAGGGATAGACATGGAGACCAGTGTGTACTAAAGAACACAGGAAACATAATCAAGCACAGCTGGCTGTCAGCCTATTGCAGGGGTGGCCACAGATCAACGGAAAGGATGGCATTGGGCAGTGAGCGATCTATAGGGGGAAACTAAGATTAACTCTTAGAGTTTCTGGTACTAATTGGACATTCAGATTTTTGTTTTAACAGAGAAATACCTAACAACAACAACAACAACAACAACAACAACAAAACACCTGAATTCCCTTTCCTTAGCTGGTCTCCTTGAGGTGAGGAATCTCCTTTACAAACCAGGACTCTGCCTCCTCCCCCATGTTCTGTTAGTGCTCCTGTTCCCCTGGGTTCTTCTCATGGTTGTCTTCCATTTTCTTTACTCTCTACCAGGAAGCTGATGGTCCTCATCTGTTCTCATGACAAAGACAAAAAGAAATCCCAAACGTATTCTTTCCAATGGAGGCTTTTGTTCCAAATTCCAACCCATATTCCAAAGCCTTAGGATCAGAAAGACAGCTAATACATCAACTTATTGTCATCTCTTAACACTTTCCCTACTAAAATTATAATTTAATGAAATCCCTACCAACAAGTGTCCCAAGGTAGAAATTTGTTAGTCCACTTAACTTTATCTTCTCCCTGTCATCTGACCAAGTCCTATAATTTATACCTAAAATACATCTCTCGACTATACTCCATCCCTATTGCTTTTGCCTTAGTTCAAGTCCTCAACACTCTCAGCCTATAACTGCAAATCTCCTATCTCATCTCCCTATTTTGCACCTTCCCCTGGTCCAATTTATTCATCATATTCGAATGTAGAGTGATTTAAATAAAATTGGTTAAAAAATCAAATCATGCCTACTGCTTGCCTTCTTAAAGAACTAGTGACTTCATCAATGTTTATAGCAGCTCAATTCACAATAGCTAAACTATGGAACCAATCTAGATGCCCTTCAATAGATGAATGGATAAAGAAAATGCTGCACATATACACAAGGGAATATTACTCAGCCTTAAAGAAGAATGAAATTATGGTATTTGCAGGTAAATGATAGAACTGGAGAATATCATGCTAAGTGTAATAAGCCAATCCCAAAAAAAACAAAGGTCAAATGTTTTCTCTGATAAGTGGATGCTGATCCATAGTTAGGGGTGGGTAGGGAAGAATGAAGGCACTTTGGATTGTGCAGAGGGGAGTGAGTGGAGGGGTGAGGAAGTGGGGATGGGAGGGACTGTAGAATGAGGCAGACATTATTACCCTAAATACATGTATGGAAAAAAAACTAGTGGCTTCTGAAAGCCTACATAACTAAGTCCAGTTTCCTTATTTGGTAAATGACAATAATAACAGAACTAGCATATGAGTACTGATTTTATAGATGAGCTAAATG
The DNA here is from genome assembly GCF_902686445.1 of Sciurus carolinensis. NCBI lineage: Eukaryota > Metazoa > Chordata > Mammalia > Rodentia > Sciuridae > Sciurus > Sciurus carolinensis. Next base: position 77,829,490 of record NC_062226.1, read on the forward strand.
ATGTTCCAAGATGTTTTACATATTTTCCAAGGTGACTTACAAGTAGTAAAGCTGGGATTTGAACCCAAACTGAATGTTTCTCTTAGGGAGGAAATTTATAACAAGAGCTGTCTGAAAATAAAACCTGTACAACATAATGTCAAAAGCTCTGGATTAGTGGAAGCAATCAAGCAGATTGCTTGTTTGTATGTCCAAAGATACAAAGAAAACAATTTCTGTAGGATTGTGGAGTGATTTAATTTAAGGACATATAGGAGTTTTTCCTAGTAAATTTTCCCCATATATATTTCATTATTTGCATCTCCAAGTGATTAAAACAATGCAGTGCATTTTAAGAGGGAAGGTTTTAAGCCTGCCATGGTGGTGTATGCCTGTAATCCCAGTGACTTGGGAGCTGAGGCAGGAGGATCACAAGTTTGAAGACAGCTTAGTGAGACTCTGTCTCAAAAAAAAAAAAAGGACTTGGGATGTAACTCAGTGGTAGAGAACCTTTGGGTTAATCCCCAGTACCCAGTACCACAAAAATAAATAAATAAATAAACAAACAAATAAACAAATAAGGAAAGAATTTGGCAAGTGTGGGAGTTATTCAGAAAATGATAATATTAATGTTTACCATGTTGCTTATTTTCTGAAGTCTTTGAATCTTTACTTAGATAACAAATATTTGTAGTCTTTGACTAAGAGCAACCCTTAGAATCAAAATTTAATATATTTAGTAAGTATTGTTTGATAATGGCATGTTATCAAGGAATAAGATCTTTTCTCCTCTATTTCATGTAATCAGACTTTCATAAGAACCCTTTGTAAAGGATAAACCAGATCTAAAATGGACTAGTCTCCTTGTTTCTCTGTGAGAAGCAATGAGTGAAGCACATGTAATTCATTTTATTGTTTCTCAGAGTCTTTTTTCTTTAGGAATATTTTATTGACATAATAAATATACATATGTGGTATAGTGTGATGATTTAACACATATATACACACAATGTCAATGAAACAAATCAGGGTTTTTAGCATTTACACCTCCTTAAACTGTTATCATTTGTATTGGGATGCCTCAAATACCTCTCTTCAAGTTCTTCATAAAACATATAATAATTGTGGAAAATTAGCCCATATAGGACATAGGACATTAGAAAATTTATTCTTCCTATGTAACTGTATTTGGTTCCTGTTATCCAACCTGTCTTATTCATCCTCCCTCCCTTTTTTTGTTCACACAAGTCAAAGAAAATGCATCAAAGAGAACATTGGCTATGAATGGATATATTTGTTGCCTCCTCTGATCAATACTTGCTGCCATCTGCTGGTCATAAGAGAAAACTTCAAGTAACTAACAAATACAGATTTGTGGTAGGGCTTTATAAAGAACAGGGAAGGGTTAATTATCCCGAACTGTGCTTTTTAATTTGTGCATTATAATTATACATAATAGTGGGATTCATCGTGTCATATTTGAACATGCACATAACAATTGATCAATTCCTTCCCCATATCTCCCCTTTCCCTCCCTCTGATCTACTTGCTGTACTTACTGATCTCTTCTATTATTATTACTGAAGTAATATTATACATAATCAGTATTCATTGTGGCATATTCATAAGTGGACAAATCATAATTTGGTAGATTTAATTCTCAGTATTTCCTCATGCCCTCACCTCCTCCCTCCCTCTGGATTCCCTTTCTCTACCTATTGGTCTCCCCTTTATTTTCATGAGATCACATTTTTTATTCCTGTTCTTTTTTTCCTTATATAGTTTCCACATTGAGAAAAAATAGTCAATCTTAATTTTCTGGTTCTGGTTTATTTCACTAAACATGATGTTCTTCATTTTATCCATTTACTGGCAAATGACATAATTCCATTCTTCTTATGGCGGAATAAAACTCCATCATGTATTCATACCACATTTTCTTATCCATTCATCTATTAACAGCCACCTAGCCCACTTCCATAGCTTGGCTATTGTGAATCAAGCCATTAGTGGCATCGGTAAGCATGTGTCACTATGGTATTATCCCTTCTTCCCTTGCAGATAGCAGTGGACCAATGTGGAAGTTTATGGGCAAGATTGCTGGGATAGTCTTTAAAGATGGCTGACTCAACTAGGAATCACTTTTTCCCCTTTTTCTACCTTTTCTTTTTTTTCCTGCTCAAATAGCAGACACAATAGCAGGTGCTTTGCAGATATCTTGGATCCCAAGTCAATGTGAGAATGGAGGTCCAGGCCTCAACATGGTGAGGAAAAATCAAACAAACCTATAAATCTCTCACAATCACAGAGCTAATATACCAGCTCTGGACTACCTCTAGTATACTCTCCTACTTTAGACAAAAAATCAAACTTTATCATATTTTTAGCAACTTATTTGGGTTTTCACCTAAATTTAATCTTAATCATATATCATTCTTTAACAAAACTGAATGAGAGACAACTGAAAAGATTGTGTGCTTCAAGAAAAATAGGGGAATACTCAACTTTTTGATAAAGTGATGTTTGTTTCTTCATATTTAACATGAAAAAGATACTACTTTCATACCTGGCCAGTTTCCCTCATTTACTGTCATTTGGTCTTTGGATGCATTTGAGTCCATGACTCTTGACGCGATTCCCTAAAGAAGATTTCTTCTTAGAATGTCATGATACAGGGCTAGGGTGTGGCTCAGTGGTGGAGCACTTGCCTAGCATGTGTGAGGTCCTGGGTTTGATCCTTAGTACCACATAAAAAATTAAAATAAAGTCAGAAAAAATTTTAAAAAGAGTCATGATACATGTTAAAAAGCAAACACTAAGGAAGCTCATTAGTATTTTTAACTCAGAGTCTCCCAAACTTATCGAATATGGAACTAATTTCTAAAATTAATCCCTTATTAATATTCTGCAGAACTAATGTTCTGTAAGAAACATTTGGGGCAGAGTGGCTTCTAATGTTGGTTTGTTGCTCTTTGCTATGAGTAACTTCACATTTCAACATTTGATCAAGAATGATCTACACTTTTAAAAATGCAGGGAGCATCTTATTTTTAAAGAACACTCCACTGTTTAATTTTCCCTACCAAAGCAATCTAATTCTCTTTTTAAAGTTTAAGGATTCTATTTTCTGGTCTTATAGTACTGTACTTGAAAAACCCTTTAAAAAAATCTCTGAGGAAACTAAGTAAAACAAACAAAGAATTGGGCAGGAAATATTAAGGGAATTTATTAATATTTACAAATATTCACCAACAAGAAGATGTTATGGATGAGGCAACCCCACTTATAATAACAACAAAAAAGATAAAATATTTAGGGATAAACTGCACAAAAAGTTTTTCAAGACTCATATGAAAAAAATAATAAAATTCTGCTGAGAGGCACAAAGTACATGTATTTGGTTAGGGAAAATAAATCATCACATTTTATTCTATCTCTTAAATTCCTTTTTTATTCTTGCACTTTTTCTCATTCCTACTGTCTCTTTCTTAGGGCACCAACAGCCCCTTCCTTTTTTTTCAAATAAAGTTATTGTATTTTTTATACCTTTATTTTTTTATTTGTTTACATTTATGTTGTGCTGAGGAGTGACCCAGCGCTTCAAGCATGCTAAGCAAGCACTCTAACATCGAGCTACAGCCCCAGCCCCCAATCCTTTTTTAAGAAAAAAAAAAAACTCAATGAATTTCTAAATCTGCTTTCCCTTTTGGTTTCCTATCTCCAGCTGTGACCCTGCACAACCTATTATCATTCCTGTCTTCGAGTTGATTGTTATGTTTTGGATCTAGAATGTCCCCAGTGCAGCAACGTTCAGAGACCATTGGCTTTTGGGGGAGTAATTTATCTTGAAAACTTGACCTCAGTGTCAAAGAATTAACAATTTGATGGTATAATGGCTGAAACTGTAGGAAGTGTGGTCTGTATGGAGGAAATAGGTCACTGGGAGTATTTCCTGGAAGGATGTATCTTGCCCCTGATACTGGTGCCTCTTCCCCATTACTGTCTCTACTAGTGACTATTATGAACTGAGCAGTTTTCCTCTGCCATGCCCTTCCACCATGCTGTTTCTGCCTTAGAGTCAACCAACATGAACTGAAACCTCTGAAATTGTGAGCTAAAACAAATCTTTCCTCCTAAGTTTTTCTCAATTAAAAAGTTTTTTCCAGCAACAGAAAGTTGACTAATAAGAGTAAAAATTAATAAATATTGGTCTGGTCTGTCGTCTGTAGGGAGAATTTATTAACCTTAACATACCTGTCAGCATTTTAAGGGAAGATTAGATATGACCAACTTATCCCTAAGGGGATATATATTAACCAACACAGAAGTCAAGAATATTTTTTTCCATTGCTACACTTCAACTGTTTGGTTCCATATCATATTTCCTCATTCTGCCATAACAACCTACATTTCACTACTTTAGGTTGAACTGTGTGAAATTGCTGATAAAGAAAAAAAAACTACTTTTAAGCTAGTTCACCCAGCAATATCATTTGACCCAATGTATAGCATCAAGGAAGAAAATATACCCTACAGAGACAGCAGACAAGACAAGGGGCAGGAGAACAGAGGTTCAATGCCAAGGACTTACATATTACTGGAGAAAGAGCTTGAGTCATCCAGGATTCAGCAGGAGTGGAAAGATGCTGAGATGCTGGAGATATGCAGATTTAGCAAGAGAGGTTGCCGAAGAGACTACAGTCATTATAACCTACATCCTGTGGTCTATATCTGTACTCCAAGAAGGAGAAAATAAAGAAACATGGTTGTGTGCGAAGATGTTTTAGGGAAATCAGAAACCTCCCTTTTGACTGCTTTTATGGTTTTCTCGAATTCTACAAACACTTCAAGACCAAATCATGACCACAAAGACTTAATTAAAGAATAGAGGTATGATTATCATCTTTGAATTGTAGTGCACTATTAAAAAGAGAAGATTTAGGGGCTGGGGTTGTGGCTCAGTGGTAGAGCGCTTGCCTAGCACATGCGAGGCACTGGATTCGATTCTCAGCTCCACAAATAAATAAGAGAATAAAATAAAGGTCTGTCAACATCTGAAATTTTTTTCTTTTAAAAGGAGAAAATTTAAGAAGATAGAAGTATAGCACACTCTCCTGGCTCATGTGTGTATCAAAACAACATGAATAAACCCACTCACTTGTTTCCTACTGTACAACTTGAAAGATTTCTCTCTTTTTTATTTTTGTAATATTTTTTAGATGTTGACAGACCTTTACTTCATTTATTTATTTATATGTGGTGCTGAGAATCAAACCCAGTACCTCACACATGCTAGGCAAGTGCTCTACCACTGAGTCACAACCCCAGCCCTCTCTCTTTTTCTCTCTCCCTCTCTTTCCCTCCTCCATCTATTTTACTTGTAAAGGTTTTTTTTTTTTTCTGATAGCAAAAGAAATACACTTCCAATAAAATAAATTCAATGATCAAAAAACATAAGACTCAAAACTTATACCTAGTTCTACCATCTGAAGACAGTCACTTTCTGTTCTAGTGTAATTTCACACAGATTTTTTTTTTTTTCAGTACAGGGGATTAAACCTGAATTACATCCTCAGCCTTTTTTATTTTTTATTTTGAGACAGTGTCTCACTAAGTTTCTGAGAGGCTCACTAATATGCTGAGACTGGTCTCAAATTTAGGCTCTTGCCTCAACTTCCTCCAGAGTTGCTGGGATTACAGATATATAATACCACATTCGGCCCTCTCAGACTATTTTCTGTGCAAGTGTTCACTAAGTTGAACAAACATCTGATGTTATGTAGGAAGTTATGTTGCATAGAACAAGGACTCAAAAAAAAAAAAAGAGTCAACTATTAACAGTTTTCCACAAATCTTTTTAACTTGATATTCTAAATACATTTTATTTTAAAATTGATATGATCATTTGAATGACTACAGTATACATTACAATGTCCCTATTAATGAATTTAACGAACACGATTTCCCATTTTATTATAAACTTTGCAGTGAACATCCTTATTCTTTACACATGTGCTTATATGCCCATTTTTTCCTAAAAATCTAAGAGACTTGTGTACAAACTTCTATTTCAGCTGTTTGATCTTTATTACTTAAAAATTATGTAATTTCCTCAATTGTAAAAGTATCTGCTTAAAAAGAAGTTGTAAGAATTAAATATTTAATGTATGTAAGTACCTATTAATGTGCCTAGCTCATTAGGAAGGATTTCATAAATGGTATTTTTTTTCAGAATAACTTGCTAAAAGTAGATTTTATTGGTGCAGGTTAAACATATTTTAAAGGTTTTTTGACATATGCTATTAAAGGAACATTGAGAAAGATTGTATCAATTTCCATAATCATCAGGGGCATCTGCAGTTACACATTCACCATTTTCTTCAAAACTCTCAGTAAGATTGATCTTTTTAGTTCTATTGATTTTGTGGGTGAGAAGTGTTTTATTTTTTTTTCTGTGAAGTGGGAACAATAATAGATTATCATCTATCAGAGCCCTCATTTTCTAATACTGTCATCTTGGTATTAGGGTTCACCACATGAATATTTGAGGGGCACACACATTCAAACCACAGGAGTAAATTTTGGTTAGATGATGGACATTGTTTGTGATATCATATTGTTTCATGTTGGGTTTTATTGTATTCTTTTAAGGAGTATTGGGTAGAAAACCTAGAAATAGACCCACACAAATATACTTAGGACAATTCTGATAAAAATGCAAAGGCAATTCAATGTTGGAAAGATAGACTTTACAACAAATAATACTGGAGCAATCTGACATCCATGGGCAGGAGAGAAGGGAGTGAAGACTTCTACTTAAGTCATGAGACAATACAAAATGCAGGTAAAATGAATGTAGACTTTAATGTAAAATGTAAAACTATAAAACTTTTAGTTTAAAACATAAGAGTAAATCTTTAGGATCTAGATTTAGGATCTATCAAGATTTCTTATACTTGATACCACAAGCAAAATCCATAAAAGGAAAATTTGATAAATGAACTACATCAAAACTAAAAACATTTTTCCAGGCATGGTGCACACACCAGTGACTCAGGAGGCTGAGGCAAGAGGATTGCAAGTCAAGACCAGCCTCAGCAACTTGGGAAGACCCTCTTTCAAAAAAAATAGTTTTTTAAAAAAAGGACTGGGGATATGCTCAGTAGTGAAATACCCCTGAGTTCAATTTCCAGTACCCTCCCCCACAAAAAGAGAGAAAATAAAAAATATTTAAGTTTTTTTCCAAATGTTTTGTTTAAAGATTGAAAAGACAAGCTACCAACTAGGAGAAGATATTTGTGAAACACATATCTGACAAAGGACTATATCTAGAATATATGAAGAAACCTTGATGTAGTTTAAAAAGCCAACAATCCAAATATGATCAAAAATTAAAAATAAATATTTCACTGAAAAAATAATGCAGATGATCAATAAGCACATAAAAAGATATAAAAAGATGTTCAATAGCATCAGCCATTAGAGAAATGCACACCTATCAGAATGACTGAAATGATAAGTACTGTAAGAGAAAATAAAACTATGAAAATAATGACATAAAGTAGAGGTAGAGATGGAGCTGATGCTTTTTTTGATTGGGTGGTTGAAGGAAGCCTCCTTGATTAGGAGATTATTTGAGAGATTTTAACATGAGGAGGGATCATTTGGGGAAATCTGATGAATGGAAGTTAAAAGGAACAAAATAGAAAAATAAGTAGGGGAATAAGCAAACAAAAGTGATGAGAACTCAGATGGAAATTATGAATTTGTATCCCCATCGACCATATGGTGCTGTGACCACTTTTATGTATTGATGAAGTACTCCAAAAGGACACAGTATCTACATTTTGTTGTTCACATTGTTTATAGGATCTCTAGTCTGACGATGAAATCAGTATTTCAAGCTGAGTTAGTCACCAAGTTTTTATTTTCATACAAGATGAATTAATGAATTTTATGCAATTAGAGAAAAAGCCAGTTTGTACTGGGCATGGCCACTAAAAGATTAAATGAAGTCCTATACATTAATCTTTTGAACCTCCTGAGATACTAGTGCAAATGCCTGACATACTCAGTAAATAGAATCAAATCTTTGTTTAAAAACTGATCTACTAACAATATCATGTGGAAGAAAAGCCAAATTTGTATTCAATACCACAAAGTTGCAGTCAATTTAGATTTTTTTAAAAAGGTATAAATCCACATATAAAGCAAGAAATCCTTAGTATGCCATAATTAATACTGAAATGGGAGAGAAACCAATTTAGTAGTAAAAAATGTGGTTAAAGCTAGACTTTACTAGAAGGATCAACAAAGAAACATCTGGGTCCTCTAAGATCTCTGCTGTCATCTGAGAGAACTGGTTGTTTCCCCACTTTGGATGGTTATTCCTGTGTGAAAAGAATTGGGAAGTGTTTAGGGCTAGTCATCAGAAGGAAGAAAACATTACAAATCACCATGGAACAGTGCTCTAAAATGCTAACAGGTCATCGCTTGCTGCCTTATGTTTCTATGCAGTTTTCCTCTTCTGTAGAGAACATGGCATATCCTGAAAAATTAATGAAATAAAATTAGTGAAATTGTAAAAAAATATATATATATAGATATAGATATATAGATACAGATATAGTTAAAATGCCATAAATTGACATTAACGATGTTGCAATTCTGATCGGACCTTTAGTTAAAAAGATGTTTAGAATTTAGTTTGAGTATGTAAGATTTAGTTTATAATCAATATCACTTACAAAAAAAGTTTGTCTTAAAAATTGGTGATTTCAATTCAAAGACTCTTTCAGAAGGATTTTATATAAAAAGTTCCACTAGATGGTGCTCTCCTGACTTCCTGGAGGGAAAGCTCCAGCAGTTGGATTCAGTAGCTGACTATCTGACTCAAGTCATTTAATGTTAATAAAACCATGGTAGTGTCTCTGATTCTGAATTTCCCTGGATATAAAAGCAGAATGTATAATAACAGAATAAATGTGATAATTAATTGATAGGGACTTTGGTTTTAACAGTGGAAAGACACCATCATTATTTTTAAGGAAGAGATACCAAGAACATTCTGAATTTGTTTTGAGGAAAATGTTTATAAAATATGAATACTGGAAAATTTCTGATATGAATAGGTTTAACTGAATATGTGACTGTTGAACTAAATAATTCAATTGTATTCATATTCTTTTTCATAATTATAAATCTATCCTTTATATGTGATTCTGTAAGTTCATATTTTCTATGAATTTTCTATTTTACATGGAAAACATTACTTATTAAAGTAATTATATTGTAACATCTACAATACATCTCTGTGTGTGCATGTGTATGCAGACTACGTAAAGAATTTCTCATAAATCCACATAAATCCACATACATGTATATGATGTCATTAATGGCAGGTCTCATCAAGATTGATAGAAATACATAAACTTAGGAAGCAGTTTTATATACAGTTAATTAACCATCACTTTATACACTAGTATATTTCCAAGCAAGTGATTGCTAAATAAATAATGCTGAGACATAAACTGTGATTAGGCAGTCAGAAAATAGAATATTTAGAAGAGATTGTTCGATTGAAGATCAGTTAAGATTCTTATCAGAAATGATGTTGTATTGTTCTGATAAGAGCATATACTAGAACAATAAGAATTAAAATACTGCAAATATACAAAAAAGTGTGTTACTGAACTTCATTGACCATGAATATTTATATTAATATTGAAGAAACTGTGTATGTTTAAGTATATATTAAGTGTGGACATGAACTTGATTTTTTAAATATAAAAGCACCACTACTAAAGATGAATCTCAAATTGGCTAATAACTATTTTTGAAATTAAAGTCTGTTCTCTATTCATGATTTTAAAAATAACTTTTGGGGCTGGGGTTGTGGCTCAGTCGTGGCACACTCTCCTAGCATGCATGAGGTCCTGAGTTCAATCCTCAGCACCACATAAGAATAAAATAAAGGTATTATGTCCACCTACAACAAAAAAAATTAAAAAATAACTTTTGTTAGACATCTTAGTTAATTTTTTGTTGCTGTAATTGAAGACCATAGATGGGGGTAATTTATAAACAGAGGTTTATGTGGCTCATGATTCTGGAGGCTCTGAAGTCTACCAGCATGGGCAAGCATCTGGTGAGGGCCTTCTTGTCACACAAAAATGTGTTGGAGGGCATCACATGGCAAGACAGCACAAGTGTGCAAGCTCAGGTCTCTTCCTCAGAGCCACTAATGCCAACATAGGAACATAACATCATCTAATCTTACTTATCTCCCAAAGACCCCACTTTCAAATTCCATTAACATATTTATTTGGGATTAAGTTTCAACACAGCAACTTCCAAGGAATGCATTCAAGTCATAGCAACATCTTGGGTGGATCAAATAAACTTGCTTGCATTTCCTAATAGCTAATTCATTTTAGTTTTCAGAATTTTTATCTTTTTTTGGTATCTCTCTGATTTTTATATTGCTGACCACCTCCTTTCTCCTATAAATCCTCGGATTTCTATGTCATTGCACCCCAGGTACATTGTCTTATGTTGCAGGATTCCTCATGTTTGTTTGGCTACTCTCCAAAGGTGAGTTTCTTCCCTATTCCAGTCCTTTTGGTTTTGCTTTTCTTTCTCTACAATTCTCTCTCTTTCTTATTTTTACTTTTTGGTAGTGGGAATTGAACTCAGGGTTGCTGTACCACTGAGCTACATGGTTCAGTCCTTAGGGCTTCACTAAGTTACTGTGGCTGGTCTTAAACTTGCAATCCTGCCTCAGCATCCCAAATTTTTGGAATTACAGGCATGTGCCACTGCACCGAGCTCTCAACCATTTTTCATTCCAGAGTGTCATCTATACTTTGTGTATCAATGATTACTTCTGTGTAGGGAACTTCCAAATATTCATCTCTTGTCCTGGACTCTCACTGGAACACATTCCTTAATTTCTAACTATCATTAAATATTTCCTTCTGAATTTTAAATTATACTCCATCCTATTTTGTTAGTTTTGAAATCCCATGTGCCCTACCAAATACAGAACTTCTTATCATTTTCCACAAAACCAATGCCTTATTTTCACATTCCAGTTATTATGAATAATACCATCTTTAGATGAGTTAGTCTACCTAATCCACCACAGTTAATTAGTCTCCAAGCTGGTAAATTCCACCTTTATGACCTCTATCACATCTATGCCTTTTCTACTTATTTAATGCTCAGGGCCCTGTCAAGATTCATAATTACTTCTTGTCTAAATCTCAACAATGATCTCCTGGCTGCTCTTTAACTTTGGGAGTTTCCCCCACTACTCTGTCTTGTTTATTTCAGTTTTCTTATACTATCAGATTGTGTAAGGTGGGCAAGGCAGAATCATGGAGGCTGAACTAACAAATGCACATTGAAATCATGACCAGGCTCTGGGAGACAGCTTAACAGAAGTGGCATCATACAAAGTTCAATAGGCCTGTTCAGTCAATGGTTTACAAAGGAAGGAAAGAAAACAGAGGCAGGAAATTGAGATGGTAGTCAATATTCGAAAGTCCAGTCAGCAGAGTTCATTTCTGGGAGATCTTTCACATTCTGTCTAAGTCAAGAATGTGACTTAGACAAATGGGGAGATTGTCTGGTCTGAACAAGCAAGAGTGATATTAGGGGATCCAGTTCATAATAAGCTACCTAACTTCACTGGTCTTGTGCCACAGAATAATTAGGAACAGATTCTTACCACTTCTCTGCATCCTTCACCTTGACACGCCTCACACTTCACTGCCTGACTTATTCTTGATCATCTGAGTGCCCGACCCTTGGACTCATTATCCATTTATAGACTGGCCGTTACTGACTGGCTTCTCTCTTCATCCATAATTTGCATTTATTCTTTTTGATGGATATTGCTCCCATCGCTCAAGCCAAATATCTTTGGCACAGACTCTCCTCCTCTTAACAATAGGTATATACAGAATTATTAACTAGATAGAAAGTCACATAATGAAAGGGTGAAGATATGCTCCAAGATATCAAGGATATACCTCAAGGGTTGAGTGAGCAAAGGGACAGCTAGACAGTCAGTGGAACCTTCCAGCTGATACTCAGACTTCCAAGGTGGGGCTGTTTGATTGGCCTGTGTTTCTGAGTTTTGAGGATGGAAAATGATGAGGTTGGTTCTGATGTCTTTGGAGATAATGATATGATGCTGATTCTGCAAGTGTCGGAGAAAATGCGAGCTATATAGAGGTGCTGCTAAAGTGATTTCACCAAGTGTGACTGCCAAGACTAAGAGGTCAGAGAAAACTCTGATTAGATGACATTTGGATACGAACCTGATTAACAAACAACCAGTCCTGTAAAATCAACCATGTAAAAATCTGACATCAGCAAATATTAATGGATATGAGCATTTGGGGCCCTCTATCTGAAAAGAGGTCTATTGTTTTAGATAATTAAAGGCAGAGGGAAGTGCTTAAAATCCCTTACTTTACATTCCCTTTTCAAGTATTTTAATGGAGACCACATAGTGATTGATATTTTAATAATTCTGATAAGGGACCACATTCAGATACTTTTCCTTCTTGAATAATTTACCAAGTACCCTATGCAGAGATACAAAGCATCATATGGCCTCTCTTAAACTCATCTCATTTTTTCTTTAGGCAACTCCTAGTTGACCTCAAATTAACATATCCTTTAAAGAATTATTTTAAAATAATTATAGATTCATAGGAAGTTGTAAAAATCATTACAAGGAAGATGGAAGTGTGGTGCACACTTGTAATCCCAGTGGCTCTGGAGGCTGAGGCAGGAGGATTGGGAGTTCAAAGCCAGTCTCAGCCAAAGTTCAAAGCCAATCTCAACCAAAGCAACTCAGTGAGACCCTGTCTCTAAATAAAATACAAAATAGGGCTGGGGATGTGACTGAGTGCCCCTGAGTTGAATCCCTGGTACCCGCCCCCCATAATAATAATAACTTCAAGAAAATTCCATGTACCATTACCCAGTTTCCCCCAATAGTAATTATCTTAACTATCACACAACATCAAAATGTGGAAATAAACACATCCGTACCATCTGTGGTGCTTATTCAGATTTTATCAGTTTTATATGCACTTCTTTGTGTGTATAGTTTAATGTAGCTACTATTGCAATCAAGATTCAGGAGTGTACCATAAAGATAAGACAGTTTCCTGCTTCTTAATTGTAGCACACCTATCCCTTTGGTTCATACCTAACCTTCTATCCATTTGTAGTCACACCTACCCCCTACTCATACCTAAACTCATACCTCATACTCATACCTTTAGCAACCACTAATCTGTTTTCCATTTCTGTAGTTTTGTTTCAAGTTCTTTTTCTCTTTTTTCAATGTTGGGGTTTGAAACCTGGACCTTGTGCATGCTAGACAACAGTCTACCACTTAACTACACTCCAATCCCATTTAAAAAATGTTTTATAAATGGGGATAATAATTTCAGCAACATAATTTTCCTGAGATTCATGCAATTTTTGCATGTATTGGTAGTTCATTTCTTTTTATTACTGTTATTTCATATTATGGAGGAACCACAATATATCCATTCAGCAGTTGAAAACAAATGTGTTGCTTCTAGCTTTGACTATGAATAAAGCTGCTATATAAACTTTCATGTATGGGTTTTTGTGTGAACATGTGTTTTCACTTCTTTGGGATAAATGTCTAGGAGTGGTTTATATGGTAGGTACATGTTTAGTTTTTGTATAAACTGCCTATTTTCCAGAGTGGGTATATCATTTCACATTTCCGTCTCCAATACATGAATAATCCAAATTCTTGTCCTCACCAGCATTTGTTGTTATCACTATTTAAACCATTCTGACAGGTAAATAGGATAAGATATTCTGATATCTCATTGAAATTTTAAGTTTCATTTCTCCAATGGCTAATAACATTGAACATATTTTCATGTACTTATTTGCCATCTGTATACTCTCTTTGGGAAATGTCTACGTGTCTTTTGGTAGAATTTTAAAAGTTCTTATCCCTCTTCATATCAATACTCCAACAAGGTTGGGACCATACTCACGGATTTCAGTTGACTCTAATTCTAGGGAGAATAATTTGTCCATGTGCATATATACTTTTCCCAGTTATAAAATAACATACAATATAGTAAAATTTCTAACACATTCCTCTTCACCAGGTTAGAACAAATTAATACATACTGAGTTAAAAAAAACTTCAAAGAACACAGAAAATGCTCATTAACAAAAACTTATGATCTAGAAATAACTACTAACAGTAGTTATATTTGGTGAGCATACTTCTAGATTTCTGTATTTATGTAAATATATTCTTTGCATACTTAAAAACACATCCAGAATTTATACAATTTACACAGTTGGTGTGATACTATTTTGCATCTTGTTTCTTATAAGCATATGTTACTGCATCCTTCCCTATCATTTTAATGCCTGCATAGTAATGTGGTGTATGTGTGTTTACTTAAGTAGCTTCCTTATTAGTAGATATTTAATCATTGTTTATGATTTTTTTCTGCTATAAACAAAGCTTTAGTGAATATAGGGCTATTATTAGGATTTTTATAATTTTTTAGATCAAATCTCTAGAAGTGGGATTGCTGAGTCAAAAGTCATGTGTGTGTGTGTTTGCTGATGTTTACAAATTGCCTTTAAATTGTGTCAATTTACATTTCTACCTGCATTGTCTAAGTAAGTTTCTTCTAAGTTTCTCAACTATGCTTTTGAAACACTTCTTTTTCTTTTCTTTTAAAGATTGAAATACATGTGGGCTGGGGATATAGCTCAGTTGGTAGAGTGTTTGCCTCACAAGCTCAAGGCCCCCACTGGGTTCAATCCCCAGTACTGCGAAAAAAAGAATATATATGAAATACATATATCCAAGTAACTTTTTATTGTTTATAATTTTTAATCCATTAGCTGAGACAGAGTGCAAGGCTCTGTGTGGGCAGGTCGTAAATGGCCCTCTTTCTCCAGGACACATTTTAGGAACATGGTCTGCTTCAATGGTTTTGCAATCCATCTAGCCTGCTACTACAAAACTGACCTTAAATGGGGGTGATAAGGCCAAGCAGCACACCAAAGATGTTTAATTGTGGACAGAGGATTAAGATTCACTGAAAAAAAGTTCAAGATCATTACCGCACATAACTTCATACATAGAAACTAAACATAAACAAGTTCTACCTGCAAAAGTTAGAGATTTATTGCAAATTAGATGATACTGTAGTTTGGGGTTCTTTGAGTGCTTTTCCCTGCTTTTCCCATCTGATCAAACAATGAAGTATAACATTTTAATTATCATCTGGAAGAAGAACAATTTACAAAGACATATTCCCAAATTTGAAACTTGAACTTTTTTCTTAGTAGTCCTTGGGCTTATTTTTCAAGGTCCAACAGAAATTTGGTTTAATGAATGCACTTTTGTTTTTCATGATAACATAAATATATTTTTAACTGCAACTTCCCTTGGATGGATTAGGCAACACAAGGACTGAATGCAAATAATATGTTTGAGTAACAGGACATGATTTACCACCTAATACTAGAAACAGGATTCAGTTACAATATAAATTTTTATTTATTCCTAAACTTTCTTCGGCAGATTTTTTTCAGTGTTGTTTAGCAAATAAATGGTCAGACTTCTAGTTTTTCAGCAGCACACTTTCCTTTTTCCAATTCCATAGGATTTTCCTGGATTGTAGAAAACCAATATTAAGTGTTTTCAAGATACTTAATGATTCATTTTTAGAGTGAATTCTGGAAGTTCTTGCAACTTTACATTTATGATGGTAGATATAACAATGGAATTTTGTGGCAACTGTACATCTGGCTTCTTATTAATAGTAGCAAAATACCTCATTAGGGCATCTTCACCTCTATTAGTTTCTCCATACAGATATTCTGAGACAGATTTCTTTCTTTTTTTAACCAAAACACCTTAACTTTTAAGTCATCAAAGAACAAACTCACGTATTCTTTTTCCAAGATAATCATGATTAACTTGGAAAAATGGTCATACATCTTGAAAACATTTCCCTTTAATGGGAAAATTATCCATAGAGAATCTAAACTTTAAAAGACTTAAAAATCTATTTTAAAAACATTTAAATCATTTTTAAAAATCTATAAAACAAAATGGAATCTAGAAGTCAAGGAAATTCGTTCATACTTCCTGTCCTCTGGGAACCAACATTGTTATATTATTTCCATTTAACAAAGTCTTATCTAATTTAGTAATCTTTCTTCCTTCTGATATCAAACTCAGTGACATCTTCCAGCACCATAATGACAAAGTCAATCCTAGAAGCATCCCAACAATTTCCTTATTATTCATCACAATGTGAATTCTTGATCATATACACTTGTCCATGAACTCTAAAGGCAGTAGCTGCATTACACTTGTCCTATACACTTATCTTTAGCAGCAGCAGGTAGTGACTAAGCCAGAAGTGGCTGGCCAGCATCCTGAAGTAGATTTCTAATGTAAGCCAAATGCAAGAGAGCAGGAGCAGTGCTTTAGACATCCACCACTGAGTAAGGTCTGTTAGAAAGGCCAACTTCTAGTTCTGTGTGACTCTGGAGAAGTCCCTAAGAGCTCTGCTTCCTTATCTTTAAGACCTAGAGGTTGAACTGGAAGCCTTATAAAGGCCCTTCAAATATAAAATTGTATGAAAACAATTCATAAATTCTTGTAAAATAAAATTTTACACTGTTCTTGCTACCATTCTACTTGCAAAGATAAACCTTTAAATTTGAAACCCTGGTGACTATACCCAAAATTTAGTAATATGATACAGAAAGCAACAGAAGTCATTGTGCAGAGAAGTTCAAAGTATACTTATACATCTGAAACTGGTAAGAAGATAATGACTCATCTTCTCCAGATCTCACATCTAGTGAGATCGCAGGTCTTTGGGGTGTTATAAACCCCAAGAGACAGGGTTGAAAGAATTCTAATTTTAACTTATTTTAGATCAGTGTTGGGGCAGGCCCCAAAATGGCTTTAGTTAGTTTCCCTCACCGAGATTTTCAGCAGGCTGTGTTGTTTTTAGTGTGTAGGCAGGGTTGGTAACCTACTATGTTAGGTTAGTCAAGGTCAGAAACACTGATTCAGCTTATATACTCAAGGTCATAAACATTAACTTGTGAGCATGCGACCGCCCCGTAACCCCTACATAACCTGTTGGTAGTGTTCCTTCTTTGAACTGCATATATAAAAAGGGCCTATGGAAAACACTCGGGATGAAGTGGGCTAATGGGAACAAAAATGGGGCCTGAAACTGAAGCTGAAGGCTGGAGGCTGTGGCCACCACTGAATAAGGAAGGTCTATTATCCTAACTGCATCTTGAATGTTCTTCTACCTGCCCAACCCCGAATCTGTTCCCGGGTCAGAGTTCTCCAAAACAGTCACTCACTTTGTAAAGCTCGCAGGGTGTGTGTGTGTCTCGGGCGGGGGGGGGGCGGTTTAGTGGGCAGTGAATATCGGAGGAAGCACTTAGTATTCCTTTGAGGAACTCTGCAGTTTCTGAACTGGCTGACTTTTTGTATCTGTGAGAAACCTGCCACTCTTTGGAACGAAAGGCGGCTCCCAAAAACGACAGGAAAAAAAAAAAAAAGTCCAATTATGCCAATGACAGTTGTAGGGAAAGGGGCGTGCAATGCCATTCCTGAGTTTACTTTCGATCACTACGCCCAGTCCCAATTTGCAGTTAGGGAAATTAAGGCATCTCGAGGGCGGGTGGCGCGTTCTCACCGGGGCTCGGACGACAAGGAGGGGACAGTAAAACCGTCCAAATACCCGGGTTGGCAGAACCTTCCCAATCTGTAATGATGACTGGGGGCCTTGCTCCCTGACATACCTCCTTGGGAAAACTTCGGCCAAACCGAGAAGGAGTTGGAATCAGCCAGGCCTTACTTAGGGGCAGCTCCTCCAGCTCGCATGGGGCGGCGGGGGGCGGGCTATCACTTTACCAGACTGGGAAGGGGCGTTCCTGCCTGGCGGGTAGCGCCACAGTGCCGGGCCCAGTCGGAGTGGCAGGTCCGCACCTTGGACTACAGGTCCGGGAGGGGTAGAAGTCTTGCAGACCAAGCATTTGTCCCGTTGCTAGGCAATGAGGAGGAGGCGGGGCCGACGGACGTCCAGCCGGGTTTGGCGCTAAAGGGGCACGCGCCGGGCTGGCGGTCGCGCAGCCGCCCTTCCGCTTGGAGCAGCGCGCCCAGCTCTACACCACGCCCCGCCCCGACCCGCATGCCTGAGCTGCGCACGCGCGGTGAGAGCGGCCGCCTTCGCCCTTGCTGCGCTCGCGCTGGGTCTCAGTCTCCGGCCCGCGGCCGAAGCACCACGTTCGGAGCCGTCCCGGAGCCGGTGAACTGGGCGGTCTCGAGGGCGGAGCCCCGGGATAAGAGGGCGGCCGCCGTGTCCTCCGCGGCTGAGGAAAATGGTATTCGAGTCGGTGGTTGTGGACGTGTTGAACCGGTTCTTGGGGGACTATGTGGTGAACCTGGACACGTCCCAGCTCTCTTTGGGCATCTGGAAAGGTAACGAGGCCGCGCCATCCGTCTCGCCTGCCTCCCGGTCCTCGCTGCCTGCGCCGGGCCGTGCCTTCTTGGGGCCTCAGGCTTCTGGCTAGCCCAGCGCTGCCACCTGCCGCTGTCCGCCTCGCCGTTCAAGTTATGTAAAGCGGGGCGGCGGTTCCCGGGCCGCAGCTCGCGAGTTGTTTGCTTTTAGGGTAGAAGGGGAATGGTCGTGAGTGCAGGGTGAAAGGGTCCCAGTTTTGGAGCAGTGGGCTCCATGCGTTAAGGAGTTCAGGTTCCGCGGAGGCGCCCATTTTTCATGCCCTTATCCGGCGCATTTGGCCTGGGAAAACGACGACATGCTTCTGGGTTTGGTCTGATCCCAGTCATTTTCCCCTTGGGTTATGACGAAGGCTCGCGAGTGCCCACGGAGTTTTGCACGCTTTCTCGCACGTGAAGGCAAGGCGCTGTGACCGAATACGCCCTCCTACTTCCTTTCCCTGCCTTGGTTGTTTAGCTAAACGCCTGGGATTTTCTCCTAACCATCCTGGGCTTCGGGCTGGTAGCTAACAGTAAAGTCCTGTAACAGAGTAATTTGGGGGGGGGGTGTGTTAACGAAAAAACCCAGGGGCGCTTAACCTCTTAGCCACATCCTCAGCCCCCCCTTTTTTAAAAATTTTTATTTTGAGACAGGGTTTCCATACGTTACTTAGGGCCTCGCCAAGTTGCTGAGTCTGAACTTGGGATCCTCCTGCTTCAGCTTCTCGAGCTGCTGAGGTTACAGGCGGTTGTGGCTCAGCGGTAGCGTGCTTGCCTGGCTTGTGTGAAACACTGGGTTCAATTCCCAGCACTGCAAAAAGAGAGAAAAATGCCAAGTCAGAATAACTGTTTTAGATGGTTGCTTGTGTGTTCAGTGACAGCCTGACCCAGAAGAATGTGACATTGGCAGAGTGTTACTAAATTAAAAAACAAAAACAACAACAAAACCTAGATGGTCTGGGCATCATGTCAGACCTCCAGAAGATAGGGAAGAACATGCATGCATCTGCATTACTTAGATGGTGAAGGACTAAAGCTTTATTTTGTGTTCCTATACTGTGGTGCTTGACCTTATTTAGAGCCTCATTTTTAGTGCTTCCATCTGTTTTGTGTTATACCCTTATTTATTTTAAAAATCTATTGGAAATTAGACTCCTTTTTGAAATGAATTTCTCAGGCCAAAGTTAGGTTTGTGTGAATAGTATGTCTTAAAGTACTTTGTTTTCAGATATATGCACATTTCCAGCCCTTTTCTAAAATACTTGTTTATCTGGAGTCTTCTCATTTATATAATAATATAAACAAGTAATTTAGTTTGACTTTTTAAAAACTTTTATAACTACTGTTGTCATCTAATAGTGTGATGGAGTGGACTTCAAAAATTAGGGACCTAAACTATCACAAACTTCTGTTAGGAGTACCAGAAACTTATAGATTGTTTCATTTGTGCTCCTTCTCAGTTGCAAAGTGAAAATAATAAAAGTTGACTCTTTATTATGCTTCAGAAAGAAGCCTTAAAAAACACTTAAGTTGTATTGTTTTTCCTCCAGTGGGGAGTAACCAGGGATTAAACTCAGGGGCACTTGGCCACTGTGCCATATCCCCAGCCCTGTTTCTTTGTATTTTATTTAGAGACAGGGTCTCAATGAGTTGATTAGCACCTTGCTTTTGCTGAGACTGGCTTTGAACTCATAATCCTCCTTCCTCAGTGCCTCAGCCTCTGGAGCCTCAGAGCCTCGGGGATTACAAGTGTGCACCACTGCCCCCAGTGTTAAGGTGTACTCTTATTTGTAGGGAAACAGTGCTTCTGCATTAAGGAGAGGGTTTGCGTAGTGTGATTTATCAAGGAATTTATTTATTTAAAACACTTACTTGGTAAGAGGCATGTATCATCTTCACAATAATCTAGAAGAGTTCCATCAAGCCCCTCAAATTCCTTCTGCTTCTTTGTAGTTGACCCCACCCAACCTCCAGGTAACTGCTGATCGGTTTCTATCCCTGTCATTTTGCCTTTTTTCAGAGTGTCATATAAATATAATTACATGATTTGGGGTCTTTTGAGTCTGACTTCTTAATTTCACTTCTAACACAAAATGCATTTGAGAGTCATCCTTGTGTTGCATACATGAGTATTTTATTCCTGTACCTGTGAATGTTTTTTTTTCTTTGGATGAACTATATATGTTTATCTTTTTGACAATTGAAGTATATTTCAAATTTTGGCAGTTATGAGTGATATTCATGTACAGGTTTTGTGTAAACATAAATTGTTGCTCTTGAGTAAATACCTTAGAGTGGAATTGTGGGGTCATATAAGTGAGTATTTAACTTTATGAGAAATTACATACTTCAGGCAAAAAGAAGAATGAAATTATGGCATTGCTGGGAAATGGTCGGAACTGGAGACTATCTTGCTAAGTAAAATAAGCCAGTCCCAAAAGAACCAAAGGCTGAGTGTTCTCTCTGACATGTGAATGTTAACACATAATAAAGGAGGGAGAGGGAAGAATAGGAGTTCATTGGATTAGACAAAGGGGAATGAAGGAAAGGAAAGGGAAGGGATGGGAATAGGAAAGACAGTAGAACAAATTGAACATAACTTTCCTATGTTCATATGTGAATACATAACCAGTGAAACTCCACAACATATATAACCTCAAGAATCAAATCCTATTTAGAAGTTAGACTCCATGTATGTATAATATGTTAAAATACCCTCTACTGTTATGTACATCTAAAAAGAACAAAGAAGTTTAAAAAACAAAGAAACTACATACTATGATTTGGATATGGATTGAATGTATCCCCCAAAGGTGTTGGAAGCTTGGTCCCTAGTGTGGTGATGTTTAAGATGTGCTGGGATCTTTTAGAGCTAGGGCCTAGTGGAAAGTTACTTTCTTGTTCCTCATTCTGGCTTTCTGTCCCCCCCTTGTGATCTTTTTCTTGCATGTGTTCCTACAATTGTGGGGTCCTCCACCGTGAGGTGATGTATCCAGGGGGCCCTCACCACAGCACTATGCTCTTGAGTTTTAGCCTCTAAGATTGTGGGCTAATTATATCTCTTATTTTTTTTAAGTAAGTGCCCAGCCTGAGCTATTTCATCATAATAACAACAATAATGAAGGATTAATACTCTGTGAACCTGCTTTTTTTGTTTTTTAACCATTTGCAAGCTTATCAATATTTCAGGATTCATTTACACTGCATCCTCAAAAGCACTGGAATTTTTTTAAATGAATTTTTTGCCTGTATATAACTCCTTTATATCAGCAGTTATAACATTTAAACAGTGCCCTCTTCTTTTTAAAAATATTTTTTGGGGACTTACACATAAATGGCTTTATTGTGATATATTCAATCTGCACATAGCATAATTTGGTTTATTTCATTCCTCTGTATTTTGCCTTCTCCCTAATCCCCATCCTTTATCCTACTGATCTCCCTTCTATTTTCATGAGATCCCTCTTCCTTTTTCTCTCTAGCTTCTACATGTGAGGGAATACATATGATCCTGACTTTCTGAGTCTGGTGGCTTATTTCACTTTGCATGATATTGTTCAGTTTCATTCATTTCCTGCAAATGACGGTTTCATTCCTTATGCCTGAATAAAACTCCATCGTGTATATGTGACACTATCCATTTATCTTTTGACGAACACCTAGGTTCCATAAATGGCTGTTTGTGCATGAGTTTGCGTATATCATTATGGTATGATGTCTTTAATTCTTTTGGATACATACCAAGAAATGCAATAGCTGGATCATTGCACTAATGGTTCCATTCCTGATCTTTAAAGAACCTCCATATTGATTTCCGGTTGTTTTACTAATTTGCAACCCCACTAACAGTGTTTAAGTGTACCTTTTTCACTATCAGCATTTTTTATTGTATTCTTGATGCTTGCCATTCTGACTGGAGTGAGATGAAATCTCAATGTGCTTTTGATTTGTGTTTCCCTGATTACTAGAGTTGTTGAACATTTTTTCATGTATTTGTTGGCCATTTGTATTTCTTCTTTTGGGAAATATGTTTAGTTTATTTGCCCATTTATCGATTGGGTTATTTGTTTCTAGGTGTTAAGTTTTTGAGTCCTTTATTCTGGATATTCTGTCAGAAGAATAGCTGACAAGAATTTTTCTCCTATTCTGTAGGCTCTCCATGTTCTTAATTGTTTCCTTTGCTGTCCAGAAGTTGTTGTTTTTTTTTAATTTGATGCTATTCAATTATTAATTCTTGGTTTTATTTACTGAGCTTTAGGAATCTTATTGAGGAAGAAAGTGCCTGCATCCGTATGTTAGAATGTGGACCCTGTGTTTTCTTCTAGGATTTATAATTTCTGGTCTAAATCTGAGGTCTTTGATCCATTTTAAGTTGCCTTGTGCAGGGTGAGAGAGAGGGATCTAGGGGCTGGGGAGATAGCTCAGTCGGTAGAGTGCTTGCCTTGCAAGCACAAGGTCCTGGGTTCGATCCCCAGCACCCCCCCCCAAAAAAAAAAAAAAAAGAGAGAGGGATCTAGTTTCTTCTTCTATGTATTGGTAAACAGTTTTGCCAGTACCATTTGTTAAAAGGCTGTCTTTTCCCAGTGTATATTTTTGGCACCTTTGTCAAGGATCAGATGACTGTCTTTGGATTTTTCTCTTTCTTCTGTTCTATTCTTCATGTTTGTTTTTATGCCAGTACCTTGCTGTTTTTGTTACTGTCGGTCTGTAGTATTATTTGAGTATAGTGATACCTCCAGCTTTGATTTTATTTCTTAGAATTGCATTGACTATTCTGGGTCTTTTATTCTTCCATATGAATTTTAGGACTTTTTTCTTAGTTCCATGAAGGATGTCATTGGTATTTTGATTGATATTGCATTGAATCTGTATATCACTTTCATAGTATGACCATTTAACAATATTAAATTATCCAAGAACAGGGAAGTCTTTCCCTCTTCTAAGGTCTTCATTAGTGTTCTATAAATTTCATTGTAAAGATCTTTCCCTTCCAAGGTTAGATTTATTCCTGGGTATCTTGTTTAGTTTGAGACTATTGTGAATGAAATTATTTTCTTGATTTCTTTTTCACTGGATTCATCATTGGTATATAGAAAAGCTGTTGGTTTTTATGTGTTGATTTTGTATCCTCCTACTTTACTGAATGTGTTTATCTGTTCTAGAAGTCTCCTGGTCAAGTCGTGTTTTTTTTTTTTTTTTTTCTGATGGATCTTCTAAGTATAGGAACATGTTATCTGTAAACAGTGATAATTTGATTTCTTCCTTTCCCATTTGTATCCCTTTTATTTCCTTCTCTTGCCTAATTGCTCTAGCTAGAATTTTGAGCACTATATTGAATAGGATTGATGAGAGTGAACATCCTGGTCTTGTTTCTGAATTTAGAAGAAATGCTTTCAGTTTTTCCTCCATTCAATGTAATGTTGGCTTTGGGTGTGTCACATAGCCTTTATGTTGAGGTAGATTCCTTCTATTCCTAATTTCTTTGGTATTTTTTTAATTAAAATTTTTCTTTATTAGTTGTTGATACACCTTTAATTATTTGTATGTTGTGCTGAGAATCGAGCCCAGCGCTTCACACATGCTAGGCAAGTGCTCTACCACTAAGCCACAGACCCAGCCCTCTTTGGTATTTTTAATACGAATGGGTGCTGGATTTTGATAAAGGCTTTTCCTGCATCTATTGAGATGACTATGTGATTTTTGTCCTTAATTCTACTTATCTGGTGAGTTATATTTATTGACTTGTTTATGTTAAATCATCCTGGCAATCCTGGAATTAAACCACCTTGGGTATGAAGTATATAGTCTTCTTAATATGTTGAATATAATTTGCTGACATTTTATTAAGAATTTTTGCGTGTGTGTTCATCAGGGATATTGGTTTCTAGTTTTCTTTGTTGTGTCCTTACCTGGTTTTGGCATCAGGTGATATTGACTTCATAGAATGAATTTGGGAATGATCCCTCCCTTTCTCTTTCATGGAATACTTTGAGGAACATTGACATTAGTTCTTCTTTAAAGGTCTGTTAGAATTCAGCTGAGAATCCATCTGGTTCTAATTTGGGAGATTTCATTTCTTTTTTGGGAGACTTTATTACTGCTTTAATTTCTTTGCTTTTTATTGGTTGATTTAGTTTTTATTTTCTTGATTCAATTTTGCTAAGTTGTATCTAGAAATTTGTCTATTTCTTCTTGATTTTTAAATTTATTGGAATACTTAGTTTTCACAGTAGCCCCTGATGGTGCTCTGGATTTAGAAATATGTGTGAAGATATCCTTTTTGATTTCTAATTTTATTAATTTGGGTCTTTCTTTTGGTTTCTTTTTAAGAGGACATTTAGGGCAAAAGTATTAGAAATTCAGAGGCAGTCAAGGTGTCCTGTGTGATAATTGTTTCTTGCAACACAGAAGTATCTGTCTTTCATAGCCCTTTCTTAATTTAGTCTTTTCTCTTCCTTTATCTTCTCCAAAAATTACACTACTTGGACAACTATAATTTTTTTTGTCATTATGCCTGGCATCTTTATGTAACATTAAAAGCTGATAGTTCTTGCTCTTTAGTGTGCATATTCTGTTTTGAAATGTTGATCCCCCAGTTTCTTTGTGCACAGTATACAGTGGCCACTTACTGCCTACCTCCATTCTACTAGGGACTGTACAGGAAAACAATGAAGATTCAATCAGGTTATGTATCCTGATTTTAAGTAGTCATTATTCTGCAATAGGAATATACTGGACAACCAGACAAATGGTTCTTATAGTCTGGGGGTAATTATATTACTGTCATTATTATTTTATTTCTCCGGTATTGGGGATTGAACTCAGGGCCTTGTGCATGCGAGGCAAGCACTCTACCATTGAGCCACATGCCCAGCCCTTAAATAGCTGTTTTTTTTTTTTTTTTAACTATGTTCTAAGTTCTTTCATAGAACTTTTATGAAAAGTATTCCAGTATGAATCAGTGTTTTCAGATTTTATAGCCTATGTTCATTTACATACCCACTATCTAGATTCTACTACATATATGTTAACAGGTATTTTAGGTATAATTGACATAGTAAAACACATATAGTAGTTTTTTCAAATGCAATTAGAAAAAAAAATTTTTTTTTGTAGACGGACAGAATGCCTTTATTTTATTTGTTTATTTTTATGTGGTGCTAAGGTTTGAACCCAGTTCCTTCCACATGCTAGGCAAGCACTCTGCCACTGAGCTATAGCCCCACCCCCTCAAGTGCAATTTTTAAAAAGTCTACTGTTTGGTAAGTGTTGGCCTGTATATGCAATTGGAAAATGTCATCACATGTAAAATAATGAACATACCAATCATGCCCCAAATTTCCTTTGCTACTTTGTCATCCTTTTCTTTTAGCCCCCTTTTCCTTTCTCATCCTTGTCTGCTGATCAACCACTGATCTGCTTTCTGTTACTATTAGTTTGAGCTTTCTAGAAGTTTGTATAAATGGTGTATGTACAGTGTATACTCTTTCATTCTGACTTTTTAAAGAATAATTATTTTGAAATTCTTTCATGTGGTAGTATAATCAGTAGTTTGTTCCTTTTTTGACCATATCAAGTGTACATGTTTTACCACATGTCAATCTATATTATTATTTATATTTTTAAAATGCATTTCAGAGTAAATTATAGAGATTAGTTCATTTTCCTCCAAATATTTGAACATACATATTACTAATTAGAAGTCAATATTTGCTTTTTCTTTTTAAAGTAAAAATTATAAAGAAAATGAACAAATATTATGGGTACATTGACTTATTTTTGACAACTGTATACACTCGTGTAGCCCAAATCCTGTCAGGTAGAGAATGTGATTCTCACCCCCTATGTTGTGCTTTGTTGAGATTTTTTTCCCTTTCGAGAACATGTTTTGGGTTTTCTCAAATGCTTTTTCTACATTTTTTGGTTGTATGATTGTGTGATTTTTCTTCTTGAGCCTGTTAATGTGGTGGATTGTGTTGTTATTCCAATGATAAACCAGCTTGCCTATCTGGGATAAATTCCATTTGGTCATTGTGTATAATTTTCAAAATATATTTTTAGATTCAATTTACTAATATTTTGTTGAGGATCTTTGCATCACTCTTCATGACTTGTATTGGTCTTAAGTTTCTCCAGAGTATCTTTATCTGGTTTTGGTATCGGTATAATGCTGGCCTCAGAATGAATTAGGAAATGTTCCCTTTGCTGTGTTTTCTGGAAGAGATTGTAAGGAATTAGTGTTTTTTCCTTAAATGTTTGGTAGAACATCAGTGAAACCATCTTTATCTGTGCTTTAAGTTTTGTAAGACTTTGAATTATTGATTTATTCAGTTATTAATTTTTTTTAACAGACATGTCTATTTAGGTTAGTTTTCTTTGTATGAGTTTCTGTACAGTGTATCTCTGAAGGAATTGTTACATTTTATCTGAGTTATATAAAATTTGTGAGCATGTTGATAATACTCCTTTATTATGCTTTTAAAATCCATGGGATCAGGAGTGATGGCCCTTCTTACATTTCTGATATTAGTAATTTGTCCCTTTTTTCTTTCTTACTTAGTTAACTTGGCCGGAAAGTTATCAATTTTATTGATCTTTTCAAGGAACCTACTTTTGATTTTGTTGACTTCTTTTCCTTATTGATTTTCTGTGTGTTATTTCATTGATTTCTACTTTTTGTTTTACTTACATTGGATTTTATTCTATTTTAGATTCTGAAGGTGAAAGCTTAGATTATTTTTAGATTTTTTTAATCTGTGTATTAAGTGCAATAAATTTCCTTCTGAGCTCTTCTTTTGTTGAACCTCACAAGTTTTGATAAGTTGGATTTTCATTTGATACAAAATATTTTAAAATTTCTTTTATGACTCCTTTGAATTAGGTGTTATTCAGAACTAGGGTTCTGAAATATTTTGAGATTTTTCAATTTTCCTCCCATTTGTTGTCTTCTAGTTTAATTTCATTATGATCTGAGTATAGCTTCTATTTTATTTGTTATAACATGCTTTAAGGATATGAATATAGTGTGTCTTGGTGAGTGTTTCATTTGAGCTTCAGAAGAATGTGTATTCTGATTTTGGATGAAATGTTCTGGCAGTGTTAGATCTAGTTGATAGGACTGTCCAGTTCAACTGTATCCTTACTGATATTCTGTGTGCTGATTTTCTGTGTGCTGAATCTGTCCTTGAAGTCTTTAACTCTAATAGTGGATTTTTCTATCTCTGCTTGCAATTCTTATCAGTTTTTGTGTTATATATTTTGACTCTGTTGTTAGGTTCATGCACTTGAAAGAATGTTATGTCTTCTTGGAGAATTGTCCCCTTTGCTATCATGTAATGTTTCTAATATTAGTATAGCCTTTTTTTTTTCATTTGTTTACATTCTTTTAATATGAGGATTATCATGCATCACACAATAGTCAATATTATGGAAATTCTTTTTAATGGGTTACTTTGAAAAATACATTGGAATTTTTTTATTACCATTGAATCTTTTTGATTCACAGTTTATTTTTTATTATAAACAAATGGGATACATTTTGATTCTCTGTACGTGGAGTAAAGGCATACCATTCCTGTAATCATAAATTTACACAGGGCAATATTGTTGGATTCATTCTGCCATTTTTCTCCCTTCCCCCTACCCCACCCACCCCTCTTTTCCCTCTATACAGTCCTTCCTTCCTCCATTCTTGCCCCCCTCCCTAACCCTAACCCTAATACTAACCCCTCCCACCCCCCATTATATGTCATCATCCACTTATCAGCGAGATCATTCGTCCTTTGGTTTTTTGGGATTGGCTTATCTCACTTAGCATGATATTCTCCAATTTCATCCATTTGCCTGCAAATGCCATAATTTTATCATTCTAGTATAGCCTTTTTGATTCGTGTTAGAATGGTGTATCTTTTGCTATCCTTTTTTTTTTTAATCTGATTGTATTATATTTAAAGTGAATTTTTTGTACATGACGTATTTGGTTTTGTTTATTTATTCTGTCATTTGTGTTTAATTTGTTCAGACCATTCACATTTAAAGTGACTTTTGGTATAGTTGGATTAATGGGTTTATATCTGTGGTATAACCTATAATATATTTGATCTTTGTCCCCAGTTCCTATCACAGACCTTCTAAAATCCTTGTAATTCCTTATGGTAGGGATGCCTTTTGTTTATAATGGGCAACATTGATAACATCTGAGTTATTCTAATCAAGCAACAGGGAAATCCTCAGGATGAGGTCAGGTAACCAGAAAGACCAAATGGTTAAAAGATTAAAGAATTGGAACTTTCAGCCCCACACACCAACTTCCAGGAACAGGGTGGGTCTGGAGATTAAAATATAAAAACTCTTAGTGAGATCTGATGAGCTTCTGCATCTCTCAGCACAAGAAGTCGATTGGAATGTGGCATACCCATAGAGGGCATGAATGCCCCATGTCCCTATACCTTGCCCTGGTCAGCTCTTTGTATCCTTTTTAATATCCTTTATAACAAGCCAATGAGTTTTGTAAGCCATTCTAGCAGATTGTTGACCCAAAGGAGAGAGGTTTTTGGGAATGCTGTCAGGGGATCAGAAGCACGGGTCACAATTTGGAATTTGTGATCAGTGTCAGAAATGAGGGACATTCTCATGAGACTGCGCCCCTCACCTGTGGACTCTGATACCATCTCTAGGTATTGTTAGAATTGAAATAAATACATTGAAGGATAACTAGTTGATGTTCATTGTGAGAATTGCTCGATGTGTTGGATGGGGAGGGGAAGCACCATACATCTAGTCATAGGTTTTTGTGTTGAGTGTGAGTAGAGAGAAAAAAACTTTTTTTTTTTAAACATATTTTTAGTTGTTTTTGCCTGTTGTACCTTTCTTTCTTTATCTCTCTTTCTTTTTAAAAATCTTTTCCTCTTTTTCTGCCTTCTCTGGTTTTAATCCAACATTTTATATGATTTCAGTTTTCCCTTCTCTTAGCATATCAATTATACTTCTTTAAAATTTTGTCTTGGAGTTTGTAGTATTCATCTGAAACTGATCTAAGTGTACTTTCAGATAACATTGTTTTGCTTCATGGATAATGGAAGTGTTTAGAGCAGAGTACTCTAAGGTCTGACCTTCCTATGAATTGTTGCTATTAATATTTTGGACAATTTTCCATTAGAATATTTAAAAATTAGGAAAATAAAAGACTTAATTTTACCTTCATTCCTTGTTTCTTTAATGCTTTTGGAGATACAAGTTTCTGACCCATTTCCCTTTTCTCTGAAGAACTTCTTTTTAAGTTCTTGTAAGAGAGAGAGATCTACTGGCAACCAAATTCCATTAGTTTTTGTTCATCTGGAAAAGTCTCTTTCCTTGCTTCTGCTCCCCTGCCACTACTAAAAAAAAAGTTATGGTAATATACACATAATATTTATGTTCTTAACCATTTTAAGTGTATACTTCAGTGTCATTAATCACATTCACATTGTTTTGTAACCATCACCACCATCCATCTTAGAGCTCTTCATTTTACAAAAGCAAAACACTGTATTCATTAAAGCAGTAACTATTCATTTTTTACTTTCCCCAGACCTGGTAGCCATCATTCCACTTTCAGTTTCTGAATTTAAATATTCTAGATACATATTGATAAGAAGAGTCATACAGTATTTGCCCCTGCCCTTTGTGACTGTCTATTAAAAAATGTTCTGAAGTTCATCCATGTTGTTGCATATGTCAGAATTTCAGTCATTTTTTTAAAAAATATTTTTAGTTGAAGATGGACATTATACCTTTGTTTTATTCACTTATTTTTATGTGGTGCTGAGGGTTGAACCCAGTGCCTCACACATACTAGGCAAAATATATCATATTCATATTAATTGTATATGATACATTTTGTTTATTTATTGGTGGACATTTGAGTTGTTTCCATTGCTTGGCTGTTGTGAATAATGCTGTTATGAACATGAGTATTTTTCTTTGAGTTTGAGTCTGTGTTTTCAGAGCTTTTGGGTAAATACCCAGAAATTGGTTGGCTGGATCATATGGTAGTTCTATTAACTTTTTAAGGAACCAGCATACCACTTTTCATAGCAGTTGCACTGTTTTGCATTCCCACTAACATCATACAAAGGTTGCAGTTTTTCCTCATCCTTACTGACATGTCTAGATTTTTAAAAAATAGTACTATTCTAATGGATTTGAGGCGCTATGTCATTGTAGTTTTCATTTACATTTCTCTAATGATTAGTGATGTTGAATATCTTTTTATTTTTAATTTTTTAAAATTCTTTATACATGATAGAGTATATTTGACATTTATATATAAACATGGAGTATATCTTATTCTAATTAGGATTTCAGTTTTGTGGTTTGTTGAAATCATTTATTGGGCTTTTGACTATTTGTATATTTTCATTGGAGAAATGTCTGTATAAATCCTGTGCTTATCCTTTAATCAGGTTTTTGTTGTTGTTGAATTATAAGGAGACTTAAGAAATCTATCTATTGTGATATTAGACCCTATCAAATATATGATTTGCAGATATTTCCCTCCATTTCATGTGCTGCCTTTTTACTGTTGATAATGTCCTATTAGAGACAAAAGTTTTAAATTTTTAAGTTCAATTCACTTTTGTTTTTCTTTTGTTGCCTGTGCTTTTGGTGTCATATCTAAAAAAATCATTGCAAAATACAATGCCTTGAAAAACCCCCTATGCTTTATTCTAAGAATTTTATAGTTAGGTGTTAACATTTAGGTCTGGGGTACATTTCAAGTTAATTTTTATTGGTTTAATGTAAAGGTCCAACTTCATTCTTTTGTTTATAGATATACAATTTCTCCAACTGCTGTTTTGAAAAGACCATCACAAATGTTAAAAATCATTTGACAGTAGGTTTGAAGGTGTGTGTAGCTCAGTGGTAGAACACTTGCCTAGCATGTTCAAGACCCTGGGTTCAACCCCCAGTACAAGAAAAAAAAAATTGACAATATGCTGGAGGGCTTATATGTGGACTTTGTGTTCTCTTCCATTGGCCTATATGTTTCTACCACACTATTTTATTAATGTGGGTTTTAGTAAATTCTAAATTAAAAGTGTGAGACACCCCCTTCCCACCCCTGACCCAAGATTATTTAGGCTACTTCAGGATTCCTTGAAATTCCATGTAAATTTAAAGGTGGATTTTTCAGTTTCTTCAAAAAATGTTTGGATTTTGATACAGATTGTGTTGAATGTAGATTGTTTTGGATGATAGAAATATTTTAACAACTTTAAGTCTTCCCATTCTGTGAACATGGGGTGTCTTTCCACTATTTGTGTCATGTTAGTTTTCAGTGTACAAGTTAACCTTCTTGGATAAGTTTTTTCCTAAGTATTTTTTTTTGATGCTATTTAAATTGTGAACGGAGTATTTATTCAGCAACATTGCTGAATATGTTTAGTCTAACAATATAGTTTTTTCAGACATTTCAAGTTTTCTACATATAAGATCATGCCATCTGTGAGCAGAGGTAATATACTTTCCTTTTCAGTTTGAATGCTCTTCATTGTTTTTCCTTGCCAAATTGCTCTACCAGGTCTTCTAGTACTGTGTTGATAAAGTAGTAAAGGCAGACTTTCTTACCTTAATCTTTGAGGAGAAAATTTCAGTCTTTTCATTATTGAGCATGGTGATAGCTGTGACCTTCTCATATATGACCTTTATTATTTTGAACTAGTTTCTTTTTATTCCTGTTTTTTTTTCCATCATGAAAGTATGCTGAATTATTTCAAATTATTTTCTGCATTGAGATCATTCATGCATTGTTTCTTTAGTCCATTAAAAGTGCTGTATTACTGATTTGTATATGTTGGATCATTCTTGCATTCTGGGAATAAATCCTACTGGATCATATTATATCTTTTTATATGCTACTGAATTTTATTTACTAGTATTTTGTTAAAGATTTCGCATCAATGTTCATTAAGGATATTGTTCTGTAGTTTCTTGTAGTCTATTTGACTTCAATATCAGAGTAATGCTGGCTTCATGGGCAATTTTGAAGGTCTTCCTTTCTCTTAAAGTTTTTGGAAAAGTTTGAGAAGGATTGGTGTTAATTCTACTTTAATTAGACCATCTGGTCCTTGGCTTGTGTTGTTTTGAGGAAGGTTTTGATTACTTATTTAATCTCCTTAATACTTGTAGGTCTGTTCTGATGAACTATTTTATCATGATTCATTCTTTGTTTATTTTGTGTTTCTGGGAACTTTATTTGTTTCATCTAGGTCATCAATTTGATGGTGTATCATTGGAGTTCTTTGTTATAATCCTTATTTGTGTAAAATTGGTGATATCTCTTCTTTCGTTTCTAATTTTAGTTCTTTGACTTCAAAAATACTTTGAGCCAATTTTGTTGATTTTCTCTATTCTTTTTTTAGTCTCTTGTGCTTATTTCTGCCTTAATATTTATTATTTACTTTATTCTACTTGGTTTGGGTTCTTTTTCTGTCTTTTTTAAGGTATACATTTATGTTATTGATTTGGAATACTTTTTATGTCTTACTTTTTCTTGGTACTGGGAATTGAACCCAGGGCCTTGCCATGCCAGGTTAGTGCTCTGCTACTGAACCCCACCCCAACCCCTCCTATTTTATTTTACTTTGAGACAGGGACTCACCAACTTGCCCAGGTTGACCTCAAATTTACAATCCTTCTTCCTTGACTTCACCACCATGCTCAGCTTTTCTTTTTTAATATAAGCATTTACAGCTATAAATTTCCCTCCTAACACTCCTTTTACTGCGTCCCATTAATTATGGTATGTTGTTTTCATTTTAAAGTATATTTTAATTTCTCTGGTGATTTTTTCTTTGACCCATTGCTTTTTTAATTTTCATTAATCTGTGGATTGTTCTGTTTTCCCTGTTTATTTCTAGATTAATTCCATTGTTCTCAGAAAAGATATCTGTTATTTCAGTCTTATGAAATTTTTTGACACTTGTGACCTTACATATACTCTATACTAGAGAATATTCCATGTCCATTTTAACTTGAATTGTATACAAAAACTTGAGAAAAAAATGTATATTCTGTTATTTTTTGGTGGAGTGTTCTGTGTAAGTTTGTTCCAATTGCCCAATAGTGTTGTTTGGGTTTTCTGTTTATTAATTTGTCTGGTTGTCTTATCCATGGTGGTCTCCTATTATTATTGCAGTGATGTTTTTCCCCTCAGTTCTGTTGATGTTTGTTTCATATAAGTGGTTAGCTTTCTGTTCCTGTGATGAAATACATGAGAAAACCAGCTTAAGGAAGAAAATGTATCTTGGCTCACAGTTTTCTGCCCATAGTTTACTGCTTCCATTGGTTGGGCCTAAGGTAAGACAGAACATCAGGGGGAAAGGGCATGGCAAAGGAAAGCTGCTCACCTCAGCTAGGAAGCACAAAGAGGGGGCGAGGAGGGAGAGGAGAGAAAGAAAGGAAGGAAGGGAGGGAGGGAGGGAGGAAGGAAAGAAGGAAGGGAAAAGAAAAGAGAGAGACAGAGAGAGAGCGAGCGTGTGAGGAAGCACCCTCTGCTGGAGACCTAGCCTTAATACATGAGCCTTTGGTGGACGTTCCAGATCCAAACTATAACGGTATTTTGGCAGTCTCATGTTTTTTTTGTTGCATATATGTTTGTAATTGTATGTCTTCTTTGTTAAGTACCCGGGTACTTTTATCATTATATCTTTTCCTTTGTTTCTTAGTTAACAGATTTTGAATTAAAGTTTATATGTCTGATAAATGTCTAGCATAGATATCCCCTGCTCTTTTGGTTTTTTGCATGGGATTTCTTTTCCTTTTTTTTGGTACTGGGAGTTGAACCTGGGCTGCTCAACCACTGAGCCACATCCCCAGCTTTTTTTTGTATATTTTATTAGGAACAGGGTCTCACTGAGTTGCTAAGCACCTTGCTTGAGCTGCTGACATTACAGACTTGCGCCCCTCTATCTTTTTGCTTTTAACCTACGTGTATTCCTAGCATATTGTTGAATCCTGTTTTATTTTAATCCATTCTGCCAATTTCTGTATTTTGGTTGGGGAGTTAAACCATTTATATTTAAAGTAATTACAGATAAGGAAAGACTTAGTATTGTCTTTTTGGCAATCATTTTCTGTATGTTTGTTTGTTTGTTTTTTGTCTCTCACCTGCCCCTTATTGTTTTCTTTTGTGTTTAGTTGATATTTTTGTAGGGATATGTTTTGATTCCCTTTTCTCTTTTGAGTATATTCTACAGATATTTTCTTTGTGGTAACCGTGGTGATTGCATATGACATTCTGTTATAACTTTGTATTTTATACAAGTACCAATTTAACTTGAATTGTTTACAAAAACATCTTGACGGATGCATCCCCCTTTGATCTATGTTTTGATTGATGAGACAAATTACATCTTATGTTGTATATCCATTAACATAGACTTATAATTATTTTTTGTACTTTCGTCTTGTAAACCCTGTAAAAGAATATAAGGTAGAGATACAAAACCAACATTATAAAACTGCTGGATTTTATATTTGCCCTCGTTTGACTTTCCTGGAAAAATTGGTAATTTTCATGTGATTTTTAAATTTTTGTGTGGTGTCCTTTCTTTTCAACTTGAAGGTTTCCTTTTAGAATTTCTTATAGGTGATAGACTTTATGGAAATGAACTTGCTCCGCTTTTGCTTATCCCGGAATATCTTAATTTCTCTTTTATTTTTGGAAGAGAGTTAAACTGGATATAATCTTGGTTCAATTTTTTTAAAGTATTTTAAATATATTATCTTGTTGATTTTGATTGCAAAGTTTCTGCTGAGAAATCTGATAATCTTTAGGTTTACCCTATCTGGATTTCTTGAGATTCTTGGATTTGTATATTCATGTCTTAAGTTTGGTAAGTTTTTGTCCATTATTTCTTCAAAGAGCTCTCTGCTCTTTATCTTTCCTAAGACTTCCATGATACATTTGTTAGTGTCCTGTAAGTCCTTTGGGCTCTATTTACTTTTCTTCTTTTTTGCTCCTCACTCTACAATTTGAGAGGACTTATCTTTAAGACATTGTTTCTTCTGCCTGTTTAAACCTGCTATTAATTTTTCTGTAGCAAATTTTTCAATTTGATAATCATACTTTTCAGCTCTAGAATTTGTATTTGGTCTTTTTAAAAAAATAATGTCTAACTCTGTAGATAGTCTTTGTTTATTGTTTTCCTGATTTCCTTAAATTCTCTAGCCTTGTGTTTCTTCAGTTCATTGATCATAATTAAAAGTTGTTTTAAAGTCATTTTTCTTGTAAATCCTGAGCCTGATTCTTCAGTGTTGGTTTCCTGAAGTTTTTTTCCCTTGGAATGGATCGTGTTTTCTCTTTCTTTGTATGCATTATTTTGTTAAAAACTGGGCGTTGAAAAGAGCCATCTCTCAGTCTACAGACTGACTCTGTGCTTAAGAGAGCCTTCACTAGAGAGCCCTGAATGAGAGCCTAAGGTCTTCTCAGCCCTCTTTTGGGCATGCATGATCTCTTGGCTTACATTTGTGGGTTTTTTCCTTAGTTCCTCCAGATGTACAACTGCTTGCTTGCCTGCCTGCCTGCTTTCTTGCTTGTTTGCTTACTTCCTGTCTGTCTGTCTAGTGGAGATTGAACCCAGGAGTGCTTTACCCCTAAGCTACATCCCTAGTTTTTGTTTTACTATTTTGAGACAGGGTCTTGCTAAATTGCTAAATAAGGGTCTTGCCAAGTGGCTGAGGCTGGGTTCAAACTTGTGTTTCTTCTGCTGCAGCTTCCTGAGTTGCTGGGACTACAGGTGTGGACCGCTCACTGTACCCAGGTTACAACTGCTTTTAAAATGTCTTAATATGCCTTAGCGTCTCACCTACTTCTTTGTGCCATAGATGTTCTTTTTGTATTTCTTTACCCATAATCTCTTGGATCACACTTCCATAGGCTACAATTCTGTCTGTGCAGCTCTTATGTGTTATGGTGTCTACCACTGGTTTCCTTGGCTTTCAATCTGATATACAAATATACTACCTTTGCCTGAGCTCTGAGTCATGTAAGACAGAAAACCATTCCTTTCAGTAGTCCCCAGATAGGTCAGTACATGGCAAACAAGTTACACTATTTTCTTTACATCCCAAGAGAATATTCAAGGTTTAGGTGGATTTTCCCTAACTTTACCACATGTTTGTAGAGGGGAATAGGGCAAGGATGAGCAAAAATATCATGAAATTTCCTCCTCTTTTAAGTGTATATTTTCTGCTTTCATCTTGGTTGGGTATTTGCTTGTTTGTGGCAGATTCTTAACCAGTTTACACAAAGTTTGTTGTAGCTTATGTGATGTTTCCTTGAGGGAATAAGGACCTGGAGCTTCCTAGAATGCCCTCTTGCTTTCATCACTCCCTCAATTTTTTTGAAGGAATATTTCAGTGGATATGGTATATTAGGTTGGTTATTAATTTTTAACACTTCAGTATTTTCCTCAAAATTTTTGCTTTCATCATTTGTGATGAAATTCTTATA
The DNA here is from genome assembly GCF_902686445.1 of Sciurus carolinensis. Lineage (NCBI taxonomy): Eukaryota > Metazoa > Chordata > Mammalia > Rodentia > Sciuridae > Sciurus > Sciurus carolinensis. The sequence goes on from NC_062226.1 coordinate 77,866,539, forward strand.
CTTGTACTTCTGTAGGTGTTTATTTTTATCTTTCTGCTTTCTTTCAAGATCATCTTTGATTTTCTGCAGTTTGACTGTGATATGTCTAGGTATGGATTCTTGGGCATTTATCCTTCTTGGTGTTCTCTGAGTTTTCTGGATCTATGGTATTTGTATCATTAATTTTAGAAATTTCTCAGCTATTATTACTCCAAATATATCACATTACATATAATATGTATGTAATGTTATCTCTCCTCCCCCCCCCCCCCCGGAAAAATAAATCATCCTGCAGTTCTTGGACATTCTATTCTGTTACTTAAAAAAATATTTTTGTATTTGAATTTGAGTTTTATATTTGGATATCTGTGTGCTCACTAATTTTACATTTTTATAATTTCTTTCCAGACTCTTCATTGCCCATATAAATACAATTTGCCTTTTGTTTATTGATCTTGTATTATGCTACTTTGGTAGATTCATGTTGTTTGTATTATTCTGATTAAATTATTTGTATACATTAATGTTGAGCTACAACTGCAGAGGTAAAAAAAATCAATAAGTTTTGATCAAACATACCATCTTAGACTATGCAAAAGAATGAAAGTAAGCTAGTAAAAAAAAAAAAAAAGGTAGGTTTTATTTTCTGTTTATGTACATTATTTGTGATTATTCTTTCCTAGTATGATATTCAGGAATGAAGCATACTTAATTTTTTAAAATGAAAATTATTTGAATGTTTTAATTTATTTTTTATAATGATCTTTTTTAGGAGATGTGGCCCTCAAGAACCTGGAAGTTAAAGAAAATGCCCTGGTAGGTGTTAATTATAAAAAATTATGTTAGTGCATTTGATGTATTCTTCCTAATTCACTTTACCATTCTAAATTATGTAAGTTTGAGAAAACTTTTTGGAAGTTGTTTTTATAAAGTGTGTATTTTGTAAATTTCCCTAAAAGCACAAACTGACAATGTGTTTTTATTCCCACTTGAATGTGGCTTAATGGTAGAATACTTGCCTAGTGTGGGCAAGGCCCTTGGGACACTGCCATGAATAAGTAAATTCTTGCATACATATATAAAAAGTTATATTTTTATTTATTCTGTGTGGTTTTATTTTGGTGTTTAATTTGTCTTCCAGTTTTCACCTTTTTAAAATATCATTTTAATATGTTCAATTCAGTGGCATGACTTACATTCATAATTTTGTGCAACCTTCATAGTACCTGTTTCCATAACTTTTCCATCTCCAGGAGAAACTATAACCATTAAACAATAACTTCCATTCCCTCTCCCCATAGACCCTGAAACTTTTTTCTTCATTGCAAACCGAAGCTGTATATTCATTAAAAATATTTTTAATCCCCTCTTCCCACCCCAGTACATTTGCCTATTCTAAATACTTCATATAAATGGAATCATGTCATATTTGTCCAGTTATGTCTAGCTTATTTCATTTAGCATAGTGTCTTTAAGATTCATCCATGTTGTAGCATGTTGACGGTCATTCCTTTATATGACTGAATAATATTCCTGAATAATAATATGTGTGTATATATATACACACATACATACAGGAATATTATTCAGTCATATAATAACACACACACACATATACATACAGATGGACCACATTTTGTTTATCTATTCAGCTATTGATGAACACATGGGTTGTTTCTGCCTTTTGGCTCTTGTGAATAATTCTACAGTGATATTTGTGTACATGTGTTCATTCCAGATGCTGCTTTCAACTTCTTTGAGTATATATTTAGGAGTAAAATTGCTGAGTCATGATGACTTTATATTTAGATTTTTTTTTTAGAAACCACCAAAGATTTTTTTTCCATAGCTGTTGCACCATTTTCTGTTCCCTCCAGTAGTGCAATAAGGGTTCCAGTTTCTCCATATTCTTGCTGGGCGCCATGGTGCATACCTGTAATCCCAGCAAGTCAGGAAGCTAAGGCAGGAGGTTTGCAAGTTCTAGGCCAGCCTCAGCAATTTAGCAAGGCCCTCAGCAACTTATTGGGACCTGGTCTCAAAAGTAAAAAGGACAGGGGTATTGCTCAGTGGTAAGGAACCACTAGGTTCAATCACCAGAACCAAAAAAAAAAAAAACAAAAACAAAAACAAAAAATGAGGAAGAAGAAAAAAAGAATTTCTCCATATCCTTTACATCTTCTATCGTTTGTTATTTCTGCTTTTATTTGATAACAGCCATTCCAATGGGTGTGTGAAGTGATATGTCATTATTTTAGTAATCAATTTAAATTAGTAATGACTAATGATATTGAACCTCTTTTCATGTGCTTTTTACCATTTGTGTGTTTGGAGAAATGTCTGTCCAAGCCCTTTATAATTTTTTAAATAATCAGATTTTGTTGTTGTGGTTGTCGTTAAATTTTTGGCAATCTATATATTCTGCATATTGACCCCTTATCAGATATTTTCCCCCTTTTTAATGGTTACCTTAACATTTTATTGACAGTATCCTTTGATGCACAGTTTTTAATTTAATAAAGGCCAATTCATCTATTTTTTAAATTACCTGTACTTTTGTTGTCTTATCCAGGAAATCATTACTAAATTTAATGTCATGAAGATTTTTCCTGATATTTTCCTCTGAGCCATTTATAGTTTTAGCTTTTACATTTAGTTCTTTACTCCATTTTGAGTTAATTTTTTGGTATAAGACATATTTTTGCAACTAGGTGTACAATTTTCCCAGCACCATTTATTGTAAAGACTGTTCCTTCTGATATTAAATGGGGGGAAATGTTTTGAAAAAAAATTTTTTTTTGCAAAATATTTCTAGAAGCACATACTGAAAGAAGAATTTCTCACCTTTAAAAGAATGATATGAAAGTGTTAATTAGTCTGGTATGGGTAGCTTCTTTGGGAAACAGGAATGTGGATCCTTATACTATTTTTTATGGAAAGAGAAGCCTCCATTAATTTTATTGACTTGAGAATAATATTTTAGTTATATATTTGTGAATTTAAATAAGTGTTGAAGATAATGAGCAGGTAATTCAAATACCCTCGAGTAATTTTTGGAAGAAAAAACTAGTTTTCTGTGTTGCTGAACTTTATATTTATTAATGTATTGCATATTTATTTGTTTGTTCTTGGTAGAGTCAACTGGATGTGCCCTTTAAAGTTAAAGTTGGTCATATAGGTAAGCTGTATTAGTGGAGTGCCCTTCTTGCCCTATACTGTGATATTTTAAATATTTCTGAGCATTTGCTTAAAATAAAGTTATCATATGTTCTTGTTTGTATAGGATTTAGTTGTATGCCTTAAAAATACTGTGAGATTTATGTACTCCTTGCCTAGTACTTGATACCTTCATAATTAAGAAATGACACAGTCTAGTAGTTTTTTTTTTATAATTCTTATTTTTTTTTTTAATTTTTAGTTGTAGATGGACCTTTATTTTATTTTTTTATTTTTATGTGGTGCTGAGGATAGAACTCAGTGCCTCACACATGCTCTGTTACTGAGCCACACCCCCAGCCCTGTAGTAGGTTTTAAAATTGAGTTGAGAGCCAACAGACAGTGTCTCTTGTTTTCTAGGTTTCTGAGTAGTTACTGTTGCTGTATTCTGATCTGTAACTGGTGTAAGGAGGAGGGTCTGGATCATCCAGGCACTTGTAGCCAGGAGTCAGTCTGAAAACTTGTTTCTGCTCTGGATGTTTTTTTCTAGATTTCCAGAAAATATTTGTACAGTTTTTGGTTTTAATTTTTTAAATTATTTTAAAAATTTTATTTCTAATTATTTATTTTCTGTTATGTTATTTTTTTGTGGTGGTGGGAGTCTGGCATATGCTAGACAAGTGCTCACCCTCTGAGTTAATCCCTATCTCCTTGTTTTTGTATTAATTTACCTGTATTTATAGTGTATACTTTAAATATATTGATTGAGCAGAGACTGATTAAATGTGAGGTTTCAACATGTTTAATAAAAACTTGTCATAATTATATTATATTGTGGCTTTATTTTAAATATTGTGGAAGATGATATTGTCTTTAGTTGGGACTTTGAAATTTTTGATATATTATTTTTGAAGTGGGATTTCAATAATGCTATTGAATATGTATTGGTCTCACTGAGGCATAGGTATTTTGAAAGCTTACAAAAATTATATGATGAAGGTTTTCACAATTTTATGTGTTGTACTTATAGTTCGTATTAGTCCATGTACCACAGAAAGTTTTCGTCACCTTATATTGCCAAGACATCGTCCCATTTCCCCATTCAAAGGCAATTTAGCATAAGAAGGGGAAAATGTCACCCATTATTTTTCCCCTTTACATTTTTCTTTTTGAATGATTTTGATTGTATCCATGTGTATATTTTAAATACTTATAACCATGTTGTATTTATGTGTAATAAGGATTTCTTATAATCTGAATTGATTTGACCTCATTTATTTCTTATGGTATCATAATAATTCAATGAATGCATATTTGGATATGGTAGAATAATCTCATTTATTCCATTTTACAACAGTATTACTGTATATCTTATATAACTTTTATAGATATATCTATAGCTTATATAGATATATTACTGTATATCTTATATAACTTTTAAAAATTTGCCACGTTATTTGAGCTCTTAACAATAATGAGTGTCATATTTTATTATATATAAATTTAACCTCAGTTCAAGAAAAATTAAAAAGTAAATCAGGAGGGAGTTGCTGGTATAACTCAGTGGTAGAATATGTGCTTTATATGCCTGTACACACACACACACACACACACACACACACACACACACACATATCAAACCTAGTTCCTTTAGATAGATCTATTTCCTTTAGATGCTACATTCTTCTTTTTTTCTTACCTGCTAATTTTTAAAAATGATAAGGTAATTTTTGCTGGTAATATATGGTAGTGGAAAGTACTCTGTACTAAACAAGATAATTTTGAGAATCATTTAAGGTGTTTGCATACTTTTCTCATAGTACCTATCATTCTTTAATATTATTATTTTTTCCTTTTACTAGACACTAAGTTTCTTGAGAAGTGGGTTTTATTTTTATTGTATCCTCACCACTTAGCATATTTCCTGGTATTTCTAATAGGGACACAATTTGTGGAATGAAAACATTTCCAAACGTGTGGTACAATGAATATATTCTCTCCTTGCCATTATTGGGTATAGTTAATCTTATTGATCTTTCAAAGATCTCTTCTAAGGCAGGAAAAATATAGATGGATGGTATATGTAGGTTGGATGAATATTTTTATACTTTTTTTTAACTGTAGGTAATCTTAAACTTTCAATTCCATGGAAAAACCTTTATACTCAACCATTTGAAGCTGTATTAGAAGATATTTATTTACTTATAGTGCCTTCTTCCAGTAAGTCAAATTTTAAAGATTATAATTTACTCTTTTTTATAGATGGGAAAACCTTTATATTTAATAATTGTGTTTGTACAAAATGTTTGGGTGGTATTTTGGAGATATTTTAGTATTTAAATATGTATGTTACTTCAAATTAAATGGGTTCCTATTCTAAATTTTTTAGATGTTGAATTAGTGATTGTTTTCAAGGATAAATTTTGGAATGAATATATTTAAGTTTAAAGTATTAAGATTCTTCCTTTTAATGCTTCTATAGGAATAAAATATGATCCTTTAAAAGAAGAAAAACAACTCCTAGAAGCAAAGCAACAGGAATTAAAAAGAATTGAAGAAACAAAGCAAAAAGTAGTTGATCAAGGTAAAAAATAAAAATAATAGTCCTAATAAGAAAGTGTAAAAAGACAAATATTTCTCATAGTAGAATATCTCACTGGAGGCACTGAGATTATTTAACAAATATGAGAGAATCTTATTACATGGGGAATTTTAATGTGGTTTGTGTGTTTTTTCATGTATACCGAAATTTTACCTTGCAGAATTTCTCTTAAGGGGCAAATAATTTATCTAGTTTATAAGGATAAAGGTTAGGTTTTAATGATAGCAATTAATTTTATCAAGTGTATTTTCTTACCTTTCTAGCCCTTGCTTTTGTGTTCTCCTTGTATCAATTATTTACACTTTTGAAGATACTTATAGTCTCTTGATATGTTTATATTTGCCACAGTCTGTTGATTTGCTTTCTGACTTCACATCTTTTCCTATTTAAACTAGACCCCATGGTCCATTATTACTATAATCCCTTTTCAGTGGTGTAAGAGGTATCCTGTACCTCTTTGTTTTCACTTACTTCCTGGTCAGCATCACCACCTACTTTTTACATGCTGACCCTTTGCTTCTTTCCGTGGTGGATTTTTCTTCTTAGCTTAAACATCCTTATTTTAAAATGTAAAGCCATCTTCCTAATCTAGTCATTTATCTTTTACTCCTGTTATTGATCAAATAGCTAAGCATCTTAAAAATAAAGCATATGTATACTTCACTATTCCTGCCATGCATTGATTGTTTTTAAATGAAAAATAAACTCCCAAAATAAATGTTTTCCCTGTTGACAAATATTAGTGGAGATTTAGCATAGTCTCTGGTAGTACCACATGTAATTCTATTTTCTTTGTCACACTTCTTTCATATCCTCTCTGGAGTCATTCATCCCTGACCCAGTCCTCTCTTTCCTAAGTCTTTTAGGCATTTTCCTTTTAAAATATTTATTTTATGAACTCAATACACAGTACATAACTTTAAAGGCTAAATAGTACTACAGGACCCAAATTTAAATAAACAAAAATCCCTCACTTAGCCATATACCCTACTCCCTAAAGAACTATCATATTGCTGAATGATACATCTCCATTATTTGGTTTATTAAATTTAGACCATATTTATATATGTATATATATATATTGTGTGTGTGTGTTTATGTGTATATGAATGATATAGTGATGGGACTGTGAAGATTGACCAAGTAGTATAAATGTTTACTATTGAGCCAAATAGTATACTCTAATTATATATAGTTTCTAACAGAGCTTTGTTATTTGGTAATATTATGAGTGAATGTGGGTATAATTGTACATTATGTAGAATTTTACTTAATCTCTCTATTTTAGTGTGAGGCTCAATTCTGCCTCTCCATATATAACATATCAGAGTCTGGAGTCTGTTAGGTAAATTTTCTCCAGAATAAACCATTGCATTCTCACTTGTTTAGGAAAGTGAAAATTGCTTAGCTAATAGACTGGGAGAAGGAGAGGACCTAAAGTTTAACTACTTTTTATGCAGACTTTAAACCAATTCTTATGTTTTCTCCCTCTCCCTTCACCATACTCCTTGTTGGCCATTTTTCTTTTGTGTGGTTTCAAACCTGAATGTTTCCAGGATTCTCTTTTTAAATTTATCTTGTGTTTCAATGGTATTTCCATCTGTGGTCATTTAGAATTGAATTTCTTCTTAAGTTGGCTAAGGCCATCTACTTTCTAGTGTCACCTGCTCTTTTTCCTATCTTTTTTCCTTTGACCTTGGGGATTTATCCATTTTCCCCCTTATTTTTGCTTATTTTGCTTTAATGAGGTTTTATTGAGGACTACAGAAATTTATGCAATCTACCATGTTTAATCAGAAGTCCCTCCTTTTATACTAGTTCTAAATTATAAGTGTGTGGTCATGCTTAAATTTCATTATTGACATCTTGTTCTTATCAGGATAAGGTTTAAACTCTTCAGCAAGATATATAAAAGCTCTCATGAGTTGAATCTCATCTAACTCTCCAGCCTCATAACTGGCCCCAAATCTCATCTCTTCTATTCTTTAGCCATATTGAACTAGTTGTAGTTTACTAAACGTATGTGTATTGTCTCTAAAGAAGACCCAAAGTACTAGGGGAGGAATAGATTAGAAATACAAAAGGGCATAGCTTTCACTGTCTCTTTTTAAAAGAGAAAAGGAATGGTAACTAGTAGTTATCAAAGGTATATTTCAGAGAGAATTATAATCCTCAATTATTTATTCTTTATGTTCCTCTGGAAAGTATTGAAACTGAAGATAGTCAGTATTTTCTTTTTTTTTGGTAGAGGTGGGTACTGGGGATTGAACTCAGGGGCACTCAACCACTGAGCCACATCTGCAGCCCTATTTTATATTTTATTTAGAGACAAGGTCTCATAATTGCTTACCTTCTCATTGTTACTGAGGCTGGTTTTGAACACTCAGTCCTCCTGCTCCATGAGCTGCTGGGATTACAGGTGTGGGCCACCATGCCTGGATACAATATTTTCTTAAAAGGATACTAAAATGAACTTCTTTCATCCTTGTTTGAAAGGAGGAAAGAGGATCATATAATTTTCTGTTTTATATCTTCAAAAAAAGGAACATACTATATTCAACTATTTTATACATCTAAGCACAGGTAAATTATAGGAGATTCTTGCTTTGCTGCTGTTACTGACTTTTCTAATTTAAGCCTATTATAATTCTTACCTAATAATCTTCATTGTTTTCCTCTTTATATACTTAGGCATAGTTAACAGATAAATTACGATATTTAATGCCAATAAATTTTACCTAGTTGACTTTAGTTTTATTAAATAAGAGCTTTTGAAAAATTTTATGTATTTGGTTGCCTTTGAAAGTTTTTGGTTTGAAAGACTTTTGGAAAGCATGCTATTAGTGTTAAATTTCTAAATCTATATTTTTCTTAAACAATACAGTATAAAAATGTTACCTCAATATATGGATAGTTATAGGATGTATGTTTCATTCAGTTTTTAAAAAAAGGAATATTTGCAATTGTAGAAAAACAACAAGCAGAGAAACAGGACACTTTTGCAGAAAAATTAGTTACTCAGATCATAAAAAATCTTCAAGTGAAAATTTCCAACATCCATGTTCGTTATGAAGATGATGTAAGTATTTTAAAAATAATAGATGATTTTTTAAAGATGCATTCATGTGTAAGTTGTATCATTTATTGGCACTTTCTTTATAATAGCCTATTAAATAATGCTGATAAAAAATAACAAGATAAAAATAACAACAAGATAAAATACCAAAGATAACATGATCTTTTTATTTTTGGGTGCTGGTGATCGAACGTGGGGCTTCATGCATGCTAAGCACATGCTCTACCACTGAGCTACACCCCCAGCCCCATGATCTTTCTTTTTTATATTTGTGTTGTAATTTTCAATTCTTAGTAGTGAGTGAGTGGTTATACTTTCCTAAACTGTTCAAACTATAGATCATGAATGAAAATGCCTTGGAAATTACTGATTTCACAATTAAGTATTTTTAAATATGCTATTTTTATCTCCTGGAAAGAGCTCTGCTCTAGGGATCAGTAGAGCTAGGCTTAACTAATTGTTTGACCTTAGTTTGTTGGTTCTCTTAAACACTTAATTATTTGCCTTATAGCATTATTGTGTCAATCTTTTTATTAAATTTTTTTTAGTTGTAGATGGACTTAATAGCTTTATTTTATTTATTTATTTTTATGTGGTACTGAGAATTGAACCCAGTCTCACACATTCTAGACAAGTGCTTTTCCACTGAGTTACATCCCTGTGTCAATCTTTTTTAATAAACTTTTTTTAGAAACTAGAAAACACTGTGGTTATAGCATTATAGTACAACACAGATGTTAATATTTAGTATTTTAATTTGTTTTAGAAACAATGTAGGAACCAAAGATATTTTTAAAGGAAGCAATGCAATGGATATTTGAGATAGGATACTTCCTAGAAAGTTAACTTTTTCTAGAAAGTGAATTTTGTCCAATTGTTAATGAATTTGACTAAGATTTACTTTTTTCCCTCTTTAGATCACAAATCGAGAGAAACCGCTGTCATTTGGTATTTCTTTACAAAATCTCAGTATGCAGGTACTTCATTTAAAAAAGTAATGACCACATTTAATTGTGGAGTACAGTTATTCAAACTTTGATTTTATACAAATCAATACTGTAATAGAAATAGGTTTCATTTGGTTGTCTGTAGAAAGGTCACACACAGAATTAGAATTGAGGGGTAAGTAAATTCACATTTCTAAAATTGGTTGGAAGTAAAATTTAGTTTAAAATGTGAAGATCTATTATTATTGGTAACTACAATGTTAGATTCTTTTGTTTACTTAAAAAATTTATTTCCTCCCCAGCACTGCAAAAAAATTATTTTCAAAATTGCAATAAATAAGTGCTAAGTAAAAATAATATTTGTTTCTCAAACTTCGATGAATCTTGAAAAACAAAGAATTCATTTCCTTACTACCTTCGTTAGTGTTATCACATACTTTCTTGTTTAATTGTGAAATAGAGCAATTTTTTAAATAAAGGAACACAGAATTATGAAAAATGTGCTTGCATTGAATATTAATAGTTGTTGAAGTTGTTACTTGCTCTAAATCTAAAATGATTTTACAGGACTAAACAGTTAAGGATAAAGTTTAAATTCCTTTTGCTTTCAATTCACCCTCCTCACCTTCCCCAGAGATAACCATTCTAAGTTTTAAAACTTTTATACACTATATTCATTTAAAATGTAGTTTTATTTGAAAAGTTTACATAAATACTTTGTATATTTCTTTTATAAAAGTTAACTTTTTACTTCACAGTATTTAAAAAAATTGTTTTATCATGTGTAATAGAATTTAATCTAACTTCTATATAGTATTTCACTTTATAGTTGTACACCTTGTATCTGTTGGATTTTGTGTATGATTTCATTTGAAAGCATGGCTCTACCCTAAGCAAAACAGAAAAATGAGAAGTTAATCTAAGTGAGTGGGATGTTGTCAAATGCTGTTATGTTGAAAGTAAGGACAGAACACCTGAGTGGTTTTGATTGCTTTTAGAAAAAGGTATAGTTTTGTCTTTATATAGTTTATAAGTCTTGTAATCTGACCCCAAGTAACATACCAGATTTCACCTCTTTTCTTTGTTTTGTGTTGTTCTTTGGCCATACTGAGCTGTTTCACTTCTCTGAACATGTCATATTTGCATACCTTTGGACCTTTTTACCAACTCTTCCTGTTCTGAATAATATTCTCTACTGATCTTAGAATCAATAATTTCTACTCATATCATAAATTAGGTTAGTCATAAGACTACTTCTATACTTCATTATATTAGTTTAGTCATCATTTTATTTGGCAAGCTCCTGAGTTTGATGCTACTGCCGTGTTCTCTCAGCTAACTATTTAACCTCTGTGGTGACTCTTACCTATTTGTAATTACTTGTTTTTGTTTGTTTTGTACTGTTTTGTTTTTTGACCATTAGTGACCTCCATGAAAGCAGAGACTTTCCTGTGGTCATTAATAGTCTTTGATTGAATGACTTTTCTTTTTGGGTACCAGGAATTGAACTCAGGGGCACTCAACCACTGAGTCACACACATCCCCAGCCTTATTTTAATTTTATTTAGAGATAAGGTCTCATTGAGTTACTTTGTGCCTACCCATTGCTGAGGCTGACTTTGAACTCGAAATTCTCCTACCTCAGCTTTCCAAGCCACTGGGTTTATAGATGTGCACCACTGTGTCCAGCTTGAATGATATATTTTTAAAAAATTATTGGAGCTTTATGGTTATACATAGTAGTTGGATTCATCCCAACAAACATACGTGCAAGGAGTTTGATTTTGATTCACAATCCACCCTCTTTCTTCCTCCCCCCACTCTTCCCTCCTTTCCTCCCTCCTTCTCCACTAGACTTCCTTTTGCTCCCTCATCTATTAATTTGTATTTAATTGGTTCTTTGTGTATTCTTTTCTTTCCTTTCCCTTTTCCTTTATTTTACTCTAGCTTCCGCATATGAGAGAAAAAAACATTTGACTTTTGAGTTTCTGAGTTTGGCTAATTTCACTTCCATTTCTATCCATTTACTGTCAAGTCCATACTTTTATTCTTTTTAATGACTGAGTAGAACTTCATTATGTGTTCGTGTGTGTGTGTGTGTGTGTGTGTGTATAAATATATATCCATAAATATATATACACATATATTTCTTGCACTATTGGGGGTCTTGTTAAGGAAGTTGGTGCCAGCACCTATATGATGGAGGTTTAAACCTGTGTTTTCTTCTAGCAGTTGTAAAGTGTTTGGTCTAATTCCTAAAGGTTTTTTTTTTAATTTTTTTTTTTTAGATGTTGATAGACCTTTATTTTATTCATTTATTTTTATGTGGTGCTTTGCCTCACACATGCCAGCAAGTGCTCAACCACTGAACCACAACCCTAGCCCCTAATTTCTAAGTCTTTGATCCATTTCAATTTGAGTTTTGTTCAGGGTGAGAGATAGGGGTCTAGTTTCATTTTTCTACATATAACTATCCTGTTTTCCCAGCACCACTTGTTAAAAAGGCTGTCTTTTCTCCAAAATATATTTTTTGCACCTTTGTCAAATATTAGATGACTGTAGGAATGTGGATTTGTCTCTGTGTCTTCTGTTCCTTTCATCTTTTTTATCTTGATTCCAGTGCATGCTATTTTTATTAATATCTCAGTAAGCATAATTTCCATTCAGGTATTATGATACCTCCTACTTTGCTTTTCGTGCTTAGGGTAGCTTTGGTTATTCTGAGTCTCTTATTCTTCCAAATGAATTTAAGAATTGTTTATTCTAATTCTGTGAAGAATGTCATTGATATTTTGTTGGGGATTGCATTGAATCCGTTTATTGCTTTTGGTAGTATGGCCATTTTGACAATATTAATTCTGCCAATTAAGAACATGGGATATCTTTCCATCTTCTAAGGTCTTTTTCTGAATGATATGTTTTTAATGGCACTTTCATGGGAAATTGGTCTTAGGTCATAATGACTTAGCACTCTGCCATTTCAAATGTAATGATCATTTTACTGCTCTTCTTTTTTTCCTTTTCAGACCACTGATCAATACTGGGTTCCATGTTTACATGATGAAACTGAGAAACTAGTCCGTAAGGTAAAATAAATATTAACCCATTGACTTGATGAAAGACTTTTAGAAAGATAAATGATAGTATACATATAGATAAGAATTTATGTGAACCATTGTTGTTCTCTTAACTCTGTCATATGACTCAATTATTTGAGACTTCTGAATGGCTTATATTAATATTTCAAAGAAAATAAAACATGTAATAAACTTGATTTATTTTCAGTTAATTCGATTGGACAACCTTTTCGCCTATTGGAATGTGCAGTCTCAGATGTTTTATCTTAATGATTATGATGAATCATTGGTGAGTAAATTCTTTGGATATGTTTACATATATATTTGTTGGTATCATATTTTGTATTTTTTTTCTAGGTAAAATCTAGTAAATATTTATACTTATAGGTGAATTACACAGGCATGAATGCATATGCACACATATATGCATATCTTAATAGCTCCTAAAACATTATTTTATAGTAGTTTAATAATACATTGTTTAATTACTTTAATATTTTACCATAGCTAAATGCTTTTAAACATTTTTTGCAGATAATAGAATTTTGTAGGAAAAAGGTATATTGGTATGAATAAATAAAAACAATTTGTCTTTTAATAGGACGACTTGAAGAATGGTATTGTCAATGAAAATATTATTCCACAAGGTTATGACTTTGGTGAGTGTATTTTATGAAATAAAGAGTGTGATTAATCAGTATAAATTTTACATTAACATTTTTGATATCACTGTTATTTTATATTAAATTTTCTCTTGTATAGTTAAATATCTTTATAATATATCTAATATATGTGAGGGAAAGGGAGGAGGGATGAGATTGGGAATGACAGTAGAATGAAACAGACATAATTTTCCTATGTTTATATATGAATACATGACCAATATAACTCCATATCTTGTACAACCACAAGAATGGTTGTATGCATGATATGTCAAAGTACATGTATATATGATATGTCAAAATATATTCTACTGTCATGTATAACTAAAAAGAACAAATAAAAAATATGTATTTGAAAAGCAAAAGAAATTTATCTTTTTTATGTGCTTTGTTTAGGAGTTTTAACTATATTTCAGAACTACAGGAGAAAATGTCTAAAAACAAAATGGTAATAAATTTGTGATAAATCTCTAAGGATTATATTAAGTAAGGATTATATTCAATTATATTTAGTATTAAGATAATGTTTATAAAGGTTTTTTGAAATACCAAATACAGTTTAATAAAACTAGCTGCTATAGTCTGAGTTGCACTATGATCTTACTATTTTAAAAATGTGCACTTAAAATTTTTCTTCTTTATAGTTCTGTTTTAGTTTTTTGTTATCCAAATTTTCTAAAATGAATACATATTGCTTTTATAATGTGAAACAAGTTACTAAAATACAGAAAAAAAGAGTGACATTTCTTCAATCCTGAGAGTACTCAGTAAATGTTGTTTGGTGATGTTTAACTTTATTCTTGAATTGTCTGCCTGCTGTCACTAACCACACAATATCCTTCCTGAAAATATTTCTTTTCTTGACTTAAGGAGTATTTTTCTTTTTGTGTTATTCTATCTTAATGATAACCCTTTAATTTCCTTAAATGACTCTTCTTTTCCTTCCCACTCTTAAAATATTATTTTCATTGTTTTTGATTTTGGTTTTGTTTTTAAAATTTGTTCCTCAAAGGAAATACTCAGAATAGAAGAGCTATCTGTCATGTATGTTGATGATTCTCAAATCTGTTACTTAAGGTTTGACTTATTTCTCCTTTGCCCTATGGTCATTTTATACTGTATCAGTTAGGATCCAGTGAAGAGAGAACTGAATGTAATTTGAACAGGTAAAGTTTAATGTAAATAAATATTAACTACAAGAGGGGATTGGAGTAACAAGGTGTTTGCTAGTAAAAAAAGAAGAGAATTCTAAAAAATATAGGAGTAGATGATAAAAGAAATAGTCTCTACCCTAGGGCTAACATGAAGTACCTAAAGAAGGACCCCTTCCTGAGTACTAAGGTAAAGACCTTATTGGAGACGTGATGGTTGTAGTTCACTGAATGGCAGGAAAGTCCCTATAGTGCTGTGCCCCCAAAACTTTTTGGAAATTCCCCCTCTATATGTTTTAGAAATCTGTTCCCAGTTTATCCTCATGGATGTACTCTACTACAGATCTGCCTTAGCAGGGTGCTGGGGGAAGTTGCTGCTCCATGCTGTACCCCACAGAAGGCCTCTTCTGAATGCCTTCATGCTGTAGGAGCCAATCAGTAGATAAGTGTTCTATAGAAGATGAGTGTTAGAGAATCATTCCTTTGTAGAAGTCGTTGAATGGGTTGGGTACACTGGAACCAGGCAGGATAACTCCTGTGGTCTCTGTCTAGTGTTTTAAAGCTTAATAGTTTTCCAACTGCTAAAGGAAGAATATTTGAAGAACCTTAAACCATTTTTCAGAGCGGATGTAAAGAGTGAATTTGGAGCTTACAGGCAATAAATTAATAACTAGCGTACATGTTAGGAAGGGAAGTTCTTTGTTTTTTGGTTCATTTTTGGTACTGGGAATTGATCCCAGCAGTGCTTGAGCACTGAGCCACATCCCCAGCCCTTTTTAATTTTAGTTTGGGATAGGGTCTTTCTACGCTGCTTCAATAAGTTGCTGAGGCTGACTTTGAAGTTGGGATCCTCCTGCCTCAGTTTCCCAAGCCGTTGGGGTTATAGGCATGTGCCACCAGGCCTAGCCAGAAAGGAAGTTTATACCATGAAATTTTCACCATAAATGATGAGTATTTGAGGAGTTAGATATGTTTAACCTGATTTAAACATTTTACAATGTATGCATGTATTGAAACAGTACATGACACCCCATCAATAGGTACAGTTTTTATGCTTTTATGTATCAGTTAGGAAATTTTAAAATGTAAAGAAAACAGGCCTTAAAAATAGTAACAACAAAAATAACTGGTGATGGAATTTTGGCAGGGTATGCATGAAACTGAGGACATGCAGCAAAGGTAAAGGTAGCAGATCAGTCAGTTAGTAAGTGCTAGTCCTTAGGGATGATTAAGAGGAATATATTGTTTTGTATACAAATTAGCTTATAATTTGATGGTTGATGTCTGTCTAGATTCTGCTATTATTGGTCTCCCTCTGCATGGTTCTTATTCTTTTTGGTATGATGGAGTGAGCCAAGCAGGTAATCTAGGCAAATGCTCATCTTCTCTGCCCTCTTTTCACAAATTGAAAGGCAGAAGAGGAAGATGCAGAGAAATTTAGAAATCAAAATCATGAAATGGAAGTCACTGTTAAATACAATTGTTTTCCTCATAATATTTCTTATATTCATTTTCTATAACTGTACTTTCATTAAACCATTTTTATTATACTGTTTTTTTCTTATAGTGAGTGTTCCTGCTTTTAAGCATTTATTGATGTTCTGAGGATATGTTTAGTTAGCCTTTATAGTACTTATGGAAGACAACATAAATTATTAAGTATAAAAAAAAATCTCTCCACTAATTAAGAAACAGTTCCTTGGACCAAGCTATTGCAGTGTGGATATTTGGGAACTGTAAAAAGGATATTAAAAAAAATGAAAATCAGTGTTTTCAACTTGATACCTTTAGTGCCTGGAGATTTTTAAAGTATAATTGTATTTAATTTTTTTCATTTTGTATTATTTTTCAGTATTTCGCCCCATATCTGCTAAAGGCAAACTTCAAATGAATCGCCGATCAGATTTTGACTTTTCTGACCCCAAAATAAACCTGGAAGTTGAGTTACATAATATAGCAATTGAATTTAATAAACCACAGGTGATTTTCTTTGATGAAATTTTAAGTTTTGAGTTATTGTTTGATCAAAGCAAAAGTAAAATTTTTAATGTTTTTCTAAAATCCAAAATGTTATATGGTAACATTTCCTTAAAAAGTTCATAATGTAACTTTTATCTTCAACTAAACAAAAACTTCAAACATTTAAGGCTTTTAATTTGTTCATTCTTTAGTATTTTAGTGTTATGGAGCTTCTTGAATCAGTTGAAATGATGACACAAAACCTGCCATACAGGAAATTCAAACCTGATGTTCCTCTTCACTACCATGCCAAGGAATGGTAAAATGCCTTTTTTTTTTTTTTTTTTTAAATGATTTAAAACATATGGCATGAGAGTAAGTTTCTTTGACATTAATTATTTTCAGGTAGTCTTTTTAAGGTTTGATATGTAGTTTGATTGAATTGATGTGTGGCTGTTTTTGTTAATAAAATTAACTCAAGGGTGTTTTTGTAAAAAAAAATTATAGCTAGAGATAATAAAGTACTGTGGTTTTCATTTACTGTAGAGGGATCAGTGTTTTGAGAATTATTAAAAAACTATCTTGATTTGTTTTCTAGCAGCAATGTCTTCTTTTTTCCCTTCAAACTTCCTTATCAGACCCATTAAATCTGTTTACTAGACTTGAGTTTTAAAACCTGGAAAGGTTATGGAGTCTATGCAGTAAACTATTTTAAAATGCACAAGTCTTGTTATTCCAGTTTTTAAGCAATTCTCTAGTTTCTCCAAGTTCCTATTACTCTTTTAGGTGACTACTTTAATATTATTTGACTTAAATGCCTTAATAGTTCTTGTAGAGAGCCATGTGATTTTTAGCCAAAATTGAATGATTTTGTTTATTTTTACTTTGGAAAGAGGTAAGATTAATAATTAATGGATTGTTAGTACAAACAGCATTGGGAAAAAGCAAATGCTCAGATAATACGTCTTTTTCATAATCTCCATATTATAAATATTCTTGTTGCTAGAGTGAGTTTTGTTTCATACTGTTGATTTGAGGGTATTATGTGTTGGGTGTTTCTTTTGTTTTGTAACTAGGTGGGCTTACGCTATACATGGTGTTCTTGAAGTTAATGTTTGCCCTAGCTTACGGATGTGGTCATGGAAGAATATTCGTGAACACAGAAAAAAACTGAAGCAGTATAAAGAACTATACAAAAAAAAGTTAATAAATAAGAAACTACCTGGTGAAATTCTCATGTCTTTACAGGTTAGCATTTAAATTAAAAAAAAAAAAAATCACAAAATAGTTTGTACTGCATAATGCCTACCTCCGTCTTTGGTGACTATTTATTCTAAGTTTTAGTTACTGAACTCTTTTTTTGGGGGGGGGGGGGCAGATTCTAGGAATTGAACTCAGGGACGCTTGGTCACTGAGCCACATCCCCAACTTTAATCTTTAGATTATTTAGAAACAGGGTCTCACTAAGTTGCTTAGTGCCTTGCTTTTGCTAAGGCTGCTTTGAACTCATGATCCTCCTGTATCAGCCTCCTGAGCCTCTGGGATTATAGGCATGTGCCACCACACCCCAGCGCCTGCACTCTTTTTTTTTTATTTAGACATCTTTGTCCTCCCATTCTAACTTCACTTGAGTAATAAAAGATCTCATGAAATTGTCCTGTGAGCTTTTGAAATTCAGGAGGTTATTTTTAATTGGAAGGGACTTGAGTTCATTCACATGGTAACTTGAAATCTCATTTTATGTTGTTTTTAACCTCAAAGCCAAAATAAAGTGTGTGCTACGTTTTTTTCAAACTTCTCTGTTGATTTTTAAAGTTGTATGTTATTGGCATCAACACATTTTTGCTGTTATCATCTGATTGTACATTAAGTAAGTATTCTGTTTTCTATATGTTCAATGCTTATTCTTTTTTAAAAAATATTTTTAGTTGTAGGATGGACACAATACTTTTATTTATTTATATTTGTTTGATCCTGAGCATTGAACCCAGTGCCTCAAATGTGCTAGGCAAAGGCCTCTACCGCTGAGCTACAACCCCAGCCCCAATGCTCATTCTTGTAGAAACAGTTGTGCTAATGTATGCCATCTGTCTTCCCTTATTCCAATTCTTTTTGTCCCTGAACTTCTACTTAAATGTCATCTCTTCCATGAACTCCCCTGAATTTTCTGCCCATACAGAACTTTTTTTCTTCATCAGCAACTTTATACTTAAAGCTCTGTCTTGAGATACTGTGTATTAATCTTAATTTTTTAGCAGTTTACATATTCTAAAACATGGGGGGAAAACATGGCTTGAGCATACAAGCTTGGAAGTTAAGGGAACGATTAGATATGATAAAAGATTTAGCTTACCTCAATTTATTTTAATAGCTATTACAACTTTGAAAAGTGTAAGGGTTAAAAAAGTTTTAGCAAGTTTTAAGTATATCTAGATCTACTTGGAATATCTTGATGACATGCAAACTTTACATATATTATGAAGGGTTTATATTTATATTTTTAGTTGAAAACAACACTGATATGTTTACATTTAACTAGTTAAAAATCCAAATAAAAGTTATTTTAAACAATGCATGTATATATCTTTTAATATGTATCTATACCTCTTACGGAGTTTGTACTCTAATGTGCATGATACATGTAATTTTTTTGTTTAAAAAACTATTCTGCATACTAATTTTCAAGTTGGTGTATATAATATACATATATAATACACATATGTATATAAAATATATACACATACACACAAACATTATCTTTCAGAATTTTTAAGTGTCTTATATTGGTGGATGTTCTCTTTTCAGCTTTCTCTAATATTTTTTTCTATAGTACAGCAATTTCATAGATTTATATTCCAAAATTCTTTATGTAAAACTATTTATATAACATTGCCACATTTTTTGTATTTTCAGGAACTGGAAAAAGCCTTGGATGTCTTTAATATAACTATAGCTAGACAACAGGCAGAAGTTGAGGTAATTTCAGATTTTTCATTCAATTAGTAAGAATAATCCTGAAGTTTTTACTTAAGTAGGAGAAAAAAAAAAGAATAATCCTGAATTCCATATTGTTATGACAGATAGGTTGTTATCAATATTGTGTTGTAAAATAGTTTCCTTAAAAGGGTTCAAATATGCATTTTTGCATTATAAGAAAGTTTGATTTTATCTTTTGCCATGTCTCTTTAAATCAGACATGTTTCTATGAAAGAAACTCTTTGTAAATAATTGGACTTTTCAGATATTCAGGGGTCATATGAAAGTGAAAGGTAAGTAGGGGTTACACCCACCCCAGTCACCAAATTTTATAGTTGGAAGAACTATGTGATAGTCTTAAATTCTTATGTTTGGCTAATTGAAATTACTGTATTCTTTTGTCAGTGTGTTTATTGTCTTCATTCATTCAGGTAGAGACATTTTGGAAATATTATGCATCCACGTCTTTTGATTGCTAAGAAGAGAATAATTTGTCATTCAAAAATTTATTGATTTTAGGTAAAGAAAGCTGGATACAAGATTTATAGACAAGGAATGAAAGATCCAGAGGATAAAAAAGGATGGTTTAACTGGCTGTGGACTTGGTCAGAATCACATACTAAACAACAACCAGATGTTAAACCTGGAAGTATGTCCATTTCATTTTATAGTAGAGTAGTTAATCATCACTTGTGAAAATAAAGTTTTGGAGAAAATTTTCTAATTACATAGGCATTTTATAAGTGCATATACATAATGATATATAGTTTAAATTTATTATTAATAAAATTTCTGTTTAAGCATTTTAATAGGGTACATACAAATAAATAAAAATTAATTTTTAAAAATATCACTGATGCTTACAAAAGAGCTTTAGTGTGTGCATATGGCATAGTAATAGATAAATATTATAATGTATTTTAAACCATGGTAAATTTTTATTGAAATCATTACTAGGAAAGATTTTTGGGACTGGGGTTGTGGCTTAGTGGTAGAGCGCTCGCCTAGCATGTGTGAGGCTGAGTTTGATCCTCAGCACCACATAAAAATTAAAGGTATTGTGTCCACCTACATCTAAAACAAATTATTAAAAAAAAGAAGATTTTTGTTTCTTAACCAAATACTTAAGATTATAGGTTTGGAGACTTAGGGACTTAGGTGTATGACTTGAATCTCTCATTTGTTGGCAGTATGACCCTAGCATGTTAGTTAAGTGCTGTCTCTCTCTGTCTCTTTTTTTTTTTGGGTACTGGAGATTGAACCCAGGGCCACTTAACTACTGAGCCACATCCCCAGCCCTTTTTAAGTATTTTATTTAGAACAGGATTTCACTAAATTGCTCAGGGACTTTCTAATTTACTGAGGCTAGTTTTTTTTTTTTTTTTTTTTTTTTCTTTCCTTCTCTTGGTGGTGCTGGGGCAGCAAGCACTCTACCAACCCAGCTATATCCTCAGCCTGCTGAGGCTGGTTTTGGACTTGCAATCCTCCTGCCTCAGCCTTCTTAGTGGCTGGGATTATAGGCATGTGCCACCGCACCCAACAGTTAAGCTCTCTAAACCTCTCTTTTATCATCTGTAAACTGGGGAAAATTACCTCTGCTTTCTTTGTATGCTAACTGTGTTCCTTACCTTGGTGCCATTAAGTGTTCAGTATAAATAGTCATGTTTTGAGCTCTTACTTAAAACGAACATTTAGGAATTTATATTGCTAAATTTATGTGTTTAGTTATTTATATATTAGAAGAGTAACTTCTAAAAGTGCCAGTGCCATCCTAATATTAGTTGATGCTTAAAAATATTAGAAAATATTTGCATTTTATTTCTAAAGACAGGTAAATTATATCTCAGTTTTATATTGTTACCACTTAAAAACACAAAGTACTTGTTTATGATTTGTAGTTCTTGAAGAAATGTTGACACCTGAAGAAAAAGTTTTACTCTATGAAGCAATTGGCTATAGTGAAACAGCAGTTGATCCAACCTTGCCCAAAACAGTAAGATGTTTTCTTACCTGACACCTTTGAGTTTAATGTTAGATACGTTTATTTTAATTTTCTCAGAAATATGTGCTACTGACTTTTTTGTGGTCTTTTTCTGAGTCTATAAATATTGCATTTATTTTAATTTCCAAGTTAAGAACAAAAATTTTTTTTTTATGTTAATGTGGTATTTCTTTGGGGAAATAGATGAAGGATTGTTTTTAAAGTATTTTGTGTTTTATAAATGAATGAACTATATTAAGTAAGTTTTTTTGTGTTTATACATGTACATTTATGTATATATATATATATATATATATAATTTTCCATTTTATTCTTCTGGATATACTCTAGTTTGAAGCCATGAAGTTTTTTGTTCACTTGAAAAGTATGTCTATTGTTCTAAGAGAAAATAACCAAAAACCTGAGCTGATAGACATTGTAGTAGAAGAATTTAGCACTTTAATTGTGCAAAGACCAGGAGCACAAGCAATAAAGTAAGTAATTATTTTCTTTCATAGGTTAAGCATCCCTAATCTGAAAATCTGAAATCAGAATCCAAAAGTTTTGGAGTGCCAAAAGAATACCACTAATAGAAAATTCCACACTTGATATTATGTGATGGGCTACAGTCAAAATGCTGGTGCACTAAAAATATTGTATAAAATTACCTGCAGGCTCTGTATATGAGGTATATAAAAAACATTAATAAATTTCACGTTTAGACTTGAGTCCCATCCCCAGGATATCTTGTATATATGGAGGCTTTCAAAAATGTAAGGAAATCCCAAATCAGAAATATTTCTAGTCCCAAGCATTTCAGATAAGGGGTACTCAACCTTATTAAAATATATATATATATTTTTTTCACTGTGAGACTGAACTTTAATGTATACTTTGTGTTTTTAGGAACTTATTTTTTTTCCAGTATCATGATGTATATTTTTTGAATTATTAATATATTATTTATTAATTATAATACATGTTCAGTAGAAAACTGCATGCCAATGAAACATACAACACTAAAGAAAAATACAAAAATGGTCAGAAGTTATGCCACAGTAAAAGAAACAACATTAAAAATGTAGTTTTTAATCTGGCAATGTCTTTATTTTACTATCAGCCAAGCTCTTTCCTAAGAGACTACCTATGGGATCAACACAGTATTGCCCATATCTTAAAAGGGGTAGTAACAGATACAAACAAAAATATGAACAACTAGAGGCAACTAGAGGGAATTCCCAAACCCAAGGCCAACAAACAGATAAGAACCTAAGCAGACCAGAAAGGAGCAAATATCCTTAGATTCTTTTTTTTTTTTTGAGGTGGGGTGGCAGGTTACCAGGGCTTGAACTCAGGGACACTTGACCACTGAGCCACATCCCCTGCCCTATTTTTGTTTTTTATTTAGAGACAGGGTCTACACTGAATTGCTTAATTCCTCGCTTTTGCTAAGGCTGGCTTTGAACTAGTGATCCTCCTGTCAGCCTCCTGAGCTGCCAGGATTAAGAGTGTGAGCCACTCTTCCCAGTTTATCCCTAGATTCTTGAGTCCCACTTAACTGTGACTCCTATACCAGTGATGCTAAAGATCACAAAGAGGAACCAGACAGTGTGGAATCTAGAGTCTCTTTGTGTACACTGGGAGACTTACTAGATGGCCAAGGGTGTCACAACTTTACTGAGTTCAGTTTTCTTTTTCTCAAAGTGGACCAAGATGGAGCAGCCTCCATCTTGCCTACCATTCAGGGAGAGAAGGTGGAAGTCCCCCCTCCCCCAAACAAAAGGAGCTTAAGCAGCTGCTGGGACAGTCCCTCAGTCCCTCTCTTTACTCAAAGGAACATCTCCTCCTGTTTGACCTGAGGCAAACTTACCGGTCTCCTAACTCTCTTGCAGTTGTCTCTCTGAGCCACCTACATCCTCAGCATGAAAGTGGGGTTACCTGGAGAGCCAGGCCTGCCCAAGAAAGCTGGAACGGGGGTGGGGGGGTGGGGGGGTTTACTGCTTTTGGGTCCCACCTAGGATTCCAAATTTGTTACTGAAAACTAGATCTTTATTCCTGATGCCAATCTAATAATGAGGATACAGCTTGAGAAAAAGGAAAAAAAGTAGTTTCTATTGCTTTGATAGCAAAGGAGAAACAGGAGGGACTGTGGTCCCAGAGACTATGATTCTCTTCTTTATTCTTTTGATATATAGTGTGTTACCACAGTTGACTTTCAGATGCTAAAAGATCCTTATGTTCCTGGAATACATCCCATTTTGTCTTACGTATAACTCTTTTTTTTTTAATATTGCTGAGTTGAGTTTTCTTTTATTTAGTTGAATTTTTTTTTAGATATGTAGTCATATACTGACCTATAGTTTTCTTTTGCTTATGATATCTTCATCTTTTTTTTTTTTTTGATTAAGGAAATACTGTTCTCATGTTATGAGTTGTAAAGTGTTCCTTCCTCTTTGATAAACTTGGTGAAGAATTTTTTGAAATTCTAATTGAAATGTTTGTTGGTAGAATTTACTAATGAAGTTATTGAATCTTGAGCTTTTCTTTGTTATGAGTTTATAATTACTAATATGGTTTCTTTTGTTTAGATATCTTCTCGTTTTTAGCCAATTTTAGTAGTTTGTACCATTCTAGTAATTTGTCCATTTCATCTGTGACCTATTTCTTTGCATATAGTTCATAGTACTACCTTATGATTCTTTTTCTTTCTGTTAGATGGGTAGGAATGTCCTCTTTCATTTTCGATTTTAGTAATTTGAGTCTTCTCTCATTTTTCTTAGTCTAGATAAATTTTGATAATATTTCTTTTTTTTTAAGGATTAAATAAAGTATTTATTTAGAACATGAATTTAAATATTGTTTATTTCCCCAAGAAGAAGGAGAATAAATGAGAAGTAGAAAAAAGAACAATTCAATCTATAGATGTGCAAATTCCTAAACCTCAAAGAAAAAAATCATATAGTGTCATCCAGTGAAAATAATTTTCAGAATCAGCCAGTTCTGGTCTGGATCCCAGATTCACAGTATAAGCTGCATAATATATATTTTTTTAAATTTGTTTTTATTGTAAACAAATGGGATACATGTTGTTTCTGTTTGTACATGGAGTAACAGCATACCATTTACATATTCATACATTTACATAGAGTAATGATGTTTGATTCCGTTATTTTTTTCGCTCCCTCCACCCCTCCCACCTCTCTTTTCCCTCTATTCAGTCTCTCCTTCCTCCATTCTTGTTCCCCTCCCACCCCCCATTATGTGTCATCATCCACTTATCAGTGAGATCATTTGTCTTTTGGATTTTTGAGATTGGCTTATCTCACTTAACATGATATTCTCCAATTTCATCCATTTGCCTGCAAATGCCATAATTTTATTATTCTTTATAGCTGAGTAATATTCCATTGTTTATATATGCCACAGTTTCTTTATCCATTCATCAATTGAAGGACATCTAGGTTGGTTCCACAGTCTGGCTATTGTGAATTGAGCAGCTATGAACATTGATGTGGCTGCATCTCTGTAGTATGCTGATTTTAAGTCCTTTGGGTATAGGCCAAGGAGTGGGATAGCTGGGTCAAATGGTAGATCCATTCCATGTTTTCTAAGGAATCACCACAGTGCTTTCCAGAGTGGCTGCACTAATTTGCAGCCCCACCAGCAATGTATGAGTGTATCTTTTTCCCCACATCCTCTCCAACACCTACTATTGCTTGTATTCTTGATAATCGCCATTCTAATTGGGGTGAGATGGAATCTTAGTGTAGTTTTGATTTGCATTTCTCTTATTACTAAAGATGGTGAACATTTTTTCATATGTTTGTTGATTGCTTGTAGATCTTCTTCTGTGAAGTGTCTGTTCATATCCTTAGCCCATTTGTTGATTGGGTTATTTGTATTCTTGGTGTAGAGTTTTTTGAGTTCTTTATATATTCTGGAAATTAGTGCTCTATCTGAAGTATGAGTGGCAAAGATATTCTCCCACTCTGTAGGCTCTCTCTTCGCATTGATGATAGTTTCCTTTGCTGAGAGAAAGCTATTTAGTTTGAATCTATCCCGGTTATTGATTCTTGTTTTTATTTCTTGTGCTATGGGAGTCCTGTTAAGGAAGTCTGATCCTAAGCCAACAAGGTGAAGATTTGGACCTACTTTTTCTTCTGTAAGATGCAGGGTCTCTGGTCTGATTTCAAGGTCCTTGATCCATTGTGAGTTGATTTTTGTGCAGGGTGAGAGATATGGGTTTAGTTTCATTCTGTTGCATATGGATTTCCAGTTTTCCCAGCACCATTTGTTGAAGAGGCTATCTTTTCTCCATTGCATGTTTTTGGCACCTTTGTCTAGTATTAGAAAACTGTATTTATTTGGGTTTGTGCCCGTGTCCTCTATTCTGTACCATTGATCTACCTGTCTATTTTGGTGCCAATACCATGCTATTTTTGTTACTATTGCTTTGTAGTATAGTTGAAGTTCTGGTATTGCGATACCCCCTGTTTCATTCTTCCTGCTAAGGATTGCTTTAGCTATTCTGGGTTTCTTATTCTTCCAGATGAATTTCATGATTGCTTGCTCTATTTCTGTAAGGTACATCATTGGGATTTTAGTTGGAATTGCATTGAATCTGTGTAGCACTTTAGGTAGTATGACCATTTAATTCTGCCTGTCCAAGAACATGGGAGATCTTTCCATCTTCTAAGGTCTTCCTTAATTTCTTTCTTCAATGTTTTATAGTTTTCACTGTAGAGATCTTTTACCTCTTTGGTTAGATTGATGCCCAAGTATTTTATTTTTTTTTTGAGGCTATTGCAAATGGAGTTGTTTTTCCTCATTTCCCTTTCAGCTGTTTCGTCGCTTGCGTATAAAAATGCTTTAGATTTATGCATGTTGATTTTATAGCCTGCTATTTTGCTGAATTCATTGATGAGGTCTAGAAGTTTTCTGGAGGAGGTTTTTGGATCCTCTAAATAAAGAATCATGTCATCTGCAAATAGTGACAGCTTAAGTTCCTCTTTTCCTATTCATATCCCTTTAATTTCTTTAGTCTGCCTAATTGCTCTAGCTAGAGTTTTGAGGACAATGTTGAATAGAAGCGGTGAAAGAGGACATCCCTGTCTTGTTCCCGTTTTTAAAGGGAATGGTTTCAGTTTTTCTCCATTAAGAATGATGTTGGGGGCTGGGGAGATAGCTCACTCGGTAGAGTGCTTGCCTTGCAAGCACAAGGCCCTGGGTTCGATACCCAGCACCACAAAAAAAAAAAAAAAAAAAAAAAAAAAAAAAAAGAATGATGTTGGTCATGGGCTTAGCATAAATAGCCTTTACAATTTTCAGGTATGTTCCTACTATCCCTATTTTTTCTAGTGTTTTGAGCAGGAAGGGGTGTTGTATTTTGTCAAACCCTTTTTCTGCATCAATTGAAATAACCATATGATTCTTATCCTTAAGTCTGTTGACATGATGGATTACGTTTATTGATTTACGAATGTTGAACCATCCTTGCATTCCAGGAATGAACCCCACTGGATCGTGCTGCACAATTTTCTTAATATGTTTTTGGATACGGTTTGCCAATATTTTGTTAAGATCTTTGCATCTATATTCATCAAGGATATTGGTTTAAAATTTTCTTTCCTCGATGTGTCTTTTCCTGGTTTGGGTATGAGGGTGACATTAGCTTCATAGAATGAGTTTGGTAGTGTACCCTCCTTTTCTCTTTCCTGGAATACAGCATGTTAGAAGAAATGTCAGAAAAGGACTTCAGATTATACATGATTAAGATGATTCACGAAGCAAAGGATGAGATAAGAGAGCAAATGCAGGCAATGAATGATAATACTAATAAGCTGAAAGAGCACATGCAAGAAGCAAAAGATCATTTCAACAAAGAAATAGAGATTCTCAAAAAAAAACCAAACAGAAATCCTTGAAATCAAGGAGACAATAAACCAAATAAAAAACTCAATGGAAAGCATCACCAACAGACTAGACCACTTGGAAGACAGAACCTCAGACAATGAAGACAAAATATTTAATCTTGAAAATAAAGTTGCCCAAACAGAGAAGGTGGTGAGAAATCATGAACAGAATCTCCAAGAACTATGGGACATCATGAAAAGACCAAATTTAAGAACTATTGGGATTGAGGAAGGCACAGAGATACAAACCAAAGAAATGAACAACCTATTCAATGAAATAATATCAGAAAATTTCCCAAACCTGAAGAATGAAATGGAAAATCAAATACAAGAGACTTACAGAACACCAAACGCACAGAATCACAACAGATCCACACCAAGGCACATTATAATGAAAATGCCTAACATTCAAAATAAAGATAGGATTTTGAAGGCCGTGAGAGAAAAGCATCAGATTACATATAGGGGGAGACCAATACAGATAGCAGCCGACTTCTCAACCCAGACTCTAAAAGCTAGAAGGGCCTGGAACAACATATTTCAAGCTCTGAAAGAACATGGTTGTCAACCAAGAATCCTATACCCAGCAAAACTAACCTTAAGATTTGAAGATGAAATAAAATCCTTCCATGATAAACAAAAGTTAAAAGAATTTACAAATAGAAAGCCTGCACTACAGAATGTTCTCAACACAATATTCCATGAGGAGGAAATGAAAAACAACAATGTAGGTCAGCAAAGGGAGGAACTACCTTAGAGAAAAACCACTCAAAGGAGAAACCAAGCCAACTTAAAAACCAAAAATAAGCCAAATGACTGGGAATACAAATCATTTCTCAATAATAACCCTGAATGTTAATGGCCTAAACTCATCAATCAAAAGACGTAGACTGGCAGAAATGGATTAAAAAGAAAGACCCAACAAT
Organism: Sciurus carolinensis; assembly: GCF_902686445.1. NCBI lineage: Eukaryota > Metazoa > Chordata > Mammalia > Rodentia > Sciuridae > Sciurus > Sciurus carolinensis. Next base: position 77,894,940 of record NC_062226.1, read on the forward strand.
ATGCTGCCTGCAAGAGACTCATCTCATAGAAAAAGGCATCCACAGACTAAAGGTGAAAGGATGGGAAAAAACCTACCACGCACATGGACTCAGTAAAAAAGCGGGGGTTTCAATCCTTATATCAGATAAAGTGGACTTCAAGCCAAAGTTAGTCAGAAGGGATAAAGAAGGACATTTCACACTGCTTATGGGAACCATAAATCAGGAAGATATAACGATAGTAAATATTTATGCCCCAAACAATGGTGCATCCCTGTACATCAAACAAATCCTTCTCAATTTCAAGAATCACATAGACCACAACACAATAATTCTGGGCGACTTTAATGCACCTCTGTCACCACTAGATATATCTTCCAAACAAAATCCAACCAAAGAAACCATAGAACTCAATAACACAATCAATAACCTAGACTTAATAGACATATATAGAATATTTCATCCATCAAAAAGCGGATACACTTTCTTCTCAGCAGCATTTGGAATCTTCTCGAAAATAGATCATGTGTTATGCCACAAAGCAGCCCTTAGGAAATGCAAAAAATAGAGATACTGCCTTGTGTTCTATCAGATCATAATGGACTGAGAGTAGAAATCAATGACAGAATAAAAAAGGCAAATTACTCCAACAAATTACTCCAACTTGGAGACTAAATAATATGCTATTGAATGAAACATGGATAACAAAAAACATCAGGGAGGAGATTAAAAAATTCTTAGAGGTCAATGAGAACGATGATACAACATATCAAAATCTCTGGGACACTATGAAAGAGGTACTAAGAGGAAAATTCATTGCATGGAGTGCATTCCAGAAAAGAATGAAAAGTCAACAACTAAATGACCTAATATTACAGCTCAAAGCCCTAGAAGAAGAAGAACAGAATAACAGCACAAGTAGTAGAAGACAGGAAATAATTAACATCAGAGCTGAAATCAATTAAATTGAAACAAAAGAAACTATTCAAAAAATTGACAAAACAAAAAGTTAGTTCTTTGAGAAAGTAAACAAAATAGACAAACCCTTAGCCACACTAACAAAGAGGAGAGAGAAGACTCAAATTACTAAAATACTTGATGCAAAAGGAAATATCACGACAGACACCACTGAGATACAGAACATAATGAGAAGCTACTTTGAAAATCTGTATTCCAACAAAATAGAAACTACTGAAGACATTGACAAAATTTCTAGAGACATATGCTCCTCCCAAACTGAACCAGGAGGACATACATGATTTAAACAGATCAATATCAAGCAATGAAATAGAAGAAGCCATTAAAAAGCTACCATCCAAGAAAAGCCCAGGACCAGATGGATTCTCAGCCGAGTTCTACAAGACCTTCAAAGAAGAACTCATTCCAATACTTCTCAAAGTATTACAGATAATATTTCTTAAAAAACCTAAATTTGACTTTGTGGATTTTCTTTATTTTTTGTTCTTTCTTTTATTACTTACCCTCAAATCCTACTGTTTTCTTCATTCAGCTTATTTTAGGTTTAGTTTGCTCTTTTTAGTAGTGTATTTAAGTAGGAAGTTAATGATTTGAGATCATTTCTTTTGCAAGTAGGTGTTTACTCATCCATTAACTTTTAAAAATGTATATATTTTTTATTTAGGTAAAATTTACATAATATAAAATTATCCTTTTAAAGAGTACAATTTAGTGGAATTTAGTGTATCATAATGTTGTACGATCACAACCCCTATGTAGTCAATGTAATTATTCCCTACACAATGCAGTATACAACTGTGTATGTAGTAGTTACATTGCATCAGATATGATAAGCTATCTAAATGTAAAATGCAAAGGAGGATGTGTGTATGTTATGCAAATACTATGCCTTTTTATCTAAGAAATTGAGCATTCAAAGGTTTGTGGGGAGTGGGGGAGGTTGGAACCAATTCCCATGGAGACCACGGGACTAGCTGTATTTCTTTTTTTAATAGGGATACTCCTCAGTTTGCAATGGAATTAAGTCTCTCTATACTCATATGTTCAAAATATCAAAAGTCAAAATGCACTTAACATACCTAACCTACCAAACCTCATAGCTTAGCCTAGACTACTTTACACATGCTCAATACATTTGTCAGCCTACCATTCGGCAGAGGCATCCAACACAAAGCCTGTTTTATATCTCATGTAGTTTGTGAATATCGTACTGAAAGTAAAACACAGAAAGGTAAAATGGGTACTGGAGACACAGATGGAAATTTTGTAACAAGATGGGATACAAACCATGATATCCAAAAACACTTGCAAAACAGTATGCTGTAGAGTTATCAGTTGTTTACCATTTTGATGTCTTGGCTGACTGCGAGTTGTATATATGTTTAGCCCAGAAAAAGATTCTTTTGAAGCCACTTTTGTGCTCTTGTTGCACTATGATAAATCAGGGGCTATCTGAATAGGCGTTTAGAGAGAGAGATTTCCCTATGAGCACTGCTTTGTATACATCTTACATGTTTTGGCATGTTATGTTTCATTTGCATTCATTTATTTATTCAGTTATTTTCTTATCTTAGAATTTCTTCTTTGATTCATTGATTAAGAATATTTTGTTCACTTTCCACATATTTGTGAATTTTTCAGTTTTCCTTTTGTTGAGTTCTAGATTGATTCCCTGTGATCAGAGAAAATTCATTGTATAATTTCTTTCTTATTAAATTTGTCAAGTTTTGTGTTATAAATATATGGTCTGTCCTGAAAAATGTTCCACGTACTTGTATTTGAAAAGAATGTGTTTTGTTGTTGGGGGGGGAGGTGTTTTATGTGTGTCTGTTATGTCCCGTTGGTTTATAGTGTTATTCGGGTTCTTTATATGTTATTGTTCCTCTGTTTGGATAATCTTCCTTTATTGAAAATGGGGTGTAAAAGACTGTTGTTCTAGTGCTGTTTATTCCTGTCAATTCTGTTAATGTGTGATTCATATATTTTTGAGGTTCAGTTGTTTGGTGTGTATATGTTTATAATTGTTATATTTTGGATTAATTGAGCCTTTTAAATCAATATATAATGATCTTTTTCTCTTTGTAACAGTTTTCGAATTAAAGATTTACTTTGTAATTTGTATAACTACCCAGCTCTCCTTTAGTTACAAGTTGCTTATAATATATATTTCTGTCTGTTCACTTTCAAACTGTATGTGTCTTTAGATATAGGTTGAGTCTGTTGTAGACAGTATGCAGTTCTATCATATTTTTTCATCCATTTTCCCAGTTTCATTCAGTTGAAAAGTTGTTTCATTTTGTTCTTTATTACATGTTTTATGCCTTCTCTCTCCTCACTTTCATCAATACTCTCTTCTTTTGTTTTTATTTTTTATAGAGTATCCTTATGATTCCTTTCTTATTTATTATTATTTTTTTATAGTGCTAGGGCCTTGTGCATGCTAGCCAAGCACTGAGCTATATCCCTAGCCTTCTCATTTCTTTTGTTAGTGACTACCATAGAGATTACAGTTAACATTCTTAATTTAAGACCTGTTGAAAGTGTTTGAATTGGTACTAACTTCAGTAATGTACAATTTTACCTCCTGTACAACTTCATTCTTCCCTTTATGTTATTTTCACAAAAAATTGCCTCATCTGTTGTGTACTCATTAACTTAGATTTATAGTTGTTTTTATACATTTGTCTTTACATTCTAGAGGAAGTGAAAAGAGGTGTTAGAAACAACAACAAAAATCAGATACTGACTTTTATATTTACCTGTGTTGTTATCTCCTAAGAGTTTTTTTATTTTTTCATGTGACTTTGGATTACTGTTTAGTTCCTTTTCATTGAAGTCTGAAAGGCTCATTTTAGCCTGTTTTATAGGGCAGGTCTACTATTGACAAACTCAGTTTTTGTTAATCCAAAAATGTCTTAATTTCTCCTTCATTTGAGGAGGATATTTTTGCCAGATATAGAATTCTTCGATGACATTTTTTATTTTTTCATTCAGCCTTTTGGCCTCCATGGTTTCTGATGAGAAATTAGTTGTTAATTTGTCAATTATCTCTTTGTATGTGATGAGTTGCTTTTGCTGCTTTCAAGATTTTCTCTTTGTTTTGGCTTTTGACAGTTTTGATTATAATGTATCTTTGTGTGAATCTCCTTGAGTGTGTCTTAGGAGTTCTTTGAGCTTCTTGGATGTGTAGCTTTGTGTCTTATGATATTGACCATTGTTTTTTTAAATATACACACACACATACACACATGGGATTGAACCCAGGAGTGCTTTACCACTGAGTCCTTTTTCTTTTGTATTTTGAGACAAACTCTTCCTAAGTTGCTGAGGCTGGCCTCAAACTTGTGATCCTCCTGCTTCAGTTTCTAGAGTAACTGAAATTACTGGCAGGTACCACTGTGCCTGGCTTGTTTCTTCAAATATTTTTAAGTCCCTTTCTTTTTCTCTTCTGTTTCTGGGCCTCCCATAATGTATATGTTGGTCCAGTTGATGGTCTCTCACTTGAGGTACTGTTCATTTTTCTCCTCAGATTCAGTGTGTTCAGCTGTCCTGTATTCAAGTTCACTGGTTCTTTCCTTTGGCTGTCCAGAGTTGCTATTGAAACTGGAAGAATTTTCATTTTGTCCAGTGTACTTTTAACTTCCAGACTTTCACCCTGCCCCCCACATTCTTGATATTTTCCTTAGTTCTTTGTTTTGGTTTCCTTTAGCTCTTTGAGCATATTGAATATAGTATATTTAATGTCTTTGCTTAGTAAGCTCAATGTCTAGGCCTCCACTTTCTGTGTATACTTTATAAATTTATTGTACAAAACTTAGTGCTTTGAATAATACTTGGGTAACTTTTGACATTTTATTTTATTTCCCCCCATCACTAGGATTTACTATTGTTGATTTTTTTTTTTTTTTTTTTTTTTTTTTTCCCTTTTTGGTACCGGGAATTGAACCCAGGGGTGCTTAACCACTGAGCACACCCCCAGCCCATTTTTGTATTATATTTAGAGATAGGGTCTCACTGAGTTGCATAGAGCCTCACTAAGTTGCTGAGGCTGGCTTTGGATTCTCAGTCCTCCTGCCTCAGCCTCCCAAGCTACTGGGATTACAGGTGTGCACCACCATGCCCGGCTTATTGGTGATTCTTGAGGGCTGTTATTTTCCATGTGTTTACTGCCTATAATGGATAGAATTGTGTTCCCCCAAAAGCTATGTCAAATCTTAACTCTCAGTACCTGTGAATATAACCTTATTTGGAAGTAGGGTCTTTGCAGATGTAATCAAATTAAGTTCAGTTTATGGTAGATTGGTATGTTGACCCTAATCTTATGATTTGTGTCCTTATGAGAAGAGGAGAATTTGGACATAGGTTGGAAAAACAAGGAAGATGAAAGAAGACAATATGAAGACAGATATGAAAGTAGAATACCATATTGCAACAGTGGCAGAGATTCAGAATGTCCAAGCCAGTAATTATCAGCAATCACCAGTCCTGCTGACATCTTTTTCTTTTCTTTTTTTTTCTTTTTTTGGGAGGTTTTTAGAATTTTATTTTATTTACAAAGAACGAGCATGTTCTTTCATTGGGAGGCTGTCTTGGGCAATCCATTCGAGGAAGATCACTTAGTCCAACTTAATGAAGCCTATATCCTTCATGTATTGATGGAAACACTGCTGGCACATGTTAAGGCTGTATTTCTGGATCAGATCTTGCCAGTTTGAGCATACAACGCGGCAAGAACCAGAACCCTGGCTGAATTTTTGTGGGTGGCTCCAGTAGAGCTGTTGGTGACCCACGTCACTTTCAAGGGTGCAACAAGGCAAAAGGACTACTGGCATCTTAATTTTAGATTTATAATCTTCAGATCTGTGAAAGAACAGATTTTTAAGTCTTTCAGTATGTGATAATTTTATGACAGCCCTGAGAAACTAATGCCATAACTTTTCCCAGCTCTTTTTGAAAGGATTCTGTTCTGTGTCCTGTGTGGATACTGAAGTTTGCTTCATTATCTTAGGTGGTGAGATAGTGACTTGACAGAGATTTCTTTAAATGCCTGGGTTGAAAAGGAAACAAAGTTAAATACTCATCCAGCTTCACTTTGAGCCCTGACGTTTCTTAATGTTGTGCCAGGCTACCTATAACTCTTTCTTTGTATGCACCTCCTCCTTGTATGCAGCTTACAGTTTCACTAGACCTGCTAATCTGTTTTGTCAGGTCTTTCTTAGAATGTCTCTGATTCTGGGCTTAAGTGTTGCTCTTTGGTTTCCACGGTACATTCAGTGAGAATTTCGAGACTTTATTCCCTCTAAAAACTTTCTTTTCAGCCTTCTTGTTCCCACATTCTTGGGTCTGTTTGGTGCTTTCTGTATCCATTGTTCCATGTCCTGGCATCTATGATTTGTGCATTTCTTTAAATTTTGGGGCAGATACTGCCTCTGCCTGGATGGTGGGAGAGTGAAATGAAGGTCATCCTTTGTGCTGGTATCTTAGGGAACCTCCAGATAGATTAGAACATTATAGAAGTGTCCGAAGAACAAAGTTCCTGTAGCCCTTTGGCATCAGTAAGCCACACTAGGAATATGAGCCAATGTCCCCATGGCCTCCTCCCTGTTGGAAAATGGGGAGTGGTAGATAGTTGAGCAAAAATGCCACAATGCTTTGTTTTTGAAACCCAATTTCCTTTTTTATTAAGCACTTTCCTGTTTGTTAAAAGTTTTTTATTTTTTAAAAGTAGTTCTATAGTTCCAAAAATGTTGATTTTTGTCCGTCTTTGCTAGCTTCTAGTTGCTTTAGTGGAAGGATTCTTTGAATGCTTTTTTCTGCCATTTTATATGATATTACTCAGTAACTTGTTTTTAGGGGAGGTGCTATGGGTCTCGCTGTATTACCCAGTCTGGCCTCCCAACTCTTGGGCTCAAGTGGATCCTCTTACCTGTTTCCTGAGTAGTTGGGACTACAAGCATGCTGGACCTGGCTAACTTTTAATGATATCATTAGAATGGTTGAATTTATGTATGCAATTTTGCTTTTAGTTTTCTTTATTTCTCATGATTATTTTGTTCCTGTGTTCCTCCTTTGCCTACCACATTCCATTGCCTTTTTTAGTGTACCATTTTAATTCCTTAAAAATTTAGAAATATTTTTATGAATTAATTTCTTAGATGGTGTGTTGGGGCTCACAATATATATCTTAACTTTTAAAAATTTACTTCAAGTTTGTACTAACTTTAGTCAGATAGAAAAACTTTATTCCTATGTAAAACCATTCTCTTTCCCCTATTTTCACAGTATTATTTCTAAAGATGATACTGCATTTTATATACGTATATCTCTCTATATGCACACATTATATAATTTTTACCTTATATAATCATATCATTTTTAAAAGCTTTGTGAAGAATGAATAGTAATGAGTAAATGTATTAATTTTTTTTGCTATTGTTGTTTAATATTGACCTTATCTACTGATATAATTCTCTTTATTTTTCCCCGTATGTTCCAGTTACCATCTGGTATAAATTTTTTTGTCCAATGTAACTTTATTCCTATCCTCTGCTTTTGCATAATTATTAATTAATTACTTTTCTTTCTGTAATGGGTTCCAAAATATAATTTTATGGATAATGCTTTGTGCAGTTATTTTTAAATAATATAAAAGAAACATAGAAAAACAATAATATAATTATGCTGTCATTTGTCATTACCTATGTAACTACCTTTACACAAGCTCCTTTTTTCCTTGTCAGTCACATTACTGTCTAATACTAACTTTTTTCATCCTAAACAACTTCCATCTAGTTCTTATAAGCTAGGTTTGCTAGAAATGAATATGAGTTTTTTTTTTTTTTTTCTTGAAATGTTTTAAACCTTACTTTCATTTTTGAAAAACAATTTTGCTGTTTTAGTACTCTTGGTTGACAAGTGTTTTCCTTCCGTCCCCTCCTCAGTGCTGGTGATTGAATGCATGGCCTCTCATATACTATCAAGCACTCCACCACTGAGCTACATGCCCAGCTTGACAAGCGTTTCAGTACTTTCAGTGTGCTGTGTGACTGCCTGCTCACCTCCATTGTTTATGATGAGAATGTCTGCTTTTATTTCTTATTGTGGTTTCTATATATATTATGAATCATTTTTGGTTTTGGTGCTTTTGGGATTTTTCTTTGTCATTTAGTGTTTTAATTGTGATGTGTCTGGGTGTGAATCTCATTGTATTTATACTGTTTAGAGTTTATTGAAGTTTTTAGATATGGAGATTAGTGTTCTTCATCAAGTTTGAGAAATTTGCAATCTTATTTCTTCAAATTTCTTTTGTTCCATTTCTGTCTTTTTCCAGTTCTCTCATTGTCCTTAGTTGATGTGCTTGATGCTTTCCACATTGCTCTGAAGCTCTGTTCATTATTGTTCATATTCTTTTCTTTCTATATCCTTAGATTTATCTTCAGTTCATTGATTCTTTTTCTCCAAGCTCAAATGTATTGTTGAACCTCTGTAAAACTTTTGCATTTCATTTATTGTACTGAACTCCAGATTTTCCATTTAAAAAGTAATTTTTCTCTTTATTGATATTTTGATTGGTTATTGTTACAGCTTTATTTAATGTATTACATATGTTTTCCTTTAGTTTTTTGAATATATTGGTAATGGGTGCTTTGAAGTCTTTATCCAATTAAGCATTTAGGCCCCTTCAAAGATAGTCTTTTGCCTGGTATTTTTTTATTATGTTTGAGTAACACTTTTCTTACGTTACTTGCTTATCTTACAATTTTGTGGTCAAAACAGTGTTTTAGATAATAGTGTCTGAAATCTGATGTCTACCAACTCACATGTTGACCTCTTATTGTTTTAGTCATTTGTTTATGTTGTTGAGTTGACTGGACTAGTCTGCAAAGCTCGAGTGTCACTGCTGATTTTATTTTCCTGATTTATATCTTTTAGCCTGCCTTTCTAGAGGTTGTCCCCATGTAAGCACAAGCTACTTACTGATTGAAGGTTGTGCTTAAGACCCCCAAGCCAGTAAAATATTCATACTTACTATGAATCTGTATGTGGCATAGAGGCTACTTACACAGTTCAAGTTTACTCTTCTATGTTCAGCTAGGGACTAGTAGTTCATGAATTTCTTCTTTGGAACAGCAAAGATCTAGGCCTGGATCTGTGGACCACCAGGGGTGAGTGTGAATTTGTTAATTCTCCTTTCTTAATAATAGGAGTCTTTCCTGAGTTAGGCTATTATTATTGAATGATTGATAGAATTTGTCCTTAAGCACCTTGAGCCTGTATGAGTTTTGCCTTTATTGATACAAGTCTTATTATAATCTTGCTGTAATTTTCCTTAGTGAATGCAGCCTAGCATGTGCACACAGACTTCCATATTGTAACGAGTATGATCCCAGAAAGAACCTACTAGCTCTCTTTTCCCCATTCTCTTCATTAAACTACTGGTTGGTCTGCCATTTTACTTGTTGCTACTATTGGATGAAGATATGCTGCTGTTGTTTTCACCTACATGTTTAAGCATGAATTCTCTTTGCTGTGTTATAAATAATGTCAGCCCCAGCAGGTGGAGCTACCAGTCCTTTCATTCTGCCTCTACTGTTGACATAGAACCTCAATTGCATATGTGGAGTTTGCAGTCAGGCCTATCAAACCTACTTCTTCCAGAGTGACACCTTTGCTGTATCAGCTTCACTGGAGGGTTCTGCTTACCTCTTTCAGAATGGAACTTATCCTTTAGGAGCAAAATGGTGGAGGGGCAGTATTCATGAACCTCTTCATGGAGTGTGGCTTCTGGGTCAAAATCTTTGCTCATGAATGGGAAGAAAAGGAACCCTAGTTCTCGTGACAGTGCCTGTTTGGAATAGAGCTTTTGTAATGTGTAGCTGGGGGAAGGATGAGAAAGGCTGCCTGTTCTTCCTGAGGTGAAGTTGTACCTTAAACTTGGGGCTGAGGGAAGAAGAGCCCCCAATTTAGCAGCATCCATCTGTTTATTACCTTCTGTAATGCAGTGTGGGACTGGAAGTGGGAGGTGATTGTTGCCCTCATGCCACATACTCTTCCTGTTATTATTCAGTTTTGGCAGATTTTCCTGAATAAATGTTTTATTTGTTTGCAGTGTGCCCTTAGGTTGATTTCCAGAGACCCCAATTTTCACCACTTGCTTCATGGTTAATCCCTTGTGAGATGGGTTGCCGAGTTCCCCACATAGTCATTTTAGAAATTCTGCATTCTGCTTGGTTTTTAATTGTTTATTTTAAATATTAGAATAGAAAATGCTCATAAAATTGTGTTAGCTATGACTTTTTAATTTTACATTGATTATACATTATAGGAAATTATTGCTATTTTAGTTTTAGATTTTATCAGTAAGTACACCAAGTATTAGCTTATCATTAGCTTTTTTACATAGGAATCAATATGTGAATATGAATCTTTGTGAAATAGGGTATATGAATTCAGAGGAATCATTGTATATTTTCTTTTATGTGAATGGACTAGAGTTGTAGGAAATACAAAGTGAAATTGTTGTTACTAATTTTTATTTTATCATTTTTAATTACAAAAATTGTTTGAAATTGTGTTGATTCCTAATTTTTGTCCTATCCTTTGTCATACAGATTTGAAACCAAAATAGATTCATTTCATATTACTGGCTTACCAGATAATTCAAAAAAACCCCGCCTCCTGTCTTCATTAGATGGTACATCACTCTTCCAGATTATATTTGAGATAAATCCATTAGATGAAACCGTTTCTCAGAGGTGTATCATAGAAGCTGAACCTTTAGAAATGATATATGATGCAGTAAGCATTTTCTCTGTTATTGATTTTTAATATAATTCAGTTTGCCTTGAGATTGTGCTTCATGTTAATGATGCTTATTTTAACAGAGGACAGTGAATAGTATAATGGAATTCTTCAGACCTCCAAAAGAGGTACATCTAGCACAACTCACTTCAGCAACTTTAACAAAACTTGAAGAATTTCGTGATAAGACAGCAACAGGTAAATGAATTAAAATCAATAAATTAAATATGATTCCATATTTATATTTTTATTTATGTTAACATGATCTTGGTAAAGTTTTAATTAATTTTTAGAATGAATACAGTTTAATAGAAATTATTTGTTTTTTTCTATTGAAAGACGTGTATCAATAATTTTTTACACTCAAGAATTTCAAAATTAGTAACCACATTTAAGTTAAATGGAATTTTTTTTTAGGATATTTGACTCTCTGTTTATGACATTCATTTCAGCCTGTCATTTCCTTACCAGAGTTTGATATATTGGCCTCAGAAAATAAAAGTTCCATCCTTTTTTATACTTTATAGGAAGGCTTAAAGTTTTATAGATTTGGTTTTTAAAATGATAGCTCATTATGGTGATGACTTCTGTGATTTTCTATGATTTACTGAGTCTTTCTTCAACCATGTGTAATTGATATTGAACCTTTCTATTAGGTTTACTTTCAGTAATTATATTTTTCATTTTAGGAATTCTGTTTTAATATATTTAAAATCTCATCTTTTTTTTTTTTTTTTTTAGTTTTGTGTTTTCCATGATTATCTTTAAACTTGTCTTCTATTGCTTTAAACATCATAGGTATTTTATATTCTTTCTCACCAACTAATTCTATTTTCTGATAGTTTATTTATGTGAAATTTTATTGATTCTTTTTCTCCCATCTTCTCCTGTTTTACGTTTCTTAATGACTTTTATTGGTAAATGGTGACTTGTTTATTTATTTAGTTAGTGTTGGTATTGGAACACTTGATCACTGAGCCACATCCCCAGCCCTGTTTTTTATTTTATTTTATTTAGAGACAGGGTCTTCACTGAGTTACTTAGTGCCTTGTTTTTGTCGAGGCTGGCTTTGAACTCGTGATCCTCCTACCTCAGCCTCCTGAACCACTGGATTACAGGCATGTGCCACTGTACCTGGCAAGTGGTGTCTTTTTATGCTTGGTAATTTTAAATTGTAAACTGCTCATTTTTTTCTTGAGAAATTATTTTTTTCTGTCTGGTATTTGGATATGTTGGTAGCACCACTTTAACTAAATTGAGTGCTTGGGATGTTCTGGACTGTTGTTGGGCTACATAATTACTTGAATGCTGATTTATGGTTACAGTGCACCTGGGCTGTGACACCTTTCTCCTAATTTTTCTCAGAGCCATTCTATACATTTCTCTGTGGATCTGTTTTAGGGAGAGGAAGGCTTAACTTCTAGATTCCTCTCACTCTGAGTAGTAGGTGTCCTTTGGTTCCAGATTTGTGAGGAGAATTCCTATTATACTTCTTATCTTCATTTTCTGTCCTCTGTTCTGAGAGACTAAGAAAATGAATTATTATGTAAACCAGGTATAGAAAATAGTCTCAGGGTACAACGAATCAAAATGCAGTCTGTAAGAAATAAAAAAAAATCTAAAAAGTTTAAAAAACAAAGAAAAAAATTTAAAGTCTAAAAAACCAAAAAAAAAAAAAAAAAAAAACTTTAAAAATATATTCCATCACCTAAGATACTCCTTACAAAGTAAAGCACCTCATTTAAATGTGATTCTCCACTGCGTAGTATGCCTTTAATAAATCTGTCACCTTTTCTGTGGAAAAAAAAGTAAAGAAGAGAAAATAGTCTCAGGATAAAATTTTTCTGTGTTCAACTTAAATTTCTTAAACTTCCCTTTTAATTTGATTTTTGGCTTGCCAATTCTCAGTATTTTAATTTTTTTTTGTTGTTGTCATTTGTTTTGTTTCATATCCAACATTTTTTGTTGCTTCTACTCAGAAGAGTAAGTCTGTGTTACCTGTTCATCTGTATTACTAGAATTTGGAAACTGGTTAAGACTAAACTTTGTTAAGATTCGTCTTGCTAAATTTGTGTATTTTTTTTCTTTGGTTGTGTGTTTGAATTTTCACTTTGAGGCTTTGGGTGAATGGATTTAATTTTTTTGGGTAATATTCAGTGTCATTTGACTGGATTCACTTACCTGCTAAGGTGTTTTAAATCTTTTCTGTGTCATGTGACAGTTTGAGTCTGCAGATCCTTTGTTAAAGTAATGGTGATTTTGAGAAAATAAATTGTATTAAAATCATTTCAAAATATTTTTTAAAATAACATATTTGTGATAATAGTGACGTATCTGCCTTATTTATGGGTTAAAAAAAAACAAAAATTAACTACTTCAAAAAATACTATAAATTTGAAATAGTGGCAAGTTTAAATTTTATTTTAAGATTTTTTTTGACAACTGTGCTATGGCATAAAAATAAATGATGTGATTTCTGTAGGTAATGAAGTCACAGATACAAGAGATTCTAAATGTCAACATTAGTTTAACAAAAAGGTGCATTTTTTTCCTGACATTTATGAAATCTCTGAATTCCATTCACCTAATTAATGGTTCCTGACCTAGTTCATATTTCAAAGTTTTGCTTCAAGAATATAAAGGGAGACTTTACCTACATTGCTGAAAATCTATTTTTTGGTTGTTACAAAATCTGACATGAAACTCTTACTTTTCTCCTACTGTTTTCATTATATTCACTTAATTCTTGTTGGTATAAATGAAATGTATGTTGCCATTCTCCTTGGTTTTGTTTCTTAAGAGAAAATATTTGAGCCAAGTAAATAAAGAAACCATTCTATTTTTTCTAATATATTTTAGATGTTGATAGGCCTTTATTTTATTCATTTATTTTTATGCAGTGCTGAGAGTCAAACCCAGTGCCTCACACATGCTAGACAAGCACTCTGCCATTGAGCCACAACCCCAGTCCTCATCCCATGTTTTGATAAGACCTTTAGGAAATTTCTAACTGTCCAAATATATTTTTGTTAGTTTAAGAACCCAAAAACCACTCTGGACCTGGGAACTCATATAAGGGAGTTTATTAAGCAAACAGAGTGTCTCCCTGCAGGGTAAGAGAAAAAAGGAGAGGAAAAGAGAAAGGGTGTGCATGCAAGAGAGAGAGAGAAATGGAGGACAGAGCATGAAAGCTAGGAGAGGAGAGAGAGAGAGAAAAGCATGAAAAAAATGGCGGGGAGCTATCTTTAAGCAGTCAAATTCCAGGGGTTAACAGGACCAATCACGGAGAAGGATACTTGCAAGCTTACTGATGAACCAATAGCTAGCTAGGATGTTCACAGACTGACAAGAAGTTGGGAGGCGGAGAAATGACTGCAGCCTAAAGGGTGGGGGAGCAACTTTTTATTATAGTTAGTCTGTATGTAATATCTTTTTTCTCTGAATTTTACTCTTTTTTTGCCCATTATTTTTTGCATCTGAATAAATTTAAAATTACATTGTGGACAAATATCCTAATTCTAGAAACTATAGGGTTTGTATTTATCCCTGTGTTTTTGTTAGAGTCTCAAATTCCATTTGTATTTCAAATTCTATGTATTGGTATGTTTCATACGTAATAGAAGCCAAAAATGTAAAATTAAAACTCTTTAGTCAGTTCCTGTTTATATATAGTTACTCATAGTTAAAAATGTTGTGTTTGAAACCCACACATCAGATTTAGATTTTTTCTAAGTTTTTATTATATTCTTTTTTAAATTGCTAAAACAATAAATATGCAGCATATAAAGTTCACGTTATAGAACATCTTATGAAGTGAAACTGTAGTATTTTGCCTTCTAGACATAATCATTATAATTTGAAGTCTGTTCTTCCAGTAGGTTTTTCTTTATACTGCTAGTAACATTTATTGTTTTTTAGAATAGTTAATTTTATGAAAAAATGGAAGGCTATTATAAAATGTTTTTAAACTTAATTTTTAAAATTTAATGTGTTTTGGATTTTTTTCTAGATAGTTAAATTTACCTATATTGAAAGATACTCATGTTTGTTACATAGCTATCTGTTTATGTTCTTTGCTTTCTTCCTTCATTTCCTCCTTTCTTCTTTTGTTACATTAGCTTCTATTCATTTTCTTCCTCTGTATCATGGTTTCTTTTTTGTGTTATTTTATTCAGTTTTTCTATGTCTTTTTATTTTCCTTTTTAAGTGGGGATCACACACACATAGCTACCCTTTTTCTGTCAGGAAAGCATGTTAATGACCTTTTGTTAAGGGTTCCCTTTGAACTATAGGATTCTCTGGTAGGATCACAGTGATCCATTTTCTTTAGTCTTTTCAATTATATATTTATCCAAAACCTGTTTATCAGACACTATGCTAGGTTTTGAGGTACATAGCAATGATCAAAATAGAAATAATTCTTACCTCCTGATAGATTTTATATCTGATAGTTAAGGGTGATATAAAACTCAGAGTAATTTACCTTAAAATTATGATAAATGCTGTGTGGGTCTCATCTAGAGAGGCCACACAGTAATTTGAACAGGTGAAATTTATTATAATCATTAACTGTAATGATGAATTGTTTGTATCCTCCAAAGAGTAATTTGTTTGTTTGGTTTTTGTTTTTTGAGGAAAAGTAAAAAGAAGGCTTATTGCTTCGGTAGCAAAGGAGAAACACAGGGGACTCCTTGGAGTCTCAGAGGCTGTGATTCTGTGATCCTGTCCATCTGCAGGAAAAGGGGGCTTTTAATGAGGTGATTCAAAGGCTACATTCCATGGTTGTTCTCTGTTGGAGTTGTACTTCATTTGTTAATTTGGGAGATAGTCATTTCTGAGATCTTCTGGTGCCATCCCCAATGTTTGAATTACTTCCTTCCTATGGTGGGTGTGTACATTTTAGATAAATCTGCCTAAAATGGGGAAGAAAGGTAATCCTGTTTCCCCTGAGATTAGGGAGGAGGAGAGATTAGGAAGGAGTAGGAAGAGAAGAGAAAGAAACAACCATTTTAAAAATAAATTGCAGGGGTTGGGGTTGGGTTCAGTGGTAGAGCGCTTGCCTAGCATGTGTGAGGCACTGGGTTTGATTCTCAGCACTGCATATAAATAAGTGAATAAAAATAAAGGTCTGTCAACACTTAAAAAGAAATTAAAAAAAACATAAAAATAAGTTACAGTGGCAGAGCAGCAAAGACTGTATTCAAAGCATAAAGTGAACCACTCTTTCATATCCCCACTGTTAATTTCTACATTCCATTTTTATGGAAATATGGGCAATGATATCTGCCTAGAGTCCTTGTTTTCTATCAGGTGGGGCATGGACAATTAAGGGTATTCAGCATCAGAGCAGTCCAGAGGTCCACAGGTGCAGATGACAGGTGTCTAGACAAGGCATACATAGGACAGGGATCATTCTAAGACAGTAAATAAGACAAAGCATTAGTTTTTTGTGAACAATTAGCACAAAAACAATTATTTGAGCCAGTCTCTGAAAACCATGAAGATAGTAACTCATAATAATATCAGTGAAAAAACACATTGAGTTTATCAATGTAGGAGGTTAGGAAGATTTGTAGGTCCAAGAGATCAGGCTCAAATTAACTCAGGACAGACTCGCAATTCTAGAGTACTTTGTGATCATTATTATTAGGCACTCCCATACAGGAACCCTTCCTTTATAACCTCTAGCTTTACTTACTTTTGGTAGGGCTGACACAAGTGTACACTTTAAATTACATTAAAAAAAACATTGTTTTTCCTTTTAAATGTCCCTGTAGGACTGTGCTTAGGCTGTTCTTTCTTGCCAGGTTCTAAGACCAAGTTAGTCAACTGACCTTGTTCCTATCTACTGTTAAGAGTCAGCTGAGATTCTTTGGGGACGTGTGTAAAGTCTCTTGGCTCTTTAGTTTTCTTCTGCCAGTGTGCCATATGCCAAGATAGGTCAGAGTCTTGCTGACCTTATGTGACTTCTCTTGGAAACATCAGGGACATTTCCATCTCCAGTGACCCTCCTCCAAAGAGTTACTTTGAAGAATATAGGAAACGTAGTTATAGGGTTTATAGTGTTGAAGTAATGTTCCCCAGAAAGTTATCCCCGTTTTCCCTGAGGATTGACATCTAGACCTTATTAGAGGAAGGCACAACAATGACTCATGGGATGTCAGAGAAGACACTGTAGTGCCATGCTGGTAAAACTTGCTGGAACCTACTCTCTGAATGTTCTAGAAATCTGTCCTTAGGTGATAGGGAAAGGTATTCAGGCATCCCCTTACATGAATTCTGCCCTGAAACCATCTGAGGAGAACGGTTCTATAGGAAGATACTGGCTGTTGGATTCTGTTGTGCTGCCTCTGCCTGGTGTTGGTGAAAGCTGCATTGTTGCAGAATATTGCTGAGGTAGTGCACTGGAACCCAGAAGTAATACCCTTTCCTCTTATAATCTCTCCTTTATTCTGTCTCATCTTCAGTTCTAGTTGGTAAAAGAAAAGCATTGAAGGGGCTAAGGTCCACTTTCATAGAGCAGGCAAAAGGGTGAATTGGAGTTGAGTGAGTAAATAAGTTGATAATAGGAGCAAATGCTATGAAGGAAATGAGAATGATGGATGTCCTGATTTAGTTTTGGTGATTGTGCCAGAGAAGAACTCTTTGAAAAATTGACATAAGATTCAATTTTCTCAGAGGATAAGAAGAACTTTTGAGGCAGCAATCAACTCAAGAGTCTAACTTGGGAAAGAATTTGAAGGTGCAGAAAACTGATTCTAATGTAGTGAGTTTGAGGTGGAGAGTGATGTTAGAGAGGCACAATCTCGATTACGCAAAAAAATGATGGCATATTGAACAGAGGATTTTGTTATAAATATGAGAAAAAAGGGAAAGACATAAGTAGGTTTAACATTTGCACTTTTCCTTTCTATTGAAAGCAACCTAGGGAGGTAGATCATTGTGTCCTCACATTAGGAAAGGATTCACTGGTACTGAATTGGCGAAGGTAGAGTGGGGAGAAGAAAGGGGGATGGGAATAGGAAATTCAGTAGAATGAATTGGATCTAACTTTTCTTTTTTTTTTGGGTGCTGGGGATCGAACCCAGGGCCTTGTGCTTACAAGGCAAGCACTCTACCCACTCTACCGACTGAACTATCTCCCCAGCCCCTGGATCTAACTTTTCTATATCCCTATATGATACAGTACCCAGTAAAACTCCACATCACAAAAGTGGGAAGTTATACTCCATGTGTATATGATATGTCAAAATATATTCTACTGTCATGTATAACTAAAAAGAACAAATAAAAAGAATGTTTAGAAAAAAAAAGATTCATTGAAAGTGAAGCATAGGATTTCCAGGGAGTATAGGACATAGATTGTGGAGGCAGGAGGAATACAGGGATAGATCATTTGGATTGAGGAACCATTAGATTGAAGATGAAGATAGAGAAATTTGCTTAACAGGTAGAATCTGGAGGGTTTTGAGGGTCAGATTGTCCTTTCTGGGTGCTTCTTATGACTTAGCCCAGCAAATAAACTTGAGTAAAATTATACCATCTGTGTTTGAATCCAAATCATTGCGGGGAGGGGGGGAATGTGAGCATCTGTGTTTTGAGTCAGTTTTGTGTTATAAGTTCCAAGCTCATGGGATGATTGTCAGAATTTGATGATCTTTCCATCTGTATTCATCCCTATATTTCATCTTACTTTTCATCCTGATTTTAAGAGATTTTACTTGAATCTGCATTGTTCAGGTTATCAGAGATGCCACAGTACCCACTTACTTCCAGAGTATTGCTTGGGTCAGCAAGGCCTTTGGAATTCCTTGAATATGATAGTTTAGATATTAATTTATCATATTTCTAATAAGAGCTGGTCCAGACTATTATCATAGGCTATTTTCTATGATTATATAAATGTGTATATTTAAAATAGACTATTTAAATTATTTTTTTATTTAATTCATTTTCCCCTCTAGCTTGTTTATCAAATTAACCATGTACTAGCACTTGCTTTTAAACTTTACTTTTTTCTCTATGTTTATTACATCTTATATATCTACTTGTAATTTTGTCTTATTGTAAGTATATTTAAAGTTGTTGACTTACTGAATTTGAACATGTATTCTTTAATGAATACTTAATTTTAAGGGTTATTTTAAAATATACTGATCTTCCTACATTTATGTCACTTTATGCTTCATAATAGTGTATTAACATCGAGTCACAAAATATGGAATGATTTCTTTTGGGAATTTGTTCTTTGAAGAAAAAAGGAGTATTATAGGAGTCAGAGTAGGCCCAAATAGGAATATCATGAACTGTTCAAATACTGAATTTTCTGGATTACTTCTTTTATAAAATCATAGAGCTTTTCTCCCAAGGTTTTTAAGTTAATCTCTGCCCTTTTCATTTAATACTTTTGTGATCTTTTCTAACCACAGTCCTATTCTGAAAAAAATTTTTTCAGTTAAACTATAGATATTCTTGATGACACTGTGAGGGTTTATGCATTAAAAAATCATTTAAATTTTTCAATCTGCCTTTTCAGAATTTTATATGTTGGGTGTTTATAGTCATTTTTAGTTTCTTATTATACTTCACATTGAAAATATCTAGTCCTCATGATCATCTATGTGATAGTTTTCTTTTTTCTTCCCTGCTTTACTTCTTGTCATTGTGAAGGAAGGATCCTTTTTATTTGAGTAACTGATGTCTCAATCAAAACATCCTTTATTCACTAAAACTGATTTGAGGGCTATTTAAAGAATTTATTTCTGTAAAGGAGGGGTTCCCATCTCATGGAATCATTAAGAATTACTTAGATTTAAAAGCTGATGCTGGACTCTGGAGCATATAGGTAGATTAATTTGGCCTACTGATCACATGCAAGTGAGTTAAATTTGTTTGAATAAAAAACTAAGTATAGATAAGATCTAAGGAATGGGGAACCCTGGTTTGTTGACTCTTTTGGTTTACGTATGATTTTATTGAAGATGATTTAATGATCCAGCAGTTTCCATACTGTAAGAGTAAAATCATCAAGGTCAAGTATCATTGTTTAAGTGCATTAAATTTATGAATTAAAAAGACCGTATACAGATTCTAATAGTAACTGTGTATAAATGTTTCATATCACTTAATTTATGTAGGTGAGTATCTTTCTCCTCAATTTTAGCCAAATTGAGTGTGTGGGTTAAAAAATGTTTTTTTTTAAAGCTCCAATTTTATACTCAGATTTAATTAGTGTACACATTAACCAAGAAATATTTTACATTTATATTGGAAATATTTTGCTCAAGGTTATTTAAAAATAAATACTACTTTCATATAATTTTTAAGATTGTACTATCAATTTGTGTGCTTAGCGATTCCCTATTTCTTAAGTAATTTTTGAAAAGTATTCATTGCAAAGATTTAAATTTTCTACAGGTCTTCTGTATATTATTGAAACACAGAAAGTACTTGATCTCAGAATTAATTTGAAGGCTTCATACATTATTGTCCCACAAGATGGAATTTTTACCCCTACATCCAATCTTCTTCTTTTGGATCTTGGTCATCTAAAGGTACATACTAATATTTGATGTATGATATGGCATTTAGGGTATTATGAATTTTGTTTTTTAGGCAATTTGATTGTCCTATTGACTTTTAGATTTATGGTAGGTACTAGAATTTGAGAAATCTTCCTTTCTGGTGAAAGTGCAGTGTCATTTAATTAGGGGTGTGTGTGTCCCCACTTCTTAAAGGAAAATAACTAGTTGAGGTCAGAGGTAAACTGAGGAATTATGTTTACAGAATTTGAGTCATACTTTAAAAGTTTATTTCCTTTTCTGGTAAGTCTTTACTTGATTAATTAAAGTGGAATGAAGGGAATTCTGGAAATATTCAAATATATCTTCATCTGATATTTTTGTGTATAATACTGATATTTTAGTTATATATATAAATATTGACATTAAAAGTTTATTAAATAATTTAAAATTGATAGATGGTCTTCTATTAAGGTTTTTTCTTTTTCTTCCAATTATGAACTTTTTTCTTCCCAAATTTTAAGTAGAGAATAATTATTTTTGACTTTTGAGATCTGTACTATACTAACCATTAGACACATTTGATTAAGTTAAAATTAAATAAAGATTTAGTTACTTAGTTACATATTAGCCATATTTAAGAGTTTTATAGTCTGAAGTGGCCAGTGGCTGTTGTGTTGAACAACACAGACTGAGAACATTTTCATCCTCATAAAAGTTCTATTAAATAGCACTGTTCTAAATCATTATGGGTAGAGGAATACCAATAACAATTTAAAGATCCAAGAGAAATGGATAATGTTAGAATGATTTCTTTTGGCTACCTAACAAATATATACCTTTCCTTGATATTGACATTCTTTTTTATTAATCGATTATACTCTGTACTTGGAACTTATGTACTCATACACTCACTGGGTTTATATTTATAGTAAAATTTATACAGCTGATTATTCACATTTGAATTTGGTTACTGAATTGTTTCAAAGGCAGTATGATACAGTGGGAAGAGCCTCAGATCAGGAGTAAGTATACAATTTTGTGACATTTGGTAATTTACTTAGTTAACCTGTTATCTAAAATTCATTACCTTTCAGACAAAGATAGTAATATTTGTGTACTTCCCATGAGCTTTATAAAATAGAAGAAAATCTGTTTATATATGTGTGTGTTTATGTTTATATATATACAAACACAGATATCTCTCTGTTTATGTTTTGGTGAATAAATAAGATTTTTGAGTGATCCCTGGAATGTTTAAGTGAAAAAGAAATCCTGTGTTAAGAAAAGAGATACAATATAACATGTTGGGAACTACATAAATGGCAAAGTTGGAGCTTAAATTCTCCCATCCTAATAATAAATCCTATACTCTTATTGAAAAAACTATCAAAATATCTTTCTTTCTACCATAGAAATATTTTGTAAGCTAAATTTATCTCTCAATTGATTTTGCTCTCAGTAGGAAATCTTACGAGATTTTAAGTATTTGTAGATGTATTATTTCCAGTACTGTCTTGGGGCCCCTCTTATTAATGTAAGTAATGGGAAATACAGCTTAATATGTAAAAATTTACCTTATATCCTGCCCTCATTATACATCTTATGAATAATGATTTTCTAATAGCAGTACAATATGTGTCTGCATGTGAGTTTCTTTTCCTGTTAAACTTTTACATTATAGGTCTGAAGATTAAAATTTTATATTTATATTTTGAAATATTTGTCTTAAATTTTTAAAATTAACTTCAAGGTGGCAAGTAAAATTCGTTCGGAATTACCAGATGTGAAACATGGTGGTGCCAACCTTGAAGAAATTATGCAAAGAGCTTATGATTCCTTTGATATTCACCTTACAAGCATACAGCTGCTTTATAGTAGAGTGGGTAAGTATAAAATGCATATTGATTGATTTTGCTAGAGTGATTTAATTAGTTCTTTAGATACTTTGAAGACCTTCCTCATAAGTGTGTTTGAACTTATACATTTTTGAATTAGAAATGATAGTAGGGGCTGTGGTTGTGGCTCAGTAGTAGAGCACTTGCCTGGCATGGATGAGGCCCTGGGTTCGATCCTTAGCACCACACATAAATAAATAAATAAATCCTTTTTTTTTTTTAAAGAAGTAACAATAAATATTGCCTAAATATTCTCAACAGGAGTTGATTACATGGGGGGAAGACATGTTTGATTGTTATATTGTTATGGGTAGGGTTCAGGGGCACTGCTAAGCATCTAGTGGTGGAGGTCACAGAAGCTACTAATTATCTTACAATGTACAGACCAGCCTCCAGCAACAAATGTCAGTAGTGCTAAGGTTGAGAAATCCTGATCCACACCAGAATTTCTAACCTTGGGCCAAAAATTGACACATATTGATAATGATGTGTGTGTGTATGTGTGTTTTTAATTTATTTTTCTTGTGCTGGGGACTGAGCCCAGGGCTTTGCAAATGGCAGTCAAGAACTCTACCACTGAGCCCCAACCTAAACCCTGGTGGTGATAATTATATTACACAGTTGGATAACCAGAAGAGGCAAAGAGACTTCTCAAAGCCAGAGGCAACCAGTCTTGAATCTCTGATATTCCATACCATAGACAGCCAGAGACCAAGGAGGGTCACTCTCGTAGGCATCTTTAACCTAGTCATTGTTATGCATACCAGTCATGCATCAGAGATCCAGTTCATGTTTTAGGTAAGACAACCAGAAGTTTACTTGTTAAGAACTAATAAAGTGTTAGTGGCAACTTCAGATTTGTTCAGCCTTCTTTCCATTCTTCCATGCTACTTCTGAATCTCCAGAACATTCAGATCATTCAACAGAGTTTGGGAATTGTTAGAGAGTTGTATATGTATGTATATGGTCAAATTTTATTTATCTAATATACCTGATAAAAGGAAAAGCAATGAGAAGCCAAAGTAATTGTTATTAAAATTTAGTTTATATAGGACTGGAACATTTTTATTACTTTAATTATATTTATTTTAAGATAATATATGTGGCTTCTGTTCTAATGTTCTTGGTTTCTGTTCTTGTCATATTCCTGTTGTTGTGGAAGGAGCCCAGAAGTATGGTGGGTGGCAAAAGTAAATTAGTGTGAAAAGTCTATAAATGCTTTTCCAGGGAAAAAATTATGGCATTTGTTATGTTTGAATGGACATTTTAGTCACAAGTTTTCGAAGTCTGTGAGCCATACTTAATACTTAAGATATTGAACGGTTTGTTAAGATTAAAAAATGTTCCATTGTTACTGTAAGATTATTGGAATTCCTTGGAATTCTTTTTGATTAATTGTTCTTAAATAATCGAATCCCTTTTTTTGAAGAGTTTTTTTAGACTTGGGGATTACTTTATATAATTGTCATGGAATCTCTTGAAAAATACTGAAAGATATGCTTTTAAGTATCATGTTTTCATCTATAAAATGGGAAGTGAAGGAAATATCTCAATATTGGTGGTAGAATTTTAAAACTGTAGTAAAACCCATTTTACTACCAATCTCTGGGAGTCTTAACATTTCCTTGGCTGGTTTTCCAAGACATGGAGTTTATCTGACTTACAGAGTAATTAGGTTCAAATGAGATAACTTGTGTGAAAATATATTGAGTTATAGAGATCACATTCATCTTATTTTCGTGTGTGTGTGTGTAGGGCTGGGAATTGAATGTTGGACCTCAGGAATGCTAGGCAAATACTCTACCTCCAAACTACACCCCCAGCTCTAAATAAAATTTTTAAAGTTATTTCTTTCTGATTATAAATATGTCTACTTTAGGAAATCTGGATGACTCAGAAAACAAAAAGAGACATTCTTTATCTTATTGCTCAGACATGAGCTCTGTTGATACTTAATGTATATCCTTTTAGTGTTTTTTACAACATATGTGCCTATGAATATATTAGATGTTCTTATTTAATGTTAATGTGTGGAGGTATTTATGATATTTTAGGCATGATTTATGTAGTTTTTAAAATTCAGATAATTCCTTCCTTTACCAATAATTTTTTGGCCATTTGAATTTATGATTTTTATTGGCTGTATTGTGTTCTAAGGCTACTCTGTAAATTATTTAATTGTCCCCTTACTGAAAATTAAGGCTTATAACACTGCAGTAAGTGTAGCTAAAGGGTCATGTTTGTAGACCTGGATATGAATTTCATATTTATTATTAGCTCATTGATTTTAGGAAAGTTATAAGCTTTGAGCCTCAGTTTTATAAAATGGGATAATTATAAACCATGGGGAGAATTAACAGTGCTTGTTATAAATCTTGAGTAAATGGTAACATTAGTTACTGTTACAGAAATTCACAGTTTCTTGCCTTTTCCATTATTGCTTTATACCCATGTAATTCTGGGGGTAGAATATCTGGTTGGTATAGTGATTGTCAATGCTTAAAACTACTGTTTTTTTAAAAAAAAAAAAAAAAGTATTTTTTTTTTTCTAAAAGAACATAAAAGAGAGTCTTGTGAAGAAAAAAAGAACCAAAAAAGTAATGAAAGGGAAAAGAATGTGCCTGTTGTTTGTGGGTACCTGGGAATGATACGGGAGAATTTCTCCATACCATCATGCAGTATGTGAATATCAAGTATTAATAGTAATTTTAGTTTTACTGTGTTATTCAAATTATGCCAAGATTAAATATGAACTGTATTCTGTAATTAGGTGATAATTGGAAAGAAGCACGAAAACTCAATGTATCTACACAGCATATTTTAGTGCCCATGCACTTCAATGTGGAACTCTCTAAGGCTATGGTTTTCATGGATTTAAGGATGCCCAAGTATGTATTATCTGTTTATGTGTTGTAGAATTTCTTAGTGATTCTTTAGCTAAGGAAATACCATTTCATTTATTGTTTGTGTGTTAAACTATTTTTTAGTGGATAGCTTAGCAGCCTTAAGTACATTCACATGGTTGTGCCGCCCTCACATACCCTCCATCTCTAGAACTTTATCATCTTCCAAACTGAAACTAAATACCTATTAAATAATAATGTGCCATTCTGCTCTTCCCCTTCCTGCAGCCCCTGGCAACTGCCATTCTGTTTTGTCTTATGAATTTGGCTATTTTAGGTATCTCATATAAGTGAAATCATAAAATATTTGACCTTTTTGTCTGGATCACTTAGTATAAAGGGGTCAAGCTTCATCCATGAAGTGTATGACTAGTAGAGTTCTAGTCCTCTACTTTCTTATTGATTGGGCTTATTGTCTGGTTGTTCTGTCCGTTATTGAAAATGAATACTGAAGTCTCCTAATATTGTTAGTGTTTATTTCTTCCTCTGAATTCTATCAATGTTTGATTATATATTTTTGAGCTCAGATGTCTGGCACATATATTTTATAATTGTTGTCTTTGTTGACATGACCCTCTTACTTCATTATATAATGTCTCTCTTTATCCTGCAAATGTTTTTGTAATCTGTTTTGATTTATTAGAACTAACCCTGTTTTCTTTGGATGATTATTTGTATAGAATGTCTTTTTGCATTCTTTCACTTTTGACCTAGGTTGTTTCTTTGACCTAAAGTGAGTCTGTTACACATAGCATATAGATGGATCTTGTTGTTTTATTCATTCTGTCAACTTATACCTTTTGGGAAGTTGAAAACATATTTAAAGTAAACACTGATGGGGAAAACTTACTTTTGTTGGTAAGCTTTTTGTTATATCTTAGAGCTTGTTTTCTTCCTCCTTTCCTCTATTATTGCCTTTATGTTTTGTTGATATTTATTGTGAAGTGTTTTTAATTCCATCTCATTTCCATTTTTATGTTTTATAGATATTTTCTTAGAGGTTATTTTAGAGATGACATATAATATTCTAAAGTTATTACACTCTGGTTAAAATTCATACCAACTTAATTTCAATTGTATGAAAAAAACTGTTTGCAGTTCTATTCCCTTCAGTTTGTTGTTGATGGCACAATTTAAATTTTTATGTGTTCTGTACCCATTAACATAGATTTATAGTTATTTTTATGCCTTTGTCTATAGACAAATAGAATATTATACAATTGGAATTATAAACTAAAATTACAATATATAATATTATATATAATATATAATATTTATTTTGTTTCTTTATATATTCATCTTTACCATGACCTTTATATTGTATTGTTAGCTGAAGCTTTGAGCCCAAAACTCCAAATAGAAAAGTCTGTTGAACTAGAGCAGACCATTTAGCTACTTTATTCCTAAATAATTTTATGTCATATTTGTCTTTTTCATCTCTTCTTCATATCAGCATCCTTTTTCTTTTTTGCAAGCATTCCACCTTGGCCAGAAACTATTTTAAAATTTTATCAAAGACTCATCCAACAACCTACCAGACAGTTCCAAAAGAATTGTTACTATAGCAAGTTAGCAAGAGAATGCTCAAATGGTTGTGCTTAAGCCTTCCTGCTTTGTTAAGTGTTTAAGAACAGAAGGAATTAAGGTTATCCTGATCTTTTCTCATATGGTATGTGGTGTAGGCCTTGTTTGTACTTAAAAGGGGAGACCTAAGAGAGTATCATCCTCTCCTCTCATTTTTTTTTAAACCTTTCTCTCTCTTTCCTTTTTTTTTTTTTGTTTTGTTTTCTTTGTTTTGTTTTGTTTATTTTTGGTTTTGAGACACCATGTACTTGGAGAAGCATTCCCTGGCTGTTCTCAAACTTTTTTGTTGACTTTTAACCTACAGTGACTCAATTAGCGGACCAGAGTCCTAAGTCTTATTCTTCTAGACTTTCTGTTCTTAGATAAATCAAAGAGTGTTTAGTCTTGGAGTACAGGAATGCCTGGAATTTTGTTTAAGCAAGAGAAGGAAAGACAGCCATTCTGTATGTTCTCTTGCTTTTCATATTTTAGTTTTAGGTATGATTTGATTTTAAATGTAAGGCTTAAGTTCTTTCATTGCTTCCCAGATGTCTCCCTGCCTGTTTATTTGTAAAATTTTTCAGTCTGTGATAAAGAGCAAATATGTATTTCTTTTTGTCAATATAAGAATTTAAATTAACATAATTTACTTTTCTTTTTTCTTGGTAAGTATGCTATAATATAGGATATTATAGGGTACCAGAATAAAAGGAGATTGTCCTCTGAGGGAAGAAAAGGGAAACTTAATTTGCTTTGGACTTGCTCTGTTAGTATATGATTAAAGAGAATATATGTCCTTAATATGGGGAAAAGCGTAGCAGGAATAAAAGTAGCTGATTAAAGTATCTAGCATAATCACAGGCCTAAAATGCCAATGATTTAGACAGATGAAATCTGAGAAGTTTTTTGGATTTTATTTTATAAGCTCTTGAGTAACATTAAATGAGTATGATATTATGTAAAATCCTGAAACTCTGCAAGTATCAGGAACCTTCCTTTGAAGTTTGAACTAAATAAGTTTTAAGGTAAGTAAAAAGAATCCTGTTAGGGCTGGGTATATAGTTCAGTTGGTAGAGTGTTTGCCTTGCAAGCACAAGGCCCTGGGTTCAATCCCCAGCACCACACACACACACACACACACACACACACACACACAAAGAAGCCTGTTATTTGGTAGGTAGTATTTTGGCACCTAGCGTCTTGTGTGTGTATGTGTGTGTGTGTGTATTTTAATTTATATATATACATATATATTTATTTATTTATTTTAGTTGTAGAAGAACACACTATCTTTCTTTTATTTATTTTTATGTGGTGCTGAGACTCAAACCCAGTGCCTCACAGGTTCTAAGCAAGTGCTCCACCACTGAGCCACAACCCCAGCCCAGCACCTAGCATCTTGAGATTGTACAGATTGAATATTTTTAAGAAAGTGAAAAGTTTAGATGCATTAACTGGACTGATCCATTATGTATAACTAAGTTTAACTAGGATGTATGGAATTGATTATAAATATCTAGGTTATTGAAAGTAAAAGAAATCTTACAATTTTCTGAAGGAACTCAGATATACATTTTAGAAAGAAACCTTAGCTTCACTAGGCATAATTCAGAAAAGTTTTAGGGAAAAATACATGGATAAGAATGGTGAGTGAAAACTTTCTCTTTGAGGTCTCTTTAAATTCTTTATCTTTTATCTGTAAGCAAAGGACACTGCCTAGGCAATTAAAAGCATAATAAGATACTCAGCTCTGCTTTTGAGTCATGGTTTTAGATATCCAATCTTATGGACAAATTATTGGAACTTGCTAAGCCTTAGTTTCTTCGTGGGAACCATATGGAAATTTACAAGCAATAGGGAACAGAAATAGTTTGTGTACCTCATAAATTGAGGACTACTTAAGGTAATATACACAAAATACTCCCTTAAATGCCTGTCACATAATAAACACTTGATAAATAGAAATTGTCATATATAGAGACACAATAAATGAAATAATGTGAGGGAAATAAGTTATCCCATCTAATGAAACCAGTTAATAAGCTAAGGTCAAAATTAGTGATTTTTTAGTGTTTAAAAATCACATTTCATTGTATTTGTCTAATTTGAGGAATGTAGTCTTCTTTTTAGTTAGTTTACTTACATCAGAATGAAAGGTCCTCTATAATCATTGTTATCTTTTTAAAACAGATTCAAGATTTTTGGAGAGTTACCTCTTGTTTCTTTACGAATCTCTGATAAAAAGCTGCAAGGGATTATGGAATTGGTTGAAAGCATTCCAAAACCTGTACTTATAACTGATGTATCTGCCCCTGTGAAATCAATTCAGGTAATGTTGTTTTCAGAATTTAAAAAAATTGAATTAAAAAAGAAGGTTCACTAATGGTATTTGAAACTACCATAGGAATTTCAGATAAAACAATTTCCATTTCATTTGGGACAGACATTTTAAAAGAGAGAAGTTGATGAAATGGTAAAAAGTACAAATAGTAAAGTTATAAATAAAATCTTTATCTGTCACTTTGGTAGCCTCCAGTCCTTCTCCCTAATGGTAATACTGTTAATCCCTGTTTGTTTAGTTTTTCCAGAAAGTGTGTATGGCATATCTAGTATGCATGCACACACAGATACACATGCTAGTACAATCTTATGTTCATACAATTTAAATAAATGTGATCATTATTCTTATTGTTACCATTATTATATTTTACATATTTTAAGAGATGTTTTCATGTTAACACATACAGATCTATTTCTTTTTCACGGTCACATAATAATTGAATTATGTGGATATACCTTTTACCTAATATATTTAATTTTGATGGATATTCATTCATGTTGATATGAGTATTTACAATTTTGGAAAGTACTGCCTTGAACTTCCTTGTGTATATATTTGGTTATACTTTTTTCCATAGGACGAATTGCTACAGGTGGAATTTTTGAGTAAAATAGTGTGTAAATTTTAAATTTTGATGAATTTGCCAAATTTCCCTTCTATTGATTAATTTATGATATTGTTAATAGTGAATAATGAATGCCTTTTCTTTGCTTGCATTAATCTTGAATGTCAACAATTATTAACAGTTTTTTCTAAATGAAAAAAATATTCTCTTGTTTTGATTTGCATTTCATTACGAGTAAGATAAAACATATTTTCCTAAGTTTAATTTTGAATTTCTTTCTGGAAACACCTACTCATGTTTATTGTACTTTTTTTAAATTGGACTATGATTTGTCATTTAAAATTACTTTTCCATTTTGCTGTTTGTTTTTTGTAATATATACATTTTTTTTAACCATGTAAAACATATCTATATTTTTCTGTTTTTGTGTCCTTCTGTCAATGGTAGTGCTAGGGATTGAACCCAGGGCTTCTTCCATGCTGCATAGTTGTACTTATCAATGAGCCACATCCCTAGCCCTCCTTTTTTTAAAAAAAAAAAAAAATATAGTCAAAATTAGTAGTTTTTTTTTTTCCTTTATGATTCTTGGATTTTGTATATGTAAGTTTTCTCATTCCAAGTTTTAGAAAGAAAATATGCAATCATATTTTCTTTAATCATTTCTCCTGAGGACATATGTTTGGACAAATGGGGCTATCTCCTGAGTATCAGTGAACCAGGCTGCAACCAGGACCCATGGGACAAGGCTGTGTTTAGCCTTTCCTTATTAAATACGATAAAATTGGGTTTGTTTTTTTTTTAGTCATTCTTCACCAAGTTGAGAAATTACTCTTCCTAGTTGGCTGAGCATTTATTTGGATAGACATTGCAATGACTTTTCTTTATCTGTTGAGAAGATCATATAGTTTGCTTCCTTGGGCTGTTAATATAATAAATTATATTGATTATTTTTAAAATATTAAACTAGATTTGCATTTCCAATATAAATCTTATCTTTTCATAATGTAGTATCCATTCTATGTATTTGGAATTTTTTTTTGAGTATAGGTTGAGTGACCTTAATCTGAGATATTTCAGATTTTGGAGTTTTTGGATTTTGGAATATTCTCATATAGACTTTCCAGTTGAGCATACCTAATCTAAATGTCCCAAATCCAAAACGCTCCAAAATCTGAAACTTTGAGCATCTTGTCAGCCTGCAGCAAGTTTTGGATTTCAGACATTTTCAGATTTAGGATTTTAAAAATAGGGATGTTCAACTGTATGTATTTATCTCTTATCCCATATGCATGGGACCATGAAAATTTTGAATTTCAAAATTTTTTGGATTTTGGAATATCTGCATGAACATAATAAGATATCTTTGGGACAGCACTCAAGTCTAAACAGGAAATTCATTTATGTTTTATATACTCCTTTTACACACACAGGCTGAAGGTAATTTTATACAATATTTTTAGTGTGTCTTTGACTTGACTGTGTTACGTTTTCCAGTAGTGGTTTCATGTCTGCATTCAAAAAGTTTTAGATTTTGAAGCATTTTAGATTTCAGATTTTCAGGATAAGAAATGTTCAACTTCTTTGTTGTAGAGGATTTTTATTATTATGTTCAAAAGGAAAATTGGTTTATACTTTTTATTTGTAACACTTGATATGATAGATATCAGAGTAATGCTGGTTTCATATAAAGGGATAAGAAACATTTCTTTCCTCTCTTTTTTGGGAGAGTTTGTATAGAATTGAATGGCTCATAGAATTTGCCAGTGAAGCCATCTGTGCTTGAATTCTTGTAATATTTTAAAAACTGTCTCTTTAATTTATACAGGACTGTTTATGGCCTGTTTTCTTCTTGTATGAACTTTAGATATAGTCCATGAAGATGTCCATTTCATCCAAATTGTTGAATATATGAACATAATGTTGTTCCTAGTATTTTCTTATTCTCTTTTTAATGACTTTGATATCTATAATATTGGCTTCTTTTTCATTTTTTATTTGGTTAATTTTTAGCTTCTTTTTGTTTTCTATCAGTTCAATAAGTGGTTTGTCAGTTTTGTTTAATCTTTTTAAAAGTCCAGTTTTGGTTCTTTGATTTTGTTTTGTTATAAGTTTTATTGATTTCTGATCTCTTACGTTGAAAATCCATTCTTAGGTTCAGGTCCTTAAAAAAAAAGACAGATACAATACAGTCTTTTGGCTGTAGATTCCTGACTTCTCCACTATAATGTCATGTATCTTGGAGAATATTTTATTTGTACTTGAGAAGAAAGTGTGTATTACTGTTGTTGCTGGTTGAAGATTTTTGTAAATGTCAATTAGTATAATTTAAATGGATAGTGTTTAGGCCTGTGTACTGATTGACTGCTTAGGCATTTGTCATTTACTGAGAAGAATATTGAAGTCTCTATATGTAATTATGGATTTGTCTACTTTTTATTAATTTCTGTAGTTTTTACTGAGTGTATTTTGAAGTTATTTTGTGGGGTGCATAGAAGTTTGGATTGTTTTCTTAACTTGATGTAATGCCTGTCATTTTCCCTATGCTATTCCTAGATTTGATATCTGCTTTTCAGATACTATTCAAGTTTTCTTCCCTTTTTTTAAAAGCAGAATTCCTTTTATTACTTGATTTTTTTTTTTTTTCAGTTGAAGAGAAATTAACATCCAGGTCATCTGTGCAATATTTGAAATTAACATTATTCAACCCTGTAGAGGAATGAATTATTGATAAACTCTTTAAGATAGATAAACTTCAGAAGTTTATCTTTGCTGAAAAGTGATGTTATATTTCAACATAACATGAAATTTACAATTTTAAAGTGTTCAGTTTAGTGACACATATTTACATACTGTGCAATATAGTTCCAAAACAGTCTCATCATTCCAAAAGAAGGTCCGGTCATTCTCTATTCAGCCCCCACAAGTCAGTGAACTCATACAATATGTGGACTTTATGTTTGACTTCTTTCACTTAGCATAATCTCTCTGAGATCTATCTCTCTTACAGTGTTTATCAATACTTCATTTCTTTATATGGTTGAGTAAAGTTATATTTCATCATTTTGTTTATCTACTCATCCATTAATGGATATTTGGGTTAATTTCTACATTTTGATGATTGTGAATAGTGCTGGTATGAACATTTGA
This sequence comes from Sciurus carolinensis, assembly GCF_902686445.1. Lineage (NCBI taxonomy): Eukaryota > Metazoa > Chordata > Mammalia > Rodentia > Sciuridae > Sciurus > Sciurus carolinensis. Next base: position 77,927,636 of record NC_062226.1, read on the forward strand.
CTCCCTATTTTGAAGGGTTTTGTATGTATGTTTATATGTGTGTGTGTGTGTGTGTGTGTGTGTGTGTGTGTGTGTGTGTGTATATGGATAGATAGATATCTATCTATACGACTGAACTTGCTGGGTCATATTTTTCCTTGTATTCTTTTTTTTGTGTGGTGCTGGGGATTGAACCCAGGGCCTCGTGCCTGCGAGGCAAGCAGTCTACCAACTGAGCTATATCCCCAGCCCACCCTTGTATTCTTTTACAATGAGGCTAGGCAACCTGCTTGGTGTTCCACAAATATTCCAAGTCAGATTTATAGGAAAATGTGTTTTATTCAAAGCTAAGCTACGTTTGCAGGAATGTAGAAGAAATTTTTAGTTTCAAAAATTTTATCTTCGAGAGGCTCTAGGGTGAGGAAAGCTTTTAAAAGAGAAGAGAAAGTAAAATGGGACAAAAGGCAGGAAATATGCAGATTTAATTAGCCTGTGTGAGACAGGCTGGGGCAGGGGCAATCTTCATTCTCAGCTTCATTGACAACTGCCAGGCTAGGGTGGGCAGCCCTTCAGCCTTTGCTCTCAGCATGAAGAAGTTTAAATAAACTATAAAAAGGGCTGAGGGGCTGGAATTGTAGCTCAGTTGGTAGTATGTGTGAGGCCCTCGTTTGATCCTTAGCACCACATAACAAGATAAATAAATAAAGGTATTGTATACACCTACAACTCAACAACTAAGTTTTTTGAAAAGGGGTATGCTGGGAATGTGGCTCAGTGATTAAGAACCCCTGGGTTTAGTCGCTGGTACCAAAAAGAAAAAGAAAAGATAGTATATGTCTGGAATAGTAATGAGAGCAAGATTAGTTGAGCAGTGCTTATTTATGGTTAAAGTGCTTCTTGAAGAACCACAGTCCATCTAAATATTGCAAGGCAAAGGCTAATTTGTTTGCTTTATATAGTTCAATTCACAATTATCACAATTTTTCGTAACATTTATATAGTGGTATATTAACTGCAGCAGTTCCAAAATGATACTGTGGAAAGAAAACATTTGTAAAATATGTTATTTTTAAAGTTCATTGTTTGTAGGCAAAGATGGTTAAGAACATTGTTTCCATTAAAATGACAATGAAAATAGAAAAGAAAAATCAATAGCTCTCCTATGTACCAATAATGAGTCTGCTGAGAAAGAAATTAGAAAAACAGTCCAATTCACAAAAGCCTCAAAAAAATAAAATGTATGTAAGAGTAAATCTAACCAAGGAGATGAAATAGCTCTACAAGGAAAACTATAGAACATTGAAGAAAGAAATTGAAGTCTTCAGAAGATGGAAAGACCTCTTATGATCATGGATAGGCAGAAATAATATTGCTAAAATTTAGGCTGAACTACCAAAAGTAATATGTAGATTCAGTGTAATCCCCATCAAAATAAACTGTGACATTCTTCATAGAACTAGAAAAAACAAGAATAAAAAACTCAGAATAGCCAACACAGTTCTAAGCCAAAGAAACAATGCTGGAAGCATCATGATACTTGACTTCAATTTATGCTACAGAGGTATTGTAATGAAAACTGCATGGTTCTTGTATAAAAACAGATACATAGGCCAAAGACAGAGAATAAAAGACAGACACACCCACTCGGGGTCATCTGATCCTTGATAAAGGTACTAAAAACATACATTGGAGAAAAGATAACTGGTTTTCTATATGTAGAAGAATGAGACTAGAACCTCATCACCTTCACAAAAGTCAACTCAAAATGATTCAAATACCTAGGAATGAGACCAGAATCATGCTATTCCTAGAAGAAAACATAGGGTCAAGACTTTAACATATAATAGGCACAGGTAATGACTTTCTCAGTAGGACCCCTAAAGCTGAGAAAATAATGCCAAGAGTTACTAAATGGAATAGCATCACATTACAACCTTTTGTGCACCAGTGGAAACAAGAATGTGGAGAGAGACTGCACAATGTGAGGAAATATTTTCTAGCTCCTCTTCTGACAGAGGATTAATATCCTGAATGCAGAAAGAAGTGACAAACTTACATCAAATCCAAATAATCCAATTAATAGATGGGCAAATGAACTAAACATATACTTCTCAAAAGAAGAAATACAAATGACGAACAAATATATGAAAAAAAAATGTTCAGCATTGTTAGCAGTTAGGAAAATGCAGAAATCAAAATTACCCTGAGATTTCATCTCCCTTCAGTCAGAATGGTAACCATCAAGAATACAAACAATAAATGCTGAAGAGGATATGGAGAAAAAGGAACACTTTCACACTGTTGGTAAGTTTGTAAATGAGTGTTTTCTACTATGGAAATCAACATGGAGATTCCTCAAAAGACTAGGAATGGAACTATAGTAAGATCCAGCTATACCACTCCTTGGTGTTTATCCTAAAGAATTAAAGTCATCATACTATAAGAGATACATGCATACTTATGTTTATAGCAGCACAATTTTCAATAGCCAAAATGTGAAACCAGCCCAGGTGTTCATCAACAGATTAATTAATAAAGAACATGAGGTATGTATACACAGTGAAGTTTTATTCATCCATAAAGAAGAATTAAAAATACATCATTTGCAGGAAAATGGATAGAACTTGAGAATGTTATGTCAAGTGAAATAAACCAAACTTAAAAATTGAAGAGTCACATGTTTTCTCTCATATGTGAAAGGTAGAGAGGGAAATGGAAAAAGAAAGGTCATGGTGGGGTCTCATAAAAATTGAAAGACCCATAGAGTAGAGGAAGTGAAACCAAGGGGAGGGAGGAGGTGGATAAAAGGGGAAATGGGAATGATATTGGCCAAATTATATTGTGATATTTTGTACATGTACAAATATGTAACAACAAATGTCATCATTATGTACAACTATAATATATCATTAAAAATGAGACATAACTTACAGTTACATATTTTTTAATTCATTCTGTCACTCTGTGCTTTTTGTTTTTTGCTTTTTCAGCCATGCTGAGGATTGAACCCAGGGCCTTATGCTTTCAAGGCAAGCACTCTACCAACTGAGCTATCTCCCCAGCCCTACACTGTGCTTTTAATAGTTTTGTCCATTGACATTTAAAGTCATTACTGACAGGACTTCTAAACTTTTTTTTAGTTTTTTTTTTTTTTTTTTTAAGTACCTGGGATTGACCCTAAGGGCTCTAAACCACTGAGCCACATCCTCAGCCCTGTTTTTGTATTTTATTTAGGGACAGGGTTTTGCAAATTTGCTTAAGGCCTCACTGAGTTGCTGAGTCTGGCTTTGAACTCAGTTCTGTCCGATCCTTCAGAACTGCTGGGATTATAGGTGTGTACACCGTGCCCGGCTTGCTATTTGTTTTCTATTTAATACTTTTCGTTTCTCACTTTTTAAATTTCTGCCTCTTTTGTGTTTATCTGCTTTTTGTTACTAATCATTTTGATTCCTTTCTCATTTCCTTTGTATATACTTTTAAATACTTCCTTTATGGTTTCTAGGTGAATTATATTTCACTTCCTAAGTTTATAATATATAATATTGTATTTTAAATTGTTATCAGCAACCTCAATAGCATACAAAAACACTACAGCTTGATACTCCTTCCCTAATTATTAATGTGTTGTCACAAATTGTGGGGGTTTCAGACATGGCCTGCATGGATGAGGGAAGGGTTACTTGCTGGAGGTTGATGCTGGCTGTAAATCAATTAATTTTCCATAATCTTATCTAATCAATAAACACACAAGAGCCAATACTTTTTTCAAATGGTAGGGGGCTTGATGGATCGGGCCCATACCAGATTTGGCCTCTAACAAGATGGAGTAACCCAACTCTCCTTTATTTTGTAGTCACACAGGTAAAGTGGGCCAAGACCCGGGAGGGGCTTCTTCTGTAATAAACAGGATGGGGCAGAGTTAGGGGAATCATTTGTTTAGGGAACTAGCATATCAGTCAGACAGTGAGCCACTCCCGCACAGGGCCACTTACTTCTCAGACTATCTGTTTAACAGTCTGTCATGACTGCCAGTTCCTAGAAGTCAGTCATCTGTATGCCATGGCTTAACCAAATCTGATTCTGCTAGATATGGACGACTCTCCACAACAAATTGTATCTTTATGCTTTGGATGTGAAAGATCATAGAGTTACAATTATTTTTATTCTTATTTCCCATAAATCTGGGAAATTAAAAGTACAATTGCTAACTAAAAGTGTAACAATACTTCTTTTTATGTGTTTGCCCATGCATTTACCTCTACTGGAGATCTTTATTACATTTTAAGCCTTGATTTATATCTAGTAGTCTGATGATATAGAATAAGATGAACTCAGACTCAGTTTCTTTTATAGTTTCATGCAATAACATATTTCTGATATCAGATGTAGGGAGTTTCCCTTTGTCCTCCCACACCAGGAAAGCAGTATTGCATCAGTGGACACTAGACATCCATCCTTGAATTAATTTCTGTTCTTATACAGTCTTCCTGTGGATAATGTCAGATCTGACAGGTAAAGGGATCACTGCCCAAGAGTCTTTCCTTCCACTTCAGATGTAAATTGAAAGCCCCAGGTGTTTGTTTTTTTTTTTTTAAGTGCATGTTAGTTATTCATATATGGGGTTCATTTTGACATATTCATAAATGTTACATGCATTTATGAATATGTCAAAACAAACCCTTCTATATGAACCCCTCCCCCTAATCCCTTTCCTCTACTCTATTGGACTTCCATTTTTTAAAAAAAAATGCATGTATGTATGTTTTTATGGATGCATTATAATTAGTATAAAATTGAAATGCATTGCGGTATATTCATAAGTGCACATAGCATATTTTGTTGACTTCATTCTCCAGTTCTTCCTATCTTCCTATCCTCCTTTTCCCAGGTCCCCTGCTTCTCTTCTGATTGTTTTTTTTTTTTTTTCTCTCTTGCTTGTGCATGCAACAAAGAATATTTGACCCTCAACTTTCTGGGTCTGGCTTATTTCAGTTAGCATGTTGTTTGCCAGTTCTATCCATTTACCAGCAAATGAAATAATTTCATTCTTCATTATGGCTGAGTACAACTCCATTATGTGTCTATACCACATTTTCTGTATTTGTTTGTTTATAGATGGACAGTTAGGCTGCTTCCATAATTTTGCTGTTGTGAATTGTGCTGCTATAAACATTGGTGTGTGTGTGTGTGTGTGTGTGTGTGTGTCACTATATATTGTTCATTTGGATAAATATGAAGGAATGGATAGTATAACAGTGGGTTATATGGTGGTTCTATTCCTCATCTTTTGAGGAATCTCCATACTGCTTTCCAAAGTGGTTACACTAATTTGCAGTTCAACCAACAGTGTATTTGAGTAGCTGGCTTTATGTCAGGATTCCCACAATTCTCCCTTTAAGTTGCATTTATTTGATAAAGTGCCTTATAGAACTCATTAGAAACACTTAACACTTACTAGTTTACTTACACAATAGAAACACAACTTACCAGTTTAGTACAAAGGATATTAGAAAGGTTACAGATGAAGAGATACATATGCTGAGGTATTGGGGGAGGGACATGGAACTTCTACACCTTCTCTGATTGTGCTATTTTCTGGGAACTTCCATGTTTAACCATCTGGAAGTACTGTGAACCCTATCCTTTTAACTTTTTATGGAGGCTTCATTACATTGGTTATCAGCTTAACCTTCATTCCCTCGCCCCTCCCTGAAGATTAGGGGTTAGGGTTGAAGTCCCAGCTGTCCATTGCTACCTTTGTCTTTCTGGTGACCAACTCTCATTTCTGGTACTTACAGTCCACCAGCTACCAGTCACTCATTAACATACAAAAAGACATATCGCTTTGAAGATTCCATGAAATCTTTAGAAGTTGCATACCAAGAAGCCAGGAAAAAAGCCAAATTTGTATTTTATTCTCTCACAAATGCCCTTTTACCTCAATCTGAAAGGCTTTCCTTAATCATCTTATGTTGGGTAGGCCTAGTGGTAATAAACTCTCAGCTTTTGATTTTTGGCAGCATCTTAATTTTGCCCTTATTTTTGCAGGGCAGTTTTGCTAGATATTGGATTCTTGGTTGGTAATTTTAGATGTTGAATTCTTGGTTGATAGCTTTTTCTTTTAGTACTTTAAATATGCCATTCTCTTGCCTTCTGTTCACCATGGTTTCTGCTAAAAAATTAATATTACTGAGTTACATTATTAATGTTACATGGTAAGTTGCTTCTCGTTGCTTTCCAAGTTTCTCTCTTTGCCTTTTAGGACTTTGATTATGTTTCAGTGTAGTAGATCTCTTTGAATATATCCCACTTTGACTTTACTGACCTTACTGGATTTGCAGATTCTTGCCTATTAAAATTAGGGAACTTTTTGTCAATGATTCCTTGAGATACCCTTTTCAGATCTTCTTCAGATCTCCTCCTTGGAATCTTATGATATGTATATTGGCCCAGTTGATTACAGTTCTCAGGTTCCTCCGAGTTTGTTCACTTTTCTTAATTTGTATTCTTTCTATTCCTTATACTTGATTTTTAGTTAACCTATCTTGATGTTTATTGATTTTAAAATTTTGCTTGCCCAAATTTGCTGTGGAACTTCCTTAATAATTCTTTCCTTTCCAGTATTATACTTTTTGTATCTAGAATTTTTGATTCCTTTTTATAATTTCTCTATTTATTGATATTTATTTGTTTTGACATTACTTTTCTGGGTTCCTTGAGCTCTTCATTCATAGTTCCTTTTATGTTTCTATACATATTTAAGATAGTTTATTTAAAGTCTTTGGAGTAAGTATAATGCCTATACTTCTGAAGGAACTGTTTCTGCTGATTTCTTCTGTGAATGGGCTGTTCTTTCTTGTTTTTTTGACATGCTTTATCCTATATTGTAACCAGACAAAAGAACTCTAAGAAAACTAAAGAAACTACAAACCAGTATGTTAATTAACATCAGTACAGAAATCCTTCACAAATGTTACAACCAAATACTATGATATTTTAAAAGTATAATACACTTTGAGTAAAGGATTTTTTATGCTAGGAATGCAAGTATGAGTCATCAATCAAGCCTATTAACCTCACTAATAAAGTTAAGAAAAGAAAGTATATGATAATCTCAGTAGAGGTGGAAAAAGCATTGACAGAATCTGACATCTGTTCATGATAAAAAAAAATCTCGTAACAAACTGGGAATAGGAGAGAACTTCTCTACCTTGTGAAGGACATCTTAGAAAAACCAACAACTGTTATCATAGTTATTTGGAAGAAGACTGCTTTCCTCATAAAATTAAGAATAGTACAAGAATGGCAGTTTCTCCTATTTCTAGTCAAATTCATGTCAAAGGTTCTAGCCTCTGCAATAAGTCAAGAAAAATAAAGTCTGGTTAGAAAAGAAAAAGTAAGACTATCTTTGTTTGCAGGTGATATGACGAAAAATGAAGAGAGTACTAAAGAATATGTGAAAATATCACAAATAATAGGAAGTTTTATAAGGTTGCAGGATATGATATCAGTGTAAAAAAATTAGTTGTATCTAAAAATGAAATTAAGAAAAATTCCTTTCACAGGTTAAATATTTAGGAAAAATTTAAAAGAAGTACCAGACCCATAAGCTAAGAATATTAAAAAGTTTTCAAAGATTAAAAAAGACTTAAATAAATGGAATCATATATGCACTCAAGGTTGATAGACCTAATTTCTTTTTTTTCCACATTTTTTATTGGCATATAGTTGTACATATTGAGGAGATATATTGTTAGATATTCATACATGCACATATTATAACTATAATTTGGCCAGTATCACTCCCTAGCATTTCCCCTTTCCCTCCCTGCTTCTCACCCTTTGGTCCCTTTTCTCTGCTGATCTCCTATTGAATTTTAGGAGATCACTCCCACATTAGTTTTCCTTTTTCCTTGCTATCTTCCATGTATGAGAGGAAACATATGACTCTTAATCTTCTGAGTTTGACTTTTTTCACTTAACATGTTGGTCTCTAGTTCCATCTATTTTCCTGCAAATGCCATAATTACATTTTCTTTATGACTGAATAAAACTCCATTTTGTGTGTGTGTGACATTTTCTTTATCCATTCATCTGTTGATGAATACCTAGGCTGGTTTCATAGTTGGGCTGTTGTGAATTGTGGGGCTCTAAACATGGGTATGCATGTAAGTACTATAAAGTGGTATAACTGGATCATATGGTGGTTCCATGCCTAGTCTTTTGAGGAGCCCTCCATACTGATTTCCATAGGTGTTGTACTAATTTACAGTCAGTGGACCTAATTTATTAAGGTAGAAATCTCTCCAAACTATAGATTTCTTACAATCTTAATCAAAATACTAGCATAGCTTTCTTCTAGACAATAATAAGCTTATTATAAAGTTTATATGGAAATGAAAGGATATATAATAGACTAAACAAGCTTTTTTTTTCTTTTGTTTTGGATATCTAGGATTGAACTCAGGGTACTCGACCACTGAGCCACATCCCCAGCCCTATTTTGTATTTTATTTAGAGACAGGGTCTCACTGAGTTGCTTATGTACTTCATTTTTGCTGAGTCTGGTTTTGAACTTGAGATTTTCCTTCCTCAGCCTCCTGAGATTACAGCCTCCTGCTGGGATTACAGGTGTGTCCTACTGTGCCTGGTCCAGACTAAACAACTTTTGATAAGAATAGTGTTCAAAGATTTTCAATAGTTAATTTAGTACAGGAGAAAAGACTTCTTATCCATCAGAGGGATCATGACTGAGACCCCTGTAATAAAAGATTAATAAGAAAAAAATCAAATTTATTTAACATAAGTTTTATGTGACACAGAGCCTTCATAAGTGAAGACTTAAAAACAATGAAGTATTTTTATGGACAGTTATGCAGAAATACAATTGGAGAACAATATCTAATGGTAAAAAGCTGGAAAAAAAGTTTAGCAGGGCCTATTCAGATTCTTCTTGGTGTCTGTTTGTAATACAGGCATAAATCATTTTGTTCCACTTTGCTTTATTATGTTTCACAGATAATTTTTTTAAACAAACTGAAGGATTTCGGCAAACCCGTGTTAAGCAATTTGTTAACACCATTTTTTTTTTTTTTTAGCAAGACTATGTGCTGAATTTCTTTTGCTTTGCCGTATTTTGATAATTCTCAGTATTTTAAATGTTTTCATTACTGTATCAGTCATGGTCATCTGTGATTCACAGTCTCCTCAGGCTTCCCTGGCCTACCTGTTCCCTGAGATACAGCAGTATTAACATTAGGCCTCACTGAGTGCCATGGCTCATGCCTGTAATCCCAGCAGCTCTGGAAACTTAGGCAGGAGGATAGCAAGTTCAAAGCCAGCCTCAGCAATTTAGTGAGGCCCTAAGCAACTCAGGGAGACTCTGTCTCCAAATAAAACACAAAAAAGAACTGGGGAATGTGGCTCAGTGAAAAACAAAAAAATAATAAAATTAAGCCTCTTAGAATCTAAGTGAAAGAGTTACACATCCCTTACTTAAATCAAAAGCAGGAAGTGATTAAACTTAGTGAGGAAGATGTGTCCAGTGATGAGATGGGCTAAAAACTAGGCTTCTTCTGCAAAGCTATCAGCTAACTTACAAATACCAGAGTATACACTTTTGAAGAAAATTATAAGTGCTATTTCAGTGAACATAACAAATGTTAAGACAAGCAAAACTGCCTATTGCTGATATGGAAGAAGTTTTAGTTGTCAGGATAGAATCTCAAACTATACACAGTGTTCCTTTAAATCAAAGATTAATTCTCTCTTCAGTTCTGTGAAGCCTGAGAGAGGTGAGAAAGCTATAGTAGAAAAGTTGAAGCTAGCAAAGATTGATTCTTGACGTGTAAGGAGAGAAACCATCTCCATAACAAAAGTACAAGGTGAATCAGCAAGTACCAATGTAGATGCTACAGCAAGTTATCCAGAAGATCATGCTAAGTTAATTGATCATGCTGCACAACGCATATTTGATATAGACAAAACAGCTTTATATTAGAAGAAAACATTATCTAGAACTTCCATAACTACTGAGAAAGGAATCAGGGCCTTCATTCTAGGTTTCAAAGGATGAGCTGATGTAGCTTGTGACTTTTAAGTGGAAGCCAGTGCTTATATACCCTTCTCATAATCCTAGGCCTTTAAGAAAATGCTGAATCTACTTTTCCTGAGCTCTATAAATAGAAAATAAAGCCTATGACAGTACCTCTATGTACAGCTTGGTGGTAGGGATTCAGCCTAATCTGACTGCAGTAAGTCATAACTGCTTTGATTGCCCCTAAGTCTTTGCCTGACAGCTTTGATGTTAGCTTGAGATAAATTGTTTACATTCTGACTTAGAGGAAAGCCACTCTTGTCCTGACCATTACATAAGCTTCCTCCCTTTGAAGTTATAGGGATGCGCCAACCTTAGTGCATTCTTGACTTTAGTCAGTAAGTCTCTGTAGATTGCATTTTGTCTGATCTTGGTTCTGCCTCTTTGGTCTTATAGAACTTATGGTCAGTTATTTTACATTGGATTTTCCCCAAATATTGGTTTATTGAATATTTGATCACACTCTTGACAACTACTTCTTAAAAAAAAAAGTATTTTAAAAATATTACTGCTCATTGACAGTGTGCATGGTCACGAACAATCTCTGACAGAAAGGTACAACAAAACTTAGGCTTTTATGCCTGCTAATACAATGCCTACTTGAAAGCTCATGGATCAAGGAGTAATTTGAATTTTCAAGTCTTATTATTGAAGAAATACATTTTATAGGTCTATTACTGCTATAGATAGCTATTTCTCTGTTGGATCAGGGCAAAGTGAAGTGAAATCACCTTGAAAGGATTCACTCTTGTAGATGCCACTAAGTACCCTTGTGACTCATAGAAAGAGGTCAAAAATATCAACATTAAAAAGGGGTGTGGAAGGAATCAGTTTTAACTCTCATGGATGACTTGAAGGGATTCAAGACTTCAGTGAATGTAATAATTGCAGATGTCATAGAAATGGCAAGATAACTAGAATTAAAAGTAGAGCCTGAACTGAATGAATTACTGCAGTCTCATGATAAAACTTTTAACAAATGAGCAAAGAAAGCGGTGACTTGAATCTACTTCTGGTGAAAAGGCAGTTAACATGGTTGGAATGATAGCAAAGGCTCAGAGTATTATATAAACTTAGTTGACATTGATGAGGTTTAAAAGGATTAACTCCCAATTTTGAAAAAAGTTTCTTTGTGGGTAAAATGCTGTCAAACAGGTTGTGTTTCATGAAAGGAAGAAGCAATTTATGTGGCAAACCTTTGTGGCACTCTTCATTGTTGTTTTATTTTATGAAATTTTTAGTCTCCTTAATGATTTGGATATGAATTGTCCCTCAAAAGCTCATGTGTGAGACAATGCAAGGAAGTTTAGAGGTAAAGTGATTGAGTTATGAGAGTTAGAGCCCAATTAGTGGATTCATCTATGTCTCCGACATAGTTTAGAGGAGGGTCAAAGAATTATTTTATGACCTACTTTAAGAGAAAAGGATGTTATGTTAGTCAGTGAGACCTTGTTGCTGTTCTCCCAAATACATAGTACCATATTTGTCTGGGGTGTAGCATGTCCTGAATTCAGTTGGTTGTAAGGCAGTTTTAAGGCTTACCATATAACTACTTTATGCAACAAAGTATGATATTGGCTGAAGGATTAACAAGCTGATGAGTAAAGCAGAATAACATTGTAAGATAAATCTATAATATCTGATTAATTTATTAAATTGAGGGGTTTAAATTGAGGGTTTAGGGATTTGCTCTTCACAATAAATGGTGCTAAACAACTAGGTTTTCATATGGGAAACAAATGAAATTCTACCCTTACCTCATACCATATATAGAATCTAACTTGAGATTGGAACATAGACCTAAAGTTAAATGACAAAGGAATAGTTTCTGGAACACAAAACATGAAAGAAAATCTTTGGAGTCTTTGCAGTAGGCAAAGATCTCTTTAGATGTAAAAAGCACAAATATAGCATAAAAGAAAGATAACTTGGATTTCATGAAGATTAAATTTGCCTTCTTTGAAAGACACTGTTATAAAAGAGAAACCAAAGAACATCCATCTATCCATCCTCTTTATAAAAATGTCTTCAACACATACATCTTACCAAGGATTTGTTTCCAAAATATATAAGGAGACCAGCAACTCAATAATTAATGGGTAAACAATAATCTGAAAAGATGTTCAGCTTGATTACCCATGAGAGAATTGAACACAGACTAAAATACCACTAAACATTGTTTAGAATAACTAAGAATGACAGCACCATGTCAAGGTATTGACATGATACAGATTTAAGACTCTCATACTTTGCTGTTGTAACTAGAACATGGTATAACCCTTTTGGAGAATAGTTTGGTGAGTTTGTTAAATAAATACATACTTACTGCACAACTTGGAAATTCTATTAGTAGATTTTGACCTAAGAAGTGAAAACATGCCCACTAAAAAACTTGAACTTGAATGCTCATAGTAAGGTTATTTACCATATTAAAAAGCAGGGAAGGGGCTGGGGTTGTGGCTTAGTGGTGGAGTGTTCTAGCACAACTGAGGCCTTGGGTTTGATCCTCAGTACCACATAAAAATAAAATAAAGGTATTGTGTCCACCTATAAGTATAAGTATATATATATATATATATATATATATATGTATATTTTTTAAAAGCAGGGAAAAATTACAGTTATCTATCAAGAAGTGAGTGGATAAAAAATAATGGCATATACAATGGAATACTATGGGGGGTACATTGATACATGCAGTGAGGTTCAGTGACTAGGGAGGAGCTTCCTTCAAAAACATTTCAGGGTATTTTAGAAAATGAGTGTAAATTCCAAAATCTAACATACATATGGTAAAAGAGGAAAATAATAGGCCAGTCCCTTTCCTGAATGTATGTGTAAAAATTCAAAAACATTGAAAGTTGAAATTAATGTAGTTTAAGTGGTTATTCTTTTATAGGATGCCTAATGATTACCAGGAACATGAAGGAGGTTTCTGAGTTGCTTGTAATGTTCTCTGCATGGATGTGAGTGGTGGGTGCTTGGATGTGTTTATGTTTTGAAAATTTAGTGAATTTTGTACTTTGGTTTACAGACTCCTATGTAGTAGGTTATACTGTTTTAATATTTGTACTGTTTCTTCTCTGCAAACTTAAAACACTTTCAGCAAAGGGCAAACACAAAGAGCCTATGAAACTATGATATGATGCATATCTATTGCACATTTATGAATTTCTAATTAAAACTAAGGTGAAATTTCCAGTTCAGTTGGTTAAGTTTGAGAACCATAAGTATTTGTGTGGATAAGGAGATATGCAAACCTCACATCTACTGCTGGTATTAGTGTAATATGTTTAAACACTTGTGAAAATAGTTTGATAGTACTTTATAAGGTAACCACAAAATTCTACTCTTTGCAAAAATCTTCAAAAGTCTTCAAGTATGCTTATAGTGGTTCTGTAAATAAAAGCAAAAATCTGTAAATAGTTTTCAACAAGAGTGGTGGACAAATAAGTAAATATTGGTTTATTCCTCATTGAACTACAAGTTAGTGAAAATTGTGAACTGTTGGTACAATTAAAATTTAGATTATTTTGTAAAAGAAGGAAGTCTCAAGAAAATATATGTGATACTTTTTTTCTCTACAGTTTAGAAAGGGGCATACTAAACATTGTATTGTTAGATAATTAATTATAGGAATTTAAATATAAACAACTAAATTAAAAGAAGATCATGATCAGTGTAGGAAATGTGAACAACAAGGAACACATGAGATGCTTCTAAGATCAGAGTATGGTAACATTTTATTTCTTGGTCTGGGTCAAAGATTCAGGCATGTTATTTTTAGTATTATATGTCTTTATATGTTATGTTGCCCAGTGCAGTAAAAAAGTAAATTTACTGAAATATCCCTAAAAAATAAAAGTAAAATTGCACACTCTCTAGAGGCCTTAAATGTTGAGATTTGTGGTTTGTTGTCATGGATGTCCTGGAGATGGTTTCCTTATTTAGTAAAATATTGGGTTAAAATTTATCTGATTTGTTTCTTACAGCTTATTATCAAGGAAATTATAACAGTTCTACAGTTAATGTTTAGAACTTTAAAATTTGTAAATCTACTTTAAATCTACATTTTATAATGTACCTTTCTAATTTAGACTTGATTTTTTTCTCAGATCATTTAAATTGAGTGTTTGTCCAAATTGACAATTTTGAATAAAAAAATTTTGTGCTACTTGACAGTAAATTGCTTTTTTTCTCCCCCAGATTCAAGCATCTACTGGATCTGGACCAACACATATTTCACAGAAAATAATTCCTATCTTGGAACTTCCATATATTACTGAGGATGGTAAAATGAAATTGCTTAAGGAAATTTTTGTTATCATACCTATATTATTAAAACAATTTCCATTTTGAAGCATATTTTCCTGATATGAATATTTAGAGAAGGGGAAATATTTTTTCTTTTAACCTAGGTTTTTTGAAAATAAAGATTGCAAGAGGAAACTACCAAATTTATGAACAGTTAAATCTTAATTTTACATGGGAAGCACTGGAGATTAGTAACTCAAAGGACGATTAAAACTTGAGCTTATATACCAATTTGGACCAAATAGAGAAAAGGAGTTTTGTGCTGCTGTGCTAGGGGGAGGGAGGTTTCAGAAATGTAACTAGGAGAGGTATGGTATAAAAGATTTATTATGCTGAATGAAGGCAGCATCTTCCCCTTTGATGAGATTTTCTCATGTAAGAGTTATCTTTCTTGTACAGGAGACATCCTTACAAAGGTATATATCCTTTATAAATTTTAACATCCCTTATAAAAGGGAAATTTATGCTTTATCTTCAGAGTTGTTTCTGTGTATGTTGTTTCTCCAAGTAATGAACTCAATATAACCCTTTTGTCAAAAAGACATGGAATGGTATAGTCTCATCTGCTATAGTCATATTAAAAAAAATAGGCAGTAGCAGATATTTTTATATTATGAAGATATTTTCATTGAAATTTCTTTAATATAACACAATTTGGATATTGCTTAAAGTTGCCTTTGTGATAAGATTTTTTTTCCTTTTCTCTCTTTTTTGTTTTTGGTATAAGTTGAATTTTTAATGCCAAGAATCACTAGTAAGTAAATAATGTTTATTGAATTTGGGATTAAAAAATTCCACAAAACTCTGTAGATGTCTAATTTGTAATGTGGTATTTAGTTATTTGGAGAATTTGGTATAGGAAAAACTTTTATATTTTTTATTTATTGAAGAAAAATCAAGTTTTAATACCAAAATTCACATATAAAATATTGTAAATATTCTAATACCTAATATCTGTTTTTTCATGACCAAACTGGAAAAAAAAAAGTGTTTCTGTATTTTTAAGACTCAAAAAGGCCAAATGTTAAATAACAAAAAGTGACATCCTAATCCCATTTTCTAAGGCATACATTTTTGTATATGGTAATCAGAGAGGAAATTTAGTGAGGTCATGTACTCTTAACTTCAGTTTTAGGTTATTAGGGATATATTTCAGATTATTGTAGATTCCTTTAAGTCTCTTTTTAGTTTTATTCAGTGGTTGAATGTTTTTTACGTTTTTGATCCTTTTAAAGGTCAGGGGGATATCTAAAGATATGGAAAGAGAAAAAAATAGTTGCATAGTGTATAGTAGTTGTATAGTATATGGTAATCTCCCTTTATTCATGGAAGATACATTTTTATACTCCCAGTGGATATCTGAAATCACAGATAGTATCAAATTCTATTAATACTATTTTTTCCTATATGTGTATAACTGATTAAGTTCAGTGTGCTTTTCACCTTACTTAAGCGCTAAATATTGCACTGTGGCTTTGTGAGGTATAGCCATGTATGAGGTATGACAGTGAAACTAACATGGATTTTTTTGTCAGTTTCATAGAGTCCTCATTTCTAGAGTGGATCCTGGCAATATCAGCATATGGTTTTTGCTTTCCTTAAAAATTCAGAACTTTTGCCTTTTAACTTAAAGGAAGCATTTTATGGCTTCTCTCGGGCATGTTTGAATTGCTAGCATCACTACTCTTAGGCTGGGGCCAGTAGTGAATAAAATAAGGGTTACATGTACACACACACCACAGTTCCACAAGAGTCCATCTGATAACCAAGATGGTTGCTAAATGACTAATGGATGTGTATTGTGTGCGGTATGAATACTGAAGGAGTCCAGGGAATACACCTCCAAAGATGACACTTTAGTATGCTGATTATTTTAAATTAAAGGTATTTGAGGAGTAGCAGATGCTGGAAAAGCTTTTTCCATGATACCACACAAAGCCTAAAACTGCCAAATATGGAAACAATGATCTTTAGCTGAACTCATGTCTGCAGTTAGGAAAATTAAAGAATATAACTGCACCTGGACTAAATTTGTATAAGCTATTTGTTTATCTCCTAGGACCTTTCAATTCCCAAAGAGAATCTGACTTTATCTGAGCATTGAGCCTATTCATTTACCTAAAATCATTTACTACCTCTCCAATTGTCACATTTCACATCCCCCTTTCCCTTCTAAAGAAGAGTATATAAATACCTGAACCTCATTGGGTTGTTTGGGTAATCACAATCCTGTGATTCTCCTCTTTGCATGTTAATAAATATATGTATTTTTTTCCTATTATCATCAGTTCATGCCAGCAAACTTTCAGACTTTTGGAAAGAGAAGGGAGACTTCTTTCTTTGCCTCTACAATATACTGACAAAAGAATAATTCATATTCTTGGAATAGTGCAAGCTTTCCTAATGCTACTCAGGATAGCATGCAGTTTAAACCTTTTAATAATTTTAAATAGATGATTCTTGGAATTTTTCATTTAATATTTTTGAGCTGTGGGTGACTGTGGGTAACTGAAATCACATTAAAAAAACTGTAAATGGAGGGGCATGTTGCTTCATTCAAACTTCAGGGCCTGCCTTCTGCCACTAATATTGCAGAGCTTATATCTAAGTCCTGTTAGACTATTCAGGTAAATTATCATTTTATCATGTTACTCTGAGTATTCGTGATGTGTATAATCTTGGTATTGTCATTTACTGTAAAATATTCTTGTGAAACTTTGAAATAGACTAATAATTTTATAAGGTGATCTTCTGTAAGCTAAGGATTACTTTTTATAGTTTTCCTATACTTTTTTTTGTTGTTGTCAAGAATGCTATTTGTTCAAAAGTAATTCCTGTATTCTTTTCCATTTACCTTAATTTTCATGTTTCTATTAAATTTTTAAGATATATCTTACTGTTTTAATGTTTATATTTCAGAAGTTATTATAGTTATTACATTGATGATTTTTTATTATTGATTGAAATAATATTCTTGAAATTTAGACTCAGAGGAAGAATTTTTTGATGCACCATGTAGTCCCTTGGGAGAGTTTCCTCAAGTTCCAACTAGAATTAAAAATATTCAACACAAAAAGTTACAAAAGCAAGATTGTTCAGTAAATTTGTCTGAGTTTAAAATGCGATTTGAAGTAGCAGAGGTATGTGACATGGTAAAATTAATACCAGTTATTTAAATTGTCATGTCTACCATTTGCAGCCTCATTGCTAATAGGTATTACATCTCAGTTAAAGTAAAAGCAGATTTTATGTATGGTGCTTTGTGATTCCCTTTCATCCTCCCCTTTCTTTTTTCTGTAGAATAACTTATTTAATCAAGAATTAGGTGTTTAGATGTGATACGTTGTGGGTTTTCAATACATATTTCTTAAAAATGATTGTATAGTAAGTGGAGTGATGATGATATGTGGAGTAGTGATTATAAAATTGCTTCTAAGTTTTAAATACATAGTACATCATGTATAGCATGTGTGTATGTGCATATACATTTCATATATCCATATATAACCACTGTGCAAGTAAACATGATTTTGTGTTAATAGTGGTAGTTTCATTTTCCATTCTTCTTCAGGTTTTGATTCAATTTTATCACCTTGTGGGAGATTGTGAACTACCTGTGGTAGAAATTGATGTTTTAGGATTAGGCACAGAAGTTGAACTTAGAACATTTGATTTGAAAGCAAGTGCCTTTTTGAAAGAGTTCTGCTTAAAATGCCCAGAATATGTAGGTAAGAATCTCTATTTCTTAAAAATAAATAAATAAATTTCATCATTTACCTGCTGGAGAACTTTCAATTCTTTTAGACTTTGAATCAGTACATTTGCTAAAATATTCTCAGAGAACTATTATATTATGTTCGTACTTTTATAGTTTATACTAGTCTGTTTTCCATTGCTATAACAAAATACTTGAGATTGAATAGTAAGTATAGAAAAGAGGCTCAATTAACTCATAAATTTGGAGGCTGAAAGACCAAGCTCTAGTGGTGCCATTTATTTGACTTCTGGTGAGGACCTCTTTGTGGGTAGCATTATGGCAGGAGTATGTGTAGTAGAGATCACATGGTGAGACAGAAAGCCAGAGGCTGATCCAGGGATCAGGCTCACTCTGTTATAATTATTCACTCCAACAGAAACTAACTGGGGTCCCACAAGAACTATATTCATGCCTCCTCAGGACAGTGTCCCCAGTGACCTAATCATTTCCCACTAAACTCTACCTCTTGAAGATTTGACCACCTTACCACCACAACACTGAGGACCAGGCCTGTAGCACATTAATCCTGGGGGGACAAACCACATTCAAACCATAGCAGAGTTAGTTTTTGACTTTTCTTATAGTTGGTAGTCTGAGGAAGGGGTAGACCAGAAATAAAATGAAGATTTTGTTTTTTTCATTAAGGGAAATCAAATATGATTAAATTTTAAATCTGCATTTAATACAGGAACACCAAATTAGTTTCCTGTTACTACTGTAACAATTTACTACAAACTTTGTGTCTCAAAACAACATAAATTTGTTATTTTAAAGTTCTATAGGGGGGCTGGGGATATAGCTCAGCTGGTTGAGTGCTTGCCTTGTAAGCACAAGGCCCTGGATTCAAATCCCCAGCACCACAAAAAAAAAAAAAAAAAAAAGTTCTATAGGGAAGAAATCTGATATAAGTCCCACTGTACAGAGAAAACTGTGTTATATGATTTATAAATATGTCAAAATGAATCTCAGTATTATGAATAACTATAATACACTAAGGAAAAAAAAAGAGAGACCTGAAAAAATCAAGATGTCAGTAACAGTTCCCTTTTGGAGGCTCTAGAGGAGGATCCATTTCCCTGTTCATTATGTTGTTGACTAAATTCATTTGCACATGATTTAAGTTTGTTTTCTTGCTGTTAGCTCATGACTGTCCTTGATTCCTAGAAGTTTCTGTTGGTTCTTGAGTCATATCTTTCTACATCTCAGACCCAGGACAGGGTGTGATCCTCATAGGACTATCTCTAACCTCCTCTTCTACCTTTTCCTTTCACTCTTAACTCAGGCGAATAATCCAGGATAATCTCCATTTAACCATAATCACATCTTCAAAGTCCATTTTGCCTTATAATCCCTGAAGATAACAGTGTAGCAGTCTTGTCTTGATTTTCTTGTTTTTAAGGGGAATGATATTGTGTCTATCAGAAAACTTTTTTTTTCCCCCCTAGAATCGTAATGGATCTATTATATCTAAGAAAATGCGCTGTGTCTTTTTCTTTGTTAGGCATTAGGTAGATACTATTTTTATTTCTACTTTTATGATTTTTGAATCCATAGTTTACATTAGCGTTCATAGTTTACATTAGAGTTCACTCATTGTGTTATACAGATATGCATTTAGACAAAAGTATAATGAAAAGTATCCACCATTATATTTATCAAAAGGTAGTACTACGGTGCTGAAAATCCTCTTTGCTTCATCTTAATCATAATTCCCTACCATATAACCAGTGGCAGTCACTGATCTTTTTATTATTTCCAAATTTTTACCTTTTCAAGCACATCATAAAATTGGAATCATACAGTATGTATCCTTTTTCTGATTAAATTCTTTCATTTAGTAATATGTATTTAAATTTTCTTTATATCCTTTCACAGCTTGATAGCATTTTTTTTAAGCAAGGAATAATGTTCCATCATCTAAGTATATCATGGTTTATTTAATCTGTTCACCTACTGAAGGACGTCTTAGTTGTTTCCAAGTTTTGCCAGTTATGAATAAAACTGCTAGGAATATCCATATGCAGGTGTTTGCATAGACTTAAGTTTTTGGTTTCTTCCAGTAAATACCAGAGTTTGTGATGATCAAATCATATGGTGAGAGTATGTGCAGTTCAATAAAGAACTACCATACTGTTTTCCAAAGTGGTTGTACCATTTCGTCTTTTTACTGGTGGTAAATAAGCGTGCCAACATTTGGTGGTATCAGAATTCTGGATTTGGGTCATTCTACTAGGTACATAGCAACAGTTTGCATTTCTCTGGTGACATGGCGTGAAGCCTTTTTTCATCTGCTTATTTGCTATATGTATACCTTCTTTGGTGAGCTGTCAAGATCTATGACCCATTTTTTAATTAAGTAGTACAGCCTGAAAATGGGTCAAGACATGATTTATGTATTATTTTTTCATCTGCATTTGTGCAGTAACCCTGTGATAGATTGTGTTATGGTTACCTCTTACTAAGAAGATCACATATGCAGCAGATACAGAATTTTATTATGCTTTTTGTACCAAGAAGCAGTTTGCTTTGATAATTGGAAAGAAAAGTAAACCAACTAAACAGTGTTCTGCAGTGCCCTGGAAATATTATAGCAGTTGTTAAATTTTACACTTGCTTATCTTTGTTTTCTCAAGAGCAAAGCATAAGAAAACAATTACAAATAAAAACACAGGGCATACAGTTACCACTGTAGCCATTTGCCCTTGTTTTCTTGAGAGAGAGGGAATAGCACAGTTTCTCATGCAAAGTAGATTATCAATAAATTTGTTCAATCAGTAAATGTGTAAACAAAGTATGGACCTTTTTGGAGATAAAAGTGTGGTTAGCACCTGCATTAGAAAGCTGGATTTATATGTAATAAGCTTTTAAGATTGGAGGACTTTGTGGAATTTGTGGTGTTTTTTTCCTCAAGAATAGTGTAGTTAGTTTGTTGTCCTTTTTCCCAGTCTCTAGATATTGACTTCTAATAGCCATAAGTAATTTGGTGATGTTAGGTTTAAAAGGCATTTTACAAAAATCTCTTCCATAGTAGTTTCTTTACAATGGCAGGTTTTGAATAGAAGCAGTAATATAATCAAAATTGATTATGTGGGGGCTGGGGAGATAGCTTAGTCGGTAGAGTGCTTGTCTTGTAAGCACAAGGCCCTGGGTTCGATCCCCAGCACCCCCCCAAAAAAAATTGATTATGTGATAATAGAATTAATTTAATCTAAACTATATATAAAATATTTCTCATCATATTCCTTATCAGTCTTCTCAACAACTGGATTTTCCAGGACTGATGACTTTTCTAGTGATTTTTGTGATCTGGGGCCTTAAGTCTCTTCATGTCCTTTCATTTAATAGATTGCTAATTTTTCTTACCTTACCTACTGTCTAGAATTAGAAAGGTTTGAGGCTTTAGTATTGAGGTGCAAAGGAAGGGAATGAAATCGTAAGGAGAAATTACACTTGTAGAACTGAGTAAGTACATACCAAGGACTGGAACTGGTACTGGAAAGCCCTTTTCAATTGTATAACTATAATATTATAATTGATTACAATTAATATTGCCTGTGTTTATTTTCAGTTTTCCTACCAAAAGATAATCAAAACTTTTATTTTTAGATGAAAACAAGAAACCAGTTTATTTGGTCACAACATTGGATAACACAATGGAAGATCTGTTAACGTTGGAATATGTGAAGGTAAGTGGTTCCATTTATATCTGCTTGATAGGTAAGTGTGCTACTGAAATTTTATAATTAAATTTTGTAAGTTTAGTAATATTTTGTTTAACATTTAGTCTAGTGTAATCTCAGTAACAACAAATAAAGGTTCTGTTTCTCTTAACATTGTTATGTAGTTGTGATTTGTAAATATCATATAGCAAAATAACTATGTTCTAAGGAGAAAGGACTTGCAATACTCCAGGGTATTGCAGAAGAAACAAACGTTTTAGTCTTAGTGAAATTTAGTGTTGTAAATGATGGAAAGTGATGATTTCACTTCAGTTTTTACCATTGTCTGAGTTACCTGATTTTCCTAGTGTCAATGACTCCATTCCATTCCTATTGATATTTAATGTCTGTTTTATCTCCTGTGAAATTTTTTTGTGTACTGTTGGTCTATTTATGATTTATTCAGTGTTTTCATTGACATTATTTTATGTAAGAGCCACATTATTTTAACACCCACTTTTTAATAGGAATTATGCTGTAAGAGTAGTTTATTGCTTTTAAGATCATTTTTTGCTATCCATTCTTTATATATATATATATGTATTTTATTGTTCTATTTGGTTATACATGACAGCAGAATGCATTTTGATTCATTGTACACAAATGGAGTACAACTTTTCATTTATCTGTACACAATGTCACACCATTTGTGTAAGCATACATGTGCATAATGTTTGTCTCATTCCACCATCTTTCCTTATCCCCACCCCCTCCCCAACCCTCATTTCTCTCTACACATTCCAATGTTCCTCCATTCTTCCCTTACCCCCCTCACCCCATTATGTATCAGTATCCACTTATCAGAGAAAACATTTGGCCTTTAGTTTTTTAGGTTTCACTTATTTCACTTAGCATGATATTCTCCAACTCCATCCGTTTACTTGCAAATGCCATAATTTCATTCTTCTTTATGGCTGAGAAATATTCCTTGTATATATATATACCAAAGTTTCTTTATCCACTCATCTACTGAAGGGGATCTAGGTTGCACAATCTAGCTATTGTGAATTGAGCTGCTATAAACATTTATGTGGTTTTGTCGCTGTATAATGCTGATTTTAAGTCCTTTGGGTATAAAACGGGGAGTGTGATAACTGGGTCAAATGGTGGTTCCATTCCAAATTTTCTGAGGAATCTCCATATTGCTTTCCAGAGTGGCTGTACCAATTTGCAATCCCACCAGCAATGTATGAGTGTACCTTTTCCCCCACATCCTGGCCATCACCTATTTTTGCTTGCATTCTTTTTTGTTGTTATTGCTTTTGGGTTTTTGTGGTGCTGGGGATCAAAACCAGGGCCTTGTACATATGAGGCAAGCACTCTACCAACTGAGCTATATCCCCAGCCCATGTTGTTTATATTCTTGATAATAGCCATTCTAATTGGAGTGAGATAAAATCATAAGTAGTTTTGATTTGCATTTCTCTAATTATTAGAGATATTGAACATTTTTTCATATATTTGTTGATCGATTGTATGTCTTCTATGAATTATCTGTTCAGTTCCTTAGCCCATTCATTGATTGGGTTATTTGCATTTTTGGTGATAAGTTTTTTTAGTTCTTTATAAATTTTTGAGATTAGTGCTCTTTTTGAAGTGCATATGGTAAAGATTTTCTCCCACTCTGTAGTCTCTCTTTTCACATTATTGTTTCCTTTGCTGAGAAAAAAACTCTTAATTTTACTTCTTGTGCTTTAGGAGTCTTGTTAAGGAAGTCAGGTCCTAAGCTAACATGATGAAGATTTGGGCCTATTTTTTCTACTATTTGGTGCAGGGTCTCTGGTCTAATTTCTAGGTACTTGATCCATTTTGAGTTGAATTTTAGGTGGGGTGAGAGATAGTGGTTTAATTTCATTTTGCTGCATATGAATTGTGGGGGTTTTCCCATCCCACATGGATGAGGGGAAGAGTTTCTGTCAGAGGACAGTGGTGCTGGTGATCAACTAATTACTAATAAACTTGTCTAATCAATAAACACAAGAGCCAATAATCTTTTCAAATGGAAGGGGGTGTGGTGGATCAGGCCATACCAGATCTAGCCTCCAATAAGATGGAGAAGTTCACCTTCCTTTTATTTATAGTTGCATAAGTAAATCGGCCCAAATAGAGAGAGGCTGCTTCTGTGAGGAACTGAATGGGGTAGAGTTAGGGAAGCCATTTGCTTAGAGAATTAGCATATCCTCAGAGGTGAGATACTGTACAGGGCCATTTATTCCTTGGCTATCTGAAAACAGTCTTCCATGACTGCCAGTTCTGGGAGTCAGACCCCTGTATCCTATGGCTCAGTCAAGCCTGATTCTGGTAAACACGGGTGGCTCCCCAAATGAATTTCCAGTTTTCCCAGCACCATTTGTTGAAGAGGCTATCTTTTCTCCATTGTATGTTTTTGGCACCTTTGTCTAGTATGAGATAACTGTATTTATGTGGGTTTGTCTCTGTGTCTTCTATTCTGTGTCATTGGTCTACATGTCTGTGTAGACATGTATATTGGTGCCAATACCATGCTGTTTTTTTTTTTTTTTTTTTTTAATCCGTAGTAGAGTTGAAGGTCTAGTGTTATGATCCTCCTGCTTCGCTCTTTCTGCTAAGGATTGGTTTGGCTATTCTGGGTCTCTTATTCTTCTAAATGAATTTCATGATTTTATGATTTCTCTATTTCTATGAGGTATGTCATTGGGATTTTAATTGAATTGCATTGAATCTGTATAACAGTTTTGGTAGTATGGCCATTTTGACAATATTAATTCTGCCTATCCAAGAACATGGGAGATCTTTCCATCTTCTAAGGTTTTCTTTAATTTCTTTCTTTAGTGTTCTGTAGTTTTCATTGTAGAGTCTTTCACCTCTTTTGTTAGATTGATTCCCAAGTTTTTTTTTTTTTAAGGCTATTTTGAATGGGGCAGTTTTCCTAATTTCTCTTTCAGTTGATCATCACTTTATGAATAGAAATGCATTAGATTTATGAGTATTGATTTTATATTCTGCTACTTTGCTGAATTCATTTATAAGTTGTAGAAGATTTCTGGTGGAATTTTTTAGAGAATCATGTCATCAGCAAATAGTGATAGTTTGAGTTCTTCTTTTCCTATTCACATTCTTTGGTTTCTTGCAAGTCTGTCTGATTGCTCTGGCTAGAGTTTCCAGGATGATGTTGAATAGAAGTGGTGAAAAAGGACATCCCTGTCTTGTTTCAATATTTAGAGGGAATGCTTTCAGTTTTTCTCCATTTAGAATGATGTTGGCCTTGGACTAAGTATAGATAACATTTACAGTGTTGAAGTTTGTTCCTTCCTTCCTTATCTTTTCTAGTGTTTTGAGCATGAAGGGGTGCTGTATTTTACAAAATGCTTTTTCTCCATCTATTGAAATGATCATACAATTCTTAACTTTTAAGTCTGTAGATGTGTTGAATTATATTTATTGATTTCCAGAGGTTGAACCAACCTTGCATTCCTGGGATGAACCCCACTTGATCATGGTGCACTCTCTTTTTAATATGATTTTGTATGGGATTTGTAAGAATTTTGTTAAGAATTTTTGCATCTGTGTTCATCAGGGATATTGGTCTGAAGTTTTCTTTCCTTGATGTGTCTTTGTCTGATTTTGGTGTCAGGGTGATACTAGCTTTGTAGAATGAGTTTGGAAGGGTTCCCTCCTTTTCTATTTCATGGAATACTTTGAGGAGTATTGGTATTAGTTCTTCTTTGAAGAACTTGACTGAGAATTCCTCTGGTCCCAGGCTTTTCTTCATTGGTAGGCTTTCGATGGCATCTTGCATTTCATTGCTTGACATTTATCTGTTTAAATTGTCTGTGTCCTCCTAATTCAGTTTGGGTGTATCATATGTCTCTAGAAATTTGTCAGTGTCTTCGAGATTTTTGTTTTGTTGGAATATACATTTTCAAAATAACTTCTAATTATGTTTTATATTTCAATAGTTGCTGTTGTGATCTCTCCTTTTTCATCACAAATTTAGTAATTTGAGTTTTCTCTTCGCTAGTGTGGCTAAGGGTTTATCAATTTTGTTTATTTTTTTAAAGAACCATCTTCTTATTTTGTCAATTTTTTTTCAGTTGTTTCTTTTGTTTCAGTTTCATTGATTTCAGCTCTGATTTTAATTATTTCCTGTCTTCTACTACCTTTGATGTTGATCTATTCTTTTTCTAGAGCTTTGAGGTGTAATGTTAGGTCATTTATTTGTTGATTTTTTTTTTAATTCTTTTATTGAATGAACTCAATGGAATGAATTGGCCTCTTAGTATTGTTTTCATAGTATCCCAGAGATTTTGATATGTTGTATCAGTGTTCTTGTTTACCTCTAAGAACTTTTTTATCTCCTTCCTGATGTCTTCTGCTATCCAAGCATCATTCAGTAGCATATTATTTAGTCTCCAGGTGTTAGAGTAGTTTCTATTTTTTATTTTATCATTTTATCATTGATTTCTAATTTCATTCTGTTATTATCTAATGGAATACAAGGTAGTATCTCTGTTTTTTTGTATTTGTTAAGAGTTGCTTTGTGGCATAACATGTGGTCTCTTTTGCAGAAGGATCCATGTACTATTGAGAAAAAAGTATATTCACTCATTGATGAATGGAATATTCTCTATGTCTGTTAAGTGTAAATTATTGAAGTATTATTGAGTTCTATGGTTTCTTTTTTCAGTTTTTGTTTGGAAGAGCTATCTAGTGGTGAGAGAGGTGTGTTAAAGTTAGCCAGTATTATTGTATTGTGGTCTATTTGATTCCTGAAATTGAGAAGGGTTTGTTTGGTGTACATAGATGCTCCA
Organism: Sciurus carolinensis; assembly: GCF_902686445.1. Lineage (NCBI taxonomy): Eukaryota > Metazoa > Chordata > Mammalia > Rodentia > Sciuridae > Sciurus > Sciurus carolinensis. The sequence goes on from NC_062226.1 coordinate 77,954,291, forward strand.
TTGTTTGGGGCATAAATATTTATGATTGTTATGTCTTGTTATGGTTCCCTTAAGCAATGTGAAATGTCCTTCCTTATCCCTTCTGAGTGATCCTTTCTTGATATAGATGTTTTAGGATTTTTGTCATTATGTTTCCATTAGCTTTTAAATTGTAAACGTGTTCCAAAGAAAATGAATAAAGTAAATAATGGTATATATACACATATAATGGAATATTTTTCAAAAAGAGGAAATTCTGTCATTTGCTTTAACATGGACAAATCTGGAGGATATTATGGCAAATGAAATAATGCAGATGCTGAAAGACTAAGACTGTATGATCTCACTTCTGTGTAGAATCTGATAAAGTTGAATTCATAGAAGTTAAAAAATGGTGGCTACCAGAAGCTAGGTGGTAGAAAAGGAAGAAATTTAGCAAGCTGTTGATAAAAGGCAACAAAATTTCAGATAGATAGGAGAACTAGGTTTTATAATCTGTTGCACAACAGTGTGACTATAATCAATTATAATATACATTTCAAAATAACTAAATCTAAATTTTAAATGTCTTAACACAAAAAGTAATAGATAAGCTAGGTGATGGATATGTAAGTTAGCTTGATTTACCATTCCACATTGTATACATACATCAAAACATCACATCATACCCCTTAAATATATACCAATACAATTTTTTAGTTGAAAGTAATGTAAATGATAAATTTTGGAAAAAGAAAAATAGTGTTTGAAAATTCATTGGACAATTCTGTCACAAATTTGTTTTTAGAAACGAAAGAATTAGAAAGACCTACAAAAAGTTCATGATAGAATGATTGTTCTATATACTTGTTATTATTTACTATTTCCTTTCTTGATAATAAGAACCATAATATATAACATGTATTGAATACTTGCTATGTGCTGGAGAAACCCATAGTTACCAATTTTTTTTGTTGTAGTAAAGAAATCGCTTTGTTCTAGTGAAGCAGTTGCCTTTTTAGGTAAATGCTTAACTTAAAATAGGTAATGTGTATGTAGTTACCTTATACATACATACTCCTGGGACAATTATATATATGTGTGTTAGCACTATTATTAATTGTATGTACACGTTTTCCTAAGGTGTGCTAATAGACTTTTCTCTTTTGATAGGCTGAAAAAAATGTACCTGATTTGAAAAGTACCTATAACAATGTTTTACAACTGCTTAAGGTATGATTGAATAACAATTTCTTTTTAATTGGATATTGTATTTTGTGTCCAAGTATATTATTAAAATTATCTAATAACTGTCATTATGAAATCCTTGAGGATAAAACAATATTATAAAATTGTATCCTTGATACCACAAAGAATAGTGCCTTATAGAGACTATACAAGCAAATTTTTATTGACCCATTACTAAAATCAACATTGTTCTTCAGGTGAATTTTCATCTTTGGATATTCATTTACATACTGAAGCACTTCTAAATACAATGAATTATCTCAATAACATTCTTCCACAATCAGTGGAAAAACGAACCTCAGTGTCTGTTGGAGAGACTGAAGACAAAGGAGATGTCATTAAAAAATTAGGTATATCTTTAAAATTTCAACTACAATTTTTTTTTAACCACGTAGATCAATAAATTTAGGCCTGAGACTTACTGTTAATTTATATAATTGACTTCATTATTCTGTTGCCTAGACTATCATCCAGAGGATTCATGATGTGTCAAGTTAATTTTAGAAAATAATACTAAAGGCAAAGGAAACTTATTACTCCTGAAGAGAGGATTTTTGGCATGTAATTGACTTTTGTTGAAAATTTTACAGTAGTAGTATTTGGTTTAGATGAAAGTCCATGCATTTAGTAATTTAATAGCATTATTTTAGAGATTAAGAGGAATGCAAGTTCGAGGCCAGCCTGGGTAACTTAACATGACCCTGTTTCAAAATAAAAAATAGGACTGAGATTGAAGCTCAGTGGAGAGGTGCCCCTGGGTTCAGTCCTCAGTACCACAGAACAAAACAAAAAACTAACAAAATTTGAGTAATATCAGAGTTGTGAATTATGTGTGTGTTCATTTTTTTTTCTTCTTCTTCTGTCAGTGCTAAGGATCAAACCCAGGGCCTCATACATGCTAGGCAAGCAAGCACTCTGCCAACTGAGCTACATCCCCAGTTCTGCTCAGAGTATATATAAATCAGAGTAATGTTGTAACCCACTCCAAAAGTTTGAAATTCTCCAAACTCTGAAACTTTTGAGTGTCAGGTTGGTGCTAAAAATGTTTTTGGTTTTGGGTCTTTTGGATTTTTGGATTAGGTATGTTTAACCTATTACTTTTTAAAGGCAACAAAAATTTGTAATTTTGATAATGTCAGGTATTTCCTAATAATCATTGAGTCTTAAAAATTTAGAATTTTACAGCTACAGGTTCTTAGTTTCAATTTATTAGTCTCCTCTAGGAACAGTGTTTCATTTTGCCTTTTTTTTTTAATTAGGTATGATTGTTTTTTAGAAGTCTCATGTCAGTAGGAATTATATTATTTTGCTTTCAGTTGATGCAAATCAGACTTTTAATATCACTATTTATGTTGATAGTTCCATTACTTTCTAAGTATAGTATGGTAACTACTAAACTTTTCCCTTATATTTTGCAATATGATTTTTTTTATAGCTTTAAAACTATCCATGAATGAAGATATTATAACCTTGCAGATTTTAGCAGAATTATCATGTTTACGGATTTTTATTCAAGATCAGAAACATAACATTTCTGAAATTAAGATTGAAGGTAATAAATCTCATTAAAATAAATTCAGTAAAAGATTAAATGAAAGAAAAAACTATTAGTCATCTTTTTATTTCCTTAGGACTTGATTCTGAAATGATTATGAGGACTTCAGTTGTTGAAATAAATGCAAAGCTAAGGAATATAATTGTTTTGGATTCTGATATAATGGCTGTATACAAAAAGGTAAGAATTTGTTTTCATTAATACTACATCACTAAATATGATCGTACTTTAAGAGTGGTCATATTTACCAGTTATATAGACAGTTATATTTTAGCAACATGACTTGTTATGGGCATGAATTTTAGGGTCAGGCATAATTGGGTTTTCTTAGCTCTACTCCTTAGTAGTTGTGTTATTTTTAGCAAATTGCCTAATCGCAAATTTCATTTCTTTCTTTCTCAAATTACGATAATTGTATCTCATAAATATGATTAGTAATGCTCCTGAACAAAGTGTTTTCAGGGCTAAGTTAGTTACTTTTCTCCCTTCTTTTTTTTTTTTTTTTCCTATTCCTCTTCATATACCCTGAGTCTCATAATGCATCTCAGATGCCAACATCAGAAGGTCTGAGATTTTTTTAAAAAACTTATTTTCAGGGATGCTAACTAATAGAGCTTTTGTAATGTTTAGAGAGCCCTTTGAATTGAATGCTTAGTGACTGAAGAGTAGGTGTTTTGTTACTGGATGTAAAACTTTAGGGATTCTGGATTTATACTCTTGTGGAGTTTGGACAGGTAATTCTTGAATAATGAGGTCTGAAGAGTGAAGGAATATATCAAATAGTAAGTTCAGAACACCTGAACTTCTTGTTGAGTCAGTAAGTCAGCATTTGAAATTTGACAAGAAGAAAGGGGAAGTGCATGAATGGACATAAAGAGTGTTCTAGTCAACTTTTTCACTGCTGTGACTAAAAGACCTGACAAGAACAGTTTTAAGGAGGAAATGTTTATTTTGAGACTTATGGTTTCAGAGGTCCATAGAACACTTGCCTGTTTCTTTAGGTCTCAGAAATGGAACATTCTTGGTGATCCTGTCCCTCTTCCCCATGGCATTTTACTGATATGTTTGGGGCTCCTACATGGGACCAAATATCCCACTTTGTCCCAGCAGAAGGGGACCTCTAAAGGACTTGTCCCAGGAGGATTTCTTATTCTTCTCCCAGGTATAGTTTTCTCATATCTTTGTCCCTAGAATTTTGAATCTTCATTTGAGCCTTGATGGCCAGGTTTATTGCCCTTTAGTGTCTTAAAACTTTTGTTCTGAGAAGTGGATAATCCTAGTAGTGCTTTGGACTATTTTCTGCATTGGAGGCTTCTTTTCCTTTTCCAGGAATATACCAAGGAATACTCTGTCTGATTTTCTACTTTGTTCCTGTCTTTCTCATGAACTTCCAGAAGAGGTCCATGAAGTACCTGCAACTGAGTGTGAACTAGTCTTGTTTTTGTGGCTTCCAGAGTTTCAATATCTCACATTAGTCCACAGTCCATTTATTTAGCTAAATTTTATTTTTACCTAACTTGTGTGGAACTTTGTGTCCTGCTTTTTGCCACAAGTGAGCTGGTGCTTATCTTTTGACTTTCCTTGAAAATAAAAAGGTTTTTTTCCCTTTCATTTTATGGTGTTTTATTGTCATGAGACCTCATATTTCTGTAGGTTCCAAGAAAAGTTGTGATAGTTTATCTGGTTGTTTCTTGTTTTAGGGTTTGGAATGACTTTCTCTCCAGTTTCATGCATACTAGGCAGAAGCATAACTGTAGACTTCTTTTCAGACCTCATACCTTTGTTTCCTGAGGATTATTGATGCTAAGGTTGGAATTGATTTGGTTTTTGATGGTTCTTTGGCTCTCTGTTCTTCTAGAATTTAGGAGACTTGGGAAGACAGTAAATTAGTGTTCTTTCCATGTTCCAAAGTATTAAAATACATTTTACATCTCCTGCTATCTCCATCATTTTTAACTGGTATTACAGAGTTTGAAATTTTAAGCCACTGTAATTCCAAGTTGACCATTAAGATTGGTCTTCACATCCCACTCCTTGGCCTATACCCAAAGGACTTAAAATCAGCATACTACAGAGATACAGCCACATCAATGTTCATAGCTGCTCAGTTCACAATAGCCAGATTGTGGAACCAACCTAGATGTCCTTCAAATGATGAATGGATAAAGAAACTGTGGTATATATATACAATGGAATATTACTCAGCCATAAAGAATGATAAATTTATGGCATTTGCAGGCAAATGAATGAAATTGGAGAATATCATGCTAAGTGAGATAAGCCAATCTCAAAAATCCAAAGGATGAATGATATCGCTAATAAGTGGATGATGACACATAATGGGGAGTGGGAGGGGTTAGTGTTAGGGTTAGAGTTAGGGTTAGGGAGGGGGGCAAGAATGGAGGAAGGAAGGACTGTATAGAGGGAAAGAGGGGTGGGAGGGGTGGGGGGAAGGGAAAAAATAACAGAATGAATCAAACAACATTACCCTATGTAAATTTATGAATACACAAATGGTGTGCCTTTACGCCATGTACAAACAGAGAAACAACATGTATCCCATTTGTTTACAATAAAAGAAGAAGAGAAAAAAAAAAAAGATTGGTCTTCACAAACCAATAAGGAATGAGGAGTATAGAAGTAGGAGATCCATTTAAAGAATCTGGAAAATCTGTTGAGATGCTTCAAATCAAAAGAAGTAGTTAGTTTTCAATAAGTTGTAAATGTAGTGTTTTTCAAACTTTTGAAAGTGAGCAAGGAAAGACCCTTTAAATGATTACTTTTGATACAAGAGTATAAACTCTAAATGAGAATGCATATACTGATATTTTCTCCTCTTCATTAAAAATAAAATGCTGAACCACACCTAACATGATTTCATGACCTACCAAAGGGAGCTGCCACCGTTAGTTTGAAAAACTGTACAGCTTAGGTTCTAATAAAGCAGTGAGAATTGTGACTTTGAATATGTGAAAGATTTTTCAAATATGTACATCTTTTATTGTATTTTGCTTTGTTTTGTTTTTGCCCTGAGGGCATTTTACTTCAAAAATAGATTATAATAACTGGAATTTTCTCTCATTAAGGCTGTGTATATCACTGGAAAAGAAGTTTTCAGCTTCAAACTGGTTTTTTACATGGATGTAACTGCTGGTTCTGCAGACACAGATATGAATGTGGTTGATGTTCAGGTTAATTAACTGTTGGTTGCATTGAAGTCGTTTTTGTCACAAAATTTCTGTATTCTATAATGGTAAGTATTTTAATTACTTTTGTTCTTTTACACTAGTTGGAAATTGCTGTGTATCAAACAGATGAAAAATAACAAGAATTTCTTGCTTTTTAAAAAAATTAATAATAGTTTGGGTACATTTTAGAATAGTGACTGAAATGTTTATATAGCATCATTTTCACATTCTAGTTAATTGAAATGTGTATTATATATATTACCATTTTAACAAATGCAGTGCATGTCATAATTATATATGTTTTATATTAATTGAAATCTTTTGTATATCATTGACTTAAGTCTTTGCTTTGCCTGATTTCCAGCTCTGATTTTAAGAATCTCAAATGTCATTGAAGTTTGTTTGGTCTCAAGTTATCATTAAGAAAATTACATTTTTGATTTCATTAATTCTATGGATATTGGAAACATCAGGGACTGATATAATTCCTGTATGACTCTGTGCTAAAGCTTCTAAGTTCTTAGTTGTGCTTTTCATATTTTTTTTCTGTTTTACCCTTGTCATCAGCTATTATTTTTTCCTGTATCATACCTGTGTGTATGAGGGCACTATTTTTTTTTTAAAACTTGGCTCTAAGTTTTAGTGTATAAACTAGATAATCAAATCTAATGATGTAACTAGAGTAAATAGACCAAGTATAGCAAGTATACATATGTATTGTACATATAACATGGCATACATATTGTTGAGTATGGCAGTTTTTATAAGGAAGAATTCATACACTTACTTGAATTTATTTGGGGATGTGGAACCCTCTTTTGTTATTTCATAATTTTGAATCAATTCAAACTTTTTGTGATCTTTCAAATTGAGGTTACCCTGAAGTTTTGTGGACTTAATGTAAGGCTAAGCAAATCTTCTTTGTCCGATTAACCTTTATTGCTCAAAACATTATGTCACTGAGCTCTCTTATCTTAGATTTAAAAATTACCAAAAATAAAATGCTTTTTTCTGAAAGTGAAAATTAAATTTAATGTAGACATATTTTATTATTTGGGCAATTTTTCTAGAATTTAGAAATTTGAAAACTTACTTGAGAGAGCTTGAAGATATTTTATCATTTCTTTTAAAATCTTACAAATATAGATGAGCTCTGTCCATTGAGGTTGTGTGTGGAAATATGATCATTTAACTTTCAGGGAAGGTATAAGAAGAAGAGGAGTAGGTGTCAGTGAAACATTCCCCTATTCTTATTTTGCTTTGTTCGAGGGATTAGATTTTTGTTTTATCAGTATCTTGTGTTTATTTCTTAATTTGGACATCAGAAAGTTAAGATTTAATATAAACAGTCAGACTTTAAATAAATAATGCTTGGTTATATCAAGTCAGATTTTTCCTTATGGAGATAAAATCATAAACATTAATACATATTTAGTAAATCTTACTAATGGCAATGTTAAGAATATCATTCTGTCTTCTTTATAGGCTTTTATAGATAATTTTCAAGCAGCTAAACAAGCCTTGGCTGAAGCAACTGTTCAGGCAGCAGGAATGGCTGCTACTGGTGTAAAAGAACTGGCCCAAAGGAGTTCTAGAATGGCACTGGATATTCACATCAAAGCCCCAGTTGTGGTCATCCCACAGTCTCCAGTTTCTGAAAATGTTTTCGTTGCTGATTTTGGACTAATTACAATGAAAAATAAATTCATTCTAATATCAGAGAGCCAGAGCTATCCCCCACCTGTTATTGACTTGATAACAATAAAGCTGAGTGAAATGAGACTATATAGGTATGTTGTTTGCAAGTATTGTTGTGTACAATGTAATCTTTTTCTAAATTTTTACATTAAAGGCTTTGGTGGCTTAGTTTGTTTGCAGTGGGATTTTATTTTATTTGTAACTGTACTTCATTTTGTGATTCTTTCTCCCTCAAATATTTTTTGGGCAAGATCAATTATAGACTTACTTATAAAAATTGTTTTGTATTTGGAAATGCTATGTTAGTTGGATTCAAGCAACACTGAATTCTTGACAAGCAGGTGTGACTTAAGGTTATGGGGACAGGATTCTACTGAATGAGGCTCATGCTGGTGAATAATGATGATGGAAGATATTAAAGACAATAGGGTACTGATAATTTAAAAGGGTACTGATATATGGATTGGAGATTCAATAATATCAATCTTAAAAAATAAGCACTACTTGTTGATGGATTATATCGTGAGTTAAAGGTGGTAAACCTGGATGTTATTATTCTTAAAGGAATAGTGAGAGGTGGGAGGCATCATCACAAATTAAGAAAAATTATTTCTGGTTACCTTGAGATAGGTAAGGTATTGGAGAAAAGCTGACATCTGTTTTTAGAACTTCTTGGAAAGCTAGGTTTCAGTTAAGATAAGAAAATGAATGGTTCGTTTTGTGAGGACATTTGGAAAAAGTTGAATGATTTGTTAGCTAAGTCCAGGGATTTTGGAAATTATGGGAAAATATTGAAATAAGAGAGATCTATTTTAATAGTCGGATATAATATATGATAATAACTTGAAGTTTCACGTGGTTCATTAACCTGGAAAGTTTGAACTATAAAATAAGTTTTCTTTACTAAAACTAGACCATTTATACTTTCATTTTATTAGGTTTGTTTTAAAGAAATGGTAGATGTAAAGTAGTCATGAATCGGTATTAAAAATTGATTGCTTGTGTTTAACCAAGTCCACAAGTATTTGTAGAGTATTAAATTATAATACTTATAATTTTATTTCCAAAATGATTAATTTTATTGATAATGAGCATAAAAGATTGCTGACAATCTTTCTGATACCCCAAAATAGCTGCTAACAATTTGGTATATTTCTTACAGTTCATTTTATTTTGCATATATATTTTACTTAAGTAAAATAGGTCTATATTGTATGTTTATGTTATAGATTGCTTTTTTCTAACAATATGCTCTATTTTTCCATGTTTTCATTTTGAATGCATAATTTTTTCTTAATTTATTGCTTAGTTAAAAAAATCCTTTCTTTTTTCGTTAGGAATTTAAGTTGATTGAATTTCTTTTTGCTATTATAACACTATGATGATGATTGATATTTTTGTTCGTCAGTACTTATTATCATCTTCGTACTTTTTTAGGATAATTCATTTCTGTACGTTGAATTCCTAGAAATAGAATTATTCATTTAAAGAGTATAACCAGTTTTCCTTGAAATTACTTGGTTTGTGAAAATATAGTTTAGTTACTACTTCTTTCCATATAAGCAATAAGTACTTGTGTTTCTGACTGCCTATATTGTTGTATATATTTAATCCAGTTTTTGAACACAATTTAGCAAATATTTACTGATTATGTGATTTATGTCAATCATCTGAACTAAATACTAATAATACAACAAGGAATAAGATAAACATAGTTTAGTTCCTTCCCTCGTGAAATTTTCACTCTAATTGAAACTAATAAGAAGACTATATACATTAAAATGCATTGTATGAATCACTTTGATAGAAAAAGTTCAAGGTACTTGTGGGCACACATAGCAAAAGTATCTAACCCCAAGATACAGAGTAATAGTGATACAAAACATTTTTCCAGAGGAAGTAATGTTTTGATTCAGCATTTATGCTTCTTGCAGTTTATCTAGAGAAAAGAAATTTACTCAAATATTTTGAAGGTAATGATCTAAGTATTTACTACAGTGAAGAGCTGGAAATAACAAATTGTTCATGATAGAAGGTTGATTGAATGGCTTAGGATTTAGCCATATGTTATAATGTATAACCATTAAACTTGAATACACTTTTTTAGGATTCCCATAAAGGATTTTTAAATCTTTAATTTATTACATTTAAGTGGAGATTGTAAGCATGCATGCATGGATCAGTATAATGACACTCTGTATTCCATCCATGAAATGGTTTGATAACTAAACATTCTAAGAGATCCCTGATAACTTCCATATTTCTCTTCCATTGCATAAATGATAGCTAAAATTACAGTAATATCCTAATACTCTAACTTAAGGATTTGTTGCCATTAAACTATAAATACCTTACTAAGGAGTAATTGCTTGAGATTTCACTTGAAGATACAGTAGGAGGCTTCTTTGGTCACATTGTCCTTGAAGGGTGTTTTAGTCAACATTTTTGTCACTGTTACCAAAAGACCTGACAAGAAACATAGAGGAGGAAAAGTTTATTTGGGGCTCACCGTTTCATAGATGGCCTGCTCCATTGCTTAGGCCTGAGGTGAGGCAAATATTATGGCACTGGAGGATATGGCACTGGAGGAGGAAAGCAGCTCAAATCATGAAAATCAGAATGCAGAGAGAGTGCGCCCTCAACAGGGACAAAATATAAATCCCAAAGACATGCCCCCAGTTATCTGCCTTCTCCAGCCACACCTTACCTGTCTTCAGTTACAACCCCGTTAATTTCTTTCAGTGAACCCAGTTAATCCTTATCAGTGCATTAATCTACTGATTGGATTAATAACTCTCATTGTCTGATCATTTCACCTCTGAACCGTCTTGCTATTTTCTTATACATGAGCTTTTGAAGGACACTTCATATCTAATCAAAGAATTCAGTGACCTTTTCTTAATTCCTGATCATCAGTCCTGCTTTTATAAGTACTTGGAAAAACAAATGTTCAGCTTTATTTAAAATCGTATATACTCAACTATTTTGATTCATAGAAATAGAAATTTCATATTTCTTTTCATATTTCTTTTAAAGTAAGGAAAGGACTAGGGTTGTGGCTCAGTGGTAGAGAGCTTGCGTAGCATTCGTGAGGCACTGGGTTTGAATCCCAGCACCACATAAGAAAACTAAATAAACAAAATAAAGGTATTATGTCCATCTGCAACTGAAAATATTTTTTTAAAAGTTTTTAAAGTAAGGGAATATGCAGTATTCTGCTACATATCTAAATCAGTGTAGTGAAATGTTTTTATAATGAGGTTTTAGATAGTGCTTATTTCCTGATTATATAGAAATAATTCTTACTTTTAGGATTGGGTACACAACCAATATTTTTTGTCACTTTTTTTCCACATTGTAAGATGCTATTTTAAAAATTAATTTCTCAGAGAAAGTCACCTTGGTTTCTATAGGAATAGAACATCTCTCATGTTGATATATAAAATGTAGCCCAATAGAGTTTCTTTTTTTAATACTCAAAGTTTTTTGATTCAAAGAAATTTTGTTTCTACTTACAGGTCTCAATATATTAATGGTGCATACCAGGAAGTACTGGACCTATTACTGCCATTAAATCTTGAAGTGGTTGTTGAGCGAAATATGTCGTGGAGTTGGTACCAGGAAATTCCCTGTTTTAATGTAAATGCTCAGCTAAAACCTATGGAGGTAACATTCTGGTTGCTTTTTGATTTCTGTTTTTTTTGTTGTTGTTGTTGTTGTTTTTCGTGGAAAATGTTGCTTTGGGATATAAGAACATTTTTGGGTAGAATTTTATAAAATCAGTTTGGTCAGAAGTGAAATTGTGACTTTATTACTCTAGAATTTTTTTAATGTTCTCTTTTCTCTGTTCATTCTTTTAACAAATACTCTAAGGATTTGCTGCCAGTTAAACTATAAATATAAATGAGTACCTATTCTGTGTGAAGACATGTGTTACATGCTGGACATGCTGACATATAGTGACAATGACAATAGGTCATTTTACTTCATGTAACGTACAAGTCTAAGCCAGGGGTTGGTGGTGATGATGATCTAGAATATGCAATAGTTAGATAGTAAAAAAGTAAAAAGTAAATGGACACATAATTAAAATGGTTATAAGTTGTGGTAAATTCCATGAAGGAAACAGTGTTAGTCAATTAGTTGTATTAATGGAGATTTTAGTGGAAAGGTCTAGGCTGGAAATACTAATTGATATGTTATCAGCATAAGCTATTTAAAGCTATGGGAATATATGAAATAACCTATTTATATTTCTCTATAAAATTTTATTCAAAAAGAGAAAACCATCATTTTAGAGAGTTCAGACTTTTAAGTCAAAATTATATTCAGTGTTTAAAACATGGTGGTGTCAGCTGAAAGTCTTTAAACTCTTAGTATGTAAAGTAATATGAATTCTAAAACTTATAGGGTGTGGGATGGATGGTATCATCAGATAAATACTTGAAATATTTAAAGTCTCTTTATATTGGTAAGAGAACAGAAACTTTAAAAGCCTAAATAGTGTATTCCATCCAGCATGCAGAGAAATCCCCTCACCATTGTGTTATTAGGCAAGTTTTTGAGTGGCAACAGAGATTTTGCTTTCGCTCACTCTTCTAAGGGAGAATTCATGCAGAATATTCATGTGATGCTGCAGTTCACTTTTGTAAACACCTGGGTGCCTTCTGGGGCAGACTTACTAGGAGGAAGTTGAGTCTTCGCTTACCCTGATTCACCTGAACAATTAGCAAGTGTTGCCTTAGTCCACTCCTCAGCCCACATATTTTGGCCCTCTTGGACTTTAACCTCTCTGTCAGGGAGAAGCTGGAATAAAGTCAGTTGGTTTCATGAATCCAGACCAAGTGCATCAACTTTTGATTTCTGGCTTGTAGAATATTCAGGGGTTATACAAAGAGCCTGCACTGACATGTAGGAGCCATATATCAGCAGTCTTTGAATCCTACAGTTCTTACTAGTTTCCTCCACTGAGCTGCTGACTAGATCGAAGAGTTATGACTTAAATCAGTATTTGAAGGGAGTTCAGTGTACATATACTAATTGAAAGAAATGATATAAAAGTTCTAACATTTATTTTCAGTTTACTAATTTATATGAGCATATTATTTTTGCAATGCCTACACCATAATTAGCCCAAAAGAGTGCCATGAGTAAAAAAAAGAATGAATGAAAGTTTTTTTTAAAAACATAGGTAGCATGAATGAAGTATATATGGACTTTATCTTAAAAACTAGATGAAGTTCAAAGGAAACCTGATACCAATAAAAGTATGAAAATTTGTGTGATTAAAATCCATTTGAGCTTATAATAACTAGAAATAAAAGCAGTTTTGACAAGTTTAGAATTAAGTCAAAATTTTAGAATTAAAAAAAACCATCTTGATCACATACATCAGTTTAAAATTCATAGTTTTTTTTTTTTTATGTAATTGCTGTTACTTCAGTCACAGTTCTCCAAAGAAACAAATAATAGGAATGATGTGTAGGGTTAAAAGGGAGAGACTTAGCTTAAGAAATTGGTACACATGATGTGGAAGCTAGCAAGGTCAAAAGCTGCAGGGTAGGCCAATAGGAGGCACGGAAAGTTGGGGTTGCAGCAGTCTGAAGGCAACCTGCAGCAAAATTTTTGCTTGAAAGGGTTCAGACTTTTTCTAGTGAATGCCTTCAACTGATTGGATGAGGTCCACCCTAGTTATGGAAGGGAGTCTCATTTGCTCAAAATCTGCTGATTTTAATGTTAATCTCATCTAACAAAAAAACTTTAGAAAAATGTCTAGAATAATATTTGACAAAATATGTAGCTATTATGACCAAACTAATGTAACATAAAGCATATATATCTTTATATGCACATACAATTAACTACTGTATCTCTCATGATAGGTCTTATGGTGTTGGTATAGGCTGATTTCAAAACGGGGGGTTTGATGTTAACTGTGAGTGAGTTATCTATGTGAACTTAAGCGTTTTACGTTAACTGTTTAGCTTGTTTTCTTATAAAATCAGGATTATATTCTGTATACTTAAGACCTTTATGAGATTCAAAAACAATAATTCATGCAAAACACATTATATATTTAATCACAAATATACTGTTATTTTGGTTATTCTGTTTTATAAAATATAAAATAGGTGCATACGAACCAAAATGTCCAAAGTAGCTAGACATCTACTTAAAGATGAAATTTCATTTTTAAAGGTTTAAAATTACTGGATTATTTGGTACATTCATAACATAGTTCATTTATAGCTTCACTGACATTGGTATCTAATTTAGTTGTGTATTTCTCATATTCCTAAAGATCACATGGCATTTAGAAAACTGAATATTCAGTTAATAGACATCTTTAATGCATTAAAATTTTGATTTTGTAGTGAACTGAAATGAATACTTTTCATTTTTCTTTATGAGAATTTAAGGGAAGTATGTAAGGGTATTGAAAAGTACAAATCTTTTTTTCCTTTTTCACTTGTGTTTTCTTTTTTTATTTTCCTAAAATCTTTATTATTACTTTTTTAACAGTTCATTCTTAGTCAAGAAGATTTAACAACTACTTTTAAAACTTTGTATGGCAACATATGGTATCAGGGTTTTCAGGCCTCATCTGCTGAAGTTAAAGACCACTCTAGCAATGCTGGTGGAGTAATTATGCTTCACCCCATTCAGGAGGTATGTTAACCTTAAATTAGTTCCCCTTTCCATACTCTCGCTCATCTCTCTCTTATTTATTCTCTTCCTCCTCTCCTTTTCTCTCTACCCCATCTCCCTCTTTTCTCCTTCTGTTCCTTCTTTGCTCCTCCATTTCTTTCCTCTCCCTTTCCCTTCCTTCCTCTCATTTTATATAAAATTGGATTAATAAATCTCTTTCTGATGCACTAATTCCATTTAGACATTTCTAAATTATCTCTTTTATTAGTCATTTCTGTTGTTCCTAGTCCTGTTGTAACAAAAATCCTTAGTATTTTTTTTTCTCAGCTTCCTTATAGGTCCTTTATATCTGCTCCCAACCTCTCCCTTATCCCTAGAATAATATATATCCTGTTGTAATATTTTATATGTATTAGGAATATCAAAATATTAGAGGTGTGTATAGAAAGGTGATCATTGTAGATGATGGATTTTAACAAAAGTTTACAAGATAAATGGACTGCAAAATAGTGTAGAAGAATCATAGCTTAGGAAGGTGTTTTCCAATTTATATTCAAAAGTGCTATGTAGAATATGGCTGGGTTCTAAGTTCAGCACTAGCACATGGGGAATTGGGTTAGTCAGGAATACATTTTGCTGCACAATAATAAAGTTATCCTTATTCTAGTATATGGAGATTCCCAAACCTACCTACCATAAAGTGAAGCCTACTAATCCACAATGTGTACCTTTTCAGAGTCCTGAGGTATTAAAGAGCTTTATCATTTGCAGAATCCTAACACAAAAACAACCTTACATTTACAGCAGTACTGGAAACCCATCTTTACTATGTAGAGTAATTAACAGTCCTTTATTTTAAATATAAATGGTCAGATATGAAGATAATTACAGGAGCACAAGCATGAAAGAAACAATAAATATATTAGTGTTTTCTAAATCAAACAAATAATTGAACAGAAAAGAAAGTAAACAAAACCAAACTCTGATATTCTGAGAGGAGACAATAAAAAGTAGATCCTCCCAGCACTGTTAGCTCCCCAAGGATGGGAGAACGTTCTTAAAATCTAAAAATATGATTGCTGAAATTTTGAAACCAAAAACTTACCATAGGGTTAGACTATAAGTATTGAGTTCTTGGAGCATATGGTTAAGGCAATATCCCACGGTATAGGGATATAGATATACTTAATATAAGGTCATATCCTATGACCTTTAGCTATATGTATATCTCTATATCCCTATGTCATGAGAATATGGCCTTATAATGTGTACATAAATATAGTATAGTACAGAAATGTGGTATACTAAATTGTGCATGACTTTTGAGCCATTGTTAAATATGAGAGAAGAGATCTTCATTTTTGAGAGGTACATTAGTGAAACTGTAGCAGCAGAGGTAGTATCATAATAAACTGTAAATCTCCCAAAACACAGGCATAAAAAAGTAATGCTTCAGTTCAGAAGACCCAATTCCTGGATAATGGATACTACAGAAGAACTTTCTGAGAGAATGAAAGCTTCCAAATATGTATTAAAGTTAAACTCTGTAGATTTAAGTAAATATGAAGTCAACTCTTATAAAGAATCTACCAAGTTTCAAACAGCTTGAGTAAAAGTCTCCCCATGCAAACAAATTTTCTTTTTTTAACTATCAGAACCAAAAATGGTAAGATTTTAAAGTTACAGGAAAAAAGAAACAGGCTGCCTACTATGGGCTTGGGGGAAAAAACTGACTAGATTATTGATGTGTGTGGTGTGTGTGTGTGTGTGTGTGTGTGTGTGTGTGTGTATTGTTTTATCAGTAGAACTGGATAAGATGGGATGTCTAGAGAATAGGTGATAATAGAGCAATACTTTAGAATTTTGAGAAAAGTGATTTTGAAGCTAGGATTCTGTATATGGCCAAACCATCATCTAAAATGTGAAACAAAATAATTCTTAGATTTTCATTGATTAAAATTTACTCAACTCCCAAATACCCACACCTCAATAAATGAGTTTAAAATATGTTACATCACTAGGTGTGGTGTGCTTGCCTGTAATCCCAGCAGCTCAGGAGGCTGAGACAGGAAGATCGAGAGTTCAAGGCCAGCCTCGGCAAAAGCAAGGCTTTAAGCAACTTAGTGAGACCACTGTCTCAAAATAAAATACAAAATAGGGCTTGGGATGTGACTCAGTGGTCGAGTACCCCTGAGTTCAATCCCCAGTACCTTAAAAAAAAAAAAAAAAGAAAAGTTCCAGCAAGATAAACTAAGAATCAGAAAGAGGAAAATATGGGGTCAAGCAACAGTGGTCCTACCCAGGAATGCATTTTTAAATCAGTCCCCAAATTATCTATGTGACTAGGCTAGAAAGTCATTGGTTTTCATTAACAAGGTACTGAGACTACTTAATGGAAAAAAAGAAGAAGAAGAAAAGTTAGTTGTAATAATACCTTATATCTTAAGAATAATAGCATAAATTCTACATAATTGTTGTGACGAGGACTTAACTACATTTTATAAGTGATATAGAGAGAATGAAAAGTTTTCTGTTTTTAAGAAGGAAATCTCTACTATATGCAGAAGTGTAGTGTACTAAATTTTGTGTGATTTTTGAGCTATTGTTAGAATGGGAGAGAAGAGAATCTCTTCATTTTGAGAGATGCACCAGTGCAACTACAGTAGCAGAGGCATTATAAACCATGAATCTCTTTCCTGAAAAACATTACATAGTCCAGCAACACATGAAAAACTATGTAGGTGCCAAACCATTTGGATATGACCTTCTTCTGGGTCGGATTTCTTACCTAGCAGAGCAGCTCCCTTGCTGTGACCTATTGAAAATCAGCCCTTAATACAGGTTTTGGGGGCAGAGGGAAGGCAGAGAAAGACTATATAAATACACAAATGTTATTAACCATAATAATATGGACATAAAGACAGAACTAATTAATCTGAGAGGAAGATGTGACAGATGAATAACATAGCATATAAATAATTGACATTATAAAGATAATATCTAAAATTGATGCACAAGAAATAGAAGTTAGGAATATATCTATATATAATATATATATTTTTTTTTTTTTTTTTTTTGTGGTGCTGAGTGCAAGGCAAGCACTCTACCAACTGAGCTACATCCCCAGTCCTGTTATTTTAATACTGTTCTTCCAGAGATTTTTATACCTACATCATTTGAGCTGAATAATAATAACATAAATATGAAATTTGTGAACTGCAACTTAAGCAGTGGTGAAGAAATTTGTAACTATAAAGGATTATATTAAAAGACAAGAGTTTACAATCAATTTCAAATTTTCCACCACAAGAAACTAGAACAACAAACCCAAAGTAAATAAAAGGAAGACAGCAATAGACATAAGAATAGAAATAACAAAGAGAACAGTATGAACAGTAGAGCAATTCAAGTCAATTTAATAGGTTTTAGTGGAAGGACTAATAAAATTGATAAACCCCTAGAAAAACTGATGACAGAGAACAGAAATTCTGAATTTAAGTAGATTACTACAGACCACTAGCAGGATAATGAGTGGATATTATGAATACTATAACAGCAAATGCTCCAACATAATATTGAAATCAAATAATAAAGACATAAAGAAAGTTCATCTCAACTAAGTGATAATTACCCTGAAAGACAGTTGGTTTAAACATTTGAAAAAAAAAAAATGTAATTGAACAAATTAACAGAGTAAAGGTGGGGTGGAGATCATATCACCCCAACTGATACACAAAAGCGTACTTGACTAAATTCAGCACCTATTTAAGGTAAAAAACTAGAAACCTAAGAGGCATATTTTTGACAGAATATTGAAAGTCCCCACCCCCGACCTCCCATAAAGGAACAAGGCAAGAATGCCCATAGTCACCATTCATGTCATTTACAGTCATTTACAGAGCAAATAAGACCAAGAAAAGGATTAATATGTCTGGAGGATAAAGGAAAGTATCACTGACTTTTTCTCAGCTTGACCCATCACATAGAAAACACTAAGAAATGTTCAAAAAATTCCCCTAGAACTAATAAATGAATTTAGCATTTTAATAGGATACAAGATGCAATATATAAATGTCTTCAGTAACAGTTGGAAAATAAAAATTTTAGAAACATTATTTACAATAACATCAAAAGTCACACTTGGGAAGAAGTTTAACAAATTATGCAACACCTTTATACTGACTGATGAGAGAAACAAAACTTAAATGTAGGGAGAAGTATTTTGTGTTGGTGCATTGGAAACAAAATCTCAATATTGTTATCAGAGCTCACTACATTGATCTGTACGCTTCAACTAATTCCTAGTCAGACTTCATTTAATAGAAAATTTGTTTTAAATTTTATATAGAAATGCTAAGAACCAAGAACAGTTGAAAACAGTATTGTGAAAGAAGACCAAGATTTACACTAATTTTAAAACTTGCTATAAATTTATAATAATTGAGACATATAGTGCTGGCAAAGCACAGACAAATAGATTGGAAGAGAATAGAGTCTAGTAGATACACAAATATGTTAGTTGCTTTTTGAGAATGTATTCAATATGGAAAGGACAGACTTTTTAACAATGGTGTTATTACAAGTGGGTAAATGTGAGAAAATGGAACCTTGTCCCTTTATACAACATACAAGATCTAATTTAAAATGATGAAAGATGTAAATTTAAAACTAAACTTTTTAAACTTCCAAAAGAAAACATGCATGTTTATCTCATTGTGATAGGATATCCAAAGATTTCCTGGTAGATGCAAAAGCACTTATCATAAAAGAGAAAGTTTGCATATAGACTATCAAAATTTTACATTTTTGATGCATCAAAGATAGTATCAAGGTGATGAAAGTCAAATCTCAGACTTAGAAATATATTCATGGTACATTTTTCTAATTTTGTTCTTATATCCAGAATACATTAGCTATATGTCAGTAGGAACTTTTTAAAGACAAAATAATGATCAAAAGATCTGGATATTGAAAGAGGATTGTGGGAGTTTCAACCATGTCC
Source organism: Sciurus carolinensis (assembly GCF_902686445.1). Lineage (NCBI taxonomy): Eukaryota > Metazoa > Chordata > Mammalia > Rodentia > Sciuridae > Sciurus > Sciurus carolinensis. The sequence continues at coordinate 77,973,588 of NC_062226.1, forward strand.
AGTGTGGATGAGGGAAAAGTTAACTGTCAGAGGATGGTACAGGTGATAAATCAATTATTACTAATACACTTTCTAATCAATGAACACATAAGAACTAATATTCTTTTGAAAAGAAAGGGGGTGTGACTGATCAGGCCATACCAGATCTGACTCTAACAAGGTGGAGAACCCCACCTTCACCTTTATTTATAGTTACACAGGTAAGGGGCCTAGACTAGGTGGGTCGTCTTCTGTGAGGAAAAGGATGGGGTGGAATTAGGGAAGCCATTTGCTTAACAGAACTAGCATATCCCCAGGTCGTAAACCACTCCCATACTGGCCACTTACTCCTAGGTCATCTGAAACAGTCTCCCCTGACTGTTCCTGGGAATCAGACCTCTGTATTCCATGACTCAGCCAAGACTGATTTTGCTATGCATGGTTGGACTCCCCACAGAAGATGATGTGTAAATGGACAGTAAACACATGAAAAAATTGCTAATATAATTTTTATGAGATAAACTTCAGTGTACCAGACTATTATTTTAATACTTGCCAACTGTTAATGGAGAAAATGGAATGTGCTAAACTTTTGACATATTACCTGTAGGAATGAATATGAAGTAGTATAACTGGTTGACAAAGAGTTTGTCAGTTAATATATACCTACCTATAATAGAGTAATTCCAGGCTTAGGTATTTACCCCACCCTATCCCAAATAAGTGTATGTACACAAAATAACTTATTCATAGAAGCCCAAGTTAAAAATAATCAAATGTTTTTCAATAGGTGAATGAATAACTCTTATCATAGTGAACTTCGGAGCATGTAATAACATACATAAATCTCAGAAACATCATGTTCACTGAAAGAAGCCAATATGAAATTGAAAAATCTATATAAATGGAATTTAAGAACAGACAAAATTAATCCACAAAGATTGAAATTAGAATGGTAGGGATGGTGGGTTTGACTGGAAAGATCAATCAAGGGGACTTTCTGGAGGAATTTATATGTTCCATATCTTAATTGAGGGGTGGTTACATGGATATATACATTATCAAATCTCATTAGTTTTTCAAATAGGATTTAATTTATTTCTTGTATGTAAATTTATCTTAGTTAGAAATAAGTTACCCAGCATATTGGTACTTATCTCTTGAGTTGGGTAGAATGAGAATTAGGAATTGCTGTTTTCCTTATAAGCCCATTTAATATATACCATATACATGTTATACTTTCATTAAAATGCAGATGTAGAAAAGAATATATTTGAGTCCTAATTAGCTGAACAATTTTTAAAAATAATATCTAAAATATCTTGTTTGGTCTTAGTTTTAAAAATTAAAATTTGAATATTAAACTATATGACAGGTGCTTTATTTAAGTACTTCAGTATACATTTTACACATGCTGCTTTACTTAATCTTTAAAACCAACTCTGGTTAGTCCTATTATTCCCATATTATAAAAGTAGAAATGGAAGGACCAAAAGAAAACAGAAGTACTGAGTGTTTAATATTCCCAAGTTATTATGGGAAAAATCCCAAGCCAGAAATTCCACATGTAAATTTTCTGATATTTAAAATTTTCTTGAATAATGTTTTATTTGTTAAATCTATTTCATGGTTGTTCTAATGAGCTACTTATATTTTTTTTCTCTTGCTCAATAACTTTAATTTTCAAGGAGCAACTGTGGTAACAGCTGCTGTTGTAGAAGTACATTCACATGCTTCTCAAGTTAAGACAACACTAAATATGACTTTCAAAACTGATTATCTCACCATGATATTGTATAGCCCAGGTCCTGAACAGGTAAGTTGAGGAAGAAAATACATTTTATTTGTGAAAAATTGTAAATGTGAATGTTTATTAATAACACTTGTTAATATTTTGTGTGCATTTTGTAGTCTTTGTTCTTAAGAAATGGTTGATCTTTTCACTTTAAATTAATAATAAATTTAACATTTCCATTTTTAAATTAGATATATCTTTTGTATAACTAATAATGTGGAAAATAAATTGTAAAATTATTTTGACCTTTTATTGGAGAGTCCTTTGAAAATAGAGAATTTTGGATTTTAGGGTATATATAGCTCTGCACCATCCCCCAAGCAGATGTAGTAATTTGTAGTAGTTTATATCATAAAGTATACTTTAAGCTTATTTTTGTGTAATTTTCTAATTTCTGTTTGAATTTTTTTATTCCACAGGCTTTTACAGATGTTCGTGATCCTTCTCTGAAACTTGCTGAATTTAAGTTGGAAAATATTATAAGTACTTTAAAAATATGTACAGATGAGTCAACATTTTCTTCTTTCTCATTAAGAAACTGTATTTTAGATGATAAAAGGCCTCACATCAAGAAAGCAACTCCGAGGTATGTATTACAATAGCATTCTTAATTTTTACCTGAGAAACGGTTGACATATTGTATGGAACATACCTTTAAGATTGCATTTTAATATTCTAGTTACATCTTAGGATCTTCAAAACTTCAGTCAAATCGAGTCATGGTATTCATTTTACATTTGAAATGTTCTGGTTTAGTTATATGCTATTACTGGATAGTTGATGGATTTGTTGAATAAATAAAAATAAATGGGAAAATGCATGAAAAATTGAGAAGAAAAAGCATGCTGACCTTCAAAACTGATAATTTCTTAAACATAAGAGTTTCTAATTTATGAAGCATTTTTGCTCCAGAAGTTTATAGGTCTGTTGTTTATAGCACTTTGTGGATCTTCCTAAGAGACATGACTTCAGAATGCTTATTTGTTGTCAGTGAAAGGAAAAAGAGAACTCAAAGTTTTAATTGGTGTATTTGGTTATTTGTAAGTTAGTCACACTTAGGCATTGTTATTGTGTTTCTCAGAATGATAGGACTGACTGTTGGGTTTGACAAAAAGGACATGATGGATGTTAAGTATAGGAAAATCAGAGATGCTGCTGTGACTGATGCAGTTTTTCAAGAAATGTATATTTGTGCAAGCGTGGAATTCCTACTGACAGTTGCAAATGTCTTTTTGGAGGCCTACACAGCAGGCAGTGTTATAGAAACCAATGTTCAAACATGGACTTCTAAGGAAGGTTAGTTACCAGTTAAAATATTTAATATTTTTACTATTGAAATACTATAATAGCACTTACCTTGATTAGCCATGTAGATGATCAGAGTAAATGCAGAAATAAATTAAAATCTTTATTGTTCAGAGGAGGAAGAAAACAATGTGTTTTCTGGAAGTATATGCAACTTTTTCTTTTTATGAAGGTGCAAATATATATTGGGTTAAAAAATTGTGAGACCTACATTAGAATAAGTAATTTACTTATCTTCAGGCAGCAATATGAACGAATTTGTTGCTGAAAGAAAACAAGCAGGGAGAATAAAGACCAACCATGTCTTTTTAGAAGTAAAGATAGTATTTTAATTTATTTTTTGTTCTGTTGATAAATAGCTTTCACACATAGTTTTTGCATTACTTTTATATATTTCATTAATTGTGATGTAGTAGAAAGAGGGTCAGGTTGAGAGATGGAATCTAGATTAGGTTCCATTTGTGCCATTAAGTAGTAGAGATTTTGTCCCACAGTTTTTAATGTTCTTGTGCCTATAGTCACTATGGAGAGAGTTGGAGCTTGATAGAGCATGTTCTTAGTATGCATGAGTCCCTGGGTTCTATATTCAGTGCCACCAAAACAAAAGAAACAAACAAAAACAACCACCAAGAAAACGTCTAAGTAGATTATTTTGGGATCTGTGATTCTTTATTTTCCTTTTTACTTAGAATAAAGTAACATTTTTCCATCAGTAACAACATATTTATAAGTAATATTTATATAATAAATATGTATATATTTAAGATATTGAATTATTATTTTTTTATTTTAGCACCTGTACTAGAACCAGAGAAATGGGAAATTAATATTCTTATTAAAAACCCTGAAATTGTGTTTGTGGCTGACATGACAAGAAATGATGCTCCTGCCTTGGTCATTACAACACAATGTGAAATTTGCTGTAAAGGTGACCTTAAAAATACTACAATGACTGCTGCTATTAAAGATCTTCAAATCAGAGCATGCCCATTTCTCCCAGTCAAGAGAAAAGGCAGAATTACTACTGTCAGTTTACTAATTAATTATCTGCTTAATTGTAAACTGATTTAATATATTTCACTTTTAGGAAATGAATATTACCCACATTCTTCCCAGCCTTGCTCTGTATAATACATTTGTTTCTGTTCAAAGAGCCTAATTATTATTATATAATTATATTATTATACCAGTTTTCAAACTTTCTAAATCATTTTTCCAGATGTCCTTTATTGTTGTATGTATTCGTGGAAATATTCTTATGAAGAAGTTGGTTTCATCTTGATACTTTTCAACTAAGATCTTACTCTGAATTTCTAACCATGTTAGTTTCAAACTACTCTTTGACTATTAGGACTTTCTACCAGCTGTTTGCTGTGTTGTTTCAGTTTTATTATTTTAACTTTTTTCTTCCATTTGAATGTTTTGTTTTTCTGCATATAACATATTTCAACCTTCAGCCATTTGCTTTGATATACTTGATATTTGAATTTTACTCTCTAGTAAGCCACTTGGCTTTCTTCCTCCTTAAAACTCTTAATTCTTGAAGTTTATCTGCAAAGATTCCTAATAATTTTAAAAATACTCTTGAAAATGTTTAGGCTTCTAAAGGAGTAATAAAAGCATAAATATTCTAATTATTAAATATAAATGGAAGCTATAATTTTGTTAATACATTTTGGTTAAGATATTAAATAGACCATTGCCCTAGTTTGCAAAGTGGCTCCTTATTAAGAAAAGAGAGGCTATAAGGACTGGAGCTATAGATCAGAATTAGAAAAGAGAAAGGAAATAGAAAATGGAGGGCATAATAATTTTGTTTTACATTATCACATAGAATTTGTACATGTATTTCTTCTCTTTATATCCTTTTGACTTGACCACACTTATGTGCAATATTGGAAAATATAGTCTGTTTTTTGAGCTACCATGTTCTAGGACAAGACTATGGAAGAGAACTGATATCAAGTGACAACTAAACATCCTTCATTACAGTCCATTCAAAGCTTTCTTCCTTCACCCACACAAGTAATCTATATGTATCTTTCTTTTCACCCATGGAACATATTCACCTCCTCTTTAAGGAATCCAATCTCTGATCAAAGTCCATGAGTTTTAGCTCTCCTTATTGGGTCTTCATGTGGCCTTTGTTGGTCTGATAATTGGTTAATACATAGACAATAACAGAATTTTTTTTAATATACACAAAGACTTAGATCCCTACCATCAGACACAATTACCTTTTAATGTTGTGTAAGGACGGGATAATTGCAATTTTTAAAAAAATATTTTTGTGGTGCTGGGGGTTGAACCCAGGGCCTGTGCATGTAAGACAAGCACTCTACCAACTGAACTGTATCCCCAACCTGGATAATTGTAATTCAAAACCTATACAGAAAAAGAAAGAATGGGAGCATGTTGTAGTCACACATCCCTCACAACTGTCATATTCTTCTTAGAGGAATTGTGAAAACTTTAAAACTCTGGTGATAGAATAAGTGTCTTGGATAGCTTATCTTGCGGGTAAAATTTTCTGGTGTTTATACTTTTGGAGGAACATTGTTGTCATTTTATCATGTGGCTATACCTTTCCTCTCTGAGAAATTTTTATTTTTTTAACTATTATCCTCTGTAGACATGAATATAGTGACTATTACATGATTTAATTTCCTACCGAGTTGGTTATTCAGAGATTGCTTTAATAATTGAGTAGTAGCAAGCCTTCATATGCCAAATTCTGGGTTTTTTTTTTTTTTTTTTGACTAGAAAGTGTTATTTATACATCTCTGTGTTTTGCCTTTCCTCTGTTGGTCCCCAGTTTAGTAAGGCTACTTTAACAATGGGTTGGCAGGGGACAACATCTATAATCTGTTGTTATTTCAGGTTTCCATGTCTTTCTGTAACAAAAAATTAACGAGAAAGAGTAGGAGCCACAGACTTCGTTTTGCTGAGTCTCCTGTTCAGAGTTTCAATCTCTTCAGTGCTTGCATGTTTTCCTTTCTCTTATAGGACTTGGCAAATAACAAAAAGAAGGAGCTAATTCACAGCAACATTCTAAATATTTCAAATCTGTCTGGCAGGATAATTTAAGCATTTTTAAAACTCATGGACTGCCTTCCCTAGATCTCATTGTAGTGGTTTTATCAAATATTTTACTATAAAACTTAGGGTTACAGGCTTTATCTTTATAATATTCTTTGTCCATCCAGTTGCTAAATCAGTCAGACTGGTTTATTTTTTTGCTTTGCAGGAGTGTCAGTCATATTGATATTTTGACTTTGCCAACTTCTAAGTGTAAAATTTTGTAACAGTTAGGATATAAAGTAGGCTACTGTACCAAGAGTCTCTTCCCTGCTTGCTCACAATGTCTAAAGCATGGTAGAAGTGCATTTCTGTTTCTAGGAAAATAGTATAATGGTTATGATACAATGTAGAGAAACTGGGCTCTTCTCATCTTGTTTAGTTATTCCTGGGATCTAACTTGCTTCTTTGAAGAATTTATAGCATATTCACTTTATAGCTTCTTCAGAATGAGTAGTGTTAGTAAGGAGTAAGGAGAGAACAAAGGTCAAAGGGGTACCTTTTTTCATTCATTACCCAGGAACTGCACATACTACTTTGCTCACAATCCTTTGGTCACATTTTATTCATAAGTCAACCCACAATTTTAAGAGAGCCCAACAAATGTAGTCTTTCCAAATAATTGATGTTATTTGCTTAATTCATTTCTTTTTACATTTGTTTTCTATTTTATTATTTCTATTGTTTTCTTCTATTTCCTTGAGATAAATTATTATTTCCCTAGATTTTCTTCTTTTGCTTTCAATTCTGGTGATTCAGTCCAGGGCCTCATGAATGCTAAACAGGAGTTCTTCATCTGAGCTATACACCATTCCCTAACTTCTTGATGGGTGCTTAGCTAATTGATTTTCAGCCTTTTTTTTTTTTTAGGACCTTTTTAAGACTTTTTTTTTTATATATAAACTCAGAATTACCCATATATAATATTTGTTTAATTTATTTTTATCGTACACAAATGGGATACATACTGTTTTCTCTATTTGTACATGAAGTAAAGGCATACCATTTGTGTAGACATACTTTGACATAGGATAATAGTGTTTGATTCATTCTGTTATTTTTTCCTCCCCCACCCGCCCCTCCCACCCCCTCTATAGAGTTCCTCTTTCCTCCATTCTTACCTCCTTCCCACCACCCACTATGTGTCATCATCCTCTGATCAGGGAGATCATTCGTCCTTTGGATTTTTGAGATTGGCTTATCTCACTTAGCATGATATTCTCCAATTTCATCCATTTGCCTGCAAATGCCATAATTTTTTTATTCTTTATGGCTGAGTAATGTTCTTTTATTTATATATATATATATATATATATATATATATACACACACACACACACACACACACACACACACACACACCACAGTTTCTTATCCATTCATCTATTGAAGGACATCTAGGTTAGTTCCACAATCTGGCTATTGTGAATTGAGCAGCTATGAACATTGATGTGGCTGCATCTCTGTAGTATGCTGATTTTAAGTCCTTTGGGTATAGGCCAAGGAGTGGGATAACTGGGTCAAATGGTGGGTGCACTCCAAGTTTTCTAAGGAATCTCCACACTGCTTTCCAGAGTGGCTGCACTAATTTGCAACCCCACCAGCAATGTATGAGTGTACCTTTTTCTCCACATCCTCTCCAGCACCTGCTGTTGCTTGTATTCTTGATAATCACCTTTCTAATTGGGGTGAGATGGAATCTTAGGGTGGTTTTGATTTGTATTTCTCTTATTACTAGAGATGTTGAACATTTCTTCATATGTTTGTTGATTGCTTGTAGATCTTCTTCTGTGAAGTGTCTGTTCATATCCTTAGCCCATTTGTTGATTGGGTTTTTTGTATTCTTGGTGTAGAGCTTTCTGAGTTCTTTTTAGATTCTGGAGATTAGTGCTCTACCTGAAGTATAAGTGGCAAAGATTTTCTCCCACTCTATAGGCTCTTTCTTCACATTGCTGATAGTTTCCTTTGCTGAGAGAAAGCTTTTTAGTTTGAATCTCTCCCAGTTATTGATTCTTGCTTTTATTTCTTGTACTATGGGACTCCTGTTGAGGAAGTCTGATCCTAGGCCGACATGTTAAAGATTTGGACCTACGTTTTCTTCTACAAGATGCAGCATCTCTGGTCTGATTCCAAGGTCTTGATCCATTTTGAGTTTAATTTTGTGCAGGGTGAGAGATATGGGTTTAGTTTCATTCTGCTGCATATGGATTTCCAATTTTCCCAGCACCATTTGTTGAAGAGGCTATCTTTTCTCCATTGCATATTTTTGGCCCCTTTGTCTAGTATGAGAAAATTGTATTTATTTGGGTTTGTGTCCATGTCCTCTATTCTATACCACTGATCTACCTGTCTATTTTGGTACCAATACCTTGCCGTTTTTGCTTTGTAGTATAGGTGAAGTTCTGGTATTGCGATACCCCCTCTTCACTTTTCCTGTGAAGGATTGCTTTAGCTATTCTGGGTTTCTTATTCTTCCAGATGAATTTCATGATTGCTTGCTCTATATCTATGAGGTACGTCATTGGGATTTTAATTGGAATTGCATTGAATCTGTATAGCACTTTTGGTAGTATGGCCATTTTGACAATATTAATTCTGCCTATCCAGGAACATGGGAGATCTTTCCATCTTCTAAGGTTTTCTTTAATTTCTTTCTTTAGTGTTCTGTAGTTCTCATTGTAGAGGTCTTTCACCTCTTTTGTGAGATTGATTCCCAAGTATTTTATTTTTTTGAGGTTATTGTGAATGGGTAGTTTTCCTAATTTCTATTTCCAAAGATTCATCACTTACATATAAAATGCATTAGATTTATGTGCATTGATCTTATATCCTGCTACTTTACTGAATTCGCTTATGATTTCTAAAGTTTTCTGGTGGAATTTCCTGGTTCCTCTAAGTATATAATCATGTCATCAGCAGATAGGGATAGTTGAGTCTTCTTTCCTGTTTGTATCCCTTTAATTTCTTTGGTCTGTCTAATTGCTCTGGCTAGAGTTTCAGGGACAATGTTGAATAGAAGTGGTAAAAGAGGGCATCCCTGCCTTGTTCCAGTTTTTAGGGGGAATGCTTTCAGTTTTTCACCATTTAGAATGATATTAGCCATGGGCTTTGCGTATATGGCCTTTACAATGTTAAGGAATGTTCCCACTATCCCTATATTTTCTAGTGTTTTGAGCATGAAGGGGTGCTGTATTTTATCAAATGCTTTTTCTGCATCTATTGAAATAATCATGTGATTCTTGACTTTAAGTCTGTTGATATGGTGAATGACATTGATTTCCGGATGTTGAACCAACCTTGCATCCCTGGGATAAAACCCACTTGATCATGGTGCACTATCTTTTTAATATATTTTTGTATGTGATTTGCTAAAATTTAGTTGAAAATTTTTGTATCGATATTCATGAAGGATATTGGTCTGAAATTTTCTTTCCTCGATGTGTCTCTGTCTGGTTTAGTTATCAGGGTAATATTGGCTTCATAGAATGAGTTTGGGAGTGTTCCCTGCTCTTCTATTTCATGGAATACTTTGAGAAGTATTAGAATGAGCTCTTTTTTAAAGGTTTTGTAGAACTCGGCTGAGAACCCATCTGGTCCTGGACTTTTCTTTGTTGGTAGGCTTTTGATGACTTCTTCTATTTCATTACTTGAAATTGGTCTATTTAAATTGTGAATGTCCTCCTGATTCAGTTTAGGTAATTCTTATGTCTCTAGAAACCTGTTGATGTCTTTGAAATTTTCTATTTTGTTGGAGTATAGATTTTCAAAATAGCTTCTAATTATGTTTTGTATTTCACTCATGTCTGTTGTGATATTTCCTTGTTCATTCCGAATTTTAGTAATTTGAGTTTTCTATCTCCTTCTCTTCGTTAGTGTGGCTAAGGGTTTATCAATTTTGTTTATTTTTTCGAAGAACCAACTATTTATTTTGTCAATTTTTTGTATTGTTTCTTTTGTTTCAATTTCGTTGATTTCAGCTCTGAGTTAAACTATTTCCTGTCTTCTACTACTTTTGATGTTGGTCTGTTCTTCTTTTTCTAGGGCTTTGAGCTGTAGTGTTAGGTCGTTGATTTGTTGAGTTTTACTTCTTTTATTAAATGCGCTCCATGACATAAATTTTCCTCTAAGTACTGCTTTCATAGTGTCCCAGAGATTTTGATATGATGTTTCTTTGTTCTCATTTACCTCTAAGAATTTTTAAATTTCCTTCCTAATATCTTCTGTTATCCATTCATCATACAATAGCATATTGTTCAATCTCCAGGTGTTGGAGTAGTTTCTGTTTTTTACTCTTTCATTTATTTCTAATTTCAATCCATTATGATCTGATAGAATACAAGGTAGTGTCTCTATCTTCTTGTATTTGCTAACTTTAGCTTTGTGGCATGATATATGGTCTATTTTAGAGAAGGATCCATGTGCTGCTGAGAAGAAAGTGTATTCGCTCTTGGTTGGATGGTATATTCTATAAATGTCTGTTAAGTCTAAATTATTGATTGTGTTATTGAGATCTATGGTTTCTTTGTTCAATTTTTGTTTGGAAGATCTGTCCAGTGGTGAGAGAGGTATGTTAAAATCACCTAGTATTATTGTGTTGTGGTCTATTTGGTTTCTGAAATTGAGGAGGATTTGTTTGACGTACATGGATGAGCTACTGTTTGGGGCATAGATATTTATGATCGTTATGTCTTGCAGATTTATGCTTCCCTTAAGCATTATGAAATGTTCTTCTTCATCCCTTCTGACTAACTTTGGCTTGACGTTCACATTATCTGAAATGAGGATGGATATCCCAGCCTTTTGCTGAGTCCATGTGCATCGTATGTTTTTCCCCATCCTTTCACCTGTAGTCTGTGTGTATCTCTTTCTATGAGATGAGTCTCTTGCAGGCAACATATTGTTGGATCTTTCTTTTTAATCCAATCTGCCAGTCTATGTCTTTTGATTGATGAATTCAGGCCATTAATATTCAAGGTTATTATTGAGATATGATTTGTATTCCCAGTCATTTGGCTTATGATTTTTTTTGACATGACTTGATTTCTCCTTTATTTGGTTGTTCCTTTAGGGTAGTTCCTCCCTTTGCTGATTTACATCGTTGTTTTTCATCTCTTCCTCATGGAATATTTGCTGAGATGTTCTGTAATGCTGGCTTTCTTTTTGTAAATTCTTTTAGCTTTTGTTTATCATGGAAGAATTTTATTTCATTGTCAAATCTGAAGGTAAGTGTTGCTGGGTGTAAGATTCTTGATTGGCATCCGTTTTCTATCAAGGCTTGAAATGTGTTGTTACAGGCCCTTCTAGCTTTTAGGTTCTGGATTGAAAAATCTGCTGATATCCATATTGGTTTCTCCCTGAATGTAATTTGGTTCTTTTCTCTCGCAGACTTAAAATTCTGTCTTTATTTTGTATGTTAGGTATTTTCATTATAATGTGCCTTGGTGTGGGTCTGTTGTAATTTTGTGTATTTGAAGTTCTATAAGCCTCTTTTACTTGGTTTTCCATTTCATTCTTCATATTTGGGAAATTTTCTGATATATTTCATTGAATAGATTGTTCATTCCTTTGGTTTGTTTCTCTAAGCCTTCCTCAATCCCAATGATTCTCAAATTTGGCCTTTTCATGATATCCCATAGTTCTTGGAGATTCTGTTCATGATTTTCTTGCCATCTTCTCTGTTTGGTCAACTTGGTTTTCAAGATTAAATATTTTTTCTTCAATATTTGAGGTTCTGTCTTCCAGGTGTTCTATCCTATTGGTTATGCTTTCTATGGAGTTTTTAATTTGGTTTATTGTTTCCTTCATTTCAAGGATTTCTGTTTGTTTTTTATTTTCAGTATCTCTAACTCTTTATTGAAATGATCTTTTGCTTCCTGTATTTGCTCTTTTAACTGTCGATTGGTGCGATCATTCAGTGCATGCATTTGCTCTTTCATCTCATCATTCAGTGCCTGCATTTGCTCTTTCATCTCATTGTTTGCTTCCCTGATCATTTTAATTATGTACATTCTGAACTCCCTTTCTGTCATTTCTTCTGCCATGCTGTCATTGGATTTTATTAATGTAACATCTAGATTTGTTTGGGGCCTTTTCTTCCCTTGTTTTCTCATATTGTTCAGGTATCAGTGGACCATTAAGATATTGCAGATTTCCTCTATCGACTTATAGTGTCCCTGAAGATTTCTAGTATATGACCTCCTAGCCTTCAGTAGACTGAAATCTTGGAGGAAGTTGGTAATGCGGTGCTCCCCAAGGAAGCTGCCTCTCTAGGGTTGGTGACCCTCAGGTGGGGTATATTCCCTGCTAGTGGACAGAGGCACCTCCACTTGTTGACCAGTGGTCATCCAAAGAGGAACTAGACTGCGGGCTGAGGCAATGCCTGTTTGGGCCTGTGTCTCTGGTTTTACCATCCTTGTGGGAAAACCTCACCCGGCAGGGAAGACTCACCCGATGGGGATGTCTCGGTGGTCAGCTCCCCTCCTAGAAGTTCCCCTCGATCCACAACTAGTGCCTGGGCTGGGCTGCCTTCCTCTGCAACGTTCCCAGGGGCCCAGACCTACCTCCTAGGCCTGGGAGCCTCACCCTGTGCCGAAGAGTCTCCCTAGGCTGCCCCTCCTGAGAGAAGCTGCCCACAGTCCTGGAACCTTCACGCCCCTAAGCGTCTCTCTGTGCGGCTCCTCCACCAAGAAGCCGCCTAGGTCCTAGGACCTTGCTCTGCACCTAATTGTCTGACGGTGTGGCCCCTTCTCCTAGCAGCCACCTTGAGACCCGGTGCAGTCACTCCGAGTCCAAGCGACTCGCTGCGCACTTCCTCCTTCGAGCAGCCGTCTGGAGCCCCAGTGCAGGTCGCTTCGAGTCCAGGCATTTTGCTGAGTGGCCCTCCTCTACAATGCTCCCATTTTTCGGAGTTCACCGCTCCAGCAGGGTGGAGGAGTGTCTTGTTGGGCAACTCAACTTCATAAAGTTCGCTGTGTTGCGGGACTACTGCAACCGGGAACGCCACATCTGGGGTGCCTCTCCAATGGGAGAGACTCATCCGGCGGCTTTGAGTTGGTTCCAAGTCTCTTAAAACCTCATCTTCTTGAATCCTGAGTCCTGGAGCAACATGAAATGCAGCCATCCTCTAGTCCGCCATCTTGAAAACCTCCTAGGGTTTTTATAGTGCTGAATATTGCAACCAAAACCTTACAGATACTAACCACATTCTCTACCATGGAGATATACCTCTGGCCTCTACCGCTAGTTTTGATATCTTACATTTTCTCATTACTCTTCTTATTTTTACTCATGAGATAAGAGTTTTGCTTGACTTCTGAATATTTGGAAGTTTACAAGTTGTCATTTTATTATCAATATGTACTTTAAATTAACTGTGGTCTATTTCCATACTCCAATTTTAATTCTTTGAATTTTCTTGGAACTTATTTTATTCAAGGACATGGTTGATTTTATTTTTATGAAAATAATGCATTTTGTTGTTCAGAGCAGATTTTTATTTAGGTCAATTTCATTCATCATGTTCACATTATCTGTACTCTTCAGAGACTTTTTTGGGAGTTTCTTTTTTTTTTTCCCAGAGATTTATAGTTATATATAATATTTGGGTTTATCCTGATTAACATACATGAATGGAATTTGATTTCAGTTCATGATTCCCTTCATTTCTGCTCGCCCTTTTGCCTCCTATCATCTCTCCCCTTTCTCATTCTCCTTCCTTTAGTCTATTAGACTTCCTTTCGTTCATCTATCAATTTAAATTTCTTTCTACCTATGCATAAAGGTGAAGTACCCTGTTGTATGTGCTAATTTCACTTGGCATTACGTTCTCCATTTGTACCCATACTCCAGCAAATTCCATATTTTATTAAATATGAATGAGTAGACTCCATTGTGTGTGTGTTTGTGTGTGTACACAAATATAGACACACACTGAATTTCTTAATCCATTCATCTATTGACAGGAATCTGGGTTGATTCCATAATTTAGCTATTGTGAATTGTATTGCTATAAACATTGATGTGGCAATATCACTGTAGTACACTTATTTTAGATCTTTTAGGGAAATATCAAGGAGTGGGATACCTGGAACATACGGTGGTTCCATCCCTAGTTTTTTGAGGCACCTCCCTATTTCTTGTCAGAGTGGGTGGGTGTATTTGTCAGAAGTCCCATCAACAAGGTACAAGTGTACCTTTTCCCCACAACCTCATCAGCATTTATTACTGTCTGTATTCTTCTCTGTTGCCATTTTGACTAGAGTTGGATGAGATCTTGGTGTAGATTTGATTTGCATTTCCCTGATTGCTAGAGATGTTGAACACTTTTTCATATACTTGTTGACCATTTGTATTTCTTTTGAGAAGTTTCTCCTTAGAACTTCTGCCCATTTATTGATTGGGTTATTTGATTTTTTGGTGTTAAGTTTTTAGAGATCATTTGAGTATATTTTGGACATTAATCCCCTATCAGAGGAGCAGCTGGCCAAGATTTTTGTCCATCCGTAGGCCCTCTTTTCATGCTCTTAATCATTTCCTTTGCTGTGCAGAAGCTTTTTAGTTTGATGGCATCGCACTTACTGATTCTTGGTTTTATTTTTTGTACTTTGGGGATTTATTAAGGAAGTCGGTGCCAGCACCTATGCGATGGAGTGTTGACCCTATGTTGCCTTCTAGCAGTTGTAAAGTTTCTGGCTTAACTCCTTAGTCTTTGATCCATTTCCTTTGAGTTTTGTTCAGGGTGAGGGATAGAGGTCTAGTTTCATTTTTCTACATAGAGTTAATACTGTTTTCCCAGCACCAGTTGTTAAAAAGGGTGTCTTTTCTACAAAATATATTTTTTGCACCTTTGTTAAATATCACAAGGAATGTGGATTTGTCTCTGTATCTTCTGTTCATGTGTATCTTGATGCCAGTCTGTGCTGTTTTTGTTAATATAGCTCTGTAGTATAATTTCCGATCAGGTATTGTGATGCCTCGTACTTTGCTTTTCTTGCTTAGTATGGCTTTGGTTATTCCGGGTCTCTTATGCTTCCAAATGAATTTAAGAATTATTTTTTTCTAATTTTGTGAAGAATGCCATTGGTATTTTGATGGGGATTGCATTGAATCTGTATATTGCTTCTGGGGAATATGGCCACTTTGACAATGTTAATTCTGCCTATCCAAAAACATGGGATGTCTTTTCATCTTCTAAGATCTTCTTCAGTTTCTTTCCTCAATGTTCTATAATTTTCATTGTAGAGCTCTTTTACCTCCTTGTTTAGATTAATTCCCAAATATTTTATGTTTTTTGAGGTTATTGTGAATGGGATGGTTTTCCTGATTTCCATAGGAAACATTGATTCAGCTGAATCACTGTTCGAGTATGAGAAAGATAATGATTTATGGGTGTTGATCGTGTATCCTGCTACTCTGCTAAACTCATTTGTAAGCTCCAGAAGTCTTCTGGTGTAGTTTTTTGGGTCTTCTAGGTATAGGATTGTATCATCGGCAAACAGAGATAGTTTGACCTCTTCTTTGCTATCTGTATCCCTTTGATTTTCTTTTCTTGCCTTATCTCTCTGGCTAATGTTTCAAGAACTGTATTGAATAGGAGTGGTGAGAATGGACAGCCTTGTCTTATTCCTGATTTTAGAGGAAATGATTTTAGTTTCTCTGCATTCAGCCTGACTTTGGCTTTGGGTTTGTCACAGATGGCCTTTAAGATATCTATCTCTAGCTTCTTCAGCATGTTTGATATGAATGAGTGCTGGATTTTATCAAAGGCCTGCCCTGCATCTATTGAGATGATCATGTGATTCTTATCATTAATTCTCTTTAAGTGGCAAATTAGTTTTATTGGTTTGCATATGTTGAACCAACCTTGCATCCTAGGAATGAAACTCACTTGATCAGGGTGTATTGTCTTTTTGATGTGTGTTTGAATAGAGTTTGTTTCTTCTTTTGAGAAGTTTCTCTTTAGTTCTTTTGCCCATTTATATATTGGGTCATTAGAATTTTGTGTTGGTTTGGGGTTTTTTTTGCTTTTGTTTTTGTTATTGCTACTGGTTTTTTGGTGTTAAGTTTTTCGAGATCTTCGTATAGTCTGGATATTGATCCCCTATCAGAGTAGTTCCTGGTCAAGATTTTCTTCCCTTCTATTTTATTCTGTTTTATTAAGGAGTTCTGCATCTATAGTCCTCAGGGATATTCGTCTATATTTTTCTTTCCTTGATGCACCTTTGTGTGGTTTTGGTATTAGGGTTATACTGGCTTCATAAAATGTATTTGGGCATGTTCCCTCCCTTTCAATATTATGGAATAATTTGAGAAAGACTGGTGTTAGTCCTTCTGTAAAGGTCTGGTGATCTCAGCTGAGGTCCTGGGCTTTTCTCTTTAGGAAGGCTTTGAACTGCTGTTTCAATTTCATTTCCTGATACTGTCTGTTTGGGTTTTCTCTGTCTTCCTGATTCACATTGGGCAGGTCATATGTGTCTAGAAATTTGTCTTCCAGCTTTTCCAGTTTACTGGAGTATAAATTTTCAAAATAGGTTATGATAATCCTTAGGATTTCAGAAGAGTCTGTGGTGATGTCTCCTGTTTCATCTGTGAACTTGTTGATTTGGGTCTTCTTACTCTTTCCTTTGATTACCTTGGCTAAGGGTTTGTCAATCTTATCTTTTTGAAGAACCCACTCTTCGTTGCATTGCTCATGGGTATTATATTCTTATTCTCAATTTCATTGATTTTTAGCTTCGATATTAATTATTTCCTATCCTGTACTGGTTTGAGGGTTAGTTTGTTGTTCTTTTCCTCAGACCTTGAGGTAGAGCATAACCTTATTTACTAGGGATCTAATTTTTTAAAGTAGTCGCTCCTGGCTATAAATTTTCATCTTAGAACTGCTCTTACACAGTCCCAGAGATTTTGATATATCTCTTCTTATTTATTTCTAAGAATTTCTTGATTTTTAGTCACGTTTCATCTTTCACCCATTCTTCATTTGCAAGAGTATTGTTCAATCTCCATGTATTTATATGGTTTCTATTATTTTTCTTGGTGGTGATTTCTGGTTTCATAAAATTTTGATCTAGTAGGATAGAAGGGAACATATCAATTTTTTTTCTACTAGCTAATAGAAAATACAGTCAAGCAGTGACCTCATATATGATCTATTTTGGAAAAAGTACAATGCACAGCTGAGAAGAAGGTAAATTCATCTTTTGGAGTGAAATATTCTATAGATGTCCATTTGATTTATAGTGTTATATGGGTCACAGATATCTTTACTGATTTTATGTTTTGATGATTGTCCATTGATGATAAGGGTGTATTGAAATCACCATGCATTATTGTGTTAGGGTCTATGGGGATTTAACGTCATGGAGTACTTTTTTCCATGTAGTTGAGTGCATTGACATTTGGGGCATGAATGTTTATCATTGTTAAATATTCTTGTTGGATTCTTCCCTTTAGTAGGATGTAGTGGCCTTTTTTGTCTCTTTTCATTAATGTTTTTCTTGAAATCTGCTTTGTCAGATATGAGAATAACTACTCCTGCTTATATTCGTGGTCCGTATGCATGGAATATTTTTTTCCATTCTTTTACTTTCAGCCTATGGATGTCTTTGCCTATAAGAAGAGTCCCTTATAAATAGCTTATGGTCGGGTGTTGTCTTTTGATCCACTCTTCTAATCTATGTCTTTTAATTGGGGAGTTGAAACCATTAACATTCAGCATCAGTATGGATGTATGTTTGTGGTTTCCTGCCATTTGTTTTTTGCTCTATTTTATTCTGTCTTTATTCTCATTTAGGGGATTAGTCTTTGGATGAACTTCCTCTGTTGGGTGCTTTGGGAATTGATTTTTATTTCTTGTGAAGTTTATCTTTGAGTGTTCTTTGTATTGCTGGCTTAGTGCCCATGAATTCTTTTAGTTCTTTCTTCTTGTGAAAAGTTTTTATTTCTCCCTCAATTTGAAACTGAGCTTTGCTGGGTGCAGTAACTTTGGGTGGCAGTTGTTTTCTTTTTGGGCTTAGAACATCTCATTCCAGGTCCTCCTTGATCTTACAGCCTGAACTAAGAAGTCAGAAGTGAGTCTTAATGGTTTGCCTCTAGATGTGACCTGATGTTCTCTCTTGTAGTTTTTAACATTCTTTGCATATTTTCTGTGTTAGGCATTTTGATTATGACATGTCTTGGTCAGCTTCTCATTTCAATAGGTGTATTTCAGGTCTTGTCATTCTCCTGTAAGTGGATATTTATCTAATTTCTGATAGGGAAAACATTCTTTGTAACTATCCCATTGAAAATATTCTTCATAGCTTTAGTTTATATCTCCATGTTCTCTTCTATCCCAGTGATCCTCAGGGAATCTAGGGGCTCTGCCTGGTTTCTCTTCACTTTTTCTATTTCTCTATTGAAATGACCTTTCATCTCCTGTACCTGCTTTCTTAATTCCTTCCTTAGCTCTTCTTTCTAGTTCATGGAACCTCTTTATAACCAGTTTTGTATGACCTCTGGAGTTTCAGCCAACCTCAATCTCAGTGGGATCCTTGTTGGGGGATTGGGTGGGTGGGTTTCCTCATGTTGTCAGAGGTCTGGACATGCACATCAACTGAAGTGGATTCCCCTCTCTTTTTTGCATGTATATGTCCTTTCATGTGTAATTAATTATCTTATTTATTCTAATACTTCTCTCTGTTTCTCATGTATGAGTAGATGCCAAGATGTGGAACCTGAGGTCCCTCTCTGCTTGTTCCTCCTGGAGTCCTTGTTGCTGTTTTAGGGCTTTTGTCTCCATTCTTCTTTTAGTTAGGGCAATTCAGGGCTGAGGTGGAGTAGATTGTGTGTGAAGGGAGATTTACTGGTGCTTGGTTGAGATGTGAGTATTTCTCAGGTGCAGGATCTCTTCTGTGTGGTGTCGAAGTGTCCCTATATCTGTTAGAGGGAGGGAGGAGCGAGGAGTGGCACTAAAGTCAGCAACAGTCTTAAGCTTTATGTTCAATGCCCAGTGTCTGCTTTGATGTCTGTAATAGTATTTACCACCTATATAGGAGTAATGGGGTTGGCCCTTAGCATTAGTACCAATAAAAGAAAAACAAAAACCTGTGAACTAGATCAGGAATTCAACAGCAGGTGTCCACTGTGTCGTTTGGTATATTAGTGATCACCCCAACTTGAATGAGGTGGGAATTACATAGTTTTATCAGTAGTTTGGGTTTTGGTCTCTTGTATTCTTTGTATTAAAGTATAGCATGACATTAGTTTATGAGTGGAGCCAGGTGCACTCTTTTGGTTGGGTTTAGTTCAGCAGCAGAGTCTCTAACCTGTGAACTCTTGAGTGTTCTTTGGGTTCCCTGCACCTCATAGATCGGACCAAAATAAACAATAGTATCATATGTTGTATACAGTACACAGCATTAAAGTAAATACCCAGTTCCTAGTACATTAAGTAGCATCAAAAAACAGTAATGGTAGATTTAGCAATTATCAACAGTATAAACAGTAACCATGAGCTAGATCTGTCTTTAAAGCAAACAGCATGTGTCAAGTATATCATCCACAGCAGTAATGAATGTATCAGCATTAATGGTGGGGGCAGGAGTCCAGTCATCAGGGAGAATGAAGATTTATTAGTAAGTTAGAAAAGAGTTTACAATTTCAAAATGTGAACGGAGACAATGTAGCAGGAGTTTTTATACAGAAAGAAGGGAAAAACAGAAGAAGCAAATAAAGTGGTATTATATGTTTTGTTTGTGATTCTGTGTATAAAACCTTTAGTGTACTGAGATATAAAGTTTTATATATCTAATTTAATAACTGAAAAGACTTTAATAAATGAGGAATTTCATTGTGTGACAATTGCAAGACTCTTCAAGGAAAGAGAAGTTTTCCTATTACTATGTTAAATGACGTTGGTAGTTTGTCTTGTAGTATACCAGCATTGCATTTATTTTTTGTGGTGGTCTGTTGAGGGGAAGTCTTTTCACTGAAAGTGACATTCATGGTGTTCCCTGGAGGATGAGTAGATATTAAACTTGGTAGGAGGAATCATAGGAATGTATTTCTAGAAGAAGGAACTGTATGTACAGAAAAGCAGTGTTTTAGAGATCACATGTTTCCATCACCTTATTTACCTAAACAACATCATGTTACCTCATATATTTTATCTTTTCTCTTGTTATTCCGTGATCTTCAACTTGGGTCAGTTCTCCCTACCACCATATCAGTCTTTGTAATGTAGGGAAATTATTGTGAATGTTTTTTACGTACCTGTCCATGTTCTGTTGAACCTTGTAAGATTGCTTCTTTGAAGGAGAAGCACTACTAGCAACCACAGTAAGAATTACATAAGAAAGGGAGAAATATGGTGGGGTGTTACTGTAGCAAGAAAGAAAAACCAATAGAAGTATGTGTTTTGAACTTTTTCAGAACAAGGGGTAGATAACATGGCACCATCAGTATCAGTGTGCTTATTCCACATCTCTATTGTAACACTCTTGCAATTCTATACAGTAGGAATAGAATACCTACTCAGAATGTGTATTACTTTATATGGGAGATAAAAAGCTGACAAGTAAAAGAGAAACTATCAAGAGTGGGATATAAGGCAGTTGCCCCTGCATTGGGTTCTCAGCTTTTGGATACCAATTGGCTGGGCCACTGCTGTCACTAATAAACGCTGCTTCCTGCTGAATGCCCCACTGCCCTGTCTCTCTGTGCAAGAATCCCACCTTGGCATTAAAATCACAGTGGATGTAGTTGGAGACAAAAATATCACTAGCAGGAAAATTATCCCTTTTAAGAAAGTATTCTACAACCTGAAGTTGAACTCTGAACTATATTATGTAGAATGTGACTGTTTTAGCTTTGGCATGAATATACTTATTAATGAGAACCAGCTACATTCTATAAAAGGAAGAGATAACACAAATTTTATGTGAGAATCTGGTTATGTATCATAATGTGGTTATAATTTCTTATCCTTAAAGTTTAAAGCACTAGTATATTGAATTTTAATTCACATACTATTTGTGTTACTTATTAATAATAGTATTTTTTGTGTGATTTCTTAGGTGAATGATTTTAGATTTTTTTCTCCTGATTTATTTTTCTTTGTTAGTGTAGAAAACAGAATTCCAAGGTGGCCCACAAGATTTCTTCCCCCTGACTTATGTTCTCTCTACACAGTCTTTTCCCCTCCTGTGGATGTGGTTACGTTACTAATCAGTTAATGAGAGTGTCATTATTCTCAGTGAAACATTAAAAGTATGATGAAGCATCACGGAGATGTCCTCCTGCTATTTTGAAGGAATAAATTGCCATGTCATGGAAAGGGCCACATGGTGAGATCCTAGGAAACAGAAAGTGGTCCCTGGCTGACAGAATGCACATGGGGATCTTTGTGTTAGGGCTACAAGGAAATGAAATCGTCCATCAACTTGAAGGAAGTTGAAAGCAGGTCTTTCCGTAGTCAGCCCTGCATATGAAGATATAACCTGTCTATCCTTGATTTCATCAAAATTTCTGACCCATAATACTAGGAAATAATAATTTTGTTTTATTTTAAACCACTCAATTTGTGGGAATTTGTTTACGTAGTAATAGAAAACTAATATGTGTAGTGTTTTGCCCCATAAATAAGATGCTATTATAATAATTTATTTTAAATGTGGGAGCATCTTTGGAACTGGGCAGTAGACAGAGGTTACAGGAATTTTTATAATGATAGAGGAAGTCTAAATTATGTCAAGCATTCTCTTGATAGAAATGTGGGGAAGGAGAACACTACCAATGAGGACTCAGAAGGAGAATAATGTATATGTTATTGAAAACTTGGGGGAGGAGGAAATTGGTACACAGTGATACAAAAACTTTGCAGAGTTCTTATGGTTACATAGAAAGTGGAACTTGAGACAGACTTTGGTATATATAGCTAAAGAGTTTGCCACTTGCCTGGTTTGTTTTGTTGTTAATAAAATACTGGTGGAGAGAAATAAGTTGTGGGAAAAATGTTTAAAAGAACCAGAATTTAATGATTTTTATAATTCTCAACTTTCCAAATGGCAAAAGCTTCTAGAAGCCAGAAATGGGTGCCCAGAGTATAACCTGGAAAAAAAGATTTTTGATTGTATCTTTTGCTTGAACCTAAGAAAGATTAAGTGTTCAGTCACTCAGAGGTCCCCTTCACAAGATTAGGATGTGTTTCACATCTTAATTCAGAGGACCTCTAGAAAGCACAAGTCTTCTCATGAGGAGGACATGGTTTTCTAAAGAGATATTTGGATGTAGCTTTTGTCTAATAGAATGAATTCTCATGAAATCCACAAAAGACTTGCAAAGTTCTTGAGAAAATTATTTTACCTGAAACACTGCTAGGTTAGACTGACAAGGACAGAGTACCAAATGAAGACTCCTGAACCCCCAAAATTCTACTGTTGGGAAGTAGGAGGATAAAACTAGACAGCTGTAGATTTGCCCTATCTTTTATAAAGAAGGAAGGAAGATTCAGAGTGGCACTGAGAGAGAATTATTCCCAGGTTTGGAAACTGAATCAAGAAACTCATTTGCCTGGGTATATTTCAGGATTGTTTTGGACTCTGTTGACTCCTTTTTCTGTACTTTTTCCTCATTTGAATTATAATATCTGTAAACTATTGTCCTTTGTGTGTTCTACCATCAAATGCTGGGAGTGGTGGGCACTGGTAACTCATCTCAAATTTCATAGTTTTCAGAAGGAAAGAAATTGTGCTCCCAAAACTATATTTAATGGATTATATGCAGGAACTTCATCTGCACCTGGACATGATTTACATTTTAAAATCTTGTGTTGATAAAAGATAGATGAGATTCTGGACTTTTGAATCAATGAGAGATACAAATCAGATATACGATGAGACACTTGTAAATTTTACAGAGAGGGTAAATATATTTTGCATTTGGGAGAAAATAAATCATTGGGCAGGCTAGAGGGCAGAACTCTATTTACCACAGTTAGGGAAATTTCAGTTAGTTTATAATTATATTCAGAATTAATTAGGAAGTCTAATGTATTTGTAAATTTTCAGTTTGCCTTGTCTTTTATAGCTTTTCCTTATATAGATTAACTTCAATTCAGTTTTTACAGTGGAAAAATATTATGGTAAGATTTTATTTTAGTAAAGTAAAATACATAGTATTTATTTTAGGTTTTTCATATGTTTAAGAATATTTAAGAAGTGTTGAGACAGGCATGTGTGCTCCTTGTCTTTTGCCATGTGATGCCATGTGCCATCTCTGGACCCTGTCAGCAAAAATGGTCATTACCTGAACTGAGCTAATGCCAATGCCATGCCTTTGAACCTTGGAATGAAGTGATCTTTCTCAGGAATATGTTTCTTCCTAATAATATCAGCCACATTGCTTCACAGTGATTTGCATGCTCTTATATGAACACTTTAGTCTGACACATCAGATAAAACACTTCAGGTGACTATTGAACCCTCAGAAGGAAATAAGATGGGAAGAATTGGGATATAATCTACTTTGCAAAATAGTGAAATAGATGGGGGTTGCTATACTGGTGAGCTGGTGGAACTGAATTGAATTCCCTTGGCAAGTAAAATAGGAAAAATTTAATATCTTTGCCTGGGGAGTATGAGATGAAAATGCCAAGGGCCAGGAATCCAGGAACCTCTTAGTTGGATGATCCAGGCTTAGGATTTCTCATAAGATTGCAATGAAACTGCAGCTGGGAAATCAGTGTTCTTAAGCTTTACTTGGCAAGAGACCAAAGGACTGCTTGTGATATAGTTTCTGCCAAAGTGAGTGACCAGAGAGGAGAAAGATATCATTAGTGATGGGAGCTGCAGTGACTTTGAGAGCATAACCTCTCTATTTTATTGGTCACACATTGAAAGCCGCCTTACAGATGACTGTCATGAGATTTATGTTAAGACTTATGATCTCATTAACATATGCCAGCAATCTAAAGACGTAAAAATGACTACTATTCAGTTCATACTCAGTAGTATATGTATTAACTGACTTATTTTGATCAAATGGGTATTTGTTCTTATTTTTTTATATACCTTTATTTATTTTTATGCAGTGCTGAGAATCGAACCCAGTTACACATGCTAGGCAAGCACTTTACCACTGAGCTATAACCCCAGCCCCTGTTCTGATTTTTTGGTGCTCATGCCCAACCAGTTGTTAAATATTTTGATTTTTGTTCTTGAGATAGGTATTATTATCCTCATGTTATAGATATTGAGTATGAGGTTTCTAGAACTCTGTTCCTCATTAAATAAATGCCAAAACTGGGGAAACAACATTTCTATTTAATGTGTTGCATTAATATTATTGCAAATACAATTGTTATTACTTTGTTTATTATAAAGAATGGTTAGAGATTAAGAAGTGTGGAGTCACTTGTTTTTTTAGTTACTTTTTTATTTAACATAGCTATTACTACAAAGATCCTTTTTTTTTTTTTTTTTTTTTTTTTTTAACGGTGCTGGGGAATGAACCCAGGGCCTTGTACTTGCAAGGCAAGCACTCTACCAACTGAGCTATCTCCCCAGCCGCTACTATGAAGATCTTTAAATAGAAATATTTTAATATCTGAATGTTAATTTAGTGATAATAATTTTTCTCTTATAGGTTTTGCAGCCCTGTGACTTGTTTTATCAGTCTACTCAGACAGGTACAGATCCACAAGTGATTGATATATCAGTAAAATCCCTTACACTAAAGGTGGGTTAAAATATAATCACTCAAATCTTTAGTATACTTTTAAAAATTAATAAAACATAGAAACAAACAATTATTATACCAAGTTTTTTAATCATTAAGTAAGCATAAAAATTAGATTTTGAAAATATTTTTATAATGAATGTTATCCTATGTTTTATTACTGACATTTCCCTGTTTTTATTAATGTGTCTACTATTCTTATAGTACATATAGTTGAAATTACATTTGATAGTTAAGAATTTACAAGATTCATGTAAATACTTAACAGATTGTAGTTAGATTTGGTAATTTAAAAATTAATGTAGGCAATAAATTATATCTCCTATTTTGTGTTAGTAATGTTTAATATTATTTCTTATGATTATTTAGCAGATATAATCTATTTTGAAATAATTTTTTTCCATTTAGGTTTCACCAGTTATCATAAATACCATGATTACTATAACTTCAGCACTTTATACAACTAAAGAAACCTCTCCAAAAGAAATGGCTTCTTCTTCAGCACATTTATGGGAAAAGAAGGATACAAAGAATTTAAAAATGTGGTTTCTTGAAGGATCAAATGAAACTGAAAAAATAACTCCCTCAGTTGAATTGGTACCCAAAGGAGAGATGATGAAATTGAACATTGATTCTATTTTTCTGGTTCTTGAGGCTGGAGTTGGTCATAGAACAGTGCCTATGCTTTTAGCAAAGTCTTCTTTTTCAGGGGAATGCAAAAACTGGAGTAGCCTTATAAATCTCCACTGTCAGCTTGAGCTAGAAGTAAGTATATGTAGTATTTTTCTAGTTTTTAATAACAAATAATACTATGCATAAAATATTTGGGGAATCTTATGTAGCTATTTAAATTATGTTTTTAAAGAGGATTTTATCTCAAGTAAATGGTGAAGGGCAAATCTGAACCATAAAGATAGCCAGCCAACTGAGGAAGGTGCTGAGGAAGGGATTATAATTGTAGGAAGCTCCTGAATGACATGCAGCATGGTTTTCATGCAGAGGAATAGCATGGCCAGAAGGCATATGGTTATGGGAACCATCATGGAAGATCATTTTCTAAAAATATCAAAATGCTTCACTTAAAAAAAAAAATAAAAAATTCTCCCTTTAGGTTCATTATTATAATGAAATGTTTGGCGTATGGGAGCCTTTGCTTGAACCATTAGAAATTGATCAGACCGAAGACTTCAGACCGTGGAATCTTGGAATCAAGGTATATATATATATATATATTTTTAATGTATACATTTCTGTATAACAAATATATACGTATATATAACACACACACACACACACACATATATATAGAAAGTGTGTGTGTTTAATGACTTTTTCTTTTTTAATTTGTTTTTAATTGTCGATGGACCTTTATTTTATATATTTATATGTGCTGCTGAAAATCAAACCCAGTGCCTACACATGTAGGCAAGCACTCTACCACTGAGCCACAACCCCAGTCCTGATGATTTTGTTTTCTTTGAGCAGTTTATATTCATGAGAAGAAACAGAGATTTTTCTATATTCCTTTTGCCCCTCTACATACATGCCTGATTTCGTATCACCATCCCCCATCAAAGTATATTTGAAGTCTGAAAAGTTTTCAAAAATTGATGTCCATACCACATTAGACACTTTAATTTAATCATAGCAAAGTTGAAGTTTTCTCATGTGGTTTTGTCCACATGCTTCCCTGTTTGACCTCTGAATGTGATTTTTCAAATCCAAAGCCAGTGCCACCTGTCCTTCTAATACAAATAGCTTAACATTGCTTATGTACAAGGCACTGTTCTGAATAACATATATTTGCTTTAATCCTCACAACCCCACCACCACCACTGAAAATGATGCAGTTTTTATCAACATTTGTGACATTTGTGACTGAACTATTGGTTAGTGGACTTCCTTAAATAATAAAAACTGCAAAGTAGAATAGATGGGATGCAAATTCAGCTGCAGTTCCCATTCTTCACTACTCTATTATAATGCCTTTGTGTTCTTTTAGGTTTTAGTCTGTACGAAGTTCCCTTTGCTTTCTGGAAGGAGTATTTATCTAACAGTTTTATAGTCTGTCTTTCTATCCATAGAAACTATACAGAGAAGAACGTGTATTATTTTTTGCTTGAAAGATGTGCATTTATGTTATCATGATAATTTATGTTATCATGATAATGTGCTTTAAGATGGACAAAATGGTGCTTCTGAAGCAAAGATTTTAGTATTACCAGCATGTTTTCTGCCTAATAGTGACTAGCCAACCTACAAAGAAATTTTTAGGGGCTTATAACCGGTTAAAGTAACAACAGAAGTGGCTAACTTGGCATGACCAGGTATTATGTATTATATCACTTGATTTCATTTTCTAGATATTTTAGATGAAGGATTTAGATTCAGGAATTCCTTTGGTAATTTTTAAGTCAAAATATGCATGACCAGTAGGTCTTTGAATCCTAAAAAAGGGTAAAAGTTATTGATTCTTACAATGGCATGTCCAAGTAGTTTGAGTAAGGCATTAGAATGCATAGAATTTATTGCCCTTTCTAACTGTATTATTGGATTTGTCTCAAGTTTGTTTTTACTTTGTAGAATGAATTATGTTGTGTTCTCAGAAGGGAATTCTTTTCTTATATGTCATAATTTATCATTTTAGATGAAAAAGAAAGCAAAAAAAGCTATTGTTGAGTCAGATACTGAGGAAGAAAACTACAAAGTACCAGAATATAAAACTGTCATCAGTTTCTATTCAAAAGATCAGTTAAACATTACATTATCCAAATGTGGCCTTGTAATGTTAAGTAATTTAGTTAAGGTAAGAAAATTTATAACTTTAAATGTTGATATACTGGTCTGAGTTGACCCTTTTATTGAGTATATTTATCGTTAATTTTATTGTCATGTGTCCCTTCGTATTCTGTTAATCATTTAGTTTTCCACATTTCATTTAAGAAAACTGTCCCTCATTAGGCATTTACAGAAGCTGCTACTGGATCTTCAGCTGCCTTCATAAGGGATCTAGCACCATTTATGATTTTAAATTGTCTTGGACTTACTATCTCTGTTTCACCGAGTGATTCTTTTAATGTACTCAATGTTCCTATGGCAAAATCATACATATTGAAAAATATGGAGAGTTTAAGTATGGATTATGTACGAAGTAAGGACAATGACCATTTTAATGCAATGACCAGCCTAAGCAGCAAACTCTTCTTCATTCTTCTTAGTAAGTGATAAATTTCCTTCTTGACATTTTATTCAAAATTACATTTTACCCATTGTAGTGTCTTATAGGGTGTATGTGTATGTATGTGTGTGTGCGTGTGTTGTTGTGATGGTGTGGTGGTTTTTTTAATAGGTTGAGACCTTTTTTATCCTTTGTAGTGCTTTGGTTCCTTTTGTCATTAAATCTTTGTTGTCCAAATTTGACATTATTTAGAGCAGGGTAATTAACTGCTAGGGAGGAAAAACTGTTATATCTCTTTCAGTTTTTATAGACCATAAGTATTAGTGAATATTTTAGTCGTATGTGGTATAAAGTATTAGATGTTCCACCAGTTTTGTAGCATTGTGAATCAAAAACAGCTTGAATTCATACAAAATTCTTAAATTATCACAATATCTAGTCATTATGAAGAACAGTCCCAAATCCTTACCCATACCACTTTCTGATACTCTTGATATTTATGTAGTTATTAGGAGGGCATCATTTGAAAAGGGTAATTAGATTTGGGGAAGAGGGGGCAGGCTATGAAAATATTACTCATTCTTGTAGTTAAGAAATAATGCATAATGGGTGTTTCAGAGCATTTCAGTGAATTGATCAATTTACCTCTGTTTGCTTTTGCATTAACATTTCCATGAATGGAAATAGAGTGAGTGAAATTTATATAAATGAGTAACTTCACACCTCAGTACAACATGTATATATTAGATAAGTATATATAAAAGTTTGTTTAACCAAATCCAAGATATATCTAAATATTTAACAGAAATAACTGGAAAAAATGAAAACTAAAAAATTGTAGTTCCCTTGGTATTTTCCAGTGTCTGTCTCAAGGTATTAGTCAGTGACAGCAAACCAGAGATCATTGTTCTTGAATTTTATAATAATTCTCATTGCTCAGATATTTTTTAAAGGTTTAAACTAGGCACAGTGATGCATGCCTGAAATCCCAGCTACTCAGGAGTCTGAGACAGGAAGATCACAGCCTGAGGCCAACTTAGACCCTGTCTCAAATTTAAAAATTCATAATAAAAAGAAGTAGGATGTAGCTCAGGAGTAGAGAGTACCCCTGGTTTCAATCACCAGTATCACAAAAAAAATTAAAAAATAAAAGTTTTAAGATATTTTTTGTATTAACATACTTAATATACAGTGAATTACAATAAAAATTTTCAAACATCTTTATTTAATTTAGCCCCTGTTAACCACTCAACTGCTGATAAGATTCCTTAACAAAGTAGGACGAACGTCTGTACACTGTAAGACACAGAGAATCTGGAGTTGAAAGATCTATTGTTTGTCAAATTGATGCAGTAGAAGGAAGTAAGAAGGTAACAATTCGCTCCCCAGTGCAGGTATGAAATGATTGATTTTTTTTTTTTTTTTTTGGTGTTGGGGGAGGTTCTATTATGCTTACCTATGTGTTGGTTTAAAAAAAAAAACAAATTATTATTAAAAAGTTACGGCTATAATAGAAGTAGTTAATATCAAAGAAGAATATCTCATCAGTAGCTATACTATTAGTAGAATTTGTTCAGTATATGTCTTATAATTTTTTATAGAATGGCTTTATTAGATATTTTGTTAGAAAAACCACCAATATTTTCTTAAGGTTTTTACAGTATATATATCCTTTCTTTGTAATTAGAGACAAATTATATAGCTTTATCTAGGTATATGCAATAAATTGCATATATTTTAAGTTGAGTTTTGATACAAAAATACACTTATGAAACCTTGATCACAGTCAAGATAAAAAGCATGGTTTTTATCCAAAAAACTTCCCCTTCTCCCTACTTCCCCCTTCCTACATATCTACCGATCTCAGTGTGAATTATTATATAGTCTTGAATTTTATATAAATGGAATGGAATACAGAATGGAATTGAGCTTCTTTCACTCCATTTTATATGTATCAGCTTCTGTGAATAGTGTTGTTACCCTTACTTGCTGAGAAGTAATCCATTGTATGGAGATATCACATATCCATTTTGAGTGACTCATTGTATACATTGCAAGGTAAAGATTGAGGTTCAGTTTTCCAGATGACTTTCCAATTGCTACAACTCAGATTATATTTTTCCCTACAAATTTTCTTGATACTTGCCAAAAATTAATTGACCATGTATGCAGATGGTTCATTTCTGAACTTAATATTCTGTTTCATTACTCTGTTTGTCTTTATGTTGGTACCATATTGTCTTGATTACTAAATCTTTTGAAATCAGGTAGTAAAAGTTGTCCCTCTTAGTTCTTTTCTGAAGTTCTTCGGATATTGTAGGTTCTTTCTATTTCTGTTTCAATTTTAGTCACGTTATCTATTTTTATCAAAACAAGCTAAAATTGACTTTTTTTAATTTTAATATTCACTTATCCATTACTAGCATTTAGAAATAGATTATTTTTCTGTTAACCCAGATTGTACAACCTTACTAGACTCATACATTCTAGTAGATTTAAACAGTTGTGTAGCTATAGACAATAAAGACATTTTTATTTCATCATTTCCAATCTGGGTGTGTTTTATTTTATTTTTTCTTGCCTTTTTATTTTTCTGAGTTTATTGAGAAGATCTTAAAATTTTTGTTGGGATGACAGATTACATTGATTTAAAAATGTTCAATCAACTCTGCATTCCTAGGATAAATCTCATTTGATCTTGAAGTACTGTTAAACTTTTGGTATATTATTAGACTGTTTGCTAAAATTGTGATTAAAATTTTTGGATCTATATTCAAAAAGAATTTTGGTCTAGAATCTTAATGTATTGTGTGTCTTGTGGAAAAGTTTTAAACTATGATTTTAATTGATTCGATTAATAGGTATTGGGCTGTTCAGATTAAACACTACTTTTTTTTTTTTTTTTTTGATGATGTTAGGTACCAAATCCAGGACCTTGCACTTGCTAGGCAAATGTTCTACCATCTACATCTAGAGCTATACCGTCTTTTCTATTTAAGTGAACTCTTTCATTCGTGAAATTTGTTTATCTCACCTAAATTGATGAATTTGGTAACATTAAATTGTTCTTATTATCCCATATTTTAACATGTGTGAATTTGAAGTGACAATTTTTAGAGCAATGACCTTAAATAGACTTTATTTAAAATGCATCATTAGATACTTAAAACATTTTGTTTATTGTAATTTACCTACTTCCCTCAATGCAAACAAACCAATTGACATATCCAGGTTACTATTCATATTTTTAATACCAATAAAAGAGACAAGCTGCATGTCTATGAGGGATTAGGTAAGTACTCCATAGAACCATTTCAAATGAAAAAGAATTTAGAAGGAGGAAAGGGAAGACAGGAAGGAAGGAAGGATAAAAGTGAAAAAGGAGTAAAAAGAAAAGAAAGAAAAACAATAGAATCAAAGATTGCTACAATATATTATTGGAAGTACCCATACATTAAAACATTTTTTTCAAAAGCAGAAATAGAGATTTAAAATAGCATATATAAAACTGAATATTTGTTGTGAATTACAGGTGTGTGTGTGTGTGTGTATGTGTGTATGTGTGTGTGTTTGTGGTTTTGTTATTGTACAGATAAACAAAATATTTCAGGTATTATACCAATAAGTTCTTTATAGATAGAATGATTTAGAATTTCTTTGTTTTTTGTATTTTTAAATGTTGTGATATATAAATTCATTACTTTTGGTATTCAGAAGAAATAGAATCTGTCGTCATGGTCACAGAAGTAGTTAATAGTAGAGCCAGGATTTGATCTCTGATTTTTTGTTGTTTTTGTTTTGTTTTGTTTGGTTTTGTTTGTTTTACCTTAGTTATCCGTGTTCCTTCTCCTATTACTGTGCGGCTATATAGTGATAAAATTTAGGATGAACTTAGGCTTCAGCATACATTTTTTTTTTATTGTAAACAAATGAGATACATGTTGTTTCTCTGTACATGGCATAAAGGCATACCATTTGTGTAATCATAAATTTACATAGGGTAATGTTGTTTGATTCATTCTGTTATTTTTCCCTTCCCCCCCACCCCTCCCACCCCTCTTTTCCCTCTATACAGTCCTTCCTTCATCCATTCTTGCCCCCCTCCCTAACCCTAACTCTAACCCTAACACTAACCCCTCCCACCCCCCATTATGTGTCATCATCCACTTATTAGTGATATCATTCGTCCTTTGGTTTTTTGAGATTGGCTTATCTCACTTAGCATGATATTCTCCAATTTCATCCATTTGCCTGCAAATGCCATAATTGTATCATTCTTTATGGCTGAGTAATATTCCATTGTATATATATACCACAGTTTCTTTATCCATTAATCAATTGAAGGACATCTAGGTTGGTTCCACAATCAGGCTATTGTGAACTTGAGCAGCTATGGACATTGATGTGGCTGTATCTCTGTAGTATGCTGATTGTAAATCCATTGGGTATAGGCCAAGGAGTGGGATAGCTGGGTCAAATGGTGGTTCCATTCCAAGTTTTCTAAGGAATCTCCACACTGCTTTCCAGAGTGGCTGCACTAATTTGCAGCCCCACCAGCAATGTATGAGTGTACCTTTTTCCCCACATCCTCACCAACACCTATTGTTGCTTGTATTCTTGATAATCGCCATTCTAATTGGGGTGAGATGGAATCTTAGGGTGGTTTTGATTTGCATTTCTCTGATTACTAGAGATGTTGAACATTTTTCCATATGTTTGTTGATTGCTTGTAGGTCTTCTTCTGTGAAGTGTCTGTTCATTTCCTTAGCCCATTTGTCGATTGGATTCTTTGCATTCTTGGTGTAGAATTTTTTGAGTTCTTTATAGATTCTGGAGATTAGTGCTCTATCTGAAGTATGATTGGCAAAGATTTTCTGCCACTCTGTAGGCTCTTTCTTCACATTGCTGATAGTTTCCTTTGCTGAGAGAAAGCTTTTTAGTTTGAATCTATCCCAGTTATTGATTCTTGCTTTTATTTCTTATGCTATGGGAGTCCTGTTGAGGAACTCTGGTCCCAAGCCAACATGTTGAAGCTCTGGACCTACTTTTTCTTCTATAAGATGCAAGGTCTCTGGTCTGATTCCGAGGTCCTTAATCCATTTTGAGTTTAGTTTCATGCATGGTGAGAGATATGGGTTTAGTTTCATTCTGTTGCATATGGATTTCCAATTCTCCCAGCACCATTTGTTGAAGAGGCTATCTTTTCTCCATTGCATATTTTTGGCCCCTTTGTCTAGTATGAGAAAATTGTATTTATTTGGGTTTGTGTCCGTGTCCTCTATTCTGTACCATTGGTCTACCTTTTTATTTTGGTACCAATACCATGCC
This sequence comes from Sciurus carolinensis, assembly GCF_902686445.1. Taxonomy (NCBI): domain Eukaryota; kingdom Metazoa; phylum Chordata; class Mammalia; order Rodentia; family Sciuridae; genus Sciurus; species Sciurus carolinensis. The sequence continues at coordinate 78,006,968 of NC_062226.1, forward strand.
GTTTTTGTTACTATTCCTTTGTAGTATAGGTGAAGTTCTGGTATTGCAATACCCCCTGCTTCACTCTTTCTGCTAAGGATTGCTTTAGCTATTCTGGGTTTCTTATTCTTCCAGATGAATTTCATAATTGCTTGCTCTATTTCTGTAAGGTATACCATTGGGATTTGGATTGGAATTGCATTGAATCTGTATAGCACTTTTGGTAGTATGGCCATTTTGACAATATTAATTCTTCCTATCCAAGAACATGGGAGATCTTTCCATCTTCTAAGGTTTTCTTTAATTTCTTTCTTTAGTGTTCTGTAGTTCTCATTGTAGAGGTCTTTCACCTCTTTTGTGAGATTGATTCCCAAGTATTTTATTTTTTTCGATGCTATTGTGAATGGGGTAGTTTTCCTAATTTCTCTTTCTGAAGATTCATCACTTATGTATAAAATGCATTGGATTTATGTGCATTGATCTTATATCCTGCTACTTTACTGAATTCGCTTATGAGTTCTAAAAGTTTCTGGTGGAATTTCCTGGTTCCTCTAAGTATATAATCATGTCATCAGCAGATAGGGATAGTTTAAGTTCTTCTTTTCCTATTCGTATCCCTTTAATTTCTTTGGTCTGTCTAATTGCTCTGGCTAGAGTTTCAAGGACGATATTGAAAAGAAGTGGTGAAAGAGGGCATCCCTGCCTTGTTCCAGTTTTTAGGGGGAATGCTTTCAGTTTTTCACCATTTAGAATGATATTAGCCATGGGCTTAGCATAGATGGCCTTTACAATGTTAAGGAATGTTCCCACTATCCCTATTTTTCTAGTGTTTTGAGCATGAAGGGGTGCTGTATTTTATCAAATGCTTTTTCTGCATCTATTGAAATAATCATGTGATTCTTGACTTTAAGTCTATTGATAGGATGAATTACATTTATTGATTTCCTGATGTTGAACCAACCTTGCATCTCTGGAATGAAACCCACTTGATCATGGTGCACTATCTTTTTAATATGTTTTGTATGCGATTTGCTAAAATTTTGTTTAGAATTTTTGCATCGATGTTCATTAAGGATATTGGTCTGAAATTTTCTTTCCTCGATGTGCCTCTGTCTGGTTTAGTTATCAGGGTAATATTGGCTTCATAGAATGAGTTTGGGAGAGTTCCCTCCTCTTCTGTTTTATGGAATACTTTGAGAAGTATTGGAATGAGCTCTTCTTTAAAGGTTTTGTAGAACTCGACTGAGAACCCATCTGGTCCTGGACTTTTCTTTGTTGGTAGGCTTTTGATGACCTCTTCCTATTTCATTGCTTGAAATTGATTTATTTAAGTTGTATATGTCCTCCTTGTTCAGTTTAGGCAATTTATACGTCTCTAGAAACCTGTTGATGTCTTTGAAATTTTCTATTTAGTTGGAGTATAGATTTTCAAAATAGCTTCTAATTATGTTTTGTATTTCAGTCGTGTCTGTTGTGATATTTCCTTGTGCATTCTGAATTTTAGTGATTTGGGTTTTCTCTCGTCTTCTCTTTGTTAGTGTGGCTAAAGGTTTATCAATTTTGTTTATTTTTTCGAAGAACCAACTATTTATTTTGTCAATTTTTTGTATTGTTTCTTTTGTTTCAATTTCGTTGATTTCAGCTCTGAGTTTAACTATTTCCTGTCTTCTACTACTTTTGATGTTGGTCTGTTCTTCTTTTTCTAGGGCTTTGAGCTGTAGTGTTAGGTCGTTGATTTGTTGAGTTTTACTTCTTTTATTAAATGCGCTCCATGACATAAATTTTCCTCTAAGTACTGCTTTCATAGTGTCCCAGAGATTTTGATATGATGTTTCTTTGTTCTCATTTACCTCTAAGAATTTTTAAATTTCCTTCCTAATATCTTCTGTTATCCATTCATCATACAATAGCATATTGTTCAATCTCCAGGTGTTGGAGTAGTTTCTGTTTTTTACTCTTTCATTTATTTCTAATTTCAATCCATTATGATCTGATAGAATACAAGGTAGTGTCTCTATCTTCTTGTATTTGCTAACTTTAGCTTTGTGGCATGATATATGGTCTATTTTAGAGAAGGATCCATGTGCTGCTGAGAAGAAAGTGTATTCGCTCTTGGTTGGATGGTATATTCTATAAATGTCTGTTAAGTCTAAATTATTGATTGTGTTATTGAGATCTATGGTTTCTTTGTTCAATTTTTGTTTGGAAGATCTGTCCAGTGGTGAGAGAGGCGTGTTAAAATCACCTAGTATTATTGTGTTATGGTCTATTTGGTTTCTAAAATTGAGAAGGATTTGTTTGACATACATGGATGAGCCACTGTTTGGGGCATAGATGTTTATGATTGTTATATCTTGCTGATTTATGGTTCCCTTAAGCAGTATGAAATGTCCTTCTTTATCCGTTCTGACTAACTTTGGCTTGAAGTCCACATTATCTGAAATGAGGATGGATACTCCAGCTTTTTTGCTGAGTCCCTGTGCATGGTATGTTTTTCCCCATCCTTTCACCTTTAGTCTGTGGGTAGCTCTTTCTATGAGATGAGTCTCTTGCAGACAACATATTGTTGGATCTTTCTTTTTAATCCAATCTGCCAGTCTATGTCTTTTGCTTGATGAATTCAGGCCATTAACATTCAGAGTTATTATTGAGATATAATTTGTATTCCCAGTCATTTGGTTCATTTTTTTAATTTTATTTATTCATTTATTTTTTTTTGACACAACTTGGTTCCTCCTTTATTTGACAGTTCCTTTAGGATAATTCCTCCCTTTGCTGATTTGCTGCTTTGTTTTTTATCTCTTCCTCATGGAATATTTTGCTGAGAATGTTCTGTAATGCTGGCTTTCTTTTTGTAAATTCTTTTAGCTTTTGTTTATCATGGAATGATTTTATTTCATCGTCAAATTTGAAGGTAAGTTTTGCTGGGTATAAGATTCTTGGTTGGCATCCATTTTCTTTCAAGGCTTGAAAAATGTTGTTCCAGGCCCTTCTAGCTTTTAGGGTCTGGATTGAAAAATCTGCTGATATCCGTATTGGTTTCTCCCTGAATGTAATTTGGTTCTTTTCTCTCACAGCCTTCAAAATTCTGTCTTTATTTTGTATGTTAGGTATTTTCATCATAATATGCCTTGGTGTGGGTCTGTTGTAATTTTGTGTATTTGGAGTCCTACAAGCCTCTTGAACTTGATTTTCCATTTCATTCTTCAGATTTGGGAAATTTTCTGATTTTATTTCATTGAATAGATTGTTCTTTCCTTTGGTTGTTTCTCTAAGCCTTCCTCAATCCCAATAATTCTTAAATTTGGCCTTTTCATGATATCCTATAGTTCTTGGAGATTCTGTTCATGATTTCTTACCATCTTCTCTGTTTGTTCAACTTTGTTTTCAAGGTTAAATATTTTGTCTTCAATATCTGAGGTTCTGTCTTCCAGGTGTTCTATTCTATTGGTTGTGCTTTCTATGGAGTTCTTATTTTGGTTTATTGTTTCCTTCATTTCAAGGATTTCTGTTTTTTTTTTTTTTTTTTTTCAATATCTCTAACTCTTTATTGAAATGGTCTTTTGCTTCCTGTATTTGCTCTTTTAACTGTCGATTGGTGCTATCATTCAATGCCTGCATTTGCTCTTTCATCTCATCATTCAATGCCTGCATTTGCTCTTTCATCTCATCGTGTGCTTCCCTGATCATTTTAATTATGTACATTCTGAACTCCCTTTCTGTCCTTTCTTCTGCCATGCTGTTGTTGGATTTTATTGATGTAACATCTAGATTTGTTTGGGGCCTTTTCTTCCCTTGTTTTCTCATATTGTTCAGGTATCAGTGGACCATTAAGATATTGCACATTTCCTCTATTGACATATAGTGTCCCTGAAGATTTCTAGTATATGACTTCCTAGCCTTCCGTATCCTGAAGTCTTGGAGGAAGTTGATAATGCGGTGCTCCACAAGGAAGCTCCCTCTCTAGGGTTGGTGACCCTCAGGTGGGGTATATTCCCTGCTAGTGGACAGAGGTGCCTCCACTTGTTGACCATTGGTCATCCAAAGGGGAACTAGGCTGCGGGCTGAGGCAAGGCCTGTTTGTGCCTGTGTCTCTGGTTTTACCGTCCTTGTGGGAAAACCTCACCCGGCAGGGAAGACTCACCCGGTGGGGAGGTCTCGCTGGTCAGTTCCCCTCCTAGAGGTTCCCCTCAATCTACAACTACTGCCTGGGCTGGGCTGCCTTCCTCTGCAACGTTCCCAGGGGCCCGGACCTACCTCCTGGGCCTGGGAGCCTCACCCTTCGCAGACGAGTCTCCTTAGGCTGCCTCTCCTCAGAGAATCTGCCCGCAGTCCTGGAAACTTCGCTCTGCCCCTAGGAGTGTGTCTGTGCGGCTCTTCCAGCAAGAAGCCGCCTAGGTCCTGGGACCCTGCTCCGCACCTAATCGCCTGGCTATGCGGCCTCTCCTGTGAGCCGCCACCTGGAGACCCGTAGAATAGCTCCGAGACCCAGAGACCCGCCACACACCTCTTCCTCCGGACAGCTGCCTGGTGTTCCGATGCAGTCACTAGGAGTCCAAGCAACTCACTTCGCGTCTCCTCCTCCCGCCAACTGCCTGTAGCCCTAGGCAGTCGCTCCGAGTCCACGTGACCCTCCCCGTTCCTCCTCCTCCTCGCGGTAGCCCCCCGGGTGTTCAGGAGCGGTCGCTCCGAGACCAAGCGACCCACTGCGCTCCTCCTCCAGGCAGGCCCCCGGTGTTCAGGAGCGGTCGCTTTGAGTCCAAACAACTCACCACTTTCCTCCTCCTCTGAGCAGCCACCCGGAGCTCTGATGCAGTCACTCCTAGACCAAGCTACCCGCCACGCTTCTCCTCTTCCTCCGGGCAGCCCCCTGGTGTTCAGAATGGTCTATCTGAGTCCAAACAGTTCGCCACGCAGTTCCTCCTCTGGCAACCGCCTGTAGCTCTGGTGTAGTCCCTCCGAGTCCAAGCGACCTGCCGCGCTTCTCCTCCTCCTCCTCTTCCTCCGGACAGCCCCCCTGTGTTCAGAAGCGATCGCTCTGAATCCAAGCAGCTGGCCACACAGCTCCTCCTCAGCAGCCGCCCAGAGCCCCAGTGTTTGCTCCGAGCGCTGTGCTGAGCAGCCACCTATACGATGATCCCAGTTGTCCAAGTTCACTGCTCCAGCGGGGGAGGGGTTTCTTGCTGGGCAACTCTACTTCACAAAGTTCCCTGAGTTCCGGGACTACCGCCCCATCCGGGACGCCTCCTCAATGGGAGAGACTCACCTGGCGGCTTTGAGTTGGTCCCAAGTCTCTCACTATCTCCTCTTTTGAATCCTGAGTCCTGGAGCAACATGAAATGCAGCCGCCCTTAGTCTGCCATCTTGAAACCCTCCAGCATACATTTTTTAAAATGTATTTTGGAGGAATTTATTTCTCACTGTATCCTCACAGCAGTAAGGTGCCAACTTGGAATCAGATGCTGGTGAAGGCAGAAAGGCAAGAGGGACTGGATATGTCCCCAAGGGCAGAAGAAAAAAACGGGTAGAGTTATAGTAGGCTTTTATGATTCCTTTTTCCAGACATTTGGCCTTTCCTAGTTTTAAATCATTAGTTTATTCTCTGCTTCCAAACAACTTTTTCCACACTAAATTTGATGAGTAAACAAATCAAAATCATAACTTCGATAACTAACTTCACATTCCAAACATGCATTTTTGGAAGCATGTAGATCTTAGTAGGCTCCATATGTATTGGTGGCAAGTTGAATATAAAATTTATTTGAAATTTTATTTGTAATTAAAAAAGTCATTATAAAACTTACACCTAATGTCTATTGTATGAACTCTGAACTTTGCTGGTTTGATATCAAATCTTGTTTTTAGAAAGATTTTTCAGTTGTATTTTTAATTTTGAGAAGATTATTATATACAGTCCTCTTTGTGCACAGCATGGAATATAACAAATGTTGACGTTTAAAGTTTTGTCTTCAAATTAAAAAAAAAAAAACAGGTAAAGTTGAAGTCATCTATTTTGTTTTCTTCTTAGTCCATATTTACTTCTTTATTCTTAGAGGAAATATCAATTTGGTTGTGTGGTATATGTATTTCCATGTTGTGTTTTTAACTATGAAAATATATTCTATTACATAAATATACCAATTCTAAATTTTTTTTTTTTTTTTTTTTTAACCATGCCAGCATCAGACCCAGGGCCTTTCACATCCTAGGCAAGCATTCTACCACTGACCTACATCCCCAGCAAGAAAGTTTTCTTAATCATTGCCCTATTTATGAGGTGGTTTCTTGTTTCCTAATAACATCAGTTTTGTAGAGAACATGACTATTTTTTGAACCATATGTGTAAATATTTCTCTGGGTATATGACCAGGAGAAAAATTACTAAGTCTTTAAGTAGGGGACTATTCATTTCTTTGCCCAATTATTTTCTGAATAATTTTTATCAACTTGTATTATACCAGCAATATGCAGGAGTTCTTGTTCACCTTTTTTTTAGCTGTTGATATTATAAGGCTTATGATTTTTTTTCCTGGCCTGTTGGTATGAAAACATATCTAATGATTATGATTTTCATTGTCTTAATTTCCAGGAAGTTGAGTATTTTTTCCTCTGTTTTTTTGTCATTCAGGTTTTCTTCTATGCGAATCACACACTTATATTGTTTGCATTTTTTCTTTTGATTGCAGTGTTCTTAATGATTTTACAGATTTTTGTGTGCATACTGGCTATGAATTCTTTGTTATCTATATTGCAGACATTTCCCACCCAGTCACATTTTTCATTTCTGTCACATAAATAAAAATTTGATATATTTTTCCTGTGAATTGTTCTCTACTCTTTCTGCCTAAATAAAACCATGTGTCTAAATAAATTAATCCCTGTCTCAAGGTCAGTAAGGTATTATCTTTCATCCCTGAAGATGTTTAAAGTTTTATTTTTAAATTCTTTTTTTTTAAGCTGTAGAAGCTTTTCATATATTTTTTAGGATAAATGATACTGTTCTAATTTATATGAACAAGATGAATGTCACCTGATAGTACCTTTACTTTAGGGTATTTTAGATAGACATTTACAAAATATATTTAGTTTCTTATATTAATAATATTAAATATGTTGTATTTTTCTTTCCCAGATTAGAAATCATTTTTCAATTCCAATCTCTGTTTATGAAGGAAGTACTTTGTTGGGAATTGCTTCACCTGAAAATGAATTCAACATACCATTAGCATCTTACCGGTAATTTTTTTTCTTTATCCTTTTGATTGTTCTTTCATAGAGTTTTTAGTTTTAGATATGGATATTTATCTTTAACTTATCAAATTTTCATCAAATCCTGTTAAACATCTAATTTATTTAGGTTTTAAGACTCCTAGGTGGTTCTTTTCAAAAAGAAATATTATTTAATTAATTTATACCATCTAAATTATTTATGCTTTTATTAATACATATTATATTTTTGAAGTATAATCATCTTAACCATAGTCATATGTATTCATGAGTTTTAAAAATGTCTAACAGCATTATTGGTGGTTTCTAGATTTATATATTGTGAGCTGATTTTTACTTTTCAAAAGTATAATAGAATTTTAGTGAAATTCTTTTTGAAAAAATATCTTTTAAATTAACAAAATAATGCTAGTTTTATAATTGTAAATTTAACATTATAACAAATAAGTATTGTTCAGGCTATTTAATTTACAATTTAAAATAATCTCTTCTGTGGAGAATGGATTCTCTTGAAGAATAAACTTTCTGTAGAGTTAAGCATTGTAGTTTGTTCAAATGCTATTTCAGAACACACGCTAGTAAAGGATACTTACATTAATGCTAGGGAAGGAAAAAGGCAAATCTACAGTTTTTAAGTGTCCCCTAGCACTGTTCATTCTAATCCATGCCTGAAAGTTTAGGAAGGTATTCTGAATGCTTAGAAAACAGTATTGCAGTTTGGGGCACATATTTTCTCATAGATACACCTACAAACCCAAACATGCCTCTTATTGCTTAATTCAGAAATTCAGAGGGAAAGAATTGTATCGTCAAGAACAATAACAAAAAATAATCATTTACAATATCAGACATTGTTCTAGAAAGTATTTTAAGGTTTGTTAAAAGACCAATTTTAGATAACTTGTAAGATATTTAAAAATTCCTGTGAAGAACTTTTAATTCATTTGTACTTGGATAATAATATTTAATGGCATTCATAGTGACAAAAATGGCATGGTATTGGCACCAAAACACACATATAGACCAGTGGTGCAGAATAGAAGACACAGAAACAAACCCATAAACACAGTTATCTCATACTAGATGAAGGTGCCAAAAACATAAACATTGGGGAAAAGATAGCCTCTTCAACAAATGGTGCTGGCAAAACTGGAAATCCACATGTAGCAAAATGAAATTAAACTCCTATCTCAACTGCACAAAAATCAACTCAGAGTGGAGCAAGGACCTACACACTAGAACAGAGACCTTGCAACTAATAGAAGAAAAAAAAGGAGGCCCAAATCTTCACCATGTTGGCTTAGGTAATGACTTCCTGAATAAGACCCCTAACCAGGCGCATGGCACACACCTGTAATAACAGTGGCTTGGGAGGCTGAGGCAGGAGGATCAATGCTAGACTCTGAAAAAGTGAGGCATTAATCAACTCATTGAGACCCTGTCTCTAAATAAAATACAAGTAAGGCTGGGGGTGTGACTCGGTGGTCGAGTGCCCCTGAGTTCAATCCCCCAGTATTCAAAAAAACAAACAAACAAAAACTAGTCCCCTAAAGCACAAGAAGTAAAATCAATTATCAATAAATGGGATGGAATCAAACTGAAAAGCTTCTTCACAGCAAAGGAAACAATCAAGAATGTGAATAGAGAGCCTACAGAATGGGAGAAAATCTTTACCACATACACTTCAGATAGAGCGTTAATCTCCAGGATATTAGTAAAGAACTTAAAAAATGTAATACCAAAAAACCAAATAACCCAATCAATAAATAACAGGCACTTCCCAGAAGAAGAAATAATAATTGATCAACAAATATATGAAAAATGTTCAACATCCTTAGCAATTAGAGAAATGCCAATCAAAACTACACAGAGATTTGATCTCATTCCAGTTAGAATACAAGCAGCAATAAATGTTGGTGAGGATGTGGGGTAACAGATACACTCATACATTGCTGGTGGGACTGCAAATTGGTGCAACCACTTGGAAAGCAGTATGGAGATTCCTATGAAAACCTGGAATGGAACCCTGTGTGACCCAGTTATCCCACTTCTGGGTTTATATCCAAAGGACTTAAAATCAATATGGTACAGCGACTGAGCCACATCAATGTTTATAGGAGCTCAGTTCTTTTTTTTTTTGGGGGGGGGGTCTGGGGATTGAACCCAGGGCCTTGTGCTTGCAAGGCAAGCACTCTACCGACTGAGCTATCTCCCCAACCCCAGGAGCTCAATTCTTAATAGCTAAACTATGGAACCAATATAGGTGCCCTTCAACAGATGAATGGATAAAGAAAATGTGGTATATATACACAATGGAATATTACTCAGCCTTAAAAAAGAATGAAATTATAGCAATTGCTGGTAAATAAATGGAGCTGGAGAATAGAGCTAAGCAAAATAAATCAATCCCACAGAACCAAAGGCCAGATGTTCTCTCTGATATGTGGATGCTAATTCACAATGGGCAAGAATGGAGGTACTTAGGATTAGACGGAGAGGAGTGAAGGGAGGGGAGGGAATATGGGGTGGGATAAACAGTGGAATGAATCGGACATTATTACCCTCTGTGCATATGTGATTACATGACCTGTGTAATTCTGCATCATGTACAACCAGAAGAATGAGAAGTTATACTCCATTTATGCATGATATATCAAAATGCATTCTGCTGTCATATTTAACATGATAAGTATAACAGATTTTTAGAAAGTTAATGCCATTCTGCTTTTTAAGAATTTCTGCCAAATATTTTGTGACTCTGTAGTAGAGAAAAAAAATATGCTCAGACTTTTGTTCAAGGCTAAATAATACTTCATTGTGTGACATTTAATCTGCTTTAATTAGAGTTTTTAATGACTATCTAGAATTTTACATTATTCCAATGATTAGATGTATGTGCACTTAAATATTTATAAGGGCTTAAATTAACAAATGGTATTTTTCTCTATAGATTTTGACTATGCTGATCCTTAAATTTAGTTAATAAATATTTATCAAGTGTTTTGTTGTGGGTGAGGCATTGTAAGATACCAAAATGAATTGGACATGATTGTTACCATCGAGAGTTTGTTACGTTTTCTAAATATATAAGGTAGGAAAAAGTGGGTTTTAGAGAGTTACAGAAAGTGTTATTGGGAACTATGGAAAACAAAGGATCAGTGATTGACTTCTGGGGGAGATATATAAAGTACAGATAAAATACAATAATGTTGAGATTAGATGGGGACAGAAGTAGAAGGAATTGCATGAACAAAGATGAAGAAGAATGAAATGATAGGGATTTCATATAGAGTAGTAAAGAATAGTCTGAATTTCATTGGAATATAGAGTATGTATTGAAAAATGGAATTTGAAATATAGTTAAGTTCACATATAAGCAATTTCTCTCATTTTTCTTGTTGCCAGTTTTATAAATCTTACCTCCACCTAGTAATATCATCTTTTTTTTTTTTTTTCATTCTTGTCTCATAACATTTGTTCTTCTGGTTTGTTTGTTTTTTGTGGTGCTGGGAATTGAACCCAGGGCCTTGTGCATATGAGGCAAGCACTCTGCCAACTGAGCTATATCCCCAGCCCTGTTCTTCTGTTTTAAGACCACTCATTCTACCACCTTTTCTCATTTAGAATATCCTACTATTTGATCATTTTCTGTTCTGAAACAGAACAGAATTTTCTCTTTTGAACTTCCCCACACATATTTCTCTAACTCTAGCCCACCTCATAACTCTTTGGGAAACGTTTCACTTCTTCATTTTATTTTTTAAGGTACAGGGAATTGAATACAGGGACATGTAACCACTGAGCCACATCCCCATCCTTTTTATTTTTTATTTTAAGACAGGATCTCGCTAAAGCTGCCTTTGAAATCGTGATCCTCCTGCCTCAGTTTCCCAAGCCACTGGGATTACAGGTGTGCACCACCCATGCCAGACAAAATTTTTCGCTTCTGTAGAACACCTTCCAGTTTGTCTCAAAAGAGTTGACCACTCTGTTATGCCCTCAGTCTTCTGTATATATTTGCTCTTTTGGTACCTATTACAGTATAGTAGTTACCTTTTAATATTACATTTACTACTTGATTATGATCTCTTTAAGAATAAAAAATGTTTTACTGGTTTGTATATTTTAAACTTTGCCTTCTCATTGCTACATAACAGGCCCAAGGAATATTTTGATAAAATATTTCGATGAGTGTGTTGACTTCAGTAGAAAATTAATTTTTTTCCTTAATTGTTGGAATAATGGAAAGTAGAATGAAAATTATGGAGAGGATGTACAAATAGAATAGATTGTCTGAAACTCATTGAATAAATAATTCCTTGTAAGTCAGGTGGTAAGAAGAGTCTAATATTTCAAAGACCAGTAGCTTAAAGTCACTGAAAAGGGACATGCAGAGAATCAGGTGTAGAGGGTTCATTGTTAAATGTGGGAAACTTTTGTTAACATCAGATGTCTTTATAGAAATACAAAATAGTTAATATTTTAGGACAAGAGCTTAGGAAAAATAGGGATAGAGATAGTTTTTACAGTTGTTCATCTATAAAGAATACTCATAGCTAGTTAGTTTTACAAATAAATAATATTTCTAGAGGCTGAGAGTATAGCTCAGTGGTAGAGTACTTGCCTAGCATACTTAAAGCCCTAGGTTGAACCCCATCACCACACATACATATAAATATCTCGTGTTTTTTCTAGCAGATAGCTTAGTGTAAAATTTATTACACCTAGCCAGCCATGGCAGCATGTTTCTGTAATCCCAGCAACAGGGGAGGCTAAGGCAGGAGATAACATGTTCAAGGTCAGCCTGGGCAACTTAGCCAGACCCTGTCTCAATGTTTTAAAAAATAAAAATGATTGAGGATATATATAACTCAGTGATATAGTGCCCTAGGTTCAATCCCCAGTACCACTAAATAAATGAACAAAAACTCCTTTAAAATTTTTTAAATAGAAAATCAATACACCTAAAGATATTGTTGAAATGTAAATACAGAATGTAATATTCAAATATAAAGATTAATCAATTGATAAGCCATGATTCTGTCACCATTTTCTTGTACCTACTCCTCTGCATCTGTGCCCCACATTTCTGTAAATAGGTGTGGAAATTTTTTTGTAATTGATTCTTTTTAGTTCTACATGACAGTAGAAACCATTTATGCAACCATGGATTATATCTTATTCTAAGTAGGATCCCAGTCTTGTGGATGTGTACAATGGTGAGATTCATATATGTACATAGGACAGTTATATCAGATTCATTCCACTGTCATAACTGTTCCTATCCATCTCCCTTCCCTTCATTCCCCTTTGTCTACTCCATTGAACTTCTGTTCTTCTCCTCTCCTCGTTTAATAAAGTGGGTTAACATCCATGTATCAGAGAAAATTTTCAACCTTTGGTTTTTTGGGAATTGGCTTATTTCAGTTAGTATGATAGTCTCCAGATCCATCCATACACCAGCAAATGTCATAAAGTCATTCTTTATGACTGAATAATAGTCCATTGCATATATAGTACCACAATTTCTCTATCCATTCATCTGTAGATGGGTATCTAGGTTGGTTCCAAAGCTTAGCTATTGTGAATTGTGGTGCTATAAACATTGATGTGACTGTGTCACTGTAGTATGCTGATTTTGACTCCTTGGGATATATATTGAGAAGTGGGATAACTGGATCAAATGGTGGTTGTATTCCTAGTTTTTGAGGAATCTCCATCTGCTCTGAAAACTTTCATTAACTCTGAAAAGCCTGTGATTATTTTTTAATAGAATTTTTTAAATTTTGTGATAACTGTTGTGACATTGTTAAGATGAAATAAAGCCAACTTCTTTCAACAAAATGTACAAGTCACAAGTGGTTGTATGTGTTTAGCTTTGCATATATGATTGGTATGATTCTGTATTTTCTGTAACAAACCAGTTACTATAAGTATACTTTTTAAATACTAAGTTTGTAATAAGAATATTCTTCTCTTAAAATCCAAATAACTTAATGAATTTCCAGGAAATTAGTATGATATCTAATAATCTAAAATGTATATGAGAATCTAAATATTTATTATAGTATTATGGAACAAAATAATTTCATTTTTCTAAAATTGTAACCATGTAATTTGTTTTCTTTCAAAGCATTTTAGAGGGTTATGTTTAATCTTTTATGCAGGTCATTTCTTTTTCTGAAGCCAGAAGATGAGGACTATCAAAGGTGTGAAGGAATTGACTTTGAAGAAATTATTAAAAATGATGGAGCTCTTCTAAAGAAGAAATGTAGATCTATAAACCCTTCTAAGAAATCATTTATTATTAATATTGTCCCAGAAAAAGATAGCTTGGCATCTCTATCAGTGTATTCTGAAGATGGTTGGGACTTACCATACATAATGCATTTGTGGCCACCCATACTACTTCGAAATCTTCTTCCTTACAAAATTGCTTATTATATAGAGGTATTTTGGATTTTTTTTTTTTTGTGTGTGTGTGTGTGTGTGTATGCGTGTCTTCCTGTCTTTGACTTTACAGTTTGAGTTACTTAAAATTATGAACAATAAAAATTGTTTTGAAGTTCTAATAAAGGTTATATATAGTACTAGTAAAGAATATCTAGTAGAGATATTCTTCAAGTAGAAATGTTTTAATCATGTGTAAAATGATAATTTAAACTATTTTCCACTAATTTACCTTAGAAGTTTGAGTACTAAACTGAATACAAATTATATGCACAAATGTAGTAAGCCATTTAAGAAATAACTTATAAAAGTAGTATATAGTCCTCTTAAAAATTTAAATATGGAGATAATAAAATTGCATTTACTCACTGTTTGATGAGATCACCTTTTTAGACAATATATTTTATATATATTTCATATATCATTTGTTTAAAAGTTGAATGATTTTTTAAATGAGTGTGAGAATTAATATTGAAATAACATTTAAGTACTAGACATAAACAGAAATGCTTGCTACTTTATATCATATTTAGTGATAATTCCCTAGAATTTTTTACCCTAAGATGCTTTTTCTTTTAATAATCAAATTTATTTCAGCAGATTAAATATGGTTTTCTCCTGTTGTTATAAAAATCTGTTCAGCATAGATTTCATATAAATATTCCATTTTCCATGCTTAGCAAATGAAAGAACCTTCTCACTATTGTCTATTAATCATAGATTTATTTTACTTTGTGTATTATTATATTCCTATACTTTTCTGATACATTTTTTGCTGAAGAGAGGTAACATATCTGTGGTTTAAGAATATCTGTTTTTCCATAGGGGTGACCAGATTGTTACAGTGACTAAAAGTTTGCATTTTGCTGTCAGATTTGCAATTGTATTTTAACTCTATTGTTTACTAGCTGTGTGTTCTTAGGCTATATTTTACTAATTTCTGTGGTCCTCATTTATAAAATGGGAATGATAATAATACTTGCATGGTTGGGATATGGGGAAATTAAGTTTGTTGCTGTACATAAAGAATTTAGCACCGTGTATAAGAGGTACTAAGTTGTCATTTATTAATCACTCCAGCACCACTACCATCACCACCATCATTTTTTTTTTGTGCGTGGGAATTATTATTTAGCATATAAGGAGTCAGTAGCTGATATTTTGCTTTAATTAATTAAAAATCTTTAGATGAAGAGATTCCTGTTACAACAATGTTTACATTAGGAAGGACCCAGGAAAGCAATATTGAGAATACTGGTGAGATATATGATGCACTGTTTACATTTGTATTCTTATAGAATTTTAAATTTGATGCTCTTGGGATCATATTCTGTCTGCCAGTTTCCAAAGAATATGATCAATTTTATAAAGACAATTTATATGTGTATGGGACAATTTATATGTATATGTGGTTAGGAGACTCAAACTGAGAGGTCATAAAGAGGAATTAAGGTAATAGAAGTGAGGTTGGAGAGAAATTAAGTTTTGAGAGATACATAAGATGTAGTATAGTGATGGGATATGTGTGAATGGATTGGTAAAAATCAAGAGTGGAACCTGGCACCATGGCATATGCCTATGTAATCCCAGTTGCTCAGGGAAGCTAGGCAAGAGGATTATAGTAAGTTGAAGGCCCACCGTGGCAATTTAAGGAGACCCTATCTCAAACTTTTAAAAAATTAAAAATGCTTGGTGTGTAGCTCAGTCATGGAGCACCCCTGGTTCACTCCCCACAACTGCCAGAACAACTGCAAATCGGGATTGGAAGGCAGTAGGGATTGTTATTTTGGATTAGCATCAGCTTTTTATATTTTTTGTTTTGTAGTTTTCAAAACTATAATCACTAGTAGAGGTTTTTGTTTTACTAATTATAATTATGTTTCACATATAATTTCCCATGAAGTTTCATGTTGCTCATTATGCACAAGAACCCTTTGATGTAGGTTTTTTAGACCATTTTACAAATCAGTTACTCAAGTCTAGATTGCATATTTTATAGAGGTTTCCACTGTTGGCAAAGTTCAAATTTGAATATAGGTCTTCTAACTGGTTCTGATTGGTATTTCAAAAATATTTTCTATATCATTAGTTTAAATAGAACTTTTGGGTGTATTATTCAGACATTTCAAAATCTATTGTATTTTTTCATTACAGGGAATTGAAAATACAGTTTTTACTCTCAATGAAGGACATTCAGCCCAGGTTTATACTGTACAAGTGGATAAAGCCAAGCTACATTTAAAATTGCTTGATTATCTAAATCATGATTGGAAAAGTGAATTTTATATAAAATCTAATCAACAAGACATTAGTTTTATCAGTTTTGCCTGTGTTACAGATATGGAAAAGACTGAGTTAGATATTGCTATCCATATGACTTATAACACTGGTCAGACAATTGTGGCATTTCATAGTCCATACTGGATGGTCAATAAAACTTCTCGAATGTTACAATACAAAGCAGATGGAATTCATCGAAAGCATCCACCTAATTACAAAAAACCAGTTCTCTTTTCTTTTCAGCCAAATCACTTTTTTAATACCAATAAGGTATGTAACTTTTGTCTAACTTCTGCTCTTGTCTAGCTTTTTATTATTCCTCTTCAGAGTACATAAAGTACATGGAACTTAGGTGGATATAACATTTGTTAATAACTACTTGCGGTTAAATAGATTTAGCATTTAATATTGAGAAAGATTTTATGTATTAACAGTATAATATTTAGCTTATGCAAAAAAGTTTAAAAATTATCAATTTAAGTAAACATTTTTAAAGGCACAAAATTGTAACATATTTAAAATATTTTTCCCTAGGTTCAGCTTATGGTAACTGATAGTGGGTTGTCAGATCAGTTTTCAATTGATACTGTTGGTAGTCATGGAGCTGTTAAATGCAAAGGCCCGAAAATGGAATATCAAGTGAGTTCATTCTGTGTCCAACAACTTTTATTTAAAATGTCTGTAGGTTACGTAAGTAAATTTTATAAGTAGGTTATGATAATATAACAGTTTTTGAACTATTAATTTTTTTCTTAGGTCGGTGTCACTATAAACCTTAGCAGTTTTAACATTACCAGAATTGTGACATTTACTCCTTTTTATATGATTAAAAACAAGAGCAAATATCATATATCAGTGGCTGAAGAGGGAAGTGATAAATGGCTCTCTCTTCAGTTGGAGCAGGTGAGTAGATGAATTTCAAACATGTACCTCTTTGGATTCTCTTTTTTTCTTTTTGAAGTTAGGTGCCTCAAATTTTAACTCTCCCTCACCCCAATTTTGAATTAGTTCCATGAACCTTTAGTGAGTATTTGTGCTAGGCTTTCAATATTTAATTATCAAAAACTGGACCTTTCTCTCTAGGAATGCATAGCTTGATCAGGAAGGTAGACACCAGATTGGTTAAATATACTAATGGAATTAGTTATGGCTTGGATGCATCAGAGAGGAGAAGATGATTTATTTTCTCTAGGAATCTTTTAGAAATGCCTTCATATAGAGTAGGTTAAGCCAAACTTTGTTTCAAATTATTTCAGGTAACATGAAATTTTGATTCTGTCCCATCATTTGCTGTCAGATCTCTGCACAGAAGTTTTCGAAAAGATTGACTCAGGTTGATAGAATATTTATTTTCTATGAAACTTGAAACTAGTGTCTTAAAACTTATTGCTTTTCCTTTATTCTTCTATTTTTTTCCTTCTGTGTCTTTATTCAGACATGTTTGATACTTGTATTCTCCTTCATATATCTTAACATATATCTTAATATCTTTTTTCTTTTCTATCTCTAACTCTGCTGCATTCTGGATAAGTTCTACTTTGTATCTCTCTCTTTTTTTATTTTACTGTGTTTAAATTGCTCTTTATAACTTCAAGTACTGATTTTTTTATTTAAATATATTTCTTATTCCCAGAAGTTCCACCTTTTTCAAGTCTGTTCATTATTTCAATGAATACTTACCATGTACTTTTTATGTGACTTGCATTGCATCTGATAACAAAATCTCAAGTTTCTGGCCTGTGATAGTTTACATTTCAGTGGATGCAAAGAGAACCAAAATATCAATATCATAATCAGTTAATAAAGTGCATAAGAAGGTGACAAGTCTAGAAGAACAAGGAGTGACCTTTAATTTTAGTAAGAATGCTGTGAAGTCACTGTTGAACAAAGACTTGCAGGAAACGAGAGAGTAGCTGTCAGGAGCTCAATCAACTGAACTGACAGATACAGGAGTAACTGATTAAGACGACAAATCAAAATGAAAGTAACACAAACTTCTAATCATTTACTTTGAATAGTATAAGAAAGAGGCTAAATGAACAAAAGCACCCACTTCTCCTTGTTCTATTTTCCCCTTCTAGGGACATTGATCAAGGGTCAAGTGGATCAACACAGACATTAAGGTTGTCTCCCTGTTGAGGGACCCCTGAACAAAAGACTCTGGCAGTTTTATGAATCTGAGGGATGAAAGAGGGCAAGAGTAGAAAAATACTGAGTACTGAGAGTAGAAAGAGTTTTCAGGTTTCTTCTCTTCTCAGATAAAGATCTAGCAGAGGCTTCTAAGGAAGGTCTCTGCTCATGGGCCCATAGAGAGGCTTCCAAATGAAGGTGCCTTGGCTAGAAATTGCAGGTATATCTAAAAGTATTTGGTGAAGGAGAAGTGGGGGGATTGTCTTTGAGACCACAGTCCATGGCTGTGCACCAAGTCTGGTACGGTGAGGGTGCTTAGTTAGCCTTATGAGGCCTGATGGAATATTTGGGGAGAACGCATTAGAGATAAACCAGAATAGGAACTCTAAAGGGGTAAAGTATTTGACATGTTTGAGGGATATCAAAAGAGGGCAGTGTTACTGGAAAGGGAAAGATAGCAGAGGACAAAGCATAGTGGAAATGAAGGATGATACAGAACTTTGTAAGCCCTTACAAGGACTTTACCTTAACTGAGTGAAATGGGGAGCTTTTGGAGGGTTTTCGTCAGAGATTAAACATAACATCTTTTCAAAACATACTTATTGAATTACTATGTGATTTATTTTTGTGAATGTTCCACATAATCTCATTAGGTTTATATATTTCATAGACATATTTTTCCTATGATTTTGTTATAACATTTCTACCTCGATGTATATATCTGTTAGATATTGTTAGGTTTTGTTTATCCTTTTAAAACCATGTCTGTAGACTCTTCTTTCAACAGTTGGTTCATATTTACATTAATTTCAGTAACATGCGTAACGACTATTTAAAATTTTACAGTCTTCTTAGTTTATCATTTCAGCTTCAGGTAAATTTTCTTTGACTTGTTAAGATTTTTACATTTTAATCTTGTTCGGTTTTTTTTGTTCTTTACAGGGCATGGTGTCTCACTATGTTGCTCAGACTGACTTAAATTTTTTTTTTTTTTTTGTACTAGAGAGTGAAGTCAGTCATTTTTACCACTGCACTACATCCCTAGTCTTTTTATTTTTATTTTGAAGCAGGGTTTCACTGGGTTACTGAGGGTTTTGCTAAAGCTGACCTCAAACTTGTGAGCCTCCTGCCTCAGGCTGTCAGGTAACTGTTACTTTAGGTATGTACCTTGTTTCAAACTAATGGACTTAAGTGATCCTTCTGCTTCAGCTGCCTAAGTAGCTGGAACTGTAGGCATGTGATGCCATTTCTGGCTTAATTTCTGATTTTGACTGATAGTGATCAACTTTATCATATTAAGTTGTATGCTCACCAGGAGCATTGATGCACACCTGTAATCCCAGTGACTCAGGAGGCAGAGACAGGAGGATTGCAAGCTCAAAGCCAGCTTCAGCAACTCAGTAAGATCCTAAGCAACTTGTTGAGACCCTGTCTCAAAATAAAAAATAAAAAGGTCTGGGAATGTGGCTCAGTAGTTAAGTGCCCTGGGTTCAATCCCCAGTACCAAAAAAAAAAAAAAAAAACATTATGATTATTACCTCTCTTGATTTTTTAACCTTATCTATATATCTGTTGTCTTTTGTCTCTACAAAAGATAAAAACTTTAGTACTTTCTCAAACTTCAAGAGGCTCCACACAGCATTAAAAGATACATTATTAAACACAAAAGATAAAGTATTAAATAAGCTAGGACTGTCAAGGAAATATAGCCTTGGGAATGTCTAGAACACACATTTTTAGTCTTCTCAGGTCTTCATGGGATATACGCTTGGATAAGGATTATTGTTTCTATTAGGATACAGGAAGTTTTGACAGGGAGGAGGACATTATAAGCCTCTTACATCCTCAACCTTGTGCCATATCTAGTTCCATCTTTCATGGTTGAATAAAACAGACTTTAAGAAGCTAAGACACTTAGTTCTGCTACAGAATTGTCCCAAGGTAAAAACAATATGTAAAAGAATGAAACTAGGTCCTTATTTCTCACCCTGCATAAAAATCAACTCAAAATGGACAAAGGAATTAGACCAGAAACTTTGCAACTCCTAGAAGAAAATATAGGGTCAACACTTCAACTTGTAGGCACGGGCAATGATTTTCTCATTAGGACCCCTAAAACTCAGGAAATAATCTCAGAGTTAATAAATGGGTTGGCATCAAAGTAAAAAACTTTTGCACAGCAAAGGAAACAACTAAAAATGTCAAGAGAAAGCTTATAGAATTGGGGGAAATCTCTGCTATCTCCTCTTTTGACAGAGGATTAATATCTAGAAAGTATAAAGAACTCAAAAACCTTAACACCAAAACCCAAATAACCCAGTTAATTAATGGGCAAATGAACTAAACAAGAACTTTTCAAAAGAAAAAATACAAATGGCAAACAGATACATGAAAAACTATTCCATATCATTAGCAGTTAGGAAAATGCATGTCAAAACTACACTGAAATTTTATTTCCCTCTAGTTAGAATGGCATCCATCAAGAATACAAACAATAATAAATGCTGGGGAGGATGTGAAGAAAAAGGAACACTTTTACACTGTCGGTGGGATTGTAAATGAGTGCAGCCACTATGGAAATCAGTATGGAGGTTCTGCAAGAGTTGTAACACCATATGACTCATCTGTACCACTCCTCAGTATTTATCCTAAAGAATCAAAGTCAGTTTACTGTAGTGATACATGCATACCTATGTTTACAGCAGCGCAATTTGTTATAAACTATGAAATTAGGTGTACATCAGTAGACAAATGGATCCAAAATATGTGGTATATGTACACAGTGGAGTTTTATTTAGCCATAAAGAAGAATGAAATTATGTCATTTGCAGAAAAATAGATGGAACTTGAGAACTTTATGTTAAGTAAAATAAGCCATACTCAGAAAGTCAAGGACTATATGTTTTTTGGCATCTGTGGAAACTAGAGAGGAAAGAGTAAAAGAAAAACAAAGATGTTCGTCAGGGATGGTATTACATGAAATTGAAGGGAGGGCAAGGAGAGGGAGGAGGAGAGGAAAAGGAGAAGTACTAGGGAATGATATTGGTCAAATTCACTTGTTGTATTGTGTACATGTACAAATATGTAAAATCAAATCCCCCCATTATGTACAACTAAAAAGGGGAAAAAAGAATTGTTCCCAGGTCATACATGATAAGGTTCAGGTATCACATATGAAGAAGCTCATTGAAAACACTGCATGACCAGTCCAAGTGACTAGTCTGATCAGGGCCTAAGATAGAATTGACATAATAGTTTACAGAGAAGTCTAGCTCTCCATCTTGTTCTTTTAGTTCTTCTCTTTTTCTAGTTCCTGGTGTCTATAGTCTTTTTTCTTTTTAAAAAGACTACCTCCCTAACTCCTAATTCCTTTAGCCTGGTTTCCAAATCACAAATGTCCAGATTGTTGTAAGGTTCTAAGCTTTCCTTCTCTAAATTTTGGATTACTTTTTTACTCTCAGTCAAATTAAGAACTCTATTACATTTCCTGACTTATCAGTAGTGCATACTTTTACTTGTACTTAATTAACAAATAATATTCAAACATGATTTATATTTTTAGTAACTGAATGATCCCTTGTTTTGAACTTACCATCTGCTTCCAAGTATCTGATTCAGCTTATTCGCTGATTTTTCAATCTTCTCTGAAAGATCTGAATTATATTAAAGTCTGTTTTTTCCTAAGCACCCTACTTATCTTTGGTCTTCAACTACTATTCATTGCTGCTTGTATTTTTCATGCTTAAAAGTGATAACCCATCTCTAATTTTACAGCCCTTCAGCTAAGCAACCCAATAACCAGAGCAGTGTGGAAGGAGTTTGATGGTTTTCTTGTTGTTGTTTGTTTTGGGTATATGGGATTCAACCCTGGTTGGATTTACTGCTGAGCTACATTGCCAGCCCTTTTTTATTTACTGGTTTGAATTTTGAGACTGTGTCTCACTAAGTTGCTGAGGCTGACCTTGAACTTGAGATCCTCCTGTCTCAGCTTCCTGAGTCCCTGGGATTATAGGCATTCACAAGCATGCCCAACTGAAAGAGAGTTTTTTTGAAGTTCATTTTACTATTTGATGAGTTTATTAAAATGATCTAAGTATTTTTGATAGGATTTGTTTGTTTTTATAAATATATGTAATATATGTTTTTAGTGTATCCCCTTTTGGCCTGAAGATGTGTCCAGTAAGCTTCTTATTCAAGTTGAAAAGAGTGAAGGTCCTCCCAAAAGGATATATTTTAACAAGCAAGAAAATTGTATTTTATTGCGTCTAAATAATGAGGTAAATTATTTTTTTACAAGGATCATTGGAAAACCTAATATGTACTTCTAGTGTTTCATTTCACTTTTTATAACAAATAGTTATCTGATAATTTTTCCCCTTTCACCAGGAACAAACCAACATTTCTTTTTAAAAAGGAAAAAGGTACTGAAAAGAAAGAGAAATATAAAGTAATTTTAATTATTATACAGAAAGTGAGTTGGAGTGCCTGGAATGCTAGAATATAAGAGATCTAGAATTTCACAAATCTGCATACAGAAAAGATTCATTGTTTCCCCAAAAGGCAATATAAAATGCTTGTTTTCTAAATCATCTCCCAAAATTAAGTTATCAAGTTATGAATAGTTTTATTACTACATGTTATGATTAATAATCTTAGGAAAATTATCACATTAAAGAATGTTTTCCTTTCTTTTAGCTTGGAGGTATCATAGCAGAAGTTAATTTGGCTGAGCATTCAACCGTTATTACATTTTCAGATTATCATGATGGGGCAGCTACGTTCCTGTTAATAAATCACACCAAGAATGACCTTATTCAGTACAAACAAAGGTAAGAAGATTATCACAAATACAGTGACTCCTGATTTAACAGAAGCTAGGTAATGAGACATTTATGATGATTTCTCATGAATATAAACACAGATAGTGATGTTGTGGTTATATAAAATAATGTTCTACTTTAAAAAAAGGTATACTGAAGTATGTAGGGATCAAACCAACTTTATAATTTACTTTCAAATGCTTCAAAGAAAGAATCATGAAGAGTTAAAGTACAACAAAAGCTTGATCATTATTGAATGAGGTGAGGAAAATGTCAGGGTTTATTCTGAGTTTTCTAATTTTATCTTTTTGAAATTTTCATATTTTTAATAAGCATAATATAATTATAAAATTTTAGATTTTTTTCAGATACCCTCTTCTTGCTAAGGTATATGGGAACCAAAGAACTGCTTCCTTAAATACCATAATTCAAGATTGATGACTTTTAACATTATTTATTTCAATTTTCTGTGATATCATACCCTCTTGGTGCCACTAGTTTTTGCAACTTTATGTTCACTACTTGGTGGTCCCAGGCTATCTTGAATTTATTGTGTCTGAGTATTTCGTTTTCATCTCTTACTTTTTAATGAACCCATATCCATTAGTGCACTTTTATTTTTCTTTCACTTCCAACTGTAAAACTTCCAGTCATTGATTTTAATCAAACATGTAGGGACCACAGGACTAGCCTAGGAAGTACCTACAGTTCCTCCTTCCCTATCATTCTCTTATTTTCTCTTATTTGTTTAAGATGTTGAGAAAGGAGACTGCCAGTTGCTGGTTTTTTTTTTTTAAATACTATAAAAATCATAAATTTTGTCTTAGTCTGTTTGGACTACTTTGTCCAAACTCTCAGTCTAGAGGCTAAATTGTCCAAGATCAAGTCACTGACAGATTGTCTGGTGAAGGCTCACTCTCTGCTCCTGTCTCTGTGTATTTGAGCTTTCTAAAAATTTTTTTAAAGGTCATTTTTATTCCTTTGCAAGTAACTGACTTTCCTAGATGTTTTCCGGGGTTTATCTTCCCTGTTTGTTTTTTTAATTTAAATCTTTCACCAAAATAGGTATAGGATCATAGTCTGTTTTCATTAATATTATCTGTTAGCCAGTGAAGTCTTTTAATCTGCAGGGTAAGTTTAGTTGGCTCAGAAAAACTTTAATTTATTACTTCTTTGGTTAAATAATTTGTTTTCATTTTTGAAATCTTTTTGTAATGGAGTTGAATTTCTCATATTTATATTTCACATCTTATTATTTTAAAAATAACTAAGCTACATCTGTTTTTGCCACAGTAATACCAATACTCAGGGAACAGTTACCAATTAAATTCTCCTAGATTTAGTATGAATTAGGTAAAATAATTGAACTTTTTCCATAATTTGAATTAAAACAAAAATTGACATTCATTTCAAACTTGAGGATCTTTATATCCCGAGACAAATATTTCCCTTGAAATATTTTCTTAGAGATTGCCTTTTTGTTTTCATTATATAAGGAAAATTTGTCTAAATGAGAATTTGCACAAATCTCAATGGGCTATGAATGTTGTATCATTTTGTATTTTTTATATTATCAAGTTGCATTTAACTTAATGCATATTTTTGCTACTTATAATAGTTCTCTTAGTGAAATTGAAGATTCCCTTCCTCCTGGAAAAGCAGTGTTTTATACCTGGGCTGATCCAGTGGGCTCTAGAAAACTGAAGTGGAGTTGTGGGAAAAGCCATGGGGAAGTTACACAAAAGGATGTAAGTATTAGGTTGATTATTATGGTGTTCTCAGAATTCTTTTTGGTTTTCTGCATATGTGTTTTTAAAAGATATTAATTTCAGCCTTGATGATTTTAAAGATTGTTCTGTGGCTATACTTGTAAAATGACTGCCAGAGATTTAAAATGTTGTATTCAGACTCTTTCTTTGAACTTTCACCTTTTTCTCTTTCTCTCTTTTATTTTATTTTTTTTAAATCCAAGAAGAAACTAAATACAATTGAAACCAGAAAGAACTAGTTTTATCCCAAAGGAGTAGGACCATTCAGATTTACTTCAATAAAAATATGCAAATCACATGCAAAACTTTTTTCTTCATTTAAAACAAAACTGTATAGAAGTCCTTCCTTATATTTATTGTACAAAATGAGTTCTGTCCAGCTTTATCTTATCCAAAAATTTGTAAGCCAGTAGTCTTAATTTTGTTCACATCTCTATGCTTCTATTAAGTTAAAAACGATAAAGCTCTGCTTAGAGAAATGCTTTCAGCATTCACCCCATGAACAGATAAATTATCTGCACTAACAGTCATCTTAGATTTAACTTCTGTAAGGAACATTCAAGGATCCATTAAGTATTTATTTCTTAGTGTCAGACTCTGATGATAAGGTTGTATTCAGATGTTTTCTAATAATGTAAATAACTTGCATGAAATATCTTTATTAAAGTTATATTTGTTCTTCAAAATTCATCAGAATTCAATTCTATTCTGATATTTTTTTCTTTAATTATTATTTGTTCCTGTTTACCATTAGACCATTCCTCTTTTAGAGGGGAGACTGAAGAGTTTTATTATTAAATATGTTTTTTGTTCTAGGCTTTTTTGTTTTTCTGTTACTGTTTTTTGAATTAACACCCGTGTATTGAATTAAGGTAGTTGCTTTCTACTCCTAGTAGTTAAAATCTGTCTGTGTATGTATAAATAAATAAGTGTGCTGATTTTTTAAATTAAATGCTTTCAGTTTTTTATCTATTGAAAATGATTATGTGTTTCTTTTTTACTTTATCTTATTTTGAGGATTGATTATATGATTGATTTTTTTAATATTAGGCCACCTTCACATTTTTGGAATTGACTTGCTAATGGCTTAAAACTTTTTGTTTGAATATTTATGAGGGAGGTTGGCCTATAACTTTCCTATCTTGTAATTTTCTCTCCAGTATTTTGATATCAGGGCCATCTTGGCTTGTTAAAAATGTTAAAAAATACTTAATCTCATTTTCTAGAATATTTGATGTAAATCAGTATGGTTTTTCTTTTGGATGTTTAATAGAATTCACTAATGAAGCCAAGCAGTCTTTGCCTGCATTTGTCTTTGAATTATAAATTCTATTTTATTTTTACATATAGGACAATTCAGTTTTCTATTTCTGTTTATTTTGTTGTTTCTCTAAGAAGATGTTCTTTTCACTGGAAATTTCTAATATGTTGACACAAATATTTTCATAATATCCTTTTTAAAATTTTGAACATATTTATGGTGATGCCCTTTTTCATTCCTGGTATTGTTTATTTGTGCCTTCTCTTTTTCTTAATGAATTTTGCTAAGGATTTATCAGTTTTTGCTTTTTCCACAAGAAAATCATGGTTTTACTCTTTTTATGATATCTTTTATACATGTGTTTTCAGTTTCTCCAGTTTCAGCTCTAGTTTATTTATTGTGTCATCTTTTTCAGGTTTACTTCGATTAATTTTTTTTAATCTCTTAAGATCAATACTATATTAGTCTATTCAGGCTGCCCAAACAAAATATCACTGACTGGATAGTTTAAACAAAAGAAATATATTATCTCCATAAACACTCCATCTCCAGATACACATTGAGTACTAGGGCTTCAACATACTAGTCTTAGGGGAAAACAGTTTAGATCATATTGAAATCACTGTTTTTCAAATATTTTTGCTTCTTATTTGAAGTCATTTAAAGTCACTTATTTCCCTCACAAAATAGCATTACCTTTATCTCACAAATGTTAATGTTATATATTTATTATCATTTTGTTTAAAATGACTTTCTGATTTTCATTGTTAATTTTATATTTTTGTTTAATGGTTAATACTTGAGGTTATCATTTACTTTTTAATAGTATAGGAATTTTCTCATCTTCATTGATTTCTGATTTAATTCCTCTGTGATTTGGGAACATATTTGGATTCACTATTTTGAAATTTATAGAGATTTGCTATATGAGCCAGCCTGTGGTCAGTAACTGATTCATATATATTTGAGAAAAAGAAAATGTTCTGTAAATTTTCAAAGAATGTCCTATAGTTTGTTAGTTTGTTCAGGTTTGTTAATTGTGTCATTTAAATCTTCTGTCTCATTTATTTGCTTGTTCTATTTGAGAAATACGTTAAAACAATAATCATAAATTTGAACATTTCTCCTTTTTGGTTCATTTATTTTAGCTTTTATATTTTGAAGCTATGTGATTAGGTATTTACAAATTTTGAATTGTTATATCTTCCTGGTCCTTTCATCAAGATATAAGTTGCAGTGCCTGCCACAGTATCTTCTTAGGCCCAAACATCTAGACTCACAAAATGCTCATAGGCAGTTTGCACCTGCTTATTTCAAGAAGACACTAGACAGGAATCATGCTAAGCAAGGAGCACCAGCCAGTCCTTTAGGATGGAAGTCCTTACGGCAATCCTCATAGCAGTTTAGGGAGTATTCTCTTTGGTTAGTGAGAATGACAGGTTTAGTGTGAGGAAACATTACATGGGAATGTTAGAAGCCACCCTGAATTAGAAATGCTACTCCACAATACCATATATCCCTTGTAACAACCCATAAGCATGGCTCACAGGTTTTCTTCAGAAAATATGCAAATATCATTATCTCTCCTATCCATCATTTTTTTAATAAGACTTTTGAAATTTATTCTTGGCTATTTTAAAATGTACAGTACATCATTTTTGCCATGATCATCTGCTCTACAGTTGATCTCAAAACCTGTTCCTCCTAAAACTCCTTTTCCTTTAATCAACAATTCCCCCTCCCTCACTCTTCACCTCCCCCAGACTCAGGTAACTATCATTCTACTTTCTATTTATGCGAGTTCAACCTTATTACATAAGGTGGGATTATATATATGAGATCACGCATCTTTCTATGCCTTGCTTATTTCACTTAGCATAATGTCCTCCAAATTCATCCATGTTGTCAGAAATAACAGGATTCCTCCCTCTTTTAAGCATGAATAATTATACCATTGTTAAGTGCATGTACACCACATTTTTTTATCCATTGATGAACACCTAGATTGTTTATGTATCTTGGCTATTGTGAATAACACTACAGTGACCTTGCTTATCAATATATGGATTTCAGTTCCTTTGATATACAACATGCCCAGAACTGAGATTACTGGATCTTTGGTTCTATATTTAGTTTTTTGAGCAAATTTCATAACATTTTCCATGATAGATGTATCAATTTTCATTCCCACCAAAAATGTTATGAAAAAGAGTCCCTTTTCTTCACACCCTCTCCAACACATCTTCCATCTTTTTTATAAAACCCATTGTAACAGGTATAAGGGGCTATTTCATTGTGGTTTTAATTTGCATTTTTGTAATGCTTAGTGAAGCTGAACATAAAGAGTTTTTTTTTTAAACCAAAGGTTGAATGTTCTCTCTCACATGTGGATGCTAACACACAACAGCGTGGAGAGAATAGAAGTTCAGTGGATTAGACAAAGGGGAATGAAGGAAAGGGAGAAGGGATAGAATAGGAGAGACAATGGAATGAATCTGACATAATTTTCCTATGTTCATATTTGAATCACCACAGTGAATCTCACCATCATGTTCATCCATAAGACTGGGATCCTCATTAGAATAAGATATATTCCATGTTTGTATATATATGTCAAAACAGATTCTACTGTCATGTGTAACTACAAAGAACAAATAAAAATTTTTTAAAAAGACTTGTTTTTCTGAAAAGATAAACTGACAAACCTTAAACCCTTTAGACTACAAAAAAAAAGGAAAAAGTCACAAATAAAATCATAGTTGAAAAAGGAGACATACGATTCATACAACAGAAATTCAAAGGATCATAAGATATTGTTATGAACAATTACAAGCTAACAGATCAGACATAACAGAAGAAATGGATAAATTTCTGAACAAATTAAATATAACAAGATTATCCCAGGAATGCAAAAATAGTTCAGTATATACAAATCAAGAAACATGACACATCTTGATAATAGAATCAAGGACAAACACCTATGATAATTTCAATAGACACCAAAAAAGCATTTGACCAAATATAATAAAAATATTTGAAGAAGTAGATATAAAAGGAACGTGTGTCAACACAATAAAGACCACAAATGACAAACCTAAAGCTGCCATACTAAACAGGAAAAAGGTAAAAGTTTTTCCTTTAAGATCTGGAACAAGACAAGGATGCCCCCTTTTGTTACTTGTGTTCAAAATAGTACTGGAAGTCATAACAAGAGCAACTAGGCAAAAGAAAAAGAGAAGGAGGGAGGGAGGGAGGAAAGAAGGAAGAAAAGGTAGGTCATCCAATTTGGAAAAGAAATTCAGTTGTCCCCTTCTTTGCAGACATGTTATATGTAAAAATTCCTGAAACCTCTAATCCAAAACACTGTTAATCTAATAAGGAGATTCAGCAAAATTGCAGGATGTAAAATCAATGCATAAAATTAATTGATATTTATATACTTTATTAGTTAATATTTGAAAAAGAAATTTTTAATAGCTTATTTATAGTAGCTACCAAAAATAAACAAACAAAACCCTTAGGAATAAATTTAACCAAGGAAGTGAAATATCTCTATACTGAAAACTGTAAGACATTGATGAAAGAATTGAAGAAACACAAATAAATAGAAAGGTATTTTGTATTTGTGTATTATAAGAATTAGTAGTGTTAAATGTCCATACTACCTAAAGTGATGTGCAGATTCATTACAGTTCTTTTCAAAATACCAATGACTTTCTTCACAGAACCTGGAAAAAAAAATCTTAAAATTTACATGGAACATAGAATACCTCAATAGCCAAAGAAGTCTTGAGCAAAAAGAACAAAGCTGGAGATGTTACACTACCTGACTTCAAGCCTGTAATGCAAACAACATGGTATTGGCATAAAAACACACACACAGCCAAGTGGGATAGAATAGAGAGAGCCCATAAATAAATTCACACCTTTACAGCCTGTTGATTTTTTTTTAAAAATGGAGCCAAGAACACCCAGTAGGGGAGGGGAATGGTCTTTTCAATAAATGGTGTTGGGAAAAACAGGATATCCATGTGCAGAAGAATGAAAGTGGATACTTATTTTTTTTGCTATATTATTGATCCATTATATCAAAATGGATTTAAGACTTAAACATAAGACCCTAGACTACAAAACTTCTACAAGAAAACATAGGGTAAAGGTATGTAACAGTGGTCTGACCAGTGATTATTTTGGATAAGATCTTAAAAACCCAGGAAGCAAAAGCAAAGGTAAACAACTGGGATTATATTAAACTCAAAAACTTCTGCATGGCAAAGGAAAAAAATTAAATATAGAGACAGCCTATAGAATGGGAGAAAATATTTGCAAACTATACATTCACTGAGGGATTGAGAT
Source organism: Sciurus carolinensis (assembly GCF_902686445.1). Lineage (NCBI taxonomy): Eukaryota > Metazoa > Chordata > Mammalia > Rodentia > Sciuridae > Sciurus > Sciurus carolinensis. The sequence continues at coordinate 78,037,240 of NC_062226.1, forward strand.
CCAAAATTGATGAGGAACTGAAATAACTCAATAGCAAATGACCTCATTCAAAAATGGGCACAAAGCCCAAAAAGTTTCTCAAAAGAAGACAACATGCATTCCTCACTTATTAAAACCTGCTGTAAATTAGTACTCATGCCACTTTTCCTAGTAACATAGAGACACTACAACCCTCTTGTACCTTACATATCATTGTGTTTTATTTCGAAATCAGTGTTAAATCCCATAAGAACCATTATTTTTCTATAGTTAATATTCCACTTAAATCACCCACACATTTCTCCTTTTACTGCTTTTCATCTCTTCCTTCATCATGCCATTTGGGTTCATTTTTTTTTCTCTTTAATATTTCTAAGTGTGGGTCTGATTATCAGGTGACAATTTTGTTTTTGCAAAAACTTTCTTATTTTGCCTTTTTCTTTGTGGGGCATTTGTATTGAATGTCAAATTTCAGAATTGGTGCTTCTTTTTTTGTTTTATTTTGTTTTGTTTTCCCTCTGACCACGTTCATGATTTCTTCTTTTCATTGGTTTCAGCAACTTTACTGTGGTGTTCTTATGTATGGTTTTCTCTAGATTTATCTTCTTTATTTATTATGCTTCTGAAAATAGTGATTTTTGAAGTCTTTTGTCTGGGTTAGACATTTTTAAACTATTCTCTCTTCAAATATGGTTTGTTTTTTTTTTTCCTCTTTAGGACTTGCATGAGTGTTAGACCTTCTTATTTTGTGTCTTACAACTTTTGTGAGGTTTTAATTTTGTTTCATTCTTTTTCTTTTCTGTCATGATTTCTTCTGAACTATTTGCCATTATTACTTTAAGCTAATCTGGTTCTAAACTCACCCATTGAATTACTAAATTTTTAAAATGACTAGTTCTAGAATTTCTATTCTAGAAATGTTTGTTCTTTAGTTTTTTGTCTTGTCACAGTGTATTAATTGAATGTATTAATGTGTAAATCATAGCTACTTTAAAGCCTGGCAATTCTGATATCTAGATCTTGTGGATGTTTTTATATTTTATCTGTAGTTTATATTTTATCTTTAGTTTTCCTTCAGATCTATTCTTTATACATGTTTATTTTTTGCTGTGCTGCATGTAGTACATGGAAGTTTGTAGAAATAATTTGAGACTCTATTTTTCTTTGAAAAAATATAGCTTAGGCTTGGTAAACTCAAGGCAGATTACCTTAATACACCAGAAAACTTAGATGATTTATCTGTGTGAGGACTGATCTTACTTCAGTTTACCTTGGTGCACCTCAAGGGTGATCCCTTTTGTACTCACCTGAAAATCTGAAGTATGCCCCACATTCCATTTTTTGCTTTTCCCATTCCCATGAGACTACTTAATATTCAGCTACCTTTCTTAGCCTCACATTCTCTGCTTCTGCATTTAGTATTGGCTGTTTACTTTTGAAGAAAGCCACTCCAAATACAAAGCTCTCAGAATTCCTTCTCTCTCAGATCTCAACCCCATTAATTCTTATTGACTTTGTAGCTTTTCTGGCTTTTCAAACATGTTATCCTTTATATTTTGTTTGATTATTATTCCTAGCAAGAGAATCAAGACCACATAGTTATTACCACATAGTTCTAATTACCACATTATTCCTAGCAAGAGAATCAAGACCACATAGTTCTAATTACCACATTAGAACTCTGCATGTTTTTAAAATCAAAGTCACTGAACTTTTTAAAATTAACATTAATTATTCATTTTTTATTTTCCACACAGACAGGTATAAAAATTATGAAAGTTTTATTTTCATCTTTCATTCATTTGCCTTTTTTCCTTATTTAGCTAGGATCTTTATTGTTGAATAAAAATGGTGTTTGTAGATATCTTTGCCTCATTTCTGATATTAAATGCTTTCAATATTTTATAATTATATATGATCTTTATTGAATTTTTTTCCAGGGGAGGGCTTTGATAAGAAGTTAAAGAATTTCTCTTATTAGTTTGATTCCCCAGTTTTTTTTAAGTTTTCCTAATTTCTCTTTCAGTGGATTGATCACTGATGTATAGGAACACATTTGATTTATGAGTGTTGATTTTATATTCTGCTACTTTTCTGAATTCATTCAACATTTCTGGTGGAATTTTTTGGATCTTTAAATATGGAATCATGTCATTGACAAATAGTGATAGTTTGAGTTCTTCTTTTCCTATTTGTATCCCTTTAATTTCTTTCTTCTGTCTAATTGCCCTGGCTAATGTTGAATAAAAGTGGTGAAAGAGGGCATCTTTGTATTGTTCCAGTTCTTAGAAGGGAATGCTTTCAATTTTTCTCCATTTAGAAGGACATTGGCCTTGGGTTTAGCATAGATAGCTTTTACAATGTTGAGGTATGTTCCTACTATCCTGGTTTTTCTAATGTTTTGAACATGATGGGGTGCTATAAGATGGAAAGATCTCCCATGCTCTTGGATAGGCAGAATTAACATTGTCAAAATGGCCATACTAATGAATATGTTATACAAATTTAATGCAATTCCTATTAAAATCCCAGTGACATTCTTCATAGAAATTTAAAAAATCATGAAATTCATTTGAAAAAATAGAGACCCAGAATAACCAAAGCAGTCTTTAGAAAGAAAAATGAAGCAAGAGGCATCACAATACCAGACTTCAAACTATGCTATAGAGCCATTGTAACAAAATGGCAAGGTATTGGCACCGAAACTGATATGTAGACCAGTGGTACAGAGCAGCAGACACAGAGACAAACCCACATAAATATAGTCAGCTCATACTAGACAAAGGCGCCAAAAACATACATTGGAGAAAAAAATAGCCTCTTCAACAAATGGTGCTGGGAAAACTGGAAATCCATATGTAGCAAAATGAAATTAAATCCCTATCTCTCACCCAGCACAAAACTCAACTCAAAGTAGATCAAAGACTTAGGCACTAGAACAGAGATTCTGTGTCTAATAAAAGAAAAAGTAAACCCAAAATCTTCATCATGTCAGCTTAGGAACTTACTTCCTTAACAAGACTCCTAAAGCACAAGAAGTAAAATCAGGAATCAATAAATGGGATGGAATCAATTTGAAAACCTTCTTCACAGCAAAGGAAACAATCAAGAATGTGAAGAGAGAGCCTACAGAATGGGGAAATAATCTTTACCACATGCACCTCAGATAGAGCATTAATCTCCAGGATAAATAAAGAACTCAAAAAACTCAGCATCAAAAAACCTAATAACCCAATCAACAAATGGGCTAAGGAACTGAACAGACATTCACAGAAGTACAACTGATCAACAAATATATGAAAAAATATTCAACATCTCTAGCAATTAGAGAAATACCAAACAAAACTACACTGAGATTTCATCTCACTCCAGTCAGAATGGCAGTTTTCAAGAATACAAGTAAGTATAATTGTTGGTGAACATGTGGGGAAAAGGTACACTTATATATTGCTGGTGGGATTGCAAGTTGGTGCAACCACTATAGAAAGCAGTATGGTGATTCCTAAGAAAACTTGGAATGGAACCACCATTTGACCCAATCATGCAACTCCTTGGCTTATACCTAAAGGACTTAAAAATCAGCATATACAGTGATGCTGCCACATCATTATTTATAGCATCTCAATTCACAATAACTAACCTATGTAATCAACCTAGGTGCCCTTCAACAGATGAAAGGATAAAGAAAATGTGTTATGTATACACAGTGGAATATTAGTCAGCCTTAAAGAAGAATGAAATGATGACATTTGCTGGAAAATGGATGGAGCTGGAGAATATGCTAAGCAAAATAGGCCAATCCCACAGAACCAAAGGCCAAATGTTCTCTCTGATATGCTAATTCACAATAAGTGGTGAGGGGCAGAATAGTGGTATTTGGAACTAAACAGAGGGAAGCGAAGGGAGAGGAGGCATGGGTGGTAGGAATGATAGTTATTACCCTATGTGCATGTATGAGTACATGACCTGTGTAATTCTACATCATATACAACCAGAAGAATGAGAAGTTATACTCCGTTTATGTGTCAGAGTGCATTCTGCTGACCTGTATAACTAATTAGAACAAACAAAAAAAAAGTTAAAGAACTCATTAATCCTTGTTTGCCAAGGTTTTTTTTTTAATCATAACTGAATATTAAATTTTATAGAATGTTTTTTCCCACACAAGTGCTATTGTATTTGCATAACATCTCTTTTGTATCAAACCTCCATCTTAGATTACTTTGTTTTTGCCACTTGTTAATTCCTTCTGTAGAATTTCCTTGCATCACTCTTTTGATGGTGAACTTTAGTAATCTTTGTCTGCGTGCATCTTTATTTTGTGTCCTTGTCTTCCATGAAAGGTATTTTTGCCAAGGAAGGAATTCTGGGTTCAGAGTGACTTTCTTTTAGCATACTGATGCTATTTTCCCATTGTCTTCCAATGCTGTTGAGCAACGTGGTATGGATTTAAAAAAAAAAAAAAAATTGTATTTAAGGGGATTACCTTTATTTCAACTAACTTTAATCTTTTCAAATTCTTCTTAGATTTATTCCAGGAAAATATTTTAATATAAAACAGGTCTTGTTTATTTAACCTGTTGATTACTTTTGCATATTTAGATCATAGTGATAGTTTGAAGTTTATAAAATCAGAAATTCAAAGACATTAGACTTCGGAGTTGTAAGTTTTCTTATCTCTCAATGTGGTTTTAGGGCTGTTTATTTTACTTTAAAAAGTATTATAATGTGATGTTTCCTATGTGACAATTTCATTTTAACAATTTTAATTTCTCTGCATTGTAACATGAATATGTACTAATTATTAAAATTTCCTATAATCTGTATATTTATTTGCTGGAAATTTATAGCTTTACTAGAATTTGCTACATTTATCATGTTATTGAACCTCAGGATCCTGGTTCATCACAATGCTTATGTAAGGGCTTTCTATGTAATTATTCCTGTGGTGAATATAAGTGTTTTATATAAAAGAATTTGCAACTGAGATATCAGACATTTTTTATCCTATCTCTTTCAGCTATCAAATGATTTTGCTAAATTTCCACGTATTATACAAATATTAATTCAATTAGTTGTCACTAATGCTTTGAAGTAGCTAACATGACTAATTAATTTTCTAAGTATTGTAAAAATATTAATTCATTTAGTTTGCTGCCCCACTCCACTCTATGAAATAGGTGCCGTTAATGTTTCCATTTTGTAAATATGGAATTTAGACTTCATTTGGTTGGGACCAAGCTCTTAATTTTTTTTTTTTTTGGTGGTTTTCTTTTAGGATATGATGACACCTATAAATTTGGGAAAAAAGACAATTTATTTAGTTTCATTCTTTGAAGGCTTACAGCGCATTATTTTATTCACTGAAGATCCAAGGGTGTTTAAAGTAACATATGAAAGTGAGAAAGCAGAGTTAGCAGAGCAAGAAATTGTGTTGGCATTACAAGATGTTGGAATTTCACTTGTCAACAATTACACAAAGGAAGAAGTAGCCTATATAGGCATTACAAGGTTAGATATCTTAAGTTTTGTATAAATTTAATTAGGTATTAATCATTAAATTATCATAAAAATCTAAAATGACAAATTTTTGTGTTTTGACTAGTCATCATTACTAAGGTAATTGTTATTTCCAAGTACATTGGGGGGGGTTGCCTATGGGATAAAAATATAAAAAACCAAATTTATAAATCCCCTATCATATTTTTGATCATCCTAGTGCTCTAATAAAGTTAAATTTATTCAATTATTAAAAGTATATCTTATTGAACATGTCATAAAAATTTCTGGATTATCTCTTACCATCTACCATAGTACAAAGTTCACTCTATATACACTCCATAATAGTTGTTGGAAGACTAAAGACTACCACATTCTAATTTGACCATGGCACTTTAAGATCTTGTAAAATAACACAGTATTTTATTATTTCTTATATATCACCACTAAAACTCTTGTTGTTATGCCCTTATTGTTCCTATTAACAAATCCTTAAGTTGACATTAATACACACACTTGTGTGTGCCTGTTGTGAGATCACTTCTTCCAATCTAAACAGGAAAATGTAGTTTTAATCCTTTACATGAGTTGAATTCCCAAATATTAAAGGTATAGATGATACACATTTAAATTTAGTTTCTGTGTAAATTATATTTCACTTATTTCTCATTGAATGGGATAAATGTCATTTTAAAGAAATCTTAAAGCTGTTTTCTTTGAAATAAAAGCTAAAACAACAAAATTTATGGCTATTATACCTATCATGTGTTATCTCCTAGGCTAAATGATATGATGGCAAAGACAAATACATAGTTTCTACCTTTGTATTTTAATAAGTGAATATAAATTTTAGAAAGAATAAATAAATTGATACTTAAAATTAAATAATTTAAGTATGTTAATAGAGTAATTTCAGAGGCTGTTTTTATTGCTGCATATTTATTATAAGTTACAATGTGACATATATTGGAACATACATATAACATACTTTGATTAATTTTATTCCCCAAGACCTCCCCCCATAGGGAATTTGAATTCCCACTAAAATATGCACACACACACACACACACATATATATGTGCATTATAGTTATACATACTAGTGGATTCACTTTGACATATTCATAAATGCATATAATATAGTTTAGGGTATATTTTTTATTCTGTGGTTAGGTGTTTAAGCATTTTAATTTCTGTGCCATTAGATTTCTTCCATTTATACTCTCTCCTAGATTGTTTTATATTTTGTCTCTCCTTAAACCTTCATTTTCTCTCTCAGTTCATTCCCTTGCATCTCACTTCACCAACTGAAGCCAATTAAAAACAAACTTCCATATGCCCACCTTACTCCCAGTATCACAGCTTTTTATCTACATTTGTACCTACATGCTGTACCAAAATACTTTTGAGTTGCCTTAGGTATATTGTATGTGCTCCCATTACTTTTGCACTATATTTCATATATTGCATGTATATTTCACTCTTACCTACTTGACAACATTGATCCACCATCATCTTTCCATCCTAAGTTTACAATTTCTTTCTACTGAACTGTTTCTGTCAGCCTTATTACTTTGCTCAACTTAAAAAAAAAAAAAAAAATTCTCCTGAGCCTACTTTCTTTCTTCCTGCTATCCATTTCATTTTTTCTCTTTAGGGCCAAATTTCTCAAATTGCCATCTGTTTCAAAAGAGTTTAATATATTCACTATCTCCAATCTTTTTCATTCCTTTTTTCCTTAACCACTCCATGCAAGATTTGCTGTTTAAAACAGATCCCTCTTTGATATAGTTTCTTTCACTTGACTTCTGGGATACCTCACCATCTTGGTTTTTCTTCCTGTCCCAACATTCTCAGATTCATTTGTTGTTTCCCTGTCATCTCTCAGTTTCTTATATGGGATGCTCTGAGGCTCTTAGACCTCAGTCCTTTTTATCTATTTCATTTTTTCATGATTTCTAATACCAATATATGCCCCACATTTCTATAGCTACACAGATAATGTATTTCTTAAGCCAGACCTGTTTTCCAAATTCTTTACATGTATATCTGATTGCCTACATAAAATCTGCTCAGATATCGCTAAGAGACTTATTTAACTTCATATGTGTAACACCAAACTCTTAATTTCCTCCTATCTAAACCTGCTTCCCATGTAAGTTATTCACAACTCCAAGTTGCTCAGACTGAAGACTTTCTTTGATCCCTCTATTTTATACCCCATATCTGTTTCATGGAGAAGTTCTGCACTGACTTTTCCTTCAACATGTACATAGGATCTGACCACATTTTATTGCCTCACTGTTATTATACTTATTCAAGTCAGTACCATTTCTCAACTGCTTGCTGCATTAACTCCTAATAAGTTTTTCTACTTAGATACTTGATCCTTTTTTCTTTCAATACATAATATATTCTCAAAACATAAGAGATCATGTTGCTAATCTTCTTTTAATCTTTCAGTGGTTCCTCATCTCAGTCAGAATAAGACTCAGACTTTTCAGTGTCATGTAAGGTTCTATATTATTTGATCTCCCACTGACTGACTCCTCTTTTTACTCATAATGTGTTCCTACCGTACCAACCCCCTTGTTCTTCATTTACTACAGATGTGCTACTGCTTTAGGATCTTTGCTAATGCTTTGCACCTAACTGAAATATTCTTTCTCTTGTCTGCTAACTCCCTCACCTCCTTTAAAGTTGATGAAATTTCTACTTCTCAGTGAGGTCTGTGTTGACCACTCCATTTTAATACCACAGCTCCCTTCTGTTTTACATATGTTGAGACTACAGATTCTCTTTATTTTGCTTACCTTTTCTTCTTTGAAAAGCATTTTTTACCAATATGTTAAAATTGAATCACTTGTTTACTATTTATTATCCATTACACCCCAGCTATAATGAATAAGAATGACACAAATGTTGATTAACTCTTGTTTTTAGATTTGTAATGTGCTTATATAGAAGTGAGGCTAAAATAGTGATTTCACAATTCAGTAAAATTGTGAAGTTTTACTGTAATAAACTAGTTTATTACAGTTAAAATGAAAATGATTATAAATCAATACAATGATTTTTGCTTTTCATATCTAAGTTCTGATGTGGTTTGGGAAACAAAGCCCAAGAAGAAGGCAAGGTGGAAGACAATGAGTGTAAAGCATACTGAAAAGTTGGAGAAAGAATTTAAGGAATATACTGAATCTTCACCTTTAGAAGACAAGGTTATTGAGTTGGACACTAGTATTCCGGTAAATTCTTTTAAGCATTAATGTGAATTTTTAATTTTTATCTATTGTATCTATTGAATTACTAATGAATTTTAGGGAAAATATGGCTTCCTTACAAAACAAATTGAATATAGTCAATCCTAACATATATAACTCATACAAAATATTTTAAAGGGGTGGGTTAAGTGTATTAAGAAATCAAACTTTCTGCCTGGAATTGTAGCTCAGTTGTAGAGCACTTACCTAGCACATGAGAGGCACTGGGTTTAATCCCCAGCACCACATAAAAATAAATAAAAAAATAAGGTATAGTTATTTTAGTTGTCCATCCACAACTAAAAATATTTTTTTAAATCTCTCTTTAAGATACTTTCTTTCAGTTAATGAAGAAATCAAAAGTGGTTTTTTATTTTATTCTTTAATTTTTTAAAATTTCTTGATTTTTATTATGTAAATTTTAGTAATGTAAAATCTGATACAGGATTATAAAAATACATAAAATTTAAAAATATTAGATATAAAGATCTCAGTCTAAACCTAATCAAATATTTAGCCTACTCTTTAAATTTTTATTATCCTAGAAGTTTTATGATATTAATTTTCAGTCTTTATCAGTTATGGAAAAGAGACATTCCATGTTTTTTGTTTTTTTTTTTGGGGGGGTGGTTATTTTTCAGGTTTGCTTCACACCTAGTGGGAATAACATGAAAATTTTGCAACCTCATGTACAAGCTATACGAAGAAATTATCTTCCAGCATTAAAAGTGGAATATAGCACATCTGCACATCAATCTTCATTTAGAATTCAGATTTACAGAATACAGGTAAGTCTTTCTGAAAATACAGGCAAAACCTAATTGAAAACCAGATTCATTCCCAGGGTCTATTTTGTTTAGTATAAAACCTAAACAAGAAGGCATGATGGTAGTCAGTGAGTGTAAAACACACTAAGAAGCTGGAGAAAATTGAATCTTCACTTCCTACTTCAATTTCAGTATATGACTAGACTTTTTGATTCCTTCTACTTCTTAAAGCCTACTGTTCTAGTCAGGTTGTATTATTTACATACTATATATTGACCTCTTTTTTATTTTCTTAGATCCAAAACCAGATTCATGGGGCTATTTTTCCATTCGTGTTTTATCCTATTAAGCCTCCAAAGTCTGTCACGATGGACTCAGGTTTGTTTTTATTTTTAGATTACCAAAAATATAGTTGTTTTAGCTATTGGGTTTGTTTTATTGTAAAAATTTTAAATAAAACCATTCTCAAGTTTAGTTTCTGTAGGATCACTGGAAAATTATACTGCTTAAAAAGGACCAGCAAAGTATTCAACTGACTTCAATGAACCTCAAGTTAATGCTAAAAATAAAAGATTAAATAGAAATATATATTTAAAATTTTAAAAATATTAATTTACATACCAGATTACTAATCTATAAACCTCTGATTTAAAAAACTATTAGGACCTTAGAATAAACAATGAGGAAATTCAAATTCAGAGTGTTTTCTAATGGGAAACTTTCTTGTGATGAGAATAACTAACACCTGTTCTTCCATGTTTTTCTTCTCCTTCACCTTTCTTACCTATCCTCTTCCTCTCACTTTCTGTTTGCTGCTTTCCACCCTACTTCTCTTGCCTCTGCTCTTGGTTTCCCTTTCTAAACCATAGGCTCTAAACTGTCCAGGGAGTACTCTTAATAATCTGCTTGAAAACTTTTTTTTTTTTCCTTTAGCTGTAGATGGACACATACTACCTTTATTTTATTTATTTTTATTTTTATGTGGTACTGAGGATTGAACCCAGTGCCTCACATGTGCCAGGCAAGTGCTGTATCACTGAGCCACAACCACAGCCCTCTTGAAAGCTTTTTAACCACTGTACATGCCCCTCCACTGAGAGACCTGAAGCAAGTCCCCAGAATCTATTTTCATAGTTTCTTTGATGATTCTAATGCGTACTTCTAATTTAAAATCACTAATTTTGAGTTAATTATCCTTAGAGTAACTTCAGATAATTAAAACCACAATCCTAGAGTCTGAAATTAAGACCATAATGAAATTAGCAAAAATCAGTAATTTTAATGGATCTTCATGATTTAGTAAATGATTTAATTTTCCATTATAATTGTATTAAATTGGAAGAAAATGCTTATCTTTGCCTTGAAGCATCATGAGAGTAATCGTGTTTATAACCTCACAGCACCAAAGCCTTTCACAGATGTCAGTATTGTCATGAGATCTGCAGGACATTCCCAGATATCACGTATTAAGTAAGTGTCTTCATATATTTCTTACATGTTCATTTAATGATTTAAGAATATGAATTATCTGCACTCTAAAAAAAATAAGTTTCAGATAAGCCAAAGATTTAAGTATAAAGTATTAGATTATAAAAATCAAAGAAAAATATCTTTTTTTAAAAAGTTTTTTTAATTGTCAGTGGACTTTTTAAAAATAAATTTATATGTAGTGCTGAGAATCAAGCCCCATGCTTCACACATGCTGGACAAGTGCTCTGCCACTGAGCCACAATCCCAGCTTAATTATTTTATAATCCTAGCAATTCAGAAGTCTCTGGATGAAGTACATCTGAGTTTTAACAATAATTGTTTCTAGATCTAGGTATTTTGTTATTTTCTTTTTTGTATGCATTTGGAAAGTTGACCACAGATTGTTTGGAAACAAGGACAAAAATAATATTCATATTGTCACTCTTTACTCATTCAAAAAATAGGACAAGGGCAGAAACATAAATCCCTGTGATACTACTCTGTCTGTTCCTCCCAGTGTATCTCTGAGACAGACTCTCTTTATTCCCTTGTTGTTTAAAATATAGTTTTTTGTATATGTGTACCTAAACATTATGCTTTTTATTTTTAATTTTTTTAATAATTTTTAAAAATTGGTTTCAAAGTGTAAATAGACTCCTGGTACTTTTGTTAATAAAATTTTTGCTAATATATTGTGATTTTGTTGTGGGTAGCTATGGTTTATTATCTCTGATATATATATAATATTCTGTTGTATTACTATATACCAGAGTTTACTTATCCATTTCCTCTATGACCATTTTCATATTTTGAGTTTGTTGCTGTTATAAACAATATAGCCTTGATTTCTTTTTATTCTCTTATTTAAGAAGTCCTAAATTTCAAAGTTTTAATATTTATTTGATACTTTTATTTTCCTCATCTGATTTTCTTCATGCAATTAGTTGATTCTTTAAAATGTTTTCTGCTTTGTAATTTAGGTATTTCAAAGTGTTGATTCAAGAAATGGATCTCAGGTTAGATCTTGGATTTGTCTATGCTCTAGCAGACCTCATGACTGAAGTTGAGGGGACTGAAATAACAGAGGTAAGACTTAAAATAATAGCATTGGGTGGGACTAAGAAAAGAGGGGAGCTAAAAAATATAAATTCTTACAGATATTAAAATAGTTTTATGCTCTTTAATATATAAATTTTAAGCCAGGCATAGTGGCACATGCCTGTAATCCCAGCAGCTTGGGAGGCTGAGACAGGGGGATCACAAGTTCAAAGCCAGCCTCAGCAACTTAGCAAGGCTTAAGCAACTTAGCAAGATCCTGTCTCTAAATAAAATATAAAAGGAGCTGGGGATGTGGCTAAGTGGTTAAGTGCCCCTGGGTTCAATCTCTGGTACCCAGAGGAAAAATAAATTAATAAAATATAATTTTAAATCTTTATTTAATTATGATGGATATATTGGGAGAAAATCATATTTTTAGATGATAGCAATACAAAGTAGCCTTTTACAAGGAAAGTTTTTAGTCCAAATGGTAGAGGAAAGAGGGTGATCAGTCATGGCCACATCACTTCTGTCCTTTTATTTTTCTGGGTTACTTTTGCTTTGTTTTTGCTTTAGTGGATAAATTTAGAAATTTGGGATATGACCAGTATATTTGATGACAAAGGGATAAGTTGAATTAAAAGATACCATTTTCTTGGTGACTATTTGAAAGACTTTAATGTCACATTGATAAGCTAGATCAAATATAGGCTCTTTATTACCTTCCCTTATAGAAAGGCTTCTTAAGACAAACTTCATGGGTAAAGACAAGGGCAGATACATTTTTTCCCCTTAAAACAATGTACTGAGATATATTTCACATAGTATACAATTCACCCTTCAAAAATATACAGCCTAGTGTTTTTTAATATATTCACAAAGTTGTATGACATCACCACTAATTCCAGAACATTTTCATCACACCCAAAAGAAATGCCTTAGTTCTTTGTAACTGCTATTATACTTTCTGCCTCTTTAAGTTTTCTATTCTGAACATTTGGTATCTGTGAAATCATATAATATATTGTCTTTGGTGAAGTGTTTCTTTCACTTACACAATGTTTCTAAGGTTCATCTGTGTTGTAGCCTGCATTAGTACTTTATTCCCTTTTTGGTCAAATAAAATTTCATTATATGGATATGCCACAATGCCTAACCATTCATCAGGTAATGGAAATTTGAACTGTTAGCACATTTTGACTGTTAGGGATAGTGTAATGAATATTTGTTTACAAAGTTTTATGTAGACATATGTTTTCATTTCTCTGGGATAAATGTATACCTAGCAGTGAAATTGCTAGGTCCCATGATATCTATGTTGTCATTTTAGAACTACCAGTTTTCTAAAGTGACTCCACCATTTGTTTTTTTTCACCAGAATATGTGAGAGTTCTGTTTTCTCCATATTCTCTCCAACAGTTATTATTTGTGTTTTTTATTCTGGCCTAGTGATGTGGAATAGTTTCTCACAGTGGTTTTGATTTGAAATTATCTGATGACTAATGATGTTAAGCATCTTTATAGTTGCTAATAAATCTTTAGTATATATTTTGTGAGAAATGTCTGTTCAGATGCCTTTACCTATTATTTGTGGGTTATTTGTCCTGTTTTGTTTCACTTTTTCCCTTTCTTGACATTGTCTTTTGCAGTACAAGTTTTTAATGTTATCGATAGCCAAATTATTTTTTCTTTCATTGTTCATGCTTTTGGTGTCATTTCTAAGAATACTTTGCAAAGTCTGAGTTCATAAATATTCAGCATTATGTTTTAAAACTTAAAGTTTTAGCTCTTAAAATTTGGTCTTTGATCCATTTGAGTTCAGTTTTGTATATAATATAAAGATCTAAGCTATTCTTTTGCATGACTATCCAATTGTCTCAGTACCATTTCTTGAAAAGATATTTATTCCCCTGTTGAATAGTCTTTTGTCAAAAATCAGTTTACCAGAGACACATATTTTTTTATTCCATTGTTTGTTTATCTTTGTGCCAGTATCATACTGTCTTATCATTGTTTTGTAATTAGTTGTGAAACTGATAAATGTATATGCCTACTTTGTTCTTATTCTTCAAGATTGTTTTGTCTATACTAAATCCTTGGAATTCCATATAAATTTTTAAATCAGTTCTTCAAGTCCTTCAAGAAATTCAAAAGGTTTTCTGATAGGTATTGCACTGAATCTACAGATTAAGGCAGTAATAACAGCTAGATTAGTTTCTTAATATTTTATTGAGGATTTTGGTATTCATATTCATGAGAGATATTCATACGTGGTTTTCTTGTGATGTCTGCTTGGTTTTGGTGTCAAGAGTAGTAATGACTTCATAAATTGAGTTGAGAATTGTTCCTCCTCTGTTTATTTAGAAAAGTTTGTGAAGAATTAGTAGTTTTTATGGGAGGGGAGGGGTGGAGGGGAGGAAAATAAAAGAATGAGACAAACATCATTACCCTGTGCACATTATAATTAGGCAAATAGTGTGACTACTTTGTGTACAACCAGAGAAACAACAGTTGTACCCCATTTGTGTACAATGAATCAAAAAAAAAAAAAAAAGAATTAGTAGTTTTTAAATGTTTCACACAATTTAGCGATGAAGCCATCTGGGCCCACATTTCTTCTGTGTACTCTTCTGTGTACTTTTTTTATTACAAATTTAATCCTTTATTTATTGTAGATCTATTTAGATGGTCTTTTTCTTTTCGGATCACTTTCACCAGTTTACATACTTCCAAGAATTTGTCTATTTCATCTGTTTTCTAATTTATTGGTATAAAATTATTGATAACTTTTCTTTATTAAAAATCCATTTCTGTAAGGTCAGTCAGTAGTAAAGGCCCTCCTATGATCTTTTTTTAAAAAATCAACTTTTATTTCTTTTGTTTTACTGTTCTCTATTGCTTTAATTTCTGCTTAACTTCATTAGTTATTTCCTTCCTTCAGGCTGCTTTATTTTTACTTTGTTCATCTTTTTAACTGTCAAAGGTTGGAGGTTAGGTAATTTGTTTGAAATCTTTCTTCTTTCTTAATGTAGACATTTCCAGGTGTGAATTTCCCTTGCATCCCAAAAGATTTAGTATTTCCTTTTAAATTTTTTTTTCTTTTGCCTATTGGTTATTTAGGAGTGCATTGCTTAATTTCTGTAAGTTTCTCAGTTTTTTCTACTACTCTAATATTCCACTGTGATTGGAAAACAATACATTATTTCTATCCTTTTAAATGTATTGTAATTTGTTTTATGACCTAGAATGTGTTTTTTCCTTAGAAATTGTTTATGTTTTCTTAAGAAGAATGTATATTCTACCATTGTTGGGTTGAGTGTTCTATAAATATCTATTAGGGCTAATTGTTTTATATTGTTCAAGTCTTTGATTTCCTTTTTGTTCTTTTGCCTATTTATTCTTTCCATTATTGAAAGTAGCATATTAAAGTCTCCAAGTGTTATTGTTGAATTATACTTTGTTGCTACTTACATTTTATTGGTCTGTTATTAGGGATCTTTATGTTCACATCTTCTGGCTGCAGTAACCTTTTTATCACTAAAAGATGTACCTTGACCTCTAGTAACATAATTTGTTTTAAAGTATATTTTTTTCTGGTATTATGTAGTCAGTAGCTTTTTTGTGGTTGCTGCTTGTTTGATATGTAATTTTTAATCTTTTTACTTTCTTTTTGTATAGCTTATTTTAAAGTGTATTTTCTATAAGCATTATAGAACTCAATCTTATTTTTTTACATCTATTCTGATAATTTCTCCCTCTCAATTGAATTGTTTAATTCATTCATATTTCATGTTACTGTTATAATTGGTTTAGCCTACCATTTTACTTTTCTATTTTCTATGTGTCTCACTCACCATTTTTGTTCCTCCATGCCTTCTTTACTGCTTTCTTTGCATTAAGAGAACATTTTCTTATGAAACTCTTAAATTTCTTTAGTGATGTACTCACCATAACTTTTTAAGGTTTTGTTTTGTTTTTAAGCAATTGCTTCAGGACTTAAAATATACATCTTATCAAAACCATTTCTGATTTATATAAGATTAATTCCAATTCCAATGCAAGTATACAAATGCAACTCCTATATTCCATTTTCCCCTTTTTAATCATATTATTCTATTACATATTACTTGTTATGTTTTAAACCGAACAATACATTCTTACAACCATTCTTTTACCATCTTTACTAATTTCCCAGTGTAACTCTGTTCCCCATGTACCGTTTTTCATGCTTTGATTGACAAATGTATTAAATTTCTGTATGTTATAGGCCCAAAAGTATTTTTGATGCCTATATAATATATAAGTATCCTGAAAAGTCATCCACGTGCACTTGAGAATAATGTATATTCTTCTGTTGTCAGGTTGAGCATTCTGTAGATGTCATTAGGTCTGTTTGGTTTATATTGTGGGTTCAAGTCTTAAATAAGACATTGTGTAATCAGTTAACTTTTTAAATCAGTTAAAAGAAGAAAGGATAAAATGAGCATTTATATTGTCTTTGTTTAACTGCATACCTTTACAAGTCCTTCCCCCACCCACCATTTGGATTCAGATTGAAGTCTGGGGCCACTTGCTTTCAGCCTGAGAAATTTCCATTAATATTTCTTGTAAGACAGATCCTCTAGCAACAAATGCTCGGATTTTGTTTATCTGGTAATGTCTTTGTGTCACCTTCACTTTGGGAGGTAGCAATGCTATATGTAGAATTCATGGTTGATGGGCTGATGATGGTTTTTTGGTTTTTGTTTTTGTTTTTTAGCACTTTTGAATATATTGTCTACCACCTTCCTATCTCCTTGTTTCTGCCAGGAAGTTAGCATTAATTTTTTTGGACTTGTATAAAATGAGTCACTTTTCTCTTCCCACTTTTAAGATTTTTCTCCTTATCTTTAACTTTCAGCATTTTTACTATGATGAGTGTGAATCTCTTTGCATTTATTGTTCTTGGAATTAGTTCATTGAGCCTCCTGGATGTATAGGTTAGTGTTTTTCAATAAATTTGGGAAATATCAGCAAATATTTGAAATATTCTTCAAGTATTTTTTTCTGTTCCTTTTCCTCCTGGTTCTCCTATATTGTCTATTAATATGTTCAATCATGTTCCATATTTCCCTGAGACACTGTTCATTTTTCTTCACCCTTTTTTTAAAATTGCATAATTTCTACAAATTTATCTTCAAGTTCTTAGGCTGCTTCTCAGCACATAGAAGTAACTTAGGTCTTTGGAGGTTTGGAAGAGAAGTATTGGTGATTATTAAAAATGAAAATAGAATCACTTCATGCAAAATTATTTTCAGTTCCTTCTCCTTTTTTAAAATTATATTAACTGGTCTCTGTAGATTGTAGTGAGGCAGGTACCAACATTCTAAAAGTGGTTATGTGATTGTGTTTAAAGAAACAAATATGCCCCAGAATGGGTTGAGGAAATGGATTAGTGACCTTTTGAAAAAAAGATCTGTAGTCACTTGAAGAAAATCTTGTTGTCTTTTAATGATTTGAATGAAAACATAGAAGAAACACTTACTAGTTTGTAATCAGACAGAACTTTTCTAACAAAAATGTTAATTTCTCCTCTGAGGCAGTAACCTCTAATCATGAGTACTCTCGAGTAAGGTATTATAAAGGAACTTCCTTAGATGTGTGATCTATTAGCTTAAACATTTCATGCAGACAGATTCTTTCAGTTTTAAATACTTTATGTTCCTTTCGTAGCTTGAACTTTTCCATAAAGATAAAGACGCTTTTGAAGAAGAATATGAGACGGTTTCATTAGTAGATCAATCACAAGTCAGTCTCTATGAATATTTTCATATATCTCCTATCAAGGTAGGGGAAAATAAGTTATTTTATTGTCCTTGATAATCTAAATAATA
The DNA here is from genome assembly GCF_902686445.1 of Sciurus carolinensis. NCBI lineage: Eukaryota > Metazoa > Chordata > Mammalia > Rodentia > Sciuridae > Sciurus > Sciurus carolinensis. The sequence continues at coordinate 78,055,128 of NC_062226.1, forward strand.
GCAAATTGAGTTGATCTCTTTAGGAGTGCTATAGTGTTTAAATTATATTCTTTAATAGTATAGAAATTCTGTATTATGACAGTTACAGATATGAATAAGTAAATAAGTAAGGAATGATCTTTTAAAATTTTTTTCTTAAAAAAAATTGTTTTTTATTTTGTGGAAATAATGGTGGAATTACCCTACAGCATGTGTTTATATCTTGACCTAACATTATTTTACTTTAATTTTCTGTTAAGCTATTTGCTGACAGTTTTAAATTTTCATATATCGTGTATTAAATTGTTACAAAGTATACTTGATTTAAAAATTGGACAATGAATTAAAGTAAATCTAAGTTAGACTTTAACAAAAAATTGCTGAGTTACCTACAAATACTTGAAAATCATTGCACATCCATATATACTGCAAATATATGCACTGTAACACAGTTGTGCTTTTTAACTGGCTTCATCAGACTAACACAATTCTTATAGTTGAAATGTACGTATTTGAAGATATTTGAGTTATTCTCAACAGTTTTGCTTCTAGATTGTTAATGTTATTAACAGATGTATAAAAATAAATATTAATTTTGTCACAAGAGTAGTATAAAAGTAAATATGTAATTTTAAATTGTTGAATTTAAATAGAGCTGTGTTGCATTTTAAGTTTCTTTAAAATTTCTACTTAATTTTGGCATAATCCAGGTAACTTTTAAATGTTATTCATGGTGTAGTAAATTTAAAATGAAGCTGATTTTTAAAAATTAAAATCATCAGTATGCAAAAAATATTTTAAACATATATCTCTGTGTTTTCTTTAGCTGCATTTAAGTGTTTCACTGAGTTCGGGTAGAGATGAACCTAAAGATGATTCAGAGCATCATGGAGGACTGATCCCCGTTCATTCTTTAAATCTTTTGCTAAAGAGTATTGGTGCCACCCTTACAGATGTACAAGATGTAGTTTTTAAGTATGTTTAATATTCAGATTTGTAAACTGATGAACAGTTCCTTTGTATTTACCTAAAAATTTTTGTAAATGAGAAAGTTTGTAAATGCTGCAGATCATGGGGAAAAGGTGGTTTTGTGTTTAAGTGGAATGCAATCAAACTAACATCAAACATTTTATCTGCCCTTGACTTACTAAACTACTAAATCAAAGAATAATTATTAAATAATTTCCTTAAGAAAAAGTGACATAGTCATGCAATTTTATATACTTAAAAAGTCTGACCTGGGAAAGATTCCTAAGCAGACATGGTTGCCTAAAAATATTGTGCTTGAAGTCTCAACTGGGACAGAATGAATGCAGTGATAGGGGAAATGAAAGGATCAATTTAAACTTGAGGTCAAGAATTTATATTTGAATGTGAGTTATAATGTAAGCTGTTTTTCAGTCATCTGACCAGAGACTCAGAGTGGAGACTTTAGAAAAAGGAATGATCTTTTCAGATAGCATATTTAACTGGTATTAAGGAAAGTATTGAGAATAAGTGCAAGAAGAGGTAACTCTGAACCTAGATAAAGTTAGGTAGCAGTTAAATAAAGAATATACCTTTAATGCAGAACAGGATGAAATTTCTAATCTTTTTGTGCTAATATTCAGCACCAAGAAGCATAGAACTTTTCAATTAGTGGATTAGTCATATTTTTTTTTTTTTTTTTTTTTTTTTTTTTTTTTTTTTTTTTTTTTAGAATTGAACCCAGGGCCTTGTGCTTGCAAGGCAAGCGTTCTACCTTCTGAGCTACATTCCCAGCCCCTGGATTAGTTATATTTTGTGAATGTATTAAGTATACTGATTTTGATTCCTCACCTGTCAGCTCATTAAGTAGGAACAGCAGCAGTAGAATTCTGTCAATCCTTAAGCCTTTTACCCCAATGTGTTGACCATTTTCCAGATTAGTTATGATAGGACAGAACTAAGAAACAGTTTTAGTGGTTCATGAATGGGATTCAGAAGGTCTGTGAATCCCCTAAATTATAGGAAAATATGTATAGTGGTGACTTTTCAGAGGATAAAAGCTCTAGAGATTTTTATTAGATTCTCAAAGCATTCTTTGTCTATGAAATGCAGAGATAAATATGGGGAAATTATTAGGAAAGATTTAGAGAAAAAATTCTAAATAAAATAATACCATTTATCAGTATTTAAAATATCTTTCCATTTATATGCACATATATATGTGTGTGTATGTATATTTATATTTTTTTCAGGCTTGCCTTTTTTGAACTCAACTATCAGTTCCACACAACATCCGAACTGCAGTCTGAAGTAATAAGACACTATTCAAAACAGGTTTGTCTGACATTTTACAAAGCGACAGAATGATATTCATGAGTAAAACCTTATGTATCTGTTCATTGATATATATTATAAATTTGTCAAGGACGTAAATGGCCATTTTCAAACTTTTAAAACTTTTTTTTCCTCCCAGAATTATAGTAAGAAATAAGAGCTAACCACCATTTGTTTTATGGTTCTTGTATTTTTCAGCCACTGTCAGAAATTCTTTTCTGTATCTCTGTAGATTAGAAATAAAATTTTTTACAGTGCAGTTTTTAAAAATGTTGTATTGATGCATAATAATTTTACAGTATGGTGGATTTCATTGCAGGATTTACATAAATGCACATAACTGAATCAATTTCATTGACCAGTGCTTCCCCTTTCCCTGCCCCCTTCCACCCTCTGATCCTCTTCCTCTGCCTTTTTCCTCTTTCTTCTGTTTCCATGAGATTTCCACCCCCCCCCCTTTTTTTTTCTCTCTCTAGCTACCACATATGAGAGAAAACATGACTGTTAACTTTCTGAATCTGGCTTATTTCACTTAACATGATGCTTTCCATTTTACCCATTTTTCTGCAAATGGCATAAATTTTTCTTCATTAAGTAAAATATTAACTAAGTGATTCATTATGTTTATTAGTAACTGGTAAACACAAGGTGTATGTAAGGTTGTTATTTTAATAGATATTTTTCCACCTCTGGAAAGATTCCTATATTTTCTTTTTTTAAATATTTTTTAGTTGTCAATGGACACAGTACCTTTATTTTATTTATTTATTTGTTTATTTATTTTTATGTGATGCTGAGGATCTAAAGCAGTGCCTCATATGTGCTAGAAGAGCACATTACCACTGAGCCACAACCCCACCCCATAGAAAAATTACCATAAGAGTGAGAATGACAGATTTCAACTATATTTCTTTTTTTTTTTTTTTTTTTTTTTCCCTCTTTTTGATGGTGTTGGGAATTGAACCCAGGGCCTTGTGCATGCTAGGCAAGCACTCTACCAACTGAGCAATATCCCCAGCCCTATTTTCTGATATAATTTGAAGAGCATCTGAATTACATATGGTATAGTGAAAAGATTACTGGGCATGACTCAAGAGATTTATTTGGGTTTGGATCCCACTTCTGCCATAGACTTTGTGACCCTGGGCATCATTCGACTCAATCTATAAGATGGTGGTAGTAATAACAACTGATATGACACAAGTGAAAGTATTTTAAATATTCTAGAACTTTATGTAAATATATTATCTTATTAGTATAATACTGAATCACTTTTTAAAAACAGAATAATAAAGAATGGGTGATATAAAGTAGGTGTTGAAATTGGTAGTAAAGATGTTATCTTGAAAAAACTGGATATGTATACTAAGTAATTTGGAAGAGGAGTAGGTCTAATGATCTGAATTGATTAATGCTCATATTTCATTTTTAGGCCATTAAGCAGATGTATGTACTAATTCTTGGACTTGATGTTTTGGGAAATCCTTTCGGCTTAATTAGAGAATTTTCAGAAGGTGTGGAAGCCTTTTTTTATGAACCTTACCAGGTAAAATAGTTGCACTTGTGTTGTAGGATATATCAAGTTACTACTTTGGAATGGATAATGCATTTCTTTTGTTAACTTGAGCTGTAGGAGTAAATAGATTTGGGGGAGACACACAAAATGATACTTTGCAGCAAACAATAGTAAGATTTAGGGGAGGTTGGGAGGAAATTTTTACCTTTTTACTCAAAAATTTTAACTTTAGATTTTATTAGATATACTGAATTTTAAGTGGTCTTTTGTAATATAAAAGATGGATACAATTCAGAGTGTAAAGAAGGAAGATCACCATGTATGAGAAATCTTGCTTTGCATAGAAGTGTAGAACTGTACAAATAACTATACAAGCTGACATCCAACAAAGCAGTCTTAATAACCAGTAGAAAAAATTATGAGTAATTATATCCCTGAAAACTTTGTCAAAATGTTCAGGACTTTCCTGCTTTTACTTATAAGATGTATAGGGTAACAAAAAATGAAGTAAAACTAATATATATTTTATATAATATAAAACATTATCAACATTAAGAATTTTAAAGTGTTTTTATTTTTTTTTTTAAACTTGAGTAGTTTGAAGTGTGCTTGCTTTTTTTTCATCATATAATTTGCAATACAGAGCGAGCATCTTCTCTATGTTTTGGTGAATTGTCAAACTCCTTTCTAAATTTGAAACAGCTTTCAACATTATATCCTTTCCATGTTGAATGTCATGAAATTTTCCCTGAGTCTTCTTTTAATGTGACATTTCCTGGCATCACTTCTTTATTCTTTTCCTCACTACCACTTTCCTCATTTACATCAATAAGCTCACCTTTAAAAATAAATATAACTTTTTTTTTTTTTAATTCTTTTGTCACTTTAGGGGGCCATCCAGGGTCCTGAAGAATTTGTGGAAGGAATGGCACTAGGACTCAGAGCACTAGTTGGTGGAGCTGTGGGTAAGAAGTAGAATGCCATGTTTTATTGTACTGGAAAGTATAATGATATATTGTTTTTACTGAAAGTATTACAATTTCTGTTAGGTGGATTGGCTGGGGCTGCCTCCAAAATCACCAGTGCTATGGCTAAAGGAGTAGCAGCTATGACTATGGATGAAGACTATCAGCAGAAGAGAAGAGAAGCTATGAATAAGCAACCAGCTGGGCTTAGAGAAGGCATTACTCGTGGAGGAAAAGGCTTAGTTTCTGTAAGAAATTTCACATGGTTGTGAACATTTTAAAAAACACCTTTAGATCCACATTCTGTGAATAAACAAGTATCTTATAACTCTCACTACTTAATATTATTTAGATATTATAAGAACAGTGAGTGATGACATTTAGAATATAGCAGTAGCCACCAAAAACATTGTTTAAATAAAATACTTAAGAAATTTGGTAATTCTTAATGGTATGTATCAAAGAAGAATTCTGTATTTTTTTATTTAAGTTAGGCTTGGTTCTTCAAAGCATCATATGAATGTATTGTAAACTTTCAATTGTGTTTTCCCTCCAGGGTTTTGTAAGTGGCATTACGGGAATTGTTACAAAACCAATCAAAGGTAAGGATATTGTTTTCCTTTTGTTGTATGTGCATATAAGTCTTTAACAAACTGATTGTTTTCATTCTTGGTCCAATTGTTTAAACCTTGATTATTTTCTTCTTTCTAGGAGCTCAAAAAGAAGGAGCAGCTGGTTTCTTTAAAGGTGTTGGGAAAGGTTTAGTTGGAGCAGTGGCCAGACCAACTGGAGGCATCATAGACATGGCTAGCAGTACATTTCAGGGAATAAAAAGGTAAGTAATTCTCTTTGAGGTAAAATGCTTAAGCCATAAAAATGAAATAAACCTGCTGTTTGGCTTTACTTTTGAACATTATAATATGGCAGATTACATATGATTTCCAAATACATTTTGATTTCTTTTTAAGAATTGCTATGATGTCATTTCAAATTTATATAGTTCTCCTTTGTCATTCATTCCTAGCAGCTGTTCCTAGGAATGGTTTGACAAACAGAAACTTTCTAATTACCTTAATTGAAATACATTAATGTAATGCTATATGTCCGTTTTGAAATTAGCAAATAAAATATTCTGTATTCTATTTTGAGAATATGTCATTTTATATTTGATTCAAACTCAATTTATCCTCATCCTTCCTTTATGATCTTATTTTGTTATAAAACTGTTAAATCCATTCCCTCTCTTTCTCTTCCTTGTGTGACCTTGTTTTTATAATAATTTAGAATTAAGATGGGGAAGGAGATCAGTTTCCTTTACCTGTAACTTCAGTTTACTATAACTTGAGTCACAGTCATTGGAAATGTCAGTGAAACATAAAAAACAAAACAGAGAGCTATGCAACCTTCTGCCCAGAGCTGCTAGACTTACCATCCATTTAGCTAAAACCTGTAATTCTGTATTCAGCTACGTTACCTTTAAAGATCAAAGGCAAAAAAGAGCATTTTTAGAAAAAACAAAGAAGACTGAAACTATCAAAGTATATACTTATGAAAAAGAGTATTGAAACCAAAAGAATGGATTATAAGAATCAAAGGTGAAGATATAAATTAGTGAATAAATCTAATTGACCTATATGAAAACAAAATTGAATCCAAGTTAATATAAAATAATAAAATGGAATTTGGTGAGGGAATGATTGTTATCAAGCATTCTGATGTTTTATTATTCGTGAAGCATGTATGTGTATGAATATTACATGAAACAGACTTTAAGGCAAAAAAGAGCTGTTTTGAATAAATAAGGCAATTTGCTACCAATCAAAAGAATAATAAACCACAAAGTTAATAATAATCTTGAACTTGTATTCACTTCACAAAATTGCTCAATTTTTATAAAGCAGTTTTTATAATTTTGATAAAATTTTAAGTCCTTCCTATATGTACAATAATAATGAAAATTTAATATTTCTCTCAATTTTGACAGATGAGGAAGACAAGAGTAAGTAAATAGATGAAAATAAACATAGTTATTAGCTATTTAATACACAAGTAAATTTTTATGTATTTCAGTAATACATAGTGATCAGATACTGTTCCAGTTACTTGAGGAACCACCAGTGAATGTAATTGGCAATGTTTCTGTCTTGATACAGCTTACATTCTAGTGATAATAGACAAAAATTAGTAGCTGGTAAATATATGCTAAATGGTGAAAAATGCTGTGAAGAAAAGGCAGATTAAGGGTAAGAACAGGCCAAGCACGGTGATCCACACCTATAATCCCAGCAACATGGGAGGCTGGGGCAGGAAGATCACAAGTTCAAAGCCAGCTTCAGCAACTTAGCGAGGTCTTGTATTAAATAAATAAATAAATAAATAAATAAGACTGTGGATGTGGCTACATTCCCCTAGATTCAATCCTCAGTCCAAAGGGGGGGAAAAATGAAGAAGAAAAAAGGGAGAACCAAACTGATAGTGAGGAAGAGTTGCTATTTTATAAATACAGTGTTCAGGGTCACTTCACTTTAGTGAACTGGTAAGATCATAATTTAGGAGAGACCTGAAAGAAGTAAGAGTCATGTGAGAATCCAGGCAGACAGAAAAGCAAGTAAAAAGTTCTAGTGAAGGAGTTTGCTTGGCCTGTATAAGATACAGCAGGACTAGTGTACCCAAAGGAAAAAGTTGGGAAAGGGTGAATGAGTAGGGGATCACTTCACACAGAGCTTGGCCATCCAATTTTAAGGACTTAGATTTTTTTCAGTAAGATGAGAAGTCCTTGGAAGGTTTTGAATCCAGAGGAATGATGTGACTGGATCAGGGTTAACAGTGGAGCACTTAAAAGACTTGCACTAATCCAAAAGAGAAATGGTGGTGATTTGACCATTATAGTGTTAGAAATCATAAGAAGAGGTCATGTTATACATGTATTTTGAAGGTAGTGCTAATAGAATTAGTTCATGAATTGGATTTGAGATATGTATGAAAGGAAAATCATCAAGGATAATTATGAAGTTTTTGTATGAACTCACTGGAACAATGAATTGTTACTTTTAGGTAAAGGTTTATTTTAAATATATTAAGCTTAAAATATCTCTCGGACATCCAACTGGAGACCTCAAATTGTTGTTTCATGCAAGAGTCTCAAGTTGAAATATCAAAGCTAGAGTTTAGTGTTTAAAACATAAGATTGGATGGGATCACTTAGGGAATGAGAATGGAAATGAAAGAGGCCCAAGAACTTGGCCCTGAGGCAGCAAGAATGCTTGAAGTGAGGTCAGTGAGGAGGACCCAGTAAAGGAGAGAGAAGCAGCTAGTGAGGTAGGAGAGTAATTGAGAAAGTGATGTTTCAGAAGCTAAGAAACAGGCAGTTGGTCTTTTACTATGGTTTAGGAGAAAAGAGAAACTCCTGCCCACCACCCTCACCCCATTCATTCTACATGAGGGTGTTATAAGTGTGAATTGAAAATCAGATGTGGTACACAACAGAAGATGATATTCCTCTTTCTTTGTTTTCAGTCCCCTCTGCTTAGAATATACTTTTCTCAATAATTAGCAGGGCTTACTTCCTTTATTCAGAAGTTATATTTGCACTGAGGCTTTCTGTGACCATTGTAGACCCCTCCCTGATTCCAGATACTTCATATTTCCCTTCTCTTCTTTAATTTTTTTATGTCTTTAGCTTTTAACCACTATTTAACATAGTATATATTTTACCTTGTTTATTTGTGCTTTTGCCAGTAAATGGATGGAACTGGAGAATATTATGCTAAGTGAAATAAGCCAATCCCATAGAACCAAAGGCCAAATGTTTTCTCTGATATGTGGATGCTAATTCACAATAAGGGATGGGGGAGAATAGAGATACTTTAGACTAGACAGAGGAGAGTGAAGGGAGGGAAGCAGGTAAGGGGGTAGGAATGATAGTAGAATGAATCAGCATTATTACCCTGTGTAACTGGTTGTGACCTGTGTAACTCTACAACATGTACAACCAGAAGAATGAGAAGTTATACTCCATTTATGCATGAGGCATCAAAGTGCATTCTACTGTCATGTATAACTAATTAGAACAAATTTAAAAATGTTTTTAAAAATATGGCTGCTCTGTATTTAACTCTTTGAGGATCTGCCAGACTTTTCTACAGCAATTATACCATCTTATATCCTAGAGGCAAAGTGTAAGTTTCTAAATTTCACCACATTTTTTCTAACACTTGTTGTTATCTTCCATTTTGCCCATTTTTAAAAATATCTAACATATTAGGTATGAAGAGCCATCTCATTGAAGCTTTGATTCACATTTCTTCAGTGACTAATGATGTTGAGCATCTTTTTATGTACTTATTCGCCATTTGTTTATCTTTCCTGAAGAACTGTCTATTCAAACCCTTTTTTCTGTTTTTTAATTGTATTGAGTACCTCCTGTTGAGTTGTAAGATCTTCTTTATATATTCTGGAAACGCGACCCTATTTTCTCCTATTTGTGTGTTGTCTTTTAACACTATTAAATATTTGATAGAGTTCAAATATCTATTTCATTTTTGGTTGGCTGAATTTTGGATATCATATTAATTGTTTCATTTTCTTACCTAATTGCACTCAGTGGAACCTTTAGTACATTTTGACTAGACGTGCTAGGAGCAGACGTACCTATTTACTCCTGATCTTGTGGGGAGAGCTTTCAGACTTTCTCCAAAAATTATGGTGTTTACTGTGGGTTTTTCGTAGACACACTTTATTGTGATGGTTGAAGAAATTTCCTTATATTCTAGTTAGTCAGTTATCTTTATTATGGAACAATATTAGCTATTGTTGGGTTGAAAGTTCTACAGATATGTCAGGTCTAGGTGGTTTATAGTGTTGTTTGGAATCTTCTATTTTCTTACTGATCTTGTCTAGTTGGTATTCATTTTTGAAATTAGGGTGTTGAAATCTTGAACTATGATTGTTGGATTATCTTTTCTCTCTCTCTTTTTTTTTTTTTTTTGTTTTTCGCTTCATCTATTGGAGGACCCTTCTTTTAAGTGCTTATAATGAGCATTTTTTTGTTTAAATACTTTTGTTTTTTTTTTTTTTTTCTGATTTTAGTATAGCCACTTCAGTTCTCTCTTTTAATTACATTTCACATGACAGCCTTTTTTCCATCTTTCTACTTTCTACCTTTGTAACTTTGATTCTAAAGGGAATCCTTTGGACATCATTTATTTAGTTGAATCATTTTTGTTCGGTTTTTGTTTTATCTATCCTGCTTTTAATTGGAGAATTCATCAGCGTGTATCAGTGTTTAAGATAACATTCATTAAGCCTGTGCAGAAATATGCAAGTATTCAAACATTAGAAAATCATGTCATGTGATTGCTAACATCATAAGTTAAAGGAGATAGGCCATATGATCGTAACAATGACTGGAAAATAAATCCTTTTTTAAAATTCATTGTGTATTTAAGATTTTCAAAATCAACAACAACAACAAAAAAAAAACTATTATCACACTAAAAGTGGAAGTGAATTTCCTTGTCTTGATTAAGGCACGGTGGTGCATGCCTATAATCCCAGGGACTCAGGCAACTGAGGCAGGAGGATTGCACGTTCAAAGCCAGCCTCCACAACTTAGCAAGGCTCTTTCTCAAAATAAAAAAAAGGGTTGGGGATGTGGCTCAGTGTTTAAGTACCCCTGGGTTCCATCCTGGTACCAAAAAAGGATGCCTGCAGTCCCCTCATAGCTAGAATTGTACTGGAACACTAGAAACATAATAGGAAAAGAAAAGGAAATTAAAGGTATTAAATTGGAAACATATGCTCTGATTATTATCTCAAAGTTCAAGAGAACCTATTAACAGACTTCTTTATAGTTTTATATTTTTCTAGAGAATTTACATCATATCATAAAAGCAGATTTAAAAATGGAGAAGTGATGTGGCAATTCTTACTTTATCTGATAGAAGATTCTTTTTAGTATTTACATTTTATAGTGTTTTACAAGTTGTTTTTTTATAACTTTTTAAGTCAGCTTATATTTTTTTTCCTTTAGAGCTACAGAATCTTATGAAGTGGAGAGTCTACGACCTCCTCGGTTCTTTAATGAAGATGGAGTTATCAGACCTTACAGGTTGAGGGATGGTACTGGAAATCAAATGTTACAGGTAAGTGATGAACTGTCTTATAAATTAAAATTAAATTAGTAAAGCAAGGTCTTTTTTAAGTAGTTATATGATGCTATTAATATATATTAGGTTATCTGGACTTTTATCAATTTTGATTAATTCCTTTTTTTATATTTACTTAGGCTTTAAAATACATTTATTTACTATAAGATTTTTTTTCTTTTTTACAGGCTTCAAAAAGTTTGATATGAAAACAATTAATGCATGACTTTGCAAGTGAAAGCCAACAGTAGATTTTAGACTTAAAATTTACAAACTACATACAGCTGGTTCAGTATTTTGAACATAAAAAAAGCTTTTGTATTGGTAACTTTTTAATAGAATTTTAGTGAATCGAATCTTTTTATAGATTATTCTTAGTTCTGCACTGGATTTGCTACATTTGTTCAAAGCCAATGTGCCTTATTTACCCTCATAGTATGTGTTACATATTTAACCAGTTAGACCATTTCTATTTAGGATACTTCCTTTAATTAATCAAACCATTACTTGCTTTTATACAAGATATAAAATCACTGATTTTAAATAACAAAAAACAAACCTAAGAAAAACACTGCCACTGCAGATTATTCATGGGTTCTTATGATTTGCTTTTGAGTACGTTCAAATGACCATGATCTTCTTCCTGTTTTATTCTAGTGTAGTCTGTGCAAAACTTGGGGAGATTTAATATGTAGTTCACATGCAAGCCAGTATCTTTTAAGTAAGGGAGGTTAGGCTCTGAAACACTAGATATTTGGAAGGTAGAATATTTAATCTGTTTGGACAACTTTCTTACTTGATAAATCAGACATTAAAGTCTGGATTATGGTGTAAGTAACGTAGTAATCATATACTAGGCTATACCAATATAAACTTGTTTCTGTGATTTAGATGTGGAATACTAAGTTAAGCCATTTGCTTGAAAACATACCAGGAGTCATTACTTTATATAGATTCAAAAATACTTAACAGTAATAATGAAATGTCAGTATATCCAACTTCTTTATAGCTTTGATATTTTAAATACTGATATGTTTAAAATAATCAGGATAAAGATTTAAAACTTTAATATTTTACCTACTTCATGTAGAGTATATAATATTGCACAAATGTACATCTCCATCTTTCTCTGAGTCTTCTGGTTTAATATATTAAAGTGTAACCATAGAGTTAATATACAGTATTTAGTAAAGTGATATTATACTGTGATTTTAAAATGTTCTTTGAAGTGTCAAAATATTTGCATATTGGGATGAAATTGGCAGTCTGTTGAAAGGTTATTCTCTAAAGGACATATTGTGCAACCTCTACATTGACATTGTTTCATTCTTTGAAGATAGATAAGTTGCAGAAATGACCTTGGCTAATACTGTTTAACATCTCTACTCAATTCCTGCCTTATGTTGTCAGAGCACAAACAAAATGTTATTAACATTTTACTAGACTTAAAGTTAAGTAGGTTCAAATCACCTTTAAAAAAACTATTTCTTACACAATTATTTTTAAAACTTTCCTAGAAAATAAGGATGAGTAGTGAGGAGAATTTAGAAATATATAATTCTCATGATTATAAGGAAACATTATCATATATAAGAAAGCTATGATTTACCAAAAATTTGGTTGATTATTTAAGTGGCAAATAAATTATTTCCATACTTTAATTCATTGTTTTCTGAGGTTCTAAACTTTGGGATTTAAAAGCATGATTATCTGACTATTTTTAGAGATGCATATTATTTTAATAGGCCATTCTTAGTATTTATTACTACAAGAGCTATTTCAGTGACTAAAAACTCATAACTTACTTTTTAGCAAAAGAGTAAATTACAGCTGAAATACCTATAAGAATTCTCCAGCTGCCTTGATAGGTTTGCAGTGAGTATTGTTCTCTTACAGGGGTTAAGAAGTAGGTTGTTGTTCTAGTGGTAGTAATGATATTTTAAAAATGGAACTCTACTGTATTATTACTGAGTTAAAATATATGAATACCAGCACTGTGGAAAAAAGTTAGATGACATGTAAACTGAATTTAAAATCTCATCTGTCTAGATTTCATTTAAGTGACTTAATGACAGAGCCTTTGAAAAAGTTTGATACTTTAAAATGTTTCTTCTTTTCTCATTTCTTAAAAAAGATGCTCTTTGTTCACTAATTTATATTTGCCTGTATTTAATAATTAAATATAAAATACTTTTATTAAGTACTTTTCTATCTGAAAGTCACACATTATTATTATGCTTCCTAGTAGTCAATTAAAGTTGCCTACTAGAGAAGTAGAATAATTTTAATATATTCATAGAATACCTTATTGATATCATAAAACCATTTTATACATGGAAAGTGTAAAAGTCAATGCAGTTTTGTCTTAGGCCTATTAAGTTAGGGAATATTATATCCATTATTGCAGTGTGAGTCATATCCACAAAAATCTGCTTTAAAATTGTTTTAACTCCTTGAACATTTTATATTTTTACATGTTTTCCAAGAAATTTGCCATACTTAACTAACCTCTGTGCTTCTTTTTTCCTTTACCATGCTTTCAGAAAATTCAGTTCTACAGGGGATGGAATATGACTCTCAGTAGCAGTAGTGATGAGGAGGAGAAGGATAATGATGATTAGTCAGATCAAAACTGTTAACATTCACATGTTCTTTATCTTTTAACTTGGAATGTTTCATTAGCATGTTTTGTATGACTGCTATCATAACATCCATATGTCCACTTAGGGAGTTAAAACACTTCTTCCCTTTACGATGTTTTTCTGAACATCATGATAAAGCAATATATAATTACATTACCTTATTCACAGAACAAAATGTATTTTACATCCAAGGTAGGGCACACTCCATATTGTAGATTTGCTTTTATACATTTCATAGCTTTTGTATTAAAAATTTGTCCTTAAAATCTAAAGTTAAACTTAAATATAGCTTTTAATGTTCACTAGTTTTAATTATCTGCTTATATTGTTGCCACATGCCTTTTTTTTTTTTTTTTTTTTTAATGTTCTCTGTAAACTTTCTGGGCTATAATGTAATACCATTGTGTAAAAAAGAGAAAAAAATAGTAATAGTCATTCAATGTTTTAGATTTATTTATTTTTGCATTTCAAAGGTATTTTTTTGTCAAATTCTTTTAATAATAATAAACTTACTTAACTTTTGAAGCTGTGTGCATTTGTTGTTCTATTCCATAGTCATAGGTTGAAACATACCTAGTTTACCATGGAATGTTAGATAGTGAATATTATCTAATAATGAAAAATATTTTGTTTCTTTGGTTCACTTTCTATTGTTTCATTTTAAATTTTTGTGAAACAATGAACAAGGTTGGTTTTTACAGTCATTATATTTGCTTGTTAATTTACATATATATTTATATATTTTAAAATTTTATAAATTCAGAATTAATTAGTAGGAATTTTATAATAATATAATATATTATGTATATTTTTTCTGGTTTATATAGAGGAACATTGCCTGTGTTTCTGAAAGATTCAGAAACAAATTCATTTTATGTGTTGTGTTCTAAAAGTATTTTTGGAATTTCAACTTAGATAAATTTAATTCTCTTGTTCTAGTTCCCTAGTATATCAGATGTATTATTAATGGGGGGGGGGGCTTCTAAAAATTGATTATTAGTATTATAAGGTTTAATTCCCATGACTGCTGTGCTTTTGGATCAACAGAGTAAGATTTATATTGAACTATATCAAGCACTGTGCTGTTATATTAGATTGTACAAGCTAATTATCTCAATTGTTTAACCTTTGGTTTGTTTCAACACATCATTTCTGAAGTTTTTTTCAATTCTTAGTTTTAACAGATTCTTATTTCTATAAGTCTGTATTATTTATGTTGTTTGAAAATGACTACTCTAAATTTTAAAATACTGTGCTTCCCATAAGTAAAAAGGGAGCAGCTAAAAAATAATTGGCTCTTTTGACATTTCTACCTACCTAGCAGTCATTTAAATTAAAATGAAAGCAAGGGTATACATACAAAGACTAAGAAATACACATATATCAAAGAATTTATTGTTTCTATCATAGTAGTACTCTTACCTTTTTTGAATAAGTAAATGAAAACAGTGACCGTTAAAATAGTCAGTACTGGTATCAAAAAACTGAATTTCTGTTTGTCACTACTCTCTCACCCTTGGCAAAAATCACACAAAAACTGCCCCTACTAGAAACCAGAAAGAACATAAGCTATTATTATATATATATTGTATATACCTGAGGAAAGAAAAGCCTAGAAATCCCTTCATTGGTTTCTTACATTCCAACTTTGTAAAACTATTGATTTACAAGACTTTTTCTGAGTTTCCTTTGTTGGGCTGTGATACTTAAGTTTTTTGGTACCGGCTTCATAAAGATGACCTTAATAACCTTTTATTTATTATTAATACATCTGGAAAAAGTTCTGTTTATTTCAGTAGTGACTTGTCACTTTAATGAAAAGAAAGTTGGAAGTAGGTTTACATTTATTTAAAGTCCTTCAGCAGTAAGAAGTTTTAAAATAATGTTATATTAACTAGTACATTTCACTGATATGGTCTTAGGTTTTCATCATTCTTTAGTTTTTAGCCCTTAGAAGTAAAATATGAGCCCAGCATAGTAGTACCCACCTGTAATCCCAGCACTCAGGAGACTGAGGCAGGAGGATCACAAGTTCAAGGCCAGCCTCAACAATTTAGCAGGACCCTGTCTCAAAATAAAATGTAAAATTGGACTGGGGATGTGGCTCAGTGGTTAAACGCCCCTGGGTTCAATTCCTGGTACCAAAAAAAAAAAAAAAAGAAGAAGAAGAAGTAAAATATGTTCTGTAATATTAAAATTGCCCTTTTCTATTTTGTTTTTCTCGCACAGTGAAATAATCTTGTCATGCTTCTTAGACAACAGATTGTAACTAGTTTTCCAGTTTTGTTGAAAATAATAAATGCTTTTACTGGAGAAAAATTGAACACTGAAAATTGCTCTGTTGCTTTATACCAGTATTTTCTTAGTAGAGATAGAGGACTGGACCAAAATATCTTTTATTCCTCATCATATATGTAGAAATTGAGCTCCCCTTTGAGATTCTAACCAGGTAAACTGTTCTTTTGTTCATTAATGGCTGTATAATTAATTCGAACTTTAAAATGACATCTATGAAAGTCGAGTGAGAAGGCTATTTTCGAACATTGATTATATAAAACCACTTCTTTTCATATCCATTATATATTTCTAAATTTCTGCATGATCATTGTTTATGTGTAGTAAACAGGAAGGAAATTCTTCCCTAAGAGACTGATTGCCATGAGGGATTTATTTTCACTTGTGTCTCCCTGACTCTTTTTATAACATTGAAAAATGGCAGGAAAAAAACTTTGTGAAGATCCTGAAATTATGCACACCATGATCATGGATATATAACCCAGATTTTTTAAGAGTATGTAAATAAAATTAATTAGCACTCATGTCGAACATCGATAAAACAGATGTAAGCCCAGAATAATATTGTTCACTTTTAGTATTTCTCATAAACAAGTCAAAATAAATTTCAAATCAGTCAGGATTTTATAAATTTTAGTTTTTAAAATTGTTCAGAACACTTTCTGATGCAAATCTGTGTTTGTTATTAAAATGTACAGCTGGCGTTGTTGTAGATCTGTGACTAAGATATTAATATTCAGTATGAAAAACGTGCTAATGTATTTATATCTCAAGGTCATGTACACTAAAGAAAATGACTGATATAGTAGCTAATAATTTGTCTTATTTAAATCCTATTATGAAATTTTGTATTAAACCTTGCTTTGGTGATGGGGAAAGGACCATCTTCAAGCTTTAACTTTTTTATTTTATAGATTTTCTTGCAAATGAATTTATAATAACCTCAAAATATTGTTGTTTATACAGACTATTAATTTAGATCAAATAATGATTATGATGGATATATAAAGCAACCATCAGTTTAATTCACTAGTCTATCTTTGCTCCTTTGGGGTAAATGAAGATCAATTAGGATATTTAAACTGTTAATCTTTAATTTCAACAGATGAATGAGTATAAATGGTTTAGAAAGGCCTGAATCAAAGAATAAAACACATAATTTCAAATAGATCTGTATTTGAGAACTAATTAGAATAATTAATGATTTGCATAGACAGGTGTTTATGGTTTTGCTTGTTTTAAAATGGTAGAACATTTTTGTACCTGTTGTCTTTCAGTATAAATCCATTTCAGCAGTTACTCCATATCAACCAGTGAATATAGCAAGAATGTGTCTCCAAATATGTTTAAAAACTGTTTAATAATTCTGTAAAACTAGCTTTTAACGTAGTCTCGTTCATTGTATATATAATTCTAAGCAATGAAACAATAAAAGATTTCTACTAAGTGGCATTATATCATTTCTTAGGATTTTAGAGATCCTCAAACCTGTGAGCATTCAAAATATTCTAGGTATTTGTGTTTTTTGAAAACATAAATCAGAATAGTCAGCTTTAGCTCAGTATTTATATGTGTGTAATTTGTCTTGAACTTGTTATATTTTTACATCATAAATTATCATTTCTCAATAACCTGTTAAGTACCTTAAATCCTACAAAGATTTTTTAATATATTCAGTAAAGTTTGGACTTATATGAATTTTTTAAGGTATGCTCATTAAAGAGAAGTATAAGAAACTGTAGAAAATTAAAAAATTATCCTTTGTCTACCATTTGTGATATTTCCTAATTTATTCACTCAGTTCTAATACAAGTATATGAATCATCACTTCATGTTTTTATTTTTTAACATTTTTATTTTGATGCATTATAACTACACATAATAGTGGAATTCATTGTGATATATTCATACCTGCATAAAATCTAATTGGTCAGTTTTATTCCTGAGTACCTTCCTTTTCCTTCCCCTCCTGTCTTCCTCCAGCATTCCCTTCCTCTACTTTAATGGTCTCCTCTTTGTTTTTATGAGATCCCTTTTACCCCCTTTTTTCTCTCTACCTTCCACATATGAGAGAAAACGTATGACCCTTGACTTTCTGAGACTGGCTTATTTCAGTTAGCGTGATATTAGAAATCGAGTTATTACTTTTGAAGACTAAAAAAAAATCCCACTCATAAAATTATCCCTAATGTGAGAAGCTTAGCTTTTATTGCTGAAGCACATAAATGACCAAAACCTTTTCTTTATTTGTGCAGCTGACGTAGAAGCATTTTTCTTTTTCATTGAACATATTTTTACATTGTCTTTTTAAAAGTACTTCTTCCCCTTAAAAAATAAATCTTCCCTTAAAATGTGTGTGTGAATGCATGTGTGTGTGTATAATCCCATGTCTGTTGTATATGAATATTGAGAGCCAAGTTGAACCATGAGGGTAGTATATTCTTTACCATTTCAGGTACTCTAATTTTTACCTGTGTTGTGTTTGAACCCTTTATAAAAATATCATAGTGGCCATTATGTAAGTTCTAGAAGGGAGGCTGTTTTTGTTTGTTGTATATTTCTTTTCTTTCAGAAATTACAGATGTTTATAATTAGCTTCAGACACTGCCTTAATAACATTTGGAAGATAACCACCTTCAGCCGTCGTAGTCTTTCCTTTTACTTCAGGAGGAGAATTACAACTAATCGGGAAGAAAGGGCTTTAAATAGCAGTCAGATCACCATAGTAGTGCTGAACACTCTTCTCCTGGCTTCATCTGAAATTTTGAGTAAGTGGACAAGAACTAGGACACAAGACTTAATGGATCTCACTCTTCATTTTGTAACTTTCCTCTCCAGAAGGATACTTCTGAATGGGACAAGAAAATTGAAGAGAGCCAAATTTTGTTATCCAGGGAAATTAGAAGTCTTACTACCTTAGATAAAGCAGATCCCATGGGAAAAGAGATTACCTATTCAGTTTGGATAGAATTCTCATACTTTACTCATTAGTTTAGCAAATTCTCTTGGAGAGTCCTTGTCACATTATTTTATAAGGGCCAGACTTTTGAACATCTGATAGTGGTATGTCCCACTAAGTTTATTTTGGACCAATGGAATCCCACTTCAGACCTTCCAGTGTTATGTAAAAATACTTTCGAATAAGATTGGAATTAATTATCTTTTCTCTGGAGGTGATGGTTCTACTTAGGGGAGGTTCAGGTTTACTGTCACAAATTTAAAATGAATGTTTCTTTAATCCAGTAACTTGAATGAGACCAATTTAATTTCTAAATCTTTTAAAAGTTTGTCATCATTGCATGTGTTGAATTGCTAAATATATTAAGGAAAGATAAGTACTATTATAATAGAAATTCAGTATATTTAACATTTTAAAAGACCCTTTTATGTTGAACTCAGGTAGGATCCACTTGGATCTTACTCTCTTTTTACCAAAGATATGTAAATAGAGCTAAAACTCATAGTGAGTATTCGTTTAGAAGGTCTTCAGTCTTAATTAAGCTAAAGGTACTGAATTCTCACCCCAGACTTCCTCAACTCATGACTTCTCTATTGACTTGATGGAGGTCTGCCTTATAATTTCTCCCTGGTTTCTCTGAACAAACTCAAGAGATCATTGGCATAAACTGAGTTTAGTAAAACTCATCCAGAAATGTGTGTACTGTCTGTGTGTGTGTGTTTGTGCGCGCGCGCACGCTAAAAGTAGTTGTTAGAATTCTAGACTTTGTATAAGTTATGATTTTTGTTGTTGCTGGCTAAATGTCCTGTGAAAGGATACAATCATTTGCTTAATTAAGTAATTCATTTTCATGGGCTTCTCTCATTCATCTAAAAAAAATTTAATGTCTTCTATGAAAGGAAGCACCATGTTTTTTGTTTTCATTTGTCTTATAAATTTAAATAATATTGATAGCCTAGTGACCTCTGGTAATAACTCTAATAAACTGTCTTAATGACAGTTTTTCAGTGAAAATTTACCACTGTAAAGAACACTATGGGGAAATATTGTAGAGGAAAATGCTTTTTATTTACTTTGTGGTGCTTCAAGTCAGAAGTAGTTGTGTGTGTTAGAGATCTCATGAAGATGCAGTGTTGGAATACAAATATGGGAAACTGGCTATGTTATGGAAGTTAACCTTGCTGGAATAAGTTGCCAGGCTACTTTGAATTTTAAAATTGGCAAAATAATAAAATGTATAATTACATATATATGATTGGATGTTTGCTGGCTTGATTTGGGAGAATAGTTTATATGAATACATATAAAAATATAATGCCATGCATTCCTTCACTCTAAAAGTGAAGGAATTCACTGTTAATTGTGTATCATAACATTTCCCAAGATATTAGGCTTCCCGTCTAGAAGTGAGTAGTCAATATTTCTGCTCATCCCTCACAAGCTTAATTCTAGTGAACTTTATTTTTATTGTTCAGATAATTGGGGATAAAATACATTCCACATTAGAGACCAACTCTGTAATGTGAAGATCTTCACAATTTTATTCCTGTTTGTTATTTAGGTGATACATGCAAGGTTGTAAGGAATTGTAGGAATCAAAAACACATAAGATATGACTCATCTCCAAAGAGGATCCTGACATTACATGAAATTTGAAACATTGCAAGACCTGTGGAATATCTGAATACATAGTCCACTGAACTGTTAAAATGAGATTCCATGGCATCTCCTAGAATATATACACACTTGTCCCTTGGAATCTGTAGCAGATTAATTGCAAGACCTCCAAGGACACCCAAATCTGATGCTCAAGTACCTTAAATAAAATAACATAGTGTTGCACATAACCTAAGTATATCCTCCTATACACTTTAAATTGTCTCTAGATTACCTAGAATATCTAACACAATGTAAGTACTATGTAAATAATTGTCATACTGTATTCTTAGGGAATAGTGACCAAATTAAAAGTCTGTACACATTGAATACAGATAAAATTTTTAAAAGAATTTTTGACCCATGGTTGTTTGAATCTACTGATGTTGCAGCCCACAGATAAAGAAGGCTGACTGTAGTTTTTCTGTGCTTTTTTTACAATAAAAAATATTTAAGATACAGCAATATCCTGTGACTTACAGTCTGGATTCTTAAGCTAAGTTAGCCTCAAATTCTAGCCTTTTTTTTTTTTAAACTAGATTTATAGTCTATTATGCCTGTCTGATTTCAGTTCCAAATTGTAAAATGGAGATATTGTAGTACCTCTCTTGGTATTGTTAGGATTTAAACAAATGAGATAATATATGTAATTATTAATATCATGCCTAATAAGAATTATATTGTATTTTTATTGTTCCAGATGAATACCAGTTTATGCTAGTTTTGACCTCCATTGTATAAATTCTATATTCCTCATTTGTCTCCTCTTTGTCAAGATAAAAGCATCATTAAATTTCATCCTTTTTGTTTCCTTTCAAGGTTAGTAGAATAGTTATAATACCATGATAATTTCTGCACCTTAATTGGTAAACAGTTAAGTTCTTAGTGATGTGGACTGCACCTATTTATACAGAAACGTTATTTTCAGGTATATGTAATATGGATCAATAAATGTTGATCACTCGGAGGGTACTGTTGGAACTGCGTAAGACTATTGTAGCTGTGAACTTTTATTCCTGATGCACCCACTCTTTTTCTTCTAGAATGTATTGGGTAGGTTAATTGAAAGTCTGCTGTTGTTGGTGCAGTTACTCCACAAGCATAATTGTCATTTCGCCAGGCTGTTTTGATTGTGCTAATTGATAACAACTTATAATATGTAATAATGTCTTTCCTTTGCTTTTATGTCAAAGGATTATATTCAGCTTTATGGTCTAAGCTGTCAATATAACCTAGAGCTATGTTTTATCTGACAATCAAGAAAACATTTACATGAAAGGAGAGGCTGGTAGGAGGATTAATCCCTCTCCAGATTGGATGACACAGATTTGATTTTTTTTTTAACTAACTTGCCTTACAGGGTAAGGTAAATATCACTTCTTCATTCTTATTTACATTTATTCTGTTACATATGAAATCTTTAAGTTTTGAGATAATTGATTTCAACTATGTTTAATTATGAAGCTTGAATGATACCCTCTTTTTCTTGGCCAAGACACTCAAGTCTCAAATTTCAACTGAAATATGAAGACATTTTTTATCCCTAAGCTTTGAGCAAATTATTCTTCAGATTTTCCTTAGAAATAGATTCTTTTGAACAACTTGTCCTATTACTTCTTAAATAATTGAAAAATGATAGCACTTGCCATTTTACAAGTAACTCTGAATATTGTTGTTTTTATAAGTGGTTTATATTTTTAGTAGAGTCTATTCATAAACCTTTCCTCTTTCCCCATCATCTCCTAAATATTAAAATTAACCAATCTGTAAAAGCATTTCTTTATTATCTAGTAGATTTTCTCACTTGATAGCATTCATTGTTAATTCGTCTTTCATCTAGATGAATTTCGTTTTCCTTTTATCCCCTATGGTGTTGTCTACTATCTAAACTACTATCTTTATGAGACCCTTCCAGAAAAGTCAGATAGTGATCACATTTCATAGTTTTTGTTAAACTATGTATTCTTATTCTTTACTCAGTTTTTTAAAATAAATTTCCAATGAAGGGATTAACACTTTATATTGCTCGGGATTTAAAGTTTTCCATGTTCATATTTTGCTTTGCTTTTTCAGAATTTTGCAATTTTATAACATTATGATGATTTGAGAGTATTAGAAATGTCATTTGTGATACTGTCGTTTTTAACATGTTCTTTTTCTAATGTATCGGGGCTTATTTGTCAGGAAATGTGGTTATAAGTAAAAAAGTAATTCTGGCACTACTATCATCAAGCTCCTATTCTCTTTGTGTTTCTAAATGTGTGATTAATTTGATTTGGATTTGTTTGCTTTAAAGTATCACTTCATTTACACAAAGTACCATATACATACTTTTCATAATGCCAGAGGAATCCTATTACCAATAATCATTTATTTTAATTCTTACCTAAACATTTTGACAAATATATGTAATGAGTGCAGCTTCTGTTGTGTTATTCTGTTTGTTTCTTTTTGAAAATTTCCCACTCTCTGATGGGTAATTCACACATTCTTTTAATGAATAAGGTAAAAAATATTTTTTCTTTAATGCAAAAGCATATAAAGAAGATTGACATTTCTAAAGTACTGGCTATTGTTAATCCCTTCATATCAGCCAAATCTTGATATTTATACAAAGGCCTTACATTGTGATTTCTAACCCTGATTTTGCTAATTCTTCATTTTTTAAATGGTATCATGGATTATTTTAATAGAAACATTTCATACCTAGCATCTGTTTGGGATAGAGGAATATAAAATATTAACATTAAACTTACTGGATACTGTTGATCTAGAAATATTCAGCTAACTTGAGCTGCCTTAAGAACCTCTCAGCAACTACCATCTTCTAGGATTATCAAAGACATTTAGTAGGTACCGTGGGGGGAAGTGTACCTGACACCTTAAGAGGAAACATCATGGAATAGTGAAAAAGCACTGGAACTAGAAGTGAAGAAGCCAATGTTCTGAACTCAAATTTGCAACTGACCCAAAGCAAATCACTTAACTATAATCTTACCTAATCAGATAAGATTTTACGTGGATTGATTAAACACTTGATTTTCAGAAAAGGAAAAAATTGGTTTGAATGAACGGTAACATTCCTTTAAGGTCTGAAATTCCGAGGGATGTTTCTAAAATATATAATGGAGTTTTGAAAGGTATAGATCTTTCATATATAATGTACTTATAAAGTCAAATAATTAGGCAGAAAAATTGTGACCAAAAGCATGACATTTGTAGACTCTTTACAGTGTAACAGAAGATGAATTTGGCTAATAAACTATCACATTCTCTCCCATGCGTATGTGGGTTTAGTTTCTGATATTTGGATTCCACTTATAATGCTGTTTTATTGCTCTATTTTTACATATGTAATAGAGACATGAGCAACATTTTGCTGTGCAATGTTATCTTTGATGTTATTCAAATATAGCTACTCTAATAACAAAAGGTACAATTCATTATATTTCAAAGCACACTGCTATGATCATAATGTCCATTCGTTTTTTTTAAGTGTTGCATTTAAGATTTTGGATGAATTTCAAAGCATTGCATGAATTTTTTTTAACTTTTAAAAAAAATGCCAAATGCTATTGTGACTATTGAAATTGGTTTAATTGCTAATAGGTACCGCCTAGATTTGATTTGAAAATGAAAAGTGATAAAAGGTAGGGTCAACTGCAGTGCCCAAACTTAACATAGTATTAAAATAGAAGCTAGGCACTTAAACAATGACTTTTAGCTTATTTGAAGAATATGATCTTTTAAGGGCATATATAGACTCAGCTTTTATCAGGAGTGGTGTTCTTGAGGAAAGCAACATGTATAGTCTTGATTTTAAAATGTCAACATGTAGAACAAAGGAGAACATACTGTATAGTCTAATTTCTAATAAAAAAATCACAATAAAAGGCTGTAAAATTAAAAATAAAAACTTCACTTCTCTCCACCATTGCCCTTCACAAGCCCAGAGATAAATTCTGTTAACAGATCAATGTGTACTCTTTCAGAAACTTCTAATGTTCATGCATTTCCCCATCGATTTCCTCCATACAGTCAGCTCAGTAATATAATTTCTTTTTCACTTAATATATCTTCTTTTTCTGTATTATACACAGATCTTTTTCTTTATTATGACTTTATAGGGTCCCATTATATGAGTACCCCCAATTTATTCATTCAATTCGTTATTAATGAACATTTAGGTGTTTTTGCTTTTAACAACATTGCTATGAAGGTTCTTACATGTATATCTTGACACATGTTGGTTAAGATAAATCCTAACAGTGGAATTACTGACTTGGAATTGATTTATATTTTCTTGATTTTGAGTTAAGTTAAACATTTTCCTCTACTTAGTCAGATTTTGGTTTTTTGCCGAACTACCTATTCATATCTTTTAGACATGTTACTATTGGTAACCCATTTTTTTCCCTCATAGTTTATTCAAATGAATAGACTTCTCTAATTATGAAATACCTCTCTGTATTAACAAATATTTTCCCTAATTTTCCTTTGATTTTTGTGTTCTTTGCATATTTGATTATTGTTTTTCCATTCAGTAGTGTTTAATTTATATGTTCTTACCAGTCTATTTTGTTAGATTTTTATGGACTTAGTTTTATTGAGGCCTTTCCTGTTGTAAGATTCTTAAAATGTTACTTTTACAGTATTTTTATAGTTCTTTTATATACTTAATTCATTGACCCATATAGGATTTATTATAAAGAAAAAAGGATACAGCTTCAGCCAGCAAGTTGTCTAAAACCCATTTATTTGATAATGCATACTCTTACCCACTAATCTGAAAGGCTGTTTATGTCACAAATTCCTATATTCAGATAAAAAAATTTTTATAAAATTTCATGCATATTAGTCAGTTCCTATAATTTGTATTCTTTCCATTGATATATCATTGTAAACTTTCACCAGCACCAAGATGTTTCATTACTGCAACTATACAAATTTATATTAATGACTGTTAGGGTATTGTTCTCATTTTATAATTTAATTGATGTCATATTTTTCTTTCTACACAAATTTTATTATAATTTTGCCCAATCACTTCATTTCCCTCTCCCACCCCCGCAGTCCTCCAAAAATCACCATCTTGGGACCACTTCGAAGGAGTATATGTGTGTGTGTATAAAGGTGAAAGGGAATATAATAATATCTTTATTATAACAACTTTTTATATCCATGAATAAGGCATGGATTTTCATTTTTGAAAATTCATTTATCCCCCTTAGGAAAGTGTTAATAGTTTCTATCACATGACTTCTGCATCTTTTTTGTAAAACATACATATAAGTATCTTTTTTATCATATAAGAATTTTTTCCTTTCATTTCCAAATTGATTACTGGGTTTTTTGTATTGGACTTCCCAGATATATTGTCATCTACAAATAACTTCTTCCCTGCCTCTCTAATATTTGAGGCTTCTTTCTCTTATATTTTCTTAAAACATGGTCCATTTCACGTGGTTTTTCACATTTATTTGCATAATTTATAAATTAATTCTTACTAATGTCTTCTAAATCTGTGCCTGTGTCCCCTTTTCATTTCTGATATATTTGTGTTTAATTGCCTTACCTATTAAGTAGTAAATGTTTCCTTAATATTTTGTAATCTTTTAAGTTAGAAACTTCTTCGATGTAAGCAATCTGCATGCCTTATCATGCTGTTTTAGTTTCTTATTTATTTCTGTCTCCAATAAAAATGAAACCATTTATCTACCTTCTATATCAAGACAATAATGAAATCTCATCTTAACTTTCTTCTAAGCTAAATAATTGTAGTTTGTTTTTAAGATATAGCTTCAGGGAACACAATTTTCTAAAATCATATCCTTTTTAAATTTCTTGAAGACTTCTAACATCTTGCCTAAATTCTTAACATGCCTTTTTTGAGGGATCTTGGTCACAATTACATTGCTAACCTTTCAAAACAGTCTAGCTTGCTGTGTTTTAAATAGACAAAATAATTATTATCAGACCCAATTATATTGAAGACAAATTAAAAATTATTTTTATGGTGGTTTTTACATTTTCTGGAGCAAATAATGGTTAACAGTCAATATCATTCATAGACAATCTTTAAGCAGTCTTAAAACAAATTTAAAAAGCGTTACATATGCTAAATAGGCCTCAGGGTTTCCTGTTTGTCTAGAAACTCTGCTCCTCGTTTTTTAATGAGTTCTGAGATTGGCAAAGTATATTTATAAAGCAGATAGGAAATTTCCAGGAAAGAGACAAAGTAGGGGCTAGTAGTAATTTATGTGATGTATGTATTTATGGGTTTATACAAGTTTTATACAGATGTGATCTAATACTAATATATTTTCTGAGATAAAATGACTACAATAGTTTAATACCTCATTAGATTGGACTTATAACTATTTTTTAAAACCTACAATTTAAAGATTGACATTGCTGTAGTCAGTCTTAATGCAGTGCAGCAAATGCTTTTAAAGAGGAAACAAATGATTTGTTGAATGTTTGAATTTTCTGATATGTGTGTCTATTGTATGTTAATGATTTTCCCCCATTGAGAAATGGTTTTTGAAGGATTGTAACATATTATGGAATATTATCAATTTTCTCACTCACTTTTTTTTAGGTCATGGAAAATGGAAGATTTGCAAAATACAAATATTTTACTCATGTCATGATCAATAAAACAGATATGTTCATGATAACTAGAAGGTAACTTGTTTGCTTTCTCCATTGTAATTAGATAATGGGTTAACTGACAGTCACTTGTTATACATCTTGTTTCATGTAGTCATGCTGATTCCTGCTAACTCTAGTCCTCTTGCTCTATAAGACTGGTTTCCTAAGACATTTATATAAATTCCTGTTTATCTTTGTGCATATATAAAGATAAATAGCTACACATAGCTGTAAACATAACTTTAAATTAAATACTTGAGGATTTGCTTCAATCAGTTTATTGCATGCAGAAATTCTATAAAGCTATCTTCTCAGAGATAAACTTCCCTCCACCTGAAAAAGTATATAATTTCAGGTTACCATGAAAGTCAACAGTCCTGTGACTGTATCTATTCATTGCAATGTAGAGACCCAGTCATGTAAGTTAATGTACAAATGGAAATAGATAACATTTTTTGTGGATACTCCTGCCTACAGTGACATCTTCAAATAGAACTATAGACAGTGGAAGGGTACTTACAAAAATACACAGTGGCATAGCCTCTGGACACAGTTGGACATGTACTTGAACACCAAGTTTGTGCCAGCAACCACTATAATCTAGGAATAGTGACAGTGAAGAAGAGAGTAAGAAGATTGAGGTGAGAGACATAAAACCAGATTAGCTTTCTCTTGCATTTCCCCAGGAGCCAGCTATTCCTTTAACTCAGTCCCTTAACTGGAAAGTAAGTATATTTATTTAAAAGAAAACTCTGATTGACCAAAAATTGATGTGTCAACCAGAAAGAGAAATTGGGGAAGAAAGATCTTTGAAGGAAGGATTAAATAGAATTATTTTAAACAATGCATTTTTATTTCTTGATTTCTCCTAAAATGGGAAAACAAAAAATGAAAAGCCCCCTGGGCATGGTGGTACATACCTATAGTCCCAGTGGCTGGGGAGGCTGAGGCAGGAGGATCACCATTTCAAAGCCAGCTTCAGCAACTTAGCAAGGCCCTAAGCTACTTAGCGAAACCTGGTCTCAAAACAAAAAATAAAAAGGGCTGGGGATGTGACTCAGTGGTTTAGTGCTCCTAGGTTCAATTCCTGTTACAAAAAAATAAAAAGCCCAAGATGGTGCTTTTTTGAAATTTCCTTCTAAAATTGATAACAATAGGACTTGATTTGCTTGTGAAAAACCCAAGGTTTCTCAGCATATCAATGCTGTTTAATGTAGTTAGAAAAGTCTTTCTTTTATCAGTTGGGAAATATATTACAAGAGTCTTACTGATATAATAAAACATTTGTTCTCAAGTGCTATTTACATCAAAGTTGTCCCAAACTATTGACTGATAATTGGTTCTATAAATGTTTTCTATTTCTTGCATTTTCTATTTCTCATGTGTTTGTCTTTATAAGTGCTTTAGTTTTTCTCATTATGCTTTAAATTTCCTGCTAAGCATTCTTTAGTTGCATCCACCCAAATTTGTATATTTTCATTCTATTCAAAATATTTTCTAATTTCCTTTGAGATTGTTCGATTCCCTGGGTTTAGAAATGTCTTGCATTCTGAGCATTTGGAAATATTCTTGAAATCTTCTGATATTTTTCTAGTTCAGTTCTATTGTGATCTGAGAATATAATTTTATGGTTTAAGTTCTTTTAAATTCATTAAAGATTTTTTGTGACCCAGAATATGGTTTTATCTGGGGAAATGGGTTCATGTGCACTTACAGAGAATGTGTATTGGATTTAAGTGCCTCCATTTTTAAAGTGGATTCTTTGCTTTCTTCCCTTTGCCCCTATTTCCCCTCCCTCAGTGGTGTATTGTTTGTAACAAAGGGAGCATTTGGACAACTTACATGTGAGTGGCAGTATAGTTTTGATGAATTTACCAAAGAGCCTTTCATTATTCATGGGAGAAGACTACGCATTGAAGCGAAGGTATACTGACTGTATTTTTAAAAAACTTGTAGCTGAAAATATACATTGTAACAGTCCTCTTTACTTTTTTAATGTTTCTGCCTCTTTTATAAATGTTCTTTTTCTTGGTGTGGTTTTCCTAAAACTGCTACTTGGGCTTAAAAAAAGGGGTGGGGGGAGGCCAAGGGAAAAAGTTCTACTTTCTGTGCTATTGTATTGACAGCATTCCTAGTCCCTTATTTCACATGCAGGAACAGAATCCCAACTAAGTATGAAATAATGGATGGTGGCTATTAGCCTCTGCTCTAAACCATGGTTTTCCTGGTTTTGTTTCCTGTCTTTTTCCCTTTCCAAAGATAACAGTTCCCCTTATTTCTGTGATTTCTTTCCTTTTCCCCTTTTTTTTGAGACCTGTGTCAGCAAATAACTGTTTTATTTTACATAGAAGAAACTGATTTCTTATGGAGTCTGTATTTGCGTGAATTTTTTAATTACTTAAAGAAATTGCTAGACTAGTAAAATCTCCCATCTTCTTCTATGACATTATACATCCTGGTCCTTAGTAGTATCACTTTTCTTTCTTATTTGTCCCTCAAATGGTTAATATCTGCTATTCGACAGTTTTCCCCAACCAATACCAAACAATATTAAAGGAGTGTGAACAGTAGAGGATTAGGATCTAGGTCCCACCCTTATTACTTTGATTCTAAACTGCATCCTTATTTCATGACTAGTTTAAAATGTCACACACATATACATACCCATACAACTTGTTTGTATATGTGTGCATACACATATGTATATCTTTTTGAGGTGGGCTTGATCAGGATTTGCACAGCCACATATCAAGAACTGAGGAATTATTTGAGAAGAAAATATAGTAGGTATCCTTCTCATTTTCTTTGTAACCTTTTATGACCTTAACAATTGAAATCTCACCATAAGCCTTTTAATTTGGGTTTATTGATAATGTGTGAGAATGTAGCCTTTTTTCTATTTGTTTTGATTCTTCTCTGTTATCCATTCTTGGCTTTTTAAAGGCACATATTTGTGTAAAGTGGACACTTTAAGCATAGGCTAATAAATTTGTCTGGCATTTCTTTATTGTATTTCTGCAACTGGATTTTTAATGATGTTACATATTCTGTTTATAGGAACGGGTGAAGTCTGTATTCCATGCCAAAGAGTTTGGAAAAATAATTAACTTCAAGACCCCAGAGGATGCAAGGGTAAATATAATGAATCTTTTACTTAAACTAGGTAGGAGCTTTTCACATTAAAACCATTATGTTAAAAAAAAAAAAGCAGATAAATTTTGTTTGGGATTTTTGTTTTGTTTTTGTTTTGACAGTTTTTAGTATGTGACTCAATAGTATTTCCCCCAAACATTTTTTACTTGATTTAACACTCCTGTTTGCTTCTCAAATCAAAATGCTCTTTTAAATCCTAACTATACTATATTTTAAAATGTCAAAAACAAACGAAATTATTTCATTCTGGTGTTGAGGTCTCAGTTCCAGCAGAAAAAGTATAGCCCCATACACAGCAGTAGAGAAATCAACCATATATGATTTAACCACAAAATGAAAACAAAGAAAACCACTACTATAACATGGCACAGGGCAAAGAGAGCCAAATCTATAGTCAGAAAATCTGTTTTTGAATACTGGTTCTGTTCCTTCTTAATGATAGTACCTTAAAAGAAGTCAGTCAGGCTTAGTTTCCTGGAGATAGGAATGATGTGAACTGACAAGCACTATATATACACTTCAGGGATTATGGCAGTTAAAATAATGTACACTGTCAAGAAAATGAAGACTGTGAACCGATTATCTGAACTTCATTGATTGTAGCTAAGATGCTGTTCCTGACACATTATACCTAATACGTTGGGAAATTTACAATATGAGCACCTGGCTCCTTTATTAATCCCTGGGCCTCTGCCTGACTCAGTACAGGTACCTGGCCTCCTGGCTGGGTATGACTGTTTCCAGTTAAGTGGCACATCTGATCCCAAATGAGGGATCTCCCAAACCACCACTCTCAGTAAGCACAAACAAGTTAGCATGTGTCGTGCAGTTTTACTAGACATTGTATATTAGATAACATTGGCACACTAACAGTAGAAATTGGGAATGAGTTACATGGAAATAGGAATAAAGCAACTGGAGCCTTAATATGTATGTCACTGAGAAGAAGGAGACAAAATGAAGCACCATAACAGCATGATTTCTGGGCCACCATTTTTCATGTTGCTGAAGAACATCACCACTTATTTCAGTTTTTCTGTATAAATTCTCCTTTTACCATGTGACTCTTATCTCATAGAATTTAATTCTGCTCTTCCAGAAAAATTCACAGAAAGCTACTGAGCTCAGTTCTCATTTCTCCATTTATGTTAGGGCTATTCCCACTAGGTGATTCTTAATGTAAAAAGGCACAGCCATCTCTGCCAAACTTTTTTTGTCTCCTTCTTCTCTGAGGAAGTACTGTTTATTTTTTTAATTTACATTTTAACTGACACATTAAAAAACGTGTACATATTATTGGGTTACCATGGAAACGTTCCATATACATTGTACAATGTTTGAATCCTCAAACATTTATCATTTTTTATAGCCAAAATCCTTTTTTTTTTTTTTTTTTTTTGAGAGGGGGGGTTTACTAGGGATTGAACTCAGGAGCACTTGACCACTGAGTCACATCCCCTACCCTATTTTGTATCTCATTTAGAGACAAGGTCTCATTGAGTTGCTTAGCACCTTGCTTTCTCTGAGACTGGTTTTGAATTCTCAATCCTCCTGTCTCAGCCTTCTGAGCCAGTGGGATTACAGGCATGTACCACCATGCCTGGCCAAAATTCTTCCTTCCAGCCTTTTAAAATGTATAGTACATTATTGCCATTGGTGGTTACCCAACTGGGCAGTAACACAGGAGGCTTCACACACCTATCTGTAAATTAGTACTCATCAATCAGGCTTTCCCCATTCCTCCTCACTACGACTATTCACCATTCTATTCAATTTCTATTATATCTGTATTTTTTAGGTTACCCATATGAGTGAGATCATACGCTACTTCTCTTTTTTTGTGCCTGTTTTTACACTTGATATAATACTCTACAGTTCCGTACATGTTGTTGCAAATGACAGGATTTCCTTTTTCTTTTAACAGCTGAAGAGTATTCCATGTATAAATGTACATTTTTTTTGTTCTTTCAACTACTGATCATTTTCATTTTCTTAATTAGTATGAATAATACTCCAGTTAACACAGGAAGCAGGTATCTTCAAGATCCTGATTTCATTTCCTTTACATATATATGCCAAGGAGTGATATTACTGGGTCATAGGGTAGAACTATATTTAATTTATTGAGGAGCCTCTGTGCTTTCCATAATGACTGTACCAAGTTACGTTCCCACCAGTAGTGTACAATTTCCCTTTTCTCTACATCTTCAATAGCACTTGTTACGTTCACTCTTTTTTATAATAACCATTCATATTGCAAGTGAAGTGATATTTCATTTTGTTTTTGTTTGTGCTTCCCTGATGCTTAGTGATATTGAACCTTTTTTCATGAGTTTTTTTGACTATTTGTGTCTTTTTTTTAATTAAAGCTTTATAGTTACACATAGTAGTTGGGTTTATCCCAACAAACTCATACAGGCATGAAAATCCATTTTAGTATTCATGATCCCCCTGCTTTTACCTCCCACATTTTACCTCCCCATCCTTCCTGTCCTCTCCCATTCCCCTTCCTATAATCTACTAGACTTCCTTTGATTATCCATTACTTTTTTTTTAATTTATTTTTATTGTAAACAAATGAGGTACATCTTGTTTCTGTTTGTACATGAAGTAAAGGCATACCATTTGTGTAATCATACATCTACATAGGTAATAGTGTTTAATTCATTTTGTTATTTTTTCCTTCCTCCCCACCCCTCCTACCCCTCTTTTCCCTCTATACAGTCCCTCCTTCCTCCATTCTTGCCCCCCTCTAATCCCCCATTATGTGTCATCATCTGCTTATCAGCGAGATCATTCGTCCTTTGGTTTTTTTGAGATTGGCTTATCTCACTTAGCATGATATTCTCCAATTTCATCCATTTGCCAGCAAATGCCATAATTTTTTTATTCTTTATACCTGAGTAATATTTCATTGTATATATATATATATATATATATATATATATATATGCACCACAGTTTCTTTATCCATTCATCAATTGAAGGACATCTAGTTTGGTTCCACAATCTGGCTGTTGTTGAGCAGCTACGAACATTTATGTGGCTGTCTCTCTGTAGTATGCTGATTTTAAGTCCTTTGGGTGTAGGCCAAGGAGTGGGATAGCTGGGTCAAATGGTGGTTCCATTCCAAGCTTTCTGAGGAATCTCCACACTGCTTTCCAGAGCGGCTACACTAATTTGCAACCCCACCCCATTACTTATTTTTGATTGGTTCTTTATGTTATCCTACCTTACCAACCCCATTCCTTTATTTTATTATAGCTTCTGCTATGAGAAAAAACATTTGACCTTTGAATTTTTGAGTTTCTTATTTCAACTAGCCTGATATTCTCCATTTCCATCCGTTTACTGGCAAATACCATAATGTCATTCTTTTTATGGCTCAGTAGAACTCCACTATGTATATATATACACCAGTTTCTTAATCCATTCATCTGTTGACAGGAATCTGGGTTGATTGCATAATTTAGCTATTATGAATTGTACAGCTGTAAACATTGTTGTGGCAATATTGCTGTAGTATGCTGATTTTAGATCTTTTGGAGAAATAACAAGGAGTGGGATAGCTGGGTCATACAGTGGTCCCATCCCTAGTTTTTTGAGGAGCCTCCTTACTGCTTTCCAGAGAGCGTGTACTACTCTGCAGTCCCATCAACAATGTACAAGTGTACTTTTTCCCCCACAACTTCACCAGAATTTATTACTGTCTGTATTCTTCATTGTTGCCATTTTGACTGAAGTGAGATGAGATCTTGGTGTAGATTTGATTTGCATTTCCCTGATTGCTAGATGTTGAACATTTTTTCATATACTTTTGGCCATTTGTGTTTCTTTTGAGAAGCTTCTCTTTAAAACTTTTGCCCATTTATTGATAGGGTTATTTGATTTTTTTGGTGTTAAGTTTTTAGAAATCATTTTGAGTATATTTTGGATGTTAATCCCCTGTCAGAGGAGCAGCTGGCCAAGATTTTTGTCCATCTGTAGGCCCTCTTTTCATGCTCTTAATCGTTTCCTTTGCTGTGCAGAAGCTTTTTAGTTTGATGGCCTCCCACTTACTAATTCTCGTTTTATTTTTTGTACTTTGGGGATTTATTAAGGAAGTCGGTGCCAGCACCTCTGTGATGGAGTGTTGACCCTATGTTGTCTTCTAGCAGTTGTAAAGTTTCTGGCTTAACTCCCAAGTCTTCGATCCATTTCCTTTGAGTTTTGTTGAGGGTGAGAGATAGAGGTCTAGTTTCATTTTTCTACATAGAGCTAATCCTGTTTTCCCAGCACCAGTTGTTAAAAAGGCTATCTTTTCTCCAAAAATATATTTTTTGCACGTTTGTTAAATATCACATGACTGTAGGAATGTGGATTTGTCTCTGTGTCTTCTGTTCATGTGTATCTTGATGCCACTCTATGCTCTTTTTGTTACTATAGCTCTGTAGTATAATTTCTGATCAGAGTTAGGCTAAGGAGAGCGGTAAGAATGAAGGAAAGAAGGACTGTGTAGAGGGAAAAGAGGGGTGGGAGGGGTGGGGGGGAGGGGAAAAATAAAATAAACATCATTACCCTATGTAAACGTAAAAAAAATAAAAAAATAAAAAAATAAATTTCTGATCAGATATTGTTATGCCTCGTCCTTTACTTTTCTTGCTTAGTATGGCTTTGGTTATTCTGGGTCTCTTATTCTTCCAAATGAATTTAAGAATCATTTTTTTCTAATTCTGTGAATGCCATTGGCATTTTGATGGGGATTGCATTGAATCTGTGTATTGCTTTTGGGAATCTGGCCACTTTGACAGTGTTAATTCTGCCTATCCGAAAACATGGGATGTCTTTTCATCTTCTAAGATCTTCTTCAGTTTCTTTCCTCAGTGTTCTATAATTTTCATTGTAGAACCATTTTACCTCCTTGTTTAGAATAATTTCCAAGTATTTTATGTTTTTTGAGGTTATTGTGAATGAGATGTTTTTCCTTATATCCTTAGGATACATTGATTCAGCTGAATCACTGTTGGAGTATGAGAAAGCTAATGATCTATGGGTGTTGATTGTGTATCCCATTACTTTGCTAAATTCATTTGTAAGCTCCAGAAGTCTTCTGGTGTTGTTTTTGGGTCTTCTAGGTATAGGATCGCATCATCGGCAGAGATAATTTGACCTCTTCTTTGCTATTTGTATCCCTTTGATTTCCTTTTCTTGCCTTATCTCTCTGGCTAATGTTTCAAGGACTGTATTGAATAGGAGTAGTGAGAATGGACAGCCTTGTCTTTTTCCTGATTTTAGAGGAAATGATTTTAGTTTCTCTGCATTCAGCCTGACTTTGGCTTTGGGTTTGTCACAAATGGCCTTTACGATATTGGTCTCTAGCTTCTTCAGCATTATTGATATGAATGAGTGCTGGAGTTTATCAAAGGCCTGCCCTGCATCTATTGAGATGATCATGTAATTCTTATCATTAATTCTCTTTTTTTTTTATTGTAAACAAATGGGATACATGCTGTTTCTCCATTTGTACATGGCGTAAAGGCATACCATTTGTGTAATCATAAATTTACATAGGGTAATGTTGTTTGATTCATTCTGTTATTTTTTCCCTTCCCCCCACCCCTCCCACCCCTCTTTTCCCTCTATACAGTCCTTCCTTCCTCCATTCTTGCCCCCCTCCCTAACCCTAACTCTAACCCTAACACTAACCCCTCCCCCCATTATGTGTCATCATCCATCTTATTAGCAATATCATTCGTCCTTTGGTTTTTTGAGATTGGCTTATCTCACTTAGCATGATATTCTCCAGTTTCATCCATTTGCCTGCAAATGCCATAATTTTATCATTCTTTATTGCTGAGTAATATTCCATTGTATATATATACCACAGTTTCTTTATCCATTCATCAATTGAAGGATATCTAGGTTGGTCCCACAATCTGGCTATTGTGAACTGAGCAGCTATGAACATTGATGTGGGTGAATCTCTGTAGTATGCTGATTTTAAGTCCTTTGGGTATAGGCCAAGGAGTGGGATAACTGGGTCAAATGGTGGGTCCATTCCAAGTTTTCTAAGGAGTCTCCACACTGCTTTCCAGAGTGGCTGCACTAATTTCCAGCCGCACCAGCAATGTATGAGTGTACCTTTCTCCCCACATTTTCGCCAACACCTGTTGTTGCTTGTATTCTTGATAATCGCCATTCTAATTGGGGTGAGATGGAATCTTAGGGTGGTTTTGATTTGCATTTCTCTTATTACTAGAGATGTTGAACATTTTTCCATATGTTTGTTGATTGCTTGTAGATCTTCTTCTGTGAAGTGTCTATTCATTTCCTTAACCCATTTGTCGATTGGATTCTTTGCATTCTTGGTGTAGAGTTTTTTGAGTTCTTTATAGATTCTGGAGATTAGTGCTCTATCTGAGTTGGTCCCAAGTCTCTCACTATCTCCTCTTTTGATACCTGCGTCCTGGAGCAACATGAAATGCAGCCGCCCTCTAGTCCGCCATCTTGAAACCCCCCTCATTAATTCTCTTTAAGTGGCAAATTACATTTTTTGGTTTGCATATGGTGAACCAGCCTTGCATCCTAGGAATGAAATTCACTTGATCAGGGTGTGTTGTCTTTTTGATGTGTTTTTGAATAGAGTTTGTGTTTCTTCTTTTGAGAAGTTTTTCTTTAGTTCTTTTGCCTATGTATAGATTGGGTTATTTGGGTTTTGTGTTTGGGTTTTTTTGTTTTTGTTTTTGTTATTTTTATTTTGTTATTTTGTTTTTGTTATTGTTTTTTTGGTGTTAAGTTTTTTGAGATCTTTGTATAGTAAGGATATTGATCCCCTATCAGAGTAGTACCTGGCCAAGATTTTCTTCCCTTCTCTTTTATTCTATTTTATTAAGGAGTTTTGCATCTATATTCCTCAGGGATATTGGTCTGTATTTTTCTTTCCTTTATCATCTTTGTGTGGTTTTGGTATCGGGGTTATATAAAATGTATTTGGGCATGTTCCCTCCCTTCAATATTATGGAATAATGAGAAAGACTGGTGTTAGTCCTTCTGTAAAGGTCTGGTGATCTCAGCTGAGAATCCATCTGGTCCTGGGCTTTTCTCTTTAGGAAGGCTTTGAACTGCTGTTTCAGTTTCATTTCTTGATACTGTCTGTTTGGGTTTTCTCTGTCTTCCTGTTCACATTGGGCAGGTCATATGTGTCTAGAAATTTGTCTTCCAGCTTTTCCAGTTTACTGGAGTATAAACTTTCAAAATAGGTTATGATAATCCTCAGGATTTCAGAAGGGTCTGTGGTGATGTCTCCTGTTTCATCTCTGAACTTGTTGATTTGGGTCTTTTTACTCTTTCCTTTGGTTACTTTGGCTAAGGGTGTATCAATTTTATCTTTTTGAAGAACCAGCTCTTTGTTGCATTGCTCATGTGTATTGTATTCTTTTTCTCAATTTCATTGATTTTTGGCTCCGATATTAATTATTTCCTATCCTGTACTGGTTTGGGGGTTAGTTTGTTGTTCTTTTCCTAAGATCTTGAGGTAGATCATAAACTTATTTACTAGGGATATAATTTTTTTTTAAATAGGTGCTCCTGGCTATAAATTTTACTCTTAGAACTGCTTTTATATAGTTCCAGAGATTTTAATGTATCTCTTCTTATTTATTTCTAAGAATTTCTTGATTTCTGTTCTCATTTCACCTTTCATCCACTTTTCATTTACAAGAGTGTTGTTCAATCTCTATGTGTTTATATGGTTTCTATTATTTTTCTTGGTGGTGATTTCTGGTTTCATTCAGTTTTAATCTAGTAGGACACATGGGAATGTATCAATCTTTTTTTTTTTCTGTTAGCTAATATTTGCTTGGCAGCCTGGTATATGATCTATTTTGGAAAAAGTGCCATGCACAGCTGAGAAGAAGGTAAATTCATCTTTTGGAGTGGAATATTCTATAGATGTCCATTTGATTTATAGTGTTATATGGGTCGCAGATATCTTTACTGATTTTATGTTTTGATGACTGTCCTTTGATGATAAGGGTGTAATGAAATCACCATGCATTACAGTGTTAGGGTCTATGGGGATTTAATGTCATTGAGTACTTTTTCCATGTAATTGAGTGCATTGACATTTGGGGCATGAATGTTTATCATTGTTAAATATTCTTGTTGGATTCTTCCCTTTAGTAGGATGTAGTGGCCTTTTTTGTCTCTTTTCATTAATGTTTTTCTTGAAATCTGCTTTGTGAGATATGAGAATAGCTACTCCTGCTTAAATTCGTGGTCCGTATGCATGGAATATTTTTTTCCATTCTTTTACTTTCAGCCTATGGATGTCTTTGCCTATAAGAAGAGTCCCTTGTAAATAGCTTATGGTCGGATGTTGTCTTTTGATCCACTCTTCTAATCTATGTCTTTTAATTGGGGAGTTGAGACCATTAACATTCAGCATCAGTATGGATGTATGTTTGCGGTTTCCTGCCATTTGTTTTTTGCTCTATTTTATTCTGTCTTTATTCTCATTTAGGGGATTATTCTTTGGGATGAACTTCCTCTGTTGGGCGCTTTGGGAATTGATTTTTATTTCTTGTGAAGTTTATCTTTGAGTGTTCTTTGTATTGCTGGCTTAGTGCCCATGAATTCTTTTAGTTCTTTCTTCTTGTGAAAAGTTTTTATTTCCCGTCAAACTTGAAACTGAGCTTTGCTGGGTGCAGTAACTTTGGGTGGCAGTTGTTTTCTTTTTGGGCTTAGAACATCTCATTCCAGGTCCTCCTTGATTCCAGAGCCTGAACTGAGAAGTCAGACGTGAGTCTTACTGGTTTGCCTCTAAATATGACCTGATGTTTCTCTCTTGCAGCTTTTAACATTCTTTGCATATTTTCTGTGTTAGGCATTTTGATTATGACATGTCTTGGCCAACTTCTCATTTGAATAGGTGTATTTCAGGTCCTGTAATTCTCCTGTAAGTGAATGTTTATCTAATTTCTGATAGGGAAAACATTCTTTGTAAGTATCCCATTGAAAATATTCTTCATACCTTTAGTTTATATCTCCATGTTCTCTTCTATCCCAGTGATCCTCAGGGAATCTAGGATCTCTTCTGTGTGATGTTGAAGTGTCCCCATATCTGTTAGAGGGAGGGAGGAGCGAGGAGTGGCACTAATGTCAACAACAGTCTTAAGCTTTATGTTCATTGCCCAGTGTCTGCTTTGATGTCTGTAATAGTATTTGCCACCTGTATAGGAGTAATGGGGGCGATCCAAGATGGCGGCCTAGAGGGAGACTGCACCCCCATCGCTCCAGAACCCAGGAGTTAAGAAGGGGAGGCATTGAGAGACTGGGACTGAAATAGAGCCACAGGTGAGTCTGCCCACTGGGTAAAGCTCGGCCCAGGGGGCAGGCTCAGATAGAGGTGGCTTATCGGAGCCGGGCAGGGCAGCTAGAGTCATCCACAGGCAGCCCTGCGCACTCCGGCGGTGGGCCCCGCCCACACAGCCAGCTTCTCCAGGTTCTCGGAACGGAACTGGCCCGCTGGTGAGAGCCTTTCTGACCAGAACAAGCTCCGAGTCCCGGAGCCAGTGCAGCTCAGCGTACTCTGGCACGCAAGCAGATTCAGGGTCCAGACAGGGCAGCCAGAGACTTCCCCAAGTAGTCTGGACCCCTGCGGTGGGAGGTGCCGTTCAAGGCTAGCCTCTCGGAGCTGACCGCCCAGTGAGAGACTTTCTACATAGAACCAGCCACAAGCCCCCGAACCAACAGAGAGCCTCGATCCGCAAACAGCCTCTGGGATCAGGGCAGGGCAGCCAGACACCTCTTCAGGCGGCTCTGCCCACTCCGGCTGCAGGCTCTCTTCTCGGGGCGATCCAAGATGGCGGCCTAGAGGGAGACTGCACCCCCTGTCGCTCCAGAACCCAGGAGTTAAGAAGGGGAGGCATTGAGAGACTGGGACTGAAATAGAGCCACGGGTGAGTCTGCCCACTGGGTAAAGCTCGGCCCGGGTGGCAGGCCCAGATAGAGGTGGCTTATCGGAGCCAGGCAGGGCAGCTAGAGTCTTCCCAAGGTAGCCTTCCACACTCCGGCAGTGAGCTCCTCCCACACGGCCAGCTGCACGGTGCAGGCCCACAGTGAGAGCATTTCCGCACAGAGCCAGTTCCAAACCGTGGAACCAGTAGGGGGCTAGGGGCAGTTTTCTTCGGATACGCTGCTTTATCAGATTCCTCCAAGACATCAGACTACTGAAGGCTGGGAGGTGATACACTGGAAATCTACCGGGACACTATAAGCCAATAGCGGAAAACTGCAATATCTCAGGGTCCCACTGACAACTGACCAATATGAGAAAACAAGGGAAGAAAATGTCCCAAACAAACCTAGATACTACATCAATAAAACCCAATGACAGCACAGCAGAAGAAATGTCAGAAAGGGAGTTCAGAATGTACGTAATTAAAACGATCAGGGAAGCAAATGAGGAGATGAAAGAGCAAATGCAGGCATTGAAGGAGGAGATGAAAGAGCAAATGCAGGCATTAAATGATCGTACCAATCAACAGTTAAAAGACCAAATATGGGAAGCAAGAGATCATTTCAATAAAGAGTTAGAGATACTGAAAAAAAACCAAACTGAAATACTTGAAATGAAGGAAACAATAAACCAAGTTAAAAACTCCATAGAAAGCATAACCAATAGAATGGAGCACCTGGAAGACAGAACCTCAGACATTGAAGACAAATTATTTTATCTTGAAAGCAAAGTTGGCCAAACAGAAAAGATGGTAAGAAATCATGAACAGAATCTACAAGAATTATGGGATATCATGAAAAGGCCAAATTTAAGAATTATTGGGATTGAGGAAGGCTTAGAGAAACAAACCAAAGGAATGAACAACCTATTCAATGAAATAATATCAGAAAATTTCCCAAATCTGAAGAATGAAATGGAAAACCAAATACAAGAGGCTTATAGAACTCCAAACATACAAAATTACAACAGACCCACACCAAGGCACATTATTATGAAAATACCTAACATACAAAATAAAGACAGAATATTAAAGGCCGCGAGAGAAAAGAATCAAATTATATTCAGAGGGAAACCAATAAGAATATCAGCAGATTTTTCAATCCAGACCCTAAAAGCCAGAAGGGCCTGGAACAACATTTACCAAGCCCTGAAAGAAAACGGATGCCAACCAAGAATCTTATACCCAGCAAAACTTACCTTCAAATTTGACGATGAAATAAGATCCTTCCATGATAAACAAAAGCTAAAGGAATTTACAAAAAGAAAGCCAGCATTACAGAACATTCTCAGCAAAATATTCCATGAGGAAGAGATGAAAAACAACGATGCAAATCAGCAACAGGAGGCGCTAGCCTAAAGGAATAGCCAAATAAAGGAGAAACCAAATCATGCCAAAAACAAATATGAGTCAATTGACTGTATGATTGAATACAAATCATATCACAATAATAACCCTGAATGTTAATGGCCTGAATTCATCAATCAAAAGACACAGACTGGCAGACTGGATTAAAAAGAAAAATCCAACAATATGCTGCCTGCAAGAGACTCACCTCATAGAAAGAGACACCCATAGACTAAAGGTGAAAGGATGGGGAAAAACATACCATGCACACGGACACAGCAAAAAAGCTGGAGTATCCATCCTCATCTCAGATAATGTGGACTTCAAACCAAAACTAGTCAGAAGGGATAAAGAAGGACATTACATGCTGCTTAAGGGAAGCATAAATCAGCAAGACATAACAATCATAAATATCTATGCCCCGAACATTGGCTCATCCACGTACGTCAAACAAATCCTTCTCAATTACAGAAATCAAATAGACCACAACACAATCATACTAGGCGATTTTAACACACCTCTCTCACCACTGGATAGATCGTCCAAACAAAAATTGAATAAAGAAACTATAGATCTCAACAACACAATCAGCAATTTAGACTTAACGGACATATATAGAATATACCATCCAACAAAGAACGAATACACTTTCTTCTCAGCAGCACATCGATCCTTCTCTAAAATAGACCATATTTTATGCCACAAAGCTACTGTTAGCAAATACAAGAAGATAGAGATACTACCTTGTACTCTATCAGATCATAATGGATTGAAATTAGAAATAAATGACAGAATAAAAAACAGAAACTTCTCCAATACTTGGAGACTAAATAATACACTATTATACGATGAATGGATAACAGAAGACATCAGGAGGGAAATAAAAAAATTCTTAGAAGTAAACGAGAACAAAGACACATCATATCAAAATCTCTGGTACACTATGAAAGCAGTACTTAGAGGAAGATTTATTTCATGGGGTGCATTCAAAAAAAGAAGTAGAAATCAACAAATAAACGACTTAACACTACAGCTCAAAGCGCTAGAAAAAGAAGAGCAGACCAATACCAAAAGTAGTAGAAGACAGGAAATAGTTAAAATCAGAGCCGAAATCAACGAAATCGAAACAAAAGAAACAATTGGAAAAATTAACAAAATAAATAGTTGGTTCTTTGAAAAAATAAATAAAATTGATAAACCCTTAGCCACACTAACAAAGAGAAAGAGGGAGAAAACTCAAATTACTAAAATTCGGAACGAACAAGGAAACATCACAACAGACACGAGTGAAATACAAAACATAATTAGAAGCTATTTCGAAAATCTATACTCCAACAAAACAGAAAACCTCGAAGACATCAACAAATTTCTAGAGACATAAGAATTACCTAAACTGAACGAGGAGGACATACACAACCTAAATAAACCAATTTCAAGCAATGAAATAGAAGAGGTCATCAAAAGCCTACCAACAAAGAAAAGTCCAGGACCAGATGGGTTCTCAGCTGAGTTCTACAAAACCTTTAAAGAAGAGCTCATTCCAATACTCCTCAAACTATTCCATGAAATAGAAGAGGAGGGAACCCTACCAAACTCGTTCTATGAAGCCAATATCACCCTGATACCTAAACCAGACAGAGACACATCAAGGAAAGAAAATTTCAGACCAATATTCTTAATGAACATCGATGCAAAAATTCTAAACAAAATTTTAGCAAATCGCATACAAATATATATTAAAAAGATAGTGCACCACGATCAAGTGGGTTTTATCCCAGGGATGCAAGGTTGGTTCAACATTCGGAAATCAATAAATGTCATTCACCATATCAACAGACTTAAAGTTAAGAATCACATGATTATTTCAATAGATGCAGAAAAAGCATTCGATAAAATACAGCATCCCTTCATGCTCAAAACACTAGAAAAAATTGGGGTAGTGGGAACATTCCTAAACATTATAAAGGCAATCTACGCTAAGCCCATGGCTAATATCATTCTAAATGGTGAAAAACTGAAAGCGTTCCCCCTAAAAACTGGAACAAGGCAGGGATGCCCTCTTTCACCACTTCTATTCAACATCGTCCTTGAGACTCTAGCCAGAGCAATCAGACAAACCAAAGAAATTAAAGGGATACGAATAGGAAAAGAAGAACTCAAACTATCCCTGTTCGCTGATGACATGATTATATATTTAGAGGAACCTGGTAATTCCACCAGAAAACTTTTAGAACTCATAAGTGAATTCAGTAAAGTAGCAGGTTACAAGATCAATGCTCATAAATCCAATGCATTTTTATACATAAGTGATGAATCTTCAGAAAGAGAAATTAGGAAAACTACCCCATTCACAATAGCA
Organism: Sciurus carolinensis; assembly: GCF_902686445.1. Lineage (NCBI taxonomy): Eukaryota > Metazoa > Chordata > Mammalia > Rodentia > Sciuridae > Sciurus > Sciurus carolinensis. Next base: position 78,099,095 of record NC_062226.1, read on the forward strand.
TCGAAAAAAATAAAATACTTGGGAATCAATCTCACAAAAGAGGTGAAAGACCTCTACAATGAGAACTACAGAACACTAAAGAAAGAAATTCAAGAAAACCTTAGAAGATGGAAAGATCTCCTCCCATGTTCCTGGATAGGCAGAATTAATATCGTCAAAATGGCTATACTACCTAAAGTGCTATACAGATTCAATGCAATTCCAATTAAAATCCCAATGATGTACCTTGCAGAAATAGAGCAAGCAATTATGAAATTCATCTGGAAGAATAAAAAACCTAGAATAGCTAAAGCAATCCTCAGTAGCAAGAGCGAAGCAGGGGGTATTGCAATACCAGATCTTCAACTCTACTACAAAGCAATAGTAACAAAAACGGCATGGTATTGGTACCAAAATAGACAGGTAGATCAGTGGTACAGTATAGAGGACATGGACACAAACCCAAATAAATACAATTTTCTCATACTAGACAAAGGTTCCAACAATATTCAATGGAGAAAAGATAGCCTCTTCAACAAATGGTGCTGGGAAAACTGGAAAACCATATGCAATAGAATGAAATTAAACCCCTATCTCTCACCCTACACAAAACTCAACTCAAAATGGATCAAGGACCTTGGAATCAGACCAGAGACCCTGCATCTTATAGAAGAAAAAGTAGGTACAAATCTTCAACTTGTTGGCTTAGGATCAGACTTCCTTAACAGGACTCCCATAGCACAAGAAATAAAAGCAAGAATCAACAACTGGGATAGATTCAAACTAAAAAGCTTTCTCTCAGCAAAGGAAACTATCAGAAATGTGAAGAGAGAGCCTACAGAGTGGGAGAATATTTTTGCCAACCATACCTCAGATAGAGCGCTAATTTCCAGAATCTATAAAGAACTCAAAAAACTCTACACGAAGAATACAAATAATCCAATCGACAAATGGGCTAAGGAAATGAACAGACACTTCACAGAAGAAGATGTACAAGTAATCAACAGATATATGAAAAAATGTTCAACATCCCTAGTAATAAGAGAAATGCAAATCAAAACTACCCTAAGATTTCATCTCACCCCAATTAGAATGGCGATTATCAAGAACACAAGCAACAATAGGTGTTGGCGAGGATGTGGTGAAAAAGGAACACTCATACATTGCTGGTGGGGTTGCAAATTAGTGCAGCCACTCTGGAAAGCAGTGTGGAGATTCCTCAGAAAGCTTGGAATGGAAACACCATTTGACCCAGCTATCCCACTCCTTGGTCTATACCCAAAGGACTTAAAATCAGCATACTACAGAGATACAGCCACATCAATGTTCATTGCTGCTCAATTCACCATAGCCAGATTGTGGAACCAACCTAGATGCCCTTCAGTTGATGAATGGATAAAGAAACTGTGGCATATTTATACAATGGAATATTACTCCGCAATGAAGAATGATAAAATGGTCGAAATTGGAGAATATCATGCTAAGTGAGATAAGCCAATCTCAAAAAACTAAAGGACGAATGATCTCGCTGATAAGCGGATGAGGACATATAATGGGGGTGGGAGGGGTTAGCATTAGGTTTAGGGTTAGGTTTAGAGTTAGGCTAAGGAGAGCGGTAAGAATGAAGGAAAGAAGGACTGTATAAAGGGATAAGGGTGGGAGGGGTGGGGGGAAGGGAAAAAAAAGAAACATCATTACCCTATGTAAACGTAAAAAAATAAAAAAAATAAAAAAAAAGGAGTAATGGGGTTGGCCTTTAGCATTAGTACCAATAAAAGAAAAACAGAAAACCTGTGAACTAGATCAGGAATTCAACAGTAGGTGTCCACTGTGTCGTCTGGTATATTAGGGATCACCCCAACTTGAATGAGGTGGGAATTACATAGTGTTATCAGTAGTTTGGGTTTTGGTCTCTTGTATTCTTTGTATTAAAGTATAGCATGTCATTAGTTTATGAGTAGAGCAAGGTGCACTCTCTTTTGATTGGTTTTAGCTCAGCAGCAGAGTCTCTAACCTGTGAACTCTGAGTGTTCCTGTGGGTTCCCTGCACCTCATAGATTAGCCCATGCACCTCATAGATTGGCCCAAAATAAACAATAGTAACAGTACAGTACACAGCATTAAAGTAAATACCCAGTTCCTAGTACATTAATTACCACCAAAAAACAGTAATGGTGGTTTTAGCAATTATCAATAATATAAACAGCAACCATGAGCTAGATCTGTCTTTAAAGCAAACAGTATGTGTTCAAGTATATCATCCACAGCAGTAATGAATATATCAACATTAATGGTGGGGGCAGGAGTTATATAACCCAGTTAGTTTTGAAAGATGGAAAAAGTACAGTTTATCAGGGGAAAGATGTTTTGTTAGGCAGTCAGAAAAGAGTTTACAATTTCAAAAAGTAAATAGACAGAATGTAGAAGAGATGAAGCAGGTGATGTTTATACAGAAGGAGGGCGACAATAGAAGTAGAAAGTATTTGGAGAGAGGTTGAGAACTATATAATTTGGTCATTGGCAAGAGAAAGAGAAGGAGAAATGAAACAAAAATAATGAAGACAGTATAAAACCAAAGCAAATCATCAAATCCCGAAAACAACTATATTTGAAAAATGCAAAAAATGAGAGAAAAAGAAATAAATGTATGTGTATGTCCCTGAACCCATCAGCAGAGCAAGAATTCCTCTCCCTCTCCCTCTCTCTCTCTCTCCCCCTCCCACTCTTTTTTTCTCCCTGTCTCTCTCTCTCTCACACACACACACACACACACACACACAAACACACACACACACACACACATTCACGCACACTCAGGGAAAAAAATTAAAAATAAATCTTAATGAGTGCAATGAGCTCCACTGAGGTTGTCAAAATAGTTGACTAGATTTGATGTTCACTGTCTATGTCCAACAGCATTTCATTTTTTTTCACATCTTTTCTTATTTTTTCTAATTAGTTGTACATGACAGTGGAATGCATTTTGACACATCATATACAAATGGACTATAACTTTTCATTCTTCTGGTTGTATATGATGTGGAATTACACCGATTGTGTAAACATTTGTGAATGTAGGGTGATAATGTCTGATTCATTCTACTATCCTTCCTACCCCTAATCCCCCTCTCCGCTCTTCACTGCCCTCTGCCTAATCCAAAGTACCTCTAGCTTCCCTAGCCCCTCCTCTTATTGTGAATTATTATCTGCATATCAGAAAAAACTTTCAACTTTTGGATTGACTTATTTCCCTAACATGATATTCTCCAACCCATCCGTTTACCAGCAATGCCATAATTTCATTCTTCTTTAAGGCTGAATAATATTCCATTGTGTATATATACCATATTTTCTTTATTCATTAATCTGTTGAAGAGCACCTAGGTTGGTTCCATAGTTTGGCTATTGTGAATTTATTGCTATAAATAGTGGCTGTGTCACTGTATATTGTTGATTTTAAGTCCTTTGGGTATAAACTGAGGAGTGGCATGACTGGGTCAAATGGTGGTTCCATTCCAAGTTTTCTAAAGAATATCCATACTGCTTTCCCTAATGGTTGCACCGATTTGCAGTCCCACCAACAACATATGAGTGTACCTTTTTCTCCACATCCTCACCAACGTTTATTGTTGCTTGTATTCTTCATAATTGCCATTCTGACTGGAGTGAGATGAAATCTCTGTGTAGTTTTCATTGGCATTTCTCTAATTTCTAGAAATTTTTTAACATTTTTTCATATATTTGTTGATCGATTGTACTTCTGTGAAGTGTCTGTTCAGTTCCTTAACCCATTTATTGATTGGGTTATTTGGGGTTTTTTTTGTTTTTGTTTTTGTTTTTGTTTTGATGTTGAGTTTTTTTGAGTTCTCTATATGTCCTAGAGATTAATGCTCTATCTGAGGTGCATGTGGTAAAGAAAGTTTTCCCATTCTGTAGGCTCTCTCTTCACATTCTTGATTGTTTCCTTTGCTGTGAAGGTTTCAGATTGATTTCATCCCATTTATTGATTCCTGATTGTACTTCTTGTACTTTAGGAGTCTTGTTAAGGAAGTCAGTTCCTAAGCTGACGTGGTGAAGTTTTGGGCCTACTTTTTTTTCTATTAGGCACAGAGTCTGTAATGCCTAAGTCTTTGATCTACTTTGAGTTGAGTTTTGTGCAGGGTGAGAGATAGGGATTTAATTTCATTTTGCTACATATGGATTTCCAGTTTTCCCAGCACCATTTGTTGAAGAAGCTATTTTTTCTCCAATATATGTTTTTGGTGCCTTTGTCTAGTATAAGCTGACTGTATTTATGTGGGTTTGTCTCTGTGTCTTCTGTTCTGTACATTGGTGTATATATTGATTTTGGTGCCAGTACCATGCCATTTTTGTTACTGTGGCTCTGTAGTATAGTTTAAGTTCCAGTGTTGTGATGCCTTCTGCTTTACTTTCCTTGCTAAGGATTGCTTTGGCTATTCGGGTCTCTTATTTTTTAAAATGAATTTCATGATCGCCTTATCTATTTCTATGAATGTCATTGGGATTTCAATAGGAATTGCATTAAATCTGTATAATGCTCTTGGTAGTATGGCCTTTTGACAGTATTAATTCTGCCTATCCAAGAGCATGGGTGATCTTTCCATCTTCTAAGGTCTTCTTCAATTTCTTTAGTGTTTTGAAGTTTACATTGTAGAGGTCTTGCACCTGTTTTGTTTGATTGATTTCCAAGTATTTTATATTTTTTGAGGCTGTTGTGAATGTGTAGTTTTCCTAATTTCTCTTTCAGTGGATTCATCACTGATATATAGGAATGTGTTTGTTTTATGGGTGTTGGTCTTATATCCTGATACTTTGCTGAATTAATTTATTCTAGAAGTTTTCTGGTGGAATTTTTTGGATCTTCTAAATATAGAATTATGTCATCAGCAAATAATGATAGCTTGAGTTCTTTTCCTATTTATATCCCTTTAATTTCTTTTTTTTTTTTTTTTTTTTTTTTTGCGGTGCTGGGGATTGAACCCAGGGCTTTGTGTTTGCGAGGCAAGCACTCTACCAACTGAGCTATCTCCCCAGCCCTTAATTTCTTTCTTCTATCTAATTGCTCTGGCTGGAGTTTCTAGGACTGTGTTGAATAGAAGTGGTGATAGAGGGCATTCTTGTCTTGTTCCAGTTTTAAAGGGAGTGCTTTCAATTTTTCTCCATTTAGAATGATGTTGGCCTTGGATTTACCATACATAGCTTTTATAATGTTGGGAAATGTTCCTACTATCCCTAGTTTTTCTAGAGTTTTGAACATGAAGGGGTGCTATATTTTGTCAAATGCTTTTTCTGCATCTATTGAGATGATCATCTGATTCTTGTCTTTAGTCTGTTGATGTGATGAATTACATTTATTGATTTCTGTATGTTGAGTAAACATTGCATCCTTGGGATGAAGCCCAGTTGATCGTGGTGCACTATCTTTTTATATGTTTTTGTATGTGATTTGCCAGAATTTTATTGAGAATTTTTGCATCTGTGTTCATCAGGGATATTGGTCTGAAGTTTTCTTTCCTTGATGTGTCTATGTCTGGTTTTGGTATCAAAGTGATACTAGACTCATAGAATGAGTTTGGAAGGGTTCCCTCCTTTCCTATTTCATGGAATAATTTGAAGAGTTGGTGATAATTCTTTGAAGGTCTTGTAGAACTCGACTGAGAATCTGTTTGGTAGTGGACTTTTCTTGGTTGTTAGGCTTTTGGTGGCATCTTTTATTTCATTGCTTGAAATTGAACTGTTTAAATTTTGTATGTTCTCCTGATTCAGTTTGGGTAGGTCATAAGTCTCTAAAAATTTATCCATGTGTTCAAGATTTTCTATTTTATTGGAGTATAAATTTTCAAAATAGTTTCTAATTATCTTCTGTATTTCAGTAGTGTCCATTGTGATATTTCCTTTTATGTTCCCTAGCTGTGGTGTCAGTTGGTATACAACTTTTGTCTACTCCACCATCTTTTGTTCACCTGTATATCTTTTGAGGAAAGTTTATTTAGGTTCATTGCCCATTTTTTAAATTTGTTTATTTCAGCTGTTGGATTTTGGAGTTCTTATGTATTCTGGGATCAACTCCTTGATAAATGTATAGTTTGCAAATATGCTCTCCCATTCTATAGGTTGTGCCTGCACTCCATTGATTGATTTTTTTTTTTTCGATACTAGGGATCGAACTCAGGGCCTTGTGCTTGCAAGGCAAGCACTCTACCAGCTGAGCTATCTCCCCAGCCCTATTGATTGATCTTTGCTGTGCAGAAGCTTTTTAGTTTGAGTAAACCTATTTGTCTATTTTTGCTTTTGTTTGCTATGCTTTGGGGGTCTTATCCAAAAAAATCTTTACCCATTCCAGTGTTCTGAGGTGTTGCTGCTATGTTTTCTTCTAGTAGTTTCATAGTCTCAGGTCTTATGTTTAAGTCTTTAACCGATTTTGAGTTAAGTTTTGCAGCTGGTAAGTAATGGAGGTCTAGTTTTATTCTATAGTGAACATCTGGTTTTCCCAGCACTGTTTATAGAAAAGACTGTCCTTTTTCTGATGTGTGTTCTTAGTACCTTTGTCAAGAATCAGTTGGCAGAAGATAGAGTGAGAGTGACTTCTAGACTATTCTGTTGGTCTGTATGTTTTCATACCAGTTCTGTACTGTTTTGCTTGCTACATATTTGTAGTATGTTTTGAAGTCAGGTAGTATAATGCTTCTGCTTGGTTATTTTGCTGAAGAGTATTTAGGCTATTTGGGGTTTTTGATTTTGTTATTGGGATTCCATGTAAATTTTAGAATTGTTTTTTCTAGTTTCATGAAGAATATCATTGGTATTTTAGAAGGGATTACAATGGAATTTAAAAATCACTTTGGGTAATTTGGACATTTTAGCAATATTGATTCTATTATTTCAGGAATACCAAATATCTTTCCACTCTTCTGCATCCTCTTCAGTTTCTCTCATTGGTGTTTTATAATTTTCACTGTAGAGGTCTTTCACCTGTTGTTCTTTTTTTTTGTCCTGAGGATTGAACCCAGGATGGCTTAACCACTTAGCCATACTCCTACCCCCTTTTATTTATTTATTTATTTATTTATTTATTTATTTATTTATTTTGAGATAGGGTCTTGCTACATTGCTTAGGGCCTAAGTTGCCGAGACTGACCTCAAACTTGCAATCCTCTTGCCTCGGCCTCCCAAATAGCTGGGATTACAGGCATAAACCACCACACCCAGCAGTAATTTTTTTTTTTTCATAACTCTTATATAAGGGATTGCTTTCCTTTTTTTTGGCAGAGGGTAGTACCAGAGATTGAACTCAAGGCCCACATCCCCAGCCCTATTTTGTATTTTATTTAGAAACAGGTTCCCACAGAGTTGCTCAAGTGCCTCACTTTTGCTGAAGCTGGCTTTGAATTCATGATCCTCCTGCTTCAGCCTCCCAAGCCGCTGGGATTACCGGCATGCACCACCAACAGGATTGCTTTCTTGATTACTGTTTCAGATAATTCTATGTGGCATATAACAGTGCCACTGATTTTTTTTATGTTGATTCTGTAACTTTGGTGAATTCCAAGTTTTAGTAGTTTTTGGTGGGGTTCTGGGATTTTCAATACATAAGATCATGTCATCTGCAAAAAGTGACAGTTTTACTCTTTCAATTTGGATTCTCTTTATTTCTCTTACCCTCTTGCTCCAACTGGGACTTCCAGAACTATGATTCATAAAAGTTACTGAAAGTAGGCATCTTCGTCTTATTCCCTATCTTAAAAAGCTGTCAGTTTTTCCCCATTCAGTATAATGTTAACTATTGGCTTATTTTAAATGGCCCTTATTATGTTGAGATATTTAACTTCTATACCTAATTCATTTTGCATTTTTATCATGAAGGAATGTTGCATTTTATCAAATTACTTAACTGCATCTATTGATTTTTATCCTTCATTCTGTTGGTGTAGTATACTCTATTTATTGATTTGCATATACTGAACCATCATTACATTATTGTCTTTTAATGGACTGTTCATTTCATTTTGATAATATTTTCTTCATTTTTGCATCTATGCACACCAAGAATTTTCACCTTGATTTGTGTGTGTGTGTGTTATTGTGTCCTCATGTGGTTTTATTATTTGGGTAATAATGGCTTCATGGAGTAATGTTTGTGTGTTCCTTCCTCTTCTTGGAATAATTTAACCCATTTTGTCCCATCATCCCAGATGTGGAACACCTATAAAAAGTTATACTGAGCAATAGATATACCAGTAACTTTGAAATAATTGTACTTAGAAATCTGTTCTTTGGAGGATAAGTAATAGGTATATAATTAGAGCATTTGAAAAAATATATAATATGATATATAAACTCAGATTATTATTTCCAACCTATTTTAATGCACCTTTGTTAATTTTGTTGAAATATTCACAAATTTAGAAACGTGGGTTAAGTAGAATCATTAGTTTTTTGAATGTTTGGTAGAATTCATTGGTGAAGCCATTTGTTTCTGGGCTTTTGTTTGATAGGAGACTTTTTATTTCTGATTCAATCTGGTTACTTGTTATTAGCCACTTAGGTTTTCTATTTCTTCAAGATTCAGTCTTGGTAAGTTGTGTCTAGGAAATTGTCCATTTCTTCTAGTTATCAGTTTTCTTGTCCTGTAGTTGTTCATAATAATCTCTAAAGATTTTTTGTATTTCTGTGGTATCTGAATTTCTTATATCTCCCTTACTTTGTCTTCTTTTCTTATAAAGTCTTTTATATTTTGTTTGTCTTTTTCAGAGAACATGTCCTTTGTTTCATTGATCTTTTTGTATTTTTTATTAGTATCCATTTATTTCTACTCAGATCCTTACTTCCTTCCATTTATTTGGGGTTTGATTTGCTCTTGTTTTACCTACTTCCTTGATAGTTTGTTTACCTCTTCTTTGTGATGTGGGCATTAATTGCTATAATTTTCCTTCTTAGTACTGCTTTTGCTATATCCTATAGGTTTTTATATGTTGTGTCTCCATTTTAATTTGTCTTAAGAAATACTTTAATATCCTCCTTGATTTCTTTCTTAATCCATTGGTTGGTCAAGAGTAAGTTATTTAATTTCCATGTGTTTGTATCATTTCCAGAGTGTTTCTTGTTGCTAATTTCTTTGCATTGTGGTCATAAAAGATATTCAGTAGGATTTCAGGGTTTTCTTTTTTCATTTGTTTTAACTTTTTTTTTTTTTTTTTTTTTTTTTTTTTTTTGTCTAGTATATGATCTTTCCTGGAGAATGTTCTATGTGCCAGTAAGAAAAATATGTATTCAGCAGCATTGGATGGAACTTTCTGTAGATGTCTGTTAGGTTATTTTGTCTAGGGTGCAATTTAGCTCTGCTCGCTCTTTGTTCATTTTCTCATCAAATGGTCTATTGCTGAAAATAGGGCATTAAAGTCTCTGTTACTGTATTGGAGTCTTTCCCTTTAGATCTGTTAATGTTTGCTTTATATATTTGGGTGCTGTGTTTAGAATTGTTATTTCTTCTTCTTCCTTTATCATTATATAATAACCTTCTTTGTCTCTTTGACTTAAGGTATATTTTATCTGATATAAGTGCAGCTACTCCTGCTTTCTTTTGGATTCAATTTGTATGGAATATCTTATTCCAGCCCTTATTTTTCAGTCTTTGTGTCCTTAGAGATAAAGTGAATTTCTTATTTGCAACAGATTGTTGGGCCTTATTTTTTTCTAATCCACTCACTCACTCTATGTCTTTTAATTGAAGAATTTAATCCATTTAACATTCAAGGAAATTATTGATAAGATCTTGTTATAGTCATTATGAAACTTTTCTAGTTTTGTTATAGTTCCCTTCTTTTTCTTTCTGTTGCAGTCTTCCTTTATAGTTAAGTGATTTATTCTAGTCATGTGTTTTGATTCCTTATTATTTTGATTTGTCCATTATGGATTTTTGCTTTGTAGTTACTGGGAGGCTTACAAAAGTATCTTTTGATTATAAAAAGCTATTTTGAAATGATAGCAACTTAATGATTGAATAGATAAGAACAGAAAGACAAGAGAAAAATACTAATTAGAAAATTCTGTAGTTGCCCTCCATTTCTAATTTTGAATCTTTCTGTATTTCTATATTTGAAACTTTGAATGTTCATTTTTATATCTGTTGCCTCTTAATATGTTCATATAGTTATGTATTGTTTCATTTTTAGTTTTCATACTAAACATATGGTTGCAATATTAGAGCATTCTGAATTTATTTGTATATTTATGTCTTCCCATGTTCTTGTGAATATCTTAGTTTGAAGAACTTGCTTCAACATTTCCTGCAGAATAGACCTAATAGAGATATATCCTCTCAGCTTTTGTTTGTCTGGGATTGTGTTTCTCTCTCCATTTGTGAAGGACAGCTTTCCTGCATACAGTATCCTTGATTTTTGTCTTTCAGTACTGTGATAATCTCCTGCCACTCTCCTGGCTGGTAAAGTTTCTGCTGTGAAGTGTTGTTAGGCAAATTGGGACACCCTGTGTGTTGCTTCTTTTTTCTTGCAGACTTAAAAATCTTTTTTTTTTTTTTTTTTTAACAGCCTGATTTATTATAAGATATCTTGGTATAGATTTGGTTGAATTACATTGGGTGATTTTTGACCTTCCTATACCTGTATATTTGTATCCTTCTCTAGGTTTAGGAAGTTTTCAGTTTTTTTTTTAAATTATTTTTATGTATTTTTTCAGTTGTTGATGAACCTTTATTTTATTTATTTATTTATATGCAGTGCTGAGGACTGAACCCAGTGCCTCACACATGCTAGGCAAGCACTCTACCACTGAGCCACAACCCCAGCCCTCTATTTTTTTCTTAACATGTTTCTACTTCTTTGGCACTGTCCAGCCTACTTGACCCCAATAACCTAAATATTTTTAATGCAATCTCAAAATTCCCATAAGTTTTCTTTTTTCTTCTCCAATTGTATACTTTCAGATAGCCTCTCTTCAATCTCTTCAAGATTTTTTTGTTTGAGCTGTCCTACTTACTGATGTCTTCTATCACAGTTTTCATTTTACTTAATGTACTTTTCAACCTAAGAATTTGATTTTTAATAGCTTTCATCTCCTTGTTGAGTTTCTCTGTTAGAGAACTGAAATGTTTCTCCATATTTTCTCACCTAATTAGGTGAGGTCATGTTTTCCTGAAAGATGATCATGCTTGTTGGCATGTGATGCCATTAAGGCATTGAAGCATTAGGTATTTATTCCAGTCTTCCTTAATCTGCCATTGTTTGTGTCTGTTTTTCCAGAAATTCTAAGCAGGCTGCTAATATTCTTAGCCTGTCTGCAGTTACTTCCATTATTTCATCACTAAATGGCACCAGGCCCAGAATTGCAGGGAGTCTGCTGTTTCTGGGTGCCACTATTTCAGTACAAGAGGGCAATCCAAGCCCAGGTTTGTCCCAGATATACTGTTGTTTAGAAAGAACCTAGAAAGAATAGTCTGTCCCTACAAGCCACTGCCTGGTATGGGCCTGGATGCCTTGTCCACGGTTAGTAGCTTTTGGTCAGGTACTGCCAGACTCTGCCTGCCTCTGGACTGAGTAATTGTGGCTTGGGCAGGCTGTGGTTTAACCAGTGCAGCCAAACTGTTATACCCTGAACCCATAGCCCAAGACCAGCACCAACACTGGGGTACAGCCAGGGTCCACGCTGCTACGGGCTGCCTGTTGCTGAGGTGGACTTGTGGCCCAAGACCATTGTAACCAGTAACAGGTGATGCTAGCTGGAAAAAATGTGATAGAGTGGCTATGTGTCTTTCCCAGGCACTGAACTGTTCTAGAGTGTCCATCAACCGATGGGTTGTTGGGGACCATTACAACCAGCCTGATGTTTTACCAAATTCCAAAGTAGAGTCTTATGCTTACTACCCTGTCCTGCCCCAGCAAAGGAAATCTTGCACCACACTACGCTGCCTAAGATTGTGGTATTATTGGGGAATGTAGTCCCTTGGTCACTAAGGCTGATGCTGGTCATGCTTGAGTCTTAGAGCTTCAGGGCCTTGCAGAGTTCCAGGAGGAGGTGGGTATGCTTCACATCTAAGACTTGGATTTAATTCTCTCTGCCTACCCCATGTGGGAGGTCTCCCTCCATTCTGGACTACTTGGAGTTGTGGTAGGTGTGTGGTAACATGTGCCTTCTACTTTCTTCAACATTTTTTTTTTATTCTGTTATACTAAAAATGAGCACTGTGGTTTCTTACCTGATTTCTGTAGTGCTTGTAATTAGTGTGTGGACTAGCTGTTCAACTTGGTGTGTCTTTGGGGAGAACACAGGTCAGAGGATCTTACTCAGATATCATCTCCTAAACCTTTTTATAATGAGGTGACCCCATATCAACTGTTAAGACTTTCACCAGTCCTGCAGGCCCAATTATAATGGACAATACTGGTAGAAAGTTTTGTATTACATTTCATTTTTATGATTTCAAATCCTTGTAGAATAGAAAATACATTAAGAGAACATCAAAACTGCTCAAGGCTATTAATATGCTACTACCCACAGTAGAATTGTATGTAATTATTAGTAGAGGTTCATGGTAAAGAGTGGCACAGGTTGGAAGGAATTTTACATAAATAATTTTCAGACTGTGTCAGTTATTCATTTCAACTACCAAATTACCCTTCTCTCTCAGGATGGTTCATTTTAATTTATTGTGAGGATGAACTTCTAAGCGCAAAGATCTTAGAAAAACATTATTCCTACTGTTAAACCCAGTAACATTGTCCCTGAATCATCTGAGCTCTTTGAGTGATCACTTCTGCAATATGAATTTATTTATCAGCTATCAATGTATGCCTAACTAAACTGGAAAGATGACTTCTAGGTTTCCATCTATTAACATTTTGTGTCACTGTAAGTTCATTGAAATAAATAAATGTTTCCTCTTGCCCCAACAGTGGATCCTCACAAAGCTAGAAGAAGCAAGAGAACCTTCTCCAAGCCTCTGAGGATAACCCTGCCTGCAGACACAGCAATCTGTTATTACAGCTTCCATTCTGTACCTCCTAACACCTGTTTGGGAAGCATATTATAGGAGTGATTTTGAATATCCTGTTCTAGGTGTTTTTTAAAAAATCAGGTAAAACATCTATGTGATTAAAATAGTTGACTCTTCAGAGAACCATTTAATTTTCTACCATGAAACATGCATCTGATTATAATTCTAATCATTTTTAAAAGAAATATTTGCTCCAGGTTATTCTCTATTGTGGTGGTGAGGTTGCCTGTAGCTTGTCTTCACATGGAGTGAAGCCCTTAGTTTACATTTTAAATTCTATCAAATTTACTTTAACCTCCTGGAGTGATGGGTACGTTATCAAATCAGATATTGCTTTAGTGGTATCATGAGAAATGTGACTTCTTCAGGATCATAAAATTTTTACAAATTAGTATTTTGGCATAATTTCCCTTATTTTTAAAGAATAGGTTTGAATTATACTTAAACTGCATAGCATGATCATGAAAAAACAGTCTCCTGAGATTGAACATAGATTGAATAGTATCCCTTCAAGCCTCGCCTTGCAAAAGCCTTGAAGCAATTAATATCATACCCAAAAAGGGAAAGTCTCTCCCAGACTTTAGAGCCTTAGAAAACTTCCTAAAGTCAACTCCTTGATATCTACCTTGGTTTACTCAGTTCGTTTTTAAGAGACAGATTTCAAAGGGAAAATTCCTAAAGCCTTAACAATACCTATTTTCTATTCACTGGTAACAATAAAATATCCAAATCTTGAATACAGTGAGTTATGCTTCAGAACAGCCATTCTCATAAGTGAATGTGTACCCTAAAATCTAACCTAGTTATCTGTTGGCCATCGATTAAGGATTTCTGGTTTGCTTTCTCTAATTATTCAAGTAAAAAATTGTTCTTTAGTTAAAAAGGGGGGGGGGGCAGGCTGAGGGATTTTTTTCTTGGTTTTTGTCCAAGATCTTTGCACCTTAATATTCATGAACTATTTCAAGTGAAAGGGGATGAATATATGAACTATGAACGGAATAGTGTAGTATCTTGATTAAATTGCTATTGAATAATATAGAGTATTTGATGCATGTTATATGTGCCATCTAATTATCATCAACTGTTTTTGGAATTGATGACTGTGTATAGACAATGGTTGTAAAATTCTTCTCAGGCTCTTCAAACCCTTGCTTTGTTGTAAAAGCTGAAATAAACAGCATGCAACACAGTAATTGTATTTCTTGCTGACCAGATCCTACTAAATGCTATTGATTTCTCTAATTGCAAAACCACATTATTTATTATTAGTAGTTTTTTTCTTTGCCAAACATAAATTGAATAGAAAGAAGATGACAAATGTTAAACCACATGGTGATGTGTATCTCCATGGTGACCTTTGTTCAAAGTAAGGTATTGGAGTTGCTGAGCTCTTCCAATTTTGCATGTGTTCATATTAAGCCTAAAAATAGAGGTAGTCAGAAAGCTTGATTCAGATTGTCCACGTTTGGAATGTTGCTTTATTGGAGTTCTGTTCAATGCCATTAATCCAAAACCTCATTGTTCCAGTTTCAGCATTCAGAAAAGGTATAAAGCCCTTAATTCTGTAGGTGTCCTGTGGTGAAGAAAAAGGGTAAAATAGTAGGCACAGAAATTCTTCTGGTAACCTCTGGCAACCAGGAGGAATGGATCTTATAACTAGTACACATACAAAGCCAATGTAACTATCTTTCCTGTTTTCTTTCTAATGAGAACCTAGAAAAATCTTTACCAGTCATCTACCCATCACTTCCTCTGTCTATAGTTTATCAGTTGCTTTATAAGATTCTGTTCATCTGGACAAAAAGGAATAGTAAGAATATTAATAGATCACTAAATAAGGAGTATTTAGCATAATATTTTACTATTTATAGTATTATGTTTTTTCACATAACAGAGTCCAGAATTTTGTTGTATTTGAAAACTGTCTTCCCCAAATTACAGTGTGCATTTCTCCAGTGGCTTCCCTTTTAAAGAGAGGTTGTATATATATTGCTTCTTCCCTACCATTAGCATCTTGGGAGATTGCTGTTTCAGTTAAATACTCTACATACTGTATGTACTAAGTGATGATATCAAGTGTCAGTTTCTATTGTCAACTGTAGTTTTTTAAAGTTTGAAAGACTAGTGATCTTTGGAACAGTCTGGATTGTGTAGTGCCCCTTCAATAAGACATAGTATAGATTATAAGCATTATCCTTAAAGTGAGAAGATAGGATTGCTCTCACCCAGGCTTATAAAATGTTTTCCTTTGCTGGCATATAACACCCTCACATGATTCAGTGAGACCAGAAAATGCATGGAAAAATTATATCTACAAATGGCACCCAAAAACCATGGCTAGGAGCATTTAGCTAGGTACATTTGAACCTCCTAGTCACTAAGCATTTTACTATAATTGGGGACAAAAGTTTTCCTTTTGATTAAGTTGAATTTGTTACAGCTGCCTTCTGGCTGACTTACCATACAGGTGGCAAAGACCTATAAAAATGAGGAATGTATATGTCACATTCTTATAGGCCCAAAATATTCATTTGCTGGGAAGTACTTTTTAAATGTCGGTCATTTTCACTAAAGGAACAATAAGAATATTAAGAGATCCCTAGATAAGGAGTCTTTAACGTAGCACTTTACAATTCACAGTTTTTTTTTAAATAATGGATTTTTCCATTCCTTTGAGAAAATGTAGACAACTTTCATTCCTTATACCAGATTCAATGCACAACTTAGTCAACCTGATATCCTTTGGTGCTATGCAGTATCACAAATAGCTCCTTTACTCTAGAAAAGGAACCCATTTGCACTTTTGCCTAATCCTTTAAAATATATTTTTGAAGTTATAACTTATTGTTTATGCTAAACCAATAAAGGTAGCACTAGTTGGCTAAAATTTCATAATTCTTATGATCTGTATTTTCAATTATAAGGGCCAATGCACCTGGTAGTACAACTCTCCCTACCCCACTCCATACTTTTTTTTCTACCGCATTTGGTTAAAGTTTCATTTGTTTTAGGACTGTGCTGTAAACAAGGCCAGCTCCTTGCTGCATCTCATTTGCATCTAATTGAAAGTTTTCTATTTTATTTCCTCTTTTGTAAAATAAATTGGCTCATGGAACTTTAAAAATGTACTTTAAAATTATGGATTAGTTCTAGTTTTTTAAAAAACATATGACTTTTAAAAATACACATAATTTTGGTTTACCCAAAGAGCTATACAAGAAATACAATTTCAAATTTTATAGGTATATCTGTTTTTTAAATTTCTATTACTTTATACAAATGTAAATTTATTTGTAATATAGTTTAACACCTACTGCAATAGATAAACTGCTTTGATTGAAAATCTCTGTCACTGACTACCATTCATTTCATATTGCTGGTATATTAATGATGTGTTCTTTTTATAACCTTCTTGTAACAAAAAATCCTGTAAGACTGGTTTAATAAATTGTGTAATAATTAGAAGTTTAACCAAAGGAAAACATGTTGAAAACCTCAACATATCTTGTTATGCCATGATACCCCCCGTTTTTGGTTACCAAAAAGTTCCCAATTCTTGAGCTGAAAAACATTCAAATAACAATATGGTATAGGACACATTGAAATATTCTCAATATTAATGACTATAACCCACAAACTATAAGAAATTATATCTGGGACTTGTTACAAAGTAAGATAGATTTTTTATAAACTTTTTAAAGTTATTATCATCTCTGTATGTAACTATGTATTATGCTTAATAATGAAGTTTTCAGGGAATGTACACTTTAAAAATACTTTCTCTTTAAAAATACTTTTTATCTAGACCAAATAGGCTGGCATCTTCAGAATGCTTATTCTTTGGTGAAAGTACAGTCATTGGTTATGATAGTTCCTACATCACCGCAATGTTCCTTGTTCCTTTTATATGTGGGCTCAACCCAGTTGTGTTACACAGCCTCTGCCTTAGTTTATTTTGATAAGACAATTTATAAACACCATCATTTACAGTGAAATTCTTAGTCTTAAAACCGGCCTTTCTCCCCCCCCCCCCCCCCCCCCCAGAAAAATGGTTTGGCCATCCTTACTAATGACTTCCCTCTAAACAGTATTTCTTGGTACTGGTAGATTTGGATTGCATGAAAAAGATGAGTGCCCAGTTTAACCATGTGTTATCTTTTTCAAATAAATTGAGTACAATAATACTTTGAGTTTTAGTGTACTTTGTTTTTTAATTACTGGCTAGAACTGGAAACATCAATAACCTTCCCTTGCCTATCTGAATTCTACCTTCTGTGAGGCCTAAATAAAGTCCCCCAAGAGACCACAACTGATTTTTCAGTCAGAGCAGAAAGCATTCCAGCCCAGCATGATCGCTGTTGACTAAAAAAGCTTGAAAATACCTGAACTCTTAGCCACCAACACTGTGTCTCTCAACCTCAGAAAACTTCAAATAGATCATTTTTCTCAGTAAGTGATATGTTTTGAAAGAAGGGCTAGGGGAGAATTTTCTACTAGCAGAGTCAATATTGGCAGAAGTGAGTAATTCATCTTGCAATCATGACTTCCATGACTTAAGAAAATATTTTGTAACCATCATCTGATATACTCCACAGCCCTACTGCAACTTGTGATTGAAAGTCGTCATTTTCTTGTATGCTTTTAGGTGTCAGCCAGAGATAAATTAAAAATAACTGCTAGAAAATATTTGAAGTAAAAAAAGTCCACATTGTTTAATTTCCCTGATTACTGAGTCTTTTGAGCCCTTTTCATGTTAATTGTCCAGTGGACCCAGTTCATAACCTTTAGCCCACTGCTTGTTGTGGGGAGCAAAGACATTGTCTTTTTATTTATGTTTCTAAATACTTGAAAGGGTTATTCGCACATCTCTTTGTTCTCTTGTACAGAATTGTCTTGACTGTTCCTGGACCTTTACTGTTTCAGATAAATTTTAATATCAGTTTATCAAGTTCTTTACCTCCTAAGGATTAGTTTTGAAGGCTTAATGTGGGCTGGGGAGATAGCTCAGCTGGTAGAGTGCTTGCCTTGCAAGCACAAGGCCCTGAGTTCGATCCCCAGTACCGCAAAAAAAAAAAAAAAAAAAAAGAAGGCTTAATGTTGCCATGGTAGAAAAATTTCAGTCTTTTCAGCATTGCTGCCCTAATGGCTTCACACTTAGAATTGTTCTAACAGAAATGAGAACTTGACAGTACAATAAATGGCAAAAGGAAAATTTAGGACAGCTATGGGAATACTGACATATTGTTCCATATCATACAACCAATCTGGGTATATCTTGTACAGATGCTCAACTTCCAGTAAACCTGTGCTAAGTTGAAAATATGAAATCTGACCTGGAGCAAGAGACTCAGCCTCTCCAGTACTAGTAATATTGTCCCACCTCCTTAGCTGTGTAATCAGTAGGATCATGGTCTATGCAGGTCATACCTAGTACACCAAACCTATCTGTCATCATAGCCTAGCAATACAGTACACTATGGGATATTAATTGCTGTCATGGTCCTCCTCCATCCCCGTCCTATGGCTAACTGGGAGCTGCTGGTCATTGCAAAAGAGTATCTTCCATGCATTGATGACCTAAGACAAGATCAAAATCAAAGATTTCTACTGAATGTATGGCTTTCACACCATCATAAAGTAAAGCCATCCTAAGTTGGAGACCGTCTGTACATTAATTTGAAATAGACATATCACACCTTAAATCCTGAAGTGTTGTGCTTTTGTACCCACCTTCAGATGAAAAGCACAAATAAAATCTTCACCACAGGGTCCTTTTGTGCTAAGTTTGAAGCACTCTGTACTTCCAGAGGATTCTGCATCTACTTTACTGAGCTAGCTACTAAGGGAACTCTAGCATAACATGATGAATGCAGATTTTTGAATTTCAAAAAGGAATAAACTTAGCAGTTTCTGAGTTGCTATGAAATCTACAGCATTTTTCTCTTTAGGAGAACCCTCAACCAACTGTGTACTCTTAAGAAACACAACATAATCAGTACTAGTGGCAGAATATTGTATTCTCAGCCTCCTCACAAAGGCACAGCATATACAGTTCAAGCAGCAAAGTTCTGATGACTATCAGAACTTTGGCAGGGGTTACATAACATTTGTTAAACAAGTTGCACTTTTAGCCATTTCATAAGTTTATAAGACCTGGCCATATGCATTAGAATATATATATATACACACACATATTTCACCAGTACAACACATATACTGTCTGGAGCCCATTTATCAAATGTCAACTTTAGCGTCATGGTGACAACTTATGGCTAAACTAAATTAGACGTACTGATAATAGTCATTAATCTGGCTTAGAAGGTTTACACAAAAAGAATCTTCTTTTAAAAAAAGAAAATCTTTGGTGGCGTGTTGTTAAAGGAGTCATAATTCCAGTATAAAGAGTGAAAAACACTCAAAATTAGAACTGTCTCTAAATTACAAGATTTAATAAAAAGCATCAAACCCATTAACACTTTTTTAAAAAGTCACCCAAATTAAACTAGAGGTCTGAAGGCAAATCTATTAACAGTCCCCTCTGAAAGTGATTTTTAGTGTCTATCATTAAACATGTTAAAACTTAATTTTTTAAAGAAACAGTAAATCACAGTGGCCTTTTAAAATTCTATAAAATACCAAATTCAAAAATTACACAAAATCTTAGCGCCAAGAGGCAAGAAAAGAACTACAGAAACAATCTGGGAATAAAGACTCTTTAAAGGTTTGATAAACTCAAACACCTTCCAAATTCCATCTCTGTCCCTGTTGTCTGCAGAATGTCCTTGGTGCCTGGCACAGGCTTCTGGTTCAGGGGATGTCAGAAGCACTTTCAAATTAAACAGGAGCTTACAAATCCTCTCTTTTGTTGTGAGGAAGAAGTGGGCAGCAGCTTTTAAACTAAGTTGAATTCCCTTAGGTTTAGTTGCAGAATTGTGTCTTTGACAGCAGCAAACACAAATCGGATATTCTCCGTATCTGTAGCACATGTGAAGTGGGAATAGATGACTTTTTCTTTGTCGGGATTCTGGTCTTGATAAAGCTTCAGAATAAAGTCTCTGGCAGCTTTGACATCCTGCTTTGGTCCTAGTCACAAATACAATTAGAAGAAGAAAAATATATATAAACTCACCACCAAGTCCTCCTAAGAAACACTTTTTAAAAAATTGTTATACATAACATTAGGATTCATTTTGACATAATTATAAAAGCATGGAATATAATTTGTTCTTACTTAGTCTCCAGTACTTCCCCCTTTTCCTTTCTCCCCTCCTCCCCTATTCCCTTCCCTCTACTGATCTTTCTATTTAGTTAACAGTTTTATGGGCATTTTTTTGTTGCTGTTTTTTTATTTGTTTGTTTGGATTGAACCCAGGGGTGTTTAACCTCTGAGCCACATTCATGGCCCTTTTTGAGAGAGGGTCTCATTAAGTCTCCTAGGGCCTCACTAAATTGCTGAGGCTGGCTTTGAACTTGCAATTCTGCCTCAGCCTCCTGAGCCACTGAGACTACAGGTGTGCTCACCATGTTGGGCTTGTTTATTTCTTTTGGATGTATATGATGGTGAGATTCACTGTGGTATATTCATGTATATACATAAGAAAGTTAAGTCAGATTCATTAAACTGTCTTTCCCTATCCCATCTCTCCCTCCCCTGTTTACTCCACTAATCTTCCAAGAACCACTTTTAATGCACTCTTGTTCTTATTTGGGGTCCTTCTTTGGTTCATCTTACTTTATTCTTGGGAATAGTTTGCCTGGAGCATTATTTTTATTATGTCACTATGAATGCATATTTTAATGTGTTCACTGTTATCTAAAAATTGTACTTCAAGGTCATTTGTTTAAAATAGTGACCCAATTTAGTTTTCTGATTTGGACTTTTGAACAGAAATAATTCTTACTATCTTTCACAGACAGATGTAAACTAGGAAAAAGAGAGGGAAGAGTGAAGGAACTCAAATATTAGGGGCTAGAAAGCTTGAGGGCTCTATATTATACAAGCAGTGTGATTAATAAAAGGGAAAAAGAGACACGAATCCTCTGAGTATCAGTGTCAGACAGTAATATCTGAGACCTACCATACTAGGAATAACAACGGGGCAGAAAACTCTTCTGCCTTGAAGAGGTTGAAGAAGTGTGCACGTAAAGGGCTGATTCCCTGTGTCTGGGAAAGGGGAGGTCCCCTCTCCTAACTGCTGAAGCACCAGCTGCTCTGACTGGTTTGGGGAGAGCAAAGATAAATCAAATAGCTGATTAGGGAGAAAGCTGAGCAAGTGAGGGGACAATGCTATACAGCCAGATGACAGCCAAAGGAGCAAGAGTAGCCAGTGCAGCACAGAGGAGGTGGCATACCTTGCAGGCCCTTGCTTGTGCAAGGAAAGGTCAGAAAGGCTTCCCAGTGGAGAAGCCTAAACTGGGTCCTAGAGAGCAAAGAGGAGTCAGCAAAACGAGTTGTCAAGTGTATTCCAGGCACTAGGAGCAGCCTGTGTGCAGGTGCTAAGGGGGAAACACATAAGGGTGCAATGAGAGCTTTCTTTCAAAGGTGAGGAGGCCAGAGAGGCTGTCTGGGCAGATCTGGGTAACTCCTGCAAGCTATGCTGAGAATTCAGAACTGATGCATGGGAGGCTGGGAAGATCAACATTAGCGTCATCCCCAAGATGAACACTTACCTGTGTATTCTGGGAAATAGCTAATTAGATGAGAGTACATGATTTTCTCTTCCAAAAGATCCTTCTTGTTTAAAAACAAAATCACAGATGAATTCAAAAACCAGGGGTAGGTGATGATGGTTTTAAACAAGGCTTTGCTCTCTTCCATGCGATTCTAAGCGAGAAACAAGTGACTTAGAATAAACTGGAAAGAAAAGCAATGCTTTGGAAACAACATGCCTAGTGGCTAAGGCATCCTTCGGTCCTCCTCACCCAGCTGCAGGCTCTGGGTCTCTGCCCTTCCTGAAGCTGGTGAGCACATGGCCCACAGGGCACCAGATCCCCTGCCTCTCTTTAACCCCTCTCTCTGGAACACCCCAGATCTTCTCTAGACCAAAACTAACATGTAAGGAGATTAAAAACTTTTGTGCAACTTAGAACAGGAAGGTATGTCTGTATTTGACAAAAACTTCCCATGCTGTATCATTGTTGGAATTAACAAGTGAGGAAGTACCAGCTTCATACCTGAGACAGCCACTCAGCTGGGCCTGGGCTTCCAGATTGTGCCTCAGGAGTCACGTGACATGGGAGGAAGGAAGGCTTTTTCATCAAGGTCATGCCCTTAGGAATGCTAGATGCTGGCCAAGAAGGGAACCAATGCTACTCAGCACCTATCCTCTGCCATGCTCTATAAGTGGAACAGTGTCCCCATTTGATGAATGAGAATACTGTTGTTCAGAAAATTTAAGTCACTTTCCCAAGCCCATGTAATAGTGGGATCTGGTGAAGATTACATACAAAAACAGTAATAATTCCTAAACATTAGACATTGGCAAGAAAATATTAAATGCTCTTGATTTATGGAGAGCAGACAGTGCACATACAAATCATATCTGATGACAATTGTTTTAGATAGCATTCTTACAAGTATTTCTAAGAGGAAAGAAACAAGAACTTAGAGAGGGAAGTGGTCAGAAGGAAAGACATCCAAGCTCAACTTATGCACTTCAGAGGAACATGCTATAACTTCCTTCCCTACAGTGAGACACCAGGGCTCATTCTCCCATACAGCCCATTTGGAGGGATTAAGATCTGGGACACATTACTAGGCAAATAACCTCTTGCTTGGTTTTAAAACTTCTTTAAAATTTGTTGTAATTTTATTAATAATAATATCCAAGAAAATAAAATATTTGAAAAAAATAAATACATTTCTACAACCAGGAAGGAAAGTCTGGAATGGCAGCCACTTGTTTTCTCCAAATACTTTGTGATTCTTAGGTGAAGAATGTCTAGTTTCTCAGCACATTAGGCTGAGTTACTAGCCCCTTGCGCCCCTGACTAATTTTTGTTTTACTGGGAAACATCACAAGTAGTTCCTGAGACAAATATGGAGATGATTTTTTATATGTATATTGATAACTGGATGCCTGCTTTAAAAAGAAAAAAAAAAAAAAAGTCCCACTTGGGAGAACTGGGCTGCAGCCAGGATTTCTATTTGCACAATGACACAAGTAAATGGGTTAAACCCTCCACTAATTAGCTAATGTAGTAGTGCTCCTCAGAGACTCTGCTCTCAAGAAATACAAGATACGATTTGTTCATAGTTATTACCTAATCCTGGACACAGTTCTTTATTGATTTACTTTCATATCCTGGAAACAAAGAGACATTTTTCTAAGAGGTTAAGAAGTCTTATGCAAGTTCAGAAGAAAAGACAATGAGGAGGACATTAGCATCCCACAGAAAATACCCCCCACCTCACAAAAACATGACTGACAATCTTATCACTTTGAGCAGGTCTGTCTGATGGAACTGAAACCAGCCAGCCCTATAGCAGCTCTGCAGGGGACCGAGTGCCTGACTAGAGTAGCCAGGCAACTACAGCTCCCCTGAGGAAGTGAAGGACAGACATAATCCTAGGCAACCCCAGAACAACTCCAAGCATCTGGTACTACTGTCCATGCCAGTTAAGGTAGGACCTAATTTGGGAATGTCATGGCCTATGGAGATTGGGAAGTCTGTGCTCAGATAAATTTTAATACAACTAGTATTGTTCACATTTGGCTGTACATTAGGATCTCTGGAGAACTTGGAAAAGAAAGCCCCACCTGAACCTAGTAAACGCAACTCTAGTGTGGGACCCAAAGACAGCGGTTTTAAAAAGCTCCCCCAGGGATTCCAATATGCTATCAAAGATAAGAACTTCTGCTTTTGAGTGACTTCCAACTTTCACAGCACATTAGGTTTACCTGGTGAACTTGAAAAAATAAAAATTAAAAAAAAATCTTGCTCAGGCTACACCTATCACCAATTAAGTTAGACCCAGGCTCCAAGTTTTCCTTGAAGTTCCTCAGGAAACTCCAATGTGCAAGCAAATTTGAGAACCAGGGTCATGGCCAGTGATTCTCAACCTTCCATATATACAATCTTGTGTTACAAAATGACCATTTGGCAAACAATGACCATAAATGATGATGGTCCCATTGCCTGGTATTTTTACTCTTAATTTTCTGTATTTAATGTTTAGATACATAAGTACTTAATGTTGTACTGCAGTTTCTTACAGTATTCAGTATAGCAACATGCTGTACAGGTGTGTAGCTTAGGAGCAGGTGTGTAACCTGGGTATGTCACAAGCTGTGTACAGTCTAGGTTTGTGTACATAAGTTCTCTGATGTTCACATGATGAATCAGCATAACTGATTTCTTAGAATGCATCCTTGTCATTAAGTGACACATTACTGTTTATACTACTTGGGACCTTGTTAAAATGCAGACTCTGACTTAGGTGCCTGGAATGATCTAATAGGTTGCATTTCTAACAAGCATCTCAGTATTGCCTGAGCTGTTAGTTCACAGATTGCACTTTGAGTGGCAAGACTGTTTAGCCCAAGGAAGAATCTCTTACCTGACCTACATGGCTTCTTGGAAAAAACAGAAATAGTTCTCTGTCTTGCACAGCTACCTAACCTTCCCATGCAGCGTACCTCATTGTCACACTCAGCCAGGACCTGGTCATATTCACTCAGAGCAACCAAGAAAATGATGGAGGTGACACTCTCGAAGCAATGAATCCATTTCCGTCGTTCAGATCGCTGGCCACCAACATCTACCATCCTGCTCAATACAGACAGATGACACAAAGGTTGGAATATTTCATTTTGGAGGAAAGGACACAAGTCACTATACCATGGAGTCAGTGCTCTCTGGGGTCCTTAATTTTTCTGAGTACAAAGACATCCTAAGTCTAACACGTTTGAGCACCACTGCTTTAGGCAATGAGGGACCACTGAATGTTTCCAAGCAAAGGAGGCGGAAAATGTAAATGAAGTTTCTGAAGACAGAGGTGACTCAGATGACAGATACAGAGGAGCCTGTGTGAGGACACTGGTTAGGATGCTGCTGCAGTGGTTCAGGTAGAAAACACAAACTTTACTTGGGTTTCACTCCAACCACCCACTGTAGAGTCTAAGGATACCAAACAAAAGGAACAGACTCAAGCAGTCTTCCAGGCCCCTTCAGCTTTCTTTGGACCCATTCTTGATTTCAGAGTTTCTCTAATTTATCCACAAATCCTTGCATTAACTCAAGGCCACCCTTTCTTCCTTATAAAGACCTGCAAGTACTCTCTGCCCGGATGGAAATCCAAAGCCTTTACCTGTGTCTTTGGGTGAGATTTCAGGGTCCCATAGCCCAAGGATCACAGACTTGAAAGCCCCATAGGTCAGGCAATTCATGAATCAAGTGGAAAAACTTGTGTTGCTTGAGAGCTAGGGGCCCCGTCTGAAGAGATGTTTGCCATACCACAGCAGTCAAGCACTGCTGGACAGAATGCAGGCTCACTGTTACCAAGTCCTTGGATGTTTAAGGAGAAATCAGACATTGAATGTTTTAAGTGAAACATTCCAATGTTTCAATGTCAGCTCAAATGTTTTTTACAGCACTCAACAGGCTAAAGAGAATAATACATTTGTGGGTCAGATACATCCCACATATTCCACCCCATAACTGTTGTCTAGTCTAGAAAGGTGCTGGGAGGAAATCCAGAAATCTAACCCTGCTCTGGAACATGTCCTGGAGGTGTAGACACTTCACAATGCCGTATTCATGGCTGGCTGTCCCACCTCATCCTACCTCACAGCAAGGAATGGAGCTGGGAAGGAACACTGCAATTGTCAAAAGCTTGGGTTCAGCAAGGCCATTCTTAATTTCAAAGATCAGAATTCTTTAGCCAGGAGTTATCAGGGGAAGAAGGTGCTACAAGCTACGGAATAATAGATGTTACCGGTGGATGACATTAAACCCATTCATCTGACTCTAGGAAGCAAGGCAAACTCATTTATCAAAGCCTGAGGAGGATACTTAGAATAAATGTCTTTTAAACAAAACAAAACAAATGCAAGCCTTGGGAGGCCCTCACTCTAAAAAGACTTGGAAATTGCAAGCAACCCTTGGTTCTAAAAAAGTTTAAAAATGGGCACATAAGGGGTGGCCATTAAAATCAGGGATCTGCTAACAAATGCACAGAATATCTTGAGTGGCTCCCCCAACACTACAATTCTGAAGAAGCACTGAAATATAATTGTAGATAACAGAGGACCTGGATATGGGAGGATTGGCCCTGTGTTGTCTTTAACTAGAAGAAGTGTGTTTAATAATAATTATTAGGAGGAACAATGGCAATTGTAAAAGTACTTTGAAATTTGCAGTGCTGTGTATATGCCCCACATTATTATTTCCATAATCAAAATGCAGTGAAGACCTACCCAATTTGTCATAAAAGTACATCCTACATTGGTAGTGGAAATTCTTAAATTTACACAGCTGTAAGCAGTTTATCCATATCTGATGTAATGTTAGTATAATTTTTGTATTTTTTTAAGGATAAATCTTAGAGAAAGAATTAGAGAGGCAGGGATATAGCTCAGTTGGTAGAGTGCTTGCCTTGCAAGCACAAGGCCCTGTGTTCAATCCCCAGCACTGCGGGGGGCGGGTGGGGGGAGAAAGAAAGAAATACAGAAAAAGAGAAATATTATTTGACATCAGGGAAAAGACATCAGTAGTCAGCATATTCAGTGTGCAGGTGACAGAAGTACATATCTGTATGTGTGTCACACATACGGTAATTCCAGTTCCCAGAAAGAAACTTCTTTCCTAAGGACAAAAGGAAAGTGAGTTCCTCTCCACTCTAGAACTTGAGACCTACCACAGTTCTAAATGCCTTGCGACCAAGAGGGTCATTCTGCCTACCAGGATGTAACCCCTGCACGAGAATAACACATTTAAGATGCCATCTGGCAACTGCCAGGCCTCGGGCAGACAGATTCTTAAAGGAGCACACCCCGGAGTCAAACTTACCGAAAGATGATGTTTTCCAAGTCAAATGGGTACTCAATGATGCCAGTGGTGGGCACTCGGACACGAAGCACATCTTGCTGTGTTGGCACAAACGATGGCATGGCGATCCGGTCGATGTCAGTCAGGTAACTGTGATGTGAAAGAAAGAAGAGCTGAGACTCCTTTTAGAGAAGGGAGAAAAGTGTTCATCCTACTCAAGGGACGTCCCCCCAGCTCACAGTGCTACCTACTGAAGTCCATCACTGAGTTTTCTGAGAGCCAACTGATGGACTGGCCTCTACGCTTCCTACAGCAGGACTCAAGCTCCATCACATAGATGGGACTGTGAGGCAGGTCTGGAGGACTAGGATATTGGAAACAGCTCCACCTGGGACAAGACTCTGACCTGCCACCCAAAAGACCCTCCCATCTGCTCTCAACCAAAAGCATTAGGTAATGTAGATGCTGTTCTTCAAAACTTCTGCTCATCAGGTCAGATGAAATTTCTAAGAAAACAGATAAAAAATAGGCCAACAGGAAATTATTTCAAACTAACAAGAAGAAAAAGTTTTCCTGTTAAAAGACACTAGGAAACAAAAGATCTAAAATAATCCAAAATTTCTCTTAGATTATTTTTGACCATATATTAAAGATTTGAGCTTAAAATAGACCACTTTTTCTAAGGTGAAATTAGAGGAAACTTTAAAAAAAAAATAAGGCCCTCATAAAAGTCATTTTTAGTAAAGTAACTAATTTAGGCCTTAGCCAACAGTGGAGTTGGTGATTCTGAGCTCCCTCCAAGCCAAGGGTGGCCCTGCCTTCTCCAAGCACAAACTGGATGTCAGGGACTGAGCAGGTCAGCATGAAAGTGAAACAAGAGGTACCAGGCAAACCTGGTTCACTGGAAAGCCTGGAATTCAGTTCAAGAAGCCAGGTCAGCTTCCTGAGTAGCTTTGACTGCAGGTGCCACCACACCCAGCAACAATTCATATTCAAGTCATATGCTGTTCTGAGCAGCATCAAATCTGGTGTTGTCCTGCTCTATCGTGCTGTGGACATGAATCATCCATCCCCTTTTCTAGTGTAGTGTATACTACACACCTATTAGATACTTGGTAGCTGCCTGTTATCAGATTAACTGTCACAGTATCACAGTGCTATGTCTAGGTAACTGATTTACTTAATAATGGCCCCAATAATTGTTCTATTTTATTGTTATTAATATCTCACATGCCTAATTTATAAAGAAAACGTTATCACAGTTAGGTGCAAATAGGAAAAAAACAGTGTATATATAGGGTTCAATATTTTCTGCAATTTCAGGCATCCCCATGATAAGGGGGAATCCTGTACTTTGTTGTATGATTATTTTATTTATACCTGCCTCATTCCACCAGACAGTTCATTTCCTGAGGGTACAGGGCACTGGTTGCCCTATAACCCTTACCACCACACCTGGCACATTACAAGATTTCATCAAACTTTGGTGAAGTGAACACAAGTCCATTTGAGTAGACAAAACTAGCATATGGTTGTGAAACGCTGACACAGACCAAAGAAGTGCAGAAGTGCCTGCATCCTGCAGATTCTCACGGTCAGTCAACCGTCAGGTTTGTGAGTGCCATTTTTTATCTGTGACAACTCTGTCCATCCCTCTCAGTTTTCTGGGTTACACTGAATTCTCCAGCAGTTCTGTTGGGTCTTCTCCAAATGGATCAAGAGCCCTTGCCAATCCGCAAGGCCTTCACAGAGTAAATAACACCAGCAGTCTCAGGTCATGGCTACCTGACCTTGAGTTGTCTTTGGCTCCCCAGGCTGTCCAGGGCAGCCCATAACCTCCTTCTTGGAACAACCTCTTCCTCCATCTCTTCTTTTCTAACACCTTACTGGAGTTCCTTTTATTTTCCTGCCTTGATGCTTTTTTGTTCCTGCACTTAGATCAGTTGTGCCCATCTGAATTAAGGACATTGAACACTCAACCTAGGACAAAGGGAAGCTGTTGAGATCACAGGAGATAACATTTCCTTTCCTGTATACTGCCTTGTTCAGACCATGGGGCAAACTCCCACCCAAACCAGCTCAGAGGGTGATGGCACCTGAAAGGATCTTGGGGAAGGATCTCAAAGCCACCATGATGATGTGGGAAAACTAAGCTGCAAAAGCAAGATTCACCACTTATTCAAGAAAGACCAAACTATTTGCCCAGTGATCTGGCTGAAGGATGTGTTTCCTTTGAAAATTGTTAAATTTTGTGATTTCTATGGATAGTTTGCATGAAAGACAGTCTAAACAGAAATGTTTCTACCTTTGGGATTTAGTTATTTAAAATTAGAGTTAAGTCCTTGCAGAGGGTCAATGAACAAAGGAGTCCGCTGAGATTTCTGGGTGCTGGACCCACAGGTACTTGACTCTGCCACTAGAGGGCAGCACCAGATCAGCAACTGACTGCTGGTGGAGCCTGATTTTAGGGGTTTTTTTTTTTTTCTTTTTTTTCTTTAAAAAAATTTTTTTATAGTTGTAGATAGACAGAATGCCTTTATTTGTTTATTTTTATGTGGTGCTAAGAATATAACTCAGTGCCTCACACATGCTAGACAAGTGCTCTGTCACTAAGCCACAGGCCCAGCCCCAATTTTAGGTTTTAGGGCAGTTGGACCCCCTGTCTTCTGATCAGGCAACCAGAAAGACAGGGAGATATGGAGAGGAAGAAAGGGAGAACCAGAATAAGTATATTCCTTGCTTAAATCACTTCAGCACCCCAAATCAGATCCATCCACCTAACAGAACCTCAGATTTGAGCATTTCATTGAAAATTAAAGACATATAGAGTGAGAAAAAGTGGGTCTCTGCCAAGAAGGAATTTGGGGATCCTTAAAGATGGAAGGGTTTTAGAAGATGGTTAAGAACACCAATAAGTAGGAGTGAAACAAAGGAAGGGGGAGTTGGTGTTGCACCTGAGCCCACTTAAGCAAACAGCAAGAAGCTCCTTTGAAGCATGACTGTGTGTGCCTAAAAGCTCCCCAGGCAGCTGTGGCCAGGGCTCTGTACTCACTATTTGGCAGAGTCTGACAGCTGGTACTCCCGCCTCCTGTCATAACACTCCTGGATTCCTGGATCCTGCCAGAGCTGCTTGATGGCTTCCACCTGGTCCCTGGAAAGCGCTGAGACCTTGTCAACTTCCACTTCTTTGATTATCTGGGCATTTTCCTGCTCAAAGAAATGAATCTTTCATTAGGCAAAAGAAGAGAAGTCAACCGCTAGGTGATTTGAGGATAAAGACTCTCCCTGGTCCATGGGATAGGGGATCTCACTAGGTGTAGGGTTGAAGAGACTCACAGCTGGCACCATTGGCAGCCATGCCACTCAGCTGCAGCCACAGTAAGTGGACATGATGAGGCTGTTCAGCTCAGCGGAGAGCAGCAGAGAGCCCAAGACCTGCAGCTTCAGGTCTAGCCGTGCTTAGGGACAGTTCCACCAGCATTCAGCTCCACGTGGTAAACAGACACACAGAACTGTCATCCAGCTAGCAAACATGCTACTCATCTGAGTATCTGCAGAACCAGCAATTTTAAAACAACATCATATCAATCAAGGGTTGGTTGGTGGAAGTGGGTCCCCACTTATACCTAGTAAACGATAAGGGGGTGCACTGTCTTTGAGAATCAAAACACAATACTATCAGTCTGCTTTTTCTTCTCTTTATTTTAAAAAATTTGTAATAGACTATTTTCTAGAGTAGTTTTAAGGTCATAACAAAATTGAGGGGAAAGTACAGAAAGTTCCCACACAGCCTGCTTTTTATTATGAGTCAGTGATTAAATTCTTTCCCACTGGGTGAACCACCCCCATTGCACCTCCCTCTGTACCCCACTGAAATTGGCTATATTTATTATTATCATGATTAAATAATGGTTGCTCCAATACTGTTGCTTTATTATTGCAGTAATTGTTATGGTCATTATTCCTATAATTATTACTACTAAAGCCGTTACCATTTATTTGCTTCTTACTGTGTGCCAAAGACACTATATAACATTATCTCATTTAATCGATGGAAGGCCCACACAAGGCCAGAAATCTTTCCAAACCTTCGAAAATGAAAATGATCCCATTGGCCTATATCCACATCATTTCGCAGAGACTCAACATCCCTTCCTTGACTGGAAGTTGCAACAGACGAGCAATTTCTGCTGAGGGAGACAGGACTAGGGTCCCTGCTGCCCTTTCTTATCTTCCTGCATCTCACAGCAATTACATCATGGAGATTTGGCTATTCAATGGCAGGTGTGGGTTGGCAAAGCATCCATGTGGAGCTGCAAGCTCAAATACATATGGTACCCTCTGAAAGTTGCTTTCATCTTGCATTGTTCATCCAGCAGGAAGCTGGAGGGGGGATCTTATAGATTCTCTTGGCTCAGGGTGAACCTCTAAGGGCTGTAATTATATTAACATGCCTTTGTCCCACATCCATTGTAAAACTGAATAAACTCTTCTCCCAGGCTGTGGGATTCTTGGCCAGGTAGGATCTCAAACCAGCAGAGGCAGGGTAGATTGGTGGGAAGTGCCCTGGACCAGGAGTCAGGACCATCAGTTCCAAGTCATGCAGTTGGGAGTTGTAAGGACCCTGACAAGTTCCTTGTCTTGGTGTCCTCATTTGTTTAAAAAGAAATAGCTAGTGATTTTCAGGGGAACCTGAGTTATAAACTACAAAATATTACATGTATTTCAAATTTGCCTTATTACTATAGCAGATGTCTTGTAAACGAAAAATATAAACATATATCAATAGTCTTTAAACCTCAACATCTCACCCAACTGCTGGCATGCTGTGTCACCTGCCCATTCCTGGTTAGACAGATGAGGAAGACATGTCCTGGACAGTGTCTGCCTGAAGCAGAAGCACCATCTCCCACCTCCTCTCTTTCTCTAGCCACCTGCTCTCCCCACAAACAGGATCCGATGGTCTCCCCACTCCACGCTGAGCTCTACTCTAAATTTAAAATCTGATTTTTCCTTGGGTCTTCGAGACAACTCAGGAAGTGCCCAAGGACAGAGTCAACATCTTGCTTGTTCTTGTAGACCAGAGCCTAGTGCAGTGCCTGGCAAATCATAGGTGCCTCTGCTGATGTGTGCAGTCGATAAATATTTGTGATGCGTGTAAAATTTATCTAACAGAAAAATCCTAAAAAACCAACAGTCAAAGAATACAAAGGCAGGGTGCCAGGAGCCTGTGCAGCTGGTTGTGGGAGCACAAAGGAGCTTGGGGACATGTGAAAGGGGGACATGACCTGGTGGGTCTTGGCCGTTTGTCTCTCTGACTCTGCCCCTGGTGGCAGATGACATCCTTGTTTCTTGTGCCCTGTGTCTCTTAGGCTGTATGCCTAAATTTACCTGTTAAATTCAACTTAGCTACCAAGAATCAGTGCTGTGACAATCAGGGATGTTACAAATATAGTTCTCTCTTATGACCCAAGGATTGTACCTCATGGTATATGAAATGAGGGGAAATACCTTTTAATTTTTTGGAGAAGAAATTTTGAAAATCTGGTAACACACCACCTTCCCTTTTACCTCCTGTAGTGATTGGGGAGGAGGCAAGATGGACCCTCTATCAACCAGGGTTCCCAGGAGATTGCAATGAGCAGAGATACACCACAGCAGACAGGGTGCATGAGTGAGAAGTTGACTTTTAAGTTGTAATCAAGTGAACTGAGTCAGCTGAACTTTGGGGACTGTTCCCTATTACAGCATAACCTGCTCTGTGTATCCCGACTAACATGCTGCAGTGGAGAAACCCAGCCTTTGGCTCTCCCAGTGGAGAGAGAGCAGATGTTAGAGAGGTACCAGAGAGGAATGCGGGCTTCCACAGAGGCTACCAGGAGATGGAATAGATCGGAGCTCTTTGTAAGCCCAGCCAGGAGATAGATTGTTCGGCCAAGTGAAGGGATTTGGGGCGACTCTGGCTTGAAAGAGGAGGAGAGCTCCAGCTCTTGAGAAGCCCAACAGGACAGGGGTTTGGAATAGACTGCTCTCACAAGGACCAGAAGTAGGCCAGGTTCAAAGGACTTTTTTTTCTATCATCAGCTCCTTCTGGTTAGTTTTCCTACCATTAGGAAACTCCCCCCCCCCTTTTTTTTTAGACTTCTCATTTTGAAATAGTTGAAGACAATAAAATGTGGAGGAATGGTACAAAGGCTTCCTCTATGCCTTTCTTTCAAGATTAGTCAAATGTTGGGCTGGGGATATAGCTCAGTTGGTAGAGTGCTTGCCTTGCAAGCACAAGGCCCCGAGTTCAATCCCCAGCACCGCAAAAAAAAAAAAAAAAAAAGATTGGTCAAATGTTAACAGGTGCTACCTTGCCTTATCGTTCATTCCCTCTTCTGTCATGCCTATGCACATAAACTTTTAACACATGTATATCTTTTTCCTGATTATTTGAGAGTAAGTTGGAGGCACGTTGCCTCTATTTCTAAACACCGTAGTGTGATTTTCTCCTACATAACTACAGTATCATAATCAAAATCATGACATTAGCTTTGGCACAGCATTATTATGTAACCTTCAAATCTCACTCAGTTTGCCATTTGTTCCATTAATGTCCTTGTCTGGAACCCAATCTTGGGTCACATGTTGCATTTAGTTGTCACATCTCTTTAGTTTCCAGATGAAAAATTATCTTTGTCACTCTGGGCAAGAAGAGCCTAATGAGTGTCAATCACAAGTCGTTAGTAGATGGTTGGTAGAGCTGTTGCGGCCCCAGAGAATGTTCCAGCAGCAAGTATTAGGGAGGCTAGGGGAATGAGAGTGACCTACTGTGGCACACACCTGTAATCCCAGCTACTTCTAAGTTACCTCAGCAATTTGGACCCCATCTCAAAATAAAATTTAAAAAGAAAAAAGGACTTGGGGTATAACTCGGTGGTAGACTGCTTGCCTAGCATGCCGAAGATCCTGCGTTCAATCCCCAGCACTTCAAAAAAAAATTACCTTTTTTTAAACCAAAAATTTTATTGAAACAGGAGATGAATGACTTTTGTACATGACTAACAATGACTGAGCATTGTGAAGAGTACGGTATTGTGCCTATTTCCCTCTGATGTGGACAAAGGCATCTCACATAGAGGGGTTTGGACATTTCCACGAGCGTATTCAAACTGTCTCAACGGTGCACACACAGAGCAAGGGGCCCTCATGCAATAGGGGAAAGCTTTGATATTTTCATCTCATAGAAAGGGGGCAAATGTGGGCAGGGGGCTCAAGGTTGGGAGAATGTCATGAGGCAGGTGGGGGATGTGCTGAGTTGGAGATAACCAGCATCTACATGATGTTCAGGAAGCAGATGAGTTCAGTGTCTGCAGCTCAGGGTAGGTAGAGTCCCAGGCCAGAGCAGCACACTGAGCTGAAATTGCCTGTCACGCTTGCTTAACTGAAAAGAAAAAAAAAAAAAAATTAACCTCAAAGGAGTATTACAGGAGCAAACCCAGGGTGTTCAGAAATGCAACCAGGCTCTTGAAGCACAGAGCTCATTGCTGACTTTTTTTTTTTTTTTTCATTCCCAAATCATTAGTTTCACTGCTTTGAAGGGGGAACACAGAAAACAGATGTCCTCCACGTGTGTTCTGCTCAGAAATTCCCAGGCCTGTAGTAAAAGGAGATGCTGATGGAGGAGCGCCTTGCTGGCTCCATGCAGGGACCCACAGCTGCTGGTGATAGTCCCTGTCAAGCACAGCGAGCCCTTCTGGCTGGGACCCAGAGCCCAGCAGGCTGCCTAAACTCCACCAGGCCCTCTTCATGCAGCTCCCACATCATTAACGTGCCCAGGACAGTGGAGCCTGAGTCTTCCCTGCAGGGCTGACTTTCTCACTAACTAGAGGCAATTTCACCTCCCAAAATCAGAGGGCTAGAGTTCTTGGTTCTTTGGAGACATTTCCGTTAATTTTCTTAATTTTATTTATGTATTTTAATTGACAAATCAAAATTGTATTTATGGCATACAACATAATTTTTTAATATACCTATACATTGCAGAATGGCTAAATCAAGTTATTTAACATAATATTACCTCACACACTTTTTTGTGATAAAAACCCTTAAAATATATTCTCTGCAATATTCAAGTACATAATACATTG
Source organism: Sciurus carolinensis (assembly GCF_902686445.1). Taxonomy (NCBI): domain Eukaryota; kingdom Metazoa; phylum Chordata; class Mammalia; order Rodentia; family Sciuridae; genus Sciurus; species Sciurus carolinensis. The sequence continues at coordinate 78,134,225 of NC_062226.1, forward strand.
TTATTAACTTAGCCACCAGGAGGTGCAGTAGATCTCTTGAACATCTTCTTGTCTGACTGACATTTTCATTGAAATTAATATTCATTAATATATTATAGATGATAAAACTTGACAGTATTTCAAGTTTCTCCTGTAATACTGAGTACCCATAAACTTAGCATGCTTTATAAAAACAGGTGAGATTAAAACATGATTAAGACTTTTATGCAGTCACCCCTCCTCCTTTCAAGGATGACATCAAGGTCCAGAATTACACTAATATGCCATTAAACAAAAGTTATGAAGTAAAATTTCAGCACCTGGAACCAACAGTTATTAAGGCCTCTCCAGCAGGATATGGTGATCCATGCCTGTAATCCCAGCACCTTGGGAGGCTGAGGCAAAGGATTGTGAATTCAAAGCCAGCCTCAGAAACTTATCATGGCCCTAAGCAACTTAGCAAGACCCTGCCTCAAATTTTTATTTATTTGTTTGTTTGATTGTTTGTTTAAAAGGGCTAGGGATGTGGCTCAGTGGTTGAGAGCCCCTGGGTTCAATCCACAGTACCAAAATAAATAAATAAATAAATAAACAAACAAACGCCTCTCAAACATTGTATTGTAAAGAAAATGCAAACTGGTTATGCTGGTGCCTGCCTTGTAGTCCATTCTACTCAGGAGGCCAACACAGAAGGATCACTTAAGCACAAGAGTTTGGGGCCAGCCTGGGCAACACTGTGAGACCCGCCTCTTAAGAAAAAGAAAATGCCAGTCAACAATGCCCCCCAAAAGAGTTTTTCCCACAGAAAATAACCAAGGAACTTATGCTTCTGATAAAGGATAACTAGGGAACTTGGATTGATTATCCTACCAAGGGCAGCTATAAGTAGTACACATAGTATTTCTTTAAATATGCTTGAATGTATTAGAAAGCTAAGAAATAGTAAATAAGAGGGGTTGGAGGGGTGGGGCGGGGAGGAAAAAAAATAACAGAATAAATCAAAAACTATTATCCTAATGTGATGGGCTGACAGATCTGGCTCCATGAGAATGTTATAGACCAGACTCTAAGAGAAATGACTAAACAGACTCCATTTTGCTCTGAGATTCCATGTTATGTAAGAAATAAGCTTCTCCCATGGGAACACCCCACCTCTGTGCCCATCATCAGTTACTTAGCGTGACATGTTTCACAATACAGAATGATAATTCCTATGTAAAGAAAAATTACTCTTTTGATTCCTATTGCTCCTAAACAATGTACCATGTGACCAGTGATTGTGTGGATGTTAGTAACCATTCTTTAGTTTGTACCTAGGTAAGGGTCATTTTGACCCACTTCCCCCTCTGTTGATGATCTCATGATGCTAATGTGTAATTTCGAATCATAGCAACAGACACTTATGATTGATGTGATTTTTGTTATAAGAACCCCTACAACCCTGTGGTCAGAGCTGTTCTCCCAATAGCCATTTTTTGGGCCATTGTGTAACAGTCAGCTGGCCAGCTTAATAAAGACTCTCAAATTTGGACTTCTCAGTGGTGATCAGTCTGTTCTTAAGTTGCACCCCATAGCACTAATTAAATGTATGATTACACAAATGGTATGCCTCTACTTCATGTACAAACAGAGAAACAAGATATATCCCATTTGTTTACAATAAAAATAAATTTAAAAAAAAATCAAAGGGAGATCAGTAAAGGAAAGGAACTAAGGGGTAGGACCAAGTAGGGAGGGAGGGGGGAAGTGCTGGGGAGTCATATTGGTTAAATAATATTGTTTGTGTACATGTACAAATATGTAACAAATCTGAGCATTATGTACAACTATAATGCACTAATAAAAATGTGGGGAAAAGAAATTAAATTAAAAAAAAATAGTAAATAACTGCTGAGCCAGAACACAAGGGAAGATAGAGGCTGAGCCTGGCACTTGGGATGCCTTTCCTGGAACTTCTGCTCATTCTGGAAGGGACCGGGGCAGGTCAGTAGCTCCTGTTTCAGCACCACAGGGCCAGCATGATAGGGGCTGACGGTGAAGGAACTGCAGAGCACGAGACCCTCACATGTCCTCTGGCTCTGGGTTGAGGCCACAGGGCAGCTCTCAGGAGGCTGCCGCTCAGGCTGGAATCAACCCATCCCCAGACACCTGGCAGAAGAAAAGGAAGCACCCTTTTGAAGTTTGGAAGATAACATTTTCCACAGCCTCTAATTATTTCTTCAAATAAGTGTTCAGCACACACCAAAAATAACGAAGCCTAAGATAACTCCAGAGAAAGAGCGAGTAAAAGATGGCAAAAGGCGTGTCCTGCCAACACTACTGCTCACCTGCATAGTCAAGAGGTGGCCACAGACTCGTCCATCCTCATGAGGTCACTGACTGTCCAGGGGTCTGATCTGCCTCTGTCCTGCCCTGCTTCACATCCAGCTTTTCTCCCCAACTAACAGCCCTGCTGACCCATAGTGACTTCAGAGGTAGCAGTCTTCCAGGACCTTCTTTACAGCTCCAACAGTTACAAGAGTGCAGTCCTGTGACTAAGTCATCATTCCATGGCACTCTGAGCAACTCTGACTCCCTGATCACACCCAAATTCTTAACAGTAGCCTCCATTAACATCCCTTTACCTTTACGGGTAAAAATACCCTTTTGTGGCTTAGGCCTCGGCTGGGGTGACCTAGGTGTCTCCAATTTAACTAAGTATAGGAAGCCAGTCTCATTCATTCCTCAGGGCCCAGTGTCACACACCTGCTCCATGCCAGACCTGGGGTTGGCTTTTAGGAATACAAAGACCCTCACCTCAAGGTCCTCCCTGTTGTTCCTGTAATACAAAGGTGCTTCCCGGCCCTTTCCGCTACATCACAACCTAGCTTGTCAGTCTGAAAGCTGCTCTCCCCACCCTTTCCGGTGCAGCCATTTTCCCCACCTCCCAACCACTTGTCAGTCTGTGAACATCCTAGCTAGCTATTGGTTCATCAGTCAGCTTGCAAGTATCCTTCTCCGTTATTGGTCCCTGTCAGCCCTGCAGAATTCAACTGCTTAAGGATAGCTTCCCCTTTTGCCATCTTTTCACTCTCCTTGCTTTTCCACTCTCTCTAGCGTGCGACATTTCTCTTTTCCTCTCATTTTCTCTCTTACCCTGCAGGGAGACACTTTGCTTGCTTAATAAACTCCCTTATGTGATTTCCGGTGTCCGGCATGGTTTTTGTGGGTTTCTTACAGTTCCCACAGCAGACTCCCACACAAATGCTGAGAGCAAAGATAAGGAGCAATTTCATTTGGGAGGTGAAGGGATAATGTTTTCGTCAGCTTTTTTGCTGCTGTGACTAAAAGACTGACCAGAATAATTTTAGAGAAGGAAAAGTTTGTTTGAGGGCTCATGGTTTCAGAGGTCTCAGTCCATACAGAGCCAGTTCCGTTCTTCAGGGCTCCAGGTGAGGCAGAACATCATGGCCGAAGAGAGTGGTGGAAGGAAACAGCTCACATGATGATCAGGAAGCAGAGAGAGACTCCACTTTCCAGATATAAAATATATATCCCAAAGCCTTACCCTCGATGATCTATCCCCTCTAGCCATACCCTACCTGCCATTAGCTTCCACTCAGTTAATCCCATCAGATGATTAATTCACTGAATGGATTAAGGCTCTCATAACCCAGTCATTTCACCTCTGAATGTTCTTGCATTGTCTCACACATGAGCTTTTGGGGGACACCGCAGATCCAAAGCATAATAGATGGGTTAATATTTCCCTGATGGAAGGAGAAGGAGGATATACCCCCTTTTGCCAATATGAATGTGGATTCCTGACTGTGCTGGCCATTCCTGATGGCACTTCCTAAGAGTGGGAACCAGATCAGCTTTTGGCAACATCACACTTCACATAACATTCCTTCTCCTAAGATGTTTTGGAAAGAACCTGAACCCCTCAATCTCCAAGGTAGCAGAACATATTTGAAGTATAATTTACCAAAAAACATCCGGTAGCCCCCCTACTCCAATCCTCAGAAAAGCAACACATATATAGTAGTCCCTTGGTATCCTCAAGGAATTGTTTCCAGGACCCCTTGTGGATAACCCAATCCAAGTCTCTTATATAAAATGGCACAGTATTTGCATAGAATCTATGTACATCCACCATGTAGTTTAAATCATCTCTAGATTGCTTGTAATACCCAATACAATGTAAGTACTATGCAAACAGTTGTCACTACTCCCTAAACAACACAATGTAACCAAAATAAAAGCCTGTGCATGTTTAGTACATATATAGTTTCAGTATAGGCATAGGTTTCTGTGTTTCTTTTTCCCCAAAATATTTTCAGCTTGCAATTGGTTGAATCTGTGAATGTGGAACCCACAGATGGGGGGCCAACTGTTTGACCAATAGAAGCCATCTCTTAGAAAATCATTTGTTTGGGCCAGTTAAATTGCATGCACACAGAGGCCATATGATATGGTTCTGCTATATACCAAGATAGGATTTTCTGTCCCTGTCACCATCTTGGTCCTCTTCCCCTAGCTTTGAAGAGTTTTAGCACATCCAATTTGTGTCATAAGAGACAGTTCAATTTTACAAGAGAAAGATCTGTCGTCCTTACTTTTCAGTTTCTTTTCTTTATCTAGATCTGAACCCAACATGGAATTATTGGAAAGGAATGACCAAAGACTCCCTAAGTCAGTGTCTTAGAAAAACAGGTTTATTTTATACTCCACAGTCCAGCCTAAGTCCCAGGTAGGTGTGGGGAGGACTCTATTCCACACAGTGACCCAGGAATCCAGGTTCACTATAGCAAGTGACTCATCAACTCCCAGTGCCCTAGAGTCTTTCACTAGATATTTGCCCCTGATCTTCAAGGAAGAGGGGAGAGTATAGAGCAGTAAGTTCCATGGGCCAGTACTGGGCATGGTGGACTTCCGTTCACTGGTTGGAACTAATTGAAAGCTTCCATTAGAATGCAAGGCAGGCTGGGAAATGTCTTCAGTGTGCTCAGGTGGAAAGTAAGATGGAATTTGGTAAATGGAGAACATTGTCTCTGACATAGATTCTTGAAATTTCTCTGTCTTATCATAGTGATTTCTGACATTTGGAATGATGCCAGCATGTGCTTTTGTATAGACTGGTTAATTTGCAGTCAGTAAATCCAGTTCACTGCCTGTTTTTGTAAATAAAGTTTTCTTGGAGCACAGTCATGCCCTGTCACTGTCTGCCTGCTTTCACATCTGCAACAGTAGTATCAGGCTGTTTTGATGGAGTCCATAGGGCCCACAACGCCTCAAAGGCTATCTGGACCTTTAGAGAAACTATTCACCAACCCCTGGAAGAGATGGATAATTTACAATTAAGTGTGCTCAAGTAGTACCCTACTGGGCTGGGGCTGTAGCTCAGTGGTAGAGTGCTTGCCTCCCACGTGCAAGGCACTGGTTTTATCTTCAGCACCACATAAAAATAAAAAGATATTGTGTCCATCTACAACTAAAAAAAATTTTAAAACAATACTACACTACTATAACCTTAATTTTCTCATTTCATTCATTCAAAGTACCCACTCTGGTAGGTATTACACAGGAACAAGTATGTGACTATGATAAAATATTGTCCAACATCTTTACGCTAGAGCTTATGGTCTTGCTAGAGATGATGGTAGCTTGTGCAGGGTGTGGGAAAGGAGCCATTTAAAATTAGACACATTCAAATAGTGTGAAAAGCAAGAGAATTCACCTAAGCAAATTTCCCCAACTCTTCAGAATTTTCAAAAAGCAGTGCCCAGAACTAATTTAGATTGTGAACCTGCTTCAAGATTGGAGGCAAGTTCTGAAATTTAAAAAAATATACACACACACATATATATATTAAAATATATATAAATACATATATATTTAAAATTGTGTGTGTGTGCATCACCCGGTGGAACAAGTTGGAATTGTCCTGATTCAGAAAATTTAGAAAATTTCCCAGTTCTTTTTTCCCTTAATAACTTTCCTGAGCAAGTCACTTTGTCATGTACTAGTTTCCTGGAGGCTTAATATTGCAATTGCTTGTTCTTATAAAGTCTATGCTGTGTCAATTAGTCCAGGGCCCATGACCAGATGTTTCCAGAGAACCTGAAATCCAAGACAACAGGCTGGTCTCACAGAGGTGGATGGCACCATGATTCTCCCTGGGTCACTGCTGATTCTCTAGAGAAGCTGGTGATTTCCTCTGTGCACCTCCCTCCCAAAGACCTCTTTAAGACAGCTCCAAAATCTTCTCCCAACTTCCTATTTATGAAGTTCACACTCAAATGAAAAGGGAAAGAAATGCTAGACGTGTTCATTCAGTCATCAGCTAGGCAGGTACAACCAAGGCTGAGTGGAAGAACAAACAGTAAGAAATGAAGTTCTTTGATTTCACTAAACCAGAACTCTAACTGGACTTCTCTCTCCCCCAAGCTCATCTTAGGCCTAGACATAGTTCTAGAAATTTCCTTGTGTGTGCCTGATTCACCCCCCACTTCCTCCCTGCCCAGGCATGAACACATGGTCATTAGAAACCACAGACAATACGGAGGGGTCATCCAGACAGACTGGATGTCAGGGTGGAGGCTGAAGGACATTTTGTACAAGGGCAAATGTCCTCTGCATCCTCAGGGCTCTGTCCCAGAGACTGCAGGATTCTGGAGCTTTGGAATTCTGGTTCCTACTGGTCAGAACTGCCCTTTTCTGTCTTCGTCTTGGGTTCCTCATCCCAATGGTCTTGAGTCTTAATTTACAAATTGGGATACAAGAAGGCAAGATGAGGGGCTCTTGTATGTCTAAACATTTCTGCTCCCTGGGGCTCATGTTCAGTCCCAGCAAAATACAGAGTGCTCAGTTCTTTATAGATGTGTAGTAGAGGACAATGATTGTTGAAGGGTTATGGAAAATAATATTCCTAAAAGACAGCTCCCCAAGAAGAATGAAGGGACAGTGTGGCTCGGGAGGAGGGAGGGGAATTTGGCTAAACATTAAACCTCTCCCAGTGCACCCTTTCCTAATAACAATGGGCCCTAAACCATGACCTTCCCCCATAGCTAATTAGACCTAAGAGGAAGCACAGTAAATACCAATGGGCAAAATTTGAGTACTCATCCCTGGACTCTGGACTCTGATCTCCCCAGACAACGCATTTCAACCTTTTTACAACTACCTTCCTAAATTAGTTTAAACCTGTTCAACTAGCCCCTGATGGTCAAAACTGCACGTACACAGCTCCCAAGTATTATATCATTGTACCTTATAAAACCAAAATCCCCTCTGTAACTGACAGCCATTTTCCCCATCTGGAAAATGGGCCCCAATGGCTCCCGAGTCAGTGAAGGAATAAGGCTTCTCTGAATCCATTGAGACTGCCTCCCATACTTTTGCACTTATAGTTGTAACCCCGTCTCCATTCTTTTCCCTCCTACCTTCCAAAACACTTTCCTAATGCTCTGCCTGGAAGTAACCATAAAGTCCATGCAATCTTTGTGATTCAGGATTCCATATTTGTGAACTCATCTATTCACTAAAATGTATTTATAACACCCAAATCAAAAGATGGTACTTCCATGGTCATTCTCCAAGTACAGAACGGCAAAATATCCTAGTTGCCTGATACGTATGTTCTCAGCAGAGGTGGAACAAGGCCAGGCTCTGCCTCCTTGTCTTGGCTCTTGAACTGGTCCACCCAGCCTCATGTTTTTGGCACTTTCATTGCACTTTTGCTGACTAAAATGAACCCTAAGGATAGTACTGTAGAGCTGTCTGGAAATCCTAAGCATAAGAAGGTTGAGATGAGCCAGGTGCGGTGGTGAACGCCTGTAATCCTAGCAGCTCAGGAGGCTGAGGCAGGAGGATCGTAAATTCAAAGCCAGCCTCAGCAACAGCGAGGCGCTAAGTGACTCAGTGAGACCCTGTCTCTAAATAAAATACAAAATAGGGCTGGGGATGTGGCTCAGTGGTCAAGTGCCCCTGAGTTCAATCCCTGGTATCCCTTCCCCCCCAACCTAAAAAAAGGCAGCTGAGATGTATCTTTAGAAAAAAAGTAAATGTGTCACATTACCTTCCTTCAGGCCTGGGAGCACTCAGGATGTAACCCCAGCTCATGGTCCAGTAAGGAGTTTTGGGTAAATTCATCCAGATTCTAAGACCTCATTGGTAAAATAAGATGGGGAGGTGGAGGGAGGTGATCATTTCAATACTAACATTGTGTAATTGAGGAATGAACTCTAGTTATAAAACTTCGTAAACATTCAGTGTTATAGACACTCTTCTTTCAAAGTATAAAGGAAAACACACCCTCTACAGAAGGTCCACTGTACAGAAAGCCCAAAAGCAATCATCACAATTCAAAGAAGGATGAGCGAGCCAAACCTAGTTGAGGATGCAAAGCTTTACTACCAAGAGCAAGGACCAACTATAGCACAGAATCACCAAGGACGAGATCCAGGGCAAAGGCTACTCTGGGTTGACCAATGTGTTGGCTCTTCCCTCAATTCTGTCTCACAGTCTTCAAAATAACTGGGGAGACAGCCACAGTTACACCCAAAAGATAATGTCAGCCCAACTATTTTCTCTTTCATCTCACACAAACCTTCATCACAAACTGTTCCAGATGAAATGTGTCGACAAACCACAAAGCTACTCAGCTGCTCTTCCCTATAGGAATGGAGATCTCTGTAGTAATTGGGTAACTGAGGAAATCTATTGACCTTACTTCTGAGTATTTCTTTCCTCAAGCATCTTACAGGTCTACAAACATTTTCTCCAAATTTCATGCTTTCTGCAAAAAAAAAAATCCCAACCAAGCAACCAGCCCAGCACGTCTAGGTAGTTAGCAGATTATTTGTGTAAAAATGTAGACACAGAAAGTCTCTTAAAGTCCCCCAGTCCAATAGCATTGCATTCAATATAATAGACTGTGTGCTTACTATGAGCTAGGTTTCTCACTGAGTTCCAGGGGAAGCAGACATTAAACTGCAGAGCTGGTTAAACAGGGACACCATCCAGTAGGAGACGAGACTGTTGGATCCAGAATCCTTTAGAAATGTCCTCTTCCTGCTGTGGGTGTTCGACAGGCATCTACTCAAACCACAGTCCCAGAGGGGCATTAAGATTCACGAAAGTCACCCACTCAAGTGACACGTGAAGCATGTAGATTCGCTGCTAAGTAGCAGCAAAGAATATCTGCACTCCAGACGTGGTGGAGAATTGAGTATCTGCTGTCTAACTCTTATCCGTGTGGAAGCTAATGGTATTTATGGATGGCTTTTCTAGAGCACACTCAGTCCAACTCAGCCTTTATTAGCATTTCCCAGAGTGACATATTATTGTGTAAGACACTATAAAATGTTGGAAGCATCCTTAAAAAAAAAATTCTTTGTCCAAATAAGTTTAGGACAAGGTCTGAAACAAAGTTACCCAAGTGTTTTGGCTTTTTTTTTTTTTAACTGTAGAGCTTCTCAAGAGTATGTATGCACGTGGTCATGTACTCTTTAGAAGCAGGAATCTACTGTGGTCTCAATGTTTGTGTCCCTCCAAAATTCCTGTCCTTAAATTTAATCCCTGATGTGTTGGTACTGAAGGTTGGGGTCTTTGGAAGGTGACAAGTCCAAGCAGAGCCCTCATGAGTAGGATGAGTGTCTTTATAATAGAGGCCTAAGGGAGGTTGTCAGTCCTGCCCACCAAGTGAGGACGCAGCAAGAAGGTGCCATCTGGGAGAAATGCATGCACCAAACCTTCTAGATCCTTCATCTTGAACTTCCCAGCCTCCAGGACTGTGAGCAATAAATTCTGTTATTTCTAAATTCCCCTGTCCAAATTATATATAGTTCCTACTATATTTTGTTATAGTAGCCTAAACAAACTAAGAGCTTAATTTTATTTCTTCACCGCTGTACCCTCAAGTGTCTTGATTCATGGCTGGCATATCAATATCCTTGAATGAGTAAGTGAAAGTTATATAAAAGATCTTTGCATTTAGTCAATACTGATAAAATATATTAAAGTCAAGGAAATATGTTAATGAAAATATGTAACTATGAACACCAAGTTCTAAAACTTTGGGTTTTATTTCCACATATTTATAACAGAAAAAACACGACCATGAAAATACAATAGGCTGCCATTAACAAATGCAGCCTTTAGTGACCACTGAACTGAGCCAACACGAGCTGTCATAACAACTGGGACACACAGAAGGCTGTTGAGTAGGGAGGACCACACACTGCACAGAACTTTAATATGCTGATTTTACTGTAAGTTTCCAGAGAGTGACTCTGGGATACACTACTTGCTGAACCAATGGAGCATCGGTGGCATCTGGGGCCCCATTTTCTCATGGGGTACAAGTGGCCCAGACCTCAGACAATTCCACGATTTGTGAAAGTCAACTGTCCACAATTTCTGTTAATTTGGGGGGAGGGCGTTAAACCTTCCTATAGCTCAGTGTCTATTCTCAATTACCCAAGCACAAAGCTCAGCTCCCTTTATAGAGAGCAACCAGCCTACTCAGTCTTGGGTTTCACAAGAGAGGGTCACATTGCACGGCCCCCTACTACCTCAGGTTGGTTCTAATCTCTCACTTTCCATCTCTACTCCCCATTGCAGCTTGGAATTCAGAGGTTGCAAATTCTTCACCTTTTCTTTTTCTAAATTTTTTTTTAGTTGTAAATAGACACAATACCTCTATTTATTTATTTATATGTGGTGCTGAGAATTGAACCCAGTGCCTCACACATGCTAGGCAAGCGCTCTACCACTGAGCCACAACCCCAGAAAAACATCACCTTTTCCTATAAGAGTGACTTCCTCTTCCCTCTACTACTCAGACACAAGGGAGAAGGGCTGAGATCTTAACCCCTATGCTTTCAAGCCCAGATCTATTTTCTGAATCTCCTTTGTTCTTGGGTGGTCCACCGTCCCTCCTTCCTGCTTCTGTTTATGACTGCCCCTAGGGAAAGGACCTTTCCCTCAACCTGTGCATCTTGGCAGGTCTGTTTATTCAGGTGACATGCTCTCCCGTGACTAAATGCCAGGCCGCTCCGACTTTGGCAAGACAGGGCCTCCAGCGGAGTTATGTGATAATCTGGTGGGAAGGATCAGATTAAATTCTTTGGTTTAGGTGGCAATGGGGCCATCAAGGTTTTTCTTGGTAGTAAGACTTGAGGAATTTCCAGGTTCCTGTCCCCCAAGAGGCTGTGTCTTCAGCCTGCTTCTTCCTATGGCCATTCCATAAACTCTCTTCTGCATGTATTTGCCAGTTCATTTCTGTTACTTACAACCCAAAAAAAACCTGACTCTCTGTTCCACCAGTGGAACAAAGTTCTCTCTAATATGAAGACAGGGTTTGAGAAAAAGAAAACTCTCCTTTTTTCATGGCATATCCATTAACATCTCCCTTTATTAATGTTATATTAACTCTAGTTTGGGAAATGCCCTAGATAATTTGGGTTTTATTTCCAAATCTATCCAGCAACCGTGGACTTCAGCACTATGGTCTGTATTGGCTTTCTGTTGCTGTGTAACAAATGACACACATTTATGATCCTATTTCCTGTAGGTCAGAAGTCCAGGCACAGCATGAATGGATTGGGTTCAGGGTCTCACAGGCTGAAATCAAGATGTTTGCTGGGCTGCATTGTCTCTGGAGCTCAGGGTCCTCTTTCAAGTTCATTGGGCTTATTGGTAGGATTCAGCTCCTCATGAAAATAGGATTGAGGTTTCCATTTTCTGGCTGTCAACCAAAGGTCTGGTTCAGCTCCTAGAGGTCATTCTCAGTGCCCAGTCAAGCAGGCCTCTCACATCATGACAACTCCCTTCTTCAAGATTGTCAAGAGATTTCCCCCAAACTCTAGATCTTTCATGGGAGATTAGCTCAGCCACCCAGGGTAGTTTCCCTTTTCACTAGCTTGAAGTCAACTGATAATGGAATTAACACCCGGAAAGCCCTTTCACCTTTGCTCCATCTTATAACCCAGTCAGGGGAGACACAGTCATCATGGCCGCACCCACTCCAGGACATATCACGCATGACATGTTTGCCAGGGGTTGTGAGTCTCGGGGGCTGTCTCAGAATTCTGCCAGCACGTGGTCTCAGTTGAAGTTCTGGGAGCATCACTGCCTTTTACTTTTCCCTTGGCTTATCTTAAAGGCGTGCCCACGATGACTCACAAGGGGCTGTTGGGATTGCAGTCTCTTACAGCAGTTCACATTGCTGTATGATGCCCTCCCATGAAAAGATACGTTTTTGGAATTAAGAATCAAGAACATTATGTTTTTGCGGAAGGAGTGATAGGTTTTACTTTGTGGTCCATAGAAATCAGCAGCTATGGATGTTAGCATTATGGTCTGTATAATGGGTTTAGTTATAGCTCTCTTTTCACTTTAGCTACTGGGAAGCTTGGAAATGAATATGTGGTTAAGTCTAAATAGCTCATTAGAAGTTTAGGGGTTCTCGTGTTCTATAATGCCTGTGTTCCATTTCACCAGCCTCACTCTTAACCTTAATCAACATTATTTTTGGCATTGGGTATTTTTGTTCAGTAGATATTCTTATAAGTAACTTCCAGTGTATCATATAAGGACACAGGGTATAAATACAAGTGAACGAAACAATAATTGCTAATATAAAATGAGTCATTATGTAACCATTATTTTATGATCTAATATAAGCATTGTCTCATTTAATCCTCACAACCCTATGAAATTTAGTATTTTACTATCCCTGTTTAATAGGTGAGGCTTAGAGAGAGAGAGGTAGTAGTGGTGACCAGTCATGCCAGTCCAGGGGTGCCTGACCACACGGCCTGTGCCGCTAACAGACCACACACAACTGATTTAAATACCTTTTAAAGAGTAGGAGGAGTGGGGACAATGACTGTCTACTAAACCCTCCAGACTAGAAAGAGACTGTCATATGTATTGTAAGGACCAGAGGAATTGTTTTCTGCACACTACCCCAAGTCACTATTCTTATGCAATCTAAAATAATGTTCTCTGGGCTACAAAATTCAATAGGGGCTTTCAGAGATTTAAAAGGGTGGGAGGGGCTTGGAGATCAAATTTTTTCAAACAAGTGTAAGAGAGCATCTGACATCAATCGTTTCCATATAGAAGACTTCTGAGTATACACCATACGACTAAGGAGTAACATTCTTCTTAAAACAGAATAAGGAAAACAATTAGTAATACATGGTCAGAAGACACACCATTGTTACCAGTCCACAATTTTTAAAAACTTTAAAGGATATCACTTACACAATAATCAGATCTTAAATCAATGACTCTTGCTAGTTGTTTATATAAATGTCAATCTCAGTGTGATGCTTACAGAAAAACAAGCATTGCTGGTTAGCTTGTAAACTTATAGCCTTGACAAGAAAGTGCTAGACCACGTATTTCATGCCCCTACGACTCATGGCACACACTTTCCTAATTGCATGTCAATCGACAAGCAAGACCCATGGGGCTGACTGTAGATCCAACCTGTAAAATAACAGCGAGAATGAATGAATTTGTTCTTGAATTCTATCTCAGAGTTAATTTGAAGGTAAGAACCAGAAATTCTCATTCTTTGTGATCTATAGAATAAAAGAGAGACTGAGTTAGAGTTTAGCAGAAGGCACATTTTTGTTACTGTTTTGTGTGTGTGGTACCAGGATTGAACCCAGGGGTTTAACCACTAAGCAACATCCCCAGCCCTTTTTATTTTTTGACACAGGGTCTTGCTAAATTTCTCAGGGCATCACTAAGTTGCTGAGACTGACTTTGAACTTGGGATCCTCCTGCCTCAGCCTCCCAAGTTGCTGGGATTATAGGTGTGCAACACCACATTCAGCTTTTACTGCTACTTTTAAAGCTAGTAGAATATTAATCAACAACAAAGATTCACTTGTTCTATAAATTCTAAAAAGAGGACTGCTGCATTCTATAAATTCAAATTTTATCTGTGGCCCTCTGAAGTATATAAAAATTCACAAGAAAGGTTAAGTTGCTTCCACTAGTCATAAAACAAACAAATGGTAAGGAACTGAGTGTTGGGGGCTATGCCATGGGGACTACGCCGAGATGGCGCCTGGCAGTCAGCCAGAAGTTGTTTTGATCATGTTGGCAGTGAGGAAGTCAGTTAACATAAACACACTCAGGTGCATTATTATTGGCTGTATTCAAGTGAATCCACAGCGCATGCACATGTTCCCGAGTGCTCCTGCTCGTGCCTGCTCGTTTTGACCTTTGTCATGATTGGGCAGCTGGCTCCTCACCTGATCTTTGCTTAACTGGCGTGGCCTACCCTTTGCCTCTTGGAGGGAATATAAGCGGGCAGTAGGCAGAAGGCAGAAAGCAGCGGCAGCAGAAGCAGTAAGCAGTAGGCAGAAGGCAGATGGCAGATGGCAGAGCGGAGGACTAAGAACACATCTCTAGGTCGTAGATCACAGATCGCAGTATGCGGGACGCACCACTAAGAAGCACCACTGTTAGACAGCACCTTTAGCACGCACCTCTAGCACGCACCTTTAGTTCGCAGGATGCAGGACGCACCTCTAAGAAGAAGCAGCAGAACTCTAAGAAGAAGTAGATCTATGAAAGCGTAGCAAGTCTCTTTTCCTCTAAGCAAAGTCTTTCTCCCTCTCAAAGCCTCTCTTCCTCTAAAATCAAGCAAGCCACTCTTCCTCTGTAAACTAGAGAATAAGCAAGCAAGCAAGGGAGCAGCTCAGGAATAGAAGTAGTTATTTCCAGTCCACCTCCAATAAATACCCACGAGATTGTTGCTGCAGGCGGTAACAAATATCCGCAGGATGGTTGCTGCGGGCGGTGACAATTGTCCATGCTCCTACATGTTCCATGTTACTTCCTTAGTGATCTGATGACCAGGTCATACAACTGACAGGCAATGCCCAGCCAGAAGGAGAAGTCTCCCACTTCCAGAAGCTAGCCAGTTTCTCTTGCCTTCCAGGACCTCTGTGAAGTTGTTTCAACTTCAACTGTGTTTCCCTTTGTCTCATCTTTCATTCCAAAAGTAAATTCATTTGGGCTGTAAACACTCCTGACCATGCTTTGAACTTTGAAAATCCTGCTCCATTGATAATTCTAGTCTAGTTCTGCAAATTGCCACGCAGTTCCCAAAGAACTGTACAAAAACATTCCTTGCTTTCTTTTCTTTCTTCTTCTTTTTTTTTTTTTTTTCGGTGTTTCACTTTTTCCATTCTTTTTCAATAGTTTGAAAAACTCAAACACACAACAAATATTTGGGTCACAGCTTGCTTTAATGATGTGCTTTTGAAATGGTGGTTTTAATCCTGATGCGTTTTTGGTTCTTGTTTTCCTTTTGCAGTGAGAACCCACAGGCATCTCTGCCTGGGAGTGGCAGCAGAAGGGCAGAGCACCCCAGAATTACCAAGGGCCTCCTTATCCTTGGCTCTGCAGGAGGCTGCCCTAGCACCCCAGCCCTGCAATCTTCAGAGCCAAAGTCCTGACCTCGGTCTATTTGGAAAGAGGCAGCTGTCTCTAGGGGGCGCCAGGCCAGTGCTGAGCTTCCTCTGCCATCCCTTACCCACTACTTCACTGTAAGCAAAACCGGGTCAAAGTGCACAGCTTCGAAGGGGGAAAAGAGTCCTCCCAGGTATTCCATGTGGCCTAGGGGAATGTGGGAGTAGTGGGTGCTTTGCCTTGGTAGGGTTGTGGAAGAGCAGAGTAAGGGAGGAGGGATGGGCTGACCACATGTACACAAGTTTGTGGTGTTTTTAATCCATTACCAGCTGGTGGGAAGAGACCCTGTTATGACTGGACAAGGTTAGCTTAGGCTCTGGATTTAATTACTCAAATAGCAAAGACTCATCAGAATATAATGCCAAATAAAAATACACAACACCCTGTTGAATTTGAATTTCAAATACACAACAGATACATTTTAGAATAAGTATGTCATATGCATTTGAGAAAAACATGTACTGAAGTATGATTCCAATTTACTACAGTATTTCATTATACTAAAGACACTAAGGAATCAGGATACTTCTGTATCAGGGATTATGAATTAACAACAATGCCTTCTCCCTGGCTTTCACAGCAAATTTGGCATTAATAAGGCTACATCTCAAAGGGAAGAAGCAGAAATCGGTGCCTGTTTGTCCCTAAATATCTCTGCTTGCTTTCAAAAGCCCATTTCTCCATAAAACTTAAGCTACTTTTATCACAAGATGGAAAAGAGTCAATTTTTCCTCCTTCTTACCTAAGACCCTAGACCAACCTCCTCCTAGGACTCTGTCATCAGCATCAAGTGTAACTGGCCCTCAGATTCAACCAACCTTCGATTCAAAACATTTGAAAAACATTGTCTGTGTGGAGCATGTACTATTTCCTTAGCATTTACATTATATTGGATGTCATTAGTAACCCAGAGAGATGATTTAAAATATACGGGAGGATGTGCATAGGTTATATACAAATACTATATCATTTTAAAGAAAGGGATAGATTTAAAGTCAAGAATCACATGATTATTTCAATAGATGTAGAAAAAGCATTTGATAAAATACATGATCCCTTCATGCTTAAACCACTAGAAAAAAAAGGGATAATGGGAACATTCCTTAACATTGTAAAGGCCATCTATGATAAGCCCATGGCCAATATCATTCTAAATGGTGAAAAACTGAAAGCATTCCCCCTAAAAACTGGAACAAGGCAGGGATGCCCTATTTCACCACTTCTATTCAACATTGTCCTTGAAACTCTACCCAGAGCAATTAGACAGACCAAGGAAATTAAAGGAATACAAATAGGAAAAGAAGAACTCAAACTATCCCTGTTCACTGATGACATGATTATATATTAAGAGGAACTGGGAAATTCCACCAGAAAACTTTTAAAACTCATAAGTGAATTCAGTAAAGTAGTAGGTTACAAGATCAATGCACATAAATCTGATGCATTTTTATACATAAGTGATAAATCTTCAGAAAGAGAAGTTAGGAAAACTACCCATTCACAATAGCCTCGAAAAAATGAAATACTTGGGAATCAATCTCACAAAAGAGGTGAAAGACCTCTACAATGAGAACTACAGAACACTAAAGAAAGAAATTAAAGAAAACCCTAGAAGATGGAAAGATCTCCCATGTTCCTGGATAGGCAGAATTAATATTGTCAAATTGGCCATACTACCAAAAGTACTATACAGATTCAATGCAATTCCAATTAAAATCCCAATGACGTACCTCACAGAAATAGAGCAAACAATCATGAAATTCATCTGGAAGAATAAGAAACCCAGAATAGCTAAAGCATCCTTAGCAGGAAGAGCAAAGCAGGGGGTACTGCAATACCAGAACTTCAACTATACTACAAAGTCATAGTAACAAAAAATGGTATGGTATTGGTACCAAATAGAAAGGTAGATCAATGGTACAGAATAGAGGACACGGACACAAACCCAAATAAACACAATTTTATCATACTAGACAAAGGTTCCAAAAATATGCAATGGAGAAAAGATAGCCTCTTCAACAAATGGTGCTGGGAAAACTGGAAATCCATATGCAGCAGAATGAAACTAAACCTCTATCTCTCACCCTGCACAAAACTCAACTCAAAATGGATCAAGGACCTTGGAATCAGACCAGAGACCGTGCATCTTATAGAAGAAAAAGTAGGTCCAAATCTTCAACATGTCGGCTTAGGATCAGACTTCCTTAACATGACTCCCATAGCACAAGAAATAAAAGCAAGAATCAATAACTGGGATAGATTCAAACTAAAAAGCTTTCTCTCAGCAAAGGAAACTAATGTGAAGAGAGAGCCTACAGAGTGGGAGAAAATCTTTGCCACTCATACTTCAGATAGAGCGCTAATTTCCAGAATATATAAAGAACTCAAAAAACTCTACACCAAGAATAGAAATAATCCAATCAACAAATGGGCTAAGGAAATGGACAGTCACTTCACAGAAGAGGATCTACAAGCAATCAACAGATATATGAAAAAATGTTCAACATCTCTAGTAATAAGAGAAATGCAAATCAAAACTACCCTAAGATTCCATCTCACCCCAATTAGAATGGTGATTATCAAGAATGCAAGCAACAACAGGTGTTGGTGAGGATGTGGGGAAAAAGGTACACTCATACATTGCTGGTGGGACTGCAAGTTAGTGCAGCCACTCTGGAAAGCAGTGTGGAGATTCCTTAGAAAACTTGGAATGGAACCACCATTTGATCCAGCTATCCCACTCCTTGGCTTATACTCAAAAGACTTAAAATCAGCATACTACAGTGATGCAGCCACATCAATGTTCATAGCTGCTCAATTCACAATAACCAGATTGTGGAACCAACCTAGATGCCCTTCAATTGATGAATGGATAAAGAAACTATGATATATATATATATATATATATATATATATATATATATACACACACATATACACACACACACATACACACACACACATGGAATATTACTCAGCAATAAAGAATAAAATTATGGTATTTGCAGGCAAATGGATGAAATTGGAGAATATCATGCTAAGTGAGATAAGCCAATCTCAAAAAACCAAAGGACAAATGATCTCGCTGACAAGCAGATGATGATACATAATGGGGGGGTGGGAGGGAGGCAAGAATGGAGGAAGGAGGGACTTTATAGAGGGAAAAGAGGGGTGGGGGGGAAGGAAAAAATAACAGAATGAATAAAACACCATTACCCTATGTAAATGTATGATTATACAAATGGCATGCCTCTACTTCATGTATAAACAAAGAAACAAGATGTATCCCATTTGTTTACAATAAAATAAATAAATAAATAATAAAAATAAAGAAGGATTTGAGCATCTATGGGAATGATTAAACTCCATCCCCAGACATGATAAAAGCAGAGGGGGGCAGGTAAGGAACACACAATGCAAAAGAACTTAATATCATTGAACTGTTCACTTAAAAAATGGCTAAAATGGTAAATTGATGCTTTGCATATTTCACCACATTTTTTGAAATGTTAGAAGAAGAGGAATTATCTCACTGTGAGATGACTGACAGCTCAATGCAAAGCCTGTCGTGCTCTTGTTTCAGAATCTTCCCCAAGCTCCTCCTGCTGCAGCATGCAGTCAAAATGACAAATGACCTTGCCTCCTTCGGTTTGTCTGCACATGCTCTTTACTCTAGCTGTGTGCAGACCCATGGCCTTTCCTGCTCTGGATGTCTCTGCATGCACCATCTCCCACCTCAGGAGACCCTGCCATCCTCAGCTTTTCACTTCCAAGATCCCACCTGGAAACCCTTTCCCCAGCTCTCCCTGACCATCCAACTTGCAGGGGAAGCTGGGCCCATGATTTCTCCTATGTAAGAAATATTAGCAACACCTGATCCCTCGACATTTTCAATTTTTATTTTCTAAATGTCAAATCATCTTCCTAATAGCCAAGTATAATAATGTGTCCTTGTCCAACCCCAAAGTCCCCAGACTTACAGGTACAAAGCTTTCTCACAATTCATGGGGCCTACAAAGTACCTTTTATACTCACTCTGCACCCTGCTCCTTCCCATTCCCCTGCCTCACAGTGACAGGGTTCAGGCAATGTGTTTGTGGTCCTGGTGAGACCATTAAGGAGGCACAGGGAACTGCCTGTAGCTCCCACATCTCTGTGTCAGGAGCACCCCCTGCCTCCCATCTGGACAATTTCCTTTCCTTCTCTGCTTTGGGTTCTCTGCTGTTGTTCCCCTACCCTACCAACTCCTGTCAGAAAGCTCTTCTAAACTTTGGTGACAGTGTCCCCATCAAATTTATGTCCACCTGGAGCCTCAGAATGTGATCTTATTTGCATACAGGGCCTTTGTAGATGTAGTTAAGGCAAGGATTCAGGTGAAATCACATTGGATTAGGATGGACCCTAAAGCCAATGAGAATATCCTTAAAAGAAACAGAAAAGGACACAGAAACACAGGGAGCAAAGTGACATGAAGATGGAGGTGCAGATTGGGGTGAGGTGTTCACAAGGCAAGGAATGCCAATGTTTTTGACCACTGGAAGCTAGGAGAGGGGCCTGGAACAGGTTCTTCCCAGAGTCTCCAGAGGGAGCCACCCTGCCAGCACCCAGATTTCTAACTGCTGGCCTGCTGAACCATGAGAGAATAAATTTTTGATGTTCTAAGTCACCCAGTTTGTGGTCATTTGTTATGACAGCCCGAAAATACTAATACACAAACCCACTGGGAAAACTGGGGTCTCAACATCCTGGGATGGATGAGTGATCTGTGGCCAGGAGGACGTCTGAAAGCAACTGTGACCAGAGTCTCTACAGTTCCTCGTGGGAGCTCCTACGGAAGGCAGGGGCCTCAGGGATGAGGACAGCCAGAAGAAACGAGAAAGAAACAAAGGTACCAAAGAGCATCTACAGTCAGCTCTGCCAAGTGACCCTGGCTGGCAATGGGGAATGAAGCAGAGCGTGCCCAGGACAGAAGAATGGAGTGGTAGTCATCAGAGGTTGCGGAGCACGGATAGAACTGAGGCCAGATCCAGTGCTTCCAACTTGGCTTTTTCATAAATAGGATTAATAGCATCTCTCTTATGAATGTCACAGAAAAACCACACCAAACCAAACCAGAGGGACCAAAAGATCAAAAGAAAAAAAACCTGTAAAGTTAGGTCATTTGTGTAACTCAATTTACCTAACAGACACAGTTCCATTAACTGTGACAAGTGGTGAATATTCAACCTTCACTTGTGTCAGTCTCTCAACGAACAGGTCCTTCTGGAGTCTTAAATGTACACCCAACCCTGTTTTCACCAGGTCTTGGTGGAGTGGAAGACATAAACTATGTTGAGAGTAGTACAAACTTTGCTTTCCAAAGTGAGACCCTCAAACCAGCCCCAGTGAAATGCAGAATCTCAGGTCCCCCTACTCCCAGACCTTCTGACTCCAAATCTGAAACTTAGCAGGATTTCCAGGTAGTTCATGTTCATATCAAATTTTGAGAAGCTGTGGAATAAAACATGATCTTGCTCTCAAGGGTGATTCTTCCAATATCCTTCCGGAGCAAAATCATCATATTATAAAATGAAAAACCCAACTTGGGTAACTTGCCCAATGTCCCACAACAATTTGGTAGGTTTCAAACCTAATCCAACACATCTTTTTAATCACTCTACTCTATCAAAAGGAGAACAAGTCTACAAAAGATTGTTTAACATTGTCAGAATCAGTCAGGAAGCAAACAACCACCTTTCCTTAAAATAAAAAATCTAGGGATCTTTCTAATAATTTTCTGAGCAAATATAGAAAATAAAGAAATTACATATTACTTACACTCTCTACAGTTTGTATATAGAGTGTGTCCCCCTAGGGTACCTGCATTGAAATCTTGGTGCCTCATTGAGAGGTGTAACCTTACAAGGGTAGGGTCTACTAGGAGGTCCTTGGGTCATTGGAGTTCGCACCCTCAAAAGGGATTAAGGCATTTCTCTTGAGATCCTGGTTATTTCTCATATGAGGTTTGTTTTAAGGAGAGTAAACTTAGTTCCTCCCCTCTCTCTGGCTTCCTGCTTGGTGATGGGATCTTTTCCTCCCACATCCACTATAGCCACGATGTGATGCTGCCAACAAGGTCCTCACTAGAGCTAAGCCAATGCCAGCATCATATTCTTGAACTCCTAGAACTTTCAGCTAAAAAGAACCTCTTTTAAAAATAAAGTTAGCCTTAGGTATTTTGTTACAGTAATGCAAAACAAACTAATAATATGCTTTATAATTTTTGGCTTTTCTTGAAAGTTGCTTGGGGATATCAAGGAAGGAGTAGGGAATATTAAATCATGTGACTGCTGCTGCAGGGATTTCAGGCTGAGACCACTTGCCCAGCCTGAGTGTGAATATGTACTTGGTCACATAGTTTAAGTCTTCTCTTCAGTAACTATTAATCAGGGGCTTACTGGTCTCCCTCTGCAGCTCTCTCTCCCTGGGCTCTGTTCAGCCAGGCTAGCTTTTTTTTTCCCTGTGAGCTCACCTGGACATGGGTGATTCTTACAATCTTGCTGCTGTATGGGTAATGGAAGAATCCTACCACAAAGGCAGGAACTGTAACTCTTGCCTGAGATGCCAATTGTCAGCTCCCTCTTAAAACAGCTGAATGAAATCCAGTGACTCCCTCATCTTTCCTCCATTATCCTGACTTTGATTAGAAAATATCAGCTTACCCTTTCTGCAGACTTCTCCCACTGACCTTAGGGTTATAGAAGAACTAGTAGCTTTAAACCTACACTAGACTCCCCAGATCCCCAAATGCCAAGGTTCTCTATCTTGCACTGGGCTTGCTGGTCTTTGCAGTAGATGGTCCCCTCATGTGGAGGAACCCACCTTAAAGTGCCTCTGTTATTATTTCAGCCTTATCCATGTCCATGGTCCTCTGGTGAAAACCACTCAAGGGTATTAAACAGCCTAGGGTGAAGGAACAGGGTAAGAGAAAGGATTTCGGACACCAAAAACCATCTCGATTCTCTGCCACTAATACAAAGCACACCATTTTAGAACATGCAGTTTTACTGGATCCCCACTAGATTCTACAGCAAGAAAATGACAGTAGAATGTGGAAATCTTCCCACCAACAAATAGACCTAATTTTCTCTAGGTAAGAGAAATGATACCATGGATCCCCATCAAAATCAGATACAGCAAAACTGCATCTCAAAGCAGCTGGCCCAATTTAGGCAAAGCCAAGAATAATTTCCTACTCAGGACACCAAAGACCCAGGACTGCTAATAAAAAACAGTTGGAATCAGTTGATGTCATTTTTTTTAAAAAGGTTGCATTATATGTGGACTGGTCAGTTCTGAGACAGATGCTGACCTTTGCTTTTAAAAATCTCTGTGAAGCACAGGGGAGGACCATGGCCAAAGGGATTAAATCTAAGAAAATGGACCTTTATCCTTAACCTTTAGTTTTTAACTTCAGCCAAACATTTCTGTCATTTAGAAAGTGTGATTTGCTTTTAGATAAAGTTTTTTTTTTCCTTCAGCAGAGAACATATGTAGTTTCCTGACCAATATCAAAAGCAATTAGAAATGCCTTAAAAACAATCATTTGGTTTCTGTTTCAGGGCTGGGTGGTGGGAGAAAAATGCCAGATTCAGTAAGCCTGGAGATCACAGGATCAGGGGGAAGCTTGGAAGCTGGACAGGTTAAATGAAAGGTTAAAAGTCAAGAGAAATTCTGGGGCCATTCTAGCTTCATGTGGGTGAAAGTTGCATGTACAGAGTCCTCTAATATAATTTATTTTACATCACTAAGAAACCAAAGTAAATACTTAATTATATTGTCTTTTATCATTTCCGACATAATTATACCCTTACCAGAACTCTTTGTTTTTTCTTGTGGACTCAAATTACTGTTTGGTGTCACTACCTTTCAGCCTGGAGAACTTCCTTCACTATCTTTCTTCATTTATCTATTTTTGGTGCTGGGGATCAAACTCAGGGCCTTCTGCATGCTAGGCAAGTGCTCCACCACTGAGCTACATCCCTAGCCCGTAGGATTTCTTTTAATGAAAGGCTGCTGCCTACAAATTCTCTGGGATTCCCACCCCATTTTTTAATCCCTCATTTTAAAGTATCTTATTGTCCTTTTGTATTTTAAAATGACTTCATTGATCTATAATTCACTTTCCATAAAATTCATTCACTTGAAAATGTACCAGCCAATGGTTTTTAGAATATTCAAGGAGTTGTGCATCTATCATATTTAATTTTAGAACATTTTTATCACCCCTAGAAGACTCCATACCCATTTGTAGTCTATGAGTTAAGCCCTGTTCCCCAAAAGACATGTTGAAATTTTAATCCCAGTACCTTGAGGTAACCTTATTTGGAAACAGTCTTTTCAGATGTAATCCAGCTAAGATGAGGTCATTCGGGTGGGCTGTATTCCAATATGACTGGTATCCTTACAAGAGAGGGGAAACTTGGACATGGACACTATGCCGAGAATGCTGGGTAAGCCAGACACAGACACAGAGGAAGATGGCCGCAGAGACTATCTTTATGCTGCCACAAGCTGAGGAAATCCTGGAGCTACCAGAAGCTAAGAGAGGCAAGGAAGTGTCCTTTCCTACGGGCATTGGAGTGGGCGTGGCCCTTGATTTTGGACTTCTATCTTCCAGAACTGTAAGAAAATAAGCTTCTGTTGTTCCAAACCACCCAGTTTGTGGTAGTTGGTTACAGCAGCCCTGAAGCTAATGCACAATCACTTCCCGTTCCCTCCACCCTCTCCACCCCTAAGCAGCCAACAACACACTCTGTCCGCATAGAGTTTTGCCTCTTCTGGATATTTTACACAAATGGAGCCATATGATACGCAATCCTTTGTGAACTGTTTCCTTTCACTCAGCATATTTTTGAGATTACTTATACGGTAGCGTTATTAATACTTCAATTCCTTTTATTGCTGAATGATATTCCATTGAGTCATAATCATGTATCCACTTTATATTTGATGGTTATTTAGATTTTTTAAAATATTTTGGCTGGGAGCATTTGACTTAGTCCATTTTTGCTGCTCATAACACAATGTCTCAGGGTAAATGATAAAGAATAAAGCTTATATGGGTTCCCCGTTCTCACTCAAGGTCAAGGCCTACACTGGTGGTGTCTGTCTTGCTGGCAGAGTACTGAGATGGTGCACAGAATCACATGATGAGAGAGTGAGACACCCAGCCAACTGGCTTCCACAGCAGACTAACTCTTGAGATAACTTATTAACCCATCAATCCATTAACTGTATGAATGAGTTAATCCATTCATGAGGACAGAGCTCCAAAGTCCCAGTTGGTCTCATGTCTTAATATTTAATAAGATTAATTTTAACATGAGTGTTGAAGGGGACAAACTGTAGTCAACCTACAGCATCATGTACAGGTTTTGTGCAGACAGGTGTTTTCATTTCTCTTGGGGACTGCTGGGTAACTATGCCTCCAAAACAGGTGTTCTATTTTTTTATTCCTACCAGCAATGTGTGATGGTGGCTTTAATTTTTTAAAGATAGCCTTGCCGGATATGTGGTTTGGGTTGACTCCCTTTTCCTCTTTCACTGTTTTGAATATGTTGCCCCATTGCCTCTCCCTTCCAGTGTTTCTGATGCAAAGTTCGCATAGTTGTATATGGGAATGCCTGGGTGTTATTGGAGGTCCCTGGTTGTGATGAGTTTATTTCGTGTTTCTTTCAAGAGTTTTCTTTCTCTTTGATTTACAACCTTTTGACTACAACACATCTGGGTACAATGTGTTTGGATCTCTTTGCAAATATCCTATTTGAGGTCACTGAGTTCCCTGGATGCACAGATAAGCATTTCACCTCAACTTGAGAGGTTTTCAGCCATTATAACTTTCAATATTTTTTTTTCCTATTCCGTTCTCTCATCCTGGTATGCTCTTTATGCATAAACTGGTATGGTTTAATGGTTCCCACATTTCTCTGGGGCTCTGTTTGATTTTTATTATTTTTTTCTTCTTGTTCTCAGATTGCATATCTTTTTATATTATTTTACTTGTTGATGGACCTTATTTATTTATTTGTATGTGATGCTGAGAATCGAACCCAGTGCCTTACACATGCTAGGCAAGTGCTCCACCACTGAGCCACAACCCCAGCCCTGCATAATCTTTAATAATCTATCTTTCAGTTTACACTGATTCTTTTTTCTGTTGGCTCAAATCTATTGAGCCTCTCTAGTGAACTTTTAATTTTAGCAATGTACTCTTCAATTTCAGAATTTCTATTTTGTTCATTTTTATAAATTTTATGTGTTAAGCCACATCTTCATTTAACTCTTTAAACAGGTTTCTCTTTAGTTCTTTAAACGTACTTATAATCGCTTCTTTGAGATTTTTTATCCATTAAGTTTGACTTCTGGCTCCTAAAGCCTGTTTTGTTTCTCCCCGGATAGGGGTCAGACTTTCTCGTGGGGTTCCTTGTCAAACACTGGACACTTAAATAACATGTTACAGCAACTCTGGGTGGTGCTCTGTCTTCCTCCAACCCTTTTCTAGGTTTCGCATTGGTGTTTGCTTATTTTTTTAGGAACTTGATTTGCCTAAACCCATGAAGTCTCTTTGCCCTAGAGTGTACAGTCTCTGAAGTCTCTGCTCAGATTTGCCTTGTTTTTATCCTTGTACTCTGGCTTCCTAGAGGTTGTCTCTGAGTCAGTATAAACCACTCACTGCTCAAAAATGTATTTCAGCCCTTTTATAACTAGCTAACTTTTTACCTTTACCAGTGGATTATGTTGTGTGTGCCTGCCTTGGAGACTGTTTTCACATTCAGAGAATTACAGTTTTGCTCCATGTTCAGCCAGGCTCCAGACACCAATGAGGTCTCTTTCTGTCCTCTCCCCACAGGACGCAGAGCTGGGCAGGCACACAGCTGTTCAATCACCAAAGATGAGAGGGACTCTATGTTGAACCTGGGAGTCACCTCTGGGTCAGAGCAGCTTGTTTTTGAGCCAGTGTTTGGTCAGAGGCTTTGCTTAAGCTCCTTGTGTCTTCCAGTAAGTCTTTCCGGAAACCTGCATTTTACTGATGGATCTGTGTGGCTTGAAGAATACTTTCAAGTCTAACCTACGACTCTGAGTGTTATAGCTTTGTGCATGCCCACAGTCCTTGGGTGAGTCTGAACATAAAAAGTTTATACTTAGTTGTCTTTTTCAATCTGCCATTTTTCTTGTTGCTACTAGTGTCCTGGAGCTGCTAGCCCCTGCCCTCTAATTTCTCACCACTAAGATGTCCAGTGTTTTTGATAATGACCTTCTCCATGTTGTTCCAAACAAAATCAGTTCCCTCTGGCAGAACTGTGGAGCTCTCCAGTCTCAGGATGACCTGCATCTCCCTTTGGATGCAATCTCAGAGCCACTGCATTAGAGCTGTGGTGGGGACCATGGTCTCCCTTGCAGGTGATCACTGTGTACTGCAGAGGGAGAGAGTTGACGGTCCTTGGTCGTACTGGTCTTACTCCTCCTGGCATGAAAACTTCATGCTAGAAGCACTCCTTGGGGGCAACTGGGGCCCCGCTATTCTTAGCCTGTCATGATTGGGGCAGAGCCCTTGACCCACAAGTGAGCACTGAGAGGACAAGAGGAATCCAGTCTTCTCAGACATGCTTCTCTGCACTGGCACTTCCACACCATGGAGCTGGAGTGTAGGATACATTGGCAGGCTTCCCCTCCCAGAGGGAAACCCCAGTCCTAGAGCAGGAGCTGGCGGGAGGTCATGGGGAGAAGCCCCTCTCTTCTTGGTCATGTCCTTCTGGATGGGCAAGGGAAACAATGGAGGGCAGGAGAATAGTTCATGGCTCACCACCTCTCTCACTGAGATGTAGTGGATTTTCTTGAATAAATGTTTTTCCACTTGCTATCTGCTCTTAGGGCAATTTTCAGAGAATTTAAATAGTTGTTTGTCTATAATTTTCACCCATTAAATGGCTGCTTTACAGGCAAGATGGTCTTCTAGACTCCTTAGAGTCTAGAAGGTCTGAAATTCTATAGAAGGTCTGAAGGTCTGAAATTCTCTCTTTCTTCAGACTTACAAGGTTAATCTGGTTCTCTTTTCCACCACAACCTAAAGCTCCCTCCAACATCTGAAGTGGTTATCCTGCCCATGTACTATGTTTGCTATGGTAGGTGGATGTTTCTAGAATTTATCAATATTACAAGGGTTTCTTTCTCCAGGAATATGGAAGGATCGCCTGACCCTGCCCTCCTTGAAGTTGAATTCGTTCTGTGATTTGCTTGAAATGTGAGAAGCCTGTTACTGGCCAAGCAGAGCCATTTAATTCCTGCTCTATACTTATCTATCTTCTCTCTATCACAGCAAACCCTGGAGCCCTGCTGATGATCGTGAGATGTGGATGTCTCTGTTATCTGGGATCCTGATGGATAACTAGACCAACCAGAGCCTTCCTCCCTCTGGTTGGGCACACAGTGTGAACCAGAAATAAATGGTGGTTGTTCTAAGCCACCAAGACCTGGTGCTCTGCTTTCATAGCTTATCCAAGCCTGTCCTAAATGATAAGAATGCTAGTTATTTTATAATTCTTAGCACATGCAGTACATTTTTGTGATTTTCAGAGAATCCTGGTTAAGTCAATTTCATCTTGGCATAGGAGTAAAATCCATGCTCCATCTTGAGTCTACAAAGCATGAACTGTCCCTGCCAAAACTGTCCGTCTCCTAGGATGCTTTGCCTCATCATTCCTCTTGTTATGGGGATTGCATGTGGCTCCCACCCCCTATACATACTGTCTGCTCCCTCACTCCCTTTAGGTGAGAACCATCCATCCTTCCAGATTCACCATATGTCTGCTCTTAGGGACAGGGAGGACTGGATGGCAAGGTAGAGAGATGAATGAAATGTGACATTTAAATAGTCTTTGGATGAACTGTGTTTAAAAGCAAAACAATCAACAGTATGGTTAAAGATAATCAGGCTAGTCAGTCCGTGGGGGACAATCCTAACTTCCCAGAAGTTCTCAATCATTTAGGAATATTAGAAACTGTCCAAGCATACTCAGGGAATGTGAAGTACTTCCCAGAAGGCAGAGCAATGCATTACATCATGCAGAAAGCTCTGCTGCAGACCAGGTTTTGGACAATTTTTCTTTCTCAGGAGGCTACAAGAGCCAGTCTTGGCCTGATTGATTGTGGTTCACTCATCAGTTTCTAGCATTTCTGGATTTTATTTCCGTTCACTTCAAACATTTATGAATACCTATCAGATGACTGGATGCAGCTGTTATGAAGTTAAAAAGAAAGCCTCTGTTCTCCATGGAGCTCACAGCCTTTGGGAGAGACAACAACATGCACACATCATTTTGAAAACAACCAGAACTGTGTGTTAGTAATGATGTGCAGGGACTAGGAGAGTGATACAGAGGAAGTAGCTTTCTTGGACTCACTGGGACTTCAGGTTACAAGAGGGAGTGCAGAATAAGCTGAGAGAAGAAATATTTCTATTTTGGAGGACCACAAAATGTTACTAGGCATTCAGTCTCTCTGAGATAGAGGATGCTCAGGGGTACAGGCTGTACATGGCCTGAATGTGGGGAGAGATGACAGAGGCTGATGGGGCTAAAAAATATATATTTGATCCTGAAGACATGGCTGACATCCACTCATACTAGGAAGGGGAGTAGCTGATCAGGTGACTCTAAGTAGTATCTTCAATTAGAAAAATCTGGAAAGAAAAGTACAGGAGGCTAAGTGATAAATAAAATGACTCTAATTATAGATAAGAACTGATCAGGGTCTGATAAATCCAGTAGCAACGTGAATCATACTCTGCCATGGATTTAGTCAATATCCAATGCATTGCAGAGACTTGTAGGGGTCAGGGTACTCACACTTTTTCAAGTATAACTAGGTTATTCACCAGAACATGAGAATACCAAGAAAGCTATAGCTAAACTGTTGCAGGGCTTCAGAAAGTATAATGGAATTTGACTATTTGGAGAGATCAGGAAAGGTATCAAGGAGAAGGTCACCTTTCAGATGAGTTCTAAGAAAGCAATGGGCCATTGATTTTGTCTGCATAGGGAAGTGATAGGATCAGAACAATGCTTGAAGACCGGTCTTACAACAAATTAACATTGAAGAAACAGATGAATAGGAGCTACTTTAATCACAGGATTATTCTAGCTGGGTGGAGCCTTAAGCATTCAGGGGCTGGGATGTGTGAGTTCATTTCATTGAAGCAAAAGAAGTGAATTCAGCTGGACCCATTAAAGATTAGATAAAGGGGAAAGGAAGAAGAAGGTGTTAATAGAGGATAAAGTTGGGAGATTGATAAAAAGGATAATGCATCATTATTCAACATCAGAAATCTTTGAGGAAGAGCAATCTGAGCAGAAACAGTTGGCAGGGGGTTGCTATGCAGGTAGGACAGGATCCAAGAGTGGCAAAGCAAAGTCACCAAAGTCATTGAGTTAGGATGAATTATCTCTGCAGTCTATGCATAGTATTCCAGGTATTTAAGGTGTTTAAGGACTTGTACAGGTAGTGAAAAGTTCTTGATCCTCAAGTATAATGGCAGTAGAAGTACACACTCAGAAATTAATATGACCAACTATAATAGATACCCAAAGTATGTGTCAACTGCATCAGAGGCTGCATGGCAGAGTTGCTTGGAGGACTGTTTTCCTATGGATCACCCACAAATATTATTACTACTGGTTGATGCTCTTGGAGTTGGACTTACCCTCTGCAGGAATGTGGAACTCCTGAATCTGGCAGTGGTTGTCCAAATGAACTGAATTCCTGGGGTCTTTACATCAGCACTAGTGTCCAGCACCCCCAATTACATACTGATAAAATACTCTTAGAATCTTTGCAGTAGGACTTCTACTGATAAAGGAAAATGGATTTCCACTTTGGAAAATGGACGACAACATATCAGTACTTTCTTTCCTAAAATGTTTTAAAATGTCATCAAGGGAAAGTGTGTTAAGGGGAACCATGGAGCTATCAGCTTCACCCAGCGCCTCCCTGTTCACTTGAATCTTCCATGGCATGGACTCAGCAACAGTGATAGCGGATTGCATTTCAGAGCCCTTATCTCCCACCAAGTAATACTGTACTAGAGGTTCATCCAAGACAGTTAGGCAATAAAATAGACTTAGAAGGCATCCAGGTTAAAAGGGAAGAACTTAAACTACATTTGCAGAGTGTATGCTTTTGCATGTAGAAAATTCTAAGGAATGTATCTTTAAAATATTAATAAGTTCAGCAAGGATGTAGGACACAAGCTCAATTAAAATATCAATTATATTTTATATATTTATTATTTATTATATTTTTTATAATTTTATACACTATTGTTATAGACTAAATATTTGTGTAACCCCAAAATTAATATGTAGAAATGCCAACCCTTGATGTGATGCTTTTAGAGGGCCTTTGAGAAGTAATCAAATTTACATGAGGTCATGAGGGAAGTGCCCTCATGATGGGGTAAGTTCCTTAAGAGAGACATAATCTCTGTGTCTGTCTGTCTGTCTCTCTCTCTCACTCACTTTTTCTCTCCATGCACACAAAGAAGAGTTCATATGGGTACACAAGGCGATGGCAGCCATCTGCAAACCAGGAAGAGGTCCCTTGTCAGGATCAGAATCTACTGGCACACCTAGGTCTTTAGACTTTCCAGCCTCCAGAACTTTGGAAAATAAAAATTCATTGTTTAAACTACCTAGTCAGTGGTATTTTGTTATAGTAACCTGAGCTGAGACAACTAGTAACCAACATTTCAAAAGTGAAATTCCATTTAGAATAGCATCAAAAAAGAATTAAATACTTAGGAATACAGCTAACAATAGAAGTACAAGACCTACATGCTAAAAACTACAAAAGATTATTCAAAGAACTTAAAAGATCCAAATGAATAGAAGAGTATCCTATGTCCATGAATCTGAAGATTTAATATTGTTTGGATACCGATGCTCCTTACACTGATTTGCATACTTAATGCAATTCCTATCAAAATTCTAACTGATAATAGGGGGGTGGGATGGGGGCAAGAATGGAGGAAGGAGGGACTGTATAGAGGGAAAAGAGGGGTGGGAGGGGTGGGGGGGAGGAAAAAATAACAGAATGAATCAAACATCATTACCCTATGTAAATGTATGATTATGCAAATGGTATGCTGTTACTCCATGTACAAACAGAAACAACATGTATCCCATTTGTTTACAATAAAATAAATTTAAAAAAAAAATTCTAACTGGCTCTTTTTTTGCACAAATTGGCAAGCTACTCTTAAATTTATATGGAAATACAGGAAACCTGGAATAGCCAAAATAATGTTGGAAAAGAAGAACCACTTTTGGGGATACACCCTGATTTCAAAACTTACCATAAAGCTGTAGTAATGAAGACAATGTGGTACTGCATATCGATAGACATATTGGTTCATGGAAGGGAGTTCGGAAATAAGCCCTTACATTTATGGTAATGTTTTCATTAGTGCATTATACTTACACATAATAGTGGAGTTCATTTAGACATAATCATGCATGCATGGAATATAATTGCTCCATTTCAGTCCCCTGTGCTCTCCCACCCCCATTCTGCAAACTTCCTCTACTCCACTGGTCTTCCTTCTATTTATTTATTGTTTTTCACATGGTGCTTCATAGATTTACATAAAGGTGAAATTCAGTGTGGTTTATTCATATATGTGCATAGCATAATTTGGTCATTTTCATTCAGCAGTCCCTCCCTTTTCCTATCCCTACTCCCTTACCCTAATCCACTATCTCCCTATTTTCATGGGAATTCTCCCCTCACTCCCCCTCCCCACCCCCAGTCCTACTTTGTTTTTTCTCCTTATTTTTCTTCAGTCAAAGGTTGAGAAAACATTCGACCCTTGACTTTCTGAGCCTGGCTTATTTCGCTTAGCTCGATGTTCTCAGTAAATTGACTTTTTATAAAGATTGCCAAGACAGTTCAATGGAAAAAGAGAATACCATTGAATAGACTATCAATAAATTGTGTTGGGACAACTGGACATTCACACATCATGTAACAGGAATGGAATGAGATCCCTGCCTCACACAGCATACACAAATACAAATACAGTGGATCCTTTACCTAAATGTAAGAACTAAAGCTATAAAACTCTCAGAAGAAATGTAAGAGTACCTCTTTGTGACCTTTGGTTGGCAATAGATTCTGAGATATGATATCAAAAGTGAAACAAAAGAGAAAATGGGTAAGTTGGACTACATGAACATTAACCACTTTTGTGCTACACAGGGTGCTTACAAACAGACAATTCACAGAATGGGGTGATAACTGTAAGTCAAATATCTGATGCAGGACTTCTTTTCAGAACTTAGAATCCTTAGAACTCTATAATAAATGTGTAAGTGTAATTTAAAATTGAACAAAATATTTGAGTAGACATTTATGCAAAGAAGCTTTATAAGTGACTTGAAATATGTTTATCATCATGAACCCTCAGGGAAGTACAAAATCAAAACCATAAAGAGATACTACTTTGACCCACTGGGACTGCTACCATCAAAAAGAGAGGCAATAACAAACCCTGATGCAGATGTGAAGGAACTGTAGTGTTTACACATGGGTGCATTCATAAAACTACACGGCCACTTTGAAGAACAGTGTGGTGTTTCCTTACCTAGTTAAATATGGTTACTATATGATCCAGCAATTCCACTCCTAGGTATAACCCAAGAGAACAAAAGATAAATGTCTACATAAAAACCTGTTCACAAAAATTTTTTTGGCAGCATTATTCATAATAACCCCAAAGTGGGAAAAAAACCCAAATATTCATCCACTAATAAATGGGTATAGCCCTACTATGGAATATGACTTGGAAATAAAGATAAAATGTTGATACATGCTACAACATGGATAAACCTTAAAATCATGCTAAGTGAAAGAAACCCATCACAAATGGCCCCATATTATAAGATTCCATTTACATGAGACCTCTAGATTAGACACATCCATAGAGACAAAGTGGATCAGCCACTGCTTAGGACTGGGAGGTCATGGACAGAAATAGGGAGTTGCTGCTTAACAGGTACAAGATTTCTTTTATGGGGTACAAAGAATGATGTGGTGCACACCCAACTTTAAGAACCACAGCTCTAGTCTGAAAAGGTAGAAGTGACCTTTATCTGGCAGCTGTTAGTGGTGAATCAAGTCCAGATTTCAGGAAGAGACAAGTTACCTGCATGGCTTCCAGTCCTCAGTGACGGAAAGTCACATTATAATAAAGGAAAACTACATGAGAGCAGGGTCTGCCCTGGACGACCCAGTTCTGACATAAACCTTCTTCTCCAGGGTGGCTGAGCAAAGGGATTTTTCTCAACTGATAATCAATCTCCAATACCCAAAATCAGGCTTGGTTCTTATAAAGATAAGCAGAAACATGCAGCTCTAATTAAGAATACTTGATCACTCCGACCAGGCTTAAATGCATACTAGTGCTTGCTATACTGAAGTAAAATGACAACACTTGTACTTGAGTATTTATTTTACATTCCCTTAAATATTCTGGAGATGTGTGGCTCAAGCTCTGGCCCTTTGGTAAAACAGGAGGGAGTGGACACAATAATGGGTCTTAGGGGCAGAGAGTGGTCTGTCTCCAGAGTAAGGGCTAAGAATTGTGCCTCAGTCCCCTCTCCTCTTCTAACTCCTTTGTATTCTTTCCAGAGTTTCCTCCCAGGACCAGAATGAGGCTGACAGGAATTTACAGAGAGCACATAATTTAAGAGGACACGCATTCTCAGGTCCCTGCACAAGCCTCGAAAGACCACAAGAACTTATGCTGCTGTTGTTTATTTGGTGCACATAGACAAGAGACTCAAAGGACCCCTGAAATGGATTGGTACTGTTGAGAAGGGAATCTGGGGACTCTAGATCCACAGGCTCCAGGTGGGCATGTCCTCTCAGTCCCTACAAATTCTCACCTCAGATGTGTCATGGCAGGAGAGGTCTAACCAGGCCATCTTGAACCTTTGAGAACTAAACCTGCTTAACACAAGTACATGTGACTAGGACAAGCTCAAACTTACAATTAATGCATCTGGGAAATGGGAATTCAAAAACCAGTAACAGCTTAGAAGGTTTAAACAGGGGAAGATGCTTTCGAAATGAGAGAATGTATTCCTTAATGTAGCATCTAACTTCCTGGGCAAAATGACTCAGTTTTTAGGTATTCTGTAATACTAAAATGACAAAATTACACCAACACAATTGCCTGTTTGGGTACTTTAAAATAGAACTGAGTATCAGAACACCATAAACTGGCATTGCCATCTCTAGTCAGTGAGGAGGAGCCCTGAGCAGGAAAGGATGCCTCGTTCATCTCTGGGTAATCCACAGGACACGGTGGAGCAGCTGCCTCTGTGCTGTCTTTTGAATGGACAAAACCAGGCATGACTCCTCAGTGTCTAGCGTCCACAGGAATCGGTTCTAGGACCTCTCTGAGGTACCAGAATCTGTGGATGCTCAAGTGCCTTATACAAAACAGTGTTTTATTTGCACATAACCTATGCACATCCTCCCTATACTTTAAATCATCTCTAGACTACTTATTATACCTGATACAATGTAAATGCTATGCAAATTGTTGTTATCCTGCATTTTTTAGGGAATGATAAGAAGAAAAGTCTGTACGTGCAATATTTTTGATGTTTGGCTGGGTGACCCTGCAAGGCAGAACTCGCAGATAGGGAGAACCAACTGTATTTATTCACACCCAGAATCATAAAGGTCACACTCAGGTGTGCAGCGGTGTCCTTATCTGGAGGAGAAACTTTGATTCATAAATAAAGAGCATTTGCCTTAAGGAGGCAGTATGGAAAGAACAAGGGCTACACTTCCAATTAAACTCGGTGGTCTCAACACACTTACCTTCTCCCAAAAATCTTATAAAAATGGAGTTGTTAAAGAAAAGAAAAAAAAAAAGGGCAAAAACAAATCCTGTAAACCCCAGAGAGAAACAAATGGCTTGAAGATGTTGCAGAGAAGCAACGGGAGAATTTGAGGAACTGGGGAGAGATGCAGGAGAGCAAGTACTAAGCACTTAGTGGAAAAATTGGAAACTTCCTATCTACTGAGGGAAAAGTGAGTGGAGTCAGACCTCAGAGCACAAAGAGGTTCCTCCTGGGTGCAGACACCCTACATTGAGAAAGGAGGTGTCCCTGAAAGCAGCTGACAGAAAGTCTGTAGGAGTCGTGCCTGGGCTTCCTCCTTGCACAATTATTTCACCCTGTCAGAATTTTACAGTTTGCTCCCTCAACCAGAGGGGCACCAAATATGGTTTGAGAAGGAAGGTATGTTTTTGAAACAGGTGTGTTAGGTAAAAGTCTATGTACTGAATTGTGAACCCTTGACCTCATTCTCCTCTTGAAAATAGGGCAGACAGACTTGAGATCAGACCTGCCCTGGGGGAAAAATGCCTGTAATGACAGGCATCTGAAGTCCCATAACCAAACAGGCCAACATCTAACCACCCACCCAGAGTGTCATCCTTTGTAGTGCCTCTCTCTTTACAGAAAAAGGGAAAGCAAAGGTTAAAAAGCAGTTAAAGATGACCTCCAACATAAAGCAAAGACACAAAGAAAATGAAGTCACTTGGGGGAAACAGAGATAATGCTGAGAACAGAAGAACGATTTTATGAAATCTCATAAAAGTATCTTCAGGAAACAGAGAAAAAAATTGGAACAAGAACAGGCTGCTATAAAGCACATTTGGAGAATAAACCATGTTAAAAAATTTAAATGGACAGGTGGGGAAAATTGAAGAAACTTCCCTGGATATAGGAAAAAAGAAAGATGTAGAAATTAGGAATAAAAAGAAAATTAGAGAATTGTCCAGGCAGTCTCATATCTGGCTACTGGGAATTTATAAAGCAAGATAAAATGGAAAGAGACTTTTTCAAAGGAGTCTAATACGAAAATCCCCAGAGCTAAAGAACACAGAGGAAATAATGAAATCAAAGTATGTGACCTTAAAGATGAAAATTGAAGAAAGGGCCTTGAAACATGTGAAGTATTTCTAAATGTTGGAAATTTTTATATTACTTGTTAAGAGAATATAAAGGAAATGTAGCTGAAATTTAGGGTAGAGCAAGAGAAGAATATGTAAGATTCCAGGTGGCTGGCTACACAGGGAATGGGCTGCCTCAGAGTGGGGACACAAATCAACTGAGAAACCCCTAAAATATGGCAGTAGTACCTAAGAAGCCCACAGTGAATTCTTTGCACTCACCACAGTATAAAGTTGTTGCTGGGGAATTTCTGGTTGGCTAATTCACCCTCTGTGCAATAGTTATTTGGAGATAACATGTTGAAGATGGGCAGAAGTACAATATGAATGTACCCTGGATCCCTGAGTCACTGGCAGAAAACTGTCTGACCTGGCATATAAACTTTATATGAACAAGAAATAAACTTCTTGTGTCTCAAGAAACAGATTTAGGGGGTTGTTACAGCAGCTAGTATTACTTATCCTGACTATATAGTAAATATGGATAAATGGTTTTGACAAAACAGAGGGATGAGTATAAAGGTATTTATTATATCCTCTATAGTTCACTATATACATAAACTACTTTATAATAAATAAGAAACCAGGATGTTCCATGCCTTTAGGCACTTTAAGATACCTACTATAAAGAAGGGCATAGTTTCACGGGAAGGCAGGAAATGGGAAGAAGAAAGTTAATGCGAGGGACTTGCACTGTGTTTTAGTGCTCCATTTCTTTTAAAAGAAGTAGTCCTGAGATAACTTAGACAAACACAAAAGAAAGGCTACTAGCTCTATTAAACAAGTACAGATCACATTCCATAATTAGTCGGCTTTCTTCCCAGAGAAGCTGTTGCATGAAGCCATGGGAGAAGGCTCAGGACTTGCTCTGTGAGGAACAGAGTCCAAGACAAGCAGGAGTGATGTCCTCGGTGTGCTCCACATTGGGAAATGCTCTGGGGGCGGTCACATGTCTGCATTGTCCTTGGAATCTTTTACTGTATCCTTTGAAGATGAGTAAATAGGGAAGGAATTTACTGTTTTTCCTTCCTTTGGCAAAAAATGACATTTCAAATTATGATAGTGGAAATTTACTGTTTTTTGAAACTGCTGTCTTTTAGGACAGTTGCATGTAATCGGTCCACCTGGGAGAAGCCTGAACAGTCTCTGGGTTAACTCACTTTGATTCACCCAAGCTGTAGGTACACACTTGAGTCTTTGCAGGATATAAAATACAGATCTTTTAACTCCTTGTTACCAAGTTCCTTCCAGAAGAGCTTTGCCCCACAATGCCCTGTTTATTCAGAGTCATGACCCACAAAATTTTAAGGACAGTGTAAACTCCTGGCATGTTCCTGAATGCCTTCCAAGGCCAGGAATGGCTCGAAAGCAGCTCTGAATGCCTTTCTCTGTAACAGTTCCTTTGAGGTCACTGCTGGTTCTGGGATGGTGTTCTTAGTACATTTTCCTTTTGTGAAACATTTTTGTTTTATACTGACACAACACTCAGCCATAGTGATCTACCCCAGGAAGTAAACTGTGAAACTCTCAGAGCTTAAAGTCCTGACCAACTGACTCCCACCTCTGGCATCAGAGGCTTGGTCTTCCAGTCCACAGACAATGACAGAGCACCTGCCACTACAAAGACCAGGGCAGTGGGTGGCTGGAACACAGAGGCATACAGAGAATTAGGAGAGCTGTGACCTGGATCTGCCTTCCTGAGCACATTCTTTCAGCCAGCAGAGGGAATCAGAGATGTTTTCATGAAGGAAGTGACATTTGAACTAGGCCTTAGAGTAACAATGTACCTTTTCAGGAAAGGTCAAGGTTATTAAAAATCAGTGAAGTGCTTACAGTGGGTTGTGATTAATCAGATTTTATGCCCCACTCAAGGTATGCTTTGTATTTTCCATGGAATATCTCAAGCAAATAGAAATTTATGCTGAACAACAAATGTTTTTGTACTCACCATCCTGCTTTGTCAAATCATAACGTTATATGGTATTTGCTTTTGGTCTTAACATCACACAGAAGCTTCGCAAGTACCCCTTCATTTCACATCCTTTCTTTCTCTCCAGAGGTAATGACTCTCCTGAAAGTCACACTTGTGCTTCTGAGTTGGACTCTGTATCTCCTGCTTCCATTTTCCCCATCCATGGCAGATGATGCTCACAGATAGACCTTTCTCCCTCTCCTATGGACCTTAGAAGAGTTCTCCACCCAGGACTCCACCTGGGTAGAAATGAAGGCAGCAAGAATAACAAAGCCTCCTGGCCTGGTCTCTAGGTTTCCAGAGAGCTTGGAACCTGAGAGGTGGAGAGAGGGGAGAACTGGGAGCCACCCACATTCTGGCTTCACCATTTACATAGAAACTGATCTAGATCTGAAGTGGACACTCCAGAAATGGCACCTCTTGGGAAGACAAAGACCACATCAGACCAACAGTGAAACCCTGGTTTCAAACCATTCAGCTCCTAGCAATGTGATCACGCAGAACGCTGATTCTCTCACAGCCCTTCTCTTTACTGTGAAATGAAGACACTACTTCCTAAGCCGCAGGTCACAGGGCAGAGGCTGTATGCTCTTCAAGGCTTGGCACCTTGAACTTAACCTCTACTACAGTATTTCACAGCTCGGTAATCATGTATGACCTACTTGCCTTCTCCACTGAACTGAGAACTTTTTTTTTTTTTTTATAAATGTACATGTTTGACGAGTACAGCATAATTTCCAGGTATTTAGTATATAATGACCAAATCAGGATAACTAGCATTTTCTTCTCCTTGAACATTTATCATTCTTTGTAGTGGGAATCTTTGAGTTCCTCTTCTAGTTCTTTATAAAATACATACTAACTTGTTGTAAACCACAGTCACCCTACTGTGCTGTAGAACATTAGAACTTATCCAACTTGTAAAACTATATTCTTAGTTTCTAGTGGCCACGACTCAACTCCTGTGAAATCAACTTTTTTAGCTTCCACATATGAATGAGAATATCTAGTTTAGTTTCTTTCTGTAGCTGGCTTACTTCACTTTGCATAATGTCTTTCACGAATTCTGAACTTTTGAGAGTTGGGGGCAATCTACCTGGTACCCAACAGGTGCTCTATAAATACTGGAGGAATTAAACTGATCAAACATAAATATATTAACACTCTAAATATGCACATACATGTATTTTATGATGTATAACACATAAACAACTATCAGGAGTAATTCTCATTTGGCAACACAAATTAGCATCAATGGCATTGGTAGCAAATATCACCTCATTTTAATGGTGAGTTTTTATTACTGTCCTATGATGGTGAAAGAGTCTTCAGCCTCTGAAGTTGGGCTCTCTGGGGTCAAATCCATGCACTGTCATTTGTCAGGGCAAATTATTTAACCTCTATTTTTCCCCTAAATTCTCAGCTGTAAACTAATATGATGAAAACAAGCTGCAGCAGAGCAACAGTTTGAGTCTCTTTTATTCACTGGTATAGGAACATCCCTTGAACATGGGCCAGCATCCGTGCTCAATATAAAATGTAGTTACTGAGGAATGGATGGATCCTGGAAACCTCTCTATGGGAGTTATGGTAGGGATTATGTGATTTAACATTGTTCACACAAGTATTCAGTGTGGTGTTTGGCATCTTTGATGATTTTAATTCATATTTCATGACTGGAAGAAGGCCATTAAATTAGTCTTGATTTTGTTCTCAGTCCCCAGATTTCTCCCTACTGAGAGGTGCCATGAGCTTGGCTTTCCCACAGTGTGATGACCAATCTCAGGGTCACTGATGGACTTCTCTGGCCCTCTTGGCTTTGGGGATACAGATCCTTGGGTAACATGAGGAAAAGACTTGGACCCCAAGTAGAAGGTGCTTCCCTCAAAATTCTTCACCTCCTTTTACAAAATTTCCTGGGCATATATGTACAAAATCCACAAACTGGTTGAGAAATGCTAACAGCTGCAAGGACTTACATGAGTGGAATTTTCAATACCTTGGCATGATGTGGGAGGAGCAAATGCCAAGCATGTTCCAGATTAGGGAGAACAATAGGCAAAATGCTACTATGCAGGGAATTCAAAAAACATATTGGAAACAGATGATGATATTAAGGAAAGGGTAATTTGGCCATGTGGTTTATTCACATTGACACCTTAAGTAGCCCCTTCAAACCACTGCTCTTTTAAGTAACATTTTTAATTTTTCCTGATTTCATTTTATTTTTCATGATTGTAAGAGTTCATTATAAAACTGGAAAATACCAGAGGAATGATTAAGACGTGTGAAAACTTTACCCCCACCAGAGAGGAACACTATTAACATTTTGATATTTCCCCTTCAGTACTCCATGTGATCCTATTGCAATGAATTGATTATCATGTCATTTCCACATACATTGTTTACTAAATAGATGTCAAATTTTTAATTT
Source organism: Sciurus carolinensis (assembly GCF_902686445.1). Taxonomy (NCBI): domain Eukaryota; kingdom Metazoa; phylum Chordata; class Mammalia; order Rodentia; family Sciuridae; genus Sciurus; species Sciurus carolinensis. The sequence continues at coordinate 78,175,157 of NC_062226.1, forward strand.
TGTTTTTAAATATGGCATGCAAACAAAAAAGGAATAAATAACCCATGTGCCTTTAAAATAAGAAGAAACAATAAAATGAACACCTGAGAATGATTTTTACTGACCACCTGGTATTTAAACATACGGGTGTGCCATCATTTAACTTTTCTCCTGTTAAATATTGAGGACCTAGGATCTTTGTGCTAATCTCTGATTATTTATTTATTAATTTTATTTTATTTACTTATAGTTTATGTAATGCTGAGGTTGGAACAAAGTGCCTCACACATGCTAGGCAAGTGTTCTACCACTGAGCCACAATCTCAATCCTCTTATTATTTCTTTAAAATGAAATCTTGGGAATAAGCCTACTGAGGCAAAGGATATAACCATTTTAAATTTCAACTTTTTGTATTGATATAATTATAGATTCATGTGCAGTTGTTAAAAAAAAAAATACAGAGTTCCTGAATCCCCTCTACCTACTTTCCTCCAATGGTGATGTGTTAGAATACTATATTATGACATCACAACCAGGATATCCCGCTAACACAGTTGAGATGCAGGTCATTTGCATCATCACAGGGATCCCTGGTATTGCTCTTCATAGCCACAAACACTCTCTTTCCCACCCTGTCCCCATTTCATCCTCACCGCCTGGCCATTAATCTGTTCTCTGCTGCTATACTTTTGTTATTTTAAGAATGTTATGTAAATGGAATCATATGTAACCTTTCGAAATTGGTATTGTCCACTCAGCACAAGTTTCAGAAGACTGATTCAGGTGTTGCATGTATCAGCAGTTCTTTCCTATTCATTACAGTGTACAATGGCATGATGTACTACTTTTTAACCATCTGCCTATGAGACAGACATTTAGGTCGACTCTGACTTTGGGCATTACAAATAAACACGCTATAAATTGGTATAGAGGTTTATTTGTGAATCTAGCTTCCATTTCTCTGGAATAGATGTCGAGGAGTGCAAGGGCTGGGTTGTACAGTAGCTGCATGCTTAATTTCAGAAAGCAATAAGCTATCTTCCAGAATGGCTATACGTTTTTTTTTTTCTTTCCCACTTCCAACATATGAGTGATCCAGTTCTCCCACATTTTCCCCAGTATTTGGTGTTGTCACTATATTTTATTTGAGTCATTCTGATAGAGTATTATTTCATTGTGATTTAAATTTGCATTTTCCTAATGACTAATGATGCTGACCCTCTTTTCGTGGACTTATTTGCTATTTATGTATCCACTAAACTGTCTCCATGCCCTTTGCCCATTTTATAATTGGATCATTTAGGTTCTTTTAATGGTTGAGTTTTAGAAGTTTTTTTTTTAAAAAAAATATTCTGGGTCTCGTTCTTTTGTTGGATATATGGTTTGAAAATATTTTTTCCTAGTTTGTAGCTTGCCTTTGCATTTTTTTAACATGACATTAGAGCACTGTTTTATTCATTGTTCATATTGGGCGATTTTCTGCCTTCTATCTTGTTCCATTACTGCTTCCCCCTCTCTCCCTCCATTCTGAGATTATCTATTGGATATTATGTTTTGGTTATTGTACTTCATATATCTGAAATTTCCATTTAGTCCTTCTTCGTATCTTTTATTTCTTTGTTGAGACTTTAAATGTTTTTCCTGTTTTTAGACTGCCTGTAATTGCTAATTGAAGCTTTTTAATCATGGCTGCTTTAAAAGCTTTGTCAGATAACACTAACATTTCTCTCACCTTGGGTTTGGCATGTCTTATCTCTATTTCATTCAGTTTGAGATTTTCCTATTTTTTGGCATAGAGTCATCCTTGATTAACTTGGACATTTGGGATCCTGTGTTATGATACAACCTTACTCTACTCTAGCAGGCTGAATATGATGCTGCTCTGGCAGAGGAAGTGATGGGAAGCTGCCTTGCTACTGCCAGGGGCTCCTCAGTCCTGCTGGATTTCCAAGTTTGGCATCTTCAGCCACAAGTCTGGAATGTATGAGGCAATAAGGAAACCCCAGGGGCTTCTCCGCAGTGTTCTTGAATCCTGAGATCCCTGCTGGTCTTTCTTGTTCTTTTCACCTTTTGGAGTTTTAAAGTTGCATTGTACATAATGTTTAAAATGCTCACTGCACTTAGCTGGAGGAATAGGGAAAAGTATGTCTACTCTTTCTGGAAGGAGTCCCATTTCATTTTGTTTGCTTTTGCAGTACTAGGAACTGAATGCAGAGGTTCACACAAGCCAGATAAGTGTTCAACCACTGAACTATGCCCTCACCGTATATCTTTATTATTTATTTATTTATAAATTTATTTATAAATTTATTTGAAGGGCATCATGCATTCCAGGCAGACACACTGCCACTGAGCCATACCCCAGCTCCCCATTTCTTTTTAATGATGGAATATAACATGACCTTCTCTGAATGCCAATGCTTTTGGGTTAACCAAACATGCCTCTTGGGTTGTGATGAATGCCAGGCTGCACCAGTTGATCCTTAAGGCATTTTAGGGAGAAATAAAAAATGTAAAAGGAAAGAAGCCTAGGTAGGAAACACCTGGTAAAATGCTTTCACACTGAATGAACCAGGGATATACAAATGTCAATCATATCAAAAACTTCAATAGCTTCCCACAGAAATTAAGAGGAAATTGCTAAATTAAAAAATGGCTTTAGAAAATAGGTGATGTTAATGATCTTCCCCACCTCTCCATTCCTCTGGATGTATGTAAGCTATTTGCATTGATTTCTCAAAATGCTCAACAGAAATACAACTTGGATAGGCAGAATTAATATTATCAAAATGGCCATACTTCCAAAGGTGCTATACAGATTTAATGCAATTCCAATTAAAATCTCAATGACATTTCTCATAGAAATAGAGAAACAATCATGAAATTCATCTGGAAGAACAAAAGACCCAGAATAACCAAAGCAATCCTGGGCAGGAAGAGTGATGCAGTAGGTATCACAATACCAGACCTTAAACTATACTACAGAGCAATAGTAACAAAGACAGCATGGTATTGGCACCAAAATAGACAGGTAGACCAATGTACAGGATAGAAGACACAGAGACATACCCACATAAGTACAGTTATCTAGGTGCCAAAAACTTACAATGGTGAAAAGATAGCCTCTTCAACAAATGGTGCTGGGAAAACTGGAAATCCATATTCAGCGAAATGAAATTAAACCTGTATCTCTCACTCTATACAAAACTCAACTCAAAATGGATCCAGGATCTAGGAATTAGACCTGAGACCCTTCACCAAATAGAAGAAAAAGTAGGCCCAAATCTCCATCACTTTGGCTTAAGATGAGACTTCCTTAACAAGACCCCCATAGCGTAAGAAATAAAAGCAAGAATCAATAAATGGGATAGATTCAAACTAAAAAGCTTTTTCTCAGCAAAGGAAACATTCAGTAATGTGAAAAGAGAACCTACAGAGTGGGAGAAAATCTTTTCCACACACACTTCAGACACAGAACTAATCACCAAAGTTTATAAAGAAGTTAGAACATTTTACAACAAAAATACAAAGAGCCCAATCAATAAATGGGCTAAGTGGGCTAAGGAACTGGGCAGACACTTCACAGAAGAAGATATATATGTGATCAACAAATATATGAAAAAGTGCTCATCATCCCTAGTAATTAGAGAAATGTGAATTAAAACCACCCTAAGATTTCATCTAACTCCAATTAGAATGACTATTATCAAGAACACAAGCAATAATAAGTGTTGACATGGATGTGGGGAAAGAGGCACACTCATACATTGCTGGTGGGATTTCAAATTGATGCAGCCACTCTGGAAAGCAATGTGGAGAGTCCTCAGAAAGCTTGGAATGGACCCACCATTTGACCCAGCTGTCCCACTCCTCGGTTTATAACCAAAGGACTTAAAATCAGCAAACTACAGTGATGCAGCCACATCAATGTTCATAGCAGTTCAATTCACAATAGCTAGATTATGGAACCAACCTAGTTGTCCTTCAACAGATGAATGGATAAAGAAAACCTGTGGTATATATATATACAATGGAATATCACTCAGCCATAAAGAATGAAATTACGACATTTCCAGGTAAATGGATGAGGTTGGAAAATATCATGCTAAATGAGATAAGCCAATCCCAAAAAAACAAATCATTTTCTCTGATAAGTGGTTGATGATACATAACAGCAGGGTGGAGAGGGCAAGAGAAGAATGGAGGAACTTTGGATGGTGTAGAGGGAAATGAGGCAGGAGGGTGTGGGGGTGAAAAGATAGTAGAATGAAACAGACAGTATTACCCTATGTATGTGTATGATTACATGAATGGTGTGAATCTACATTGTGTTCAACCTTAGAAATGAAAAGTTGTACCCCATTTGTGTACAATGAATCAAAATGCATCTGTAAAAATAAAAAAAAAAAATTAGAAAAAAAAGAGATACAACTATTACCCAACCTGACTGCATTAGTACACAAAGATGTTTGCATCCCACACAGGCCAAAATGCCAGGATTCCTCACACAGGCCAAAATGCCAGGATTCCAATGCAGAAGGTGGCAGATGGGATGTGCACAAAAAAAGGAACTTTCCAGGGAGATCTGATCATTGTTCTACTTATTCTGGCCCAAATTGCCCATTGCAAGAGGCTTTATCACCCACTTTTGTTAAGTTTCCATTTGAGACCGGAAGTTTACACAACTCCCATTGTAGCCGACTTAAGCTATGAGTAATGGAAACATCTTTTTCACCTTTCATCAGAAATTCTTTTCAAAGGACCTACAAATATTGGCATTTTTTTTTTTTTTTTTTTTTTTTTTTAGCCTTAAATATTTGGTCTCTTGTTGGAGACTATACAAACCAGATTTTCATTTCAGGAGACTCACTCTCACAAGGAACCTGTTTTCTGTAGGGTTTCAATGTGCAGGGTAACCTCATAAGACCACACAGAGCTCTCTTCCAAAGGCCAAACACCAGAAATGTTTAAAAAGGAAAATAATCCTCAGAAGAGTTATTAGCATAACTGAATTTTCAGCTAGTTCCTAGCTAAAAGAAAGAACCTGCAAAAATATGATCTGAGAAACAAGCCCACATTCACCCTACCTGTATCCTCACTTGAGGGAGGCCATGTACTTTGTTGATCTCTAATGTTCTGCAAGTCTATTTAATGTAAAATTCCAATTCACCAGGTCTTCTAGAGCTAATACCCCCAATCATTTGTATTCATCCTTGCCTGAGAGGATGTAGAATTAAAGATAAAGGGTTCAAAGTGGAGAATTTCAAGGGGGGAGCTCTCTTCCTGATAAGGCAGTCTTCCAATAAGCCAGTTATTAATAAATAACCCACACCTGCCTTTACAGAAAGTAAGTCAAACCCAAGAACATTGTAGTGAACACACAAAATGTGAGAGATAAGTCAAGAGAAGGAAGGATATATATTTATAATAATGTGCATTGAAAGCACAGGCTGAATAAGAAACGATTTCAGTGTTTGTGTTTGCTATCTCTCAATCTCTTTACATAAACTTGGCAAAGTCTCTTTGAATAACAGCATGAATAATCAAATTGTGAATTACCCTAAAGCCAAGCCAACTATTAGTTGTCTTTCTGTCTTTCCAAGTACATTTTGCACAGCAATCCAGACTTGGGCTCATGCTGCTGTATTATAAATCACTGGTCTATGCAGCCGGCTCTCTTTCTCCCCCATCGCCCCACAGATCGGGGATCTAAAAAGCAGAATGAGCCATAACTCATCTCTGTACTCTGAGGAGGCAGCAGTGTCTGAACAAAACTCATAAAATGAGTAAATGGATGGATGAATGAAGGAACCAATGAAGAACAAATTAGGTTTTGATTCACATGCTGTGTGCTACTCAGAAATTTTTAGATAAAACAAAGAGGTACATAAACCAACATGTTGTTTCCCAGAGGAGAGAAAGGACCACAGCTGTAGCAAGGGGGTCACCATTTTTGCACATTTTTATGTACAGTTTTGAAACACACCACTCTATATCAATGTATGACATGCTAATAAAGTAACACCCTTCCCTTAACCAGATAAAAGACCCACAGTAACAAATGCTTCCCTCCCTCCTTGGGTGAGGACAAGTTGGTCTAACATGACCCAATAGAAGTATAATGAGAGTCACTTATGAAATTTAAAATTTCTATCATTAAACATGTAAAAAGAATCAAGAGAAATTATTTTAATAAAATATTTTAACTGAATACATCCATAATATCATTTTCAAAGGTAAATGTGAAAAATTGTGATGCTTTAATTTCTTTTATTTATACAACTGTATTTTTATATTCACAGCAAGTCTTGATTCAAACTATCTATACTGCAAGGACTTGACAGCCACCTGGGGCTAGTGGCTACCACATCAGACAGCAAAAGATTAGAAAATGAATTTAGTGCTCCTCTATAGCAACTACTTTTAGTTCAAGTTTCTGTTATCTTCCACCCATCCCATGACTCTGAATCATTTATCCTGACATTATCAGAATGCTTGGAATGCATAATTTCTTCTAAGTCAAATCAAATCTTGTTTTTTTTTTAAGTTGTCCTTGAACCTTTATTTATTTATATGCAGTGCTGAGACTTGAACCCAGTGCCTCATGCATGCTAGGCAAGTGCTATACCACTGAGCCACAACCCGAGCCCATCAAATCTTGCTTTGAAGGGTATAGGAAACACATTCTAAAAGCAGAGACACAAAATGGGTTTTATCCTCGTCTCTCACATGAAGAAGTTGGATGGTCCCATGGCTAATAAGTCTTCAGGCCACAGATACAACCTAGGTCTGTAGGACACCTGCTCCCACGCAATTCCGTGGCTGCCCTCTCTTAGAAATCAGAACATAGTGCTTCAGAGCAGGGAGAAGCAGCTTGCTTAGGTTCTGAAGAGAAAGAATCTCGTTTTAATATGCTTACCCAATTCCTGCCCCAAAGTCCAAATGGCTTGTTGGGGATAAGAAAGAGGTTAAGTCTCAAAGGAAGTTATTTCCCCAACTTGAAAGAAACACTTGGTTCTCTTCCAAAGGCAGGAGGACCTTTTACAAACAAATCAATTCCTCATTTTTAAAGAACAACAATTTACAGCATATATGCTGGCTCAAATGCCACCTCTGAGAAAATGTCATCATCAAAGCCAAGTGCAGCCACTGAGCCTCCAAACAAGATAGGATCTTATCAGAATTCATATAAAACAGCTGTCTTTCCCTCTATTTTCTATGGAGTTCAACCTTATGTGCTATTTCTTGTTTTAGTAAACATACAAAATGCTACTCCAGTAATCAGAAAACCACATTTTTTTTTCCTAATGGCTCCTCTCTTCCTGATTCTTTGCTCATAACCTTCTGACTTAGTGGGTTTAGTCAAGTGAAGGGTTCAATTGTTGGAAGGCCTCTTTCATTCTACCAACCTCCCCCGTGCATGAGAGTGCACCCCATCCCCACGTTTTCCCATGTTGCTCTCCACCGCCCTCACTACCACCCCCACTGCCTAATCCCACCCTCCTTACCCACTAAGGAAAATACATCCGGAAGACAGAGTTAGCGATGCTGAGAGTCAGAAGATGTGGATTTTACTTTCTCAGTTTTAATATGACTTTAAAATTTATTACTTAAAATGATAAATCTGAAATTTTTGTGTTTCCTGGAGGAGAGAGCAAATGAGTGGCTATGTTGGTATTCTTGTGAACCAGGTTTCACTATGGGAGAAGAGAGAAATATGGACGGGGCAGAGTGAGGTGAGGAAAACAGCTGTGCTGGATTTAAGCTTGAGACTCATGGTTCAGATGTCTGCAAGTGTTGGTGTGTGAGCGAGTGTGCTTGTGCGTGTGCGTGTGCGTGTGTGTGTGTGTGCATGTTTGTTTCCTTGGCTCTGCCCAAAATAAGGGTAGATACATGTCAGCCAGTAGCAGCAAGCTCACCTGGCATACAAGTCCCCCGAGGAGGGAGCCCCGTCTCCCTGGAGAAATGGCCATGTCCAAGACTAGGACAGAGGATATAAAAGTTGACCTAAAGCCGCATGCACCAGAAAGTGCAAAAAGGACAACAAGGAACATAGAAATAACTTGAAGGGGCTCCCACTGGTCAATTTCCATTGTCAAAGAGTAATTATAATGATATATTGGGGGGACAAAGGAAGCAACAGGAACCAAGTGAGGTTTTAGTTCTGTGATAAAATGTAACTAACATAAAACTCAGTTTTAATCATTTTCATGAAGGGTACCGTTCAGTGACACTAAGTGCATTCACACTGTTATGCAACCATCACCACCATCAGTCTCCAGAACTCTTTCATCTTCACAAACCAAAACTCTATGCCCTTAATAAATAACAGCTATCCATTCCCCTCCTCCACTCCCAGGCAACCACCTGGGCATCTCAGTGAAGTTAGCTACTCTAGGTACCTCACTCACATAAGGGGAACTAAAAACACTTGTCCTTTTGTGTCTGGCTTATGTCACTTAGTATATTATTTCCAAAGTTCATTTGTACTGTAGCATATGTTAGAATTTCATTTCCTTTTAAGGTGCAATAATATTCAATTATATGTGTACATCACAATTTTTTTGTTGTACATGAGAGTGGTGTGTATTTTGACATATTAAACATACATGGAGTGTAATCCATTACAATTTTTAAAAATATTTTGGTTGTAGATGAATTTAATATGTTTATTTACTTTTTATGTGGTACTGAGGATCGAACCCAATGCCTCACACATGCGAGTTAAGCATTCTACCACTGAGCCCCAGCCACAGCCCACCCATTATAGTTTTGATCCCATTCTTGTGGTTGAAAATGACGTGGAGTTACATTGGTCATATATTCATACATAAGCATAGAAAAGTTATAGCCAATTCATTCTACTGTCTTTCCTATTCCTATCCGCCCTCCCTTACCTTCATTCCCCTTTGTCTAATCCAGTGAACTTCTATACTTCCTCTTCCTACCCACCCTTGTTATGGGTTAGCATACACATATCAGAGAGAACATTCTGCCTTTGGTGTTTTTGAACTGGCTTATTTCATTTAGCATAGTATTCTCCAGTTCTATCCATTTACTGGCAAATGCCATAATTTCATTTGTCTTTATGACTGAGTAATATTCTATTGTATTTATATACCACATTTTCTTTATCCATTCATCTGAATCCATAACTCAGCTATTGTGAATTGAGTTGCTAAAAACACTGATGAGGTGGCATCACTATAGCATGTTGATTTTAAGTCCTTTGGGTATAAGCCAAGGAGTGGGATAGCTGGGTCAAATGGTGATTCCATTACAAGTTTTCTGAGGACTCTCCATACTGCTTTCCAGAGTGGTTGTAACAATTTGTAATCCTGCCAGCAATGCATAAGTGAACTTTTTCCCCCACATCTTCACCAACATTTATTGTTACTTGTATTCTTGATAATTGCCATTCTAACTGGGAGTGAGATGGAATCACAGTGTAGTTTTAAATTGAATTTCTCTAATTGCTAGAGATGTTGAACATTTTTTCATATTCTTTTGACCATTTGTATTTCTTCTTCTGTGAAGTGCCTGTTCAGTTCCTTTCCCTATTTATTGATTCAGTTATTTGTTCTTTTGGTATAAAGTTTTATGAGTTCTTTGTATATCCTGGAAATTAATACTCTGAGGTGCACATGGTAAGATTTTCTCCCTTTCTGTAGGCTTTCTGTTTATGTTCTTGATTGTTTCCTTTGCTGTGAAGAAGCTTTGTAGTTTGATACCATCCCATGTTGATTCTTGATTTTATTTCTTATGCTTTAGGAGTTTTGTTGAGGAAGTTGGTTCCTAAGCTGACACCATGGAGAGTTGGGCCTACTTTTTCCTCTATTAGGCACAGGGTCTCCAGGTCCTTGATCCACTTTGAGTTGAGTTTTGTGTAGGGTGAGATATAGGGGTTCAATTTCAATCTAGCATATGGATTTCCAGTTTTCCCAGCACCATTTGTTGAAGAGGCCATCTTTTCTCCAATGTATGTTTATGGCACCTTTGTCTAGTATGAGATAACTAGATTTATGTGTACACATTTTGTTGACCCATTCATCCATCATCAATGGACATGTGGGCCGTACCCACTATTTGGCTATTGTGAATAATGCTGCTATGTTTATGGATATTAAAATGAGTCCCTGTTCCAAATTCTTTTTGTATATATCTAGAAGAGATAGTTCTATGTTTAATTTTTTGAGACCTATTGAATTTCTAAAAAGAAAGAGAAGGAATATGTACCGTAAAAAATACTGCCAGCTAATAAACATAAAATATCTAACCATTTAAAAAGTCTCCATTTTGCACCCATCTATGCAATGCATTTTCCTGGCAAGGATCGTCACTGAGCATTAGTGGATGGAGAACAGGATATCCACACAATGGCACAGATCACCCTAAATACTACCTACTAACCACTAAGCACAGGTATGTACACACAACATCTGTGTAGAGGTATCTGGTGAAAATCCAATTGATTAACACTTTTTATCTGTAATAGTGAGACAAACTGGGATTAGGTACTTTTTAAGTTAAAAAAAATTTTTTTTGCAGTACTGGGGATTGAACCCAGGATCTCACCCATGATAGGAAAGTGCTCTACTTCTGAGCTACATTCCCCTTTTTAATTTTATTTTGAGACAGGGTCCTGCTGAGTTGTTGAGTCTGGCCTCAAAATTATGATTCTCTTGCCTCAGTCTCCCAGGTAGTTGGGATTACAGGTGTGCACCACCAAGCAGGCTATTAAGTGCTTCTTAAAGCACCTGGTGGGAAGGACATGTCACCATGTAGTGGTCTTTATTTTCTAATAGCAGTTTTATTGAGATATAATTCACTTTCCATACACACAGCACTTATAATGCATAGTATACAATACATTGATCTTTTTGTATATTCACAGAACTTGTGTAATGACCAAAATAATTCTTAGAACATCTTCATCATTCCCAAAAGAAACTGTACACCCATTGGCAGTCACTCCACCTGTTCTCCAACTCCTCCAGCCCTGGACCAATTTCCTTTAGGTCTCTGTGAATTTGCTTATTCTGGAAATTTCCACATAAATAAAATAATGCAATGCTTGGCCTTTTACGATTGATTTCTTCCATTTCGCATAATGCTTTCAAAGTTCATGTATGTTGTAGCATGTGTCAGCCCCTCTTGTGACCAAATAATGTTCCAGCATATGGGCATGCCAAACATCATATCATAGCTACAAAGCAAATTTTCTCACATGTGATAATGGTACTGTGGAGATTGAGGAGGATACACTGGTTCTGAGGAGGTACGTGGTGAAAAAGGGTAATATAAGAGCCACAGGTTATTTTTACTCAGGTAAAGAAAAAGTGTGTGTGTTGTGCACATGTGCAGGGGGAATATCATAAGATGTGAATTATTGTCTTGAGGATATATGAGTGTTCGTTGTGCTAGTCTGTCAAAATTTTTTCTCATTTTGACATTTTTCTTTTAAAAAGTTAGGGAGAAAAGTTAGTTGAAGAAAACAAATAAGAAATTCCCTATGTTTCAGAAAGCATGAATTTAAAAATATAAAGAGGGGCTGGAGTTGTGGCTCAGTGGTACAGCGCTTGCCTGGCATGTGTGAGGCCCTGGGTTCAATACACAGCACCACATATAAATAAATTTAGAAAAAAGAATTTACTGACAACTAAAAAAATTTTTTAAAAGATAAAAATTAAAACAAAATTTTTATCTTTTAAAATTTTTTAAAAGATAAAAAAAAAAAATACAAAGAAAGATTGCCTCCTGGATTTCTCTAGTATGGTCTTCACTTCTGACATCAGAGTCTCGATTTAAGATGTAAAGATGTAAAACAGATCTTTACTGAGATTACGTCCAGTTTTCCTCCTCATTGCCCAGGGCACATCTCTAAGTTCATTAGGCCTTAGCTAATGGAACCATGAAAAGCTCTGAATTGACCTAGAAGATACCTCAGTCCTTCAAGCTCTGAAATCCCATGACTATACATCGTACTTTTTGAGGGGCATTCAGTATGCATCTTCCTGTGAATGCATAGTCCACCTTACGTAGCCTCTGCTTTCACATTTGAAAATATTCAGAGGGGAAAAAACATTTCAGCACTGAGCATTCAAAGACTATTTTTTGGGTCATGATTTCCTAAACAATATAACTATTTATAGAACACTTACATTGTTCACGGTATTACAATTAATATAGAAATGATTTAAGGTATATAGGAGGATGTGCATAGTCTCTATGCAAATCTTCTGGATGCCATTTTACATAGGAGACTCAGACATCTATGAACTTTGGTGTCCATGAGGAGTCCTGATTTCTTCAGAGAACTTGAGACAGAATGAGTGCTCTATTTCAATATTAACCAAGAATCTTTGATCGCATTTAAGCAGATTAGCTAGAACACGTTGGGAACATCCCATGGGGTTTTATCCAAAGCACACTGCCCTTGGATAGGTCCTGTTTCGTAATTAGGTTTCATTCCCAGTCAGTGGCCTCTGGGCATCTCACCAAGGAGCAAGCCTCCATCCCTGACCCAAGATGCCCCTGGGACAGGCCGGGAGACAGAGATGGAATGTTCCCTTTGGCCCTTTCTATATCAGGCTCCTAGGATATAATTAGGAGGCAGCTCCCAGAACAGATGTACGGGGAGTTAGGTTGGAAAGCAGCCACAGGAGAAGGGGGAGAAGAGGGAAGAGGCCTGTTGTCTGGAGATGTTTCATGATTCGAAAACGATTTGATAAGTGATGAAGCAGCCTGGTCCTTGGGGAGCAGGGGGGTTGCTCTCAGAATGAGCCAAACTGAGGTGGGGGTCAAGTTCTCTTCCAATAAGAGATAGAGCTCAGTAGAGTTAGATCCCAGGTCCCACCATTACAGGGCACCGACATTTTCTCATTTCAATTAAAAAAAAAAAGTTGACTCTACTCTTACAAAATTCTAGAATATCCTTACTGTTTTACTCTGCAAATTCAAAGGATGGGATTTCCATTCTGTATACAGTTTGGAAATTAAAGATCATCTAGTCCAATTCCTTCATTTTATAAACAAGGAAGTAGGATCAGAGAGGGCCACTAACTTGTCCAGGTTATCTGGCTAACTAGTCATGAAAGCACAATTCTCATTCCTGCTTTGCTCTACTTTACTCTTAGACTCCAAGCGTGTCAAAGAGAAGGAGGGACAAACCACCTCCACATGGGCCCCTTTCTCTTTCCATTTGAAGGCTTTGGGGATGAGGAACCTCCTCCCCAGAATAATATGGATTTGAAGTTGTTGTTAAAGAGACTAAAGGAGTCTTTGTCATTTATGAGTGATCTTAAGATGCTCATATTTATTTTTAAATTAAAATGTATCATTTGAATTGCATTTTTTAAAAGTAAAAAAGAAATATAGTAAGATAACGTACATCCTGCAACTGTGAGAACCTTGATTCACATTTTTAAAAATAAACTGGGACAACAGAATAATCAACAGTGATTATCTCTTCTCCGAACTGATCATTTAATAGTTGTTAGTTCGTGAAAAGGTAATATGTAAGTAGGTATGTACCTACATATTTTTTTATTTCTAAAGGGACATCACTATATCCATATACCCATACACACTTCCACATCTCACTTTTTGTTTGTGTGCTATACTCTGATAAAATTTCTATATAAATGGATACAGCTATACCTCATTCTCTTAGAGAATTTAAGCATCTGGAAATGAGTCCTTCTTATACCACTATCAGAATATACTCCTCAGCTTTGATTTGATCTTTCCCGGCACCAATTTGAAAGTCATTGTCATGCTTTGATTGTTTCAAACTGTGAAATGAATTTTAAGTGGTGTCTAACTTGCTGGCTTCCCTTTTCTAGGAAAATAAAAGAAAAAATATTCTCTGTGCAACCATTTCTAATCCACTCACCAGAAAGTTCTCATCAAACTTTATCCTGTGGATACACTAATCCTGATATTGTTCTGGTTTCTTTAACTGCATGACCCCTGTTGTAAATACAAATAAAGAGAATGCTGACAGTTGTGTAAGCAAGCTGGATCTCAGCCAGAGAGAAAGGAATTCAAAAAAGTGGCCAGGAACAGAGATTTTGAGACAGAGAATCCTGCATTCAAATCATTTACTGCCTTCATAATCAAACCTTTAAATGATGTGTTAGGATCACTCCTTGAGAGGCATGAAGCCCAGTGGTTAGCAGCTCTACTTGGAACATCAGGCCACTGGGGCTCAGTCCTGCTCTGACACATGTACCTGTATGATCTCGAGAAGTTATTTAACTTCCATAAACCTCAGTGTCCATAACTTTAAAGTGAGGACAACTAACAGAACCACATTGAACTGTTTAGGATAAAATGACATATACTCAATAAAGCATGCACACAGTGCCTGGCATGGATTCACACCTGTTTCAGTCCCCAGACAATACATGGTGCTGACTTGTAGGGAGCTCTCGAGGCACTGGAAGTTAGCCTGTGCTCCCAAGTGACACAGGTCACACCTGGGACACTTTCCTTTTAGAGGCACGTCAATTGAGTAACACTCCTGGCCTCTGCCCCTCCATGTCTTTTGCTCTTCTCTTCTGTCTTAGAGGCCTGGTTTCTTCCAGAACTTGACTTATGGGTAAAGCTATCATGCTCTGGGATGGGAACTGGGAAGGTCACATGACTAGTGATGAGCTGCTCTCTCCAAGCTTTAGCACCAGGCGCCATGACATATCATGGTCACTTTGTTTTCCTTCCTTATTTTGCAGTTATTTTAGAACTTGGTTGGTGAAGAGGATATTGAGTCTCTCTTCTAGCTCATAAACAAGCTCTTCCTTCCCTTCAGCACTACATTTTGGTCCTGTGGGATTCCAAAACAGCTGCCTGGTGTCTCAGCTTGAGAAAAATCATTGCAATGGACTTAACTTTCACAGCAAGAGCACATGTGCATTTCACCAACCATCCCAAAGTGCTAACCACGGTCAATCCCAAGCTTCCCACACTGGATTTAGAGTCCATGACCACACAAGGCTGTTGGTTATCTTGCAACTCAGAAGCAATATTACTGACTGTAAATTATTTCTTTGGGAAAAGAAAAACATGGCCATGTGGACTCCCTGTTGCTTTTTTACCCAAAATACAGTCCCAAATCAAGAAGGTAAAATTATATCATGTCTGAGAACAGCAAGGCCATCATCTGTGATGGTGGGTATTGCTGCCTTCTTCAGACAACTTTGTGTTTATGATATTATTGTCACACTGTATTATAATGTCATTTGCTTCAAAAACATTTGTTGAGCCCAAAGGGGCAAAGAGAGAACATGATTCCCCATCTCAAAGAAATCTTAGTCTTAAGTGGAAGAGGCACATAAATGAAAAGCTATAATGTAACAGACTAACTCTGGGGGCATTGAGAGGAGTACTGACCCATGGAAAGGTGGAAAGAGGGGGCTGTCAAAGTCTTTTACAATGAATAGGATATCATTACCTATGTGCATATACGACTGCATGACTGGTGTAACTACATCATGTATAACCAGAAGAATGAGAAGTTATACTCCATTTATGTATCATGTGTCAAAATGCATTCTATTGTCATGTGCAACTAATTAGAACAAAATTTTTTAAAAGTCTTATACAGTATTGAATGCCTTATTCAAGACCAATAAAGGAAGTTAGCTATTTATGAGTGTAAAGGGAGTAGTGAGGAGGATGCTCCAACAGATGGAGGACCCGAGGTCATGGGGAGTCATGATCCAATAGGGGGAGGAGATGAGAATGAACAGTTTGTCAGAAATAAGTTCAGAAGAGGCCAGAATGTGACTCTAAGGTCACCTGTGTGAGTTCATTTAAAAAATCAGATTCCTCTGTCCCAGGAATTGGCTCACCAGTGCACAGGCTCCTGGCCAATTGTCCAACATCCAGGTCAGACCCTTGAGCTGCAATGGTAGGTAAAAGCAGATACAGTTGTGGGATTTCCTGGATTTTGCATTCTACTGGAGGACAAGAATGACTAGACTAGGCAAAGAGAGATGGGAGCAGGCAGAAGAGAATGTGCAAAATCTGGAGCTTGAAGGAGCATCGAGAACGCTAAGGCCAAAGGAAGGAGGTCACTATGGTCAGAGCAGATGAACAAGCAGCAGATCCGTGATGATCCTACTGCCAACAACTACGATGCTTGCAGAAACAAAGATCCATCTGTGTTACTGGTGGTCCCCATCCCCTGGCCCCCAACTAAAAGACCAGAACTCAGGGTGATTAAACCATCTATCACCTCAAACAACAATCATCGCTTTGTGGTGAAACATCCAAAATCCTTTCTTCTAGCTATTTTGAAATATGTTATTGTTAATTATAATCACGCCATTATGCTCTGCAGCAATAGAACTATTCTTCATAACCTTAGCTTTGTACTCACATGTATCAAAACATCTCTTTGTACCTCATAACTTTGTATGACTATGTATCAATTTAAATATTTTTAATAAAAATTTTATATTCCAAAACTATGATATAACAGCATGATATTTCTGATTCTGTCCATCCAGAAATACATACATATATATGCATGCATGTATGCCTCGCCTCTGTCTGATGCTGAAGGAAACAGATGAATATAGCACTGCTCTTAAGGAGCTCAGAGTGAGCTGGAAGAGAAAGCCCTGGAATGGAGCCTCACACCTTAAGGAGAGATGAGCACCGACAGATGCATGAGACACAGGACCTGAGAGTACTGCAGAGAGTCACTGAAGACTTAGGGACTGTGAAGAAACCTTCACCTGGGGATCCCTCCTTCAAGGGAAACAGAGCCTCTATTAAATCTTTGATGCCCTGGGACACTAGATGAATTGCCTATTTTCTTTTCTTGGGCTCAACCTTTAGAAATTTCTGAGCTTGTGCTATTCATTTAATTCATAAAACAAATATTTATCAAGTGACTACCATTGCTATTGAGTGGGAAGATCTCTAAGCTCTCTTGGTGGAAATCACTATTTGACATTAGCCATTTACATCAATATTGAGTAGCAGAAGGACCACCCACCTGGAAACTGGGAAGTAAAGTTGTCAGTTATGGGTTGTCGTAATTAAATTTAAAGAGATCTTGACCTTGCATGGTGGCAGGGTGAGGGACATCAAGTCACACCTTTGATGACAGTGACAAGAGTCATCTCTGGCCAAATATAGAAGAAAAAAAACCCTCTAATGACAGTAATGACAACTTATCTCTTGTAGATGGGAAAGTGAGGGGCATAATTCAGAGGGACCAGCTCCTGGTTTCCCTTGACACAGAGCCTGCTGTCAGGGTAGACCCAGACATGTGGATGCAGAGCCACCCAAGAGGCTGGTGCAGTCTGGACCTTTCTCTCGGAAGGAGGTGGTGGAGAAATCTCAGAAACAGCATTGTTGGTTAGGGTCTGTAATCTTTTAACCTTGTCATTTCCAAATCTAAAATAAATCAAGCAACCTGAAAGCCATTGCATGAATTCCACCGAATCTCCCTGCCATTCTGACCTAAGCTCTCGGTGAGGACTTTCCTGTCCACTCATGTTTATTCTAGTGTGTGATGATGTGCAAGAGCAGAAGATGAGGATCCAGCATCCACAGGAAAGGCAATTAAGACAGGCGTGGTGGTACACACCTGTACTCCCAGCAGCTGGGAGGCTGAGGCAAGATGATTGCAACTTAATGATAATCTATCTCAAAATAAAAAATAAAAAGAAATGGGGAGGTAGCTCAGTGGTACTGCTCACTGAGATTCAATCTCCAGTACTTAAAAAAACAAAAAGGAAATAGCTATTAAAACCCTAAAGAGGTGTTATCTTTAGAAAAGAAGCAAGGACACACACATTGTAGAGCATGGATGTCTTCACTGTGAGTCTGAGGAATGTGTTTTTTCTGGTTCTTATCCTGGTAACTTTTAATGTACCTGAAAAGAATGCCTAGATTATAAGGCAAAACAACTTGATATTTTATACACAACATTGTTCTTGACATAGTGTTTTATTAACTAGAAGCTTTGGCTTTTTTAAAAAAGAGGAACCTGTTAGGACACAGAAAAATATGTTTTTGCTTCTAAAGGTAGTTATCATATGTTTAAATTTTGCAGTATCCACAGGAGCCAACCTAGCCCTTGATGGAAGAAGGAAATAAAAACACTGAGAGCTTTGGTGATCTGCCCAAGACTGTCGAGCACATAAATGACAGGACAGGAATTCAATTTCATGCCAGCTCTCGTCCCATCCTAGTACACCAAGAGCTAACTTGACCTTGGAATGAAAGACTTTCTTGTTTGCGGGTAATTATTAACATTGTGGAGGGATCCACGCATCAAATAATCCAAATGATGATGATGAAGGAGGAGGAGGAAGAGAAGAAAGAAGAGGAAGAGGAGGAGGAAGAGGAAGAAGAGGAAAAGTTAGAAGGAAGAAGAGAAAGAAGAAGAAGCCACAGAGTAAGGGGACACCTCTACACAGCTGAACAGCAGAGACAGTCCATGCCAGCACAGAGCTGAGATGCAGAGAGAGGAGCAGGAGTTCAGGGCCTGGGGAGCTGGTAGCCACTGGTCAACCATGAGGTCTCCCACACAGGCTGTCGACATCCAGCTACTTTGACTGCCTCAACGTGACTTAGTGGCAGCTAAAACACAGCAGAGGTATTCCTATTATGCTCGACCTTTGGGCAACTGACCCCATCTTGACCATTTAAATGATTAGAAGACCAGAAGTGCTTTAAATTTGTTATAAGTAGAAAAACCAATCATCTTCCTATCTTTAACAGATTGTAACTTCCTAATCAGATAATCTACATGGTCAGGTTAAACAAATGCATCTTGACTTCTAATTACAGAAAATAAGTGCCAAAATAGTTCAAATTTTTATTTTGGGAAAACCCAAAGCAACTGTTAAACACTAAAGCTATTTTACATTAGTATAGATTGTTCTCAACCTGACACAGTTTAGGTGCCAGAAATCAAAATAAAGTACGCAAGATACACAGAGTTGCTGAGAACATTTCAGCTCTGAAAAGAACCATCAGTGGAGAATGTAAACTGTCCTTGGCTTCTAATGACTATGATTTTTGCTCTAAAGGAAGGTTTACTGGTCAAAAGAGAGAGAGAGAGAGAGAGAGAGAGAGAGAGAGAGAGAGAGAGAGAGAGAGAAGAAAAAATTGCCTTTCAACAATTTGTTTTTGGTTGTATATCGTTACCTTACTTCATTTGAAACCACCCCCATTTGCCACACTATGGCCTTGAGGAAATATCGTAATGCAGAGAGGATACTTTCTATAGTATTTTTCCTGGGATACTACTGCAGAGCTTATTAACCAGTTAATAATAAATAAATTCTGGGCTGGGGTTGTGGCTCAGTGGTAGAGTGCTTGCCTACCACATGTGAGGCGCTGGGTTCGATCCTCAGCACATTAAAATAAAATAAAGTTATTTAAAAAATGTTTGACTCACTTAAAACAAATCTACCTCTAAATTCAATAATACCAGGTGAACACGTGAATCCCTTGGCAGGACTCCACAACAACCCCATGGGTACAATTTAACTTCCTGGCACATGTTTATGACTTCTGTTCCTAAGTGAAGTCACTGGGCATCCAGAGAAGGCAGCACTGTGAGAACAGAATTGACACATCTCTGCTGCCTGTACCAGCAGAAAACTAGGGGCAACTCCTCCACGAGGAGAAAGCAACAGTCAAGGATTTGGGCTCCAACAAGGATTTTCCCAGCATCATGAATATTTCTAATTTTTTTTAAGCATTTTAAATTGTGAGAGAAGTTCACATTATTTCCCTTTGCATTTTAGGATAACAATAAAGTTGGATGCAATCTAAAAGATTCAGGAGAAACATCTGGCTTATGTAGAATGAATGGATACATGTTCAAATACACTGAATGCTCACACTAGTTTCTGGATTGTTAGAGAGATTCCCCTTTTGGGGTGTTAGAGGATTTCTTTGGATATGATAGGTACAAACTCAGTTTTCAGAAAGAAGAAGAAAGTATTTTGTTAGTCAGAAGGGTCTCATTACTCACTATTAACCCTAAGACTTCATTTTGCAATTCAGACTTAAAGGAGAGTGGGCAGTCAAGTTTGGTCGAGATGGCAATTAAAGAGAAAACCAGTTCTTTTTCATCTCAATCTTTATTTTTCAAATTCATCATTTCAAACTCTGCTTTAGGGCAATTTTCACACTAACTGTTTAATTGATTAATGAATTTAACTAATTGGGATAAATGAAAAAGCTCCTGCCCAGGATTTGAATACAGAATTTGTTGTTTTGATGTGACACCAGGTAAAACTTCAAGTTCTCAGGAAGGAGAAAAATGTACCATGTGATTTTTAATATCCAAGAGGACATGAGAAGCAAGGCCCAAGTTTAACATTTGCCAAAGAACCAGAAACCCTGGGCTATAGCCAAAGTCACAATGTTGGCCTCACTGTTCCCAAAGGTTCATGCAGAATCTGACTTTTCAAATTAGATGAGGAAGTGGGACAGAAAAATACATTTCAACAGATGTTTTAAAAGTTAGAAAATAAGAGGCTTAAAATATTCCAAGCCCTGAGAAATCCTTCTTGAAAATTGACACAAATTGACCATTTTCACTTAACGGTGCCTGAGCTCACATCAGCCTTTAACAGACACTACTGGTCATTAATCCACCCACTTTCTGAGACTGAAAAGTTGAGCTGGAGGAGTTACACACACATACACATGAGACAGCACCAAAGGTCTTTTTGTGTTAAAAACCATACATGCCTGTGATCCTGCCCCATAAACACCAGTCTTTATTGCTTAAATGTGGAGTTAGGTGTTGGATGCTTCCATTTCATTCCTGATGGATTACCATCTCAGTACATCAAATATCTACTAATGGTGAACAAAAGCGTATACTCAATTGATTTGCTAGTATAATACCTCTAGGGACACTACAAAAATTGCATGACACTGTATCCTAGATGAAGTTGACACTTTGGGTCTGTTATCAAGATAACTGGTGTCCTTGATACTTTTATTGATACAAAAGAAATTATAATTTACACATAGCAACTGCGGGAACAGGAAGGCAAGAAGGTGGTAGCGCTGCCTCTTAGGGAGGAGGAGATGCAGTTCTCTCCTCTGCTCCTACCATTACCCACTGCTAGAAGCTTGTTCAGCATGGTGCTATGCTGGTACTGTGTCCCTTGGAGACAAAGGGACAAAAACAGAATCTGTTTCCAGTTCAAAGATGTCACCTAGAGATGCTGTCAAGGCTGCTGTTATCTAATCTAACCAGCCCAGTGCAGATGAACAAAACACACATCCTCAGTGCTGTTCACTCAACTGATCTTGGGTACATATTAATGTAGTTCTCTTCCCAGAAGAGATTACCAGTAATATCCCTCTCTGCTTTGGAAAAGCTTGATAGGAAAATTTAAAAATCTACCTTTAATTTCAGTAATACCAGATGGACACCTGAATTCCTTGATAGGAAAGCAGAATCCAAATTCAACACTTTCACATAATGGTAAGATATGTACTTGTGGCTCTCAACCTTGGCTTCCTAATGAAAACCATCTTTGAACTGGGAAGTATCTAGAAACCAGTCCAAATGCTGATACTGCATTCCAGAGCAATAACTCCAAATCTCTGGGGTCAGTATTCTGATATCAACATAAAATCCAAAGGTGATTCCAAAGTGTAACTAAGACTAAGAACCACTGTTTTGGAAACTCTAGAGTTTGATAAACCCAGCAGTTGGCAGAGGAGAACTCTGAGGGACTAAATGACAAAAGAATCCATTTACCCACATATCAGACCTGCAAAACTTCAAACAGAACAGGCAGAGGTCCTGGGAGTCAATTTATTCAAAGAACTCAGCCTTCTAGTGGTGGTTGACTGGCCAGCCTAAGCTATCCCTCACAGTGGGACTCAGAATTGTTGGAATTCAGCAACAGGAGACTAAGATGCTTTCTAAAGGGAAATGCAGACCCCACACCTCTAGGAACACTGTGTTCTAAATTGTGTTCTCAGAGTGGAATGTCAGGTAAAAGAATCCTCTGGTTAATTATAAACTCTCCTTTAAAAGCATGTTTGATTGTACTTATTTCATTGTGATGAGCCCTTATAAATTTATGTAAGTTACATGCAAGAGACATTAACATAGTTAAGGGCTCCTATAAGCAAGAGGGTAGGGAAGAAGCTGAAACTGGCTTCCAGAAAAGCCTGTGGACCGTCTTTTATTCTAGAGATCACTAAATATAACTAAAAGGTTTTCAAGAAGTCAGGTAGAGCTGTCCTATGCCCTTGGAAAATTCTAAATCATACAAGCCAATTCTGCAGAACATTAAATGGGGTCAGAATATTTGCTTCAACCCAGTATACACCTGTAATCCCAGCAACTCAGGGAGGTTAAGGCAGAAGGATCATAAGTGCAAGACCAGGCTCCCCACTAGAACAAAAATAAATAAATAAATAAATAGATTTTTTTTTTTTTTTTTTTTTTGCTTCACACAGGACAGCCTCTAAGGAATTTCCCAAGTTCAAGAGGCCAAACAGCACAAAATATGACACTCTTCTGACATCAGAGAAATCATCACAAATGGACATGAATCATAAGCTAACTCAAATGTAGGAGCCCTGTCGCTGAGCAAATGCCTTTGCAATATTTATTCAAGAAGTCATAAATTTTAACGTGCTCATAAAACACTCACAAGAGACATTCATAAAAATTAGGGCCTATCAGTAGAGTGAGCGAATACATATGAATCATTTCTTTGATGTTTTGTTTTTAAAAAATTCAGCAAGGTATAAGAAAATAATCAAGGCTATATCTTAATTGAAAAAAAAGTTGGTTAAAAGTCAACCATACTAAACTACATTTCCAAGAAATTTTCTCTAATAAGAAATCTTTCAAATAATAAGTAAAGATTTCAATAGTAATGATCTAATTAGCATTTACAATAAAACCGTCTAAGATAACTTTTAATTCTCTCCCATATACTTTTAAGAAAGTGTTCCTAGCTATGAAAAAAAAAAAAAAATCCCACACACACCAAAAAGCAGATGATGCAAAGAAATACTCAGCAACAGGAAGCAAGGGAAGGATTTCAGTACTGCAAAATAAACCTAATTAAGGGTTGTTTTCCCCCCTTAATTAAGGTTTGGTTTATCCTTCTTTTCCTCTTTTTTTGGGGAGGGTAGGGTGGGTGGGGATCAAATCCAGGCCCTTGTGCAGGCTAGGCAAGCAATCTACCACTGAACCACACCTACAGTATCATCCCCACCTTAACTAATCGATTATTTCAAGTAATGAAGTACATCATAAAGCAGCTTACATATAGCATGTTTCTTAAACTAATTAATGACTACACTGAAATGTTAATCACTTTATTATTTTATGACTTAAGCATGTTACTAGCTGTTTTAGTCAGCTTTTTCGCTGCTGCAACCAAAAGACCTGGCGAGAACAATTTTCAGGAAGAGTTTATTTTGGGGCTCAGTTTCAGAGGTCTCAATCCATAGATAG
The DNA here is from genome assembly GCF_902686445.1 of Sciurus carolinensis. Classification (NCBI taxonomy): domain Eukaryota; kingdom Metazoa; phylum Chordata; class Mammalia; order Rodentia; family Sciuridae; genus Sciurus; species Sciurus carolinensis. Next base: position 78,198,616 of record NC_062226.1, read on the forward strand.
CCATCTCCATTCCTTGGGGCTCCAGGTGGGGCTGAACATCATGGCGGAAGGGTGTGGTAGAGGAAAGCAGCTCAGAACATGACCATCACAAGGCAGAGAAATAGAGGTTCCCCTCACCACTGACAAAATATATACACCAAAAACACAAGGACCCCCTTTTCCAGCCACACCCTCCCTGCCTACAGTTACCATCCAGCTAATCCCTATCAGGGGGATTAATGCACTATTAGGTTGAGGCTCTCATAACTCAATTAATTCACCTCAAAACCTTGCATTGTTTCACACATGAGCTTTTGGGGGACACCATATATCTAAACCATAACACTAGTCCACAGAGAAAATTTTAAGAATAATAACCCACAGAAAAACAACAGAGAAGAGATGGATGAAAACGACCTAGACAAGCACTAGAACAATGAGTCCATGTTTGGTTTTGAACTTGTCCAGTCATAACTAACGTTTCCTGGGTGCCAGTTAGTTTGTACAGAACTTTCTGTTGCTTGGATTTGCTTATGAAGTACACACAGTGTGTTCCATCTGCATTTAATAGTTGAGGAATGGAAAAATGGGATCCAGCTTCCCCTATGGTCAGGGTCTACAATCTATAGCCCACAGACAATCTGCTTGTGGCTTGAATGAATTTCTATATGGCCAGTAAGCTGGGAATAGTATTTTTGTTGTTTGTGTGTGTGTGTGTTTGTTTTGGGGTTAGTTTTTATGCCTTGTAAATAGAGTTTACAAGTCAGCCATGCTCATGTGTTCACATTCTACAGACTGCCTGTGGTTGCTTTCCATGCTACAAAGCAGAGCTAAATAGTTGTGACAGAGACAGGACAGCCCACAAGGCCAAAAATATTTAATCTCTGGCCTTTTACAGAAAAAGTTTGCTGACTTCTGCCCTAGACCCACAGAGAGCCATGAGCTGAGCCCAGATTTTTGAAAGCCAATCCAGTGTTCTTTCCACTCAATTTTCTGCCTGTCTCTAAGTCATTCCAGTATGTGGTTCTTCCTAGCCATCTGTTTGAAGGATAAGAGAAAGTTTATGGAGCATTAATCTAGACATTTGAAGTAAAAAGGAAGAAGGAGCCAGATACAGTAGATGGGGAGGAGGCAGACGGTACAGCTGACTGGTTTCCTGGTTTCAGGGAGGGTGAATGGAGAAGAGTCCTGCCCAATATGGATCATATCCAGAGTCTCACCCATACCTGATATAGAGAATGGAATTTGAGACTTTTTGAGTTGACGTTTAAATTAGATTTGGGACTCAAGAGTTGAAGTTGGAGTGGGTTAAAACTTTCAGGGATGTTGGGATGGAGTGAATGTATTTTGCATTTAGGGTGAACATGAACCTTGGGAAGCCAGACAACAGACCATACAGGGTGGAACAGTGTTGGCTCTAACATTTAGGCCCACTAAAGTTCAGAATGTAACCTTATTTAGAAACAGGGTTTTGTAAATGTAATCAAGTTAAGAGGAGGTCATGCTGGATTAATGTGGGCCCTACTCCAATGACTAATGTCCTTATAAGAAGAGGGAAATTTGGATACAGACACAGAGAGGACAACACCATGGGAACACAGAGACATGGGGGAGGATGCTGTGTGAAGACAGAGGCAAAGACTGGGGTGACAGCCCACAAGCCAACAGACTCCTAGCAACCACCAGAATCTGGGAGAGGAGCAGGGACTTAATTCCTCCTCAGAGCCTCTCGTTGGAACCAATCAACCTTGATTTTGAGTCTGCAGAGTCCTGAATTGTGTGTGTGTGTATGTTAGGGGGGGATGTTTCTTTTTTAAGTCACCCAGTTCAAGGTCCTTTGTGACAGCATCCTAGGACACTAAAGCAGATGAGTGAACAATTGGAGATGGCCTTAGGAGAAAGAGTGTAGGATCAACGGAAAGGGAGAGAGTGGTGAAAAGTCAAACCCCATAACATCTTTTTGTTTAAAATATAAACTCTAGGTACCTCTAAAAGACTGTGAAGGAAAACAAAACAAACAGAAACCCAGAGGCCTTGATCACCAGTCCCGATTAGGTTTACAAAAAAATGCTGCCAAGGTAAGCAGAACTGGCTTCCACTCGGCCCTTCTCCTCCCAATAGTTCTGTTTACGAATCCATCCCTGGATTCCACGCTTCACCCAGCCACACCCTCTGACTGGCAAACAAAATCCATTTAACAACAGGGGAAAGAGAGGAACTGAAATCACCAGAAGGTCATTCCTGTCAGGATTCTCCTCTGAAATAACCTTAAATCTCCATGCAATGCTTAATTTTTAAAAGATATCACACAGGATGAACAAGGATGAAGTATATGCCTTCAAAAAGAAAATGCATATACTTGGAAGCAATGGAGAAAGGGATCATCCCAGTCACTTCCAGAATCTCCCAATGGCTCAGCAAGCACCTCCAGCATTCCTTGGCACCAGATAAACCCTGTCCTCTTTCACCCCACACACTTTTCAGCATAGCTCTGTAGGCAAGATCCTTCCTTCAAAAGATTTTTCAGACTGTAAGAAAATGGTGGTAGACAAAGTTGCAGAGTTAATGTAAAGGTATGTCCAACATTTGTGTGCATTATGTTTTCCTATGTAAGCCAGTCACCAAGGAGTAAAAATGTAAATTGTTTGATTGCTTTGAAACTCTTTGTCTGGCTTGTATGTATTTATGTATTTATCTACACACACACACACACATACACACACACACACACAAGTGCAGGGTCCACAAGTTCATGGCCAAGTTGTTCATACTAAAGCCTACGCAATTCTGGCATTATAGCTGCTAAATTCTTTTTAAATAGATTCGAGAAAGACCCATTAGAAAAAGAGAATTTTTCTCTTCATTACATCATCTCATAACTTGGTACTGATTATTAAAAAAAACTTCTTATTTCTAGTTTAGTTTTTTTATGAACTCAGACATGGACTTGTTTTCCTTTGGATTTGCATTCCAATATACCATATGAAATTTTATTTGCCTTCTCCTCCCTCCCTCCTGCCTCATTACTTTCCTCAGGTCTTAAGCAGATTTGTATTTTCTACAACCAGTGGCCACAGGGAAGCAAATACTAGATTGACTTCCTCACTTCATGAGAGCACTTTGCTAGCTGGGATTCTGGCATTGCTCTCTTTTTCCCAAGAAGAGCTAATTCCCAACATACAAAAACAAACCCCAGTGATTTCTCTGAGTAGTCGGCAGTGCATTAGTGAAAATATTTCCAGAGACTGGAAATTCTTGAAAAGTTGGCCACTGTAAATCCAATATCTCCATTGCTTCCCACTCGCAGAAATTAACTAAGTCTCAGGGCCAAAAAAGAAAACATGTACATCTTCCTTTCTCACTACCTAAGATCAGCAACCTCCACAACTACCCAGACCTCTGGATCCCTGCACACTGCAAAGCATCAGAGTACCAATGGTATTTCCTATAGAAATCTTCCTGCAGAAATGAGACCACAGACTTAAGTCCATCTTACTTCTCTCAAGTGTCTCCATCTCAAAAATGTGAGTTCGAGAGCTTCTTTTGACATCTGACTAAGGCACTTAGTGAATCCTTTTGTTCAGATGTCCACTCACCAGAGCAGGACAGCATGCATTCACACAGGGCCAAAGCCCGTGAGCATCGTACCTTGTTCTGTTCACACACGTACTGTATCCTCAGGGTGTCCATCGCTCTGATCATGGCTTGCATGGCAGTGAATATGTTTTGGTAAACCAGCTTCGTGAACCCCTTTCTGTCTTCATCACTGTATCCAGACCCGTGGATGATTCTCATTTGCTTGATAAAGGTACTTTTCCCGCTTTCACCAGTTCCTACAAGACAAAACAAGTGAAAAGCACTGTGAGCTGACTTCAAAAGGAACACCTGAGAGAAAAAGGACCTCCTGAGGGCATGAGGCCATAACACAGTGGATAGGTCCAGGAGGTGAGCTTGCCAAATGCTTATGCAGTTCTAGGTTGCAAGGTAGTGCCATCCCGGGCACAGGGAAATGCCTCCCTTTGCTCCTTGCCCTGAGTCCTTGAAACAACAGATAACTGTGTGAGAGAGCCTTGGACACTTGCGGGCTTTGCTGCTGCTAATACTGACAGTGACGTGGTAGGCTGCTGCAGCAGGCAGGGATGATTTCAACAGCAGAAACACTTGGAGAAGAGGAAAGGCTAATGCACTTGCCAGTTCCTGCCTTTCAGACTCGTGAATACACTTGATCATTGCACAACGAACCCTGGCTTCCCAGCTGCGCCAAGTGTCTACAATTGCTCCTCTTCATGTTCCAATCTGTAGTTCAGGAGGTTCTCAAAACTCCATGGCAGGGCTGGGGAGATAGCTCAGCTGGTAGAGTGCTTGCCTCGCAAGCACAAGTCCCTGAGTTTGATCCCCAGTACCACAAAAAAAAAAGAAAAAAAAAAAAAAAAAACTCCATGGCAGCCAAGGAACATTTTACAATATTAAACCATTCCCAGTGCTCTGAAATGTTCATAGACGTTCAGTCATGACATATAGGAAATATGATTCCAAGGCTCCACGTTTACATCAGATCAAGATACAGCCTGGCAAGAAAATAAAAGCTGTAATGTCACTGGGTATGGAAGTGCGTGTCTGTAATCCCAGGGGCTCTGGAGGCTGAGGCAGGAGGATCACGAGTTCAAAGCCAGGTTCAGCATCTTAGCAAGGTCCTAAGCAACTCAGGGAGACCCTGTCTCTATATAAAATATTTTTTAAAAGGCTGGAATGTGGCTCAGTGGTTAAGCACCCCTGGGTTCAATCCCTAGTACCAATAAATAAAAAAATAATAAAAGCTGTAGTATAGAAAGATATATAGAAGATATACAGTATAGAAGTATAGAAAGATATACAATGGAATTAAAATATTTCCTAATATATTCTGTGATGGATACAATTCATCATATGAGATCCCATGACTGTGGTTTGAGCATATATTCTACTCATAGTTCATTTCCAAATCTAAGTGTTGAGAATTTTCTTAACGGTTGAGGCTGACATGTCCTTATCAGGGTAGTTTCCTTGGTTTGAAATGAAGGAGAAACTATCTCAGAACTAAAATGACTTAGGTTGTACATTTTAAATAGATGAATTTTAGAGCAAACGGATTATATTCAATAGTTCTTATCAAAAAAAGAGAAGAGGTCTAACTCAGGACTTCTGTCAAAAGAACACAGATTATGTCAAGATCTTAATTAGAGCATAATTATTGACCTTGCTATAATGAAGGCAAAAAATATGCTATAGGAATTTATTAATTAGATCTTTATACTCATCCACTTCTCATTGGCCCAAGAGAACCAGCGGACTGCAATTATAGTCAAATCGATCATCTTTGATACTTTGTTGACTCTCAGTCCTATAAAAAAAGAAAGTCTTTCTATGACAGTTTACTTATAGAAACATGCTTTTCAGGGTAGTAGGATGGAACATACTGGTAGTAGTAGCTTGATTATAATCTGTAACTATTTCAACTGAAGGGATGTGGGTCTCCGTGGGTCCTCTTACAAAGGTTTTGCAAATACCAGGATGGGGACTGTTGCAAGGGCCCAGCTGAGAAAAACTTTCACTGAGAATTTGGAACAATTCATCCATGTAAGAAAAAATACCCCTTCCAATTGACTTTGTCAAAGTCAAACCTGCTCTTCTACCTGTCTCTCCACCTTCTGTTCAAACCCCTCAAGGGTTTCTCATTCTTCTCAAAGACAGACAATGCTCCCTCCATGGCCCTCTCTGTACCCTCTGCTCTCTCTTCCTGGAGTGTTCCCTCCTACTTCTCACCTCTGCTCTGGGCCTTATCTGGCCTTCCTGACCAGGTCAAGTCCCTGTTCAATATGTGTCTCCTCCCCTGCCAGTCTGTAAATTCCATAAAGGGAGACAGGCACTATGTTTGTTTTGAAATTGACTCTCTTAGTGCCTAGTATGATGCCTGACACATAGTAAATGCTTAATAAGTAGTTTTTAAATTTATTTTTTAAATTATAGTAAAATACATCTAAAATTTACCATCTTAGCTATTATTAAATGTACACTTCACTTAAGTACATTCACATCGTTGTGGAAACCATCTCCAGAACTGTTTTCATCTTGTAAAACTGAAACTCCATACCACTAAATAATGCCTCTTCGTTCTTCCTCCAACCCAGGTAACCACATTTATACTTTGTTTCTATACATTTGACTACTCTTAATATCTCATACAAGTGGAATTGTATGGTTTTTGTGCTTTCTGTGTCTGGTTTAGTTCACTAAGCATAACATCCTCAAGGGTCATCCATGTGTCAGCAAATATCAGAATTCCCTTCCTTTTTCATTTGTTTGTTATTTCCACAATCCCACAGTGCTGGGGACTCAAACCCGGGCCTCCAGCATGAGAGGCAGGCACTCTACGAGGTGGGTTATATGGCCTGCACTGAATTCCCTTCCTTTTTAAAGCTATATAATATTCCAGTATTTTAACATAGGACAGTGATATTCAGTGGAAACTACCTGCACTACACACCATAAGTGAAAATAGGATTTGCTGTTCTCTCTCAACCATCCTGTGTTCTATGTGGGTTGATATGACTTCAACCACAGCACAAACCACCATAGAAATGGGCTGGAAGGAGACTTACACTGATTCTCAGTGACCTCTTCAGGATTTCTTATCCAGTCCTAATAATGACAGATATTAAAGTAGTCCTATGTGCCAGGCGCTCTATCCAAACTACCTCCTTTAATCCTCATAAATGTTCTACGAAATTTACACTATTATCTTCATTTATAGATGATGAACCTGGGACTCAGACTGGTTAAGAAATCTCTGTAAGCTCTCACAGTTAGCAAGAGAAAGAACTGGAATTCACTCAACTGGATGCCAGTGACAGGCTTATCGTGAGAGAAGAAAGTCTGGGTCATGATTAAAAGCACTCAGTTCTATTGGTCTCACAGGTAAATCTGAAGTTCACAGCTGCACACTGAATCCTGAGCCCTGGCTGACCCACTGTCTCACAGTCACAAACCTCTGGGGACTTGCAGGACAACCTTCAGTCAGGTGAGTTTCCCCACAAGTCTCATTTCAACCTCCAGAGAGGCGAATGCTATCTTCCTATCTCAGAGATGGGGACATTGGCTCTGAGTCAGGGAAGCCCAGCCTCTGAGGTTGACCACAAATATCACAACCTGCCAAAGTACTCTGGATACCTCAGAGGCAGCACATTGCCTAACTGTCAGCAGATAGATCTCTCAGTACACCCTCAATCTAGTAGGGGCGGTGCCTGGGATTCACTCATTAGGGTACCACAAACAAGAGGCGTGTTACATAGTTGTTACTCAAAGAACTATTCAGTGAAGAAAGAGACAGAACAAACATAAGACATCAATTTTCCTCCCCAAGTCTTATATCACAGACAACTCAAGAAAATGAGCTATGAATTGCTCAGGGATAATTGAGATGAGACCAGGTGTTCCTGCAAGTCCTTGCTTTAGGGTGACTTTTGACTGCCTAGACCTCATGTGACCACATGAGAATTGGTGGAACGATCCTACTGAGAGTTAAAGCAAAATATGCTAAATTGGTACTTTGATGTTTTCCAGCTGAATTCACTTGAGAAACTGTAACTTCAAAAAGGGCCATTTAGTCTGACTTTCCCTACATACAGCAAGCCATAAAGATCCCCTGGGGAGGGATGTTCTTCCCATACCAAGCCTGGAAACAGACTGGTAACAGGCTGCAGAGAACCTGAAGGAAGCTCTGAAGTAGCCCTTCTCTTCCACTTACTTCTACCCCTAACCATCTCTTAGTAATATCCCTAGAATTTACTGCTTGAGCCTCATATCTATTTGTCCTATCAATCACAGATGTATTGCTCTTTGTCTAAAAAAGTACAAAAGCAACATGCTGTGGTAATTTCTTCAGACTTTACTCTCTTGTGAAGATCCTCAAGTACATGTAGAATTAACTTTCATGCTTTTGTCTTGTCAATCAAGCTCTTGTGTGGATTGGGTTCCTAGAGCCAGCCAAGGAGCCCACATAAGAACTAGGGGTGGCAGGGGTAGAGGGGCTTGTTTGCTCTCCTATGCTACATTATAAGATGCTGCTGCAGAGTCTCAGATTGGATTAGATCTCAGCTTCCACCGAATCCTGGGGCCTGGCCTCTGCTCCTGACTTCAATACTGTTTGCTTGATTCTCTAGCAACCCAGCAGGTCTGAGATCTGGTCTCCAGTGCTAAATTACCCCAAGCAGACATTACTATTTCTACATTTTATACACAAAGAAGCTGATATGAATGCAGAGATTATGTGATCACCTCAAAGCAAGCTGTGACTTTGGCCCCAAAGCCAGAAAAACCACTCAAGACAAAATCCTACATCAAAATGGAGGCTCTGTGGTATTTGGGGCCATTCACTTACAAGGTCTTCCCCTACCACCAGAACCAAACACACAAAAAGTTTTTACAAGTCACTGATCTTTTCTTTTGGACATGTACTGTTTCCCAAAAAATATATTTAGACTGATTTTTAAAAGATGAATAAAAATGATAGAAATGTATTTGATAAATACCAATATTTGAAAATATCCTTGGATGTCCAATTTCAGTTGTTCGAAGAATAAAAAACTAATGGGGAGCAAAAAAGGGCAGGCTAACGGCAAAGACAAGAGACTAACAAGCAAACAGATCAGTCTGGACGGGGCCTCTGGCTCTCATTCCAGCCTCCACCCAACTCAGTTAGTATCTTCTTTTTTTCAAGATGGGAGACTAAAAACTAGGAAGATGAAACAGGTTATTCAAGGTCCCTTCCTGCTTGGAAGTGTTGGGTCTGGATCTCGATCCAGGTCTCTGTTTGTATGAACACCGCCTGTGGTAACACTGTGAGTTAGTTCTACCCTGAATATTTTCCCAAATAAATGGCCAGGACACACCTCTCCTATCCACACTGAGATTCCAGCAACTTGAAAGTTTATCTCACAGGCCTGCAGAACTGTGCTCCAAATGAAATGGTTCCAGCAGCAGGTGGGGTCAGGCTTGGGGAGGTGAGGGTAGGTGAAGACTTCACTCTTTCTGTATTGACAGGTGTGACAAGGACCACAAGAAACTCAATCTAAGAATCTAGGTTTCTTCATCTGTCCTAATCAAATAGTGAACATATGGACACTGAACATAAAACTATTCACTGATTCAGGGAAAGTAAAAGAAAAATAAAAAGGATATGATTTTTAGAATGAAAATCATTGGTGATTTTTTATTGAGGATGGGATGACTTAGCTTTTCCACTCTAGCTGATTTTGCAGAAGAACCTAGGGTTTGGGTCCATGCAGCTTTGCTTGTCTCCTTATAAGAACTGTCTCATTTGCTCCCCTATGAAATACAACTGCTGCGGAGGTTCCTCTACCATCTGAACTACTGCAGAATGCAAGAATGGAGCCCTAAGCCCAGGAGCAGCTTTTTGGTTCACAAGGAGGGGAGAACACTTTGAATGGAAAGTGAATTTGGGTAGCAGGTTACCAAGGGTTTCTCTTAGATGTGATGGTGGTACAGTGAAGGCCACAACCCCAGACTGTCCATTCTCAACCCAACATGTAAAAATACAGAGGAGTTGGGAGGAGAAAAATTACAATTCTCTTTCTAGATTCTTTCCCAAATATAATTAGGAGAAATGGTTCTTCTCCATTTTTGTTCACTGTTTTTATATTTGAAAATAACCCAGCAAAGGTTGTAGATACAGTCATGTGCCACATAACAATGTTCCAGTCAGTGAAGGAGGATGGAGGATTACACAAATTATTTAAAAGGATTATAATCTTACATCATAAGATTATAATGGCATTGAAAAATTCCTACGAACTAGTATTTTTTATTGTACCTTTTCCATGTTTAGATATGTTTAGACCCACAAATACTACTGTGTTATAATTGCCTGCAATAGTTCAGTATAGTAACATGCTGTCCAGATTTGCACTGAAGAGTAATAGGCTATAATATCCCCTCAGTATGCAGCAGGCTACATCATCCAGGTTTATACAAATATACTCTGTCATGTTCACACAAGGAAGAAATTGCCTTAACAATGCATTTCTCAGAACATATGCCCATCTTTATGTGATGTGTGTACTTTTAACTCTTATCTTCAAGAGCCTGCTGTGTTTGAGGTCCTGGCTTATCATCCTTCTGCAGCTGTCCTCTGTAATAGTCAGTGGAGAACTTCCGGGCAGGGCACTATGGCCAGTACCACATCCACCAGGGGACCTCACATCCCTATCTCTGTACTTATGTTCTCTGACCTCTCTGCAGTGGACAAAACTGCTTCTGCTCTAAGGTTCTCTCCATGTTCTCTTGCTGTGAAGTTTACTCTGAATCTTTTGCCTCCCCTCTTCCCTGAAATGTGAGTTATTTCCTTTTCCAGGGTAGACACTCCATCGCTGGTTAAACAGAATGCATACAGCCACTCTACACGCTTCTCTGCCATGGTTAGCACCTGGGGATCATTAGTGTTCCAGGACGCCTTCAGGCTCCCCTCCAGAAGCTTCCTGCTTACTGTGGGCAAGGCACGTGCTTCTGACCTTGTAGGGTTGGGAGTTTCCTGACAGACACATGCTCTTGGCTTTCCATCAATTAACATTTCTCAGACCACAGTCATGCGCACACCAATACTGTAATATTTTTTGGTCATATTCATTTAATACCTGTGTGATTATTGAACATCTAACTTTCTTTTATTTAAATAAATTTGTTATGAAAGGAAACATGAAGGTCATAAGTGAAAAACCAGTATTTGCTATCATTAATCATATTAAATCTAATAAATGAGACTTCAGCAATATTCCAACTAAAAATATCTTGCCTATGTTCAGTGATCTGGGTACCACATTTTGGAAAGTACACACAAATGATTGTCCTCTATGAGAAACTGACCCTTTTACTCTCTGCATCCTTAAAGAAGATTCTCTCCCCACCCCCATCCTATTCTCTAGAGGCTTCTGAAATTCTACCCATGAATCTCATTTAGATACAAAATAACCCAGAGTTGAAATTCATGTAACTGAAAAGGGGCCAAGAAAATGTCTTCACACTAAAATTCTAAACTTTCTGGGATTTGAGAAGGCAATGAGGTTCAAGTTTCAACTTCATTTTAAATGCACAGAAGGGCTCATGGCGGGAACAAAAAGTTGCTTTTAGGAGCCAGGAAGAAATCCAAGACAAAATAAATCGTCTCCAAGTGATAGACCAAGGATGTCAAAACAGAGAGTCAATTGTTCTAGAATTTACCTAAACTTCAGAAAGACTACCTCCCTGACAGCCAAAGAGGGGCCGATAAAGCTTCTGGGACTGGCCATCAGCTCCGACAGTGCCTGCAATGTTTTGTGAAACCACCGTGAGAAACCACTCTTTTTAGCTCAGCATTACGGGAAACAACGTAAACAGAATAAAATTGTAACTCTTAACAAAAAAGAGGACACAATTCTGGATGTTGAAAATATATTATGTGACAGAGAAGCAGAGAGGGGTATGGACATATCTGATGTGACCAGGAGAATGGCTCTCGATAGACAGGGATCTTATTTCTCTTGTTCCATTGTAGCTTTGGAACTTAAAACAGCATACAGCAGGCACCTAATAAATATTCATGAATGGGTATTTTTGACTATGACAATCAGAAGGATATTGGTTTCAGAAAGCAATAAGGAAGCAGGTTTGCCTGGTCAGAGAAGTGTCTGTTGAGCATGCAAAGCCGCCTTGCCCGTGACCAGGCGCTTGCTGTTTGACCCTTCTGATGGCCACATTCAAGACATGGTGCCAATGGCAGATTCCATAGCAGAGCTTCCCTGTAGCAGGGACAGATGAATGAAGAAAATTCTTTCTGTAATCTGAAGTGGGAGCAATTCTCAGCTGCAAAGAGGCCCATCTAGAGGAGAGTGCGGTGATGTTTGTGTGTGTTTGGCCTCCAATGCAGGCCGACCTCAGCGGTGTCTACTGACCTTGGGTGCTCTGGCAGTACCCACCCACTCAGTGGGAGTTTCTGCGTCTGTGTGTGCTGCCATCCCTGGCTTGTCACTCTCATACTGGTCTATAAGAATATCTGGCTAATGCTGGGGGAAATTCCAAATGATTCTCTACTCCAGTGTTCCCTGTGGTGGGGAGGTGGGGAGAGGACACCCATCACAAATGCAGATTCTTGGGCACCTCAGTTCTGTTCATCTTGACTGATCCTTGTAGGAGCCTGGGAGTATGTATTTTTAACCAGTACTCCAGGGTTTTTGTTGTACCCAGTCCACGTGCTGGATGAGAAACATCGTTCCAAATATCTCAGAATCTCTTCTAATAGAATCTACCTGGTATAGACTGCTCAAGCTTTAAATCATGTTCAGTTCGGTTGATGGGTTTTTCTACCAAGTTCCTTTTTCATTTCTGCATGAATAAAAGATGCCTGCAGGAGCTCTGTTTTAAAATATTTCCCCCTTGGAAATTGAAAAGGCACCAGTAAGATTCACTTATTCAATTCCACACAGTCCCCAAGTCACCATCACAACCGTGGCACCTTCCCCAGCTTCTGTTCTTACTGCATGGGAGAGGGGATATTTTTAGTCCCAAAAGGAGAAGTAGCAATGTCCCAGGCAACACTGGACACAATTGGAGACAGGGTTCAGAGCCACCCTCTTAGCAAAAGAGGTTAATAGAAGGATTTTGAAATACAAAGGGAACACTAAAAGAAATGAAGCAATGAAGGTCAATGGACAGTTTAAGATTTTTAAAAATTAATGCAGAATTCAAAAGAAGCCATATCATAGTTTTTTGATGCATTTGTTAATCTGTAAAGTCATCTTTATTGGCTAAGCAAGAAGAGCGGAGATTCCAAGCATGGCTGGCTCTTTGTATCTGTGGATTCCACGTCTATGGACTCAACCAACCATGGATGGAATTTTTTTTTTTTTTAAATTTCACTGTTCTGAACTTGTACAGACTTTTCCCTTGTCATTGTTCCCTAAACAATACAGTATAACAACTATTTGCATAATATTTACCTTGTATCAGATATTAAGTCATCTAGAGCTGATTTAAAGTACATGGTAGGATGTGGGTAGGTTTATGCAAATACTACACCATTAACATAAGGGACTTGAACACTGCAGATTTGGGTATCTGAAAAGTGTTTTGGAACAAGTCCCTCACTGATACCAAGGGATGACTCTATATCCTTCTACTTTTTATCATTCATGGTTCTCATTTGGATTCAGAAATTTGATTTGTGTGTAGTTCTTATATCAGGTAAAGCCAAAACGTTGTGCTTACAATTCTTTTTTTTTTTTTCAGTTGTAGATGGACATAATACCTTTATTTTATTTATTTATGTGGTGCTGAGGATGGAACCCAGTGCCCCAGGCATGTGAGGCAAGCGCTCTAGCATTGAGCCACAACCCTAGCCCTATAATTCTTTTTAATCACAAATAATTTTTGAATAATTGTTTTTCTAATTCAAGGTATAAAAAATAATATATTCCTTATATTTGCCATAAATGCATTTAAGAGTTGAAATGCAATGAAACTCCTGAACCAATTTTTATCCTAAATTAATTTGAGCTATTTACCTATACAATCAAATTTCTGTAATCTGTTTTAAATGTAGTACACTTATAAAAATTCAATACAAACATTTAACTCAGTGTTAACTACTTTATGTCAGGAAGTGGTTGGCACTGATTTACCTCCATCTTGTTGTCACGTGACCTGAGATGACTGGGAAACATTATAACCGATCCTCCCAAAAAGATTTACACAATTTAGCTCATTCCGTGTCAACAGCTCATCTGTATAAGACTTTGGAAAAAATAATAAGATACACAGAATCTTAAGAATCAAAAGCTTACTAGTGACAAAATTCTTATTTTGGAAAATTCCCTGGACATCCATTACTCTTCTCTGAAAACGAATAAACACACCAAGGATAGGAAGAAACCTATCCAAATAAGTTCCGTGGCTTACAGATGAAATATTAGTAATTCCATTAGTATAAGTCATGTCTCTTGTAAGGAGGGTCATGGGATCACTTTCTGCACTGTGGGACTCTGACTCAGAGCTGTTTTATTGTTTTAAAAAGGCATTTTCATTAATGGTTTTATAATCTTCCACAGTTTACTGCTGCTTCTGGAAATGAACATTTCTCCCTCCTTAGAGAGAAGCATTCACCAAGAGATGTGTGCCTCTCAACCTGTTATAGAACATGAGCAGCCTTCTAGAACGGGTTACATGAGAGTGAGCTCACGGTAAGAACCTGCCATTGCACAAGGGTTACTACTGTCTGAAAGTTTGGTTTTGCTCATGCTGACAAATAAAGCAGAGGATAGGTAAAACAAGGACGTTAAGGAAAAGAAAGAAGCTCCAAAATACATAATGGACTTAGAATCTGCTAAGACTCCATAAGGGCAGGCAAGGGGACTGGGTGTCCATTTTGAAAAACCAAAACATTTTTCTGAAACACCACTGATGACAGAGCTTCTGACCCACTCTCTAAACCATCCTCCTCCCACCTCTAAATAAGATTAAAAGAAAAGAAAAGAAATATTAGTTAAATAAAAGCTGTTGCACGTGCAATGAAATGTGAGAACAGGTTAAGAATGAAAACATTGGAATTCCAATATTCTAGGTCTTTAAGAGTATAATACACTATCATCCACCTGGGAAAGGAAGAAATTGTTCTTTAAAGCCCTTCTTGGGCCCGGCACAGTGGCACATGCCTGTAATCCCAGCAGCTCGGGAAGATGAGGCAGGAGGATTGCAAGTTCAAAGCCAACCTCAGCAAAAGAGCAAGGCGCTAAGGAACTCAGTGAGACCCCATCTCTAAGTAAAATACAAAATAGGGCTGGGGATGTGGCTCGGTGGTCGAGTGCCCCTGAGTTCAATCCCCCGTACCCTCTCCCCAAACAAATAAATAAATAAAGCCCTTCTTGGAATTCTGGAAAAATATGAAACTAGTTTCATTCAGATTAAATGTATATTCAAACAGGTATACAGAGCTTTTTAACCTGCAGTTCTGATTTTTTTAAAATGTGAATTTTTCCTTGGAATGCCCAGTTTAAGAATGAAATAGGAGCTGGGGTTGTAGCTTGGTGGTAGAGCACTTGCCTGGCATCTGTGAGGCCCTGAGTTCCATCCTCAGCACTGCATAGACATAAATAAATAAAATAAAGGTTCATTGACAACTAAAAACATATTTTTAAAAAAGAGAATAAAATAGGGAAAGTAATAACAAAATACTGGCAAGGTGACATCATCCACCCAAGACTTAAGCCTGTCACCTTCACCTTTTATCTGCCCTCATAGGTTAGTTGACTCCCTGTCCCACCTGCCAACTCACCCTCACATGGCTCCAGCCAGTCTGTCCTCGAAGGCTCCTGAGTTCACAGGAGCCTGGCCCGACTGCCTCCTCCTGTCACTATCATGCCTTTACCTTCCATCGCTGTTAGGTTTGTTGTAGTCTTCGCATGTCTTCTCACCACAGTCGCCCCAAGGTTTCATTTCCCACAGTTTCAGTTACTTGAAGTCAATTGTAGTCCAAGGATACGAAATGGACAATTCCAGAAATAAATTTATTTCCCGCTTAATTTGATCAGTGTATTGTTCAACTCTTCTATTTTTCATTTAAAAGTCTTCTGATAGGACATATGTCTTCTAGTTCAACACAAACCACTCCGTGTCCTATCCCCAGTCTTATACCAGACCCATCCACACATTTATGGTACCTCCTGGAGGCTGGAAAAGCATTTAAATTTGCCAACCATGAAACCCAGATCTCCAACACCCCAGGCCCTGACATTGACCTGCCTCTTACAGCTGGAACTACCACTTTACTTCAAAGCACCCCAAACTCCTTTACTTGACGATTTAGATAGGCTAGCCATCTTCCCTTAATAATCGGTTGTTTTGAAAATCTTCTCAGTCCAGCTTTTGTCTCTCCCACAACTAGATTAAAAATAGCCTTGTATTTTGTACCCTCCCACAACACCTAGCCTAGCAATCTGTGCGGAGCAGACATGCAAGTGCTTGCTGGCTAAAAATCCAAAGGGTCAGTGAGACAACGCCGTGCAGTTCTTATAGTCCAGGGGCTGCCTCAGTGCCACCCTCAGACAGGCAAAGGAGCGCCGACTTCACAGGGTCTCCTGTGTTCCTCTTTCATTTTCTCCCCTCCCAAGGGACTAAGGAGGACACAGGACCAAGGACTTACTTGCAGTCCATGACCTCTCCTCTTGTCTTGCTCCAGGCACTTGGGACTCTGGAATTTCACTGCCCAAAGTACCCTAAGCCCACTTTGAGGACTTATGTGGACCCTACCCCAATCCATTCTCCTGGAGGTAAACACACCCCTGGTGTGCACATCCATAGGCCTGAAGGGAGGACGAGGGACAGATGTCTGTGAGGGGGTGTAGACAAAGTGTGGATGTACTAGGCAGAGTGCATATAAAGTCCTTTGCTCTGTGGGTGGAGGGGGTAGTGAGAAGAGGACACCAGCCAGGGGCTCCCATTTGTACTCTTGCCTGGGCCCTGAAAATATTTAAGGCCTCCCTGGCTCAATATGCACCCAGGTTTGAAGAAGTAAACAGCAATAGCAAGATTCACTTATTTCCATCTTATCGAGGACACACTCTCACAGCCTGAGTGTATTTTGGTGCAGATCTCCTCAATAAAGAAACATTTCACTTTAAATTATTTGCCAAAAGAATGGTAGATTAAAAACAGATAAAAACCTCATTTTCACCCAAGTCTTTTAAGAACTAAAAGTGACTTTGCAAGCACGTAAGAATGGTACCTATTGTACTGCTGGCTAAACGTGCCAAGATTCTTTTAAGTTCATCCATGTTTCTGGACTAATGATGGCATACGGTCACATACATGTCAATATCTACCTGAAAGAACCATCACCACTGTGCACACCTATCTTCCCGATGCAAGCATTGTCATAAAATGCATTCAAGGTAGGCACTACAGTGTGAAATCAATTTGACAATATGAATAAAAAGTACATTTAAACTCTTTTCCAAACAACCATTAAATCCCACTTCATCTATTTTCCTATAATTCAACTAGTGTCTACACATTGAACTCCAAACAGAATCAGATAGAGGAGAGAGAAAAGAGATAGATTTGGCTGGACTTTGCAGAGGTTGGGTTGTCTACATGAGAAACAAAATTAGTTATAGGTTATAGTGTACATGTTAAAACGTCACTTCTATGATTAATCTCGCACACTGGAAATTTAGTTATACTAGGTCTCAAGACTGGACCTGAGATTTTCCCTTACTGGTTATGCTACTGTAAGCTCGGTTTCTGCTTTAAATCCTATATGAGAATAAAAATTTCCCGATGAAGAATATTTCCAAGCATTCTGCTTAGTCTTCTCATTTCCTCACTCCTCACACACATTGCTGATTTTTTTCTTCATAGATTATTTAAAGGAACAATTTCAACCTCTTTGTCAAATTAGCTGAGCAATATTCATTATACTTTTTATATACATTTGCAAATCAATAAACAGCAAAAATCAAGAATCCTTGGCTACTGTTCTTTGTAAGAATTTGATATATTCTCTAGCTATTCTTTTGTTCTCTCCCTCTTCCTTCTTTTTCAAAACCCAAATCATTCTGGGTTCCTAAGACATTCATTTTCCACTTTTTTTTTTTTTTTTTTTTTTTTTTTACAACTAAAATTCTGCCCTGTGGATAAGCAAGGTCTTTAACTTTCTTCAACTGAATTGTGACATCTGGTCAACCACTGGCTGACATAAGCTCACCTTCTGTCCACCCAGCCTGCCCTCATCTCCCTTGAGGTACATGTGCAGCCATCACAAAACCAGTCAAGAGATAAGAATGAATGGGATGTTGTCATGTGCACACACTCACCCTCCCACTTGTTAAGTGACCCAAAATCCCTAGGCAGTCAGGTTGTGCAGCTGTCTCCAGACTGAGCAGAAATCCTCTTTCCTAGGACCCACCCCTGCTCCTACAGTCTGGTCAACTCAAGCTCCATAAGAGGAAATAGGGTAAAAACCTTACAGAAAGGATTATTCTCCCACCAGATCTGGGCAGCATCTTTGGGAAACAAGAAACAATAAAAAGGGTTGGTGGCATGCTCTTTGTCTTTCTTAAAGGACAATAATTTTCATTGCTCTTGGTTTATTTGGTAGCAAACATCTACAGTCATTTTAGCATGGCAGTATTTGCAAGTCTTAATACAAAGAAATGCAATGTGAGCAATCCATCATTTCCAAAAGCTGTGTAACAGAAGGATTCTATAATGTCCAGAGTCTGGGGAGTATTTGTTTTGGTGAGGAGTTGGTGGTGAAGAATGAAGGAAATGTGAAGACTTTAAGAGACTGAGAGACAGGTAAATCTGAGAAACAGATTTAGAAATGAAAATTATGTGAGAAAAGGTACTCTGAGCATGTTCAGATTTTTAAGGCATTTGTTTCTGGCACAAAACAAAGGGTTTGTTGATGAATGTTGCTAGTTAGAATTGAAAGCTGACAAACTTTTCTTGGTCCCAAGCTGTGTATGTTACACTGAACTGGTGAATTTGATTACTTGTTTTTTGTTTTGGCATTTGTTTATAAAATTATATTCTTCTCCCTTAAGAATTTCAAAATCACCTTACGGAGAATTATTATTCTCTGAAAAAAATAAAGGAAACAAAGTTACAAAAGACCCAATTCACTCAACAAGAAGGCAATGATAACATCTTACAGAATGATCTAGTATTGTGACTCTATGTAGCCCTGATAAATCAAAGAAAGGAGAATTTTAATAATTATTATTTTACCTTTTTAAAAATGCCAATTAATTTGGGGGTTCTTATAGCTGAATATAATTAGTACAGATAATTGCCACAATTAAAATGCCTATTGTAACCAGATCTAACTTATTTCCCATCCAGCATCAAACAATGGAAACTTTGCCAGCCAGTAAGAACACTGTCACACAACAGATCGGAGGAAACCAAGAGTAATTCAATGAGGTTTCCCAAAGCATGCCGTCTGCTGTATCTTTATGAGAATCCAGATGTACACTCCCATTTACCTAGTGAAAATGTGACCTGCTGGAAAAACATGTTCCAGGAAAAATGGCATATCAAAATCCCAAACCAGCTACAGGGAAGCTAATGATCCTCACGTGTCCTTCAGAAAAACCTCTTATCATTAAATGAAATGATGAACTCTCAATTCTCAGGCTTGCTCTTTGTTGGTATTTTTCCAGCCCAGATATTGGATACAGCAGAAGCTTGTTACTTGGTTGCCTAGGATATGCAAGACATAGAGATGGAGGGAGGGTAAGGAAAGGAAACAGAAACCAAATGTCAGGTACTAAACCACCATGTTAAAAAATGGCATCTCAATAGCATTGGGACGAGATCTTACCCATATAAGAAAAAAATCAGATCTGTATAGCACATCAAAATAAATCTCATTCCTAGTCTTTTGAAGAATATCCATTCATACTGCTTTCCAAAGTGGTTATGCTAATTTTCAGTCCCACCAACAATATATCTATTCCCCCACATTGTCAGCATTTATTATTATTTGTATTCTTGATGTTTTTCACTCTAACATTTGTGTTTTGATTTGTGTTTCCCTAATTGCTAAAGATATTAAATACTTTTTCATATATTTGTTGGTCATTTGTATTTCTTCTTTTGAGAAAGGTCTGTGTAGTCCATTTATTGATTGGGTTATTTGCTTTTTGTGTGTCAAGTTTTTTTAGTTTTTTAAATATATTTTGGATATTAATCCCCTGTTGAAAGAGTAGCTAGCATACCAATGTTTATAGAAGCACAATTCAAATTAACCAAATTGTGGAACCAAGCCAGGTGCCTGTCAACGGACAACTGAATAAAGAAAATGTGGTAGATATTCACAATGGAGTTTTACTCAGCCACAAAGAGTAAAATTATGTCATTTGCTGGCTAAACGAATGGAACTGGAGAACATCATGCTAAGCGAAATAAGCCAGATTCAGAAATTCAAGGACTTAATTTTTTTTTATACCTGGAAGCTAGAGAGAAATAAGAAATTTAAAAAGAGGGTGGGCATTGCATAAAAATAGAAGGGAGAATAGAGGAAGGGAACTGAGAGGAAAGGAGAAGAGATGGAAAAGGAGAGAAAACGTAGAATTAAATTGACCAAACTATCCTACGTACATGTAATGAATACATTGCAATGAACTTTACTTTTATTCACGTCTATAATGTACCAATTAAAAATGACAGAAGGAAGACCAATAGAGTAAGGAAGGTGATCAGGGGGAGAACAGGGAAAGGGTAAATACTGGGGACTGAGACAGAAAAATTATATTATCATAGGCATGTATGTCCAAATGAACCCCACTATTATGTTTACCTATAATGCACTAATAAAAACATAAAAAAATCCTAGGTCAGTCAGAGATATATGTGAAAAATTTAAATGATCAATAATATCCTTCAAGAACTTAAGTTGAATATTTAATATTGCATTGAAAACATTCAGATTATTTTAATATAAACAAAATATAAATTATATCATGAAAAAAAAACAAAGACCCTGCTGGAGAAAAACTTTCCTAACATAACAATCGTTTAGATCTTTTACTTAAAAAGCTATTGCAAATCAAATTTTAAAAACATCAATAGAAGAGAAAACACATAAAGTACAAAAAGGCAATTCACCAAAAGAAAACACAAGTAGGCTTATGCAAAACATTTGGCCTCATGATAATGAAAAAGCACAAATTAAAACCATGACATACTATATTTTGTTTGTTAAAAGGTCAACAACGTGGGCAGAAGTTCCAGTGTTAGTGGTCAGATGACACATATTCCTATTTATTGTTGTGCACAGAAATATGAAGGGTAATAGTGCAACTGGTATCAACATCATTCAAATGAGGTGTTATATCATCCAAACAACCCAATTCTAGGATACATAACTTAAATCAATGAACAAGTGGTCAATGACACCATGTATAAAATGAAACAGTGGTCACAATGTTATACACAACAGCAAAATTAGAAGAAAAAAGGTAAGAAAAAAATGAAATGTGTAGCAGCAGACAAATCAACTAATTAGGGTAACTCTATACTATGGAAATATTATATGACAAAGAAAACTGATCTGGATGAACACTCACTGACATAAGATGATATTTGCAGTTTAGTAAATGAGAGAGCAATGAATGAAATCTACCTAGCCAAGAGTATAGTAAAGGGGCTATACTATACTTAAAGCTTAGAGGGGCTGCCTATGCTCAAATTCTAAGTGTCTCACTCACCTGTTGCCTCACCTGGAATGTCACTCAATGACCTCATTTGGAAAATGGGATGGTACTAGTATAAACGCTTAGATTAGCACTTCGCCCGTAGTTAACACGAAGTGTTAAAGTGAAGGTGATCTGGATTGTTTCTATGCTCACACTCACACAAGCTATAATTATAGTTATCAAATGTTAACAGTGGTAATCACAGTGTAGTACAGATACAGCATTTGTTTTTATTACTTATGTCTAAGAAACTTTAAAAAAATTCCTGTCCCTACTCAATTATGAGCATCTCATGTCTGTTGGCTGTCCAAGTTTAAACCTTAAAGTTTTTGCTAAAAATGTTTTAAGTTTTATTATGAGTTTTACTGTTATGAAGGGCAGGGATACACTCTGTCTCCTTCCTTGTCTGCTTCATATCCTTTTGGCAATTTTAGTACTTTATATGAATTTTAAAATGATATTAATTATTAATACTTCACTGAAAAAATTTCAGACTCCCAAGATAATCATGTCAAAACATTCTCTGACAAGATTTTTGGCTGGAAGGTCTATGCTTATAAAATGAAGAACTGAGCTGTGTTATATTTTCTTCCTAAATCTTCAGAAAAATATGAGCATCCTGCTCAAAATTGCTCACAGACATGGAGTTTATTACCCTGAGCTGGAAGCCAAATTGGGATCTAATTTCTACTTTGACAATTAAAGATAAAATCTTGTGTTTGAATTGCATGTTTTTATGGCTTTTTTGTTTCTTAAAATTCAAATGTAAAAATTCATTTCATCCATATTAACTAGCAAAAGTTAAATTCAGATAACAAAATCTTAGTGGGTAGATGGCAAGAGAACTTTTCATACATTGCTTTTGGGAACAATAAATTTGTACAAATGCTTTGGAAGAAATTGGACAGTGTTTTTATGATAAAAAATATGCATATTCTAGATTGGCTATTATGTGATACTATGAAATTATTAACTTAGACATAATATTACAGTTATGTGAGAGAATAATTATTAGGAGATCAATAATGAAACATTTAGGAGTTAGGTCTAAAATTTTAAAAGGTTCAGTAAAAAATAAAAGCACATCTATATATCTATCAAGAAAATAATCATATATGGCACAATTAATTGGGTAATTTAGATAAAAGGAAAGCAGATGATCACTGTACACTCAACTTTTCTGAACATCTGAAAATTCACAGAAATAAATGGAGGAAAAAAAGCACCATATCCTCCAGTCCCCAAGGCAGCAAGCACAACCATGCCCACTCCAGGATTATTTGTAACTAAAGAGCTGGAACTGCCCAAGTGTCTGCACAAAATGTTTATTTGGTGCATGAAATATTTTATAGTCATAAAAAAGAGTGCCCTGAATTTATGGTATAGCAATATATATGGATCTTAGAAAATAGTGCCTCGTGAACGGTTAACTAAAAGCAGCTTGCCAAACGATTCTGACAATACCACTTATTTAAATATTCACTTTCATGCACACACAAAGTATGTTGTTTCCTAGTTGTGTGGCCAGGTAAGACCTGGAGAAGGGGTTCACTGTCATCATGGTAGGTACCAGTTGGATGGATGGGGATCATGAGGCAGAAAGGGGAGCCACGACAGGGCTTCCAGATAGTACTGATGAAAACAATCCAATCCCGAGCACCTCACCTGGGCAATGTTTTATTTACCAAATGTTATTAATTTTTAACTTAATGGGTCAATTTTTTTTTATAAATAGGATGGATTTATCATAAAACTGAATTGTTCCAGGTCACCACCAAGGTTTCGTGACATATCTCCACATGTGCCAGTAAGTCCCATACAACAGTCGTCCAGGCAAGTCACCACTGTGTCCCCTGAGCTCTCCCTCTTCTCTCCTTCCTAACTTTCCCAAATCAGAAGTATGCTCAGACATTGCCCTGTAACTGATACGCCACGCAGGCTGCAAGGCATCTCTTTTCTTTTTAATCATGGTAGTCAAACAGGCTTTCCATGGCAATGACCCTTTTGCAGCTCTTCATTTTGAAGTGAGCAATGGTCAATATAGACATAAACCAGTGGGACCCAGGGATGCCCCTCCACAGCAGCCCCACAGTGTGCTGATGCCAAAGAGGCATGCAATACCTATATATACTGAAAGAGCAAATGAGTAAGTGAATGGGAAAGAAAGGAAACGGGAAAGAGAAGGGATGAGGGAGAAAAATGGAAAAAAGGAGACAGAGAAGCAACCAACTCGCTGGGACCTTGTGAGTTGGCAGAGCCAAACACATCTCTCTAGTTTACTATCCCCAAGAGCAACTGAGGCCCGCTGGGGAAACGACCAGAAAGCAGCATGCGTCAACAACATCACAGTGAAGCTAGAGACCACCCAGCTCTCTCCAGTGTGTTATGTCCTAGGGCAAGTGCAGACATTTTGCAGACACTCTCAATCCACAATAACTCAATGTTTCATTAAGAATAAAATATTGTTTATCAGGGATGATGAATGACCCATAGGAGGGAATCTTTCTGGCAGAAGATGAAACTGTCTTTCCAGTAACAAAACATGATGGAAAAATAAGACAGAATCTGGATTAATGGTTTCAAAAGTAAGCCAAGAGTAAAACTCCTGCTCCGGCAGAACAAGGGACACGAGGGTTAGTAGAGGATTATTCCATGAGCTGAACCAGCACCATAAAAGGCAAGTCACCTGAGCTTTCTTCACTAACTGAACAGTCCCCAGTCAAGAGTGAACAGGGGCGGGGAGGAGGAAAAAATAACAGAATGAATCAAACACCATTACCCTATGTACGTGTATGATTATACAAATGGTATGCCTCTACTTCATGCACAACCAGAGAAACAAGATGTATCCCATTTGTTTACAATAAAAAAAATTTGTTTTAAAGAGTGAACAGGAAAAAAACATTTTCAGAAAAAGTTTACAGCAGCAATTTATAATCATAGTTTTGATGAGGGAATCAGAAAAACCCTCAGGGTTCCTATTACTCAATTCCCTCATCTGCCCAAGAGCTCTAAAAAGCTAAATCACTTTCCTAAGACTCCAGAATCATCTAAAACCACAAACCAGGAGACCTCAGTCCCCTGTTATCCAAATGGTACCACTTCACATTTCCTTTATGATCCTCTGAAACCTCTCAGTTTCCCAGTCTCCTGAGGCTTCTGCTAGAAAATGAATTCTAAAACAATAATGCTGAGTACACTGTAGGATATAGGAACACAGGTTGGATATTATATATTATGGAAGTGTTTTAACAGTCTTCCGTGTGCTAATGGTGTTTTGTGTATACAGAGGAACACTGACGTAGTCATATGGAGGGACCAAGCCATGAGGTCTGCAATGAGCTTTCGTATCATTCAGCAAAACAGAACAGATTGGTAGATAGATGAATAAGTAAGCAAATATAGTGAAATGTTTACAGTTATTGAATTTGTGTGGAAGAGGAGAGCTGGAGAGTTCATATTGCATTGCTTCAAATTTTTAATTTTAGAATTTTTCATAATAAGAGAATATTAGATAAATTTTTAAAATTATTTTGAAAGTACTTTGAGGAGGGGTTTTTTGGTACTGGGGATTGAACCCAGGCATACTTTACCACTGAAGCCCCCCATTTTTTTTATTTTGAAAGACAGTCTAAGTTGCTGAGGCTGACCTGGAACTTAAATTCTCTTGCCTCAGCTTCCAGTTTTGACTAACAGATCGACCAGCTGATCAGATATCTCATGTGACATAGCTAAGGTAACCCTTCCAGAGGAGAAGGATTCTGAGTTTTCAGACAGTATGTCTAAACCTAATGACAACAAAATCACATCTCAAAAATATGTCCAGAGAGTAGAAGAAACCAGAAGAGATAGTCCAATGAGTGTGTAGATGAAGAGACCTAACTTGGGCATCATTGTCTGCCTCTTTCCATTAAAGAACAGGGTAGGGGTAAGAGATGGGGACTGACTTTCTATAAAAATTTCAGAAGAAGCCTATGAAAAATACTACAGTTAATAATGATTTTCTAAGAAACACTACCATTGCAACTATAAGGTGTCTAATGCAGCGCTGTATCTCCACTGGGAGGGGCCCCTAGTGAAGAGAGAAAGAACACCTGAGCAAGACCCCGCTGAATATCTGGATCTTCATTAATTGGCTTTGTTCTTTCTCTTCTCTCAAGCCTGATTTAAAACTGTTGCTCTCCCTGCTTTAATATAAACCACAGGATGCATCTTCTCTCTGGATTCATGGCTCTTTACCCCAAACTCCTCCAAGACTAAATTCTTATTACAAATAAGAAATGCCTCTTGCTTCTTTTTTTTTCTGACATTTAACCATTTGAAGTCCAACTGCTCAGAATGGAGTCCAGCTTTCCAGAGGCAACCTCCACAGAGCTTGGTCCTAAGTCCCACTTGCTAAGCAACCAGCACAGCTCCTGGGAGGGCTCTGGCTTGCACATCAATGACTGGGTGCAAGGAAGGAAGCACATGAATGAAAATGGCAAGAAGCAATGGCTCCTGCTCTTAAGCAACTAACTTACTGTGTATAGAAGAGAGGACAGGTCACCAGAAACACAGTGTGGGGTTCAATGTGATGTACTATGAGACAGAGGGAGAGAAGGTGGAGAGCAGGTAAAAAGGAGACAGATGTGCCCCAAGAACTAGGGCAGCTAGAGACAAGAAACTGGCTTTCTTTCTGGACCAGAAGGCACTATGAGGAAGGGTCAGGTGATCTGTGTCCTTACACTTTGAAGGATGAGACAGAAGAGGAATGTGCTCTGAAAGAAGGGCATAGCTTATATAAAGGCATGTGGGAAAGAGCGTGCATCAGGGAGCTAAGGTAAGCCACATGTGCATAGGCCTAAGTGCAAGACTGTGTTGAGGGAAGAAATTCTTTAGCTCTAAGCTTGCTAAAGTGAATGAAGTCGTTGATCCGATAGAAACAATTTCCTTGGCCATTTCTCTCCATCAGATTGATGCAAAAGAAAGCACCAATTAAGAAACTGCCTCGAGGCTGGGGTAGTGGCTCAATGGTAGAACACTTGCCTACCATGTGTGAGGTACTGGGTTTGATCACATGAAAATAAACAAATAAACAAAATAAAGGCATTATGTCCATCTACAACTAAAAAAAATTTACAAAAGAAAGAAACTGCCTCATATATCCACATTACCAACCAAATTACTTAATGTTAGTGTTGTATAAACCATCCTTCCAGGTGCGTCCATGACTTAATTGGTTTACATGTCTAGGGTCAGCTTTAAACTGTTGAACCAAACTTGCAAATAGAAAATGTTTCAACCAAATGGTAGTAAATATACCCTTTGCTGTGTGGCATACACGATTGAAGATTATTTTCAAATCATATTAGATCAATAATCCTCACCTCTGGTCACCCATGAGAATTACCTGGAATGCTTTTAAAATTTATCTGATACCAGGTATTGCCCCTAGAAATTCCTATAGTGATTCATTATTTTTCAAGATTGAGAATTACTGAACTAGTGTTATAAAATTTTTATATTTTTGCTTTAAAATCCTCTGGGTAGGTTAAAAAAAAACCCATACGGTATTATAAGGAAAATGTACATGTCATAATGGAAATATTTAAAGAAAAATGAATTATTTAATGATTTTGAATTGTTATTTTGTTCTTCCCCAGTCTTAGAAGATACTTTAACTTAGCCTTTGGTTCTGATGGCTACTCCAACAGTGGATTCTTCTAGTACCTCCCTACCTCGAATAGCCAAAGTTCAGAATTAGGCAGAGAAAAACAACTGAATACCTCATTTTATGCCTTAAATGCAGAGTTACTACTTGACTGTTTTCCCCAAGGTAAAATGATAATAGGAAAAATAGAGTTCCTTCTGTCTTCATATAAGCAAAAGTTTCCTTCACTATTTTGGAAAGAATAGATTCATTCCTCTAGATGTCTCAGTCTAACTTTTCTGGCCATGACCTAGGTAAGTGAAAATATAAGACACACTAAATTGCCCTGAGAGTGCTCTCTTAGCCGTGGTCAGCAAAGAGCAACTTAGGTTAGTTATTGCATATTTTGTTTGTTTATTGGTGCTGGGGATCAAACCCAGGACCTAGCTCATACCAGGCAAGGACTCTCCCATTGAGCTACACTCCAACTCCAGATAAGGATTTCTTCAAAAGCGTTTTTATGGGACTTTGGCTTCACATGTGTCACCAGGTACTTATTAAATTACATGTCACTGAAGCCTCTAGGCCTCTGAAGACCCCTACAAGGCAAAGCCATGCAAGGAGCATGTGGTAAGGTTACGTTTATCTCACCTGTTCTCATTTATCCTATAGGATTCAAATGCCTTCCTCCACAAGTCAAACTAATTTCTTTTCTGGGATAAACAAATCACTTTAGGGAGGCCAAACAGAAAATAAGAAATCTTTAAAAGAAGATAGAGAATGGGAGAGGGAGTTAAGAGAATCACTTTAAAATATCATGCAAGTAGTATCAATAATTATCACTCAAAAATTGCATTTATCTATACAACAGAATATCATTCAGCCTTAAAAAGGAAGGAATTTCTGCTGGGTGTGGTGGCACCTACCTGTAACCTCAGCAACTTGGGAGGGTGAGGCAGGAGGATTGCGAGTTCAAAGCCAGCCTCGGCAAAAGTGAGGCACTAAGCAACTCGGTGTAAATAAAATATAAAAAAATACGGCTGAGGATGTGACTCGGTGGTTGAGTGCTCCTGAGTTCAATCCCTGGTACCCGCTCCCCAAAAAAAGTTAAAAAAGGAAGGAATTTCTGAACCTTGAAAATATTGTAAGTGAAATAATCCAGACAAAAGGGTAAATAGTGTATGAGCCCACTTATACCAGATGGTTAGCTAGAAGAAGCAAATTCATAAAAACAGGAAGTAAATTAGAGGGTACCAATGACTTGGGGATCTGTAGGGGGTATGAGAGGAATGGAGAATTATTGTTTAGTGAATTGAATGAACTTCTCTTATAATGATGAAATAGTTCTAGAAATGGATGGTGGTTATGGTTATACAACATTGTAAATGTACCTAATGCAAATGAATTGTTCGCTCATAAATTGTTAAGGTGGTAAACTGTTATCTTTTACCATAATAAAAAATTGTTTAATAAATATCTACTAATAGACCAAAGTTTAACACAAAACCCAAGTTTGAATTTGATGTTTTCCTTCTGCTGGCTAACTTACATTAAAAACATCAACCCCATCTCTTATTACCAAGGTCCTACCAATCAAAAGAGAGAGGATCTTTCTTTCTTAGGAAATCTCAATGTGTCACCTTTTCCCTTTTGGGAGAAAAGATCAAACCCTGTACTATATACCGACTTTCTTTAGGAGGTTTCAAAGCCTGATGGACTGGGAAGGCTTCTATCTGCCAAGTTGCAAGCCAGATGAATTATCCATGTATATTTAGAACTGATTCCCTCTAATACTTTGTGAGTCTATGGATGTTTCTGGAATAGATGCTTATGAATTTCATTTAAAAAATGAAATTGTTAAAAAATAAAAGAAAGTCATAGGTTAACAACAGAATTCAGAAAAAACAGAAATCATTTTAATGCAGCTCGACAATGGGGTATTGAGATGGAGAACAGGAACGGCTTTGTGTGAAGCAGAAAGTCACCCTGTCCGGTCTTTCGTGTAAATGGCATGAGTAGGTAAGTAAGTAGGTAATGTAACAATCTACTGTTTAAATCAAGTCAGGAAGTAGTGTTGATCAGGTTAAGTGCTATGCAAAGTCTAGGGAGGAAGAGAGCAGAGTCTGCAAAGTCGCAACCAGGATGGGGCAGCTCCAATAAAGAGGAATGAGGACCAGGAGTGAGGACAGTATTTTAAGAATGAAAACAGAAAGACCATCACATCTGGGGTGGGGCAAAAGCATAGAAGAGAGCCACCAAGCTAGAGTAGGGGACTCATTTAGGAAGTAGAAAGCAGTATGAAAAACAGGTTGAAGCGTAATCAGGGTGGCAAAGGAGTGATGTGAATGACTGAAAACAGTCTGATCATATGTAGCGAAGTCCCATCTACTGGAAAATATCTGTTAGCCAATAAGTTCTACCAGAAAATTGACAACAATAAATTCAAAACTTGCAGCTGCAGTTGTGGCTCAGTGATAGAGCGCTTGCCTAGCATGCGTGAGGCACTGGGTTTGATCCTCAGCACCACATAAAACAAAGGTATTGTGTCCATTTACAACTAAATTTTTTTTTAAAGTTTAATACTTGTTTCATGCTTGATATAATCTACATAATCAATCCTTCTTAACTTTATAACCCAAATTTTTGAAAAAATAACTTTTTTGCCCCAAACAAAACTTCAATTAAATTCTCTCATCCCAGTATTAGTTATGAAATATTGGACCCCATTCTAAGTGGACTTACTCTCAATAGACTTTTACCTGAATTGATCATCTTTGGTTCACAGGGCCTCCCTTAGGGCTTAACTAGTTTATTTCAGCCCCAGACAATCAGGTCCCAGGTTCAGATTCCTCAACTTCTGGGAGCAAACATGGTACCTGTTATCAAATGTCCACCAACTTCAGAGTCTGTATGAAACAGTTCTGGTGTTTGGGTTGTTCGTACAAATGCAGTAATTAGGAGGCATGGAACTAAAATATGAAACCCCTCACCATGGGCACTGCAAATGTAAATCTGAACATGAAAAACAAAATGAGGAGATTCATTTTACTTGGAACCTAATGTAGACACACTTTTCTCTTCAACTCTCGTGTTATAAGTCATCATTAGGACAAAGATACTGAATCCATTTCTTCAGGATGTGAGTCTGTTTCCATGGTGATAAAAGAGTGAGCCTTTAAACTCAAGGACAAACGAATGGAGTATTCACTAAATCAGGCAATTTCTGGGTATTTTCAAGAGATAATGGCTTTAGTTTTGCCAAATACTGATTTGTTTCATTTTTTTTTTTAAATACCAAAGAGGCCAATGATGGATAAATGTAAGAAAACTGCATGCTGAACCAATATTGATCCTGGATCAAATATAAAATATTCCTGATTCTTAGAGGGACTCATCTTGTAAATGAAATTATGTTCACTTCACCTCACATGGTACTAACATTCTAAATACTATGCATTCAAGCAGAACACAGCAATAGTAGAAACTTTTTAAAATAAGGATTTCCCCCTTTAGCAGTACAATTCAAGTAGTACTTTCTAAATTTCAAGGATGGACAATTTCATATTTTCAAATGGTGATAATGAGCCCATGAATCTAAGTGAATAACTTTAATTCTATAATCCTTTCTTTTATAGATTACTTATTAGACAACTTTCTCTGTGAGCAACTTCAGGGTCTTGCAGAATTCCGTGTTCATTTGTTAGAGTTTATCTAGAATTGCTTAAAGACCAGCACTACTTTTGCAGGCTCTGTGACCAACTTGTCATGAAGTTGGGTGGCTATGGATTAGCAAGAGCCTTGTCTAGGTAGCACCATTTTCTCTGTCTCCCTCTCCCTTTCTTTTTCAAACATGCACACGCGCACGCACACACACACACACACACACACACACACACACACAAGCCGACCCCATTCCTCAGCTCATTTGATCTCTTACCTTTAAGATGTGGATATACCATTGTTCAACAACAGAAAACCCTCACCAGACCACATGTATCAAAGGACCTTACATCAGGTCCTTATCAAATTTGTTTCCTGAGAAATGTCCACAGATAACGGAAGGACACACAGTCTATTCTTCATATCCATGACTGCACCTTATGATTATCTGAAGAGTTTAAATTCAAGTCCCCAGAGATTTGACTCAATCAGTCAAGGGTAGGGTCCAGGTAGGATCCTTTTAAAAAAACTTCCCCTAGTGATTATTCTGAGCTACATCCCAGGTGAGAGTCATTGGTCCCCAAAGGTTATCATGATGACTAGATCAATGAGCTCACTTTTTAAAAACATTTCTTATACAAGTTATACATGAACATATTTCTCCTTATTAAAAAGTTAAAATATTACAGTTAAGTCCTGTGTTGGCCATCACCTCCTCTTCCAGTCCTAAGGCAGGTGTCCTTCCAGAACTTTTTCTATACATTTACATACACGTGCATTCACAAATGTACCAGTGAATATATTTAAGAAAATCCACATAGTTTTGCAAAATAATTTTTAACTTGTCAAGACACACATATTGTTCTGCTGCTCTGTTTTCTCTTAATAATATGCCTTTGACCTCTTTCCATCCAGTATTTTTCCACCTCATTATTTTTAACCACTGAATAGTATGAACACACCACAATCTATTTTAAAGCCTTTCTTTTAAACCTCTGCCATTCAATATGGTAGCCACTAGGGACAAGTAGCTATTGAGTACTTAACTGAGACTGACACAAAGCAAAGTGTGCCATTGGTATATACAACAGATTTTGAATACTTACACTAGGAAAGTGTAAAATATCTCATTAATTACTTCTTATATTGATGACATGTTGCAGTAATGTCAACTGTATTAAATCAAATAAAATAGATTAAAATCAACTTCACCTGTATCTTTTTATTCTTATTAATACAATGATTACAATATATAAAATTACTTATGTGGCTCACATAATATTTCTATTGAATGGCTCTGTTCTAAATGATGGGTATTTGTAGTTCATCTGACATTACCAAAAGTACCACAGTAGACATAATTCTACATCAGGAGTTCTCCATAGGGGGTTATTTTTACCACTAAGGGACATTTGGCAGAATATAGAAATGTGTTTGCCACAGATTGGTGGTGCAATTGGCATCTATTGAGTAGAAGCCAGGTATGCTGCTAACCATCCTGCAGTGGCCTCTCAAAACAAAGCATTACCTGGCCCTAAATATTAATAGTGCTGAGGTTCTGAAAACCAGTTAGGCTTGAATTCTTGTCCTCATGTTAGAGTGCTTCCCAGAGGCAGATTTTAAGGCAGATTTTAAACTTTTGGAATTTTCAGAGACACCACCAAACTTCCTTCCAGAATGGATATGCCAACCTCCTCTCCCTTCAACAAGACAGGAGAATATTCAAATTAAAAAAGAACAAATACATAAGTCCAGGAAAAGTTTGAAAGTCTTCAAAAAATACCCACAAAACATTCTAACTTCTCACTAACACCACAGAAATGACAGTAAAACTCAGTCCAAGGAGTTCAAGTAATATTTGGAAGTTTAATCTAGCCCGCCTTTAAAAATTATCTTCTATGAATCTGAACATAATTTATTTTGGGTTCTAGAATGGTTAATTTATAACTAACATATTTCTTTGCTTTGTAATCTTGGCCAAAATTTGAATCTTGGGAGAATGATCTTCCAAAAAATCAAATGCTATTCTCATTTTTAAAAAATATTTGTATTTACCTTACACCTAGGGCCCTAAAGCTCTGCTTATTTTCCTAGCAAATACTTTGAAAATGTTCTTGAAATGACCTTCATGTGTAGTAATTGATACCACAAGTCATATTGCAGGTCCCGATGTTTGTTCTCTAACATACTATAAACATTTCTTAGTTATGAATGATCTTGCCAAACAAATCAGCAAGTAGAAATACATTACAGAATCTGAATCTGTTCTACAAATCCAGAGGTAGAATATATATGAGTTGCACTGCTCCTGTGTATTTGAATTTTACCTAGTCTTTTTCAGGAAGTAAGATTATTTATCTTCTCCAATTTTCAATTTCCATATTTTCAAAAATTCAAATTTCAGCTAACAAGGTTCACGTTCTGAGTTTTTGCATGCCATGTCAAATGTAAAGTGCCCTACCACCATAAAACTCCAGGTAAATTGTGACCTTTATCAGCTTCCTCTGCTGTGAGTTCCTAATAAAGAACTAATTTTAACTTCCTCCCTGGAGTAAGTTTGAATTCTGAATTCATTCTCAGTGGAAATGAGAACATCTGAGATGAGATGAGCTCTAGAAACACTAACCATTATTCTAACTAGTCACCCTCCCTTCCCCCATTTAAAAAAATGTTTTGTAAGGCAGTTACCAGAGTTAAAAAAAAAAAAATTCTATTTTGGCCAGCAAAATTTGGATAAATTTTACCATGTCTTGGTCTAAACTGATATCTATTTTTGGCCTAAAAATTTCTTGACAATAAAAAGGAAGGAAGGAGAAAGAAGAAAGGAGAGGCTGGTCTGCAAGCTCCCTAAGGAAAGAGCTGCCTTTCTTGCTTATCTGCAGCTCCTAGAAGGGCCTGGTTCACCTAGCAGTACTCAATACTTGATTAAAGAACACTTGGGGTTGGGGAGATGGCTCCAGTTGGTAGAGTGCTTGCCTTGTAAGCACAAGGTCCTGAGTTCGATCCCCAGCACTGCAAAAAAAAAAAAAAAAAAACAAGATGGAGAAAAATATTTTTTAAAAGTGTACAGATTAATCCAGATTTGGAAGTACAAATGCAGGCCTAGCAAATCTGTGACACCCGATAGATCTGGCGGGGAAGCCCCACTCCATAGTCATTCCAAGGAGGAAATGCAGGCTGTGCCTTCCCTAGGTGCACCAGGTGGGAAGGGGATGGTGAGGTCTCTCCATCCATCAGGGTCTCTCCCCTGCTCTGTTCCTGCTCGTCCTCCACAAAGCAGAGGAGCAGGCTGTGGCAGCAATGTGGCAGCCTTCACAAATCCATATCAGCTGGCCTCCTAGATATCGTTATGCTTCAGAAACCCCTAATGGGATTCCATTTGCAAAGAGAAAGCCCTGTCACTTCTGAGATCAGCTGAGGGCTCTGCTACTTGCTATTTTCAGGTGGAACTCCAAATCAGCAAATTTGTCAATGCCTAGGCAGAAAGGGCTTTCTATTGAACCCAGCTTTGATGAGAAACCCAAACCCCTTATGTTCCTTCTCTTATTCTGTTAAAGAAGACAAACAGTTTCTTGAGGCTGGATATTCAGCTTCAAATACTTCAGAAACAGTAGAGCCATTTAAAAAAAAAAAAAAAAAGGCTAGGAAAAAATTTCCCCCATAGAAAGTAGCTTAAAGTTACTTCTGCTATGAATACATGCTCCAGGCACTCGATCCTGGTTGTGAGATGGTGACTAACAAACGGGGCACAGGGCAGGCAATCCTGTTAGCACAGCCACACAGGCATGGAGATCACAGGTCCGAGGGGACCTCTAAGATGGCAGGACTTGGGAAGAAATCACACCTTATTGTTGGGAGAAATCCTAGTTCTTGGTTCACAGCAATTAATGTCTCAAGTGTGTAAACTTGCAGGGAGGAGCATTCCACTCTGACCACTTAGGAAAGTAAACAACTGCCCCCAAATTGACCTAGTGTTACCAAGGGAACCTGTATAGGAGCCTGGTGGTCTGATACCCCGTGGCACATTGTGATTGGGCAAGAAACTTATAAAATGTATGGGTTTTCCTGCAATAAACGAGTTTGCAGGTTGCTCACCACAAGCCTGCTTTTACCCAGCTCCTGGGGTCTGGGTTCTGACTCCGCGGCTCTTACCTGCACCTGAGCTAGCCTGGCACCCACTACACCTTATCTGATGTATAACAGCCACCCTACTCCAGTGCTGGAGGGACCAGAAGTATCCCGCCCAACAGTCTTTCTGAGCATCTATTATGTTTCAGGTACTGTTAAATGACTATGGATAAGATACACATGGTTCCTGCTCCCTAGGAGCTCACAGACTATGAGTGCTATGGTTTGGATGTGGTTTTAGTGTTCCCCAAAGGTCCATGTGCTGGAAGTTTGGTCCCCAAGGTGCTGGTATTGAGGTAAGAGAACCTCTAAATGGTAGAGCATAGTGGAGGGTGGTTAGGTCATGTAGGCACCACCCTCAGAAAGGATTAATGCTGGTCTCATGAAGTGGGTTATTTCCCATGAGAATGGCTTGTTAGAAAGCGAATTTGGCTTCCTCAGCTACCTCTCTTGCTTTCTGTCTCACCATGTAATCTCCCTCTCCTCTTGGACACATGACACCCCCATGTGATGTCATCATCATGGGGTCCTCACCATAGCTGACTGATGCTGGTGCCTTGATCTCAAATGTCCAGAACCATGAGCAAAATAAACCTTTGCTTTATAAAGTACCCAACCTCAGGTATTTTGTTATAGCAACAAAAAATAGACTAAGCCAGTGAGGAAGAGAGACCTCATCAGGAGACTACTTAAGAGTGTAGTGAGAGCTGCAGATGGGATCACTCACAGAAGGAATTAAGATTGAAGGAATAAAGAGTCAAAGTTACCTTCACACACTCCTCCCTGTGCCCATCCCCCCCCGGAAGTGGGGGGGTTTAGTGGATTTAAAAGTCTCTATCTCTCTAAACCAGGAGAGCCATCTCTTTTGGGAGGGATAAATGTTTTTCTTTATACAAGTCACCCAGGAGCAGTTTTCACAATTTTGGGACACAAAGTTTTATTTTGATCAGTGTTGTTGCTATTGCTATTTGAGGGAAGTTATTTATGGTAGACAAATAAATATTTCCTTATCTGGGAAGGATGCCTTCCCAGATTTTAACAGCCTGAGATACAATCTATGTATCATAAAATGTACCATCTTAATATGTACAATTCAAGGGCTTTGGTTGTGATTACATATTATGCAATCATCACAGTGTCATTTTAGAAGATTTGTCATCTCAAGAAAAATTCCCCACACCCCTTAGCAGTGACTCCCCATGGCCACTACTCCACACAAACATCATCTACTTTGTCTCTACAGACTCACCTATTTTGGACATTTTGTACAAATGGAATCCACCCAGGAGTTTCTTCTGACTGGTGTAACTTAGGAAAAGGTGTTTTGAGGTTCATTCATGTTGTAGCATGTCTCACTACTTCATTTCTTTCTATTGCCAAATAATATTCTGTTGTACCATGTTTTATTTATTCATTAGTTTATAGATATGTTGTTTCCACTTGGAGGCCAATATGAATTATACTGCTGTGGATATTCTCTGGGTATTCTTGTACATGTTGGTGTACATATGTTTCAATTCTCTTGGGTACATTATAGCTAAGAGTAGGTTTGATAGGTCATATGATAAGTCAATGATTAACCTTAACTGCCAAAGTATTCCTTAAAGTGACTCTGAAATAAGCATATAATTTACAAATCATGTGCATATTTAACATAGTGGATCATTTACTTCCCCCTACCCCTCCCGGCAGTGCTGGCGTTTGAACCCAGTGCCTCATGCACAGGCAGGTGTGCTATTACTAAGTTACATTCCCAACCCCCTTACATTTTTTAGTAGCCATTTGTTAAAAAATTAATGGTGCACTTTAAATTAGTGGCATCCTAATTTAAGGGAAACTCAGGAAGTTATTGACACTCAGCTAGTAATAGGCGCATCTATTTGAAGCTATTTACTCTGATAGAGGTACTTCCTTATTTTACAGATGAGGAAACTGAAGTTCAAAAAATGCACTCCAGTTGTATAGCTTCCAGTACTATAGTGTAGTCATCCTTACACATCTATTCTAGAACCCCTTGTATTTCTAAAACAAGGATGGATACTCAAATCCTTTACATAAAATGGCATAGTATTTGCATATAACCTACATGCATCCTCCCATATACTTTAAATCATCTCTAGATTACTTGTATCTAATACAATGTAAATGCTATGTAAATAGTTGTCATAGTGTATTACCTAGGCAACAATAACAAGAAAAAAGTCTGCACATGTTCAATACAAATGGATTTTTTTTCCCTAGTATTCCCATCAGCAGATGGTTGAATTCATGGATATGGATCCAACAGACAGGGAAGTGTTTCAGTCAGCTGTTTTGTTGTTGCAACTAAAATACCTGACAAGAACAATTTTAGAAGAATAGAAGTTTTTTGGGGGCTCACAATTTCAAAGGTCTCAGTCTATAGACAGCAACTTCATTCCTTGGGGCCTGAAACTTCACTCCTTGGGCCAGAACATCATGGTGGAAGAAAATGGTAGAAGAAAGCAGCAAGGAGCAGGGTACCAGGAAGCTGAGAGAGAGAGACTCCCCTCACCACGGACAAAATATATACCTCAAAGATGCACTCCCAATGAACCACCTTCTCCAGCCAGTTATCACCCACGTAATCACTATCAGCAGATTAAAGCATTTGATTGAGTTAATGCTCCCATAACCCAATCCTTTCACATATAAGTTTTCTAGCATTGTTTCACACATGAGTTTTTGGGGGACACCTCACATCTAAACCGTAACAGAAGCACCAACTGTACAAGCACTTGAACCTAGGTCAGTTTTTTTTTGCTAAACTCTGGTTTTCCTTTATATTTTCATGCTATTATTCAAAGATGAACAAAGGGTAATATGTATCTATGAGACCACAGTCCTGGGACAGAAACACATAAATACTTGGATATGATAAGGCTCAATAAAAAGAATTTTAAAATACTCTGGAAAGTAGGCATTAATTCTGACAGAAGGAACCTTGGAGGATGGCTTGGATAAGTGGGACGTAAGGCAAGTCAAGTTTGGCAGATTTTAGAGAGAACAGCTTAAATCAACGCTCCAATATTGTGCATCCATTACTGTAGTCACTAACCACATGTGGCTAATGAGTCCCTGAAAGGCTAATTTGACATGGAAAGTGCTATAAATATAGACTAGATCTCAGACTTACTATTAAAAAGATGTAAAATAGCTAAAAATTTTACATTGAATACATGTTAAAACAGTAACATTTTGGATATATGGGACTCAATGTAGTAATATCAGCTATTTTTTACCTTTAAACTATGGTTAATGAACATTAAAATGATGTATACAGCTGGCATTACATTTCTACTAGATAGCGCTGCTAAGAGATATATGCTGGAATAATTGTTATTGAAAAAGCTACAAAACAAAATGAGAAACAAACTTGGAGGGAAAAGTAGGGCCACCCTGGTAAGGACACAGATAACCTGCAATGATGGGTAGTTAGAACTTGGGTCTGGAAGTAACAGTCAAAGGTTTTGAGGAAAGGAGTGATAAAATCAACTCTGTGCCTTAGGAAGCCTATGTTGGCACCACCTGGCTAATAAAGATGACTGAGATAGCAAGGAAAGACCAAGAACAGCCCTTCCAAACTCACAGAAATGCTAGATTAAATGTCACCACAAAATCGCACAGCCAGACTGGGAAGCAGGAAAGGGGACTCCAGCTTCCATAAACAGAAGGAGCTAGTTGTCAGAACAATGGGTCAAGAGGCTCAAGGGTGTAGGAGGAGGACTTTGGCCATGAGGACTGGGGGCTGGTGCTCTTGTGTCTGTGTGGGAAGGAGGGTCCAGATAATCACCCTGCATGTAAATGAACAAGAAATCAAGTCACATTGGTAAATCTGGTACCCAAGAAACTTCTCCCAAGGGAGGCAAGGATTGACACTTGGAAAAATGAAGTAAGGAGACAAAGTGCCCACGCAGGAAAACAGGGAGATGATGCTGCCTGAGAAAGTAAGTGAAGATGATGTCAAGGGGGACGGAGAGCCAGTGGTGCCAAAAAGTGAGCAGAAGTGGAAACGGACAAAGGTGACATGGATGCTTTTGATGTGGTGATTAGGAGGCTACCCAAGACCTCAACAAGAACAGCATCCATATAGTGGCTGAGATAGAAGACAGCAAGAGGTAGCCATCATAGGTTTTTTTGAAAGTTTTAGAAATTAGAAGAGTTTCTAAAGACCCAGGCAAGAAGCAGGACAGATGAAGGAGCAGAGTTTAGGCAACGATAGTGTGATGGGCTGACAGATCTGGTTCCATGAGAATATTATAGGCCAGATGATAAAGGAAATAACTAAACAGACTCCATTTTGCTCTGAGACTCCATGTTATGTAGGAAATAAGCTTCTCCAATGGGAATACCCCACTTCTGTACCCATCCTCAGTTATTTAGCGTGACAGGTTTAGTAATACAAAATGACAATTCTTATGTAATAAAAAACTGCTCTCTTTTGATCTCTATTGCTCTTAAACAATGTACCATGTAAATGGTGATTGTGTGGATGTTAGTAACCATTCTTTAGTTTGTACCTAGGTAAGGGTCATTTTGACCCACTTCTCCCTCTGTTGATGATCTCATGATGTTAGTTTGTAATGTCGAATCATAGCAACAGACACTTACGATTGATGTGATTTTTGGTATAAAAAACCCTACAACCCTATGGTCGGGGTTCTCCTAATAGTCATTTTTTGGGGCATTGTGTGAGACAGTCAGCCAGCCGGCTTAATAAAGACTCTCAAATTGGACTTCTCAGTGGTGATCGGTCTGTTCTTAAGTTGCGCCCCATAACAGATAGCACAAAGGGAGCTGGAAAAGGTAACGGGTGCTGGACTCTCACAGAGCTTTACAACAAGCCACATGGAAGTTACAGATCCATCTTGGTTGGAGCAGGAGGACCAGGGGTGGAAGCACACACAACAGGGTTTGGTACTGTTGCTGCTGGAATTGAGAAGAAGGGGCCCCCAAAACAGTTGCTGAGTGGCAGGAAGCCTAGCTGCCATCAAACTCCCATAAGCAAAATTTTGTCACATTTCCTGGGAGACTCTGGGATCAGGATGTACTCTGGACTAAGTGTATAAAAGCACCCACAGGAAGTTGAAGAAGTGAAGCCCCAGCTAAGAATCCAGACCAGTACGGGGAGGGGGGGGCGTGGAATGAAACCAAAACCAGAGAAACAAACTGGGAGACTGGGTGGAGACCAAGGAACAGAGACCAGACCGAGAAAAATGCAGCACAGGGTAAAATCGAGTGCCCGGCTTATTATTTTAAGCAGTTAATGATCAAATTATAAGTACTAATTTTGCCATTTTTATTTATATTCAAGAGCATAGTAACTTAAGTAGATAATAAGCATTTCCTCAATTTATCAGTGGGGAAAAACATGGAAATATTAAAAGTGATGTGGCCAGAGTTTTGCCTTCAACCCCTTTACTTTTAAATTCTTACCATACATTCACTTAACCTTTCTGATGTTCCCTTGATGTGCCCATCTGGGAGGATGGGAATATGGAGAATATGAAAGAGAAAGAGAAAAGCAGAAGACAAATTTTATTTAACCCATATTCTAAGAGTTCAAATGAATTCCATGTCTCTGTTTATAGAGAAGCCAAGAAAATAATCATTAGACTTTTTCTTCAGGGTCTGGAAAAAGGTCACAGCTGGAACGAAGATAGTGAGGATCCCTTGACTTTGGTACTGGGTGTGGCACTATGGAGAATCTGTTTTCATATGAGCATATTTGCATTGTGTGAATTTTGGAATTCCAGCAATTCTGAGGAGTAACTGAAAGAAAGGGTAGTTGAGGCCAAGGGCTTGGAAGGAAACTCTGAATAGGACCCATGGCAACTGTTATAGTTTAGATATGTGTCCCCCAAAAGCTCAGGTGTAAGACAATGCAAGGAGGCTTAGAGGTGAAATGATCGGGTTATGAGAGCCTTAACCCAATCAGTGCACCAATCCCCTGAGTGGTCACTAAAAGGCAAGTAGGGTGTGGATAGAGGAGGTGGGTCCCTAAGGGTTTGCCTTTGGGGTTTATATTTTGTCCTGCTAAGGA
This sequence comes from Sciurus carolinensis, assembly GCF_902686445.1. Taxonomy (NCBI): domain Eukaryota; kingdom Metazoa; phylum Chordata; class Mammalia; order Rodentia; family Sciuridae; genus Sciurus; species Sciurus carolinensis. The sequence continues at coordinate 78,239,354 of NC_062226.1, forward strand.
GAGCTCTTTCTGCTTCTTGCTCGTGTCTTAAGTGGCTTTCCCACACTACTCTCTTCTGCCATGATGTTCTGCCTCATCCCAGGCTAAAGCAAAGGAGTCAGTCATCTATGGACTGTGACCTCTGAAATCAGGAGCCCCCAAATAAACTTTTCCTCCTCTAAAATTGTTCTTATTGGGTTTTGTGGTCACAGGAGCAAAAAAAGATGACTAAAACAACAACTTTCAAAGTTGAACAGAAAAACCAAGTCATCTTGAACATTACAGGATTGTCTTCAAAGGCAGTAGGTGAATTTTTTTGGGGGGGAGTTATAAGGAATTAAACAAAGGAAAAAGTCACAGAAAAACTGCTCCTAATGGAAAAGATTCAGGGAAGGAAACAGAGACCCAACCCACAGGGAGTAAAAAATCATAAAATGCATCAGCGAAAGTATATAGTGAGAAATAATATCCCCAAATTATCAACAAATCTTACATCTGTCTCCTTCCTTCAGTCTGATCTTTTTATGTTTATTTCTCCCTTTTTCATTAAATGAAAATAAACTTATTCATCATAATTTTACAGATACATAAGACACTAAATTCAAGTTGGCTCCAAAAGGTATCTTAGAAGAGACTTTATTTCAATATGCTATAAACCAGTCTGTGACCTGTGATCCAATTTTTAAAAAATACTTATGAGAATCACAATCTGAAATTACAAAGTGAATTAGCTACAAATTAAAAAATCAAGTTAGTTCAAATTAGCCAAAATAATGGAGTTTATCAAAGAAATTAAATATTTTAAAAGCAATAATTAGCCTAAAAGGCATCTCATGCTTTGAAAATGTTTCAAAAATTTGCCTGTGTGTCTCCTGGGAGGCTCTGCACATTTTAAAACAAGGTTGAGCCAGATCCAATCAGGATGCTCCTGAATTCTTTGGTTTCATAATTTTAGCAATAAAATGAGCGTTAGCAATAATTGACTAAATGTTCCACTGTGGATTCATAGGTATAATACTACAGGTAGAAAAACACAGGTCTATAGGACTAGTTGATTAATCATTGCAAGAATATACCATGAAATATAAGCCAACGCACTGTTGGTATTAAATAATAATATCATTCAGTGATTTAGTGATATCACCTCAGCTTAAACTAGATCAGAGGTTACTTTAATACTGGAAATTTCTTTAATCAATCCTTGAATGTTTCCAGGGAATAATCTAAGTTGAGTTTCTCTATATAAAGGATGTTGGATGATAGGAAATAGGAGCATTGCAAGAGCAGATCTAGGTTTCAGCTTCCATGGAAGACAATTCATCTAGGCTCAGGGGATTGAATACAAATAAGCTGGCTCCATTTTTTCAGAGCAACTTCAGACTCCCTGGTGGCATGATGGTAAAAGGAGGGAAAGGCGATAAGTGATAGAATGAGGAAGAGCTTGCATCAAAACTTCTAAACAGGGACTAGGATGCTAGACATCAGGCCAAGAGCCATTACAATTCAGAGTCAGTGGCTAAAAACAATTAGATTTTTACATCATCCAGGCATGGTCCTTTGTCTTCAACCTCTATCTGCTTCTTTGGGATTATTAGACCAGAATATGGGGGAAACTTTGGGGCTGGCATGCAATTAATTCCACCTTAAAGGAGGGATTCAGGAGAAAAGAGAGCACACAATGAGCTCAGCAAAAGAGGGCACCAGCCAGAAACACTGTGGAGCAAGTTACCATTGAAAATAAGGCAGCTGGTCTAGTTTCAGCAACAATCATGAAGCTGACCTGAAAGGTAAGCAAGGTGTGAAGGGCAAGGTAAAGTCAGGTTTAGAGAAATCAATACTTTCAGTGGCTTACATCTTTATTATTAAAGAAGTTTTTTTGTGTGGTAATTTCAAGTGATGTGAAGTTTTTTTGTTTTTGGGGTTTTCTTTCAGCTGCATGGGTGTGGAGAGGTAGCTAAATATATATGTGTATTTACAACTAATAATGATTAATGGAAGAGAAAACATTTCTACACTTGGAATGTATATATTATCTATCCTGTTTGTCCCAGCGCTTTTAAGGTGTGGCAATATAAGGATCAGTGTACATATATTTTCTTTGCTCACTTTAAAATGCATGGGAAAGTAAGGGTTCTCATCAGCTGACACCATCAGGGGTATCTGTAATACCCAGAGTCCCATTGTGTAGAATTAACAGCAGCCTTTGCAATTGACAAGCTCTGAAAACTCAGTAGTTTAGTATGAGGAACTTTTCTTTCCTGCCTGTCCCAGAAGGAACTCTGCTCAGAGTCCAAAATTGCTGTGAGGAAGGAGGGAAAATACAGGGGAGCATGCAGAATATTTGGTGAGCACTAACTATTCTATGCCACATACTCCCAATGTTCTAAAGAAGAGGAATCAGTCACTTATGTGCCCCACTGAGGTGAGGTCAGTGAGGTTACTGAGGAAACCTTTCTAGGGACAGTTTGCCATCTCCAAGGCTGCCTGGAGACACATGGTATTGACTGTGGACAAGCTGGGGGAAGGTGATGGTTTCACACTTCTTGCTCTTACACAGTGATCTGGGTTGTGACTTTGGCCCAGGCAAGGAGAAGTTCTGTTTGAATTCAAGTCTGGTTAGAACCCCAGTTTCTCAAAGTCCAATATTTTGAAAACTATTGCTTCCTTCTAGAAAGTAGGCCCCTATTGATATATCAAATTTAACCAAACTTTCCACATGGAAAAATGTACTTTCAGGTTTAACTTCAGTGATTATTAACATTTGTAAGTTAAGATTACCTGGAGTTCACAACCCCCAAACGATTGCTTTCAATTGAGTTACAAGGACAGGATCAAACAATAGTTTTCTTCTTAAGCTCCCTGGGTTATTCCCAGAGGCAGTTGAGGATTTCCATTTTAGAAGCATATCCACTTCATCTCTTAGAAATTAACATTTTCTATTGGTTTTAGGTCTGGGAATCTTTAAAAAGTACTAGGGCCTAGGACCCATCCCACATATTCTGATGTAATTGATCAGGTTGGTAAAAATCATTTAATTAAAATCATTTAATGTGAAGCTGAGCATAAGGACTGCCATTTATGGCCACCCAGCTTTGTCAGACCAGAGTGGCCAACACTGGGGAGGGGAAAGACCAACACTGGGGAGGGGAAAGGATAGCACATGGGGGCTATCCATGGTGCTGAAATTTTGTAGCCACCTGGAGTGTGTATTATTGTTAAAAAATGGTAAAATATAAAAATCTAGTGTTGCATATTTCTAAACTGAGAGATAAACATGGTAAACACAGAAATATTGTGTGGGTTTTCAATTCAATAACATTGCTTACTAAGGGAGAGAGATTGAAGGGTATGATGAGGGATGGCTAGAGATAAGAGAAAGATGTTGAAGAAGGAAACAGGGCAAGGTCAAGATAATTATGTCTGGTGCTCTTGGAAAATTCACATTTACAATTTTAGTTGATGGTACTGTTCTAAATTTTTTAAAAAATCTTTTCTTTTTTCAGTGCAGGGGCTCAAACCCCAGGTCTCATGCTAATCATGCACTCTACCACTGAGTTATATTCCCAGCCCTGAATATTTTTTAAGTCTAAATTACCAGAATTTTTAAAATAGTTAATACTTTAATTCCCATCTAAAACTAGAAAATATGCTGTTTATAATTTTGATGCTTAATATGATAGAAGTGACATTGTCTGAGAAAGAATTTATGCCCACAGGTAAACGTCTTCAACTTATACTACTTAGTAATACCACCACTGAAGATTTCTAGTCCCTGAGCATGATGGCACATACCTGTAATCCTAGTGGCTTGCGAGGCTGAAACAGGAGGATCAAGAGTTCAAAGCCAACCTCAGCAATGGCGAGGTGCTAAGCAACTCAGTGAGACCCTGTCTCTAAATAAAATACAAAATAGGGCTGGAGATGTGGCTCAGTGGTCAAGTGCCCCTGAGTTCAACCCCCAGTACCAAAAAAAAAGTTATCTAGCCAATGTAGTTATGTAGCTTTATAAAAGAAGGGTTGACACGGTGTCATAACTCTAATATTCAATGTTTATCAACTTTTCCTCCACTTTCCTTACATCATTATCACAGTTAGGTTGTCTAGGCAGTACTTTCTTATTTTCTCCATGATGGAGAAATCTACACTCATTCTCTCAGACTTTGATGGGGATGCAATATGTTATACTCCATCCAGCAACAACTTGGTAACTAAATAATTAAATGAATGTTATAAACCTCCTACAATTCATAACTATTCTCAAAAACAGAGCAAATGTTTCCCAGAGTAAATGACACTATGAAAATATGAATCAGATCTGCTAACCTGAAACAGCAAACATATAAACCCCACCTTATCACCAAATAACCCAGAAACACTTAACATCTCTTCCTTGTTCAGTTCTAGCATTTCCAATGAGGTATGCGTGTGCACAGAAATTTAATAAATCACATAGAAACATCCTTTGGAACAGTTGTGCTCTTGTCCTCTGCAACAATGGGAATTAAGTGCTTCTGGCTGTATACCAAGGCACTTTAGAAATGCAGATCCATAGCCTGTTTGAAGAGTTGACTGGGGAGCAGTATCTCTTATCTTAAAATCACAAAAGAGCACAATTTATTTATAACCAAGTTATATGGACTTGGACACTTGAATTTACTGGTTGGGAGAAAAGCAAATTAAGTATCTGCCCATGATTTCTTAAACACTTTGGAGAAAGAATTTCAGATAAATCCCATTTCCCACTAAATCGAAATTCAAAGTTTCACCAATTTTATTACTAAAATAATAAAACTGTTCCACTCTCAGACCTTGACCACAGTTTATCCTTTATTTATTTATACAGGCATTTAGTAAGTAGGCCTCATAAACTCAAGTCTTTCAGTAAATTAAGGTTAAGGTGTTTTCAAAACCGCACTAAATTTGACCATCATCCCAATAGTGTGAGCCACCTCTTTCTCTAGGAGTGTCATTAGTGAGATGAGACTTTCAGTTCCCTAAGAGCTTTTAGGAGAGGAGAGAGTTTAGCACTGATGCAACAGAATCTTTTTTTTTTCCTCTGATGTCATTTTTATTTTTTAATTTTTTTATTTATCTTTTAATTTTTTACAGACTGCATTTTGATTCATTGTACACAAATGGGGTACATCATTTCATTTCTATGGTTGTACACAACGTAGATTCATACCATTTGTGCAATCATACACATACATAGGGTAATGATGTCTGTCTTACTCCACCATTTTTCATACCCCCATCCCTCTCATTTCCCTCTTTTTGGCATAGCTTCCTTAAACTTCTGACACTCCATGAACACTCTGCGAACCTTCCTATTTACTGACCACTTGCAAAGGAGGCTCTGAAGAATCTAGAATCAGTAAGACTGGAAAAAATTTTAAAGGAAGTTCTTAGGAATGCTCATTGCACTCTCAGAGCCCCCAGGAGGCTGTGGTGATGGTCAGTTTACAACTTCCTCTGACTCTGGGAGATCCCAGCATCCCAGATGATTGGCTCTGCAACTTAAGTCCTGCAGTAAACTTGTTTTCCCATAAAATGATCTCAAAACTCATTCTCCAAGGAGTTGTGGATTTTTTTTAATGTCAGTAAACAAAACATAACCACTGCCCCCATTGTGTCTGTACACTGTAGTGTTGAGGTTCATGATCAGAATCTGCAGACATCAGGCAGAGGGTAATGGAATGGAACAATGAATGATCATGGCCACTAGGTTGAGTCTGGCCTGGCTTTTATCTAAGGATTTTTGAGCCTATCCTGCAACAGAGGCTCTGTGGTTTTGATCTCTCATAAAACTATAGAAAACTGCTAGGCATGGTAGTACATACCTACAATCCTAGCAGGTCAGGGGGCTGAAGCAGGACTATCACAAGTTCAAAGCCAGCCTCAGCAACTTAGTGAGACTCTAAGCAACTCAGCAGGACCCTGTCTCAAAATTATAAATTAAAAAGGGGGAGGTGCTGGGGATGTGGTTCAGTGGTTAAGCACCCCTGGGTTCAATCCTGGTGCAAAAAAAAAAAAAAAACAAAAACTCTAGAAAAGTAATGTCTAGGGCCAGTGACATTTTAGATTGCTTAAAAAACTTGTTCTCCATTGTGCTTTCAATGTGACTCAACTGTTTAAATAGGTACAATGGAGAAAAATAACCCATAATTTGAAAAGAACACATGTTGCTACCATCTTAAGATATAGACTAGCACAGCCTGACTTAAACTTACAGAATTTAAAAAATTGAGTGTGAAGAAAATACTTTTATACAAATCTACCTGGACCCTTGTTTTAAACAGTGATGTGCCTCCTTCCAATACCATCTACCTTAAACCTGGCCCTCACATAATGCTTACCACCATGGAGTTCAGTTGAAACCCCCAAGTACCTCATTTCTGCACAATTTCTGTCCTTATTAAGGAAAGGACCTCAACAATAGAGAAGGGTGTGGATCAGCTGGGTGAGAGGGGCAGAGACTGTTGGTTCACCTAAAATACTCCCGTGAAAGCAGAGATCTGCAGTTTTCTCTAATGACTTGGATCCAAAACAGACTTGTGGGCCTAGTGAGTGCTGTGGCTTTTATCTCAGACTTCACTGAGACATTGGCTATGACATCTGGGCCAGTTGCTGAGCCACAGCCCCTGCCCTAGCCTCTGGGCAGGCTGGGACTGGGGTGCATGAGAAGGGAGGAAGATGTGTCTACTCAGGCTCCTGGAGAAACTTGCAGCAGTCCCACCCTACCCTGCTCCTGTAAAGTTGGCAACCATGTGACCAGTCCTGAAGCACCCTGAACAAATGAGGGGCTTTTCGCTAAGGCTGGTTCATCTGAATGCAAAGGAGCAAAACAGGTGGATTTTATGAAAATTGCCTTTAGTTGTGAATTCTAAAGAAAGAATTCACACTCTCTTGTACCTCAGTTTTTCTCCCAAACCAGATGCTACTGGCACTAGCAGCTCTAGAAATAGGGTGGTGCCCCAGTCCTGCCCCTCCCTGGCAACAGACAAGGAAAAACATTTGTAACCAGAGATCAACTGCTTGTCTAAGCTGGTACTGGTTCTGGTTTCAGTGACCACTCAGTGACCTTGGGGCACATTCTTTCAATTTCCCAAGAATCAAGTTTCTCAGGTTTTTTAAAGTGATGTTAGCTTTGCAAATTCAAAAGAACTCTTAGTGTCTGGACCTGGGCCTCTCAAAGACCTATTGTTCCTCCTTTGACCATTTAAGGTTGCTGTTCGTAGCAGCAGCGCTGACTAGACCCCAAGTTCTCCTTTCAGTAACAACCTCTCTAAGAGATGGTGGAAATGGGCTGTACTTGGTTTCCTTCAGGTCAGCGGACGCACTTCTCAGTCAATGGCAAGTCCTAACGTGTTCAGCCGGGAAGTGCTTGGACAGAAATTATTGCCTAGTGGCCTGTTTACACTTTCCAGCTATGCCCCTTCCTTTCCACCAATTCCTTTGCTAGTTGATTCATTTCTATGTTTTTCCATTTACTTTTGGGGGCACGTATCAATTCAGCAATTCATTCATTCAATCTCTATCAAGTACCTATATTGAACCAGTCCTTTGGGACCCCCTTGCCTTCCTTAGGGCATTTTAGGTATGTTGGAAATCAACTGTGGCTTTCTGCAAGTCTCACTATATAACATAACTAGGTTGCCCCTACTTTCTGGTTGACCTGGTACAGTCCTAGTTTATGCCTATAGGATAGGTATAGTTATTAACAGTTATTAACACATTCACTCTTGGACTACTCCAGTTAGAATGTTAAGTTATATGGTCCCCCCAAGGATACCTAGCTCTACCTGCAGGTCTCAGGGCTTTCCATGGCTGTGTGTATGAGGAAGGTGGGTTATAGGAGTGAAAAGGACCACATTATAGGGGCCACATGAAAACTTAGTCATGTACTAGGTTGAGACAGGCTATGTACAAGAGTAAACCATAAAACTTGCTGGTGCCTTTTAAGACATATTTCCTAGCTATGTACACGTGAGCAATTTATTTAACATCTCAGTACCTCAGTTTCCTCACATTGAAAATGATTATGGTAATAGCACCAGCTTCATGATGTTGTTGATAAGGTAACCTGGGGCCAGGCCTGGAACATATGAAGGGTTCCGAGGAACTTTCCACAATGCATCTTTGCCCTGGATCCAGATCCTAGCTGTAGAAAACTGTCTTGGCTGAATGCGAGGGAGGTCCACTTTCAAGGGAAATATGATGCAAAACACTTCAGTCTGTGGTTTGGCAAAAATAAACCCAATCAAATCCTCTCTGTTAGGAAATAAATGCCTACGGAACAAAGCAGGTTGCTGAAGCTGAATCTCAAGTGACAGGGAGCTCCTATTCCCAGTTTGGCCCAGCCACAGAGTCATGAGGAGCCAGAACACCCAGAATGAACATTCTTGTGGATCCTGTTTGAACCTGCCATCACCCAGCTGCAACTTTTGGTGGCTCTCTGCTACCTTTAATAAATGCAGTGGGGACAGGTCAGGTTTAATTCAGAGAGATGTGCATGGAAAATTTGGGACCTGAGATCTTGATGTAGGCTGGAAACTTCCACTTCTGAAATCTTAAATCATAATATTCTCCTCTCCTACCCCAAGTTCAAATCCACTCAGGCCCCTGAAGTTCAGGAACACCTTAGGTTCCTTGAAGCCCCCATTGTTCTTCAGACTCTTTTCCCTCCTGGCTTCATTTTCTTTTCTACAACATCTGGATCATGTGTTCTACCATTTTAACATTCTTTCAGCAAACTTTTCTTTTAACTCTCAGTGTTTGCCCACACAAGGTACTGGAAGCTTCCAACTGTGGGCTGAATTCTATTTGACACAAGAAAACCCCAAGGAAACTGCAGAGTGGATTTGAGCTGACACTCAATTGTCATTTGAAATTTCAGCAACCTCTCGATGCTGTCCCTCAACTGCAGGTTCAAGTCCATGATCTCCTGTCTTCACACTGCCCTCGACAACTTCATCAACTTTTACCCCTCCACTTTCTTCCCTTCAGTCACATTTATCCCTATTTGTCCATCAGGATAAAGTCCACCATCCTTATCCACTGTCATCTGCCTCTCCTGAGACCTTGCTTGAACTTCACTTTACCATCTCTCAATGCCAATTCATGCATCCATCTTGTGTAAGTGGTTATATCTAGATTATTTTTCTCTCCAGGGTATCAGACAGATATTACTGAGATTTTCAATTACAATGCCTTTCACTCCCTCATTCCAGCTGCCATAAGAGTTAATCATTAGCTCCACTATTCATATCACATGACATCTCCTATATATTTCTATTATCGCATAATGTATCTGGGGTTGCCTAGTCTGTCTTGGTATTTGCCACAAGATACTGGGCTCTGTGAAGTCAGGGGCTTGGTCTTAGTCACATCAGTATTCTCAGGATACTAAGTCTTCATGAGAGACTGGAAAGTCATTGATTGTATTCATGGAAACTCTGCTGACTAGAAGGGCTGGGTATTCACCCCTCTATCCAGTCCTGTTAGAGTCAAGTCCCAGCGGATTTCTACAGTGCTAGCATCTGAAATTTATTTTGCTCAAATTGCATATAAATGGTTGCTCAGAGATTTCTCTGCAGCACTCAAGGGGCAAAGCTCAGGAATCTTGAGAAGTGTACAGGAACCTCACCCCATCTCTAATTGGCCTAATTCCCCTAGCAAATGAAGAGACAACATAACCTTTGTTTTGTGACTCTGCTCAGGTAATGGAGGTAAGGCCTTAAATATCGAGTTGTAAACAATCACAGAAGAAAAGAAAGCATTAAATTTACACCCAGGTCATTAGAGCCTCAGCCAAGGAGGCAAATGGCAGGCAACTGAGAAAGGTGCAAAAGATCTGGCAACAGAGAACCCCAATTTGGGAAATCTGGAGTCTGACTCCAGATGCCAAAATAAATGACTCTCTGTAGGGTCATGAGATCCAGTAAACTTTTGTTTGGAATTTGAGTAGTTTTGTCTTATCTTCTTGTTGATTGAGAGGTTGAGGATTTGTTTTTTTAACTAATCTTTTCAGATTAGTTCTACTGTTTGCAATTGTCTTCCTTCTGAGCCTAGGTATGCTGAATAGTCCAACTACTGTGTCTAGTGTCTACAAAGTTTTGAGGAGATTCCCATTATCTCCTCTCCATACCACCTGTCCTTCTACAAAATCCTTGGTCACTACTCATACTAGTGTTTCTAAAATTTCTCTGTGCATTCCAATCACCTGCTGTTCTTTCTGGAAGTACAGACTCTGACTCAGAAGATCTAGGGTGCAGTCTGAGAACCAGAATTTCTAGCCAGCTCCCAGGTGATACCAATGCTACTGATCTGGGGATGACACTTGAGTAGAAGATTCTACCCTTTCACCAGTGTACTTGAAGTGTGTGTGTGTGTCAGACAATTTTCTGTTACTGTAACAAATACTTGAGATAAGTAAAAAGAAGAAAGGTTTATGGTAGCTCATAATTTAAAAAATTTTGGTCAGTGACTGATTGACCCTCTAGCTCTGAAACTGTGGTATGTAGTACATCAAATCAGCAGCTCATGGTGCAGCAAGCTGCTCATCTCATGATGGCCAGGAAGTAAAAGAACAGTGACTGACACTCCCCTTCAAAGCACACTACACCCCCAATGACCTAAAACCTCCCATTAGGCTCCACCTCTTAAAGGTTCACCACCTCCCAAAAGTGGCATGCTGTGGATCAGGGCTTTAACATATGGCTTTTGCAAGTCATTTCAGATCCAAACTATAAAATTTGTCACCCAAGAGACAAACAAAATGCTCCACTGACCCTCAGAAAGAAACTATTAGAGTTCTGTTCATGGTGATTTTATCTAAAATTAGGAAATCTAAACAAACACAGCTACCTTCACTTTGCCCCTCTGCTAGATGACCTTCATCAGGTTGTGAGAAAAGAATCCTGAGGGTGAAATACCACCCTACAACTCACAGGGGCAGGCAGGGGTGAACTCCCATGTTCACACCCATTCAGCTTACTGTGGTATGCCAAATATGGATACAGTAGGATTTATGAAATTTAATGTCTTGCCTCGACTAACCCAACTCTCACAAAATGTCCCAGAGACTGAAATTCTGCCAAGAAATAATTCATTAAAGATGATATTCACACCTGCCAACCAAACTTGATCGATAAATCCAAACTTATAATGGAGATTTTTTTGGAATATGGACTTAAGAGTCATCTTTAATGATGACCTTGATAGTTTATTGCACCTGGGAATAAGAGCATGTTCACATAAACTTAAAGGAATATATTTTATTTTGGGGAGCACATATCCAAACATTATTTTACTGATGGGGTGCACAATCGAAGTTTGGAGACTTCTCTATACTATCAGCATGGCTCCCCTTCACCAGAGAATAAACACCCGGCATCCTCTGACCAACCACCCAGCCCATCATCCTGTGGCCCCATCCCACCACCTGGGCAGTGTTTTGGCTAAGTAATGCAGGACAGCAGCCATTCCAGATTCAGATGGCTGCAAGGATTGGGGAGGCAGTACAAAATCTTAAAGAGGGAAGAGTATGCATGAGACTAGAATATAGCACCCCAAATTGTGACTGTAGAAGACCAGAATATTGGATCCCAAAATATGCCTCTTTGGCATAAGGATTATTTTAAGCTGCTTATTTTGAGCAACTGCAGACAGAAAAGGTCTGAAAACAAAGCAGAAGTCCCCATTTTCCTCTGAAGGAAAAACCTCTCTGTGAGCATCTTGCTCTGCTTCAAGAAAAAAATGACCCTTACCAACAGAGTGGGCACAGACTTCAATGCACATGACTAGCTTTAACCTCACTTGTCCTGGGTATCCCCCATAACTGGACTCCCCCAACACCCTTCTGACTACTTCTCTGACAACTGCCATTTACTCCAAAGGCATGATTCTAGCCTCCCAGTATCTTATCTCTGAACATCATCCACTTTACCTATCTGCCTCAAAATATCAAGTGCAAAGTGGAATTTCTCACACTGAAGTATGGTATGACCAGTGCAGAACAGAACAGGATTATCACCTCCTTTTTCTCAGAGATTATGCCTTGATTATGCCTTGACCTGTGATAGGTAGCCACTGAACTCCCTATGTCTTTTTACTGGTGCTTGTTCTCAGCTACATTTTCCTTATTTATAATTCCAGACTTATCTCTTGGACTGAGGTAGATTTTTAGACAGTATATTATATTTAATGTGTTATTCTTTATCATTACCTTCTTTTTATGCCTGTAGTGTATCCTTACTGTCTTTGCCTTCCCAGCATCTAATTAAGTCTTCTTTTTGCAACAGCATCTCTATTTATTTTACATGCTGTCTTGATGCTACTCATAATCAATGTGTCTGGCCTTGGATACACCCAAGGTATACCAACCACCCTCCCCGTCTTTTATTTTTTTATGATACTGGGAATTGAACCCAGGGACTTGCACTTTCTAGGCACATACTCTACCACTAAGCTATGTCCCCAGTCCTTTTTAGCTTTTATTTTGAGACAGGATCTTTTTAAGTTACCCAGGCTGGCTCAAATTTACAATCCTCCTGCCTCAGCCTCTAGAGTAGCTGAGATTACAGGCATGCACCACTGTGGCCCGTCACTGTCACTGTCTTAACTCAGGCACATGAGAACTGAAAACAGTTGGAATAGACACAGCATTAACTCATGCTCTCCAGAATTCCAGAACTTGTTTGTTCAACTTTTCTCTCAATTCCTTGAGTTTTCTTGTTGCTACTATAACAAACTACCATGAACTTCATGGCTTACAACAACAAAAATGAAGGGTCTAGCACTCAAACAATGTAAAAAACTCACAATTCAATAGCAGAAAAGCAAAAATCCCATAAAAATCATCCTAGATGCTTCTTTAAAGAAGAAATTTAAATGCCCAAAATGTTTAACGTAAGTCATTAAAGAAATGCAAATGAAATCCACTAAGGTCCCAGTTCACGCGCACTGAGATAACTATAATTAGAAGAGGGGGGGAAAAAAAAGAAAGAAAATAACAAATATTGGTGAGGATACCAAGAAATTGGAATCCTCATATAGTGCTGGTGGCAAGGTAAACTGATTCCACTGTTACGGAAATCAGATTGGACATTCCTCATAAAGTTAATTACCAGTGACCCAGTAATTCCATTCCTAGGTGTATGCCACAAATAATTGAAAACAGGTACATCAAATTAGTACGCCTAGGTTCAAGGCAGCATAATTTACAATAGCCAAAATATAGTAAGTAGCTCAAATATTTATCAATGGACGAATGAATAAAGAAATAGCGCTACATACAATGAAATATTTTTCAGCCATAAAAAGGAATAAAAAGTGCTGATACATGCTGCAGAATGGATTAACCTTTAAGAATTATACTAACGAAAGACTGACATGAAAGGTCACATATGATATGAGTTCATTTATATGACATATCCAGAACACATAAATCCATAGAGACAGAAGAGACTTCTGGTTACCTGGGGGAGGTGGGAGGGAAGGATGGGAAGCAACGGCTTAATACATAGGGAGTTTCTTTGGGGACCATGAAAACGTGTTGGAGGTGGATCAAGTAGTGTTTGTACAACATTGTTAACATACTAAATGCCACTGGATTGTCACACAAGCTTCACCTGGACTCACACACACACACACACACACACACACACACACCCCAGTTGTTCCCAAGTTCTGGAGGTCAGAAGTCCTGAATGCAAACTGTTGGCAGGGCTGTGTTCCTCCTGGTGGCCCCCTGGGAAACCCATTCTTTGCCTTTTCCAGCTTCAAGAACCCCGCTATAATGCTTGCCCTGTGGCCTCTTCCTCCATCTTCAAATCCCCTCCTCTCTGATGTCTGCTTCCATCTTACATCTCCTTCCCTCACTCTGGCCCTTTTGTGCACCTCTTCTAAGGACTCTTGTGATTACATAGGCTTTACTTATTTAATCAAGAGCAATTTCCCCAGGCTGGGGATATAGCTCAGTTGGTAGAGTGCTTGCCTTGCAAGCACTAAGGCCCTGGGTTCAATCCCCAGCACTTGGAAAAAAAAAAAAAAAAAAAAAAAAGGAGCAATTTCCCCATTTCAAAATCATCCCCTCTACAAGTCCCCTCTTGCTGTGTAAGAGAACGCACGCACAGGTGCTAGGATTTGAATGTGCCCCACCCCAATACTCATGTGTTGGACTTAAACCCCCAAAATTCATGGGTTAATGGAATCTGGAAGTGAGACCTTTGGGAAGCATTTAGGATTAGATGAGGTCATTGGAGGGAGGTGCATGGGATTAGTAGTGACTTCACCATCTAAACTTGCAGAGACAAAGCCCTCACTGCTTCCCAAGCTGATGCTGGAACCTGCTCTTGAACCAGGCCTCCAGAACCTAGGAACCAATAAATGTCTATTCTTTATAAATGACCCAGTCTCAAGTATTTTGTCATAGGAACAGAACATAGACAAAAAATAAATTTCAAGGATTCAGATGTGGACCATTGGGAAGTTATCCCACCCCACATCTCTTCATTTCTTAAGTTAGCCAAAGTCTATTGTTTGCAACCACAGAACCTCAACTGATAAAATGCTTTATATTTTTAAACATTGTATTCTGAATGAATGGGGAGCATGAGAATCGCAAGCAGAATTTGGTGATTTCTTGACCATTACTGAGAATAGCTTCAGAAATTTTATGTTTAGCACAATGCTTTCCCCAGGAACAAGGAAGTCGGGTGAGTAGACACTTCATAAGTATCCAAGAGCTGAATGAATACAACTCTTGAGATGAAACATTTAACTAGAGCCTTTGCGTATAGAGAAGCTAGGATAATATTTCATAGAAGGAAAGAGAAAAATGGATTACACATAAAAATCCAAGCTAGAAGGATGTTTAGCACATACAACATAAAAGTTGCTAACTACCCTTCTTAGGTGACACCTCCTACTGCCACCCAAGTCTGAGTCAGAGTCACCTTAGTCCCAGGAAGTCCTTCTGATGTTTGCAGGCAAAATTAGCAGCTTTCTCTGTTCCCCAAGTATGTACTGAGCCCTCACTGTGTTGCATTGAACTATTAAAGTCAGGGTGAAATCTTCAGAAGGGGGAGCATACTTTTGTCATCTCTTTGCCACTTCCCACGAGTGCCCTGTACACTGCATAGGGTCACATGCCAGCTGCATTAAGAAAAGCCAAGTGCCAGAACAGTTAAAGAGGAGAGGAGTTTGTTTTAGATAGTAGCTTTCACATGCATCTTTTATTTACTGCATGGTTACAGATTCTCCAATATATGTGAAAAATCCAGCTTAGGGTCACAGAACTTGCAGGTGCCCCAGGGATCCATTTAATTCCGTAACTCTAAGGAACAGTTTACCAAAACCTTTGGTTTTCACAAGTGCATTTCTTCCAAGCCCTACTGGCCTGATGAACCAATGCTCAATTACAGGGGGCAAATTAACTACCTGATAGGCCAGGCTTCTTCATTTCCTTGACTCTCTGAAGGGTGAAGTTATTTAACCGTGTCTGTCTTAAACTTAGTATTGACAATTGACTTTGACCTAGGATTTTCATCCATGCACAACTGTGAGTTAGGTTTTTTATAAGGAAATCAGTGTTCCTGGAAGAGCAAGAACATTCTTTGTTCTGTGCATGATCTGAGGGTTCAGGCATCACTTATATTTCATTCTCAAAACCATAGCATGAGTCAGTCCTGATTTTATAGGTCTATGTTTGTTGAAATGGGAGGGGGTTATTTGCTCATCCAGGGTGGGGAAGCACTGAGGGTAGCTGGATATTGCCTTTTTCCTCTCCTCTCTGATTATGATCTTTAGTCAGTACACACTGGGCAAACTGTAGGTTACCTGATAGCCAGAGTTGCCTGCAAAAGCACACTGTCCCTTGGATGGCCCACACTGGATTTAATTATGACCATCCAGAATTATTGCCTTTGGTACCAAGAACTTACCTTCCTACAACGATGTTCTGCAAACTGTCTTTTATCAGCAGGAAAACATTACATGGGAGTAAAACCAATACTTCCACTCCTCCCAAAGGACCAGGAAACCAGTACAAAGTCAGTTGAGAACTGAACAAAACGCCTGCCACTTACCTCACCCTTTCTAGTCAATTCCTAAGCAATTTCTTCCTGTAAAACTGTTTTGAGGCTTAAACTTCCCACTGAAGGAAACTGGCGTGTCCATGTGACTGAGGGACCACAGGTAAGACACACAGCAGAAGAAAGACACAGGGCCAGCATAATCTCCCACATTCACGTGTCATAAAAAGTCCTCCTGTGGCTTCTCTGCTGTGGAAATGTCATGGCATGGCTACCAGATGCCCCACATTTTCCATGACATCCTTGATGACTGTCCCATACATTGGCTCACAGTTGTCCCAGTCACATAAACCAGTTTCTGCTTCAGAATGAGGGGCCGATGTGGCATAGCACACGGTGAGGGAAGTAACCTTCCTAAGGACCCATTCATTCATGAGACAAGCAATGTAGGTCCTAGGTCACAGGCACATGCATTTAAACAAAATAAGATTATGTGGAAAGTTATGAGGAAGTTACTACTACTTATCAATACAACCCCCTCCCCATAAACTCATTTCCAGAGGACAAAGCAATTCTAGAACTCAAGTGCAACTTACTTTATCCTATTCATATTTTCAATCCCTCTCAGTCAGGGGTACTTGACATTTATGTTGGGGGTTGTAAACCAATAACTCTAGGACCGTTGGTATGTGAATGGATTTACCCTCAAGGCATCTTAGTTTGCTTTTATTAACTGTCAAAACTGGACGATGTCCAGTCAGGTGTGGTGGCACACACCATAACCCCAGTGACTCGGGAGTCTGAGGCAGGAGGATCTCAAGTTCAAGACCAGACTCAGAAACTTAGAGAAGCTCTAAGGAACTTAGCAAGATCCTACCTCAAAAAAGAAAAGAAAAGGACTGGGGATGTAGCTCAATGGAAAAGCATCCCCAGGTTCAATCCCTCAATTAAAAAAAAAAAAAATGAACTTTCAGATTCTCACAAAACCCATCACTTTGGGTCTACCTGTCTAGGTCCAATGGCTGGTCCAAAGCTACTGGCTCTGCCCAAGTAGTAGCCACCCTTTTGTAAGGGAAAAGCGTTCTCCAGTTTACCCCAATTACTGCCACTCCCTACAATACCACACCAGCCTGATTTACTCATTAGGTTTACTTACTTGGAGCTCTGAAGGCATTTGAGATTACAATCTCTGATTATGAATCTTACTAGTCCTCAACCCTTTGTAAATTCTTTCTTGATTCTTCTGCATTTTAAACGATTTTGAAATTTGATTTCACTTTTGAGATGGGGGTCTGGTTATGTAGCCCAGGCAGGTCTCAAACTCCTTGGCTCAAGCAATCCTCCTGCCTCAGTCTCCCAAGCAGCTGGGACCATAGGCATGTACCATGTCAGGCCAAAAGTAATTCTGTTCCTCTTCTTTAGCTGTACTCGCTGTATATGTTACTCCATGTGTCCTTGTTGTATCATACTTTATATCCCTGCTTCAAAGACCTCCCTGAACTGCCAGCCTCTTGACACAGAACCCATTACTGAACTGTGCCCAGCTTAGCACCAGATAATAGCAAGTATTTGATTAAAATTTTAAAATACTTTTTTAGATGGACACAATACCTTTATTTATTTATTTTTATGTGGTGCTGAGGATTTAACCCAGTGCCTCACACGTGCTAGGTAAGCACTCTGCCACTGAGCCACAATGTCAGCCCTTGATTAATAATTTTTATGAATAAAAAGCAGATATCTGATCATGAGAAAGTTTCATCTCCCAAGTCATCCAGACTTTTCTTCCCGAGCTGGGCTGAGTTTTGGTGACTGATTGAACCTAAGAAAACGAATTAGGGGAATGAGGAATGGTAGGCAGGGAAATAGCACCAATTTCAAATGCTGTCCTTGATTCATTTTCAGGAAAAATTTCCTGGCACTTTTTAATAAAAGGTGTGTTGTAATTCTATATTTGGTTCGCACTCTATTTTGTTCTGAGTATTGTCGCAGGCTTTATCCCTTTAGAATCACACACACAAAAAAACATAAGTGGCAAGGCAGTGTAGTTACCTCCAATTACAGAGGTAGAAACTGAAGTTCCACTTTGCAGAAAAAAAAGATAGCCTTCCTAATCCTACTGACTTTTGAAGGCTGAAATGGATGCAAAGTCTTCCTGGGTCAGAACAGTGAGTGCTGGAGACAACATATCTGTCTGCACCTGAGTTCAGACCAGGTCTGTCACGACACAGCCCACAAATAATCACAATCGTTCTTTTTCCCTACAAATCCTCCTGTTTAACTGTGCTGTCCAGCTCCACATTGGCAATGCAAAGGAAGGTTCAAAGAAACACAAATCAGGGTCAAATGTGCTTTAAAAAAGTTAAAGGGTTCTTTTTACTCCTGTCGCCTAGAGAGCATGTGAGAAGATATGGTAATGCTGAAGTGACCTTACATGGTACAGCTGTTCACCACTTAAGAAGTCCTTTGTAGAAGCACTTCCTTTTTGCCTAATGCATCAGAATTTAAAAAGCCCCTTCATGAGCAAGCCCTGGTGTGCATGGGGAGGGGAATGTGGTTAGATGGGGAGGAGTGAAATTACATCATTGCATGGACTAAATAAACTGGAAACAGTTATAAGGCTAAGAAATTTGTTTTTTTTTTAAAAAAGTAATTCGGCAGCAACTTATTGAAGCAATAAGTCTTAAGTATAGGACTGGGAGTTGGAGCCTGCAGCCAGGATCCCCTCCTTGAATCTAGACTCCTGTCTTTCCAGACATTCAACATTTCTAGCCCGAGATGTCTTCCCTGTTGCAAGAGGCAGGGGCAAAGTTTCAGAAGCACATGATCACTCCCACAACCATCCCCAACCAGCTCAGACTGGTAGAAAGAAAAGGCAAGTTTCCACAGACCACCCTACTGCTCTGGTCTCCAGCCTTAAATAGGATAAAACCTAAAAACAAGTCAGTTTTTTACCTCAAGTTTCAGGTATTTCTAAGTAGCTACTGGGTTCTAAAGAATTTGAGGTGATACCCAAAGCTATAGAGCTAGCCAGCCTTGGTAAAACGTCCTTCCCCTGGTCTCAGTTTTGAAATTGGTCCCCCACACAATTTGAAAACTTAATTTGACTGGTACTTATCACAGGTGGAGGGAATTGAAGGGCTCATCAACTGTAATAAGAAAGCCCCTGGTGGGGAAAGGAAGGTACTGGGGAATGAGGCCGATCAAATTACGTTGTGTGCATGCATGAACATGGCATGATTATGTATAATTACAATGCACCTAGAAGCAGTTTTTTTAAAAAAGAAAGCCCCCAACAGAGTTATATCTGAGTTTATAATTCTCTTAGAATGGAAGCTAATGGATGTGATGTTGGCTCTACCAGGTTTGCTTGTTTCTAGTCAACGAAGTGCCTTCACTATGCTTTGGGAGAGTAGCCCACTCTCAGTAGGTCCATGCCCGGGGCAAAGAACTCTTTATGTAAAGTGAAGAAATACTGGTGTGTTATAAAAATTAGGACACTGTGTGCTCTTGGAAATAGACTTGACCAGCATTTAGTGTCTAGGCAAGAGAAACTGAATTAAGCCTTCCACATGATCTCACTCTGCCTGAAGTGCCATTCCCCAGAATTCCCACCATTCTTCAATGTCCAGCTCAAATTTCATTTTTGCACAAAATCCTCTCTGACAACCTGTCAACTGTAGCACTTTCTACCCCTCACTTGGCACCGGTTATAAAATGCTGTCTGATGTAGCTGTGTGCCACATTGCATGGACCGGTTCCTGCTTGCCACTGTCATGACATCTTTTATATTTGCACTGTCCACACCACTTGGCATGATGCTTGGTGAATATTTGCTACTCCTGGGTGTAGCTCATCAAGGATCTGAGGCAGCTAAGTGAATGAATTGCAGATGGGGATGTGCCTTCTCTACTCAAAATGGTCTGTGACAGCTCCATAAGCACAGAGGATAGTTTTTTGTGACAAATGCCTTCACTGCTTCTTCCCAGTTCTTTATTCAGAGTAATGATAACTACCGCTTGTGGGAGCCGTTCCATGTACTCTGCTAAGAGAGAGCAATATGCGCACACCCACCTTGCAAAAGATGAAACCAGAGTTATGTAACTTCCCCAACCCACGACCTGCAGTTAGGAAGGGGCAGCAGTAAGGTTCCGCCCCAGAGCCCCTCCTGTTATCCAGCCCATCACACCACTTCCTTCTGAATCGTTCCCAAAGTGAAAGGCTGATTGTGTGATTATAAAAGCTGTGCTTCTCGTTTCCTTTTCAGTTCCTGCTGCACTCAACCAACCTACGCTATCACTCAACAGGCATGTGAATGTGATAAAGGCTGGACAGCACCACAGACGGGAAATAAATTTTCCTGTGGCAAAATTCATATAGCAACCATTTTGACAAGAGAGAGATAGGAAGAGGAGCACTCAAGGCTGTTAGGGATGTTTTCACAAGACAAGTGCCTCTTCCTGGACTGGCCTGGTTTTTGCTTTGTTAAAAAAAAAAAGAAAGAAAGACAAGATATGAGTCCTTTGGAAGATCACCCAAGCACAGGGCTATGTTTCTATCTCAGGATAGGGAAAATGGAATGGCACGCTGGGGCTCTCAGACCTGCAGGGAGGGAGCTGTTATCTCCCTGGTAGGCCCCAAGTTCATAAATGCACTGTATATAAACAATGCCAGCATTACAAGTGCTTTTGAGCATAAAAATGCAAAGCTGCTTCATTTTCTTCAGCATTTTGAAATGTCCTTCTTTGAATGCCAGCTGTACTTTAGCTTGTCATGTATAGACAGTGTCACTAAACAAATGTCATCTACATCGAGTATAAACATAAATGCTGGGATCCATATAAAGATAATTTTCTGAAAGACTGTAATTATGTCATATTCATTAAGATTATAAAAACCTTCAAAAGGAGAACAGTTTTTATAACAATCTCATTTTTTTAGCATGCAACACAGTAATGAACATTGATATTTTTTAGCTGTTTTTAACGGAAGGTTAGGATAGATATCTGACTGAGAAATCACAAAGGCTCCTTTGTCATCAAAACTTGCTTGCTCTTCCCTAGACTCTCACACCCACCCCCAGCATCCCATAATGAGATTAAAAGATTAAAAGTCTAATTCAGACAATACCTTCGGGAATAGGAAGGGACAAAGCTGATCCCAAATTTTACAATCTTATTTCAGGTTCTGAATTTCAAGGCTGATTGGATTTGTTGCAGAACAATTTCATGGCTATTAGCAGTGCTTCCTACCAGCACCTTCTTCCACATATGATTCACTCTGTCAGAACTACCTTGACAAACCCATCAGCTTGCCCACATTTCAGGTCTTCTAAAGTTTTGCATTTGTACCATGTAAACCCCCTTTGATCTCACAGCCCGAACCTCTCTGGGAAGCCATGAACAAATGTATCAGAAATGGCTGTAACCAAGTGGCCTTGGATGGACACAGTATAACTTCAACGACAAAACCAAGTAATGAAAACAAAACCAACAGCATCATATCTAATCGTACAGAGGAACCTGATGAACAGCTTCTACCTCTATTCAAAAGACTTTTTCTACACCTCCTTCAGTAAATTTTTAAAATGTGGGTCTTGCTAGTGTTCCATCCTTAATGCTGTTCTTGGTAGAATCTTTTCCAAGCAGATATAAAAGTATCTGATAAATTGAAAAAGTCTTGATCTTCTAATAAATTTTTCTTTTAAAACAATTTTTTTTTCAGTACATAGAAACTTTTGTCTATACTGAAACCTGGTTGGCATATTAGCCCATTTAATCATTTTGTGTTCATTTGGAAATATTTCATGGGATGAGGTAACAAACTATTGCTTTGAAGGACTCTACCACCTAAAAAGCTTGGAATACAAGCATACTCCTGACTGAGCAACTTTTTATCCCTATGCCTTCGAAAGAATGAGGTACATTTGTCAATGGAATAAACAAAATGTAATCCCACTCATCATTCCATCTCTAGCTCAAAATCTGCTCCTGTGAAGATTTCTCTAGTCACCAGCCTGTGGCGATTTCTGAACTCTCAGGTAGTTGATCACATTATACGTTCATCTCCCTGGTTGGATTTCACTTCCTCAGCAGTGGTGTTGGATACCCCTTCGTGCCCTAGACAGAACCTCCTGTTCAGTAACACTCCTGAGTAAACATAAAATGTAAATTTGCCACAAATCCAGGAAAAGGAAGGCTTTTCTGGAATGTATCTGAAAATTCCCATTTGCTCCTGAATCTCAGTAAAATCAAGGAACTGGGATAAAACCACTCTTTATTGAGTTCATATAATTCCTGAGCTAACCACAAATGGAATGCAAATTACCAACGGGGCTCTGGGCAAAGAGCCATGAGTTCTCCATCCTTCCAGCTATCTGTGCTTTGATCAGCTGCTTAATGAGTGGTCTCCGGGAGCCCCCATTTACGTGAAAGCACTGTGGTAGGTACTAAGTGCAGTCAACCAGTTCATTCAAATCCATGACTCATTCATTACTTGTTGAGCACCTATTTATGTCTAAATAATAAGCCATGAGCTGGGGATAGAAACATAAGTAACACTACTCATGATCCCCAGGAGTTATGATCATTAGGAGAGACTGACATGTAAATGTTTATTAAGCAATGTAAGAAATATGAATACAGACAAGCACCAAGTACTACAAACATTCAGAGAAGGAAATAACTAACTTAGTTCAGAGGTAGGTAAATTTTTTTTAAGAGTAACTGATGTAAGCATTAAGCTTTGCAAAACAAATAGGATTTTTATCAGATGTAAAGTAAGGAGACAGTAGACTGGACAGTGTTGGCCATGTAACAGCCTGCCTGGAACAACCTTTGCCGTTCACATCTTGGTTTGAATTTATTCATCAAGTTGTTAGATCCTTAAGCAAAACGAAGGTGTTGGAAGAAAAGCCACAGAGCAGAAGAGATTTGAATAGGGAGAATGAGAAAGGAGAGCCCCCTTGTAAGGGGCTGTGGCTCTTTCTTGCTCCCTGTGGAGTCGCTCTGAGAAGTGACCCTTTTCTAAGTCCCACAAAGACATTCTGAAGGCTAACTGTGGCTCTATTGGTAAACAAAACTCGATAGCCATGCAGAAACCAGAGCTGAGCTGGGACAAATTCCACCAGTTTTGTAATTGAGATAAGCATGTGGCAGCCCTAGACATCCTACCATGATCTGTTTCCAATACTGGAGGCACTGGACACAGGTCTGAGGGACCATTAGCTGACAGGTGCTGGGGGCTTCCTGCAATCTAAGGCATTTCTCCTGGTGAGCGAGCACTCACCTGTGCCATCCTATCAAGTTACATCAAGGTTAAAATTATAGATGTCTCTCTCCCAGGACATGGTAGCTACTGACAAGAATGCTGACAATTAAGTCTTCAAATTTTTAAAAACTTTTCAATTGACTCATGGGTAATTGTACATATTTATGGTTTAAAGTATGATTTCAATATATGTATACAATGTTTAAAGACTAGATCAGTAACCTATCCATCACCTTAAACATTTATCATTTCTGTGTGTTAGGAACATTTAAAATTCTCTCTGTAGCTTTTTGAAATTGTCTAATTATCAACTGCTGTTACCCTCTTGTGTTATAGAACATTAAAAGTAATTCCTCCTGTCTAGCTGCAACCCTGGGCCTGTTAGCCATATTCTCCCCTTCACCCCACCCCCGCTTCCCAGTCTGATGATCACTATTCTACTCTCTACTTCTATGAGATCAACTTTTTTTTTTTAGCTTCCACATGTTATCTTTCTGTGCCCTACTTACTTCCATATAACACCCTTCCCTTCCATCCATGTGTACAATTGCAATTTTAAAACTAGAGAAATAAAAAACTGAATTGTAGAGTATGTGTTTTGCTATGGTTTGGATCATCAGTGCCTCCCAAAGGCCCATTTAGGGCTTAGTCCCCCAGTGTGGGACTTTGGGGAGGTAATGGAGGCTTTAAGAGGTGGAGCCTAATGGGAGGTTTGGGGGTTATTGAGGAGTATGTCCTTGATAGAGAAAAATGGGACTCCAGCCTCTTCTATCGCTTCTCTATCACATTCTAGACACAAGGTGAGCAGCTTCATCCCACCTCCACTTCCATTATGAGGAAAGAAATCATGCCCAAAGAAATGGGCAATCGATCATGGACTAAACCTCCAAAACTGAGTCAAAATAGATCTTTTCTCTTTATAAATTAATTTATCTCAGGTGTTTGTCTTTCTGGCAGAAAACTGATTAATGAACATTTACATCATCAAGTATTTCAATTTTTAAAAAGCAAGGTTACAGCACTCTTCCTGCTTCAACTAAAAGCCAGTCATGTGCATGTGTTTATTAGTTTTATTTATCTATTCCACAATGTAGCTGTACTCCAAAAAACTAGCTTTTATACCATAAATGATATAAATTTCATTTGTTAATTAAAAAATAATTATTAATAACATGAAAGGACTGGTATACACTATAATCAATGTCCTTGTTTGGGTGCTTTTCCACAACTCTTTAGTTAAAATGTATTGGGGGGGCCAAATTTGATTATGATGTCTCAACGCTATATTTGTCCAGTAGAGTGAAAGGAAGAAAAGCACTTTTCCTCCTCAAAATTCAAACCAGTAATTATGGCCAAGTCCCTAGCCCAATAGAATTCCTACTACAAAGGAACTTTTGTCAGTAAAACAGATTTTTTTCAGTTTTTTCTTACGAAAATTTGAAAGCAATTGACTTCCCACTTAGCCACTACCTGCAGTACCCAGGCATATGTGAGGAGTCTTGTTGGCACGACTGGAAAACGCAGTTACCAATTTCTCCGTACACGCCCAAAATATACACATACTCTAATGTATGTCTCATGGCAGGGTTGCTAAAACACAAGGAAGCCCCTTAAAAGACAGGTAGTCAGGTATAGTGGCACATGCCTGAAATCCCAGTGACTCGGGAGTCTGAGGCAGGGGATAGCAAGTTCAAGACCAGCCTAAGTGGACCTGTCTCAATAGAAAATAAAAAGGACTGGGAATGTAGTTCAGTAGTTAAGCGCTCCTAGGTTCAATCCCCAGTACCAATTGATAAATTAATAAAAATTTTAAAAAGTAAAATAAAATAAAATTAATTAATTAAATTAATTATTTAAAAAGTAAAATAGAGACAGACTCAAAGTAGTCTGGAGAGTGAGACAAGAAACCAGAGTATGAAAAACATTATAAGTGATGTAAAGACATAGTTTTGTTTGATAAGTGAAAGAGAAATCAAAGAAGCATCTTTTTTACTCAAGATGTACCAGGTACTGATATCAGTGTCCACAGACATAACCTTCGTTTACTCTGCTATGCTTAGTCCCTGCCAAAGCTCCTGTTGAAAGTAAATTACCAATGTCACAATATTGAGTGGTGGCAGGGCCTTTAGGAGGTTTTGAGTGATGAAGGGATTTTGTCCTTTCCATGCTATCGCAAAAGGTATCTCAAAAGCAGATTGTTATACAGTGTCCATCTCCCAGAGTCCACTCCCTCCTCCAGACACACTCTCTTGCTTTCCCAATTTTATACCATACATGGAGTAGCATGAGGCCCTTAGAAGCCAAGCAGATGCATCTGCCCCCTCTTGGACTTCCAGTTTCCAAAACTGTGAGCTAAATAAATCCCTTTTGTAAATGAATTTCCTCGTCTTAGGTATTCTGTTACTGCAACAGAAAATGAGCTAATACCTACTCAAATACAATAGATATTATTTGAAAAAGACGCTGTGGCATTACATGTTAGGAATGTAGGTTTTCAATACTTTGCAACTGGGAAAACAACACATATTTATGTAACAACGGGAGGTCTACTCTTGGAAAGAGATCCAGGGTGACTGACTAGAGTTTCCCTCTATGTGATTCTGCCACAGAGAAGATTCAGGGCAATAAAGAAGAAAAAAAAAAAAAAAAACATTTCAAGGAGAGTGATTGAGGGAGAACTTTGGAGATAGCAAAGAAGTGACAGGAACCCCAAACGGCATCAAAAGTTAGGGTAGGCAAGAAAGCACTGCAACACTGATCCCAGCACAGATAAGCAGCCTAATTGCAGAATTCCACGGCCTCATCAGTTTTAAAATCAGTTTGGGGGGTTGGCTGATCTCAGAGAAACTGCTCTACTCCAAAGAAGGAACTCACATGAGGTCTTTCCTAATCCTGCAAATCTAAGCTGCTGTAACAGCCACCATTAGATGACATTTTTCCTTAGGCACCAGCAGTTGGCCTTCTGACACCACCAGAAGCCTTGGGCTTGTGTATGTCTCAAGGGCAAAGGACAGGGCCCTCACATCCCTCAGTTTCAGGACCAGCAGCTGCTATAGCTATAAGCCTGAATCCCACCTGTGCTTGCCCCATGGGACCTAGGGAAGGTCTCCTCTCTAGCCCACAGCCCTGTTCGTGCAAAGTTCCAATTTTACCCAACCTGGTCCACTGGGAGCTAGGAAAGGTCCCAACCAGCCATGTTCTGCAGTTCCAGGATTGCTGCTGCCAGTGGCCCTGATCCCTGGCATCACTTGCACTCACCCCGCCCATATCCTTGGGACTGCAGCTAGTGATGCAAAGACTCAGAATCTGTCCTGTAGGGCTTGGAGAATGTTCTGCCTATACTCGAAGTTCCAGGATCATGAGCACTCCAAACCTCATACCACCTGCACTCACCCCATGTGAACTAGGACAGCTCTCCTCCTCAGACCAGCCTTTTGACTGCAGATGCTTGTGCCAAAAAAAGTCCTGGCATCACTCAAGCTTATCTCTCAGGAACAGGAAAAGGTCCCCTCCATGTCCCGAATCTCTAGCACCATGGATAACAAGGCCACAAGCCTCAACCTCACCAGCATTTCCCACATGTCCTGTAGCTCCAGAACCACAAATACCAAAGTCACAAGCCCCAGCACCATCCACATTGAACCCACAGGATGTGAGAAAAGTATCCGCCATGTCTTACATCTCCAGGAGCAGGGATACCAGTGCCACAAGCGCAAATGTTAGATGAATATGCCCCACAGGATCTAGGGAAGGTCTCCTCCACAGCTCACAGCTCTGGGACCACTGCTGCTGATGCTAAAAGCTTTGGAATTATTTGTAATTGTCTCTTTGACCCTGGAGAAGGTACATCTGAGTCCTACGGCTCCAGGAAAGCTTCTACCTGTACTACAAGTACCAATCAACTGCATCAGGACTAGCAGGATTGTATCCCATTTGCAATCAGCTTCAAGACCAGCAGCTGCCATAGCTATAAGCCAGAATCCCACCTGTGCTTGTCCTATGGGACCTAGGGAAGGTCTCCCACAGAATCTAGGGAAGGCCCACTTTACATCCACATCCTTAGGTTCATGGTTGCTGGTGCCATAGACCCCAGGATCACCTGTGTTCATTCCATAGGACCTAGGAAAGGTGCTACCCCAACCTGTGGCTCTAGAACTTAGTCTACTGGTGCCACAGCCCGAGCCTCCTAACCCACACTTATCCTGAGGGACCTAAGAAGTTTCCTTCATATCCTGTGTTTCAGGTCCTAAGTGCCACAACCCTTGGTGTCATCTGTGTTTGCCCAAAGGGATCTGAGGACAGTCTTCCCACATCTCATACCATCAACACTGTGGCAGCTGCGGCCATAAGAAGCGCCATCAGTGCTTGACTCTGAAACCCAAGGACATGCATCCACTGCAAAGTTGTAGAATTATTGCCATGAACTGCTGTAGCCTAGACTATTGAGGCACTCATAGACACTGCTATCAAACTAATGAGGTCACAAGCTATACTTCTGAGCTCTCCTATGATCAAAGCCAAAGTACCTACCTGACACCCTATATCCCATATCTAAACAAAAGTATTTTCTTAGGAAAGTTACTCCATAAAATTGGAAAAGGCAACTGTTATACCACATATGCAAGCATAAGTATAGGGACACAAGAAAAATGAAGCATACCTCCAAAGAAAAACCAATTATTCAAATTAGAATGGATCACAATTTGAACAAAATCTATGAAATGCCCGAAAAATAATGATCCTAGTAAACTTAGTGAGAAGTAAGAGAAAATAGACAAAGAGATGAGGAAAGCAATTCAGGATATGAATGACAAAACCAACAAAAAGTTATGAATAAATAAATAGAACCTATCAGAAATCGTGGTATTAAAAACTTCAATCAGTGAAATGAAAAATACAATAAAGAGCTTCCACAGCAGACCAGAACAAGCAGAAAAAATACTTTCTGAACTTAAGAACAGGTCTTTTGAATGTATCTAGTCAAACAAAATGAACAAAGAAAAATTTTAGAGTGGAAAAGGTCTATAAGACCTATGAGACAGTATTAAGCAAACAAATATTCATATTTTGTGAATTCCAGAAGGTAAAGAAAAGGAAAAAGACATTAAAACCTCTTTTATAAAGTAGTAGAAAATTTCCCAAGTTTTCAGAAATATGGACATCCAGATAAAAGACGCTTGAAGGAACTCAACCAAAGTCAACCAAAAAGACCAAACCGTATAATCAAAATGTCAAAAGTACAAGACAAAAAAACTCTAAAATCAGCAAGAGAAAAGCTTCAAGTCACAGTTAAGGAAAGATATGTTATATTTTTATCACATTTCTGAGAAGAAACCCTAAGGATCAGAAGAACATGGGATTATATATTCAAAGTCCTAGGGGCCGTGGGACACAACTGCCAACCAAGAGCACCAGATCCAGTAAAACTGTTCTTCCAAAATGGATAATAAATTCTGTCCTAAGTAAGCAGAAACTGAGGGAAGTAATCACCTCCAGACCAGCCCTAGAAGAAATCCTCAGATAAGACTGATGCTAGAAATATAAGAATGAAAAGTGCCATCTTAAGAACACAATATACAAAACTCACCAGAGGAACAGGTAGATATGTGAAAGAGAAAGAAGACCAAACCTTAGCACAACACAGAACTACTACCACCTACACAAATAATAAGAGGTAGAAAAGAACAAAATAAACACAAAACAGTGAGAAAACAACAAAATGACAGGAGGACATTTATATCTATTAGTACATGTTAGGTTGGATTCAGGCGGATGGATGAGAGGGGAGCAGGACAGTGGGCAACCCGCACATGCGCAGCGGAACATCAGGCTGCCCGCGCTCACCGAAGAACAACCAATCAGACACTGGTAGATGAACCCTAATGGCACCTCGCACCCACTTGTCATTCAGTGGAATCCCCAGCCAATCCCAGGCTATAAAGACCCCGGCCAGCTGGAGCCTCTCGCTGATTCCCCTGGAGGACTGGTGAATCTTGCCCAAGAGCCACCTCCAATAAAGCCTTGTTCAGCTGCTTTTGGTCTGACTCCTATCTGGTCACCTGCATCTGACCTTACAAGTAATAACTTTGAATGTAAATGGATTAAACTTCCCGAATCAAAAGATACAGACTGGCTGAATGGATTAAAAAAACAACAACAACAGCATTATGCTTCCTACAAGAAACTCACTTCACTGGTCAAGATACACAAAGGCTGAAAGTAGAAGGTTAGAATGATATACAATGCAAATGAAAATAAAAAATGAACTTAACTCGTAAGAAAAGCTGACTTTAGACCAAAAACTGTATAAAGAGACAAATAAGATCATTATAAATTTATGTGTATATGTATATAAATTTATATGTATATGGGTATGCATGCATGCATGTGTGTATATGAATATATATGTATTTATATACAAATATATGTATACAAATACATAAATATACATATATAAATGTTATATATATATATATATACATATATTTTGCAGTGCTACAAATTGAACCTAGGGCTTCATATATGCTAGGCAAGCCCACAAAGGCACTATGTATTAAGAAAAGGATCAACTAAGAAAGAAGATTTAAAAATTATAAATATATATACATTCAATATGGGACCACCCAGATATATAAAGCAAATATTAGATTGAAAGAGAGAGATAGACTTCAATACAATAATAGTTGGAGACTTCAACACCCACTTTCTGTCAGAACATTCAGAGAGAAAAATCAACAAAGAAACATCTGAACTGAACCATACTACAGAGCAAATGGACCTAACAGGCATTTACAGAACATTTCATTCAACAGTAGCAAAATATAAATTCTCATTGGCATATGGATCATTCTCCAGAATAAATCATATAATTAGCCACAAATCAAGTCTCAATACATTTTTTAAAAATTGAAATTATTTTTATGTATCTTCTCAAACCACAATGGAATACAACTACGAATCAACAATAAGAAGAGTGGAAAATATACAAATATGTGGAAATTGAATAACATACTCTTAAATGACCAATGGGTAATGGAGGAAATTTTACAGGAAATCAAAACTTGCCTAGCATGCATGAGGCTCTAGGTTCAATCCCAAGCACTGCCAAAAAAAAATCTCAAATAAACAACCTCACAGTGTTGGAAAAACGATAACAAACCAAACTCCAAATTAGAAGAAATGATAAATAAAGCAGAAATACATAAAAATAAAACTTAAAAAAACGACAATAGATCAATGAAACCAGTTGGTTATTGGAAAGAATAAGCAAAACTGACAAAACTTTAGTTAGACCAACCAAGAGAAGACCCCCTCACACACAAAAAAAGAAAAACAGATGAAAAAGGGGACATTCCAACTCATACCACAGAAATACAAGGAATCAGGAAAAACTGCTATTAAAAATTATATGATAAAAAATTGGAAAGCCTGGGCTAGAGATGTAGTTGAGTGGCAGAGTGCTCGTGAATCATGCACAGCCCTGGGATCAATCCCCAGTACCATAAAACAAACAGAAAACTGGAAAGCCTAGGAAAAAAATGGACAAATTCCTAAACACATACAACCTACTAACGTGAAATCAATAAGAGATAGGAAATCTAAGTAGACCAACAATGAATAATGAGACTAAAGCAGTAATTAAGTCTCCTATCCAAAAACGTCCTCGACCTGATGGGCTTACTGTTGAATTCTTCAAAACATTTAAAGAATTCCAATTCTTAAAGTATCCAAAAAAGTTGAAATGGAAGGATTTCTGTCACTCTTTTTAGGAGACCAGCATTACCCTCCTATCCAAACCAGACACAGATACAACCAAAGAAGAGAACTACAGACCTATGAACCTGATGAAGACAGATTTTTAAAATACTCAATACTAGCTAACCAAATTCAACAGCATATCAAAAAGATCATAAAAATTGAGATGCATGCCCCAGGTGCAAAGGTGGTTCAACGCATGCAGATCAATAAAACACGGGCACAAACCACATGATCATCTCAGGAGACACAGAAAAGGCTTCCAATAAGATTCAACATCCCTTCATGATAGAACTCTTAACAAATTGGGATAGAAGGAACAGACCTCAAAATACTGAAAGCTATATGTGAAAAAACCACAGTCAATATCATACTGCATAGGAAAAACTTGATTGGGAACATGACAAGGATGTTCATTTTTAACACTCTCATTTAACACAGCCCTAGAAGACTTAGCAAGAGCAATTAGGCACCCAAACTGGAAAAGTGAAAATTATCCATGTCTGCAGATTACAAGATTTTTTATACATAGGAAAACCTAAATATGCCATCAAAAAGCTGTTAGAACTGATAAATTCAGTGAAGTTGCAGGATACAAAATCAACACACAAAAAACAGTAACATTTTTAATACAGCAGTAAAGAACTTGCTAAAAAAGAAACTCAGCAATCTCATGCACAAAGCTACAAAAATATTTAGGAAAAACTTAATCATGGAAGTGAAAGATCTGTACAATGAAAATTATAAAATACTAATGAAAGAAATTAGGGTACAAAAAATGGAAAGATACCCCACATTAGTGGACTGGAAGAATTAAAAGTAAAAAAATCCTATAATACCCAAATCCATCTTTAGATCCAATGCAGGTCTTCTCAAAATGCCAAGGATTTTCCAGAAAGAAGTGGACTTTCTTTCATGAAAGAAAGGACCCAGAATAGGCAAAGCAATCCCAAGGCAAAACAAACAAACAAACAAAAGCAAAACTGGAGGCATCAATCACAATACACGACTTCAAAACAAAATGCAAAGGTCTAGGCTTTAATAACCAAAGCTACTTAGTACTGGTATTAAAAACAGACACACAGACCAATGAAGCAGAATACAGAACTCAGAAATTAATCCACATTCATATAGCCAATTGATTTTTGACAAAGTTGCCAAGAACATAAAGTGGAGAAAAAACAGTCTCTTCAATAAATGATGTTGGTTAAATTGGATATATAAATATGTAGAAGAATGAAACTAGATCCCTTCCTCTCAGCATACACAAAAATAAACTTGAAATAGATCAGCGACCTAAATGTAAAGCCTGAAATATGAAATTACTACAAGAAAATAGAGAAAGCATTTCAAGGCATCGGTATAAGCAGTGGTTTTTTGTTTTGTGTTGTTTTAGATAAGACACCAAGGCTCCAGGCAACAAAGGTAAACTAGACAAATAGGAATGAAGTAAGAGACTTCTGCACAACCCAGTTGCCCATTAGTGGATGAACAGATGGATCAAGAAAATGTGATATATACATACAATGAAATATTATTCAGTCATAAAAAAGAATAAAATTCTGTCACTTGCAGCAACATGGACAGAACTAGAGGTCATTCATTATGTTAAGCAATATTTTATTAGCCAGATGTGGAAAGACAAATACCTCATGTTCTCGATTGTAGAAACTCAGAAGTGGATCTCATAGAAGAGTGGAATAAAATAGTGGTCACTAGAGTCTGGGAAGAGTAGGGAGAAGGGAGGAATTAGTTTGGGTTTTCTATATCACAGTAGGGTTCTTATTGGTTAAAGCAATGTAGATCTCAACCAGAAGAGTACAAAATTCCCAACATATAAAATGATTTATATTTAAAGAAGTAGAAGTGCTTATTACCCTGATTTGATTATTAAACACTGTATACAAGTAATCACCACAATGTAAACCATAATGATGTACAAATATTATGTATATATAAACACAATATACAGAATATAAAAAAGAAACTATTCTTTCTATTCTACATAGAAAGAAACATCATTTATAAGAGAAAAAAGAAAAAACAGGATGAAAATGGAGTTTAGGAAGAGCAATAAAATAACTTCCTAATTAGTAACTAAACCCCTACTAGATCAAGGTACCCTATAGGATCTCTATAGAAGATCTTATGTGTCTAGGTCAAGGTAAGTTCTGAGCAGGTGCCTATCAGTCTGATGCAAGCCCACTGGTGCCCGCCTCCTGGTTGGAGGGGGTTCATTTATTAGATGACACTTACTGCCCCTTACGTCCTCCACTCTTACTAATGAGTGTTACCTCAACATCTTCCAGGGCCACCAACAGGTCTGCTTTTTCCCAGTGACTCCTCTATCAGGGGTTGCAAAAAGATGGCCCGGCAATTAAACTTAACCTGTGGATGGACTTGTCTCAGTCCTACACCATGTTTTAGAAATAGTTGACTCTAAAGTTATTTCACAGGCCCCATCCTCTCTGACTTGCTTTGGTCACCTTTGGTCCTCATTGTCCTCACACATACAACTTGGTTCTATTCCTATTCGAGTTTAGCCTCTTGCTCCACTAACGCTACTCCCGAACGATCACAAGTCCACTACAGTGGATTACTGCCACAAAGCTTCACTCATACTCACAGGCATTATTTCACTGAGGTTCAAATCCCCATCTTTCTTAGACACTGGCATCAGTATCCATGCCAATTCTCTGGGACCCTTCCACAATATAAACTAAAAAATTTTCCAAGGTGAATAAGACAAATATAATGATTCATGCACCATTCTCTGACCCCATGGAACTACCACTGAATTTCATGAATGGTGTGGAAGAGAATCCTGGAATTATATAACCAACCAATCCTGTCCCTTGTGTAGGTGTTATTCCATCCACTAGGATGTTTCTCAGTAGCCTCCCAGTCCACCCCTGGGAGAGATCTGTTTTGTAGCATTGGATCTCTGATTTCAATCTCACCCATTTACAATACTCTCTTCCCTCCAGCAGAAGCAATAGCTTTTCTGCCTACTACCTTCAAGAAAACTCTGTTCCTCATATGGTTTCCCCTCCTTTTTTCCCCCCCAAATGCTGTTGCCATCTTGATATTCTTCATAGTTTTTGCACATGGGTCCTATATTTTCATTTTGCAGGGGTTCTGCAATTATGTAGCCCATCTGAATGTATTTAATTTGCCACCCAGCTCATGAAAGTGCTACATGCCCTAGATTACATTTCCTCAATGCAAACTATTAACTTCTATAAAGTTGGACAAATGTCTGGTCACATCCTGCTCCCAAGAAATCACTGGTTCTCATGGTGCTGCCTGCAAAGCTCTACACAAAGTCAGTCACCGCCTACTGATGGCTATTATACATGTGAACTTACATTCTCTTTCAAGAAAAATTGTGCTTTTATTAAAACCAGATGGCACCCACTGATTCAAAGCACTGCCTTTCTTCCTGATTATCACATCAGTTTTTGTACGTGAAAAAAAATGGAGAGTGGTATACAAAATGCCTTGGTCTGATGACTGTAAATGTCCAACAACCTGGATGCAGACGCCCCACCATACCTACTTGTATTATCAGGAATGAGTCCCTGGTTTGAACAGTCCTGGGAAAGCAGGAACAGTTTGAGGAGCCTGGGTCTGTTCTTCTTAAACTGAGAGGAACCCAAGACAGCAGAAGGGTGCCAGGGTACCCAAAGTCACAGAAATGTTCAGAGTCACTGCCACTCATTGTAAGTCATCTGGAACATTGTTTTAAATATGGGAATACATTTTTACAGTGTAAAATAAAATACCCACTAAGTTTTGTAAACAGAAGTCTTCAGAATTATTTCCTGCTGAGACACCACTGCTTAAAATTACACCCAAGCACCCAGGGTTCCCCATTCCTTCTCCTCTGCTGTTAGTGATACTTCGGTGAAAACATTTGTAATCCTCTATTCTGCTATGATGTCCCAAACCAGAGGCCAATACGACAAGACCTCAAAGGGTAGGTTCATAGCCCTGTGCTTTGCATTTAGAGAAAAGCAAATAGCAATGGAGATGGAAGTTCCAGAACACTGTAAAAATGTCATAATGTCAAAGGATGAGATTGAGTGCTTCTCTTGTTTCAGTAAAGCCTTAAGTGGAGGTCCAAAGTCAGCAGAGAAGGGTGGGATTCAAGGTGGAGGACATTCCTGACAAACTTTGTCACTCATCCTCTGAAGGAATGTAACCATGTGCACAAGATAGGCTGATCCTCAACCAGTCCATTGTCCATGGATATTTTCTGAAAATATGGCACAACAGGCCCCATTTGGTTAAGCATTTGGTAGCCCTGATGGTCCAGCTTTCGGTCCTTACCAAAGAAGCAGGATGAGATGGAAGCAAGAACACATAATCCAAATATTCAGGATCAAGTCATGGTTCCTTCATTAGTTAAATGTTCTAAGTTTCTGCAACTGTAAAGTGGAAACAATACCTGACCACCTAACTAAATAATGACCAAACTAAATAGAAAAAAATGCACTATGTAAACGGTCTCATTGTTTCTACACTTCTCATTGATTTTGACACTGCCCAACAGCCCAATCTTCTCATAGTCAAGGGAAATAAATTGGGTTTCTACTTCTTCCTGCTCTAACATCATCTCCCAGGAGTTCAATCCACACATCATAGCAAATGCTTCACCTTCCTAACAGTATGATAAAATTCACATCTGGATCGCACACTCTTGTCTTTAAGGTGTTCCTGCACATGTGGTTTACCTTGTACTTAACAATAAAAATTATCTAAATACCTCAACATTAACTTTTTCATTGAAAGATTTAAGTATCAAAATGCAGCTGGGCTATGGTGACTAAGGGAATTAGTGCTCCTTTATAGTCCACAAATTTTTCCAAATGTCCACTGGAAAGAGCTCAAACCAGGCCTTAGCTATGTTGAGGGAAGAGATGAGCAATACTCAGGTGGAGAGATGCACACAGGAAGTCGTTACTTCCCTCTACAAGTGCCTGGAATAAGATGTCAATACAAAGAGGATACCCCAAGCGGCCAGTGACAGTCTTTGGGACTCACCCCAAAATATGGCACCTTGGCACTTAAGAAAATGACAGCGACAAGAAGGTCACTCTCCTGTTCTTCCCACCCTTCTCCCCTGAAGCAGGTCATAAAACCTAGGAAAGATTTTCTGACCTTTCCCTGAACCAACTCATAAGACCCTCATGTGATTAGATAAAGAAAAGGTGTTATATACAGATAGTCCCCACCTTAATGATGGTTGGTCCTGGGATTTTCCAACTTTGCAACAGTGCAAAAGGGATGCAGATTTAGCAGAAATCCTACTTTCAAAATACTCCCTTGTGAGGCTGGGCAGTAGAATTGAACGATAGCTCTCAGTCAGCCAGATATTCAACACTCCACAGTGCACCGTGTTACTAAGTGGTGACGTAGGCTAGTGTTCTGAATGAATTTTCATCTTGGGATATTTTCAGCTCATGATGGGCTTCTCAGGACAGAACCCCACTGTTAAGTCAAGAAGCATCTGCATTCACTATGGAAGACTCAGAAGAAAGTCCTGTCATCTTGTGGATAAGCCTGGTGAACACTGTGTTAAGTGAAATAAGTCAGACAGAAATATGCACAATCTCATTTATATGTGGAGTATAAAAAACAAACTCATAGAAGCAGAGAGTAGAATGGTGGTTAGCAGAGGCTAGGGGGCCAATGGTGTAGGAATTAGGGAAAAGTTAGCATAAATTTTCAGTCAGACAGAGTAAGTTCAAGAGATCCATTGTGCTTCATGGTGACTACAGCTAACGACAATGCATTGTATACTTGAAAATTGCCCATAGATTGTAGATGTCCTCACCCCAAAAAATAAATATGTGAAGTATCATTACTCCATTCATATATAATAAATAGCTTGATTTAGCCTTTACAAAATATATACTTAAAACATCATGCAGTACATAATATATACAATTTTTACTAATTAAAAACAATTGATTAAAAGACCCTTGTGCAAAAGCTGTCCTCCCTGTACCCAGAGGTGTATCTCTAAAGATGAAGGGCCATGGAGAGGAATCTGAGTCAACAGGACTTGTTTAGTTTCCCAGCTTATTACCATTAGATCATATTTTTGTCCAATCACCTTCTTCCATGACTGTCTACTCCTTAGCAAATCTAGCCTAAAAATATACACTTAACCATTTCATCTCATCTCCATTTTCTTACAAAGGCTCCCCTGTCATGTAAAACTTATATTAAATAAACTTTTTATGATTTTCTCTTGTTACTCTGTCTTTCGTTCTAGGGACCATACCACGAGCCTAGGATGGAGAGAGAAAAAGATTGTTTTCCTCTCCTATGCCAGATGTTAAAAGGCCTGGGTCTCTTCCCTTCCATTATGTTAAAAAAAATAATAATAACCTTTTCATTCCACAAATTCTGCAAATAGTGATAAGACTTTAAAAAATAAATAGCCCTGGTAAACAAGAATTACTGACTTCAGTTCACAGGAGGACAGGAGGCTGTAAATGCACAGCATTGGAGCCTTTCCTGCCGTGCAGGTGTCAGCAGGCAGGCAGCCAAGACAGGGCTCCTGGGAAGGGAAGGATGATGGGAAGGAACCTCAAAGGAACTCCACTGGCCAGCTCCAAGGAAAAGGCCAACCCAGCAAGCAGTCTGTTCACACTGACTACTCCTTCTCTCCTTTCATACAGACTTCTCTGCATTCTGAGGCACAAAACGCCCCATCACTTTCCCACCGACTGCCAGAGACCTTCACAGAGCAGCCATTGCCAGAATTTTCTTTCCTTCTTTGTTTTCCTTCCTCCCTCTCCTTCCTCTCTTCCTTCAAGTCTAAGCAAGAGTATTCTCTTCACATGATAGTCACTGACTGCTACGTGAATGCCAATTTGACCCTGAGATCCACAGTGTTTGGTATGAAAAAACAATCAATAGGTATTTGTGGGAGTTTTCAAGAGTCCAAGATCTGTTTCCTGGAGACGAGACTCATATCTTTGTATCACAGAGAAGGCTGAGCAGAGAACTGGTGCATAAATATGGGCATGAGATTTGTTCTTTGTTTCCCTGTAATTCACCGTGGATGAAACATGGCTGACAAAGATCTATCTAATTATGAATTGGTAACTACAATAACTACATACACTAAGTTGGAAACTTAAAAGCCTTGTTTCAGTCCTGATTCTTTGACTAATTAGCAAGTTTCTTCTCTCAGTTGCCTCTCAGCTTGAGATACTGAAGTTGAACTATACGATTTCTGAATTCAAGTTCTAAGATCCTAGTGTAAGTCAGCATTATTTTTCCACTCTTAAACAAAACTAGATAAAAGACTATCCCTGGCAAAGAAGAATTCTTGATAAGCTTAATATATTCTGTTGAGGGACATCTCCCTTTCCTGTTAATGGGGTGGGGAAGGGCTAGATTCAAACAATGGGGTGATTCAGAAAATGTTTACCAGAGCAAGATGAACTAGATTCTTTGGTGGGCAGCCTTGAAATTAAACAGAAACATTGTAAGAGCTTTGTTATTCTCCCAAAAGAAAGACAGCTATTCTGTCTTTTCAAGGCCTTGACCCAGGAGAAGACAATCTAATTGATCTACAAAAAATTACCAGCAATTAAAAGTTACTGTTTTCCAAAAAAATAAAAAACTATATCCTACCAAAAAATAAATTGAGACGGTATTTTTCCAGTTACTAGGATAATAAAACTCATTCTTACTAAATCTCTCTCATCTTTTAAGTGCACATATCTACAAATCTCTTTGAAGTCAAGCAACATTTCTCCCTACAAATCCATTAACTAGGCTGTTATTTTTGGAACAACTAGTTAATGAATATTATCCTGTGATTATACAAAACCAGAATCTCAACCTCTTGGATTATGTCTTCATTAATATGCATAGCCTACTCTTTTCAGGAGGTAAATGGCAATTATCAAAACAAGTAAAAGGAATATCAAAACTGAGACCTATTTTCAGATGCTGTGTCTCACGCATATAGGCATACCCACTGTGTCTTATCAAAGACTCCAGAGAGAATTGTTCATGAATGCTGCTATCAATGAGTTGTAACAGGTTTTAATTAGTTGGAGTCCATGGGGGAACAGTTTTCTGGGTAGATGTTGTAAAAGGAAAAAATACCGGATGGCCCAATGTCTTCAACCTCCCTAAGCCTTCTGTTATGTTGTCAGAATGTTTGTTAGTCTCTCCCAAATTTCTACATCAAAGCCCTAAACTACGATGTGGTGGTATCAGGAGGCAGGGCCTTTGGGAGATAATTCATTTAGAGGAGGTCATGAGGGTGGAGCCCCTATCACGGGTTTAGTGCCCTTTTAAGAGGGGCAAGAGACACCAGAGCTTCCTCTCTCGGCCGCGTGACAACGCCAGGAGAAGGCAGACAAGGCAAGCCAAAAAGAGAGACCTCATGGAACCAAATTATGCTGGCATCCTGATCTCAGACTTCCGAGACTCTAAAGTGAGAAATAAATGTCTTTTTTTTTTTATTGTAAACAAATAGGATACATGTTGTTTCTCTGTTTGTACATGGAGTCAAGGCATACCATTTGTGTAATCATAAATTTACATAGGGTAATGTTGTTTGATTCATTCTGTTATTTTTTTCCTTCCCCCCCATCCCTCCCACCCCTCTTTTCCCTCTATCAGTCCTTCCTTCCTCCATTCTTGCCACCCTCCTTAACCCCAACCCTAAACCTAACCCTAACCCTAATGCGAACTCCTCCCACTCCCCATTATATGTCCTCATCCGCTTATCAGCTAGATCATTCATCCTTTAGTTTTTTGAGATTGGCTTATCTCACTTAGCATGATATTCTCCAGTTTCATCCATTTGCCTGCAAATGCCATTCTTTATGGCGGAGTAATATTCCATTGTATATGTATGCCACAGTTTCTTTATTCATTCATCAATTGAAGGACATCTAGGTTGGTTCCACATCTGGCTATGGTGAATTGAGCAGCAATGAACATTGATGTGGCTGTATCTCTGTAGTATGCTGATATTAAGTCCTTTGGGTATAGGCCAAGGAATGGGATAGCTGGGTCAAATGGTGGGTCCATTGCAAGCTTTCTGAGGAATCTCCATACTGCTTTCCATAGTGGCTGCACTTATTTGCAACCCTACCAGCAATGTATGAGTGTACCTTTTTCCCCACATCCTCGCCAACACCTATTGTTGCTTGTGTTCTTGATAATCGCCATTCTAATTGGGGTGAGATGGAAGCTTAGGGTAGTTTTGATTTGCATTTCTCTTATTACTAGAGATGTTGAACATTTTTTCATATATCTGTTGATTGCTAGTACATCTTCTTCTTGAAGTGTCTGTTCATTTCCTTAGCCCATTTGATGATTGGATTATTTGCATTCTTGGTGTAGAGTTTTTTGAGTTCTTTATATATTCTGGAAATTAGCACTCTATCTGAAGTATGAGTGGCAAAGATATTCTCCCACTCTATAAATGTCTTTTCATAAAGCCATCTAGTGTATGGTATTTTGTTTTATCAGCCTCTGCTGATTAAGACATCTATCTTTTCTTATTCAGGGGAAATACTGGTTTACACAGAATAATTTGAGATTCTTTTTATTTCAACAGTCTATGATAATAAAAAAAAAAAGATTGCTATAGAATCAGAGTAACAGAATGTCAAGCTAATCACTGGGAAATGCCAAGTAGCATGCTGAGAAGACATGTGTGTGAACTCAGAATAAGTGATGGCTGATGAACTCTGAAAACACACCACCACAAGTCAGCGAGTGGAAGTTCATCAGCTGAAACCACTGTGGAGACAGATGATGAGGTTATCAAAGGCTCTTGGAGAGGGTGCACTGGGTCACTCTAGTTCAAATGTGTCTTAGGCAGATTAACATCATCTGCCCTCACACACCTGAAGGAGACACAAAGAAAAGTTTCGACAACCAGGTTTTCCAGGGGATCAATCCAAAAGAGCCTTGTAAACTTGTCTGTTTAATGACTCTTCAATCCCATGTGATGCTCCGTCTTCATTGCTCAGAGCTGTCAGAACAAACTAGCACAGGCTGGGTGCTTTAAACAACAGAAATGTATTTCTCATAGTTCTAGAGACTTGGAAGTCCAAGATCAAGGTGCTAACTGGTTTAGTTGCTGGTACGGGCTCTCTTCTTGACTGTAGGCAACAGCCTTCTCACTGTTTTCACATATAGGAGAGGAAAAAACCTACAAGGAGTTCTGCCTATAAGGGCACTAATCCCATTGGACCGGGACCTCATTCTCATGATCTCAATTAATCCTCATTACTGTCTACCATCTCCATCCCCACATACTACCACAGCAAGAATTAGGGCTTCCACGTAGGAATCTGAGGGGGGCACAGCCATGACATTCCTCCACTAACCTTCCAAATTCATGTTGCTCTTGAATATAAAAAAGGCAGGGATCTCAAAGGAGTCCTCAGTGACCAGTTCACCCCCAGAGTAATGGAGGTGATGCTACCACTTTTTGGGGTTCATGAGACAGAGTACTGAATCAAAGAGGGTTGTTCTCAAAAGTCTTAAGATCTAATGGATCTTTGTCTTGCTAGATTTTGGACTTCTTAGACTATGTCACCTCTTTGTTTTTTCCTAATTTCTCCCTTTTGGAATGGGAATTAATATCCACCCTATGCCTGTCCTGTTGTTGAATTCTGGAAGCACATGACTTATCGGGTTTCACAACTGAAGAGGAAATCTGTCTCACAATGAATTGTACCTTGACTCTTGTCCATGCCCAATTTAGATAATATTTAGATGAGACTTTGGACTTTGGAGGTGATGGTAGAATGAGTTGTTCTCTGTGAGGATTCAGTTCCCTGACTTTCTGGAAGGTCCTGCTTGT
This sequence comes from Sciurus carolinensis, assembly GCF_902686445.1. NCBI lineage: Eukaryota > Metazoa > Chordata > Mammalia > Rodentia > Sciuridae > Sciurus > Sciurus carolinensis. The sequence goes on from NC_062226.1 coordinate 78,281,252, forward strand.
GCAGCTCTCTGCAAAGACAGACCCATCCCTGAGGCACTGGGCAGCAGCATCTGCCTGAAGAAACCAGAGAGGGGGCCCTACCTTTTGAAAAAGAGGAGGAACCAGCCTTGCACCCCAGGCCTGCAGAGAGTGGCAACCTGATACCTTTGAATTGCCTGTGGGCTCCTCCTTTCCTTTTCTTGAAGGATAAATCATGTTTACAGTCAAATAACTCTCGTCCTGCCCTGTAGTACAGAACTCCCAACATCCTTCTTTAGTCTGTCCTGCCTTTTCCTGTTTCCTTTAGTTCAAACTGGCAACATTCCTTTTAATATACTCCCATCTGGTTTTGGCTTTTGACAAAATAACTAATTAAACTTGTGGTTCGCACCCATACTGATCTTCTTATCAAACAGAGTTCAATGATTAACAACACCATTAATGTTCTCTTCAGAAAAATCTTTCTCACCTTCTCATTTGTTTTGCTTAGCAAATCCTTCAGTTAATTTCTGAACTCTCCGTTTTATTGTAAACAGGAGGAACCAAGCTTCTCCTTTAATACTGCACTTAGAAATCTCAGCTAAATACCAATTTCATGGCTTAAAAGATCTACCTTCCACAAAACACAAGAACATATAAAATATGTCTATTCTCTGCCACTTTATAACAAGGATCACTGTTCCTCCAGTTTTCAACAACTTGTTCATTTCCATCTGAGATCTCACTAGAATGGAGTTTAACATCCACATTTCTACCAATATTCTCTTTATCATTATTTACATATTCTTTATGAAGACGGCAGTTTTCACGCCAGCTATCCTCTTTTTCTTCAGATCCCTCACCAAAATCACTTTTATCATCCACATTTTCAGCACACATCCCAAATAACCCCAAATCATTCAGTTCCAAAGCCACTTCCACAATTTTGGAGGTTCTTTGTTTTTAACAAGGACACCCGACTCTTGGTACCAACATCTGTATTATTTCCTTAGGGTTTCCATATCAAAATACCAAACTACATGGCTTAGATGCCAGAAATTTATTTCTCAAAGCTTCAGAGGCTGGGAGGTCCAAGATTAGAGTACTAACCAAGTCCATCTGTGTGAAGGCCCACTTCCTAGTATGCAGGCAGCTACACTGCTTCCTTACTACGTCTTCACAGGGCGAAAAATCTCTGGTGTCCCATCTTATGAGGGTGTTGATTACTTATAGGATGTGGCTCTAGTGTCCCATAAAAATGGGACATTTCAAAAAAAAAAATGGGACATTTTATGGGACACCAGAGCCCCATCTTCATAACCTTATCTAACCCTGTTGACTTCCAAAAGGTCCGTTTCTATATAATAGAATCCCATGGAGAGGTAGTACGTTACCATACGAATCTTGAGAGGAATACAGGCTTTCAGTCCACATGAACTTAAAGCTAAAAAAATTCATGCCAGTATCTGATCAAATGTAGACAACCAAATCAACTACTGTTCCACATTTCCACCACAGTGTTATTTATCAGAGGAAAATGAAGATTATCAATTGAAAATATTTGTAAGCTGAACAAAGAGTGGACTCTTACCTTTAAAGGGACAGAGAGGATTAATATATGAATGCCACTTTATGTTCCCACATAGGGTAGGAATGTAAATTCCCATTTTTCCCCCTCTCATTTGTGTGTAAAAGAATGGTGTTTTCACCCCTTAAGCTTTTTCTCTTCCCTTACACTTCAAGGATAGTTCAGCATTTGTTAAAATAGGGCTTTAATAATGCAGAATCAAATGGAAAGGAAGAGAATTAGAAGGTAACTGGGTAAGAACATACTCAGAATGATGCACCAGGCTCACCGTTTCAGTCTGATCGCATTTTTTTTAACACGATCTCATTCTCACATGGTTTTAAGGAAGCCAGAAGATTAGTAATCAAGATAGTGATTGTCAAGAACTAAAATGGGTCTGATATTTTACCTGACTTTGGCTAACAAGTTAGTTTACCACGGTTTTCATAAATGTTGGTAGGGGACAGGAGATTCCAGGGTCAGAAACAGAAGACTTTATTACAGCATATTTGCATAGAAAACAGCATGAGCATCAGAATATTTGCATCAGTTCCTCTGCCCCAAATTCCCAAAAGGGTTTTATGGACAGGCCCAGACAAACACCCAATGATCGATGGCTGTGTTATAGAAAAGGAACTCTGTGCTTAGAAACAGGAATCTTTCATAGTGGCCAGCAATCATGCCTATTCTTTATTCTTAAGAGAGACACTACCCCTGTTTCCCAAGACTGTTTGCTATACCAACATCCTTAAAAAGAGAGTCCCTGTGAGAAATAGTTAGTTCCTCACTTGCAAGACATGCAGAACCATGACAGGTCTAAGGCAAATTAACTGCCAACAATAGCCATAAAGATGACACACACTTGTGATCTCCAAAGAAAAAGAAGACAGTGAAACTGAAGCAATGAAAGTGGTAACTCATTTTTCTGCTGTTAGTGATTTTTTTTTATTTTTTACAGCCTGCATTTTGATTCATTGCACACAGATGGGGTACATTGTTTCATTTCTATGGTCGCACACAATGTAGATTCATACCATCTGTGTAATCATACATGTACATAGGGTAATGATATCTGTCTCACTCCATCATTTTTCATAACCCCCTCCTCATTTCCCTCTATATAAAGTTCCTCCATTATTCTCTCTCCTCCCACTTCCCCACCCCCTTTATATATCATCATCCACTTATCAGGGAAAACACTCGGCCTTTGGTTTTTTTGGGATTGGTTTATTTCACTTAGCAGGATATTCTCAATTTCATCCATTTGCCTGCAAATGCCATAATATTATTCTTCTTTATGATTGAATAATATTCCTTTGTATATACATACCACAGTTTCTTTATCCATTCATCTGTTGAAGGGCATCTAGTTTGGTTCCACAATCTAGTTCTTGTGAATTGAGCTGCTATAAACATTGATGTGATTGCGTTACTGTAGTATGCTGATTTTAAGTCCTTTGGATATAAACTGAGGAGTGGGATAACTGAGTCAAAAGGTGGTTCCATTCCAAGTTTTCTGAGAATTCTCCACACTGATCTCACCAATTTGCAACTCCACCAGCAAGGTAAAAGTGTGCCTTTTTCCCCACATCTACGCCAACATCTATTATTGCTTGTGTTTTTTATAATAGCCATTCTAATTGGAGTAAGATAAAATCTTAGAGTGGTTTTAATTGGCATTTCTCTAATTACTAGAGATGTTGAACAATTTTTCATATATTTATTAATCGCTTGTATGTCTTCTTCTGTTAAAAAAAAGTTGGTTCTAGTATGAGAAAATTGTATTTATTTGGGTTTGTGTCCATGTCCTCTATTCTGTACCATTGATCTACCTGTCTATTTTGGTACCAATACCATGCGGTTTTTGTTACTATTGCTTTGTAGTAGAGTTGAAGATCTGGTATTGCAATACCCCCTGCTTCGTTCTTGCTACTTAGGATTGCTTTAGCTATTCTAGGTTTTTTATTCTTCCAGATGAATTTCATAATTGCTTGCTCTATTTCTGCAAGGTACATCATTGGGATTTTAATTGGAATTGCATTGAATCTGTATAGCACTTTAGGTAGTATAGCCATTTTGACGATATTAATTCTGCCTATCTAGGAACATGGGAGATCTTTCCATCTTCTAAGGTTTTCTTTAATCTCTTTCTTTAGTGTTCTGTAGTTCTCATTGTAGAGGTCTTTCACCTCTTTTGTGAGATTGATTCCCAAGTACTTGACAAAGGGTCCAAAAATATGCAATGGAGAAAAGATAGCCTCTTCAACAAATGGTGCTGGGAAAACTGGAAAACCATATGCAACAGAATGAAATTAAACCCCTATCTCTCACCCTACACAAAACTCAACTCAAAATGGATCAAGGACCTTGGAATCAGACCAGAGACCCTGCATCTTATAGAAGAAAAAGTAGGTCCAAATCTTCAACTTGTTGGTTTAGGATCAGACTTCCTTAACAGGACTCCCATAGCACAAGAAATAAAAGCAAGAATCAACAACTGGGATAGATTCAAACTAAAAAGCTTTCTCTCAGCAAAGGAAACTATCAGCAATGTGAAGAGAGAGCCTACAGAGTGGGAGAATATCTTTGCCAACCATACTTCAGATAGAGCACTAATTTCCAGAATCTATAAAGAACTCAAAAAATTCTACACGAAGAATACAAATAATCCAATCAACAAATGGGCTAAGGAAATGAACAGACACTTCACAGAAGATGTACAAGCAATCAACAGATATATGAAAAAATGTTCAACATCCCTAGTAATAAGGGAAATGCAAATCAAAACTACCCTAAGATTTCATCTCACCCCAATTAGAATGGCGATTATCAAGAACACAAGCAACAATAGGTGTTGGCGAGGATGTGGTGAAAAAGGAACACTCATACATTGCTGGTGGGGTTGCAAATTAGTGCAGCCACTCTGGAAAGCAGAATGGAGATTCCTCAGAAAGCTCGGAATGGAAACACCATTTGACCCAGCTATCCCACTCCTTGGCCTATACCCAAAGGACTTAAAATCAGCATACTACAGAGATACAGCCACATCAATGTTCATTGCTGCTCAATTCACCATAGCCAGATTGTGGAACCAACCTAGATGCCCATCAGTTGATGAATGGATAAAGAAACTGTGGCATATATATACAATGGAATATTACTCCGCAATGAAGAATGATAAAATTATGGCATTTGCAGGCAAATGGATGAAATTGGAGAATATCATGCTAAGTGAGATAAGCCAATCTCAAAAAACTAAAGGATGAATGATCTCGCTGATAAGTGGATAAGGACATATATTGGGGGATGGGAAGGGTTAGCATTAGGTTTAGGGTTAGGTTTAGGGTTAGGGATAAGGAGTGTGGTAAGAATGAAGGAAAGAAGGACTGTATAGAGAGAAAAGAGGGGTGGGAGGGGTGGGGGGAAGGGAAAAAATAATGAATCAAACATCATTGCCCTATGTAAACGTATGATTACACAAATGATATGCCTTGACTCCATGTACAAATAGAGAAACAACATGTATCCCATTTGTATACAATAATAATAAGAAAAAAGTTGTTTCTTTGAAAAAGTGATTTTGAATAATGTCCTTCTTAAACCTACCATAGTCTGATACTGAAGTTAAAAATCTGAGAGGCTACTCTTTTAACCTTTGGATTTCTACAGTGAGCAACCATTATGGACACAAATATACTCAGAATGCTCTCATAATCTAGAATTTTCTAAACAATTAAAATCCAAAATGCAAAGTACTAAGACCTATGAGTACTAAGACCTATGAGCAACACACAATTTTAAAAATATCAATATAAGAAACAACCAGGGAGGAAATAAATATTTTCATGAATAATATTATTATTGAATGGTTATAAGACACCACAAAAATATGCTAAAGACCTATATAAATTATCTGAGTTTATAAATAAGGAAATAAATGGAGTTTCAGAGAAATTAATTTACTCATCAAGGACCATATAAACAGAAAGAGATAGTTGAAAAGTAAACACCAAGAACTGAAGCCTTACCCAGTCTATCAGTTTGCCCACTAACGAGACAAAGGAAGATCATACCAAAGAGGCAAAATCACTGTTGATGGAAATGTAAATTGGTAAATCTTGATGGAAAACAGTATGAAGGCTCCTCAAATAATTTAAAATAGAACTATTATATGATCCAGAAATCCTTCTTCTGAGTATTTTTCCAAAGAAAACTGAAATCAGAATCTCAAAGAGATACCTTCACTTCCATGTTCACTAGAGCATTATTCACAATAGCAAAGGTATGAAAACAATGTAAATGTCCAATGATGGATAATTAGACAAATAAAATGTTACATATCCTGGAATACTATTCAGTCTTAAAAAAGGAAATCTAGCCATTTGCTATAATATGGATGGACTTGGAAGACATTATACTAAGTGAAATAAGTCAGGCACAGAAGAACAAATACTGTATGATCTCATTTATATTTGGAACCTAAAATATTCAAACTCATAGAGGCAGAGAGGAAAATGGTGGTTTCCAGGGCCTTGGGGGACAGAGAAATGGGCAGGTGATGGTCAAAGGGAACAAAGTTTCACTTATACAAGATAAAAAAATTTCTGGAGATCTACTCTACAGCAGGGTGGTTATACCTAACAACATTATATTGGATACTTAAATTTGCAAAGAGGGTCGATCTTATGATAAGTGCTTTTACCCCAAATAATACAATAATAATAAAAGTGTCAGGAGGAAGTTTTAGGAGATGAAGAAATGTCCACGGCTTTGATGGTGGTGATAATTTCATGGGTAACGACGTTCATGAACTTGAGTTGTATACATTCAATGTTGTTAGTCAGCCTTTCATCCCTGTGACCAAAAGACCTGACAAGAACAACTTAGAGGAGGCAAAATCTATTTTGGACTCAGGGTTTCAGAGGTTGAGTTCATGATTTCCATTTCTCTGAGCCCGAGGCGAGGCAGAACATCATGCAGAAAGGCACTGCAGAGGAATGCGGCTAGTTCATGACACCCAGGAAGCAGAAAGAGAGAGATGGGGGAGCCAGGGACAAGATATAATCCCCAAAGGCCCCAGTGACCTACCTCATCATTCACACCCCACCCGCCTACTGTTACCACCCAGTAGTCCATTCAAATTATCGATCAAATGGATCAATCCACTGATAAGGTTAAGGCTCTCATGGTCCAATCATGTCACCTCTGAACAATTCTGCATTATCATAGAAGCATTTGGGGGACACCTCAGATCCAACCCATAACATACGTACAGTTTTCTACTTGTCATCATACCTCAACTAAGTTATTTTTTAAAAAAACTCATTCATGAGTCAGGTGTAGTGGCGCTCCCTGTAATCCCAGTGGCTCAGGCAGCTGAGGCAGGAGGATCCCCAGTTCAAAGCCAGTCTCAGCAAAAGGGAAGTGCTAAGCAACTCAGTGAGATGCTGTTTCTAAATACAACAAAATAGGGCTGGGGATGTGGGTCAGTGGTTGAGTGCCCCTGAGTTCAATCCCCCCCCCCAAAAAAAAAAAAAAAAAAAAAAACAAATTCATTCATGAGCTAACCATGTAGAACATGAACGAACTTCAGGAAAATTCCACTGTAATTAGGTATATGCTGATGATTTTCCACCAAATTGTTCTCAGTACTTTATCTCTCTCCTCTGCCTTGCCAACGTTTTAATCCTGTTGGAAATGAGAGAAATACATTCATTAAGGACAAGCAGGTGTGTTTCCTACAGTTCAAGGGAAGAAAAGAGCAGCTTAGTGTGGCCAGGGAGTAGTAGAGGTCGCAGTTATTCCTCTTGATCGGAAGTAGAGTGTATTAGTCAGAGGATGTTAAGCTCTGTGGCAGAAATTAATAAATCCCAAGATCTCAGGGCCTTCATTCAATGAAAACTTGTCCTTCACTCATGCATATGAAGTTCAATGCACATGTTCACGGTTGGGCGGCTTTCCTCCCAGTGCTGACTCAAAGCACAAGGTGCTATTTCACTTGTAGCTCTGTCGTCTCTAATTAAAGGCCTCAAAGATGATTATGAAAGGAGACAAGGAGGATTGTGAGGGCAAGCTTATGATGAGCCAGGCCTGGAAACAGGCACATCCCTTCCACCCATATTCCAGTGACCAATGTTAGACCTCTGTCCCTTCAGTCTCCTCTTTGCCACCTCACAGGTTCAGTCAAACCACCCAGGGTCAGAATCCCATATCAATATTTCGTGTTTTCTCAATAAATCCTGAGTCTGTGCAGCTCCATCTTGACACTGCATCACTTCAAATGAACACTGAGGTAACTATCATGGACTTCATCCTCCAGTTCTTTCTCTGTTTTCACAAAAGTCAAAGAGGAGACATAACCTTAGTTTTCTGAACATATCCTCAAATTGTTCTCCCCTATGGCTATGTCTCCTAACATCTTCCATACAGAGAGAAAACATTCCTTGAAATTCTTAGACTCAACATTCTGCCACCCCCCACATTCAATCCTATGGTTTTTCTGTCTTTTATTTTCCCTACTTCCGTTCCACATTACAGATCAACTTGGCTTCCCTCACTTCTTTTGCATTCTCTCTGCCTCATCCACTGCCTAGGCTCTCCCCACGGGAGAGCACACAGGCTGACCCAGCAAGAGAGAATCTTTTCTGGAAAGAAATAGTCAGGGGTGGTAGATTGCAAATACACCCACAATCATAATTTACTGTAAATGCCAAATGTATTTAAAGCAATATAAGCCAGCTTGCATCCTAAAGGGTTATGAACTTGGAAAGACCAGGGGGTTTAAAAGTCTAAATTAGCTGAAAAAAAATCCACTTATATTTGTCAATCTTACTTTTCTCTGTTCCCGCAGTTCTTGGCACAGAGAAAGTTCTCAATTGCCTAAGGAATAAAGGCAAATGATTTAGTTGCTGAAACAAATATAACAGCAGCACTATCAGAATCTCTACACAGGAAGCAATGTGACCAGCCACTTATTCCATCAGTCTCCAAAAACAGCCATTACCTTTTAGAGGAAAACAAACTCTCCCAGTGCCTTTCAGAAATTATCCCGAATTAGTTGGGATGTCAGGAAAGAATGCTTTTTAAGCCCTGAAGGGAAATCAATCTTCAGGGATATTTGCATACAGGACAGAACACCTGAAGAGCTTTCCCTCTTCTTCTACCTAGGTAAGTGCCACCTGTTTGGCGAGGGCCTAGTCAGTTCTCATCTCCTCCAGGAAAACCTTTCCATGCTCTGTTCCTCAGGAAATGGTACTTTCTGCTGTTCCCTCTGACAACTGGCTTGTGCTTCCTCCCACTGTGGATCACCACCCCATGTTTGTGGCCCTTCTTCAAGAGGTGGAACCCTCCTCAAGAGCATAATGCTCATGCAGGAGCTGAACCGTCACTCTTCCCAACCCAATCCCAAAGCCATTTCTGTCTCTTCACCAACCCATTTGTCATCACACACAGTTCTGTGCCTGGAATATCCCCACTTAGTGTTGGATCTTTTTTTTGTTGTGTTATCATAATTCAAATATTTTATAACTTGACTTTAGATCCACAGTTTATGGTATAAAAACGTAGAGTGTGTCTGAAATAGTAAGATAAGAATTAAGTGCCAAATCTGTGGTGTGTATGTTGAGACCCAAGCAAAGCACGTAAGGGCCCATTAGCCCAGAGGCTGGCCACGGAATTACAAGTCCACAGAATGGTAAAGTGCCAGATATTATTTGCAACTGAAGATTAGTCTTCCTGAGTTGCTATTTAGTCTGTGAAGATTAGTCTTCATAATTTCACATGGCATGGACAGGTTCTGCCCATGGGTAGCACTCTGGGTGATACTTAAAGATTTAACAATGCATATGGTATGGCTGGATACTGACCCATCGCAGCAGATACTGTTCTACTGCTGTGGCTGGAATGGAGCCAGGGAAACCAGCTTCTGTGCAAGACATTCCTTGTTAGTCTAAAGAAAGACCTGGAGCATCCCAGAGGCAAGGCCCTTCCAGGTGGGTTGGCAGCAACAGGGGGTTGCTCTCAGGCCAATGACTGCTCACCAATAGCCATTTCAGTATTTCCATACCTGCCTCAGGCACACCGATGCTCAGCAGCTGATTAATAGCCTTGGTAACAGCTCTTCCCTAAGCAAAGAACAAAGACCTTTTAACAGTAGAGTACTTCTTTACTTAAGTCATGATTTCTGGCTCTGTCACTTATATCATTATCCAAAGATAAAAGCATCATGAGGGTTTTATTCTAATCCTAAGTCAGTGCCCAGAAAAAATAGCTCAACTCCAGCTCTGTTACAGCAAAATCCCCTCTGCAAATATCCAAGATGACTAAATCTCTCTATCCCCAATTTCAGTCTTCATGTCCCCAATCATGTAACTAAATCAATCTGAAAATGTCTATTAAAATGTCTAATGAAATTTCTGATTCCTTGTCTACTCCTCACCCTGCCTCCTTGACTCTGTTTCATTTTTCTTCAGAGTACTTACCTAAAATTATTCTACACATCGATTTGTTGTTACATAACATAAGCGTCATGAGAGCACAGGTTTTTAAATTGCTTCCATGAGTCTTTTTTTTTTTGGTACTGGGGATTGAACTCAGGGGTACTCAACTACTGAGCCACATCTACCTTGAATGACCAAGGTAACTAATACTTCCACTATGGCTGAAGGGTTACCATGGAAACAGGGCTACAAGAACGTAAAGACTGCTGAATCCATTCTCCTCAATTACTTGATGAGGATCTGTAATTTCTTGACTTGTAAAAACAGCCACACTGAAAATTAGGAGCTATTAGGACTTACACTAAAGATTTCCAGCAACTCTTCACAAAGCTTTAGACAATACCCAGTCTTTTCAGGTAGTAGAGAATTTCAAAGTGCTAAAAGAAAAAGCAATTCATTAAGCAGAGGATGCAGCAAGTGTAATAAGGAATCATAATTCTGGAAGAAAAGCAAATTAGAAATAATCTGAAATAATATTTCCAATTACAGTTCTAGCTCATAATATACTTAACGTATCCTTCGAGTTTTCCTACTCATCATGGTAATTAAAACAAAACCCCTTCTGCTTTAGCCAGTATGATTCTCTTGAAAGAAAAAGATGCCTTTCAAAAAATTTCAGATGCTCAAGATAAGTACTTTAAACATATGGAAATACTTTTCTTGGATGGGAAGTTCCTAGTCATTTTCTAGTTTGTACCAAGATATAATTGCATCAGAGATAGAATTGATTTAATTATCCTAATGGCAAATTCAAATTGCATTACAATTGCTAATTTCAAATTATCTGGCAGTGTGTGTGTGTGTGTGTGTGCACAAGTGTAAGCACATGGATGCACACACAGAATGAACTGACTCCAATAGGTTGTGCCTAATTGATACGCTACCTTCAGTGTCAAATCTTATCCTGATGTGCTCATGTCAAATAAGCCAAAATCTTTTCCTTATGTCCTCCACCCACTCCATTCCTTAATACAGACACAAATTAAATTATTAGGCAAGGGAGAAAGACTTCCTCATTGAGTGGCAATTTGAAAATGGTCAGGAAAAGTTCAAGCAATTTTCTCACGCATGAGCTACCCTTAGACCGCTCCCAACTCGCCATCAAATACAAAGGCAGACAGAAGATACTATAAAGAGAAGTTCAGACAACTTTCAGACCTTGTACAATAAAGAAAAAGCACTTAAATCCAAAAACTTGCTTCGAAGGCTGCCAGCTTGTGGAATTTTTCAGTAGGTTTATGGTTTGTGATTAAGGGCTTTATATTTCATTTGCTCATTCCCTCTTGTTCTTAGTTCATTCTTAAATAGTTTTATAATTCCATGGAAAGGAGAAGAAAAACGTGTAAATATTAAACAATAAGATTTACTTATTGTTTAATAAGTAAATAGGATATTTACTTATTTAAATAGGACACAGGATAGCTAAAGCAGAATACAGGATAAGCATCCCTCATTCAAAATTTCAAAATCCTATGTGCTCTAAAATCTGAATCCTGCAGAGTAGTACTGTAAGTGGTAAATTCCACTCCTGACCTCATGTAATGGGTCACAGTTAAGTGCAAGCAAGGAAAGTTTTTGTATGAAATTACCTCTGGGCTATGTGTATAAGGTATATATGAAACAATTTTCTTTCATGTTTAGACTTGGGTCCCATCCCCAAAGATATCTTATTATATGTCAATATCCTCAAATCCAAAATCTGAAACACTTCAAGAATTTCAGATAAGTGATATTCAACTTACACGGGTAAGAAATCATCTCTCTCATCTTGTGAATTTCAGATTTCATTTTTCCTTCCTTTTAAAATAACAGCAAAAGTATTAGAAATGCTAATCATGAAAGAACTATAAGTAACTTAGAAAATACAGAACCTTGTCAACACAAACTAGGTGATAAAGAAACTAGCTGCCATTGCCACCAAGGAGTCAGGCAATTACAGTGACAAAATAGTGGTAAAAATTGGGATAAAGGGATAAGCAATGCTTTAGAATACAAGGTACAAGGAAATATATGGGCTCAAAGAATTGTCCTAACTCTTGTGCCAAGATTATAAATTTCTTCCTTATTAGGATGAATTTTGTAAGCCCCCCAAAGGAAAAATAAATAAAACATACAGTAATAATACCCTAAAGCTTAAGAATGAGCAGCCAGGCACAGTGGTGCACAACTGTAATTCCAGTTACTTAGGAGACAGGAAAATCACTTGAGCCCAGGAGTTCAAGGTCAGCCTGGGCAACATAGGGAGACCTTGGCTCAAAAAGAAAAGAGAATAAACAGTAAATGTAAATTAGCACTGGATTTTTTCCCTTTGCTGTCCTTATTCAAGGTATTTGAATCTGATATTAAATAATCTATCAGTTTTGATTTACAAGAGTTAACAGTATAAATGTGATTATTTGATTACTTTTGAAAACAGTACTTGATGTTTAAAAGAGTAAGGTTTATCTAATCTATAATTTTATGTTTATGAGCTCTACTGAAGTCACTTAAATATTTAGCCATTGTTTGCTATTATTTTTTCAGAAATATATTCAAAATCAATATTTTTTAAATACTTGAAGATACTGTTTTTAAATATATAAACATGTCTGAAAAATGCTTAAAATTCACTGAGTAAATGGTGTTAATTTAGTACAAATTGAAAACTAATCAAAGCGAAATGCATTTCTTTTACAAAATATTCACTAGATTTACAAAAAACATCTATGAGATATTAAAAGGCTGAGAAAAAACAAGTTTTTATACTTTTCAAGCATCAATAACATCAATATCAATTAAAACAAGTGAAAATAAATGTTTCTTTGCCTTCAGAAAAGTCCCTATCAAATACTTGAAAACTACATTGCATTGAAAAAAAAAAAAAAACAGTAAGTGTGTCACAAATCACTATAATAGTGATAAAAGAATGAGAGACACTGACAACACATAACCCACCAGCTGGCCAAGATCGATCGTCTTACACCTTTCTCCCACATTAGATGTTGATTTTTTGCCTTAGAATTGCATGATCTGGAAAGAACTCTCAGATATATCATGTTGAGTATTAAAGTGCAAAACAGTCGGGCTCAGTAGTGCACCCCTGTAATCCCAGTGGCTAGGGAGGCTGAGGTAGGAGGATAAGGAGTTCAAAACCAGCCTCAGCAACTTAATGAGACCCTGTTTCTAACTAAAGCATTTTTAAAAAGGGCTGAGGATGTGCCCCTGGGTTCAATCCCTGGAACCAAAACAACAACAACAAAAAAGTGGATAATACTTTATTAACTAGGATGTCAGTTAGTTGCTGTTACTAAAGTGTCCAATTACTCATTCCTCAGGGCTAACAATGCTGCCTCATGGTTTCAGAGACCTTCCCTAGAAGAGAAGAAGGTGTCCTTTCCTTTTAAGGCCATAACTCAAAAAATTGTGTCACTTCAGTTTATAGTTCAGGGGCTATCACTTAGTCACATGGACACATTTAGCAGCAAGGAAAGCTGAGAAATTTAGTCTTTTGAGTGTCCTTGTGCCTAGATAAAACTTCTATCATTAAAGGAGGAGGAGATCATGAATATCCAGGACTGCTAGCCTCCCCATCGCAAATATGCCACTTTAAATGTTTAAAAAAGAAGTAAAAATCTTTGGTCTGTTTTCATTCATGCAGAAAAAAAAAATAACACACTGAAAGTTTAGGAAACAAACAAGATGTGTACAATAAATTATTGCTTTCAGAACATCGACCCAGAGTTCAATGTCAGTATGTAATGAAGTTTATCTCAGTATAAAAGTTGAATTTTAGAAAGGACAAATGGTTAGTCATACATTTCTGTTTATTCAATTTAAAGTATCCTCTATTATTCCCTTTCTCCTTTGCGAAGTCAAAAATGTCCTTTATTTTATGCAATAGTGTTGATGCTAAATGGCAATATATTTTTCCATTTTGTAAATATTTATTGAACATGTTTATGGAGCACCCAGGCACTATACAAAATGTGGAGGACTCGCTAGTTATAATAGTCCTTCTCTTACAAAATTTAGAATCTAAAGGAAAGATGGATGATTTCAAACTAGGATCTTTCTTAAAAAGATGTAAAAGCACTAGAAGAGAATATTCTGAGGGACTTAATTTGGATTAGGAAGTCAGCAAAGGCATCCAGAAAGAATGGATACTTAAGATGCATTCTGCAAATGAAAACCAGTTAGCTAGAAGACTAGTAAGGAAGAGGGCGTAGACTGGTGGGTGGACATTGCAGAGGTGAAGGAGGAAGAGTTTGGTCAATGGATGGTCCTAAAAGAAGGTCCTGTGGCCAGAACTAAATAATCATGAGGAATCACAGCAGAGGGGTCACCATGGAACAGGGAGAAGGTCTCAAAAGTTATGCACAGATTTCAGATTTGCACCCAAGGGCAATGAGAAGATATAGAAAGGGTTTCAGCAGAACACAACAATTTGATTTACATTTTTAAAAAGTTGCTCCAGTTGGGCATGGTGGCACCTACTTATAATCCCAGTGACTCAGGAGGTAGGCAGGAGAATTGTGACTCCAAGGCCAGCCTCAGCAACTTAGTAAGGCCCTAAGCAACTTACCAAGACCATTTCACAAAATAAAAAATAAAAAGGGCTGGGGATGTGGCTCAGCGGGTAAGTGTCCCTGGGATCAACCCCTAGTACCAAAAAAAAAAAGTTAGTCTGGCTGCAGTGTGAAGAATGAACTAGGGAGTGACAGATGATGAAGTAATCCAGACAAGAGATGCGGGATAGAACCCCAGCAAAGAGGATGGCAAGAAGGGCACAGAGATTTGCTTCTTGGGGTCGATGACAGTGAGGCATATGACTCTGGGAGAGGGAGGCAAGACTGTTTTAAGATCAGGGCTCTGGAGTCAGACTGCCTGGATTCAAACCTGGCTCTACCCTCAGCAAGCTTCCTAGTCTCAGTTTCTTCATCGACAGAATAGAGAAGATAACACTAACTGTACTTCAAACATGGTGCGAAGTGAGATCATTCATTTAGACAGAATGATGATTGGACATGTAAACTCTGCTTCATTATCATTGTTTCCGTTATTAGTGTTACGCATAATAGAATAAAAGCCAAGATGCTTCAGATTCTGGTTTGGGTCAATTATTTCAGGATGAAGAAACAAAGAAGAACAATTAGCAAATTTCTCAATTTGGCAATATGGTTTTTCACATATCAAAATCCTACCACATACAGTTATGAGGAAAAGTCCTTATAGAGATACAAGAAATACATTTTCCAAAATCTCATCCTATTCCTGGATCCAGGTTTAATTTTCATCTTTTAACACCACTAATCCAGGCATACATACAAATTCAAACTGAATAATTATCAAGATATTAAACATAAAAATTCTGGAGTTTTCTAATTTTCCTTTCTTCAAGGCTCAGCCTTACATCTACATTCCTTATATGAACCTTCCTACATCATCCCAAGCAACAGAAAGATCCAGTTTCCTTAAGGAATTCTTCATACTACCCAGATGATATTTCATGTAAATCACTCTGGAGAGAGAAACATGCATATTCATTTAATCAGTATTTGAGCTAAGCTCTGTGCTTAGTGCTGAGGATTCAGGTTAAGGAAGCAGAGTCCTCCCTTGTGAAGTTCAAGGTCTCATGTGAAACTTCTCCTGGACTCATGTATTGCTTGGATGTGGCCCACCCATGGTTATTCAGACACAGGAGAAAATGATAGTGCATGTTGGAACTCACACATGTGGTAGCTCCAGTTTTTAAATCTTCTTTATGTGACAAACCTCAGACTTTAAGGTTTCTTATGATAAGACCATTTGAAATAGGTCCCAGTGGGCTCATGGCACCACACAGAGATCTCTTTTCTAACCTAATTTCAGCACTGAAACCAATTTCATGAAAATAAATGCTATGTAAGTCAATGACACAAGCAGATTTATTTTACATTTGTACTATCTGGTTAGGGGAAAAAGAGAAAAGTCAGTCACCTTCTGTCCTCCATTCCAAGGCTTATTTCCACACAAAATAACATGTTTGAGGTTGAGGTGCCTTTGCACTGTTATGCACGCTTTTTCTGGTGGCTTTTATTTTCCTGGAAAGCTGTTCTCAAATCAATGCAATGTTGCATAGTCAATGCTGCCTTATAAATGGGGAAGTTCAACACAAACCTGATGAGGAAAAAAAAAAAAAAAAAGAAAAGGACCAGGGGTTGGGGGAGGTGTAGGCCACTAAGTGACTCAACTCCTCTCCTTGGTTCCTCTGTCTGCTATCTCCTGGCCACCTAGCCTGGGACATCCCAGTCTCTTCAGTCCTCTGGTCCTTCACCCCATTTGTGCAATGAAGGTTTGCATTTGTGTTTCTCAAACTCTGTGATAAGGAACCAAGTTTTTACATTTTTCTATCAGTTAAGGACGAACACATTCATGAACAAGAAGAAAAATCCTCGAATGCCACAGTAATGTTAAATTGCTGTAAGAAGGTAAACCTTCCTCTTAATGTCTGTACTGGTCTCGTGCACACAGACTGCATGGGGCCACACCTGTACTTTGAGTGGCACTGACTTGACTACTTTGACTTAGATCACTATGAAGATTAGATAGTGATTCTATAAATGATTTGTCACCTTCATTTATTTCATTTGGGTAACATAATTAGCTTATATTTTCCAGTTAGGCAGTAACTAAGCAACAAAAATTAAAAATCCTAAGGAAGTGCTACTCAAAAAAGGTCTCACTCATGGTATATTCCAGACAACAATGACATGAATAACTCATCTGATGATATTGACAAATGACCATCAAAACTGAAAATGTCTTTCGGGCCAAAGTAATCTCAACTTTTTCTTTTATTCAATAAAACAAAAAAGTTTACAAAATATGAGAGTTTATCACTTAATTAAAAAATGAATTTACTATCAGGAATATTACTCTTTGGATAGAAATATCAGTCCATGTTCCAGGGAGGGAAAATTTTCAAAAGGAGAAGATTGATACATGGTGGTTAGTTCTAGAATGTGCTTCCTCTGCAGCATCTAGTCCACTTGAGAAAGATAACTACTTAATGGCGATTAGGCATAAAGCCATTGCAGTGAATGGGAACACAGCCTCACGAGCAGACATCAAAATGCAAGGGTCTTCACAAATGTGAACACCTATTGCATTCCTAATGACTCATGCCAAGGTAAATGTACATATGTGCTCACTCTTCCTTTTTGTCTACCAGTCTGGCAACTGGGACAAATGCTAAAAGAGCCCTAAAAATTGTCCAACTCAGTCTCTAAAGATCCTTCCTCAAGTTGATGAAGAGGGGATTGCTTCAACTTCAAGAAAGTTTCTCCTGGGCAGGTCAATCTCAGGTACCTTCTGGATGTCTACTAAAAGGTTAGTTTGGGAGCTTAGAGCAACAATCAGAGTTTGGTCAGTTCTTGAGCACCAGGCTGATGCTCTAAAACAGAGGTTCTCAAACTTGGGCATCTGGAGGACTTATTAATATACAGATTGCTGGCCCTACTCCAGAACTTCTGATTCAAAGAACCACGATGGTACTGCAAGTCAGGTTCTAGACAGTGCTATGCTGTTGCTACTGATTCTGGGAACACACTTTGAGAATCACGTGTTGACAGAATACAAAAGACTTCAGAGGTCACCTGGTCCAAACCTTTCATTCTATAGGTGAGAACCCTGAGTTCAGAGAGAATGTCTCTCTCATGCT
Source organism: Sciurus carolinensis (assembly GCF_902686445.1). Taxonomy (NCBI): domain Eukaryota; kingdom Metazoa; phylum Chordata; class Mammalia; order Rodentia; family Sciuridae; genus Sciurus; species Sciurus carolinensis. Next base: position 78,298,953 of record NC_062226.1, read on the forward strand.
CACCTACCAGTACTCAGTCTCTGCTTGCTCTCTCTCACATAAAATTACCCATAAAATTAATTACCCATAAAATTAATATCACACACCCATAAAATTAATTTAGGTCTCTCACTGTTCATCTCAAAATTCTGTACAGTCACGTACCACATAACAACGTTTCCTTCAAGGATAGACTACAAACATGGTGGTGGTTCCATTAGATTATAATGGAGCTGAATTTTTTCTATCACCTAGTATTTTTTTTTTAAAGACAGTTATTATGTTTTAATGTACTGCCCAGGACTCATGAACCAACAGACCTAAATTTACCCCAACCCTGAATTGTGTTAGTACCCAATAACAGATGAGCTGAAATCAGAATTTCTCTATGTAGAGATGAATATGAAAATGATTTTCCAGTGTAATTATTTTAGGTGATTCTGTTTACATATCAGAACCAAGACTCATAAGCAATCCAGAATATTTAAGCCATGAATCGATGAAAATACTTTTAAAAACATAACACTGGTCTCTCTCCTTACTAAAATTGTTTAAGTTGAATAAAGCCAAAGTTCTACAAACCAAGTATCTGTTATATACATTGTCACCGAAACTCATTATTTTAACTATATAGGGCAGCACCTATTTAAAAATGACATGAAAAGTTAAAAAGAAAAAACAAAAAACACACCTTGGGAACCAGATATATGAAAAATATTGCAAGACACAGTCTATAACCATAAATCACCTGTTTTAGATGCTGCACTCTAACACATTCTAAATTACAAAATTAAGATAGAGTACCTTGGGGGGAAAATGCATCAAACACATACCTAAGTTAACTAGATATAAAATAGTTTAGCTCACAAACAGGTTTGACTCACATCTTTGAACCTATTACTTGGAAACATTTGGAAACAATTATTCAGAGATCCACTGACTAACCCATGACGAATGTGTGTTAATCCATTGTACAAATCAACCACATAAAACAGATTATTCTAATCTCATTCCAACAGAATCAATAAAGTTAGAAACTAATACCTCTTTTTAGTATTTAAGACATTCAAGTGACAACACTGGGATAAAATGAAGAGAATTTCTTATTTCACCTTCTTAGTCAATAAACCTACTCCTCATTTTTAGACAGTGAGGATAAAGGTATCACAACCAAATATGGGAAACTGCTTTCTCTTTATTTAGACCTTAAGGAGAAAAAATGAACTTTGGTCACATTTTGCCTTAAAAAAAAAAATCCAGTTTAACATATTTCTAGATAGATAGGACTAAATGATCAGAGAAATAATTTCATTTGTAAAAATTAGCCAAATTTTATCAAAAACCTAACATACAACGTAATCCAAATTATATAAAGGCTGGAATTATACATTACGAATGTATGTCAGTTGTATTCCCACCCAACAGGTAACTCATTATGTCCCCATTGTCCTATATAGAAATGAAAACTTGGGACTTCATGGATTAATGTACTTGCTCTCATGTTGTTTTGGTCCAAAAGAGCAGAACTGAATTGGTAAGAGTAAACTAAATAACTAATCTTTTGCCAACAATAATTTAGATTGTGATTGGCAGCAGAAATATCCATGATGAATAATTCTACCTTTACAAAGTAGAGTTAAAGAATATTTTTCAAGAACACATCACAGTATCAAATTTTTATAAGAGAAAAATATGAAGGAACAAAAACAAAGATGAAATAGCTACCACAAACAAAAGTGTCTTCCCCACAATGCATTTGAAGGGGTAAAAGGTGAGGTTAAAGGGCTGATGATGCTAATATGAAAGGAAGTTGAGTACTGTATTTATTTATTTTAAACAACTTACTCTTTACAAAATGGTTATAGTCATTCCCATAAAAGTGTAACGAATGGCATTTGAAAGCAAACACTTTGTAATTATTTAAAAGGGCCTCTTTAAAAATTATAATATAAAGGTCTGTGCTCTATAAGCAGTCCTCCACTGTGCATTATAACAATAAGGCTTACTTTTAATACAAAGACTAAGTGTTTGGAAGTTATGAACCACTGGATTTAACAAACATCATTTTATAATTGCTTTTTGCATCTTTTTTGTTTTGGGGATCTTCCACTTCATCAGGGTGCTCAGTAGCTTGGAGTTCTTCAGCAGATTCTTCTTTTTCTGACTCTGAATGACTTTCAGAGTCATCTGGACTTTCAGGATCAGGTGAATCATCATCATCATCATCATCCCCAGCCACATCACCTTCTCCATCATGATCTTCTACCTCACTGAAGCCAAGTCCACAATGTCGTCGATATCTTCCTGATAATTTACTGTCCATACTTTGTTGATATTGAGACTCCAGTTCTTCATTAATTTTCTTGTCCTCTTCCCCTGTTCAGAAGTGAGATGTTGATTTATGATCTCCTATGACAAGACGACCAGTATGTTCTTTCTTGCCTGCACCCATAAGTCTCAAGAATTTTTGTTTTCTCTCTTCATTGCCCAAGTCTGCTGCCTCCCAATTGCTAGATCCAAGATCGTCCTCTGGGGAGGTGGGGAGGCTGAACGCTTCACCCCGTGTGGGTGAGACTCCCTGGCAGCGCTCATAGTTGTGCGGGTTCCGACGCGAAATGCCCAACACACTCGCGGTTCTCCTCAGCCGGACACCAGCAGCCTGCAACCTGCCACTGGCCCAAGCAGCGCCACTCACCTAGTATTTTTAATATCCCTTTTCTTTTATTTTTTTTTTAATTTTTTTTTCTTTTTTTTTATTGTAAACAAATGGGATACATGTTGTTTCTCTGTACATGGCGTAAAGGCATACCATTTGTGTAATCATAAATTTACATAGGGTGATGTTGGTTGATTCATTTTAATATCCCTTTTCTACGTTGAGATAATGTTGAGATGCACAAATACTCTTGTGTTACAATTGCCTCCAGTATTCAGGACAGTACCATTCTGTCCATGTTCGTAGCTGAGGAACAATAGGTTACACAACACAGGCTTGCTGTATAGTCAACTGTGACACTGAGGTTTGTGTCAGTGTGCTCTATGATGTTCACACAAGGAAATCACAAAATACGAGAGTTTATCACAACAACAAAACAACAATGTTTTTCTCAGAACATATCACCAGCATAAAGTGAGGTACACTGTATTTGGGGTACACATTAGGTCCCTGCTCTCTGAGAAGGGCCCCAGCAGAGGCTTCATACTGTTGACCTTCATGCACTGCCTGATGGCATCATGGAAAGTGGAATAATGGAGAGAGGGGACAGGATGTGGACTTGGGACATGTTTACAGTTGATGTTTAGGTGCCCCTGGAAAAAGTGACTTCTTTAGAAAATGAAACAGTTCCCATTAAGTGGAACTGGATCATTGCCTGTCTTTAGTTCTCCATTTTCTCATCACTTCTCACTGCTGTTATTAATTTTCTTTTTTTTTGGGGGGGGGTCCCACAATTCCAAGAATATTGCTTTGTCTCATTCACCTTGACCCTCTTCATGTTGGACTCATTAAGCCCAAGAGACACATGCTGGAAAGCAAAAGGGTGACAAGGATCTAGCTCTTCTAGTCCCTTAAAATTGGTCACCAGTAATTGAGCAGATGTCAACTTAACCTCACTTATAAATTGCTAAGAAAGTATAAATTCTGTAAAATTTGAACCACATATGGAATACATTTCTATGCCAGTAATTCCCACTAAGTAATTTTAATTTTCTTAAACTCAAAAATACGTTTGAACTTGTTCCTCCATTCTGTTGTTAAAATTGTTTTTGTTGTCCCTAAGAGTACAGACCAATAATACTAAGTATCTGGTGTAGTTATAAAACCAAGCAAAATCAGAACCTTGAAAATCATGATGATTTGTTTTTTCTATCTGTAAAATGGGTGCATATACATATATTCATTGAAAAATATTTGATATTTTATAGTCAACTGGACTGTATCATTTGATTGGTCAGACATCATTCTGGCTTGTCAAGGCTTGTGCTGTGCCATACAGTGATTATTACAATAGTCTACCAGGCACAATTTTGTTTCAGGGACCAGGACATAGGAACTAGACAGGGATAGCTCCTGTCTCACAGAACCTGTCATCTAGTCAGGAGCAGAAGACAGACCAATGGATAAACAAGAATTCCAGTTTAGTTCCAAAATCAAAGCAGCAAAGAAACAAAACCGAGTAATAGAATCAAACAACAAAAAGCAAATGATGTGTTGTGACCAAGAAAGACCTGGAGATGAACTTCTGAGCCTAGATGTGAAGATAAAGAAGAAACAGCCAGCTACTTGGAGGGAGAATAGGGAATAGAAAAGAATGCTCTAGGCAGAAGGAGGAGCAACCCCAAAGACCCAGAGGCAAGAAAAAAAGTTGGAAAAAGAAGGTGAATGTGACTTCAGTGCAATGAACCAGAGGACTTGCATTCTGAGTGGTAGGCAGGCATTTGGAGTTGACTCCAAGTGCAAGAGTAAGGCATTGAATTAAAGCAAGGTAGTGACATAAGTTTAAGATGGACAACAAAGGGCAAATGTGGACAGCCGGAAGTCAGGAGGACAGCGCAGTAAAGGGCAGTGACAGACCCACCTGGGATCACAGCTTTGGGAAATGGAGGAAATGGTGATATTTTGGAAATGCTTCAGCCGTAGAGATCATGCTAGCATATGGACTGTGGAAGTTTCCAAGGATGCTAGGACATCTGTGTGAAATGCTCCACCCCAATAAAATAAACTCATGATAAAACACAAGATGTTAATTGCAATACAATTAAATATGCCTTCAGTTTTAAAGGCATCAGCTCCCTTTTCTTTTCATGCTTCCATGTCTGAAAGCTTGCATTTAGATTTTTCTTTCAGTTTGCATCTCCCAACTCATTTAGAAAAGATTGTACTTCTCTTCCTTTATGGAAGTCTCAAATCTTCATTGCAGACTTTTGTCCATGGGGGTGCCTAAGCACCCATCTTTGGGGGTAGAATTCCAAGAAAGGTAGAAAGCAACTGAGTGCCCTTCCTATGGTAGAAGTCTCAGCTAGCAGAATTTTATTCAACCAATATTGAAAATAAGTAGTACAGTCCATGTTTCAGGCACTATTCTTAGTGCCTTAAAAATAATGACTCATTTTATTAAATTCTCATAATAGCATAAACCTAATATGTTTGTTATTCCCATTTACTAGATGAGAAAACTAATGTACATTTGACATACATTCAAGAATGCATGCATCTCATCAGTAGAAGAGCCTAGATTCCAAGCCCAGAAAGGCAGGCTCTAATGAATGTGCTTCTAACAACTAGGCAATACTGCCTCCCCACAGCACCCTGGTAGTTGGGTACAATCAGACAGCATGAGGTTTTGCAAAGTGATACGAGGATATAGGACATGGTCTCAGGTGACTTGTAGTGTTGCTGTGGAAGTTAAGTGCCCAGCATCAGCAGCAACTCTTGATGGGGCTTGTGGAGTCCCTTAGCTGTGTTTTAACAGCCTGTTCTGATACCGGTGTTTACTGGTCAAGACTCCTTTGGATCCTGCCTTTTTGCTGAGTCTGCTCTCCAATTTGCATTGAAACAGAGTTTCCTGCTTCCCTTCCAATAAATTCTTCTTCTGCTTAAAAGATCTGCAACCAAGAACCCTGGCCAACATGGCTAATTGATGGATGTATCAGCAGACAGCCAATTGCTCATAATGAAAGTCAGGGCTCCTGCAGGTCCTTCTACCTTCAGAGTCCTGGATTTCTACTAGTACACTTCCTTCCTCTGTTTCCATGGCTGCCTGTCTCACAGGGCTCCCTGCCTCAGGTCATCTGCACTCAGGTGATAGACAAATCTGTGATACACATCCCCTGGCCAGAACCCATGGATCTAGGAGTGTACCCTGACAATGGTGCACACCAGGTCTTCAGCTTCCACAGGGGTACAGAACTCAGCCCAGAGAGTTTTGATGCTCAGAAGAGAGTGGACAGACTCAGGCACAATGATAGCTGTGTCCTGGAGAAGGTCCACCACCTCAACGGCCTGGGCCCTTGCTCTTTCTTCATTCTCCATTATTCGACCCTTTAATTCTGTGAAAAGGCCTGATGAGAATCTTTCCCAAAAAAGACTCCTCTTTGTTGCAATTTCAACCTCTGTCTTTAGTAACATCATAACTTTGCTACAATGATTCACTGAAAGCCCTTTTCTCTGCCTCCCCACCTCCCTGCCACCCACAGATGGGAGTTCTTACAATAATATTTTCCCCTTTTGGTTCAGGTATCAAGGGAAAATATAAAACAAAAGATGACATAGACATGCAATTATCTTTCAAAAAAGACCAAAAATAAATAAATAATAAACAAGACCCCTTTAGGGTTAAAACACTTTTTACCTTGCTTTTGCCAAACTCCACGATCAAATTTTCCATTTTACATCTGCTCACGGTTTAAGACTCATTAAAGCCTCAAAAATTTCATCCTTTAATGACAAGCTTTAGAAACTTAGCTCTTTGGGTACTTAGATATGAGTGATTGATTTGAATTAGTGGGGTTAGTATCTTTGTTTCAAATGGCTTAAATATCTTAAAAGAAAAACTACCGTCCTCCACTAAAAACTGGATCCCTTGGAGAAATGGTTAATTGCTCCCAAGGGGAAGGGTGGGGATAAGATGAGCCTGGAGCATCTTGTTACACCAGGAAGTAAGGAACATGCTGAGAACATGTCACAGGACGCAAAAGCCGATTTGAAGGGGATCTCAGGGCACATTTTTGGCTCATTCTGCATATCAAAGGATCCTGTAGAGTGATAAACAAATAGAGGAAAAGGGAAGACTCTTGCAGAATGTCAAATGCCAACTGGTAAGTGTGGAGAGAGTGCTGGAGTGGCCATCATGTTATAGATGGGATAAGGCAGGAATAATCAAAGGCTACTAAATCAGGAGGGAGATTTAAGGGACTGGAAACCCTGGGTTCAATCCCAGCACTGCAAAAAAAAAAAAAAAAAAAAAAAAAGTAACTAAGACAAACATTTTGATGAGGAACCGGGAGGGCATTTGCAGGTCTCATCACAAAATTATGATACAATGGATAAAATAAGCCACATCTTGACCAGATGATCAAATTTACCATCACCAATGAAGAGCAGATGGACATGGCGCATCTCCAGATGTGACCCCCTGCCCGCTAAGTGACATCACCTATGCAGTGTTCCAGGAAAGAACACATAGCTGGAGTCTCTAATCATAAGATCAGACAAATTCAAATGAGGAATATTCTACTTTAAAAAGGGAGAGAGGACTGTATTCTTCAACAATTCAATGTTACAAAAGCAATGGGGCCCTATAGAAATATTCCAAATTAAAGACACTAAAAAGACATGAGAAACCAGGGCAGCCTCTGAGCCTATACTCGACCACAGGTTGTGGATGAGGAAATGCTACTGAGGACATTCTTGGACCAACTGCCAAAATTGGGATATGGATAATAGTTGGCACACACATATTGTATGGAGGATACATTTATTGCAGTTTTGTAAGTGGATTGTGCATATACAAGATATTTTGGGAAAAACACACTGAAGTAGTTAAAGGTACAGGCCACAATGCATATAATGTACCCTGAAACATTTCAGAAAAACAGAAGAGAACCCACAAATGAGAAAGAAAATAAAAATTCAACAGTAAATTAATTTGGAAGAGGATTCCTGGGTAGTTTATATTTTTATTCTTACATTTTTGTAGACATTTGAAAATAGTTCCAAATCAGAAGTTAAAAATGAAAGATTTGAAGGAGGAGAATGACCGCAAAGGGTCACAGGGGGATGATGGACATGTTCTAGATCATGACTGGGCCTATGCTTACACAACTGTTCAGTGGCCAAAACACATCAATTTGTACACTTAAGATCTGTGTCTTTTACAGTATGTAAAATATCGATAGAGTTTATTTGAAAAGGTTCAAAGGGTAAAAGATCATTATTTCAAAATGTTCTGAATGCATTTAAAGGCAAAAAGAAGAGGGGGTGAAAGAAGAGGGGGTGCTTGCTTTGCCTCTTGAGAAGTCTCAGGGACTGCTGTGCTATGGATGAAAGCAGGTCATCTGGTGGGGTCTGTTTTTTTCCATCCAGGACAGACATAAGTCAAAGATAAAGATAAAGCACATGCACAGATAGAGTTATACAATCTCTCTTTCTGAAACTCACTATAGGGAAAATTGAGCATTTTATATGAACATTGTATAATGAACACAATACATGGTTAAGATAAAATGTACAAAAACTCAACAAAATCTTGCCCCTACAGAGTCCTCCATTTTATCCTAGAGGCTGAGAACAGCACTCACCATCCTCTCAGGTGGGAAGACTGCACATTTCTCCACACTATTTAGATGGTTGTTAGCACCCTACACTCCCAGTGTTTTGAGGCCCAACTCAGATGACTCCTCCTTTACAAGCTCCCCACTCCTACTCTGCTTCACCACCTCTTAATCTCTGTTAAGCTTTCATGAACATCTACCTTGTAACAGGTCCTTGTGAACTAGCCCCCCTCCAACACAAGATTCCCTGCACGGAGAACCATGCCTAGGCGCTTTGGAAAAGTCTGTTGGATTGAACTAATTTGAGCTGAATGACCATGGGCACCCTTAACTATTTCACTGCTTTATTCCTTCACAAGGCTGGAAAATTCTGTTGCTCTCTACCAAGAAACCCAAGTTTTCTGTGCCATTTCCTCTAATGGACTTCTCACTAGAGAACATGATAGTTAGTTCTAAAGGATTTTATTAGAGCTGATCCAGTAAAACTGTATGAGACCCCAGAAACTCATAGCAAAATACTTCTGCTAAATCACTAGCAGGAAAATTTAGATAAGCTGTCATGCAATCTATGACTAGTCAACAACAATGAAAAAGGACACCTCACTTCAGCCTGAAAATACTAAAAAATGAAGCAATGATAGCTGACACTTACTGAGTACTCACTGCCAGCAAAATCCCAGAGGTTAGTCCGCAGCCAAGAAATGGGAGAGCCAGGGTTTTAACCCAGACACACTAGCCTAAAATCTACATTTTTAACCAATATATCAGTTTTTATAAGCTAAATTATGTCTTCCTGCCAAAATTCATATGTTGAAATCCTAAAACACCAGTATTTTAGAAGGTAGGTGTATTTAGAGATAAGGTGATTATGATAAAGAGTGCCTTCAAGTAGGGTCCTAATCCACAAGGACTAGTGTGCCCTGAAGAGGAAGACAGGGCAGGGATGTTCCTGTGCAGAGGAAAGGCCACATGAGGACACAGTGAGATGGCTGCTGTCTGCAAGCCAAGGAGAAAGGGCTCTGGAGAAACCCAACCTGCCAACACCTTGACCTTGGACTTTCAGTCTCCAGATTGTATAAAGATAAATTTTAGTTGCTTAAGTGTTCACGAATGTGATGTTCTGTTATGACAGCCATAGCAACCTAATACAACTAACATAAATTAAATGCCAATTTTCCTTCCTTCCAGAGAGTTCCAAGATGAAGTCTGTGGTCAGAGTTACTGGAAGCACTCAACTCAATTAGCAAGCAATACTAAATCACTAAAAGATTGCACATCCTTGCTACCGATCGGTTTCTTTCTACACTGACTACTACCCATCAATGTTCTTATCAGAATTCCTTTTCATTCTACCTTTATCCAAGGAACTGATAAGGAATTTCTTACTACTAAACTCAACCATATTCTTTATTTTCCTTAACTCCTCCAAGTGAGGTCTCACACTGGCATCTTGCAATTACTAGACAATAGTTTTTTTACTTTTATTAAGCACAAACAGGATACTGCTCCCCTGAATGTACTTGAAAAACATCCTCGTCCCTGTTGCAAAACCATGCATCATTGTGAAAGAGTTGGTGGCTTTTCAGCTCTATTCCATGCAATTGGGAATGCCCAATTGCAAAGTAGGATTTTCATCTGAGACACTTAAACAGTGACAAATCTAGTTCACCCACTGTAGAGAATTTGTGAATTTTTCACTCAACTCTTATGACTTCAAACAAAACAGCATGCACACTTCTCTGACCTTTGCATCTCCCAAGTCATTGTCTCTTTCTTTATCTTGAGAACAGACTGTGTCCCACTCCCTTAAAGACTGAAAGAAATCAGAGGTTATTATTTTTCAGTTCATTTGGGGAGTTCTGGACTCCATGTGGTTTGGAAACTGTATTTTTAACAGAAAAATTGTCACTGAGATGATGTGCAAGTGATGAAAATGGGGGTCCTGGGAGGTTAAGCAATACTTTAAAAGATTTGGAGGGTTGAAGCATGGGCCAGACAAGAGCCCAAGGTGACCTCTAGTCACCTGGATTAAATTTGATTCTCAGGGCAAAAAACTTACCTACAAACATTTCTTCCCTAGTTTGAGTGCAAATGCAAGCATTTTATATCAAATGAATAGATTTTTTTACCAAGAGAGTATGGCTTAGCTTACTGCACACTTTTCATACAAAGAGCCAGCATCTGTCAAGTTCTTGGTATATTCTAGACATTGTACTTCATACACTGACACAAATCTAAGCATTTCAAATGAACTAGGGTTCAGCCTGCCCTTGAAAAGAAAAGGTATGAAACTAAGGCCATGACCACCCCTGTGTATGTGGGACCTGGGGCTCCAGTACAAATGAGGGCCTGCCAATCACTGTAAAGTGTTAATCCACAATCCTCCTCCCTAACTAATCTGCCTTGATGACATCCTTGAAGGCCAGGTTTAATTCCCAATTCTCAGACTCTGAAGAGTTCTGAACCAGACATAAAAGGGCTGCCCTGGCCAATGAACAGAGTCTGTTCTTTCCTCACCTGGACTCCCTTTCCTCAAGGGGGTCTTCTTGGGCACACCTGTGAACTCCCAGCCCACCTTCTTAAGATTCCCCCACTACATCAGCAAACAGCTGCCCCTTTGGGCAGTCACGGATCATCAGGCCTGCGGTCCCTTCCAGTTCAGCCCTAGCTGCAGGCTTGAGCCTTTTTGGGCAGGGAATTCCATGCAGGACTTGCATCAGGAAGAGAAGCCATGTAGATTGAGTGGCCACCCTGCTTGGACTAGCAGATTTTTAGCCCTTTGGGGAGGGCACAGCCTACAGGGTAAACCAGGCCAGACTCTCTAAGCCCAGGATAGATGCGGGGGGCGGTGGGGAGGGGTGGTTCCTTGCTCAGTCCAAAAGCAGTATGACTAAAAGCCCTCTATTTTGTGCCAACTAGATCAACCAGTCTTTCCTTGAAGCTTTCAGGGAGAGTGACTACTTATATTAAAGAAGAATAAACAAGAAGAGGATGAAAGGGAAGATTCCTGTTCAATGAAATACTTGTGGCTATTTAGAGGGGAAATCGATCACTTGCTATGAAAGAAGGAAAAAGTAAATATACCTGACACAGGGAATTTACAGAAAGGCATTTTTAGATCAGAAGGTGTGGGATACTTGCCTTAAGGCAAAAATTGGTTTCTTAAACTGTTTTCTTTCTGTTTCTGAAAGACCTTTGCAGAGACACCAAAGATGGATGAAGAATTAGCAGAGTAGCTGGGACTGCACAGCTGAACCTTAGGACAAAGCTAAATCAAGGGTGACCGGGGAGGTTTGGGTTTGCTGCAAACACAAAGGTCTTGCCAAGGAGACCATGGGAAGCAGGTGAAGGAGGTCACAAGAATCAGAAGAAAAGCTAAGGACAAGTACTTCACCCCCATTACTAGCCTAATGTCTCCTTTGTATTTCCTCAATCAGGGCAAATTTCTCAGGTTTCCAAGTCCCTTATTTAATTCTCTAAAATAGGAATAGCGCCTGTCTGCATCACCCGGTGATAGTCATAAGAACTTTGCGGAAGGCTATACTTGCTAAGTGCCCAGTCCACTGCACTTCCTTTAGAACTGAAAACGCGCGGACCAAAACTACAGCTGAACTTAAGATGGGGGGTCTGTCACTATCCCTGACATCCAACTTGGGGGTCTGCAGAAGCTGTGCGCTGGGGGTGGAGGGATAGACGAAGTTTTAGCCAAACTGGAACAGATAGGACAAAGCAACAGAGGTAACGGTTACTTCCCAACCCTGGTTTGAAGTCGTGAGAGGGGTTACCTTCAAAAGGGACCCGGTGGTTGGGGTTTAGCTCAGTGGCAGAGAGCTTGCCTAGGACGCGCAAGGCCCCGAGTTCGGTACTCGACCCTGGGGGTACAGGGGGAAAACAGCCCAGCCAGAAGTTCAAAGGACTGGCGCCTAAGGTCCCAAGTTGCCAGCATCCCCGAGTTCCGAAGAGATAGGGAGGACACTGTGCCGCAGCCCACCCGGCTCCAGGCGCGACGAGGGGATGGCTAGCAAAGGGACCTGGAGGAGAACACCCAGAGCACTGGGGCTCGGGAAAAACGCAGCCGCTCACCCAGTAACAGCAGCTTGAGCTCGCGGCGTGCGTCCTTCTTGTCCCGGCGAAGCTGCCTCTCGATCTCAGCGCTGATGCGCTGCGACTCCTTCTCCTCTGCAGACAGACAGCAGCAGCCAGCCATGCTGCGCTTAGCACCCGACGGGGCGACGTCTCTCGAAGCGCTCTTAGGCTCCGCCGGCAGCTCGCCGGGCGAATCCGCGCCAGGCACAAGAGTTTGGAGAAAAAACACCTGGGCCTCGAGGGCTCAATCACTTCTCAAGGGTCAGCGCTGAGGCAAGGGCGAGTGCCGAGCGTGGGGAGCGCTTAAATGCACCCCGGATCCAGGCTCACCCAGAACCACACTCTATCCCGGGAGGAAAAGGGCCAGCCGCGAGCTCTTTGGCACAGGAGCCAGACACCCAGTGAGGCGAAGCAGACCGCGCACAAAAAGTTGGGGTGTCAATGCCGGGGGAAGAGTGGAATCTCCCAGGTCTAGGGGTGTCGCAGGCGAGGAGCAGGCGCGGCGTGGGGTGGAGGCAAAGGACCTGGCTGGCCCTTGCTTGAAAAGTTCCGTAAACCTCAGCAGTGACCACAGACTAAGACCGAATGAAAAGGTTCTTCCTGGCTCTCTGGTGGCTCAAGTGGCGGGAGGAGGCGGAGCGTCCCGAACCTGCAGCCCTGGCGTCTGCTGGAGTAAGCCCTCGGGACACCCCGAACCGATGGCACCCTGAGGGCAAAAGAGGGCGACCACGAGCCGGAGGGTGCGGGCTCGAGGCTGCGGAAGCAGCCCTCACACCTGCCTTCCTGGCTGTGGTGTCCCAGTGCGGGTAGGGACACCTGCCAAGGTTGCTGTAACCAGTACGCTCCGGCCGCCAGGCCCTTCTTCCTGCCAGATCCGGGTTCCGCCAGGTGAGTGGGTTTCTCCAACTCAGGCTCAGTGGCGGCTGCGGCGGCGTCAAGCTGGAAGAGGAGCGTAGACCAGCCACGCGTCTGCCGCGGGACACGACGCGCCAGGAGCGAGGTGGAGGTCTCTCCTCGGATCTGAAGTTGAGGCTTGCACACTAGCTTTACACTGCACACACCCGGGTTTCCTAGACGGGCTCCTTCCGCTTCCCAGATGCCCCAGCCCAGCTCAGACTTGGCTAAAGCCCTTGGTCAGCTGGGCAGCTTGCCTGCAAAGTGCGGCTGGGCCCGAGCCCGCTGGCTCTGCACTGGGAAAGGCAGCCGCCACTGGGTTCAGATAGAAGTGCAGAAGCGCAGAGTAAATACCCTCCCGGCTCTTCTTATAGAACTGGAGGAGCAGGGCTTGAGGACAGGAGGGAATGGAAAACGACCGACTGCTTTGCATTTTATGACGGAAAGGACTCCTATTTTGTAGAAGGGCTGGCACGTTCCCCGCACACCTGGCAAAATCCCTGATCAGGTCGCCGTGGTAAGGTGTGCCTACAACACTATTGGCCTCACTCCTAGAACGTCCGGAACATGTTTGAACAGCCTTACTTAAAAAAAAAAAAAAAAGTAGAAAATCAAAAAGCACGTCTGTGCAAATCAAATGACATGGTCAAGTGCAAATTACATCTGATTTCCATCTGTGTAGGTTTAGAAGCAGGAAAGGGAAGGTGGAGGAAGGGGATTCTGTTGACCACAGCAAGGAATGTTCTTTTCCTTCTTCTCAAGTCAGCATATGCCATGTACACACTTTATGGCATTAGGCAATTAGCTAATGCTTCCTCAATAAAGAGCAGGCCTAAGTGCCTTAAGTATGAGTGGCATATATTTTATCCATTCAGGCATATGAGTGCAGTGGTATGTGTCATAATTTAAAGAACTTGGCATGATGCTGCTCTCTGGCTGCGAGGTCTTTTTTTACAGTGGAGAAACTGTGGACAAATCAGGCATTAAATTGAATATGCATATATTCTTAAAAGCTTGACTCTTAGTTTCATTGCAGGCATAAATTGACAGTAACAGAGACCCCTGCAGGAAAACTCCTGGACTTTTCTAATCTGATCCTTGGCCATTTAGTCACTGGTCACTTTAGCTTTTAAGATTCATTTATAACTTGAGAATAAGACTTCTTGTCTTCTACGAAGGGTGGCAGAATCATTATTTGTATTTCAAAATGATTTAAACTAGAGCCAATTTGTACTTCAAATAAGCTGGAATAACTTACCTGTGGGGTATCAAGTTGCTAAGATTTCTAAAGTTATGTAGCATAGATTACGGCAAATCTGCACAACTTTCCTAGGCTGTTCAACTTGGTGTATATCAGAAGTCTTGAACATGTCCATCTCCTTTGACCAAACCAATAATTCCTTCCATAAGATCTAACTGGGGAGAAGTCCCCATGATTTATAGGCAAAGATTTCATTTCTAATAACAATAAAAACTAAGAACAACTGAGATGGCAACTAGAGGCTAGGTCAAATAAATTAGTTTACACAATGAGCTATTAGGTAGCATTTATATATCATGAATATGTGAGTAACAAATGTGATTGCACACCACATAATGACAGTTTGGTCAGTGACAGACTACATACGTGACATAGTCCCAAAAGATTATGTTGCCAAGTGACAGCCTAGCCATCTTAATTGTGTGTATACACTCCAGGATATTCACACATCCACAGAATTTCCCAACTATGCATTTCCTGGAAAGTACTCTCATTGTTGAGAGATGAATGATTATGTATGAGAAACAAAGATTTGGGGAAAATCATCAAAATATATTAAGTGAAAAGAGCAAGATATAAAATAGAAGCAGTATGATACAAATTTCATTATGACAACACACATCTGCATTTATTTTATTTTTTATTCTTTTTAGTTACACATGACAATGTATTTTGACTTATCATACATACATGGATTATAACTTCCCATTCTTGTGGTTGTACATGATGTGGAGCTACACTGGTTGTGTATTTATATATGAACATAGGAAAGTTCTGTCTATCTTTCTCTTTCCCTTTCTCCCACCCTTTCCCCATGAATCTCCACACCACCCCCCCATTGTGAGTCAGCATCCACATATCAGAGAGGACATTAGACCTTTGGTTTTTAGGGATTGGCTTATTTTTTGGGGGATTGGTTTAGCATAATAATCTCCAGTTTCATCCATTTTACCAGCAAATGCCATATTTTCATTCTTCTTTATAGCTGAGTAATATTCCATTATGTATATGTACCACATTTTTTATCCATTCATCTGTTGAAGTGCATCTGGGTTGGTTCCATAGTTTAGCTATTGTGAATTGAGCTGCTATGAACATTGAACACATCTGCATTTTTAAGAAGCTAAAGGGACATATACTCTAGTATATGCTCTAGTATATACATATAGTATATGTATATAACTGTCAGAAATATGCTCTGATTGTAACTGTAGAAAATTATTTGGGCCAACTCGAGTGAAAGTATTTAGATCCCACTTTCCTCAGTTGTAAGATGAGAACCAGAATAAATTCCAAGGATTCACCCAACTCTAACATTCAAAGTATTTTTTGATGATTTTCACACTTATATGAAGGTATTAAAAATAATTATAAACCTAAAGTTGTTATTTGAGTTGTTATTGATGAGAACTATAAAACCCATATATCAAAAGTCAATTCATTTTCTACTTCTATATTTTTTTGCTCCATTCTCCTTATCTTTAGGATCTGTGGGTAGGATAATAACCATTTTAAGTTATGGATTTACTTGAAATATCTTTCCAGGAAGAGTAGGTTTGAAGAGTTCTCAGTAAAAGATACTTGCTTTGCTAAATCACTCCAAGAATGCTATGATTTTGTTTTATTCCTCTTACTGATTAGAGCCCAAAGTAGACATGGTGTCAGACACCTGCCAAGTGCTGCCTGGGTGAACTCACGATCTTCCTCTGCTGTTCATTGAGTCTGTGCCAGCCCTGTACCAGGCATGAGTGTTCAGACAGAAAGGTAGTTCCAACTCTAGGTAGTGCTATAGTCTGCTGGTGAGAAGGAAGACACCTCACTCCAATCAGAATGACTGTTATCAAGAATACAAGCAACAATAGGTGTTGGCATGGATGTGGGAAAAAGGTCCATTCATACATTGCTGGTGGGATTGCCAGTTGGTGCTTTGGAAAGCAATATGGAGACTCCTTTAAAAATTTGGAATGGAACCACCATTTGACCCAGCTATCCCATTCCTTGGCCTATACCCAAAGGACTTAAAATCAGCATACTACAGTGACACAGCCACATCAATGTTTATAGCTGCTCAATTCATAATAGCTAGATTGTGGAACCAACCTAGATGCCCTTCATTGATGAATGGATAAAGAAACTGTGGTATATATATACACAATGAAATACAACTTAACCATAAAGAAGAATAAAATTATGGCATTTGCAGGTAGATGGATGGAGTTGGAGAATATAATGCTAAGTGAGATAAGCCAGTCCCAAAAAACCAAAGGCCTAATGTTTTCCCTGATAAGCGGATGCTGATACATAAGCGGGGCGGGCGGGTGGTAAGGGAAGAAGGGAGGAACGTTGGATTGTGTGGGGGGTGGGGAGGGGGAAGAAAAGATGGTGGAATGAGACAGACATCATTCCCCTATGTACATGTATGGTTACATGAATGGTATGACTCTACATCGTGTCCAACCAGAGAAACGAAAAGTCGTACTCCATTTGTTTACAATGAATCAAAATGCATTCTGCTGTCATGTATAACTAAATGGAACAAACAAACAAAAAAGAAGACTAAGACCCTGAAATCTGGACTTACCCCTTCCTGATTCCACCTGAGTGGCTCTTGAAATCTACAATTGTTCACAGCGAACCCTCTGCAGACTCCTTCCTTCCGCTTAGCCTCACCACCGGTTGCTTTCCTGAACTCTCCACAAATGCACCTGCACATTCTCCTCATGGTTGTGCGGTGGTGTAGTTCACTCTTTTAAGGAATGCCATCTCTCACCCTGGGAAGTTTGATGGCTTCTTTTATAAACACATCTCTTCTCAGAGTCCATCCCCACCCCTCTCAGCCCATGTTTCTCTGCTGGCACTGCCTATGTTCCCCTCTTCAACATCCCACCCCTATACCAACTGAAGCAGCACAGTTCACAGTAACCAGCCTCGGAATCCGTCAAATGGTGAATGGCTAAGAAAATGCGGTGTGTGTACAGAGTGGAGTTTCATTCAGCCGTAAAGAAGAATGAGATTTTGTTATTTGCAGGAAAATGGATGGAACTTGAGAACATTAGGCTAAGCAAACTAAGTCAAACTCAAAGCCAAGGGGTTATATGTTTTCTCTCATATGTGGACGCTAGGGAGGAATGTGATCCTACATTAGGTAGAATCAGATAACTGAGAGATTACACTCCATTTATGTAGGATCTACCAAAATGCATGACTGCATTCTACTGTCGTGGACAACAAATTAGAACAAATAAAAAAATGTTTTAAAAAAAAGAAAAAATGGTGGGGAGGTGGCTCTTATGACAATCAAAGGGAAGTTGGTAGAGGAAAAGGGCGGGGGGGGGAGGGGGGAGGAAAGGGAGAAGGACAGGAGGGGGGAGGGGGGAGGAAAGGGAGAAGGACAGGAGGGGGGAGGGGGGAGGAAAGGGAGAAACACAGGGGAATGATATTGGCCAAACTCTGTTCTATATTATGTGCGTATGTGAATATGTGACAATGAAGATCATCATTATAACAAGTATAATGCAACAGTAAAAATATGGGGAAAGAATTCCACACCTAATTCCACCTGTCTGCTTCTGTTACTGAGAGTTACTCAGAGGTAGGGTTTTTCTTATTTATCCACGATTCTTAGATTAGCAAATTTTAGTGGACTGAATAAAAATTGAAACCAAGAAGAATTCATCTGAGAGAAAATGTTCTGTGGCTAAAGACTGAAAAATCAACAAGCAAGACTACAACAAATGAATTTGTGATTTAGGAGGAACTTGTGTTTAGGAGCTACCCCAACTTGCCACTTGTCCCCTAACAGGATGTCTCCCCTGTATCTAATTCAGATCTCGCAGAGAATGTCCAACAGAGGGCTCAAAGATGCTGTTCTCCAGAATGAATCAAACAGCATTACCCTATGTGAATTTATGATTACACAAATGGTATGCCTTTACGCCATGTACAAACAGAGAAACAACATGTATCCCATTTGTTTACAATAAAATAAAAAAAAAAAAGATGCTGTTCTCTTTTACAAATGTATCACTTTAGAACTTTAACAAGTAACACAAAGATACAACCTTGAGGAAATTCACGAAAATACCACTAATACCACTGTTCTACCTCAGTGTTTTTCAATTTGCAGTTTGACTCATTCTTGGATTATAACCAGAATTTTTTTTTAAAGATAAAGATTAAAATAAAAACAAAAAATATAAAACTATGCTGCATGTATTATTGTTTCATAAAATTTTTGTTTCACTTATATATATTAGTGTTAACTTTTTTTTTTTTTTTTTTTGGTACCAGTGACTTTACCACTGAGCCAAATCCCCAGTCCTTTTTATTTTTCTTGTTTTGAAACAGGGTCTCCCTAAGTTGCCCAGGCTGGCCTTGAACTTGCGTTCCTCCTTCCTCAGCCTCCCAAGTCCCTGAGATTACAGGCATGCATGGTGGTATTGATCATGGGGTATGGGCATTAACTTGGCCATATTCCAGGTGGATTGGTCTAAATGACTCCGAATTTTATAGTGCATTTTTCTAAGTCCAAAGTGTTTCCAATTTTTATTCAATTTTCTGAGTTCAACATGTTCTCTAAGATGGTTTGAGAACTTCTCCCCCCAACATCATCTCCAGATTGGTAGGTGAGAGTTGATAGAGTATTGACAGATAATGAATGAGTAATAATTGTGGCTGGTGGCTGGTTGTACTCCACATCTGTTCCTCTAAAGGGATCAGCATGTCAACATGTTGCTCCAAAATAGTCTCCACCTGAAGCCCAGGAACTGCTTGTTAAATAACTTCTGCTGAAAAGACTAGAATTATAGACAATGAAGTCTGCCTCCAAGCTATGAGTGGGCTACTGTTTTCAGATCTGACTTCTCGTGGGCGTTGAAGATCTCAAGAATGTAAGAATTAGAAATCTTCAAGATAAGAAGTTCAGAGATTTCTATTTTGCTTGTTTTCAATTTTGCTTGAATTTCCTACTCCACTTACGTCATTCTCCTCTTAAAGAATCTGATGCTTACAACCCAGTACATATGTATTCTTCTCTAGTTTTTATGTTCTTATAATCATAAATTAACATAACTACAGTAATAGGCATATATAAACATACACAGGAAAGTTTTTCACAAATAATTCTAAAATGGGACTATATTACATGACCTCTATATTTTGTTTTCTCACCCAAGAATACCTTGTGGGAATATTTAAGTTAACAAGTTTACCTCTAACTCATTCTTTTTAATGGCTGTATAATATTCTATGTATGAAAGGAAAATTTTATTCAATTTTTCCTCTTTGAAGGGCATTCGTTTCTGTTTCCAGTTTTGGGTCACTAACACTAAATCTGTAACCAAATCTTTGTATATAAATCTTCACATTTTACTGTTTTTAATTCTATGGGACAGATTCCCAGGAAAGAGATTATTGTATTGAAGGATACATGCACTTTTTCATTTCAATAGATGTGGCCAGATTCATTTTGAAAATACTAAAACAATCTCAGTTTCTACCAAAAATATGAGCACCCATCTCCCTATATTCCCACCAGTCCAGTGACAAATATTATTCCTCATTACTTTATGGCAGACCTAAGGGAATAAAATTATATTAAAGTATTGCTTTCCTTTTCCTGACTCTTCATGAATTTGTACATCTCTTCATATGCTTGTTAGAATTTGTATTTGCCACACTGCGAATTATCTATTCACGTCCTTTGCTCATTTTTTTTTAAAAAGTGGGTCATTTATCTCTTTGACAATTTGTAAGGTCTTCAATATTACATATCAGTTCTTTGTCATGTAAATTACAAACTGTCCTTTATCATTTTAATGGAATCTCTTGCCATATGAAAGATTTTATTTTTACATAGCCAAGTATCTTTATTTTCCTGCCTGTCATTCAAAATTCTAGTCTTTGTGAGATAATCTCCCCAAATCTTTAGGCAAAAGATAAAACATGAGACCATGAATTGACTGAGAACCATCAGGTTGGACTGAGCTTATTGTGGGTTGACTTGTTTGTAGAGGGAGTCTCAAGAAAAAATACAATATGGATATAAAAATAAAGTTACATATATTGTACAACTGAAATATCATACCCAAAACAGACCCCAAGCCCCATGTGCTCAGGAAATAGAACCACCCTCCTTTCTTCCACAGGCAAGGAAAGTAGGCCGTGATTCCCAACTGCCCCTCTGGGGATATCAGGCAATCTCTGGAGACCCTCTTGGTTGTCATAAGGGAGGAGATGCTACTTCATCCAGTGGGTAGAAGCCAGGGACACTGAAAACCTGCTACAAAGCGTCACCCATCCCCACTGTCAGTACTGAGCACCCCTGGACTAAGCCGAAGGAGATTCTTGAGAAAAGTGTGGACCAAGGAAAAGCAGGGCTTTTCTTTCTGTGTTGGAGTAAACTTATCAAAAAAGGGCAGGCATGACCTCAAGGCTGCACATAGTATAGTTTCTATGACACTGAGGGAACTGAGTCCTGTCGCAGAGTAGCAACTCTGGGGACAAACAGTAGTCCAAGGCTGGCCCAAAGATTGCAGCCTCTCAGGGCCCCTCCCCCATCCCCATTCGCCCTCTTGTCTCTCCCAACACATTCAAAGGAAGTCTCCCCATGCTGAGGTGGACGCCAGTTGGTAAGTGGCCACCGAGCTTCCTCATCCCTCTGCCCTCTCAGCCCAACCAGAAGCAGAGGTCACCCTAGAGGGTACCAAGCACCCTGGGGTTGTTCCCCCCACAACAGCTGCCAGGAGGCCAGAGTCAGATGAAGAGGCAGGGAGGATGTCACCAGGCTCCTCAGCCTTTGCCCACACTATGTCCTCCTCTTCAACAGGGCCTCTCAAACACCATTGAAGAATCACCTGGTTGAAATACAGGTTCCTGGGCTGGACTCCAGGGATTGTGAGTCAGCAGGACTGGAATCTGCATGGGATTTCCCAGTATCAGCATCAGAAACCCCGTATCCTGGAAAAAATGCAGATGGCGAGGTACCCTAGGTAGGCTCTCAGGTGATGTGGATGCTGTTGTCAGCAGACCACACTCTGCTCTATGATGCCTATCTGTTCCCAGGGCCTCCAAGTCTTACTCAGGCTCCCAGGCTTAGCATAAATTATCTCCCAAATGAGTTCCTAGAATCTCTGTTTCCCTCTCCTGACTCTGTAGTAATTGTGATAACAAGTCACAGGGCAATAGAATGTATTTGAGTCTTTTTCCTGACAAAACACTTCAAGTGACTCTCACACTTGAAGGGCAGGAATCACACTTTCCACATCTTTCCCATTGCATAGGAATAT
Source organism: Sciurus carolinensis (assembly GCF_902686445.1). Lineage (NCBI taxonomy): Eukaryota > Metazoa > Chordata > Mammalia > Rodentia > Sciuridae > Sciurus > Sciurus carolinensis. The sequence continues at coordinate 78,320,730 of NC_062226.1, forward strand.
CTGGCACCAAACACATGGAAAATACTAAATAGATGAGTCGAATGGACACAATTAGCCTTTATTGAGTACTTACCAGATACTAGGAACAGAGAGCTCAATTTGGGTAATCCTCACAACAGAACTGTGTGATATTGTTCATTCCCAATTTTAGAGATGAGGTAAATAAAGAACAGAGATGTTACATGACAACTTCACAACTGGACAGTGATAGAGCTGAGACTCCAATTCCCATTTGATTATCAGAGCCTATACTCTTACCTACTATGCTATGCTATCTACAATACATAAATGAATTCAGGTGCAAGAATCAGCGGTAGTCACTTAGATCAATCCCTCTCCCTCCCTCACCCCCACAGGGTCTCACTACATTGCCTGTGTAGCCCAGGCTGGTCATAGTTCATGATCCTTCTGCTTCAGCCCCACAAGCAGGTGGGGCTATAGGTACGCACCACTGCATTTGGTCTTAAATGTATTCTTTTTTTCATTGAAGTCCACCTGTCTGAACTATGTTCATGTGTTCAAAACAGACTCACCATTTTCCTTGCAATAATGCCAGCTGTTAAGTTTGACTCTGCACTGAATACTGATTAATCATTGCAGCACTTTTCAGTTTAAGAAAAAGTAGGAGATGTTCTGGTGACAGACATATTTGTTTGCCTAGCATCCATTTAACAGATATCCTACTGTCATTCTGTGAAAATTCAGTTACATTCATGTGGTTTACAGGGAACTTGAGATTGCTTCTGTCTTCCTGGATAACCACATGCCCAGTTCTGGCCTATCAGAGCGTTCCATGTCCTTAGCCAAGGAGGCTGGTTCAGAGGTGAGCACGTGGCCTGGGCTTGACCAATCAGAACACTCCATTTCTTTAACATGGAGATAGGTTCAGGGACCAGCTAAGTAGAACCCCCTTCTTCTAGGATGTCTAGTTTGAGATCCAAAATAACCTGAGACTGCTGGTGCTCATCTTTGCAAACATCTGGAACAGTTCTACCTGAGTATGGCCCAGAGTCCCACCCAAGAGATGGAGCAAGAGAACCCTGATCTCCTGATTTGAATCACTTATTCAAACTCCATATTCCTAGTTACTTGAGCCAATAAATGTGCTTATTGTTTTAGTCAACTTTCTCACCACTGTGACTAAAAGACCTGACCAGAAAAATTTTAGAGAAGAAAAGTTTATTTGAAGGCTCATTGTTTCAGAGGTCTTAGTCCACAGAAGACCATTTCCATTCCTAAGTCCCTAGGTGAGGCAAAACATCAAGAGTGTAGTGGAGGGAAGCAGCTCACATAATGATCAGAAAGCAGAGAGAGAAACTCCACGCTCCAGATACAAAATATATACCCCATACCACACCCCAAATGAACCACTTCCTCCAGTCACACCCCACCTGCCGCCAGTTACCACCCAGTTAATCCCATCTGGGATTAATTCACTGATTAGGTTAAGGCTATAGCCTAATCATTTCTCCTTGAAACCTTCTTGCATTGTCTTACACATGAGTTTTTGGGAGACACTATATCTAAACTATAATAATGTTAAAGCTAAGGTGATCATGTTTCCAACATTTATAACCAAAAGAATCAAGGCTAATGTAAGTGATCCATGGGAAATGAAGAAGTAGATAGTGGAAGATATAATAACAGGAAAAATTGACCACCTGGGGTCCATCAATGATTACTTTACAATGACCTGTGTTAGTCAGCTTTCCATTGCTATAACAAACACCTGAGATAATCAACTTATAGACTTATAAAGACAAAAGATTTCTTTTACATGACAGTTCTGTAGGTTTTAGTCCATGATCAGTTGGCCCCATTGCTTTTGCGCCCAAGGTAAAGGCCATACATCATGGCAGAAGAAGATGGCAGAGCAAAACAACTTACTTTGTGGCCAGGAAGCATAAAAAGAGAGAGCAAATGGTCCAGTGTCTTGCTACCCTCTGTGAGGGTATGCTCCCAGTAACCTAAAGACCTCCAAATAGGCTCTACCTTTTAAAGTTTCCACTACCTCACAATAGCAACATGATGGGGACCAAGCCTTTACCGCATAGACTTTGAGAGAACACTTAAGATCTAGACTATAGCACCCTGATAGTTCAATACTTACTTTAATAACTTTCTGTAAGAAAGATTAATAGTAAATGGTTATCAGATTCTTCTCACTTGTCACAAGAATAAACTGAACATGAACCAGGAAGCAGTTACATTCAAGAAATCTGAGCAAAAAAGGTCTTTTTAGCTTTAGCATAGGGATTGTTGTTGTTATGGGGCGCAATTTAAGAACAGACCGATCACCACTGAGAAGTCCAAATTTGAGAGTCTTTATTAAGCCGGCCGGCTGACTGTCTCACACAACACCCCAAAAAATGGCTATTGGGAGAACAGCCCCAACCATAGGGTTGTGGGGGTTCTTATACCAAAAATCACATCAATCATAAGTGTCTGTTGCTATGATTCGAAATTACAAACTAACATCATGAGATCATCAACAGAGGGGAAGTGGGTCAAAATGACCCTTACCTAGGTACAAACTAAAGAATGGTTACTAACATCCACGCAATCACCGTTCACGTGGTACATTGTTTAGGAGCAATAGGGATCAAAAGAGAGCAATTTTTCTTTACATAGGAATTATCATTCTGTATTGTTAAACATGTCACACTAAGTAACTGATGATGGGTACAGAGGCGTGGTGTTCCCATGGGAGAAACTTATTTCCTACAAAACATGGAATCTCAGCAAAATGGAGTCTGTTTAGTCATTTCCCTTAGAGTCTGGCCTATGACATTCTCATCGAGTCAGTTCTGTCAGCCCATCACATTGTGTATTGATTTGACTTTGTGCCAAACTTTCTCTCCTGGATGATCTTGATTGTTTATTACTTTAGGACTCATGTAAACTATTTAGATGCAACAAATTTATGAAATGTTCTGAACCTGTGAAAATATCTTCATGTTGATCATCTGAATTATTTCTCACTTCCTACTGGTTCTTGCTTCAATATGGAGTCAGTTGCTTATGAAGAGCCAATTTGTCAGAAAGACCCACACCTGTATCACAATTAACTAGTAGATTCTGAAGAAATAAAAGAAACAAGGGCACTGCTAATAAGGTGGAGCATTCCAGCATTTGTCCTGTTGAATTTTGAGGAAGCAAGAGATTCTGGTAAATGATGACATAATCAGACTAAAAGACTTCTCTTTGGGGCTGGGGTTGTGGCTCAGTGGTAGAGCGCTTGCCTAAGCATGTATGAGGCACTGGGTTTAGTTCTCAGCACCACATATAAACAAAAGAATAAAATAAAGGTCTATCAACAGCTAAAAAAATATTAAAAAAAAAAAGATTTCTCTTTGGCCTGGTTTTTGTTTCTGTTTGGATGATAATTTAAAAGAGTGACATGGTTTCCCTGTGGCCTTTGTCTTAATTTTCTTTGGCTCTTTGTTCATGTGTGCGCACATGCATGTCACACTGCCAAGGACCCTGAAGTCTCTAAGTGCCTTATAAGAACTAGCTCCAAATGACCGCTTGCCAGCGCAAACAGGTCTGACAGGTTTAGTGACCCCACCATGCATGTAAGGAACTAAAACAGACAGGCACATGTTCTTCTCTGGGCACATGCAACGAAGTCTAGAATGATTTCTGATTTCAAATCTTAAGTTTGGCTCTCCGGCTGCCTTCCAAACCACCCTGACAGGGGCTGTCAGTCAATCCATCCCTTCCTTCACAAGTGTTTATCGGGGTTTGTGGCGAGGGTCATAGAAGTAGGAAGGACTGGCTTTCTTTCCTGGTGGAACTTCCAGTCCCATCAGAGAGCTAGGTCTGTTGATACACTTGATATTCTTCCATAGGATGTACCCTAAAAGGGTTCTGATGTGTCCCACAGGGTCTGGGATCATGGAAGAGGGAAGCTTTTTGAGATAGAAGATGTGTTTTCTATTAGAAATGTTTCCTTGATGAGCATGTGAGTGTGTAAGTAACTCTCTTCCTTGGAAATTGTCATTTCTCAGTCACTTCTAAATAAAAGCAAAGGTCAATTCTTCAACTTTCCATGCCATAACTCTAATATGACTAACATTTTTTTCCAACTTTTCATCTGGAAAAATTTCAAAGGTAACAAGGAACACTTGCAAACTTGCCACTAAAGTTCACTGATTGTTAACTTCTCCCTCAATGTTTGCTTTATCCTCACTCTCACTCTCTCAAAATATGTACTTTCTGAGTTATTTGAAAGCAGACTGCAGATCGTGGCTCCTCTCCCCTAAATAATTCAACCAACATGAACTGAAACAAGGACATATTCTTACAAAAAGATGCCATGATTATGCTTAAGAAATTTTCAATTCCATAATTGAATCTGCGTTCATATTTATCCAGTTGCCTCAAAAATATCTCATATGACTTTTATTTTTTAAATCCAGGTTATACCCAGATTCATGCACTGCAAACTTTTTAGTCTCTTTAATCAAGACCAGTCCTCCTGCCATTGATGTCATGCCATCAGTTTTGACAAATTCAGGCCACTTGTAGAATAGCTCACACTTTTCATTAATTTGTTGGTTTCTTTATTATTTGATTCCAGCTAAAAAAATTTTTTTTGCAATTTTTGCAAAGATGCTGCAAGGTCACTTGGGTTGTTTTAATTTCATCATGCTAGTAGGCATGTAGTAAATATGACTTAAAATTTTATATCATGCATTTAAACAAATCAAAACCAAGAAATCAATTGATTTCTTTTTCTGATTGACAAGAAAGCCCAGTGATTTAAGACCTTACTAGTCAAAGGGTGGTCAGCAGACCTTCTTAGAAATACAAAATTAAACTCCTCCCCAGTCTAATGAATGGATCTACATTTTAATAAGATCCTCCAGTGATTTCTGTGCATGTTAAAAATTTAAGATACTAATCAGAGAATGGGTTTCCAGCACTGGGTTTCCAAATAAAAGGGTTATTTGTGGCCCACACACTTAGGATACAATATCCATTTCTGTTTCTAACAGGTCCCCAATTTGCACCTTGTCACAAAGCTCCATTTCCAACCTCTCTTGAAATTAGAAATTGCCATGTGACACAGTTCAGATCAAAACCATGGAAATTAAGGTCAGTGGGGGAAAATTCTAGAGAGGTGCACATATTACCTGGCACACACATTTGCCCTTTCTCTACTTTGGTCTCCCTGGTGGAGGTGGAGGAGCTGCGGAGGAGCCATTTGTGACCCGAGTCATCAACCCTCATGCAGAGAATGGTCACGTGGAAGGAGCCCCAAAGGGTCCTGAACTGCCCACCTGGAGACCTTGTTTACACAGGGAAAACGAGGCCTGTAGTTTAGATTGCTATTTAGTTGATTTTTCTGTTACTCACAGTCAAACTCAAATCCTAACTCTTACACTATTCAAAGAATTTCTTTCCTTTTTTTTATTGGTACTGGGGATTTAACCCAAGGGCACTCAACCACTGAGCCACATCCCCAGCCCTTTTTTTGTATTTTATTTAGAGACAGGGTCTTGCTGAGTTGCTTAGGGCCTCACTAAGTTGCTGAGGCTGGCTTTGAACTTGCAATCCTCCTGCCTCGGCCTCCAGAGCCACTGGGACCATGCTTAGCCTCCGAGGATTTCTTGATAGATATTTTAGGAAAACACTGATATAGAACCCAAACTATGAAGGGAGGCAGATTCTTTCTTTCTTTTTTTTCTTTCTTTTTTTTTTTTGCTTGTTTGTCCATTAAGAGAGAATGAAATATAAAAGGTATTCCTTTCCTACTTGTGAATGGTGACAGCTGGGTCTCTTCCAGAGGGCTGTCATGTGGGAGATGATTCCTGCTGCAAGAGCATTTTAATTTAAATTCTTGGATCCACAGATAGGCAATAGTATACTCTATTTGCTATCTACCCAAGACTAGCTCCTGATTAACAAGAAAGGGTGAGCAAAGACAAGATTGTATTGCCAGAGTTTTTTCTCCTCCGGTGACAGCAATTCCAGTCATCCTCAGTGCCTCACCACTTCTGCTCACTTCTCTAGAATTTATCAAAGAAAAGGAAATGTCCGTGCATGTATGAGTGTGTGTGTGTGTGTGTGTGTGTGTGCACGAACATGTTATGGTGTGCATCTTTCCAGATTTATTATGTACCTTGTTCTAAAAACAGTTTGAGATTGATCTCATATCTCAGTTTTTGTCACCAGTTTTTGTCACCAGTTTTTGTCACCGTTCAAGATTGACCTTCACACAGAAGAATTTTTAATCCCCAGTATCTGGATTCTTCTCAGCGAGGTAAAATTAATATAATGAGTTCAATAGGGCCTTTAATGAGTTCTCATTCATCTTTGAAATCTCTTCCCTGCCCACAATACACTGGTAAGTGCTGTGTATTCAGTAGAAGGTTCATAAATATTTGCTGAATGATCAGTTCATTAAACATTTATTAAACACTCTATTTGCAAAGACTGCACCTGGCCACTGGAGTTGGCCTGCTTTTTCTGTAAAGAGTCAGATAGTAAACAGTTTAGACTTTATGTGTCAAGAGGCAAAATTAAGTATATTATTTAGGCACTTATATAATCATTTAAAAAGCAAATATTAAAAATATTAAACTACTCTGACTTCTCAACCATACACAAAACTAACTCAAAACAAATCCAAAACTTACATATAAGCGCTAAAATAGTATAAACTCTTAGAAGAAAACGGTAAACCTTCATGACCTTGAATTAGGCAATGGTCCCTTAGATATGATGCCAAAACAAACATAGATAAACTAGACTCCATCAAAACTGAACACTTGTGCATTAAAGTGAACTATTTAGAAAGTGAAAGGCAATGTACAGGATGGAAGAAAATAAGAGTTTAATATCCAAAATATATGAAGAAATCCTGCAACCCAGCAACAATAGAGTAAAAAACAGTAAAAAAAAAAAACACTTAAAAATGGGCAAAGGACTTGTATAGGTCTTTCCAAAGAAGTTACACAAATGACCAATAAACACATGGAAAAACACTCAGCATTATTAATCACTAAAATAAAGCAAATTAAAACCACAATGGGATACCACTTCACATCTAATAAGATGCCTTTAACAAAAAATAAATAGAAATAAGGAAAATGGTAAGTATGGATTCATGTGGGAAAACTGAAATCCTCATACATTGCTGGTAGGCATGTAAAGTGGTACAATTGGTGAGGAAAATCATTTGACAGTTCCTCAAAAAAGTTAAACACAGAATTAGCACATGAGCCAGCAATTTCACTCAAAGTCATGGAGCCACGAGAACTGAAAACAGAGACCCACCCAAACAGGTACTTGTACACCAGTGTTTATCGGAGCACTAGTTACTATGATCAAAAGGCAAAAAACAACCCTGTGACCATCGATAAATGAATGGATCAACAAAACGTGAATGACTGTACAATGGTATATTACTCAGTCATTAAAAACATGAAGTTTTGATATGTGCTATATGATGTTTAGTTTTAGGTGCCAGCTTTACTGAGGGATACTAGGCAGATATCTGGGTGTCTGCCTAGGAGGGTGTTTTCAGATGAGATTAGCACGTGAATCAATGGGCTGAAGTGGGTGTACACCAACCAATAGACTAAGAGCCCAGACAGAACAAAAAGGCAAAGGAAAGGCAAGTTCTCTTCTCTTCTGGAGCTGGAAAACTCTTCCCTCCTGCCCTCGGACATCAGAAATCCAGGTTCTCTGGCCTTTGTACTCTAGGACTTGCATCAAAGTCTTCCCTAGTTCTGAGGCTTTCAGACTTGGACTGGGCCATGCTACCAGCTCCCCTGGTTCTCCAGCTTGCAGGGGGGCCTATCGTGGGATTTCTCAGCCTCCACAATCATCATGTGAGTCAATTCCCCTAATAAATCCCCCTCATGTATCTATATATATATAGTCATGTGGGGACATATTCTAAGAAACGCATCATTAGGTGTTGTGGTTTAGATGTGAGGAGTCCTCCAAAAGCTCACATGTGAGACAACGCAAGAAGGTTCAGAGGAGAAATGATTGGGTTGTAAGAGTCTTAACCCAATCAGTGAATTAATCCCAGATGGGATTAATTGAAGTGGTAGGGTGTGACTGGAGGAGGTGGGATTTTGGGTGTGGCCATGGGGTATATATTTTGTATCTGGAGAGTGGGGTCTCTCCTTCTCCCCTTCCCTCTCCTCCTCCCCCTCCCTTCCTGCTTCCCTCTGCCACCCTCTTTGGCTCTGATGTTCTACCTTACCTCAAACTCCGAGGAATGGAGCCAGCCTTCTGTGGACTAAGACCTCTGAAACTGTGAACCCTCAAATAAACCTTTTCTCCTCTACAATTGTGCTGGCCAGATCCGTTTAGTCACAGCAGCAAAAAAGCTGACTAAAATATTAGGCAATTTCATTGCTGTGCAAACATCATAGAAGGAACTGAAACAAACCTAGACAGTGTAGTACTACACACCTAGGCAATATGGTATGTGAACGTACTTGTGTATGTATGTACATATAATATGTATATTTTATAGACATTTCTATAATACATGTAATATATAATATAATAAAATAATTTAATATATTATATATTAATATTATAGTTATATATAATATGTATTATATGTCAACATTATAATAATATATAATATAATACATATTATATATTAATACAGTGTATTGTTTCTAGTGCCATGATAAAAAAACACAATATTATATCAAGCATGAGAAAATAATGCAAATAAAATTCACAGTGAACACGAGATGTATGAGGTTGCAGGTCACATAACACAACACATTGTTTTACAGTAAACCTTCTTTCTATAAGTAGCAGGTGTACACTCAGAAACAGTGATAAAAAGTATAGCCTAGTAAACACACAAGCCAATAACATAATCATTTATTATGAGGACCTTTGCTGTAAATACAGCGAAAACAGCAAAGGAGTTCTGTAGGGGAGATACACTGGGCTCAACCCTGAATTCAACAGGGAAAAATTAGAATGGAAAACCCAAGAGCAGGTTTGGGTCAGTAAATGGAATATTACTAAGAGGAAACATCGGAAGGTAAGTGTAGGAAACATTCCTCAAGCTTATTTGACAGCAGCTGCTGATACAATGGTTTAAATAAATCCAACAGTCTGGATGGGGAAACTGAGGAAATGGTAAAGACTTGCCATGGACTGCAGGCCTTTGCAGTTACTGAGGCTGAGCTATGAGCTGAGGGAAGGCCTCGCTCAACAGGCATCATGGCAAGCTGTGATGAGCTCACCCGTACCGCATTGCCTCATACTGTCCGCTGGAGCCTTGCTCTTCCCCCAGTCCTTTGTCTCAGACTTCTTGCTGGACAAGACCACCTAGGGATGCTTGGTTTGTTTTTATTAGTATGACATATAGCTCACTGATAGGTTGATTCTGTTATGTTTTAACAAGCATCTTAACCTGATTGGATAATGTGCCTATATATGTCTTGTACAATCAGAAGTAAAATTAGATCTGTGCCTTCCGAGCCTGGTCTGTGTTCTTTGGGTGACATCGTTGTCCTCACTCTCAGTGCGATCCCCTTCAGGTAAGGGGGATTCTGGCTCCATCCATCTAACAGGATGCTTGCTGAAGACAGGCAGGGTGATCAACCATTCCCTGGGGTGGGAAGGGAAGAGGAACCTAATCAAATATCAAGGATGATCACATATGGAGGATGGGGATTCTGGGTGGAACTGACTTAGCAGGATTCTTGCTAAAAGTGGACAATGCAGAGACAAGCATGGAAGCCCAGAACTCAGGGCCTAATTAAGATTTGAGTTGGGGAGAACCTGAGTTTGGTCAAAGAGAAAAAATTAGGAAGGAAGCAGAGAAAGAGACTGAGACAGAGGGAAACTAAACATCTACAGGTAGGAGGTACCCATGGCTTTTCCAGAGCCTAGGGTGCATCTTTTGTTCCTGGTGTATATGTGACACTCTGGCTCCTATATTAATTTTAAAAAATTCCTTTTTTCCTTTCTTTCCTTTTTTTTTTTTTCTTTCTTTTTTTGAAAGGAGCACCTGTTACATTCCACTTAATACTCCAGATCCAAGCTCTGCTCCTACCCTCTGCTCTGTGGGGTATGGCCCTTTTGGACAGCTTTAATCTGCTTCCTCCCCTCATGCTTCTAGTTAGGATTGGCCAAAGGGTCCCTGTCAGAATCTCAGAGAGCCAAAGGAGAATGCAACAGGTCTAAATAACTCTGTTTCCCCATCTATGGATTCCTTGGGTTCCGTTCTATTTCCAAACCAAAGTGCCTGTTGGCAGCCACCTCCTACAATGACTAAGTTCTGGAAGTTGCCCTCTTTCCTTATCCTCTCAGGCTTAGGTAGGGTTGATAATGGCTCCTTAAGTTGTTAGCCTGGGGTTTCTGCACCATGTCTTGTTAGTTCCCCTTTACTTCACCCAAGCCCACCCTAACACTGGTAGGCCCAGGACAAGAGTAGAAATGGAGAACCATTAGCCCTGGGCACCAACCACCCTGCTCTTCCCTCTGCAGCCCCTCCACTAACAGCATCCTTCATCCCAGCTCTGCCCTAGGGGTGCACTGACTGGCGGTGTTCTCCACTCTCAGGAATCATGGAACAAGTCTTAGAGGTGGACAGGAAAGTTTAAGGTGCAGGTGTTGGAAACATGGTCTTCATCCCCTTGACCCTAGGACTACTTGCTCAGAGAGGGTTTTTGATATCCCCACACCTTAAAAAACAATGCCTCTTAAACTGTCCCTCTTAACCCATTCGAGTGCCATGTGTTTCCCATTGGAACTCTGAAGGAGACAACTGTGCTTCTATCACATTTGACCCGAGTCCTAACTCTAATGTGAAGACCTGCCCAAGCACTTTCGGGGTCCTGGTTGCCTTTGATTCTTACAGTACCTGAGGTCAATGGCAGCGTGGGGGCTGGAGCCGGATCTCCTGCTGCCCTGCGGGGTACTGTCTGTGGTGTTGCACAGCCTCCGGGGGAGGGCTTGCTCAGAGCCACCACAGACTTTGCTGGAGGAGTGAATGTTGCCAGGTCCTTGCCAGAGTCAAGGACAGTCTCAGGGCTGGAAGGTGTCTTTTCATGATGCAGCCAAACGCTGAGGATGGGATCCAGAGAAAATAAATGAACAAGGAAAGGCCGTTATGCATTAATGTGATCAAACTGCAAGATTTATTTGCTTAATGGCTGTTGAGAAATCATGTGGCATTTAACCATTCCCTTCTCCTATCTTGTGCGGATCCTTTTAAATTCAACCGATGAGATAATCTAACAGAGTATCCTTTTGATTTCTATTTGGTCCTGTTCATGTAAAATTAAATCAAGAACGAACTGTTAACACCAGTTACAAAAGGCCACATATTGTATGATTCCATTTACAGGAAAGGCTCAGAATAGGCAAATCCATGGAGATAGAAAGTAGATTAGTGCTTTCCAGAAGCTGGGGTGGGGTATGAGAGTGAGAAACGACATCTAGTAGGTCTGGGTTGCTTTCAGGTGTGATCAAATGGTCTAAGATTAGATGACAGTGATGGTCACATGACTCTAGAAACATTAATTGCTGTCAATGCTGAAAAGCACTAACCTGTGCACTTCAAGCAGGTGTATTTTATTCTATGTCAATTCCATCTCAGTAAAGTCATTCTAAATGACCCCTCATAGATTGTTTTCTATTTTGTAACTGGACTTTCTAACATTAATAAGAAAACAAATAATGTCTATTAATACCAACAATGTGTCAGTCATTGTACTAATATCTTTACCTGCATGATATTATTTAATTCTTCCAACAATAGGGTTAGATAAATGTTATCAATTGTCCCATTGTAATGAAGAAACTAAGGAAACAAGAGTTTATATCACCTGCTCAGCATTACACAGTTGGGAATCAAATACAGAAATATTCAATCCCAGAGCCTTGAGCTTAAAACTGTTTTATTCTTTGATTATGTGCATGGTTGCTATTATTGTATATATAGCGAGTTCTGCTTACTGAGAACAGGCCAAAAGATCTTGGCTTCTGAAATAAAATACATGTCTTAATGAAGCAGTTGTTCATTGTGTCTTCTATGACTATTTTATGAAGGCTCTCTTTGTGGGGACTAGAGACTAAGGGGTATGATGATACAACCCTTGCCACCAACTTCTGTACTGAATTCTGTACTAGTATTGTGCGTACGTGTGTGTGTGCGCACACATGCGCAGGCGCGTACACGACTGGGAATCCATCCCAGGGTCTTGTGCGTGCTAAACATGAACTGTATCACTGAGCTACACCCTCACTTTCCTCCAGTTTATAAAAGCAGTCATACAGTTATCCAGGGTCCTTATCTGAAAGCCAGACATGCTGTCTCTGCATTCATGGCTCTGCTTACCGGTGTGGATGAGATTATGCTCACAGTTTTCCTTTGTGTTTCAAAGACTAGCTGAATCAGGAATCCCCAGAGTTCCTCCTATAGTGCACATTTGAATGTCCTGGCTTTTTTTTTTTTTTTTTTTTTTTATCTTCCTGCAAAATAGAGACATGGATTTATAGGACCTAAGAGGTACTGTTTGGCAGCATGTAAACACTGTTTAAATCTCCCCATATTTGGCAATATAGTTTTCTCTCCCTTGCTCTCTCAGCAGATTTTCAATTGCACTTCATAGATGGATTTCAGCTGCTCCTTTTTTCCTGTTATATAAACTTGACAATTATTTGGACTACATTTCAACCATTCTTTCTTGAACTTCAACCATCAAACACATTTAAGGAGTGAAACCAACTGCTAGAATGCACCAGAAAGTCTTTGACTGTAATTCTTTGCCAGAGTTTAGAAATACTACTTGACCCTTTCAGCACCAGCATTTCCAGTCCTCTGTGTGTAGATTTTCAGACATTTAGGTTGTTTGAAGGCAAGCTCCTTGTTTCCTGGTAAAGTCTTTAATCTTTCATGGCCTGACCGCTGGCAGCAATTCAGCTGCCTCTCTTGAGGGGGTGGGAGTGGCCTTAGGAAAAATGGGTTTGAACTTCCAGACTAATGACTTGTTTTTTGAAAAAAGAGCACTCCCCGCCACCAGTTGGTACTGGGGATCGAACCCAGGGCACTGTACCATTGAGCTAAATCCCCAGGCCTTTTTAATTTTTATTTTGAGAAAAGATCTTGCTAAATTGCACAGGCTGACCTTGTACTTATGATCTTCCTGCTCCAGTCTCCCAAGTAGCTGGGATTATAAGCGTGCACCCAAGAGTGCACGTTATTGACCAGAAGGGCAGAGACTCAGCCAGGGTTCACCCACTGGGAGACTTTTAATCCACCAGTAGTTGATGAGTGAAGAAGACTCATTCTAGTTCATTCTAGCTCCAGTTGTTCTGACAAAGATTTGAGGAGTGGAACCAGGGGTGTAGCTTCAGGTACAAAGTGTGTGCTTAGCATGTGTGAGGTCTTGGATTTGAAACCCAGCACCAAAAATAATTATTTGAGGAGTGAGAAAAGAGACCTGGGGGGTAGTTGAAGAGTTTGACGATTTTTTACATCATCAAATATTAGCCTTTCCCATTTATTGACAATCAACATCTTTTTCATTTAATGAATCTTTCCAGAGAAGTCATTTATGCCAATAATTTATTCCTTATTCTCTAACTTATTTCTATGTGAGTGCCACTTCTTTAAAATACTGTAGATATTTAATAGGCACCATTTATCCCCTAGGATGACATAATTCTATGAATTAAAGAAAGCCTGTTTTTAATGTAGATAAATAAGTATAAGGATATAGACCCATTGCTCTTCTGGGGAGTGAAAGTCATTTGCAAATTGACAGTGGAGGGATTCTGAGGACAGAGTGTTTCCACTTCCCACAAAATTGCTTTTCTTTATATCTTCTCCTGGCACTGAACAAACATTTTAAATTGCCAGTTGTTCACTGAGGTTGACAATAAATCCAACCAGGAATATATTTAATATCTGTACAGAATTTTGATGAAAGTGATTTTTGGTTCTCTACTATTCCCATAAAGTCAAACAAACTTGGTATTTTAATAATGTCATTTCCTTTTCTATCACAAAAACCAAAGCAAGAATCAAATAAAAGAGACCGGGTGCTCTATGTAGAAAACTAATGGAATTACAGGAGAGAACTTTTGTTTTAGAGATGAGGAAACTGGAGCCAAGAGAACTGAGAGGACCTGCCTAAGGTCACAAACATCAAAAGTGTTCATGCAAAGGAGCCCTGATTCACAAGCTTTCTGATTGATCACCAGATTCCTTGGCAGAGAAGAATTTTTTCATGCTAACATAGATCAACACTCAAACCAATAAACATAGGCATCAATGCAGGGACTCTGGATAATGAAGAGAGGAAAGTATGTTAGATACTCACAGAAAGCAGGGGAGACTCCCTGAAGAAGGCCTGGCAGTACCTGCCAGCTGGCAGAGAGGGAGGTAGTAAGCAGGCCAGGTGGATGCTGACAAAGTCCCTGGATCCTAGTGCACATATTAGTCAGTCACCCTCAGTCTCAAAAGATGGGATGATAGAAAACATATAAAGAAGCATTTAGGTCGGTGGCTCTCAGCCTTGGCAGTACTTTAGGATCACTTGGGAGGTTTTCTAAAAGCATCTGATAGTCAGGTCACAGTCCAGAATAATGTCATCAGTATGTTGCTAAGGTAGTCCCAACATCCATGCATGATTGAGATCCACTAGTCTAGATAAACCTAATATAGGCCCATTAAAGGAAAGACAGATGCAGATCATCCTAAATTCTTGAGATTGACACTCTGATTTCCCTGTATAGTTCCTTGGAGCTGTTGTCAGAAACAAGGTACTGCCCCTTCCTGCACACAGCTAATGTTCTTTTAATAGCTATATAGTGACAAATTGGACTTGTGCTGAATTTGAGTCACCCAAGTATGGGTCACCTTTATTTTTGTTTTAATTAATTATGGCTACATATTGCCCCAAAACTTACTTGTTTACAATTACTCTTATTTTTCACTGTTTTGTGGGTTGGTTGGGTGATTCCTTTGGAATTTTGGGGATCACGCAGAGAGTTGCATTCAGCTAGAATGAAAGACACAAGGCAGCTTCACCCATATGTATAGAGGGTGTTGGCTATTGGTGTGTCTCCTGGATCTCTTTTGTGGTCTTTTATCTTCAGGAACTAGGCTGGGTTCCTTACATGGAAACCCAGATCAGCATTTTATTGGTCAAAGCAATAAAATGCTTTTTAGAAAGCATCTCGTAGACTCTCACTTCGGGAAATGTTGCTGACTGAGGGCCTGGGCTACCATGCGTTGAGCTCTGTGGCTGAGTTTGTGCTGGGGTCGCAGACTGGACCTGGGAGACACAAACTCCATTCTTAGCCATCCTTGGCTCAAGGATTTCCCAGTGTCCTTTCTGAAATTTTCTTAGACACTTCTACCCAACTTTCTCTCTCTTCATCCTTCACTTAGGAGTGTGTTTACATCACAACTTGATGGCACTTCCAGTTTTCTTTCCTAATTTCTTTCACGGTTTATCCCCCCAATAGATCCTCACATGTTTAGTCTTGAATCGGCATCTGCTTCATGGAGGACATGAATTAACCCAACAATTTACAAGCCCAGTCAAGAGTGAAGGGAGGAGAAATAAATTCTGTCTCTTTGTCAAAGGAGCAGCAAAGTCGCATTGCAGAGGAGTGTGAGAAGGATCATTCCTGGCATCTTTGAAAATAATCAACGTGGTTTCCTACTGGGAAATGCCTCCTCCCTCCCTCCCAGTCCATTCATTTTGGGTGAAATTCATGCTGTTCCTAGCTCCATGATGGGTATATTATTCATTCCCTGCCAATCAGAATCACTACTGGTATATGGATGGGTTTGTGATCCAATCAAAATGAATGAGAAGCAATGAGAATTTAACCAGGGCTTTTGGGAGAGAGAAGACAACATTCCCTATTCGACTTAAAACTGGGAACATGTAAGACTGTCCCCACTGGAACTTCCATGTGGATTCAGTGTATCAATTTATCTTAATTTTACCTCTACCTGAATTTCTTTGTATTGCTGTGTAACAAATTACCACATATTAGTGGTTTAACATAACATATTTATTATCTCACAGTTTCAGGGCATTGCTTAATTGGATCTTTTGCTCAGAGTCTCAGAGAGGTGCAAATCAAGAGTGTCAATGACTCTTGAGTTCTCATCTAGATGCTTGGTTGGCAAAGAATCTGCTTCCAAGCTCATTTGGGTTGGTGGAAAACTTCATTTCCTTAAAGTTATATGTCCCAGCTTTTGGCCATTATTTCCTGCTATGTGGCCCACATATGCCCTTTTATTCTTCAATGCCAGCAGGAGAGTGACATCCCACTGCCATATTCTGTTGGTCAGAAGCGAGTCACAAGTTTCACCAGTGTTCAGGGGGTGGCGATTTTACAAAGGTCTGGCCCAGTGGAGGTGCATCGATGCTACCCACCGTCAGGTAACACTAAGGAAAGGTGGAGTAGGGACCAGTCAATGGCTGCAGGGATTCTCTGGCCTACTCCTTCTCTCCCATCAGATCATGCCACGTCTCATTGAGAGAAATTCATGCCCGAAATTCCCTTCTCCAGAAAACCCTTCACAGTGAGTAGACATTTAGATAATATGGCCACAACTAAGTCTGACTTTGTCTTAATATGTGCCTCTTGGATCAATCCCAGAAATCCAAGTAGTAGATGGTGCCCACCTATGTCTGCTTCCAAACTCCTAAGGGATCTCCCTCTGACTTTCATGCAGTAAGAGGGAGCAGGTGTTTTCTGAATTATTATTATTATTAAGAACAATGTGAGAAATGGTCACTAAGCAATGACAGCGGAGTAGGGCAGAGAATTGGGTAGCATGGGAGAAATTTGCCTCTCTTGTCCCACTCTGAGTACATAATAATAACCTTGCTTATGTAGACTTGACTATGTGCCGTGCACCCTTCAAGTACTGTAACTAATATATTAACTCATTTAATACTCAGAACAATCTTAAGGGTAGGAGCTATTATCCTCCCTTTTCAGACACAGTAACTAAGGCAGAAAGACATTAAGTTGACCCAGGTCACACAGCTTGGAATCAAACTAAAGCAGTCAGGTTCCAACTCCAAAGTCCTTCTGTGTCCTTACTAGGTCATATTCCCTCCTAAAATTCTACAAAAGAAGTTCCTTTTGGCAATCTTTAAAGTAATACACTGACACTCCACATACTTGCTTAGACTATACTGAAAACACATTAGAGGAAGCATTTTATCTCAAGGGTCATTCTGTTCAATATGTGCCTGATACCTCAGGGGACTCAGACAGACAGGAATCAAAGGGTGGCAGCTCTTTCATGCTCTTTGTCAGTCGAAGACAGAGCTTGATGTACCACCAGCTCAAAATGGTCAGGTTTGTATAAGAGCCAACTTTGCCCCGGCCTCTAAAGCAACTTCCTGCAGATCCAGCTGGGAAGCTGTGATTCAGGGGCAGCTTCTCTGGTCATCTCCCCCCTATTCCTGAGAGTAGCACTTTCCCACCGGGAGGAAGACATTTGAACAGATCCACAGCTATGGTTCAAGACACAGGCATTCAGGGGAAATTGCCACAACAGAAAAACAAGAGCGTCCAGAGCAAGGCCCCCTCCTCTCACAGAGGGGGCGTCGCTGAAGACAGTGAGCTGAGCTGCATTTTTCCATAGATGTCATAATGCTGGTTTTTATAAGTAAAGATACCTTTTTATGAATTTGGTTGCCCTATGAGGGAATTGAAAGCAGCTTTGCCCACTAATAAAGATCCATTAGATTGAGACCTGTCTCATGGTGGGGGAAATTTTTTTTTTGTGCTTAGGAGATATACTTAAATTATAGATTGAGTAATAGTGCAATCTGCAGCCCTCCGCTCTCACTGTGGAAGTTCTGAAGAGGACACAGACTCTTTCTCAGGGAGAGCTGAGAGTCTATTTCCCTCGTTCTCCTTCCCAATTCAGACCCCCTCAGCAAGAAAGAGTTTGCAGGGATCCTCCCCACTCAGTAAAGGTTTATTCTTCTGGCCTCCTAGGAGAACAGGTGACTGGCAAAAATGAATATTTCCCATACCCCAGATTCATCCCTTTATGCTGTGCTGTCCAACATAGTTGCTGCTAGAACTGTGTCTGCTACATACTTTTTTGGCTAGTCTGAGTCAAGATATTTAGTGAGTTTAAAGTATATACAAGATTTTAAAGATTTTGTAAGAGGAAAAGAGGTGGTTATGGCCTACAGGTTGAAATCTCTCAAAATTAGTATGTTGAATGCCATCCCATAATATCAATAGGATGGTATTGGGGGCCTTTAGGGTTAGGTGAAATTGTGAGGCTAAAGACCCCACGATGCAATTAATGTCCTCATAGAAAGAGAAAAAGAATGGAGCTCCTTCCATCATGTAAAGAAGTCGACTTCTGCACCATTTGACCCAGCTATCCCACTCCTCGGCCTATACCCAAAGGACTTAAAATCAGCATACTACAGAGATACAGCCACATCAATGTTCATAGCTGCTCAATTCACAATAACCAGACCATGGAACC
Source organism: Sciurus carolinensis (assembly GCF_902686445.1). Lineage (NCBI taxonomy): Eukaryota > Metazoa > Chordata > Mammalia > Rodentia > Sciuridae > Sciurus > Sciurus carolinensis. The sequence continues at coordinate 78,339,226 of NC_062226.1, forward strand.
AACCTAGATGTCATTCAATTGATGAATGGATAAAGAAACTGTGATATATATATATATATATATATATATATATATATATATATATATACACACACAGTGGAATATTACTCAGCTATAAAGAATAATAAAATCATGGCATTTGCAGGCAAATTGATGAAATTGGAGAACATCATGCTAAGTGAGATAAGCCAATCTCAAAAATCCAAAGGACGAATGATCTCACTGATAAGCGATGATGACACGTAATGGGAGGTGGGAGGGGGTCAAGAATGGAGGAAGGAGGGACTGTATAGAGAGAAAAGAGGGGTGGGAGGGGTGGGGGGGAAGGAAAAAATAACAGAATGATTCAAGCATCATTACCCTATGTAAATGTATGAATATGCAATGGTATGCTGTTATTCCATGTACAAACAGAAACAACATGATCCCATTTGTTTACAATAAAAATAAATAAAAAAAAAAAAAAAAAGAAGTCGACTTCTGAAAGTCAGGAGGATGATTCTCCTTGGGAAACCAGTCTGTTAGCACCTTGATCTTGGATATCCCAACTTTCAGAACTATGGGAAATGCAGGCTTGTTGTTTAAGTCACCCAGTCTATGGTATTTGTGTCATAGCAGCCTGAGCTAAGACAGAATGTAGGATATCTCACCAAGAATTTTTATATTGAGTATATGTTGAGATTATATTTTGTTGGCAGTGGGTTAGATAATGTGTATAATCAGGATTCAACTTTTTGTTTGCTAACTAGAAAATATAAAGGTTCACACTTGTTGCTTGTCTTTATTTCTTTTGGAAAGTACTACCTTTAAATGTCGAGAGTTGCCGGAAATTTTAAATCAGTATTTTGAACTAAGATTTTTATTTTGAGATAAATGTAGACTCATAAGCAGTTGTAAGAAATAATATGAAGAGATCCCTTGTCTCCTTAATGTAGTTTTCAACAAAGGTAACTTCTTGTATAATATCAAAACCTGGATATTGACATTGATCTAGTCAATACAGAGAACATTTTCCTGTCTACAAGGCTCTCTCGTATTGCTCTCCTTAGTTTCACTGCTACTCTATCAACTCCATCTGCTTGGTAGCCTTGGCAACCATGACATGGCTCTCTATATAAATTTGTCATTTAGAGAACATTAAGTAAATGGAATTTTACCTTTTGAGATTGATTTTTTTTTTTAACTCTGAATAATTCTTCCAGAATTCATCCTATTGGTTCCATGTATCAACAGTCTGTTTCTGTTCATTACAGATTAGTATTCCAGAGTATGGATGTACCATGGTTTCTTCAACCATTCATGATAAAACACATCTGGTTTGTTTTCAGTTTTGAACTATTACAAATAAAGCTGCTATAAACATCCTATAGAGCATTCTATAAACTAGATATCAACATGTTTTTGTATAAACCCAAGTTTTTATTTCTTTAGAAAAAATGCCCCAGAGTCAAATTTTGGGGTAATTTGGTAGTTATGTGTTTAGTTCTCTAAGACCAACTGTCTTCCAGAAGGGCTATACTATTTTATATTCCATGTAACCTATGAAAGGTCCATTCCTCTCACACTTTTCCAGCATTTGGATTCATACTATTTCTTATTTTAGCCATTTTCTATAGGTATGGAATAATATCTTATTACAGTTTTAATTTGTATCTCAAATGTCTAATGATGAATAATTTTTTCACTTTCATGTGTTTATTTTCTATTTTTATGTCATCTTTAGTGAAATAGCTCTTCATGTCTTTTGCCCATTTTCTAATACGATGATTTTTGATTTCATTTTTTACTGTTTTGAGTTCTTTACATATTGTGGATACTAGTTCTTTGTCAGTTATGTGATTGCAAATATTTTCTCCCAGTTTCTTCATCACCTTAATAGGGTCTTTCTGAAATTAAATTTTTAAATTTTGATGAAGTATAATTTATCAATCTTTATCTCATGGGCCCTGATTTTGCATACTTTTAATGTCAAGTCTAAAAAATCTTTGCCCAGATGATATAGGTTTTTCTTCTGTGTTTTTTCCTAAACATTTTACAGTTTTGCAATTTTATATATTTGTCTGTGATTCATTTTGAGTTAAGTTTTCCATGTGAGAGTTAAGAGATAGATGTGTTCCCCCTGTGGATATCCAACTGCTCCAACACCATTTATTGAAAAGGTTATATTATCTTTCTTCCATGAAATGCATTTACACTTCCGTTGAAAATCACTGGGTATATTGTGTATATTTGTGTCTACTCCTTCACAATACCACATAATCCGGTTACATGCCTACATAATTATTTTGAAATCTGGTAGACTTATTTCTCCCACTTTTTCTTTTCAAAGTTGTTTAAGCTATTCCATACCTTTTCTCTTCTATTATCCCATATAGAATAATATTGTCTCTATCTACAAAAAAATTTGAGGAGAATTGACATTTTTATTATGTTGAGTCTTCCAATTCATGAACATGGTATGTCTCTCCATTTAATTAAAACTCTTATTTATTTTATCAGTATTTTGCAATTTTTAGTATACCAGTTCTGTACACATCTTTTTAGATTTACATCTAAGTATCTCTCTCTCTCTCTCAACTGTAAATGGTACTGCATTTTAAATTTTGGTGTTCACTGCTAGTATAAAGAAGTATAATTGATTTTCTATGTTTAAGGAACCTACTTATTAGCTCTAGGAGTTGTATTTGTGTACATATGTGTGCTGGCAGTCAAATTCAGGACTTGCATGTGCTCTATCACTGAGCTATACCCCCAGGTCCATTCTGTTCTTCAGTCTACTTATTTCATTTTTGTTTCAATTTTTTGTAGTTTTAGGTTGTAAAATTTTTATTTGTTTGTGCTATATATTTTGTATTTCTTTCCTAAGATTTTTTCTTTCTTTACTGAGACTTGGAAATTGTTTCACTTATTTCAGGTTTTTAGCATAAAGTATTCAATAATAAAATCTAGCTTTTTGCTGGGAGAATCTGAAGAAATTCAGCACAAGGTGATTGATTACTCTCAGATTTTCCTCCCAAAGGGCCAGATTTTGAACTGTGTCTATCAGGGAGGTAGTTAAGGAAGACAATGTTTCAAATTGGTATTTGAGATGACTGAATTTCAAGAGGCAAAAGAGGGTAGAAACAAAATGCCCAAGAAAGGAAGGTATTAATTCTGCTACCCACTTGAGTTTTATTTTATTAACTAATTGATTTCAGGAAGGAATGAGTTAAAAAAGAGCAGTATGCAGTTTTAGCTGAGAGCAGGAGTTAGTGCACACTTTTCATCATCACTCACAGGCACTGATGCTTAAAGAATGTGCTTAGCATAGTTTTCTGTTCACATCATTTTCTCAAAACACATCTGTATCTCTTGGAGCATTCATGACTTCCAGCTTCTGTTTTTGGAAGTTATGAGCTATTTACCAACACGACTCCACCTGAGAGGATTTGGGCTAAGGCACAACTCCTGCCTCAAAAGTTCTGACTGACACTATGCCAAATGCCTTCAAGAATGGAATGACCAACTCTTGAACCATCCATCCCACTGAACATTGGACCAACTGAAATATGAGGAAGAAGGGGACTTCTTGGTATGGCATTCAGGAGAAATCTCAAGGCCAACTCTGCTTGTCAGCCTTCAGCTGGAAAGACATCTGACTGAAAAATATCATAGTTGGGACCAAGTGGAGAGGCAAGGAATGCTGAGAAGTGTGACTTAATTTCTCTGAAATGGAAGAGTTGTAGCAATTCTTTTTATATTCTAGATGCTAAATCCTTATCACCTATATGATTTGCAAATATTTTCTCCTGTTTTGCAGGTTGTCTTTTTATTTTCTTAATGTCCTTTGATGCACAAAGTTTTTCATTTTGATGAAGTTCAATTCCTTAATAAAATAGCTCCTATAGCAAGATATTTCATGAAGAGTTATCTGGAATGTTCTAAGAGATACTTGCCATGGGGCATAATTCATTGATGAGTATCATCATCTCTGTTCTGAGAAGAGTTTTACTATTTTCATTCTGTACACAACCACACAATGCAAATCTATTGTCTTACAGTTCTGGTGATGAGTTTGACAGAGGTTTCACTGTGTTAAAATTAAGGTGTACGCAGGGCTGCATTCCTTTCTGGAGACCCTAAAGGAAAATCTATTTCCTTGCTTTTCCCTGTGGCTGGAGGTTGCTGGCATTCCTTCTCAATGTCTTTTCCATCTTCAAAGTCAGCAGTGGCCAGCTGAGTTCTCACAGCACTCTACCATTGATTCTTTCTCTGTTTCCCACTTCCACTTTTAAGGACCTTTGTTATTACTTTGGGCTTACTTGGATAATCTAGAATCTTAAGACAATCACTATCTTAAGGTCACTGATTAGCAACCTTAATTCCCCACTGTATGTGATAGTTTCTAGGGATTAGGATGTGGGCATCTTTGGAAGGCAACTATCCTACCATATATTCTCTTCCATCTGTAGGATCTTTTAAAGGAAGGCAACTGGTAACGAATTTCCTCAGCATTGGTTCATCTATGACTACTGGAGTTGGGTAATTCCTCTTTCCCTGTGCTGGTTAGGCTCAGATAAAACTCCAGTAGGCTCATGGACGATAATTTCTTGGAGACAATGTGAGAAAGTACAAAAGATATATTATATACATCAATATATATATTGATGTATATTAGAATGACTACTTTCTCCTTACCCCTGCCCAAAACCAGTGGGGCCTCTTCTCTGAACTTCACTGTGAGAACAAGGGAAATAAAACTCACAAAACTGTGGGCCTCTCCTCTTGAGTTTTAAATTTAGACTGTCCAAATGATCCTCTACCAATTCATCATGTGTTCCAGGTTTTCCAACCTGAACCTAGCTCCTATGGTTTCTGCTCTGGTAACTTGATTCTCTTCCTGTCCCATGTTGCTTGTCTGTCTGTCCAATTTTGGTGGGAGGGGTATGTGTAGGCAGATGTGGCCTCCTGTGATCTCTCTTTTCTGAAAGATCCAGGAGTTCTTGACTTTTCTGTTTGTTTAGGCTTTTACTTGTTTTAGGACAGAGTGCTAACTTCAAGCTCCTTGCATGTTGCACCAGAAACCAGATGTCTTTCACTTTCATCATATCAGTATATTTATATTATAACATTTCTTATAAACAGCATGTAGTGGGTATTGCTTTTTATCCAGTCTGACAATCTCAAGGAATTATAGCATAGAGGTAGGTGGCCAATTGGAATGAGAGAAGTCAACTTTGTTAGAGATTTTTTGGTGCCAAATTCTACATAAACAGATGATTTACCCTAACATTTCCTCCTAAATTTATAGGCGATACACCTCAAGTTCCCCAAACATGGGCATGTTGTTCTTTTATACAGATGTCTTTGACTCCCTCAAATATATTAAGCCATTGGTGGATTTTGTTATTTCTTTTTGGAAATATCTTCTATTTTTAGAATTATCCCTAGCAAAAGTATTTGGGTAAAAAAAAAATCAGTCTTATTAAATAATTTGGAATCTTGACAGTGCTTTCTGAAAAATAGCAGCATTTGGTTTTGAATACAATTTTATTTAGCTGTGGACCATCTCAAAATGTAGCCCCACTCAAAGACTCATTCATTCCTTCACCATCTAGTTCAAGTATTTAGTAATAAAGTACTTAAATACAATTTCAGTACATTCCTGCATATTTTAGAAAAATATATTCTGATGATAGTACCAGTAAAACAGTGGCATATAAGTTTTTTGTATGGAAGATAGCTCCTCTCCTTCTGAAGTAGTTTCTAAAGTTCTGTTCTATCCTAATCTGAAACAATTTTCTTAATTTCTTGTTCCTAAGAAAACTTCTTTACTAACATTGAAAGTTCAAGAAGCTCTTTTGTAAAAAAAAAATAATTAAAAAAAGCTTAGTTGTAGATGAACACAATATATTTATTTATTTTAATGTGGTGCTGAGGATCAAACCCAGGGTCTCACATGTGCTAGGCAAGCACTCTACCACTGAACCATAACCCCAGACCGAGCAGCTTTTTTTTTTACCCCCAAAAGGAATCTACTCTCAGAACGTGGCCTAAATAACACCCCTACTTTTGTAATAGTTTTAAATACATGTTCTTTATTCTCTGATTTTTCTCCCAACAATCAAATGTCACCATATGTGCCAATTCTCAGATAACATTCTTTCCTCTTTCCTTCCTGTCTCTATGTCAGCACCATCTTCTGGGCAGTTGCTTCTGCCCAGAGCAACTCCACTGGTGCTTTCCAAAGAGGCAGCTGCCTGATGCTTCTGGAATCAATTAGTCAGGTCTGATGTGAGGGCTCATCCAGGAGCCTATAGCCTGGGCTGGGCAGGTGGGGAAATGGGATACAGAATCCTACACAGAAGGGGAAAAAAAGCTGAAATATCTAGATCACTTTTAGTCCAAAAATTGCATATTTGCATTTATGGTTCTATGAAAGCATTTGTGTATGGCGTGTGCCTGCTATTCTGGGACCTTACCATCCTTAGTGTAAACCAGGCGATCTACATAAAGAAGACTTATTTCAACAATGGAAATGATAATATCTGTAGTGATTGTGCACCTAAAACCTGCAGGCCTGGCCTCAGGAAACAGATTCCATCCAGTTTCTGCACCTTTTCCAAAACCCTTCCTCCCTGTCTCTGCTGGAGAGATTTTGAAGCCCCAGCTTAGTTATGCTATCCCCATTTTTAAAATGTAAATTTGCTGTTATTAGGTGTTCTTTCCTAGATTGTGGGAGAACTTTAACAATATAATACCTGGAAAGACTGGTAAGAAAAAAGAAAATTTTAAAAATAAAATGTTAGCAGTGAATTTTATGATTCTTTTCTGAATCATGTTAAAATGAAGACATTCTTGTGAGCTAAAAATCTTATAATAATCACAAGGATAAGGAAATCCATTAACATTCATACCTACTTGCACATGTGTAACTGTATATATCAAGAGCAAATCATGTTTAGATTATATGTATATCCACCTACATATAGATTGTTTTAAAAAGGATTTGAGAGTAATCTCTTTCAAATGACATAACATTTGTATGGGCCTTTTTAAAAACTGTTTTTAGTTGCATATGGACACAATGCCTTTATTTATTTATATGCAGTGCTGAGTATCAAACCCAGTGCCTCACCATGCTAGGCAAGCGCTCTACTGTTGAGCTACAACCTCAGTCCTGGGGACTTTTCTTTTCATGCAGCAATGATTAAGCTGTTAAGATGCTGAGATCTCCCCTCCACCCATGGAGTCAATTTGATGTCCACATTGATTTTGCATTCTTCCTTTGCAACTTCAAGTACCAGCCATCCATTCTTGCCATTCCTTTTGAGAATCTAAATACTTCACATTTCTGGTACAGCTGTCAATTGTCTGAGACCCCCCTGAATAGGGCAGCAGTTTGTTTTTTGGTAATTAGCTCCAAGCCACAGGGAAGGGATGCATTTGCTCAAGATACAACAATCCAGGTATGCTTGGCCTGCTGACATTTTATAGGTTTACAAAAAGGCTCAAGGGTCTGAGAATGGCATGCAGGAGCAGCTTGAGAAAGCCAGTTGTCAGTTAGCATCTCTCTCCATCCTATTAGTGGCTTAAATTTGGGAGTGGCAAGAATATTTACACCATGGATATCTGCACATTTTGTACTACAAATCATCACCAGAATCCTGCAATCCCCCACCCACCCACTGTTATTTACCAGGGTATCACTGGAAAGTGCCTTTTGTAATACACAAAAAGAAAGCAGAACCCTTTTGCTAAGGTGACTCTAGTCCCAGACTATAACTATTGATGCTCCAACCACTGACAGGGTCCCTGCACCTCAGGTGTGTCTGAGCTGGTGCCTTGGGTGGTGCCGGGATTCCTAACCAGCATGCCCTCCTGGGTGCCGTCTACCCCAGTGCACACACACACTGCGTCATCAGAAGCAACGTTAGCGTCCTGGCCACTGGTACGGTTTGGAGGTCCCATATAAGATGTCTAGGGTTTGCCAAACTCTTCTTGCCTGTCTTTTCTTGATCCACTCATTTCTAAAGATGCTTCAAAGACCTATCATACAAATAAACTTGGAATAGACTGAAAGTCATGAGGGCCCATTAAATAGTCCTTCTTCGTAGGACAGGCCCAGTTCCTTAAGATGTAAAAATACCTCCTTCAGTGCTGTTGAGGGTATGCAACTGGGGAGCCCTGCTAGCCACCTCTTTGTTAACAGGGTTCAGCATAACCGCCTTCTTAATTAAGGATGGTATTTATCCTCAGGATTTAAAAAAAAAAAAAAAAAAAAAGGATAGAAGAATACTGTGGACTTTGCACTCTTGGGGAAAATAGGAAGAAAAGCAACACAGATCAAATTTCAATAGTCTTGAGCCTGAGAATTAAAAGGGGAAAAAAAAAAATCTTTTCAGTACTCCCTAGGCACCTTGGGTTTTAAAGAGGCCTACATTTTATAACCAGGGCCTTATTTTGCAGGGACCTACAGGGCTCCCTTAAAATGGATTGCATTTAGTTCCTTGGAATGGCTGGAGCTGTAGTGTGATTAGTCATGAATGAGGAAATGATAGTAATGCATAGGTAACTTAAGACAAATTGGATCAGCCAGAAACTTACCCTTAACCACTACCTTCTATTCTCCCAACCCTGATCACACGCCAGTAAGGCTTTTAATATGGAGAAACTGGTAAGTATGCTAGTGACTCAAAATTAAACAACAGAGGCAAGAAATTGGCCAATCTGCCATCCAAACTTGCCCTGCACACATTAGCAGATGTATCACACTGGTTCTTTTGTGCTGAGTTCTACCCTCGCTATTTTGCTATGGCTTACCTGGTTCTTCAAGAGGGTATCACAACCTAAGAAAGAAATGGGAGAAGGCAGGAAAGAGGAAGAGCAGGGATAAGAAGCTTTCCGGTGAGCTAAAATTCTTTTAATTGCTCCTACAAAGACAGAACAGAAAACAATCTGATAGCCTTGCTCTAAGAGTCAAAGGTCCCGTTAACACCAAATGATGTTCAGTGAGGTTATCTCCCTACCCCCTCCCGCTTATGGGAGAGGGTCTTAAAGATGATGACATGGACAGACCCTGATCCCAGAGGGCTCAAGCCCAGGTCAGAGAGCCATGGAGGAGGTGAACTGGTATAAGTTTGGCACCTCCAGTTCCTTAGCAGACAGGTCTTGGGAACTGATCACTCCATGACTGTCCTAAATGACAGTCCTCAGCCACATCATTTAACAGTAAGAGAACTGGGACACCACTTACCAGAATTAGTTTCTGAAACATGCAAGAAGAGCCTCAAACCAAAGGCTTCTAAACAAAAATACCCTTCTCTAAAGCATTTGCATGGAAGAGGACTTGACAAAAACCCATTTCAGAAGCAAGGGCTGGGTTGGTGCTTGGAAAATCTTAATCACAAGTAGCAGGAGGAGGCTTTGCTTTTGCTGTGGGTTTAAGTCCCCACATAAGTACCTATTTTCTAGAAACACACTTGCCACTATACCCCCAATTTCACAAAATTCCTAGAGGAAGAGAAGCTGGATTTTGGCAGACTTCAAACTCCTAGATGTATGTTTCTGGAAGTCAAAGACATAAAGGACACCTGTGCAGGGTCTTGTTCCCACAAGGCATTCACCTGCTCAACACCAGCATTCAAATGAGGAAAACTCTTAAGCCAAGCATATGCCTCTAGCAAACCAAGGGAAATGGTGATTTTTTTTTTTTTTGAAACTAATCGGAAGGCTGCCTCAAGTTGCAGACAGGTGGCTCTTTGTAAGTCTATAATGAATAGCTACTTACATTTTTAAGCAGTTGATTGTAATCTAAACCACAGCAAGTTTTTTAGAAGAGCAAAGTTAATAAATACTACATAAATATATACATTTCCACTTCAGGAGAGTAACGTTTTTGACTGAACTCAGATGGGAAAAGGTTGTGTGTGTATGGGGGTAGGGTGGGGTTGAACAGTCATTAAACCTGTCTACTTTGGAAAATGCATGTACACGGTAAAGCATCTTAAGGAAGCAAAGATATATTCCAACTCCTTAAAATAAAACACATTCTGAGAGGCACTTAGGCAACTTCAAGGGAAGCAAAACTCAAGAATGAAGAATACTGTAGTACAAAATTATGGCCAAAAATACTGTATTTTTAACCAGCAAGATCATTGGGGCATTATTATACAACATTAGGTGTTTTTGCAAAACTAGTTCCCATCCCCAAACAATAGACAATACATGCATTGAATGACATTTTAAGAACAGTAAATATGATTCTTTTAAATACTGCAAGTTAAAAATGTTTTCTGACAAAACTCCCTAAATACATGGTCTAATCAGGGGTTCCAACGTGATGGGTGAGGAATCCAGCAAGAAGTTGCATTTAGAGAGTTCTTTGAGGAAAAGAAATCCACAAAAAACACGTGTTTCAATCCAAGTCACCTGGACAGAGTTACACAGTAATTTTCCATCTTTCTTTCCTAAACCTAAAAATACTCTACTGAAGAATAATTCCTTCCTCCCTGTTATTATTTTCTGTCTACCAAAAACTTCTACCAAAGTCAGAATTCCTTTATCCAAGTAAAATCCAATTTTACCCAATAGCTTGGGTTGGAATCATATGGGGAAATGGATGCTACATGGTAGATAAGGAAGGTAAGGAAATTAATATCTGAGCACCTACTATGTGCTGGGTGTGTATGCATACTTGGAACATATGATTCTAGAGGCAAGAGTGTTATTGAAAGGGCAGTGGTAGTAGGGAAGAGAGCAGGAAATGGTTACTCTGTGAGAAAAACAAATGACAAGTTTAGACTCTGTACTAAGTTATCTACTAAATAGCAGGTGTCTGGCTCCAAAAACATCTAGCTAATCATATACAACTAAGCCATTTCTCTTCCTAATTTGATGGAACTGAAATGAAATCCCCAAGACACAGGTACCAGGACAGATCTATTAATGCTACATATGCTGGAAATATGTAGAAATAGTTAAACATATGATATTATTAGTTTTAATTTTTGTGTGTGTTTCTAACCAAAGATATCTCTTTGGAAGAAAATATGAATGTATACCAAGCACACCTTATTTGCATCAATTTGAGATGTTGTTAGTCGCCAATTAAGTGGTGTAAGACCCTTGTCTGATTTTAAGAAGAGCAGCAATATGCATTACAATATTTGGGTACACTTTATTTTTATATGGGTTAACATTCTGCTATATTTCATTTCATTCGTTCTTTCTGAGAAAGTGAAAACAAAGGGAAATTGAGGATAATCTGAGGGGAATTTCCAACCAATATCTGAGTCTTGCAGTATCTTATTATGCAGCCCTTTCTTCCCATTATTATTTTTTATTTTTATTTTTTTGCAAATAATAGTCATTTTGACCCAAATCCAGCATAAATAGCTTTCCACCAATTCCTAACTTAAGACAACTAAAATTTACAATCATGTGGCAGTATAAATTTAAAAATTACAGTTCGTACACCTTGACAATCAAGATAGTCTGAAGTACAAAAAAGTAAATTGCCCTTTAACTGAATTACCTTTTTAAAATATCAGGCCTGCTAGGATCTACAAAAAAAAAAAAAAAAAAAAAAAAAAAAAAAAAAAAAAAAAGAAAGAAAGAAAAGAAAGAAAAAGAAAACAAAAGTTTCTGGTGTTCAAATACCTTCTGTAGATGTCATCTGCTAGTGAATAACAAGTGCAGGTTCCTAAGATTCCCCCACCCCCACCCCTATAGACAGAGCTCTTTACATGGAAATGTTAAGAAAGAAAAAAAAAAAATCCCTGATAACTTCTAGGGGATTTACTGATTTTTGAAAGAGTGTGTTGTTTCCCTTTGTTTCAGATATGAGGCACAAACTTCTGAATTTAAGCTCTGTAAGGCATAGTAAAAACCTCCAATTTACAAATAAGGAATTCTCTATGGGTTGGAACTGCCGCATCAAGCAGAAACAAAAATAAGGAAAAAAAAAAAAAAGGAAAAATTATCTGTAAACTGGTACACTGCAATGTGTTATGTGAGTCATGAAATGGCTGCTTGCCTTGGTATGCTGAAGAAAGGTTTCTGTGTTTTGTGTTTTTGTTTTTCAATAAGACATGCCCAAGTCACCATAAAACTCGCCACAAGCCTCCATTACCTAGAGCATCAACAACAGGAGTCCAGTGGCACACGCTTAGAGCAATCACAATAGAATAGAAAGCATGAGTAAACTTTGTTTTTATACAAAACTGAAAAGAATCCCTTCCCGCCCCTCGCCCCTTCAATAAAACCCCAAAGAAACAACAACAAAAAATCCTGTCGCTTCGATTGACTAGTGTGGATACAATTAGGTTTCTATGCCTCACTGCAGCTAGGGTGATCAATTTTTTCCTTTCTCAAAAGAAGGGATCCTGTCATGCACCCTAGGATAAGCAGCAAAGCCACAAACCTCAATTCTGCATAGCAAATTCCATCCCAACTTCATAAAGACAAATATAACAATCTTTCCCTGTTTTGCTCAGCTTCTTCGAGCTTTGAGATCAGGTTTAATCGACTACATCTACTATAGCTCTATTAAATAGAATATCTTGATTCCCTAAAACTGTAACACTTATGATCTTGTGATGAGGTTTTCTCTATACACACTGTAGGCCTTCAAATGTTGCTGTTTACTTTTTTTGTTTTGTTTTTGTTTTTTTGTTTTGTTTTTTTTTTTTTGCTGCACCAAATTTAAGATCGCCCTTTCAGGCAAGCAGTGGTCTCTAGCTGTTAAAACATTTCCTTAGTGGATCACAATAGCTTCTAAAACTGCCTTTCTCTAATAAAGGCCATCAGAGAGGTAATACTAAACTGTGCATTTGCCAAATAAGAATATGAATTGTATAAAAGCTCATATTCCAATCCTAGGTCAAATGGCAAAAGTTCTACAAAGTTGGTTTCCATGTTTGTATAAAAGCTCCGACTGATTTTATGTATTTTGCTATGAAATTACCTTTGGGTCTTAGAATCAGTATACCTCTACTCAGGAATGTGCAAATGATTTTATACAGCACGATGCTAGTACCGCTCTGTACGATAGTAAGGTTTTTGTTTTTTTCTTCTTTTCTAAATGGAAAAAAATATCCCTAGTCAGAAATAAACTGACAAATTTACATTCTCCTCTCTTAAAAAAGTAAATAAAATAACATTATTCAAAATGTGAATTAGCTATAAGACATACAATACAATTACATAGATACATATCAATACAGCACATTCAATCTGCCAAAAAAATTAATGATTACAAAGCCAGTATGGATGCTGCAATATCAAGAGAGATGTATGTACAACGATTAGAGCATTCGTAATTGCACTATACCTACAGGCAGTCTGTTAATTAAATTACAGGTGCTTTCTGAGTAAAGAAAAAAAAAAAAGTAACCCATGTTGTTTGAGGCTGGGAGAATTAAAAATGAGAACATTTCATTACTATTCAGTAACTTTGGTACTCAAAAGCTGTTAATTTTCTCCCTCCCCTTTGTTATTCAAAAAAGTGATTTATATGGATGTTTAGACTAGTGCCCAATGGTACTACTGAGACCAGAGTCATGGCCTCATGCTAACTTCCCAGCAGCTTTAAAACAATCATGATTTCTTAAATCACATCTCAATTTAGGCTGCTTGGCAGAAGTTCATGATACATGTGCTGTATTTTTTGCATGTGTTGAAAAATTGCACATGTAGAATTCCAAACATCTCTCTTAAGAGGTTCAGTTACAGAGATACATGTTCAACGGAACACTGAGAGGTTACTTTTAAGTCCACAAAAATTCCTTAAGTTCAACTCAATCAGTCACCAGTTCAAGAAGATCCTGAAGGAGATAAACCAGCAGTCACTTTTTTTTTTTTTTTTTTTTTTTTTTGCAATTTAAAGGTGTCAGGATAATACTATCAACCAATGTTCTTGGCAGACTTACTTGAACTTAAAGGACATAAGAGCGAGTAAAACTGGCTTCCAATAACAGACATGAGCAGATTTCATGATAAACCACACACGACACTTTTCTACAGTGCTGATCTGGGACACTCAACGTGGGACTGGACACTAAGCCACGTGATCTGAAGGGCAAAGAAAAGAATGGACCATGAGCATCAGATTTACAGTTACCGATCATTTGGCAACTGATAGATTCTCTCAGCCAGTCATCTTCAGCCTCACAGTCTTACTCTCTTACATTTAAGATGCTGGCTTTTATTTTTGAAGTTCTTAATTTGTTTTGCAAAAAGCCAGCTTTGGCAACACATACCCATAATAAAAAAAATATTTAAAAATTGTGGCCCAAATGCAAAGGAAAAAATAAAAAAATGTTGGAACCAAAAAACAAAAACAAAAATGAAAAATAACCTATGAAAAGGTTCTGGGTAGCAGCCATTGGGGCAATGTAGTGTCTGTTGGCATGTTTTTTGGCATCTGTGATTTAAAGAAAAGGTGTGTGTTGGGGGGGACATTCAGCAGGGAAGGGAGAAAGAACAATGGCACATGGATTTCAAAAGAAAGGACTCCTTCTGTGTGTCTTTGCCCATGCCCTCGAACTTCTGTGCATTTCTCTGAGCAATCATGAACTATGCCTGAAGGTCAAAACTCAAAGAAATGATGCTTAACTGTTTGATGGGCATCCATTGTCCCAGTCCAGTTAGACGAGACAATATATATACACATATATATATATATGTATATATAAAAGAAACACTAGATGTGTATCCAGAGCAATACATTGAAAACCATAGTAGTAATACATGTAATCCTTCAGCAAAAACTACAAAGTGTTAGGTTAAGCTGATGTAGGATGGCTTAAATCGAATGACATTGTCCTGACTGTATCATTCGAGAGAAAAACTTGACCAAGAATAGAACTAGGATAAAGGCCATTGTAACCTGGGGGAAAAAAATCAGGAGGGAGGTATGGATTAGGAAAGGGGAAATCAGTTTTGTTTTGCTCAATAGAAAAGAAAGAGAGTAAGAGAGAGAAAGAGAGAAACGACTCTTATCTTTGTGAGTGCATGACTGAGAATTTAAAATACATTGAGTCACAAGGTTTTGCCTAAAAAAAAGATAGAGAGGAAATGTGCTGGGACTGTACTTCAGCATCCTCTGTTTTTCCTCTGAATAGTTTAAATAAAATCATAATATTTACTATAAACTCTGTGGACACGCTCACACAGAGTCCAGGACGGCAATAAATTAGTATTATGCAAATTGTTTTCCACAGAAATACAGTCCCTCTTGTATATCTTCAATAGCCCACCAGGGAAGGGAAGGGCAGGTTTCTGGGAGGCACGATTAGACCAGATTGTACTCCTTCAGGTTCAACTGGAGGATGGTGTCCTTGACTGCGGCAAAGACAAAGCGGATGTTCTCGGTGTCTGTGGCGCACGTGAAGTGGGAGTAGATAATTTTGTCACTGTCTGGGTTCAGGTCCACGAACATCTTCAGGATGAATTCTCGAGCTGCCTGTGCATCTCTCTGGGGTCCTGTTAGCCAAGGGCAGAGAGGGACAGTTTGTTAGCTGATCCATTAATTCATCTGGCCATCATTCATTCAATAAATACTTATTGTGTAATTGCCAATGAGGACTAAGCCACACTGCAGATGTGATCTGTTATAATTATGTTCCCTACCACTACTGTGTGCAATCTGTTGTTACATCACTTGCCTGTCCATCTGTGCATCCACCTGCCCGCCCATAAAACGTGGACAGGTGCAGACAGAAGATGACTTGAAGTCTAGGCTTCAAGTTTATTTTTCACTCTGATTTTCTGGTTGATAGGGAGCCACTGCAGACTCTTCAGGAGGAGAGTGACTGCTTACTTCTGTTACACTGAATTAACTGATACATAGGTGCACATACAAAAAAGATGCCTCAGACTCTCTCGTCACTTGTCCCCTAAAGACCCAGCATCATTGTGGATTATCTAATGTTCTTCAGACTGAAATCTCAGAACACCTGGTTCCTTATGGTCAAGGCCATCTGTAATAGTCCTTTGCAGTCTTACTTCTATAGACTTCAGGGGTTTCTGAGCACACTACATTTACACAGCATTCAGTTCACCATGTGTGATGAGTAAAAAATTGGTTTGCACTTTATTACATTTATCTGGGTTCTCTTGTGTACCAAGCATTGTTGTAGACACTTTGAATAAGAACTGTGTTATATGTATCAGGATAGAAAATTAGACAAATAATTGTGCAATGGACTCTAAAATATGACACCAAAGCAGAGGCAACAAAGGAAAAAACAGATTAATTGGACTTCATCAAAATTAAAAGCATTTGTGTATCTAGGGACATTATTAAGAAAAGGAAAAGACAACCTAGAAAATAGGAGAAAATATATGCAAATCATATCTGTGATATGAATTTAGCATCTAGAATATATAAAGAATTGCTACATCAACAAAAAGGCAACCTGATGAAAAAAATGGGCAAAAGATTTGAATAGACATTTCTTCAAAAGAAGCTATAATACAAATGACCAAAAAACACATGAAAAGATGCTGTTTTGTCATTCATCTAGGGAAATCACGAGATCACCTTCCCATTTACTAGAATGGCTATAATTTTTTAAAAGGTGGAAAATAACTATTGGTGAAGATATGGAGAAGTTTGTACACTTCAGCACTGGTGGTGTGTATGTACAATGGTGCAACCATTGCTAAAAATAGTTTGGTGGTTCTTTAAAAGGCTGAAGAGAAAATTCCCTTGTAATCCAGAAATTCTACTTGTAGGTACGTAGCCAAAGGAACTGAGAGAAGAGTCTCTTACAGATCAATGTTATGGCAGTATTAGTCACAACAGCCAATAGGGAGAAAAAACCCAAGTGTCCATCAGCTGATGAATGGTTAAGCCAAAAGGGGTATATCCATACAATGAAATATTATTCAGCCATAAAAAGTAATGCAGTTCTGATAAATGCTATAAGATACATGAACCTTGAAAATATTTTACTAAGTAAAATAAACCATAAAAGAACAAATGCTGTTCTTATAAGAGGTACTTCGAATAGGCAGATTCAGAAAGACAGGAAGTGAAATAGGGATTACCAGAGACTCAGGGAGAGGGCAATGGGGTATTACTGCTTAACTAGAGTGGTGAAAACATTTTGGGAATACTGATGATGTTTGCATAGCATTATAAATATAATTGGTTCCTTGGAATCAACTGGTGCCTTGGAATGTTCCCATAGTATTGTAAATGTAATTGGTGCCATCTTGGTTGGTTAAGATGGGGAATATACACATACACACACACACACACACATAGTATTTTATCAGAATTTAAAAATTAGTAATTAATATACTAAAAGCTATTAATTATAAACTTTGAATGGGTTAATTATATCTTGTGTGAATTTTATCTTAATAGTTTTTAAAGGCTTATTTAAAATTCTGATAAATATATTACTTTAAAACTTATTGTTGTAAATTAATAGCAACAGCAATACACAACCACCTTTCAAGTGCTGAGCACATCTTATATCCATCTTGGTGCCACTACATGTCTGTGTTTCTCCCAAGTTTTGCAAGTTAGTTCTATAACAGCAAGAAGGCAGTAATGCTCATGATACCTTCCTTCCTGTTGGGCAAGACCCTCCTAGGAGTTGCAACTTAGTTTTTTTCTATAAATATTCGTGTTATCCACTGGTTAAGATAAAGAAAACTCTTTGAGAACTCTGAGAACCTGACCACCATTTCCAAAAAATGCATCCTAAGTTTCAGACAGTCACCTTCAAAACGTGTTTCACACAAGGGACTCACTACTCTGAGTGAACTGTGAAAACAAATAGATTTGTCTCATTTGTACAGTTAACAAAACTAATGTCTGAGTTTTTGACTCAGGGGTCCAGAATTGAAATATCTGTAAGTAATTCAAAGGCTGGCATCACATGAAATAAAAAAGTGCCCCAAATTAGTACTAGGGATGAACTCAATGGCATGCATGCCAATGCTTGCATACTCACATGCTCACATACACACAAGCCCTAATTAAAAATAACATTTTGTATATAATACTTATATATAATTTAAATGTTTATGGATATATAAGTATTTAATATTCTATCTTTTCAATGTACTATACAGTTAACTTACTAGTTCCAGAGCAGTACTAAAAAATATACAAAAACTTAAATGTTTAATATTTGAAATCTTCAGATTTCAAAGCAATCACATTGAGCACATATTAGAAGGATAATGTTCATAGATTGTTGGAGCAGAAGTCCATCATTTTCATTAAAACACTGTGACTTGTGGCTGATCTACATGATTTTGTACTTATTCTATTTGGGAAGGAAGGAACTATATATATATTTTTTTCTTTTTTATTTACCCTAGAGAATACTGGAACTAGAATCAAGTTTGTTGAGATGCACTGGAGTGTGTTATGTTTTTAAGCATAAATTATGTTATTTGAATAAACATAAACTACAAAGAATGTATTCTAGCCATCATACTAAGAACAGGATTCCAGTCTCCATGAATTATTTTGCAATTCAAGCCCATGTGGAAATCATAATTTCCCATCCAGAAGGGAAATACAGAAATGGCATTCATTATGATTAAGACCTTGTAAGTGCAGAAATGTGGAAGTGTGAAATTTATAATACTATAAACATGCTCATTATGAAAACATCCCTGCAGAGTGGACCTAGATTTTTTTCAGTCTTCACTTGTCTAACAGGGGCTTTGAGGCTCATGAAAGGACAACTGGTTTGCTTTGAGACTAACAGTCTTCTTTTTCCGTGGCCACACTTCCGATGGCGATTATGTGTATACTGTGGGAGGTTAATAGGAGGAAATATCAGATTTCAAAACATTCACAATGGACACATATGAGAAGGAAAATGCTCACAATGATGTGGAATCTGGGGATTAGTGGACAAAAAAGATTAAAGGGATTAGAAGATGTGGCAGAGAGAAATAAACATTTCTGCAAACACCCGTCACAGAAAATGTTCTCTTGCAGAACAATCAACTACCATGTAGTGTGGCTTTGCCTGTAACCGCTCAGCAGCTTGAGTCTCAGGGGATTTAAGCTCAGTGGATGGGCAGTGCTTACCTGTCCCTTATGTAAGCACATCAGGAAAACAAGCCACTAGGCCAGGTTACTATGTGTGGTACTGTGTGGAGCAGTCACTATGCACTGATTCTCATCAAATTCTGAGGGGGGAAAATTAAGACGACTTTCCTTCTGGTGTGTGAGGAAAGCACATATGTTTAGGTCTATACCATGAGCTTCACGCCCGTATTAGTTAGGTAAATCTTGTATTTAATGGTGAAGGATTCAGTCTCAGGCATCAGGACTTGCTTCCAGGATAGTGGCAAGTGAAAAGGAGTAAAGAGAAAATGCTGTCTGGACTGAGAATGTATTCATCTTAAAAAGAACAACAAAGCACAAAGAAACGTGTATGTGAAGAAAGGATGTGAACAGACCACTAACAAAAAAGGGCACGATCTCTAATACTTGGTAACATCTGCAAACACGTATATTTCTAATTCACAAACCTTTAGATTCTTACATAGATTTGAAATGGGTATATCTCATTAAACATCAAACATATAATATTTCCCTTTTATGAGCCAGGGCTATATCAAATGCAGGTGGGATGAAAAGATGACTAAACCTCTACGTTAGTGTGTTTGTATCTTCATAGAAAGCTACGAAGCTGAAGTTATTCTCAGTTTTAAAAGAATTATTTTCCAGGGAACTTTCAGAAGTACAAATACACTGTTGAACTGATGTCCATCAAGATATCTTCTGGTGATAATGTAAACTTAAAAATAGTTTGTTCTCCTATTGTTACATACAATTGGTACTTTGGGGTTTGGCTCTTCTCTGTGCCAGGTTCTGTGCTGAGAGATTTACATATGACTCCATTCAATCCTTTTTTACTCAGGAAGAAACTGAGAAGTAGTTAAATAAACTTGTCCAAAGCAACATTGCCAGTGAGTGGCACAGTTGGAACTCTGAGACATTTGAAGCACATGCTCTTAACTGTCTGGACCAGGGCTTGGCAAATACTCTGTGAAGGGCTGAGACTGCATATTTTAGGCATTTGCAGACCATTTGATCTCTGTCACAATTACCCACTTCTGCAGTTGCATTGTGAAAGGAGTCATAGGAATATGTGTAGGTGTGTCTCAATAAAACTTCATAAAAACAGATGGCAGACCAAAGCTTGCCTCTTCTAATCCAGACTCAAGCTTTTACAGGGCAGTGGCTGGACATGCATGTACTTGATCGATCAATCAACAAGTGTTCCTCAGAGTGGTTGGGCACGAGTTAATTCAGTCTAGTTGTGGAAGGCAAAATCTACTTCCAAAAGTGAAGTAAATAATGCAAAGTCATATGAGTACTAAAGTGGGTACTATAGATTCTAAGAGCTACATCAAGAGTTTAAGGACAGTTAATATTGCTATATAGATGGTAGAACTTCACTAGGCCATGAAGTTCCCCAGAACCAATGTTTCCAGAATATTCATTGTGTAAGGCATCATGCTAAATGTCACATATATGATATTTATTATAGTGTATAAAACAATCCCATGAGTTTGGTCCAAAGGCCCAGCAAATCAAGTGACTTTGATTATAGTTCTACAAATAAGAAGTGTCAGAATTGAGACTTGAACTTGAGTAGATTCAGATATGGGCTCTTGACCACAAAACTGTGTTCATGCCCCAGACAAAGGCAGAGGTGGGTCATAAAAAAATTGAAAGGAGAGAAAACTATAATGATTGAGAGACAATTGGTCAAAACTACTGAATTACTCCTTCCTCTTATCTGGTTATTTTAAAACATGTGAGAAGTTGTTTTCTTTTATCTGTAAATTTTAGTATTAGGGAACACAATGTGTTGTGTCATTACAAGACAGAGCAATCAATAACTCGTACTTCAACAATTACAGGCTCTGCAGCAATAGTGCTCAGCAGTGTGCTAAGTCTTGCCTGGGTACTGGCAGACACTACTCATCCGCAGTTACAGGCTGCCTGAACAGGGTCAACTTACCATCGTATTCTGGGAAGTAGTCAACTAGGTGGGAATACATAATTTTCTCCTCTAGAAGATCTTTCTTGTTTAAGAACAGAATAACTGAGGAGTTCTGGAACCAGGGATATGTGATAATTGTTCTAAAGAGTGCTTTGCTTTCTTCCATTCGGTTCTGGAAAAAAAAAAATCAGAAAAAACAAGGAGTGAATTACGTGACAACTCAATCTGTGAGTCTGTTATTTTGGAAGTTCAATTCATCTTCTGAATACATCCCATTTTTATAACCAAGAGATGAGCTTGTCAGGACTTATATGCAAATAATTTGTGACAAACATTGGTTGTTTTCATTATGCCAACTCTCAGACTGACAAGCAGAAGAGAATAAAAGTTAACAATATCTGGTGAAATAACTTTTAAGTTTGAAAGAAAAAATCAAAGTCTAGACAATCATGTTGTATCTGATATGTAGTCATAAATTTTCACCAACATTTATTCATTCGTGACCCAATACTTAAGATCTGAATTTAGAACTAAATACCAGGCTTGATTTTGCATTCCCTAAACTATATTTATTTGAAGCCTCACAATTTATTTAAAACATTCAAAACAAAGTTACTTCTTTGCCCAAAGCACATCTGTATTTCTAAATTATTCCTACTAGAATTATATATATTTATATATATGTGTGTGTATACACATGCATACATAAAAATATACACCTATATTTCCCTTGATAAGTAACACATGGAGAAAGTATTTTAACACCATACATTTCCTGTTTATCAATGCACAACATTTTCTCTTTGTGTTTCACTATAATTTTTGTACACAATTGTGGAGATGCACAGAATAATCACCTGGAACTACAAGTCTTAATATTTCATACTTTTAGTGTTTGTGAGAAAGTATCTTTACCTGAGGTTATACTTTAAAGTTTACATTGGTAATAGAAACCTTAAATGGATAGTTAAGGAAATTAGTTAGTCTGCTATGTAGAAATGAAGATACTCATCAAGGCTACTCCTGAGTCAAAGCACTCTTAGGAGACCACCAGCCAAAAGCTAGTGAGTCTCACAGCTTCTTGCTAATCTGCTTACCACTCTTCCTCTCAGACACATTCACCTACATCATTCCCACCCTCTGGGCATAGGTTTGGGGAATTCCTCTTTCTGTGAGGATTTAAGAGCCATGATGCATGGACATGCCTCCTCCTGGATACACTGTTAAGATTGCCCTTCCCAATCACCTTCCTTTGTTCTACATGTGATGACTGAGCTTTCTCAGAAATGAAAAAGACTGTCTGGAACAGAGTCCACATCTGCTGCTAAAGGGTGGCTCTGCAGTTTAAGCCAAAGTACTGAGTCCCCTGCCATGTGGGCTGGTTCAGGTCTGGGTCAGAGCCCAGGCCTATGGCATAAGAAGCTCCCCTCCCATTGGGTCAGTCAACTCTCGGACTTTTGCTGGGAACTGTGGAACAGAGAACTTTGCCTTCCTGGAGAACATGGAAGAGAAGTGACATAGCCTCAGAAGCCACATTGAAACTGAGACATCAGTTTTGTCTAAGCTGGCCCTCCTCACCTGATTCTAACAGTTCATATAGACCTAGTGTTGTCTTTGGATTTTCTAGTAATATTAGTCGGTAAGTATCTTTTCTGTTTTAAGCTAGTTTGAGTTCTGTTCATCCATTTTTTCTTATACAAAATACTGGATACATTCCCCTTCCAACTTGTATAAGGGAATGAATGAATGATATTTCAGGGATGACCATTAAGACTGGGAGCTTGAGCTATTGCTATTTTCTGCTCAGATTTTTCCCTTCTACTGGAGGATGTGTCCCAACTTTCATAGTGCAGGGCTACAAGGACCCACATACCCTCTGACTCTCTGACTGTCTTCCAGGAAACCTCTGGGAAATTCATTCACCAAGTGCAATTTTCCAAATACTATGTCTTACTCATTTTTCCTGTAAAGCATGCCAATTTAAATCAAGATGAACAGGCACACTTTTTCAACGCAGCACCTTACAAAAATAAGTAAAGTTGATTGTCACCAATTTCTTTGAACTTTTGACTTTGTGTCCATGATTGCTTAAATGATTAAACACTGATGAAACAAGCGTGCTGATGTAGTGAAAGGTTGCTTCATGGCTCAAGGGACAGGGTTTATCTCCCTGAATATATTTCTATTTTACATAAGTGACAAGCATAGCCTTTTTAAAAATGATACAATGTGACTTTTGACACAATACCTTTATTTATTTTTAAATTTTTTATGTGGTGCTGTGGATCAAACCCAGTGCCTCACATGTGCTAGGCAAGTGCTCTATCACTGAGCTACAACCCCAGCCCATACATAGCCTTTAAATATGTTTTTACTCTCTATATATCTTTTACTGGTCATCACAACCAGTGGTAAAATTTTAAGGCATGGAAATGATATTATCTGACAAATGATACCTCTTAGCTTCAGGTTTCATAGGCTGAATATTTTGGTAATGAAGAAGAACAAAGTCCCTAATAATTGAACTAATTAAGAAGAATCATCTAAAGGAAATTAGACAGTGACACCGCTGATGGGAGAATTAATATTCCTTTTTTTCTTATGGCTAAAGAAATTCTAGATAGCTGTTTTGCAGGCTTTGAAGAAACCTGGTTTAAACGGTGGTGTGCACACCCTGGCATCTACAGTGAGTCCCCATAGAAAGACTCATCGCTGTACTGAGCTTCCAGAAGTGGGTGATGGGCTCCAGGGGAAAGGCCCACTCTACCTTTTGCTGGAATCCTTCCAGGGTAAGTGGCTGGAACCTAGGCAAGGCAGGGCCAGGGGTCCTGACTGCATCAATACAAAAGAAGGTGCCTTTTAAGTCTCTGATTAAGTCAGTCTCTAGGGGGGTCGGTTGGAAGGTGGACTTGCACTAGCTTGTAGGACAGTGGCCAGGAGAATCTCTCCTGAGCCCAGCACTGTGCCCCAGAGACAAACAACCTAGGGGCTTTGTGAGGCTCAGTGTTCAGTGCAGCTGTGCCCAAAGCCACCCTGGAGGCAAAGTCCGCTTCCCACCTGCTGTAGCCAGGCATGTACTTGGAGATTACTCCAGGATATTTTCCTGTTCACCATGTTCTGGGTAGACTGGGGCTTGAGAATACTGGAAGAAAGCTACAGAGAAAAGGGGGACAACTGCTGGTGGCATCAGCATCAAGCAGCCTTTAATCAGCCCTATAAAATGGACCTTCTGAAGGTGGTCCAGGATCTGGTGATTTTACCAGCCCTGCAGGTGATGCTGATGGCCACTGATCTTTGTGACACACTATGCTAAAGACCGGCTTTGCCAAATGTCATTTTGAATCACCTGGGGATCCTGTTAAAACAAGGATTCTTACAGCATTTTTCTTTTTTCTTCTTTTTCAGTACTTGTGATTGAACCCAAGGGTGTGCTTTGCCATTGAGCTATATCCTTAGTCCTTTTTTTTTTTTTTTTTTTAAATTTTGAATTTTGAGACTGGGTCTCAGGTTCTTCCTAAGTTGCTCAGGTTAGCTGGAACTTGTGATCCTCCTGCCTTGGCCTCCCAAGGCACTAGGATTATAGGTGTTTGCCACTGTGACTGGCAGCATGGGGCATTTCTCAAAGGCTCCTGGGTAAGACAGATGCTGCCACCATAGTCACCCTTCCACCTGAGGTAGAAGGTATAGAAAACTTGCTGAGCCTTGATAACAAAGAGAAAGGCGATGGTCTACCCCATTCTCCTAATAAGCAGTCCAACTTGACACTGATACATCAACGAGTGTCTGAGTCCTAAAATACAATTCTAATCGTGTTGGTTTCATTTTTTTTCTGCAAAAGCTACAATGCTTTCTTCATGCTATGTGATATGTTTTTCATTCTGCAGTGAAAATTCCTTATGCTAATCCCCAGAATATTTACAAACTGATATGCTCTGTATCAAAGCCTTGGATTAAATCCTAAATGGATTTGCACAATGCCTCACAAGGTAGTGGAACATGCAGAGCGTGAGGCATAATCTCCTCTGCAAACGGCATGTCCTGGGGGACTCTGTGGCACTTGTTCTTTAATAATTTGCCAGGCCATGAGGTTTTGAAGAAGAAAACAAAGGAGCAATGCACAAGACACATGTGTGACCAATGGTTAAAAAACACGGAGTTTTTTCTTCACTTTGAAGATAGGCAGTCTGAGGGGGTGGTACTAATCTCATACTCTCTTTTCTTAGGATTTTAATAGCTGGGAAATGAACAAGAGGATCCGAGAAGATCCTAGTAAAGACTTTACTATTCCAAATACAGGCCTCCCTGTTAACAGGATGGCCTGGGTCCAAGGTGACTTCCAACTGCTGTCACTGGACCCATCACTTTTCCTGAGCCCAATGAGGGATGGCCTCAGCACAGGCAAGAGAGCTGTAGCAGGGAAAGAAAATATTGGGGGCAGGCGGGGGGGGGGCGGGTAACAAAGAAGGTCCTGATGGGTCTGTGCCCTGCTCAGAGAAGGGAAACCAAAGGGGGTCATAGGACCAAAGAACAAGCCACATGTGAGACACCACAGGGGTCTAAATGGTCTCTGTTAAGTCATCTGTCTCAAAAATGTGGCCATGGAAATGTTAAACTTATCCAGCCCACACTGAGAGGTAAGTCACTTGTTCCATGGGTGGGAACCAGCAAGTGGGAAGCACTAAACCAGGAAGAAGCACTGATATCACCCCTAGCTATGGCAGGATAGTCAGGCTCCTTACATGGAATTCCAAGTAGGAAGATGTAACCCATGAATAGCCTCCCGTGAAGAGTCTGATCAGAAAGCCCTGATCAAACCATGAATGAGGTTCTTACACCTCTAATTTTTAGTAAATCAATTCTCAAGTGTTCTAACTACAAGAAACTACTGTTGTTTAATGCAATCTCCTGCTGACACAAGACTGACTAACACTGCCTACAGTATAAAGCCCAAGTTCCAGTTTGGTACTCATAGCTTGGCACAGTCTAACCCATGTACACCTTCAAATGAGCCCCTATACCAAGGCTTTCTTCTCCATTTGTCATTTAAGCAAGACTGCACTTCCCTGCCTGGGCCTACGATGCTGACCCCACTCCTCATCTATCAAGGCCCAGGTAAGCTGACTTCCCCAAGCAGCCTTTCCTGAGACTCTGGGGTTCACATTCTCTCCCACCCACTGTCTATTTTGTTATGTCTAGTTTGCCCACCATTCAGTGGGATGTTTGTTGCAAGCTGGGCATGAGTGTTGACAACACAGTCCCTGTCCTGTAACCAAAGAGAGGCATGCCGACATGTCACTCCGGGTCTACATGGTGGGTGGTCTGTAGCAGTAACAGAGGAGGTTTAGGTCACATAGGAAAGACTGGACTGGGAGTGGGTTAGGAAAGACTTAAAAACAAGGGCATTTTTGAGTTGAATCTTGACAAACGAGTGAGATTACAAGCAGGAAATAAGAATAAAAGCAAAGGAAAATTCAAATCTATGGCCCTTTGAAGGGACCTGTGAAATTCTGAATGAAAAGGTTTGCCAGGGCTTCTGATCTCTGGAACTTGTGCATTAAATAAGAAAACTGTGCTGAGAATGGGAAATATTTCTTCTTTATTTGCATCATATGGTAGGGGTAGGCAAGGCATAAACATGCTAAGTTTCATGAAG
This sequence comes from Sciurus carolinensis, assembly GCF_902686445.1. NCBI lineage: Eukaryota > Metazoa > Chordata > Mammalia > Rodentia > Sciuridae > Sciurus > Sciurus carolinensis. The sequence continues at coordinate 78,365,857 of NC_062226.1, forward strand.
AACACATGGGCCCAGCCTGTGTGGCTCCTAAAACAACCTGTCAAGCCCGCAGTGCTGTTATGTTTTCAATGCCAGGAGAGTGTATCAGAAAGTCCTGCTGGACCACTGGAGTGTGGCACACTCAGATGCAACGATCAGCCCTCCCTTTGGCTCAGATGCAAATGTACCTTTTCTGATCCCAGTGGACAGGGACCCAAGACCCCAACTAGAACATAGCTTTTCTCAGGCTACGGTCTGGGCCAAAGCTCTGCATAAAAAATTACCAAAGGGCCTACTGGGGTGTTTCATGTCTGTATTTTGTAGCTCTGCTACCACAGAGAACTCAGTTTTGCTCACAGGCTATCTTTCTTTAGCCTTCTCTCTGTCAAGATGGTTCTTCCCTCTGTCAAAAGCCAGAATTAAACTAGAGAACTGAGCATCCATTTCAATAACTTCTGCAACTCCTTATTAGCTTGCCAATAAACACATGCTCTTCTCACAAAGCTCACTCATTTTTTAAAACAAAGAGCAAATTTAGACTGAGACACTTAATTCTTTTACCTCACCTATCTGCCTGCATCTTTGATGAACCACAGTGAATCATATTCCCTAAAAGATGTCGAATGCAGTAGCTCTTAAATGCAAAACTAGACACTGAAGAAAAAAGCATGCAGATTGTCAAATCTCATCACTGAGGGCTGAAGTCATCTATTAGTTGTATCAAAATCATCATTTGTAGTTAAACAAACTTTTAATAATTTTAAAAGTTCAAATCCTTAACAAGGAATTAGAAACAAACTCTGTCAGGTATTTATTTCATTTGCCTATGTGTACTCAGAAGATAAATGCAACAACTCAAAAGGCAAATTACTCCAAGGCCTGATGAAAAAAATTTGCAAGCCTGGTATTTTGCATATTCCTTTCCTTCCCAGATTATTCCTTATTAGTTTACTGTATTTGACTTTGAATCTTCAAAAGGATCACACTGTTATGTGTCCTATCTGATGTCAACACCAGGGAGAGTTCAAAACATGCTCTGTGCCAAACTCCTGTTGGGGGTGGGGATGGAGAGGGAAAAGGAGGTGAGGAGGGAAGAGGAAAAAGTCCAGGAATTCATAGGAATCTGCTGTCTGAAAATGTGCTGCAGATAATCTGGCAGAGAAGATGCTGATGTGGCAGCAGAGTCCAGAGGTAAAGGGCTAAGTCTATGAGGTAGGGGGCTCATTTGATACATGGCTGTGTCTCAAAGACTGTGTGACTTGGGCAAGTGGCTGAGCATCTCTGAGCCTCAATCTCCTGGTATCTCCCACGGTTTGAGAGGACAGAATGAGACAAAGCATGCCAAAGCACCTTGCTTACGATCTGGGCACACGTAGCCTTTCAATGGTAGCCACAATCACTAATGGCAAAATTACTAGGTAAAAACTTCTTGGTGAGGCCATTTGCTTACCTCAAGTCTCTGGGCAAACAGTACAGCCAGTGAAATCTTCTCATTCTCTGGAATTGCACATAGTTAATCTACCCATTACTTTAAGTCGATTGATAAGAAATTGGAAAGTTGCCCGGCTCTCTGCTAATGTCACTCACATGAAGAATGCTTCTTCCTAAGATTCTCCACGTATTATTGGGGAGTATCTTCAAAATCTCTAGAAGTGCTCAAAATTTTCAACTCCAGAGCAAACCAAGAAAATACACATATTCGATAAGTAGAGCAGTTGGAATGAGAAATAATTAAAGATAGTTTTCTAGCTGTCCCATTTCTGCTAAACAAATCAGAAAACAGGAATAGACAGGATAAGGACATCAAACTCAGCTGGACACATAATCGTTTCCTTGATAATTTTCTTAGTCTTGCAAATCACTGCAAGTAATTATTTGAGATCAAATTTGGCATACTTTCTAGGCTTGAAGACAGCTCCGGAAGGTTTTAATACTATAGTTTCTGCATATGATTCATGTATTCTACTTGCACAGGATGTTTAGAGAAGCAAAGAAATAGAACTTATTTGCCTGACACCTCCGGGTCTAAGGTTTCTAGGCAAAGATGAGGTCACCAGTGAGGCCCTCATAAAATGAACTGGTATAAGCCAGAGTGTATCATAGGAGAAAAATGAGAGAGGAAAAGAGAGACTAGATTGGAGGGAGGGGGTTGAGGAGAATCTGAGGAGAGTGGAGAGTTAGAACAGGAGTAAAAGGAAACAAGACAATGTATGTTCCTCTGATGTGGATACCCAGTCCTAGAACTTAGAGAAGAGAGGGCCCTTCTTTTAAATATTTTCTGGTATTCTAGTTCAGTCAAGTGACCAACTAACATCTTCCTTTCAAAGTATATTTCACAGCACATCAATCTTTATACTTAGCAATTCTCCTGAGTGCCATATGCTTACATATCAGTGATCCAAAGTCTTTCCTTAATTCCTTCTCTTTTCTCTTGACACTCCTTACTCATTGAGTTGGGATAGATGTTTAACACGCTAAGTATATATGACATCAACTTTTCAACCCATGCACTTTCCCTTCCATCCCTGTTTTTCATCCACACCCATTATTCTGTGCCATCATCTTGGGGCACTTCTGATCATGAGACAGACCATCACCTCTTTGCTCTCTGATATGATGTCTTATGACCAAAGCAACTCTCCCACCGCCATTTTTTTTTTTTTTTTCTGGTACTGCAAATTGAACCCAGAGGCACTTAACCACTGAGCCACATCCCCAGTCCTTTTTATTATTTTATTTTGAGACAGGGTCTTGTAAGTTGCTTAGGGTCTCCCTAAGTTGCTGAGGCTGACTTTGAACTCATGATCCTCCTGCCTCAGCCTCCAGAGTTGCTGGGATTACAGGCATGTGCTACCATGCCCAGCCCTCATCGCCTTTTAAAAATTCCACTGCCATGCTGCAAACTTAAATGGCAGAAGCTGTCACTTTGATTGCAATGTCTCTGATTCCACTAAATACCTAGGGTCAGGTAATATCTCTTAGCTGGTGTGTGGGGAGTCATTTTTTGCCTGAATCTCATGAAAAGCAGGGCTTCCTGTATTTCAAATTTGCCCAAGTTGATGGCCATAATTTGTTTGTTTTCACTGTCACTAATAGGGATTGAAAGACACTTTGCATAATTAACGTAAAGCTTTACCTTAGAGTTTAGTTAGGACAATAACCTTATTCAGAATTCCAACATATCATAAATGTTTTAGGTCCCATTCAAATAAGTAAGATTTATAGAATAAGATTTCAGTAACCAACAAGTGACTGAAGGATGAGGCCAAGGAAACAACTACACAGACCTGTGCAATGTGGCTACTTGAATGAATGGACGTCAGTGGGCTCACTATGTGGAGTTGAAATGTCCAACTTGGTTGGGTAAGCATCTGTTCCCACTGTATCCTAGACCATCTGCTTGCAAAGCAGCTCATCGGCTGAACTCCACTTAGTTAATCTGTTACATTTAGCCAGAACTAGACTCAAATGAACTTAAAACAGATCACAAAGAGGACAATACAGATTATTCCTATAGACACCAGAGAGTCTTTGCTTTCTTAAGCATCACCTGCAGACACAGTGAGCATTTAATGTTGCCTCCAAGGCCCAAGTCAGGTGGACACAAATGCTTTATTGGTAGCCTATGCATTTGGAGCTGTGAAGAACAGTAATGAAAGGAAATGACAGAAAAGTAATTTAAAATTAAATACACTACAGTCAGTGCTAACTCAATTTGAGAAACAGAATGTGTAAATGTTTTTGTACAAACTCTTTAAAATGAACATCAATTCAATGGAACACCACACCCTAAGAATTTGAGTTTCTGAAATTTTGACTCAAACTGAGTATTAATAGCAAGAGCAGCAGCAAAATACAATAAAACAAAAAAACAACTAAATTGTGAAGAGTACATTTAATTGTCTTTACCCAAATTATACTTGTATTAGTATCTACATTAAATACTATCAAAGTTAAATGCTTTCTTCCATTATAAAATTAATACATGGCCATGCAAGAAAAATTTTAAAGCTGAGTAGGAGGAAGGAAAAATTCCCATGGTTGAATTGTCCACATACAACTTTTTTTTTTCTTTTGGTTAAATTTGATTTTCTTCCAATTTTTGGACTATGCATAGTGTAGGGGTTATTTTATGTGAGGGCTGTCTGAGATGATGGGCAGTTATTTGTGTACCTATGTTGTCAATTCAAAAAACAACAGCTACATGTGGCTACTGAACACTTAAAATGTGGCTACCGCAATTGAAATGATTTTAAAATTTTATTTAATTTCAGTTAATGAAAGCAAATACTTAAATAGTCACATGGGGCCTGAACGTACTATATTAGTGTGATTTTAAAGAATTATGAGCCCTGTACATAAAATTTTATATCTTGTATTTTACTCTCAACATTATATTATAGTCAAAGTATTTTTCTGTTTTACAATTCATAAATATTCTAATTGCTTTGTAAAGTTATGGTAAGTGTAACTATAGTACTGTAAAATATTCTGGGAGGTACTATCTTAAGTAGCACCACAATTCACAACTTTGTGAATTAAGATTTTCATAGTTGAAATTTCTTATATAAAAAGGCTTTCAAAGCATTTTGTGAATTTTAAGGCCCCTGATTAAAGATTAAATAGCTTTCTACACCTCATAGTGATGTGTGAACTTGTTCCTTTTACTATTCCTTCTCCAGCTGGAGTTTCACCCTTTCAGAATCTTTTTCATATCAAATTACACGTGGCACAAAATGACACATTAAATGACACACAAGGGAAGAAAAACAAAAGTTCACTGTCTAGGTTTGAATTTCTGAGTAGCAGTCAAGTTGAACATTTCCAATTTATTTGCTAACCTGCAGTATTTTCTCTTTTTGTGGACTGTCTGCTCATGCCTTCTGTCTGTGAAAATTGCTCATTTTTTAAAAACTGGATTAGCACACTGAAGTAATGAATCATTATTTTAGTCTTTCTTACTAACTTGTCATTTTGAATTTGGGATGTTTCAAAGAAGTTATCTGGAGAACATTTGAAATAAGATTAAAATAGATTTGATATTTCTAAATTAGGCCTAAGACTAAAATAGTTTTGATATTTCTAAGTTAGGCCTTTCTAAACTTAGAAAACAGTTCTATTTTATTATAAAAATCAAATTTCAGTTTCCTAGTGGGTTCTTTCCTTACAGCGAGCTCAGTTTCTTATACTAGCTAGCTTAGGGAATATAAACCCCCCGTGAAATGAACTGTGAACTGTCCTAAACTGAACTGAAGTCAACAGCAAGAAGCAAAGCATGTCCTTTTTCTCACTTGTTCATTTTCTGATTCTATAGGTGATGAATTTTAACTTGGTCCATTTGCTGGAGACATTGGATAAAGAGAAACAGAAGCAGAATTTGGGGCTGTGGAGATAAGAGATTAAAAATAGAAAAGGTTTGGATATTACAACTGAGCTAGAAAACCTGGAGACCCAGAAAAGAACTCAGGAAGACTTGACCTATCTACATAAACCAACCATATACAATTGAAAACAGAAAGGTCTAAGTGCAGGGAAAACAGATGAAATGAAATAATTTCAAGCAATTCAGTAAAGTATTTCCTTTATTGACTAAGAATACTTCTATGGATGGGTCAGTGTGACCCTCTGGCCAACATGAAGAGGTGACAGCAGCAGGGTAAGAGCTGGGTTTGTCTAGGGTCTGTATGAATGGCAGTTTTGAGTCTTGCTCGGTGGGGTGCCCTGAGCCTGATGTGTCCCTGCTCCTGTCCTGTACACACTGTACACACTGAAGTTCTTTTCGTTTACTCTTGGTTTCTCATTCCTTTTCTTCTATCCTCCAAAGACTGCAGATCTGTGGCTAGAATTTGCATTAAGAAGGAACAAACAGCAGGTAAAAATGGAGAAATAAGATACTGAAGGACAACAATAAGCAGATAAATAGATCAAATGACAAGAATATTATTAAGAAAGGAGGTGCAGATCTGTTGGCTTAGAAATGTTCTCATTAAGGGCCAACAGATGTGGGCTGGGGTTGTGGCTCAGTGGTAAAGCACTTGCCTAGCATATGTGAGGCACTAGGTTCGATTCTCAGCATATAAATAAATTAATAAAATAGAGGTCTATTAACATCTAAATGTATATATATGCATAAATATATATTATATATATGTATATATATATATTTATACACACGCACACAAAGAGCCAACACAATGGGATAAAATCTTTGTCACTTCTTCCTCAGGGCATTAATATCCAGGATATACAAAGAACTCAAAACTTAACACCAAAAAAAAAAAAAAAACCAAAAAACAAAACAAAATAAAAAACCCAATCAATAAGTGGGCAAAAAAAGAAACTAAATGCTTCTCAAAAGATGAAATATGAATGGTCAATAAATGTCCAACATCTCTACTAGAGAAGTGCAAATTAAAATTACATTGAGGCTGAGCGCAGTGGCGCAAGCCTGCAATCCCAGAGGCTCAGGAGGCTGAGGCAGGAGGACAGAGAGTTCAAAGCCAGCCTCACCAAAAGCAAGGTGCTAAGCAACTCAGTGAGACCCTGTCTCTAAATAAAATACAAAATAGGGCTGGAGATGTGGCTCAGTGGTTGAGTGTCCCCAAGTTCAATTCCTGGTACAAAACAAAAAAACAAAAAAAACAAAACTACATTGAGATTTCATCTCACTCCAGTCAGAATGGCAGTTATCAAGAATACAAGTAATGATAAATGTTGGCCAGGATGTGGGGAAAATGATACACTCATATATTGTAAATTAGTGTAACCAATAGGGAGATACCTCAAAAAACTAGGAATAGAACCACCATATGACCCAGCTATCCCACTTCTCAGTATATATGCAAAGGATTTAGAATAAGCATACTCTAGTAAAGCATCCACATCAAGGTTTATAGCAGCACAATTCGTAACAGCCAAGCTATGGAGCCAATCTAGGTGCCCTTCAACAGATGAATGGACAAAGAAAATGTGATAAATATATATATATATATATATATATATATATATATATATATATATATATATATACACACACAATGGAGTATTACTCAGCCATAAAGAATGACTTTATGACATTTGTCAGAAAATGGATGGAACAGGAGACTATCATACTAAGTGCAAAAAAGCCAGTTCCAAAACAAGTCGAAGGTAGAATGTTTTCTCTGATATGTGAAAGCTAACCCAAAATAAGGGAGTGGGGCTAAAAAAAGAAGAAAGATCAGTGGAATAAACAAAGGGGGATGAAGGGAAGGAAAGAGGGATGGGATAGGGAAAGGCAGTGGAATAATCTGACTGAACTTTCCTATGTACATTTATGAATATACCACAGTGAATCTCATCATCATGCACATCCATAAGACACTATTTAAAACAACAACAACAACAACTTTAAGTAACTAGCAGAAAGATCAGTAGAGTAGAGGGTAAGGAACAGGGGGAGGGAGGAGGGAAAGGGGAAGTACTGGGAACAATTAAAATAAAGTATATTCCATACTTTATATAATCATATCGAAATGAATCCTAGTTATGTATAACTAAAAAGAATTAAAAAAAAAAAAAGGAAGAAGTACAACCTATGCATCAGCTGGGCTTTCCCATTCTCTTGAGTTCTCAAGAGGCCCAGGCCTGAACCATCATTTTGCATACTGTGGAAATCCAAAGCTTCCCATACTTGGAGAACAACCTTCTTAAGGTCCAATCTGTTTCTGGGTTTATAACCCTGGGCCTGATGTCTCCATTTAACATCCAGCTGATGGAGGTATAAAAACCAAGCCAACCTGTGCCTGTTTGTAAGTGTGGTGCTCTTCAGGACTTGGTGCGGGACGAGCCAGCAGATGAGTGCCTCTCACATTCTAATTTTTATGCATGTATTTAAGAATGAGAAAATTTATTAAAAATTCATGTTTAGAAAATTTATAATGTACGACAAAGCACACAAATAAGAAATAATAGTTAAAGTAAGGTCCCCCGATAAATTTGTTATAATATCTTTGAGGTTTAATTCTCTCCTGTCATTTTTCATAATTCTTACTGAATTTGTAAATTTATTTTCCTTTTTTCTTAATTTTATGAAAAAAAATCATCCATTTTCTTTCTTCCCATAGTACATAAGATGGATAAGAAAGGCGTTTCCACTCACTGCTTCATTTTATGAAGAACTAATTTTTTTTGACAAAAAAGCATTAATTATACCCACACAAAAAAACCCCAGCTGATTATACAGTGTTGAGTTTGAAAATTTAAATATTATACTCCAGAGAAGAGTTTTCTTTTTGACTTTTTAAAATTTGTTCTTTTTAGTTATACATGACAGTAGAATGTATTTTGACATATCATAAATATAGAGAGTATAACTTCCCATTCTTGTGGTTGTATATGATGTGGGCAGAGAAGAGTTTTCTTCTCTTTATTCTGAGAAAAATCTACTAAATGTTTTTTTAAACATTTTAAATAATTTTGTTTCTAAAACATCTGCACTATGACTCCATTATTAAGTGGAGCAGTAAGACAAAAAAAAGAAACAAGAGTATCAGTGTTAGCTACTAGGTACAAAAAATGGTATTCTGGGTGTTAGGAAGGAAATGGGAAGATATATTCTAGAAGATGACAACCAAATGCATCAGACTGGTGACCACAGACCATCCTGCAAGGCTTATGTCTGATGCAGACTGCTACTCCCTTGGTGGTAGGAAAGACCCACGGTTCCTTTAGTGATTGATGGATTTGGGTTTTTTTTGTTTTTGTTTTTGTTTTTTGGTTGTTGTTGTTTGTTTGTATGCAGTTAGGGCCTTGCTAAACAAAGATGGTTCAGAAGATAACTCTAAGAAATTTGGGAATAAAACAAACAAACCTGGAATACTGAATAGAAAAGGTCGGAATAATCAGTCCAGGTAACGCTTCCTTTTGCTAAAATAAGTTAAAGTAAAAGAAAACAGAGAGTAGAAAAGTTTCAAATAAAAATTTCTTATAATGAAATCTCAAGGTTAAGGGCCCCAGAAGGGCCAGCAAGGGAGAGCAGGTGAAAATCTACACCAGAACAGATCCTCTCTTAAATTTCAGACATATAGGATAAATAACAGACTCTAAAGCATTCCACAGAATGGAAAATAAAAGCAGCAGAATAGTTGTGAATTTTTTTTTTATTGTAAACAAATGGGATACATGTTGTTTAGTTGTGAATTTTTGAAACATAACATTGGCAGAAAATGGAATAATGTTTTCAGATGGTTCACATCTGAGAATTCTATATCCAGGCAGAATATCAACAAAGTCAAGGGGCAGAACATGGACATTTTTAGAAATGGATGGGATTTTTAAATTTCCAAAGGTCCCTTACTCAGAAAGTCACAGGAGGATATGCCCTAGTAAAATAAGGAAATGAACCAAGAAAGAAGACAAGATAGGATCTGGAACCAGAGAACTCAACACAGGAAAGAAATCAAGTGAACGGTCAGGAAGGGGGTGAAGGAAGGTCCCAGGATGAGAACTGTATAAGCTGCAGAACACCCTGTTCTGATAAGAAGAGGAAGAAAAGGCTTCCAGAAGGGAGATCTAAAATTTAAAAAAGAAAAAGAAAAAGGAAAAAAAAAAAAGAGAGAGAGAGAGAAAGAAAAGAAAAACTGATATATTACCTGATATGTTGACTGTCTTAAAAGATTTCATGGATTTGGTGGTGAACTGGAAAAGAATCAGTCAGAGAGACACACTGTGAACCATCAAAGAAGGAAAATAAAAACAAGTACTAGCCCCAGTGGGAGAAAAGCTGAACAAAAAATGAATAAAATCAAAATTTATCACTCAGCTCATCAATGAACATTTGTGTAGTCACAGAATGTAAACACTGAATTATAGAAAAATTTCGACTTAACGATGTCAAAAGAATGGTAGAAAGAGAACTGAGTTAGCATTATTTTAATTCATCATAATAGAAGACAATACTTGCCAAAGTACTGTCAAATCAAAAAATAATAGTATAAACACAACATTTACAGACAAGATAGAAATAATGGCAAGAGCATGAAAGTGCCCCTGGCTACCAGGACAGTAGTGGCTGAGGAAGTATATTGGTTTTGAAATTATAAGTCTATGTGTTATTTGGCCTTGTAAACCATTATTTGATTAAAAGTACAAGTTAAAAAGTCCAAACTTGAAAAAAAGATGTACTGGTTCATACATAGAAAATAAAGTTTTGGGAAGATACAAAGAAAGCTGCTGGCAAGAGTTACCTGAATTTAAACGATGAGATGAAAGAGCAAATGCAGGCATTGAATGATGAGATGAAAGAGCAAATACAGGCATTGAATAATAGCACCAATCGACAGTTAACAGAGCAAATTCAGGAAGCAAAAGATCATTTCAATAAAGAGTTAGAGATATTGAAAAAAAACCAAACAGAAATCCTTGAAATGAAGGAAACAATAAACCAAATTAAGAACTCCATAGAAAGCATAACCAATAGGATAGAACACCTGGAAGACAGAACTTCAGATATTGAAGACAAAATATTTAACCTCGAAAACAAAGTTGAACAGAGAAGATGGTAAGAAATCATGAACAGAATCTCCAAGAACTATGGGATATCATGAAAAGGCCAAATTTGAGAATTATTGGGATTGAGGAAGGCTTAGAGAAACAAACCAAAGGAATGAACAATCTATTCAATGAAATAATATCAGAAAATTTCCCAAATCTGAAGAATGAAATGGAAAATGGAGGCTTATAGGACTCCAAATAAACAAAATTACAACAGACCCACACCAAGGCACATTATAATGAAAATACCTAACATACAAAATAAAGACAGAATTTTAAAGGCTGTGAGAGAAAAGAACCAAATTACATTCAGGGGGAAACCAATATGGATATCAGCAGATTTTTCAATCCAGACCCTAAAAGCTAGAAGGGCCTGGAACAACATTTTTCAAGCTCTGAAAGAAAATGGATGCCAACCAAGAATCTTATACCCAGCAAAACTTACCTTCAAATTTGACGATGAAATAAAATCTTTCCATGATAAACAAAAGCTAAAAGAATTTACAAAAAGAAAGCCAGCATTAAAGAACATTCTTGGCAAAATATTTCGTGAGGAAGAAATAAAAAACAAAGAAGCAAATCAGCAAAGGGAGGAATTATCCTAAAGAAATTGTCAAATAAAGGAGGAACCAAGATGTGTCAAAAATTTTAAATATGAACCAAATGACCGGGAATACAAATCATATCTCAATAATAACCCTGAATGTTAATGGCCTGAATTCATCAATCAAAAGACATAGACTGGCAGATTGGATTAAAAAGAAAGATCCAACAATATGGTGCCTGCAAGAGACTCACCTCATAGAAAGAGATACCCATAGACTAAAAGTGAAAGGATGGGGAAAAACACACCATGCACATGGACTCAGCAAAAAAGCTGGAGTATCCATCCTCATTTCAGATAATGTGGACTTCAAGCCAATGTTAGTCAGAAGGGATAAAGAAGGACATTTCACACTGCTTAAGGGAACCATAAATCAGCAAGATATAACAATCATAAACATCTATGCCCCAAACAGTGGCTCATCCATGTATGTTAAACAAATCCTTCTCAATTTTAGAAACCAAATAGACCATAACACAATAATACTAGGTGATTTTAACATGCCTCTCTCACCACTGGACAGATCTTCCAAACAAAAATTGAACAAAGAAACCATAGATCTCAGTAACACAATCAATAATTTAGACTTAACAGACATTTATAGAATATACCATCCAACCAAGAGCAAATACACTTTCTTCTCAGCAGCACATGGATCCTTCTCTAAAATAGACCATATATTATGCCACAAAGCTTAATGTCAGCAAATACAAGAAGATAGAGACACTACCTTGTATTCTATCAGATCATAATGGATTGAAGTTAGAAATAAATGAAAGAGTAAAAAACAGAAACTACTCCAACACCTGGAGATTAAACAATATGCTATTATATGAGGAATGGATAACAGAAGATATTAGGAAGGAAATTAAAAAATTCTTAGAGGTAAACGAGAACAAAGAAACATCATATCAAAATCTCTGGGACACTATGAAAGCAGTACTTAGAGCAAGATTTATTTCATGGAGCGCATTTAATAAAAGAAGTAAAACTCAAAAAATAAATGACCTAACACTACAGCTCAAAGCCCTAGAAAAAGAAGAACAGACCAACACCAAAAGTAGTAGAAGACAGGAAATAGTTAAACTCAGAGCTGAAATCAACGAAATTGAAACAAAAGAAACAATACAAAAAATTGACAAAATAAATAGTTGGTTCTTCGAAAAAATAAACAAAATTGATAAACCTTTAGCCACACTAACAAAGAGAAGACAAGAGAAAACCCAAATTACTAAAATTCGGAATGAACAAGGAAATATCACAACAGACACGACTGAAATACAAAACATAATTAGAAGCTATTTTGAAAACATAATTAGAACCTATACTCCAACAAAATAGAAAATTTCGAAGACATCAACAGGTTTCTAGAGACATATGAATTGCCTAAACTGAACAAGGAGGACATACACAATTTAAATAGACCAATTTCAAGTAATGAAATAGAAGAAGTCATCAAAAGCCTACCAACAAAGAAAAGTCCAGGACCAGATGGGTTCTCAGCCGAGTTCTACAAAACCTTTAAAGAAGAGCTGATTCCAATACTTCTCAAAGTATTCCATAAAATAGAAGAGGAGGGAACCCTCCCAAACTCATTCTATGAAGCCAATATTAATGATACCTAAACCAGACAGAGATACATCGAGGAAAGAAAATTTCAGACCAATATCCTTAATGAACATCGACGCAAAAATTCTCAACAAAATTTTAGCAAATCGCATACAAAAACATATTAAAAAGATAGTGCACCATGATCAAGTGGGTTTCATCCCAGGGATGCAAGGTTGGTTCAACATCAGGAAATCAATAAATGTAATTCACCATATCAATAGACTTAAAGTCAAGAATCACATGATTATTTCAATAGATGCAGAAAAAGCATTTGATAAAATACAGCACCCCTTCATGCTCAAAACACTAGAAAAAATAGGGATAGTGGGAACATTCCTTAACATTGTAAAGGCCATCTACGCTAAGCCCATGGCTAATATCATTCTAAATGGTGAAAAACTGAAAGCATTCCCTCTAAAAACTGGAACAAGGCAAGGATGCCCTCTTTCACCACTTCTATTCAGTATCGTCCTTGAAACTCTGGCCAGAGCAATTAGACAGACCAAAGAAATTAAAGGGATACGAATAAGAAAAGAAGAACTCAAACTATCCCTATTTGCTGATGATATGATTGTATACTTAGAGGAACCAGGAAATTCCACCAGAAAACTTTTAGATCTCATAAGTGAATTCAGTAAAGCAACGGGATATAAGATCAATGCACATAAATCTAAGGCATTTTTATACATAAGCGATGAATCTTCAGAAAGAGAAATTAGGAAAACTACCCCATTCACAATAGCATCGAAAAAAATAAAGTATTTGGGAATCAATCTCACAAAAGAGGTGAAAGACCTCTACAATGAGAACTACAGAACACTAAAGAAAGAAATTCAAGAAAACCTTAGAAGATGGAAAGATCTCCCATGTTCTTGGATAGGAAGAATTAATATTGTCAAAATGGCCATACTACCAAAAGTTCTATACAGATTCAATGCAATTCCAATTAAAATCCCAATGATGTACCTTACAGAAATAGAGCAAGCAATTATGAAATTCATCTGGAAGAATAAAAAACCCAGAATAGCTAAAGCAATTCTTGGCAGAAGGAGTGAAACAGGGGGTATCGCAATACCAGATCTTCAACTCTACTACAAAGCAATAGTAACAAAAACGGCATGGTATTGGTACCAAAATAGCAAGGTGGAACAATGGTACAGAATAGAGGACACGGACACAAACCCAAATAAATACAATTTTCTCATACTAGACAAAGGGGCCAAAAATATGCAATGGAGAAAAGATAGCCTCTTCAACAAATGGTGCTGGGAGAATTGGAAATCCATAAGCAACAGAATGAAACTAAACCCATATCTCTCACCATGCACGAAACTAAACTCAAAATGGATTAAGGATCTTGGAATCAGACCAGAGACCTTGCATCTTATAGAAGAAAAAGTAGGTCCAGAGCTTCAACATGTCGGCTTAGGACCAGACTTCCTCAACAGGACTCCCATAGCACAAGAAATAAAAGCAAGAATTAATAACTGGGATAGATTCAAACTAAAAAGTTTTCTCTCAGCAAAGGAAACTATCAGCAATGCGAAGAAAGAGCCTACAGAGTGGGAGAAAATCTTTGCCAATCATACTTCAGATAGAGCACTAATCTCCAGAATCTATATAGAACTCAAAAAACTCTACACCAAGAATGCAAAGAATCCAATCGACAAATGGGTTAAGGAAATGAATAGACACTTCACAGAAGAAGATCTACAAGCAATCAACAAACATATGGAAAAATGTTCAACATCTCTAGTAATAAGAGAAATGCAAATCAAAACCACCCTAAGATTCCATCTCACCCCAATTAGAATGGCGATTATCAAGAATACAAGCAACAACAGGTGTTGGCAAGGATGTGGGGAGAAAGGTACACTCTTACATTGCTGGTGGGGCTGCAAATTAGTGCAGCCACTCTGGAAAGCAGTGTGGAGACTCCTTAGAAAACTTGGAATGGAACTACCATTTGACCCAGCTATCCCACTCCTTGGCCTATACCCAAAGGACTTAAAATCAGCATATTACAGAGATACAGCCACATCAATGTTCATAGCTGCTCAGTTCACAATAGCCAGATTGTGGAGCCAACCTAGATGTCATTCAATTGATGAATGGATAAAGAAACTGTGGTATATATATACAATGGAATATTACTCAGCCATAAAGAATGATAAAATTATGGCATTTGCAGGCAAATGGATGAAACTGGAGAATATCATGCTAAGTGAGATAAGCCAATCTCAAAAAACCAAAGGAAGAATGATATCGCTAATAAGTGGATGATGACACATAATGGGGAGTGGGAGGGGTTAGTGTTGGGGTTGGAGTTGGGTTTAGGGAGGGGGGCAGGAATGGAGGAAGGAAGGCCTGTATAGAGGGAGGGGAGGGGTGGGAGGGGTGGGGGAGAAGGGAAAAAAATGGCAGAATGAATCAAACAACATTACCCTATGTAAATTTATGATTACACAAATGGTATGCCTTTATGCCATGTACACACAGAGAAACAACATGTATCCCATTTGTTTACAATAAAAAAAAAGTAAAAAAAAAAAAAAAAAAGAGTTACCTAAATTTGAGAATAGCAAAGGTAGAGTATGAATGTGGAGGAGCTTTTATTCTCTTCTGTAACCTCCTATATATTTAATAATGGACATGTATTACTTGGGATCTTATAATTATAAATAAACACTGACAATAAATTCCAAGACACTAATAATAAATCTATTTTATATTTAAATAGTAATATAAACATCAAAAGGCAAAACAGCTAAGCAGAAGAGAAGCTCTTTGCTGGGAGTAACTCATGGGGCAGGGTTGGTACACATCACGGAGAAAACCAGAACCTCTTCGCTCCTACTTTGCAGCTGCATATTCTGCTAAGAAGGTCTTTCATATAGAAAAAGGCAAACGGATCAACAAGGAGAAAATGAGACTGGTAAGGAGATTAGGATAACATCTTCATTGCTCTAAGTGGTATCAAGTCTTTTTAGCTGGAGACTTGACATTTTACAGCAATACATTAACCCAACACCATTTTCATAAACATTAAGTTTTTAAGATTAGCAAGGTCAGCAAGGAATGCCCAATGACCCTGAGTTTTCATGGGAAAGAGGTACAGAGTAGGATGATACACAGGAGATCTGGCACACACTGTGTTGGGAAAATCCTAGGTATTGTCAGGGCAACAGGAGGGCTTCAGGCAGCCATTCACAGCACCTCCTAACACCAGGAAAGGTAGGAGAGAAGGAATTGTGAACCTCCCTGGCTCTAGGAATGTGTCTATAGCTTCTGGTGGGACCACAGTTCTTGAACAGCTGCTTGACTCCAAGTGGTTCACTTGTTACATCGATTAATTCATGCAACCTGGTGAGATAAAGGCTTAAGTTTGATTTCCCTGGCTAAGTCCATACATTTTCTACTAAGCCATGTTGGATGATATCAATGGGTGAGGAATTTTTTAAAGTATTCCCATTCAAAATCTGCGATGTGTTTTAAGTCATTGGCAAACATTCCTCATGATTAGATTTAGCAGGACCATGTGATATAGTGAGGGGCAGTCAGGAGTGCTTAATTCTCAGCCTGGCCCCAAGACCACTTCTTGGGAAGTCATTTCCCCTCTTTGGGCTCCAGTTTCCTGATCTAGAGGTCCATCCAGCTAATATTTTATAGTGAAATAAAATATAGTAAAAGATATCAGTATTTTCAGCTATTTATCTTTAAACATATTACTTCAAATTCACCTTTTAAGTCTACAGTTTGTTGTACTTTCAGTTGTATTTTTTTCAAAATCTGCCATTTCAAGGTATTAAAAATCTAAAACTCAGGCAACAAAAGAATAGTAAATGGCTGAAGCTCTCCTAAAATTAACCTGGGAAGATCAAAGGATTCACTACTGTTCTGGGAGCTGGAAATGGCTGTTCCTAGTATTCGCTCCTCCTCTGACAGTCCCAATTAACTTTTAAGGACAAGAGTGAAACTTTGTAGAGCCTGATGTCTTAAGTATGCACTACAGTAAATGTGAGGCATTAATGGCCTCCCATTAGGACAACTGTGAAGGGAGACAGGAGTGGAAAAGTTTCAAACAACAGCCTACTCTTAGTAGACAAAGTAGTAAAATCCACAATTCTAAGACTGGGACATCTTTGAAAGCATCAGATAGTAAGAAAAGTTACTTAAACCTTCTTTGCTGAAATCCCATCCCTCCCTAGTTCTAGAGAGAAAATGTAACTGCTCTTGTCAAAAAGGATACAATAATTAGTCACACACAGCACAAATGTATAGTAAGTTACAAAGTAAATATGAATGACAGGTGTTTAATAAGTGGATGCTAGTCCATTGGGGTGGGAGTCAAATGGGGTGGTCCAAGGAACATTCCCCGAGTAAGTCCAAGATGCTGGATCAAGACTGTTCCTGTCGTTACAAACCAGATTCCACCAGTATAAAAAAATGAAGCACAGAGATAAAGTAGTTCCTCAGCAGAGGCCAGGGACAGGGTAAGGTGTGTGTGTGATTCCTTTCTTAGACCTTCACATCTAACAGGTTTCAGCTGGGTTAACTGGATGCAATACTCCTGGCTTCAGGCTTTGGCTCTGGACCATCTCCATCTATGTTCTCAGTCTCTCTCTCTTTTTTCTCTCTCTTCCTCATTCTGTCTTGCTGGCTACCTAGACCTCCTTGCTGCCTGAAGCCTAGTTAGAATATCACATTAGTAATAGTTCCTTGTGCAGACAGAGTTTTGACTGTACAGAAGCAGCGAGTAATGCCAATGAGACCTTCACAAAGCAAGGGACTGGGCATTTACCCCAGATGATCCCCTGGTATAAAATCCCTTTTCCAGGTTAAAAAAAATTAAAACAAAACAAAACAAAACAAAACAGGCAAGAGACCTTTAGATAAGCTAGTAGATCCTTTTTTCACTGTTTAGGTTTCCTGGGGATGTCTTTGTATGGAGATAAGTTTTTGATGAAAACTCCAGGCACTTCACAAACATTCAGTCATCCCTTTGTCCCAGGGGATTGACTGGGACACCACCCACACATACCAAAACCTGTGGATGCTCAAACTCTTTATATGAAATGATGCAGTATTTGCATCTAAATTGCATATCCACTCACATACTTTATATCATATCTTGATTAATTATAATACCCAATACAATATAAATGGTATGCAAATAATTATATTGTTTTGTTTAGGGAATAATAGCAAAAAAAAAAAAAGGTTGTACATATTCAGAACAGATGCTTTTAAATTTTTTTCAAGTATTTTCCATCTACAGTGGTTGTGGAACCCAAGGATGCAGAGGGCTGACTGTATTTATAGGAATGATATGGCAAAGATGTATCATCTTCCTCTAGTCATTAATACTGAGACTTGGATGGGTCTTCCAGGTCAACAGCTGTTGGTTTCACTCCACTTACTGTATGCAGTTGAAAGAAATAAACTGGCATTTCTTTAAAACAATGTTTTTTAATCTACTGATCACAACTCATAGTAAGTGATACAGTTTACATAACGATCCAGACTATTTACCCACAGAAAAACATACATATCGACACACAGATGAAAGTTTCACAAAGCAATACTTGTCCTTAAAAACATGCGATGTACTCCATTCTACTCATTTCCATTTCATCCTCCGTAGGTGATTCCAGCCATCTGAATTAAAAGATAAGTTTAACAAGACCTATTGCATTGATTGTATTACTCAGTAACAGGTCTTGATGTGCCAAGGACAAATGGTGTGAATATTCTGTACGTTTTCATTGATTTAGATAGCGTTTTTCCCTCAGTTCTACTATACTAGCACATATTTGGCAAAACTAGACTAAAAAATCTCTGATCAAATAGAAACACAGTTTTGAAATGTGGTAGTAGATATGTGTTGACTGGCAAAGGTTATTTGATTAATCACATTTAGCACATCTTTAAAAATTATCTCCATTGAAAATCAGCTACAAATATATATTCCTTTTATAAATGCCAAATTAAAATTAAAAAAGAAATCTGGAGGTGGTAGAGTACATGCTTAGCTTGTGCAAGGCCCTGGGTTTGATCCAGAAAATGAAAAAAAAAAAAAAAATCTGACGATTCTTTCCCAATTAATACTGAATGATTCTTAATGATTGCACTAATAACTTCAGTTACACTGACCACTGTATTTGCTATAGTATTACCAAAAACAATATATTTTTGACATTCAACCTTTCTTATATGAAAACAAGCAAGCACAAGCCAATCTGCCTCTTCCCTTAAGTTTTTTTTTTTTTTTTGCGGGGGAGAGGTACCAGGGATTGAACTCGGGGGCACTTGACCACTAAGCCATATCCCCAGCCCTATTTTGTACTATATTTAGAGACAAGGTCTCACTGAGTTGCTTAGCAAAACCTTGCTTTTGCTGAGGCTGGTTTTGACTTCGAGATCCTCCTGCCTCAGCCTTCTTTATTATTTAATTTATTAATTATTTATTATGAGTTAATCCTAATGCAGTTCTACTTAGTAAATATAGATGAGACCTTAATGAGAACATTTTTAAAGGAAAGAGGTTTTGGTGATAAAGTAATCCTACTAGAAATTTTCAGGCCATTATCATCATGCAACTTAGAAAAAGAAATGCTGTTAAGTCAGTCAAGGTAATTTCCAAGAGGGTATACAGTGGCTGAATCTATAGAACCCCCATTCTTCAGTCAAATGGAGCAGTTCAACCTTCCCTGAGTATGCCTGTAATTTTTAATTTCATTGCCTTTACTTCCACCTCTTTCTTGAAAGTTTCCCAGACATCACGCTGGGAAAAAAAAAATCTTTCCCAGCTCTGATGTTACATATGGTTTGTTAACAAAGCTTAGGATGTTAATCTCCATTAGTCATATAAACATTATATCAACATTGATGGACTGTGAGCTTCTTGGAGGGTTTAAGTCATGTCTTGCTTATTTTTATACTCTCTCCCAGCACCCAAACCTCATCTTGCTGTGGCAAGTGATCATTAAATTTTTGTTGGGTTAATAAACATTTTAAACAAAGGTAAAAATGGGCATATTTCTAAACAACCAGTGGAGGTAATATAACTGTACAGGACTTAAATATACACTGACTTGTGAGTCTGCCAAGTGGAGATCCAGCAAAGCTTTGGCTTTTCAAGTTTTTCCCTTTAATTTGTCCTCCCTTCTTTTATGGTCTAAAACTGATTTCATCAGGGGAATCCCATTTTGCTGTCAAAGACAATTAAAGGGCTCTTAACATGCACTTTCAATATAAATTCCAGGCATGGGGAGTCAGGAATAGTCTATCTTTTCTGTAAACCACTGCCTAATACCTTGATTTCTGGAAGATTTTGCTCAGCTTTCTTTGTGCTCCTGCCTTGCTAAGATCTGCAATAATTTCATGTTTTCTCCTTAAGTATTGCTGAAAGAGTAGATGTATCAGCAGGTTAGGTGGTTTCCCTAAAGTGAAAATGTGGGCCTGAAGTAATCCTGTATCAAAACTTACTATCTGTGTCTGGCATGTAACCAGTAAAATGAACAAGCAGATGCCACATTCTCTACTTAGGCAACTTATATATTATCTTTTAAGGCAGATGAGTGTTTCAGAAAGGCTGGTGAGTAAAGACCTGATTTAGTGTCATTAGTCTCTAAGTGGGTAGAAGTTTTATAATGGGGTAGATAGGGTGGAAAGCTGAGACCTCATTAAACAATGCTGCCCCCCTGTGGATATCAGGAAGTAGAATCTGTATTAGAGTCAGCAGTTCTTCCTTTCCTTAGTAATAAATAAGAAAGACCTTTCACTTTCTGTGATTTCAAGTTGATGGTTTGTTACTAGAGCAAGTAGGAAATGAGGCAAGGAATAGAGAGACATCCAAAAGAAACAACAACAAAAAACCCCAAGAAAAACAACAAAACAGGTCACTAATGTGTGGTCATTATATTCACTATAACAGAAACTCAGAAACTGACCCTGCTGAGGGAAATATAAAAATGACTCTGCAATGCGCCTCAGGTACCTAGTGCTCATTTTTGGTCTGTGTGATAGACTCATCTATCAAAGAGTGCTCGTAAAAGCTTCCCTTGGAATCAAATGACAAAATAACTTCCTATAAGTCTTAGCATGCACAGAGAGGGAAGGAAAATCTCATTTTTAAAACCTGTAGTCACTTGTAAATTAATCACTCTGGTAAGTATTTGTTTGCAGATGAATTGTCAAACAGATAATAAAACAATATAAGCATGGTATACAGAAGTCTCCAGGCGAAACTGCAGGAAAAATGGCAGGAGCATTCAAAAGTATGATTAAAAGACAAAACAAAACAAAAAACAACTGGAAAGCTTGAAAATGTGAAAAAATTAAAATGAGTTCCCATGTTTCATTTATTGTTTTGCTAGGAAGAGTCTCTCTATGGGTCTGTAACAAAAGTGTCTTGTTCCTGGGTTGCAATAACTTGCCCTAGGCAGGTAGAGTAGGTACTCAATAAATGTTTTCTAAATAAATTCAAATGCCAGGCAGAGAGAGGTCTGATAGGACTGATCTGAGCAAGTGCTTTATACTCCCACTCAAGCATTAAGGAATGAAGCTGGGAAGGAACACTGAGTTCATCTAGATCCAATCTTCTCTGTTTACAACAGATCCAACTGCAACTTGCAGAGGTTAAAGAACTTGCTCCAAAGCCCACAAAGTGTTTCTGGTGAAGCCAAGACTAGATAGAACTCAGTTTTCTCAAACTTCACTCCAAGGTTCTTCATTTCCTTGTTTTGTTAGAGTTGTCTACTGTTTAACCTCCTAACACTGAAGTATTTGTTTGTGCAAACTCACTGGGTTTCTACAGTAGTTATTCTGCCTCTGAATTTTGTCTTTCAAATTAAAAGTGATTTTAAATGTGGACAGTTTCAAAACTAGCATTGTTTTAAGATGAAGATTTAGATGCCTTCAATGAGGATTTTTAAAATAAATTAGAAGATGAGAATATATGTCTGTTATGGTTTGGATCTGGAATGTCACCCAAAGCTCTTGTGTTGAAATTATGACTTCCAACACACTTTCAGGCAATGTTTGGATCATAAAGGCTCTGATCTCATCAGTGAATTAATCGAACAAATCTGGATTAATTAAATGGATTAATCCATTGATAGTTGGATAGACTATTGGGATGTGGGGCCTAGTTTTAGGAAACAGGTCATTAGGAATGTCCCCCAGAAGGGTTTATTTTCTATCTTTCTCTCTTGGGCTGCCGTGAATTGAGCAATTTTCTTTCACCATACCTTTCCGCCACGATGTTGTCTCACCTCAGGCCCAGATCAATGGAGCTGGCGAACCATGGACTGAATCCTCTGAGCCAAAATAAACTTCCTTTTCCAAGTTATTCTTGTCAGGTATTTTGGTCACAAAGACACAAAACTGACTAACACAATGTTCAGTTTTGAAGTCATGCTGCTCATATATGTACTTGGGACACATGTTCCTCCAGTGTGATGGACAGGATGTGGTATACTCACATGTATGCATCTTGAAGAAAAAGGTTCAGGTTGAGAAATGAAACAGCTGCAGAGGCACAGCTTAGCATTCACTTCTATCAGAGTCTAACAAATTTTCTCAGGTTTAAGATGAGTACCATTCCCTTTGTGAAAATCAGTCATGCTTTACTATACCTACGGATGGTGTCTGGGTATCACTGCCTTCAGAATAATGAGGGCTAAGTAAAAGATGCCTGAAATCAGACGAACCCAAATTGATACCCGGTCCTGAGAATCCTCAGGGATGTGTTCATATAATTAGGGTGACAGAAAGAGAAAGGGTAGGTTGATAATTTAAGCAATACTTATGATGCAGATAAAACTACTCAAAGAGGCCTAGAAATACCAATTTGATGTCTATCTGGGGATCATTCCTAAAACTATTCTTGTACAACATGACCAACAGAAAAGACACTAGATATTCATCCTTGTAAAAGCAATATATCTGAATTGATTAAAAATTCATGAGATGGTAGGATATCTAATTCTAAATTACTCTGTGAACTTACCAAATACAGCAACAATTTCCTAATTTGAAACAGTCTAAGCAAGATCTCCCAAAATTCTGTTGTCACAATTTTTTCTTGAACATTACTTTTTGTGTTGGGATTGATTTTATATGCCAATGTTGGGGGAAAAAAATTCTCTTGAAGGCAAAATCTCAATCTTTTTCACTGTAAGCTCCGCTGAGTAGAATACTGAGAAACGATACTGGGGAAATGTAGAGACACCAAATTAAAATAGAGACACTCATAGTCACTGTGATTTGACCTCAGTATGGGCAGGATGTTAGTGTCTCTTTGCTGGCAAATTCTCATTTACTGTTTGGAATTACCTAGACAGGCCCACCCTTCCTCAGGGTTGGATCCCTCTAAGGTTGAGTTGGGTGCCTTTTGTTTCTATTTCCAGAGCACCTCACTTACTGCTATGGAAATGCTTTATTGCTATTGGACATGGTAACTGACCACTCACTTGAGTGTCTCCTTCAGTAGGCTGGAAATCTCTTAAGAACAGGGGCAATATCTTATTAACTTCAGCATTCCAAGCTCTTGTGAACAAAATATTCCAATGAATAGCTCCTGTGATATTCCTTCCATGCTTCTTGACAAAATAAATAGATGTTTTATACATATAATCTCATTTAATACCCATAACAAGTTCCCAGATCCTAGGGGCTATTTTCTTTTAGTGATCCCAGTAAAAAATGCCTTACTGAACTGTTCCCTTGCTTCATAAAATCACACTCCCAGCCCTGGATATATTAAACAGGAACTCAGTGGTAGATACAGTGGGGTCCTGGGCAGTGGGCATGTTCTGACCAGGTAAGTGATGCTTTTTCTTATGTGAATGACACACATTTGGAGAGCAATGCAGAATCTGAGTAGCAACAGGAATCTTTAACAGGAAAGACAGTTCTATGACCTGTCAATGGGACAAATTAGAAGACTTATTTTAAGGGCACATTATAACCTGGGTGGAAAAACCATGGTATAGTTGTGGACTTCTGAGAGGTCAAAACTACAGGTAGGCAACCTTGGCAAGAACTCTGTTTCTCCTCCATGGTAGAGACTATTCACTGCCTATCCAGATGTGTTTTCCCCTTGGTCCCATAACACAGAAGTCCTTCCTTACCCATGGGAGGATATGTTTCGAGAAGTTCCC
Source organism: Sciurus carolinensis (assembly GCF_902686445.1). Classification (NCBI taxonomy): domain Eukaryota; kingdom Metazoa; phylum Chordata; class Mammalia; order Rodentia; family Sciuridae; genus Sciurus; species Sciurus carolinensis. The sequence continues at coordinate 78,389,749 of NC_062226.1, forward strand.
TGGGACACTGAAACCTTGGATGGTACTAAACCCTATATATATTTTGGTTTTCTCATATAGGTTGAGATCCCTAATTGGAAAATCCAAACAGCTTTAAAATCCAAAACATTCTGAGCACCAACATGATGCTACAAGTTGAAAACTCCACACCTGAACTCATGTGACACATTGCAGTCAAAACACATTTAAAAGATATAAAATTAGCAACAGGCTAGGTGGATAAGGTATAATATGAAACATGAAAGAATTTCATGTTCAGATAAATCTATGTAAATATTTCTAAATCCCGAAAACAAACAAAAACACCCCCCCCCAAAAAAACCCAACAACACAAAACAAACAAACAAGAAACCCCACCACCACCTGAATCTGGAAACACTTTTAATCCCAAGCATTTTGGATAAGGGATACTCAACCCGTATATACATTCTAATGATAAAGTTTAATTTATAAATTAGGTGCAGCAAGAGATTAATGCACTAGTAATAAAATGGAACGATGATGACAATACTGTAATGTTAATTAAAATTTATGAGATTCTTATTTCAAGACGTTTCCATTTAATATTTTTGGACCACAGTTAATGGTAGGTAAATGAAACCATGGGAAGCAAAACCATGGATAAGGAAGGGAGCACTGTAATAAAATAGTAGCTGGAGAAATAACAACTGTGTCCAGAGAAATAACTGTCGGGCCAGACTTCACTGGAAGCACTGCTTGAAGTCACCTGTGGGCAGGTTTCTATCAACAGCCACACCCTAGGGACTGGCAGAATATGAGACTGAGGGAGCCTGGGTTCCCGCCTGGTCAGGAGGAGAGCTGCTCGGCTAAACTGGAATCCTTCCTTAAGAGACAACCAAAAGTCTACATTCTTTTAGGCCACTGTGTTTTCAGGATTCTTCCTTATAGCAGCTGAGTTTACCCCTAAGTCAAACATTCTCTAAGGAAAAATGTACTTAGGAGGAGATGGTGGCCTCACTTCCCCTCACAGTTCTGAATTCCAAGTTGCCTTATCTGTAAAATGAGAAGGGTAACTAAAGTGCTTTTTGGCTCTAAAATTCTATGATTCATCGTTCTTCTCCTTCCCATGGGACCTATCCAATCCCACCCTAATAAGCACTGTGTTCTCTCCAGTTTGCTTTCACGGTGCCTTGTGCCTTCTCAAAGCCTGCTCTGTGGCTTTCATTTGTACTGATAGCAGCTTGCTATCTCTACTCCAAGCTTTTGCCATTCACTGGGGATCAAATCCTTAAATTAAAAGACTGAGTTCTTATTTGAAAGTTTGGGTATCAAGCTGAATTGATGAGATTTTTGGAAAGGCAAAAACTTCCCATGAAATTATTCCAATGAAATGGAACCTTTGAGTTAAGACTTGCTTGTACTAAAACATAACCATGCTAAAAATCTGTCATAGCTATCTTCTAACAGATGAAGATCTGTCCCCGCCAGAACTATAAACAAGGTCCCAACTTTTTTTTAACCAGTAAGGAACCATCTTAAGGATCTATGATGATAATACTCAACGTCTTTTACTTTGGGCTGCTCTAGTACATACCTTTAACCAGATCTTCAAATAATCATCAATTTCCTACTAGGTTAAAAATCTTCCTATATTTCCACCTTTGCTCTTCACATCTATTAAGTCATTTTTCTTTATATCTCACTGTCTGCTCTCTTCCACTCTCAGTTCACAAATGCTTCATGTTAGGAAAAGAACTAATATGATTTTCACATCTGTATCTCTTAGAGCCCAGCATCTGTACTTAATGGCTCAGCTCTCCAGTTTTTACCAGCACAGAAAATACCCAGCATGATATTTTCTATCACTGTTGTCAAGCATAGTGTCCCCACTGTATCTTGGATGTCAGTTTAATAAGAACCATATCTACCATAACTGCATAACTTCCACCAGCTATGCAGATCCATCGACAACATAAATGTTTCTCTATATCACTCACTGCACACCAACCTCCCACTAAAATACCAATAGTTTTTCAACTTCCCACAGTTCAAAATCTAGCTCTAGTAACACTGAAAGCTCTTCCTTAGCTTCCCTCAATCCCTTTAATTCCTCTTCAACATGTGTCATGCACCTTTCAACTGCTTTGATACCTTCTAAGTCTGCTAAATACAAGTACACCCCTGAAGGCAAAATGCTAAAAGATGCAAACATCGATCACCCCAACTAAAATATTTCTTGCTTAAACACTTAGTCTAAAATTACCATACAAAAATTTACGCTAAGTCAATGTAAAAAAGAGTTTATCTGGAAACCTCAAGTACAAAGGATGATTCCTCAGGGAATACAGCCATCTTTAATTTTTCGTCTGCTGCGTCACACAAGGACATTTCCCCTACATTTGCTTTCAGTTTTATTTTTGCCCATCTGCAAATTATCCTTTCCTCTTATATAGGTTACATGTGATTTGGACATGATTTTTCTTAAGGTTACTCAACATAGGCATTAACACAAGGGTTGAAACATCAACCAAATTTAAAGCCCTGAACAAAGTTCTAAAACACAATGTCAAAGAATACACTAAAGCAATATTAAAAAAAAAAGATGTATACTTAGAAGACACAAATGATATGTATGATATATCTGTTTCAGTGGTTAGTAATTTCTAAACTGCCTGCTTTGAAAAAAAAATTTTTTTTAAAAAGTGTTTATGGTAGAAAATCCAACATGAAAAAATATACAAAGTAGAAATTCCTTCTACCCAAGATCCAGGTTATTCTCCCATTTCTCTCATAAAATTTCATGTACACACAAGCTTTTAGCACATCATAGCAAAATAGTTTTATAGCTCTCAAATATCCTTAAAGACTTTAGAAAACTGTATTTTTTAAAATTTTCAGTTAAGAATTAGAAAACATTCACCTTCATTTTTGAATGTTAAATGAACATGATGAGTATAAAAATTTTTTTAAAATGAATTTTTGCTAAATTCAATCTTATTCTGATCGCTGACCATGTGGCAGGTCTCTGAAAAGGTGCAGAGACTGAACTGATGCATGCTCTTCCCTCTTCAATATGTGACTCAGAAAACCATGCCCTTCACCCCAGGATAACCTGTGTAAAGGTCAGACAAGAACTCAGGTATTTTCTTGAGAATGAAATAAAGGAAAAATTAGTGCTAGAGGCACCAGAAAAACTCTGCTTTGATAGGCTCTCTACAGCAAAGGATATGATCTCTACAGCAAACTTCAGGTTGTTGAATGTGTTGTTGAATAAGATGACTCATGAACAGGGAACAGGCCCTTTGGCATCACTTTGTCTTCTGGAACTATCATGAGCTAGGATGATGATTTTATGTGTGTAAAGCCATTTAGATTGTTCCTCCACATTTCCCTGACTGTTTTCTGTGTGGCAATGACCTTACCATTTGTGATTTTGCCAACTACTATAATTTTTTAGAATGGTAACTCTGAATCTGGTGAGGGATTAATGTGTTGTGATACATCAAATGTGAAGAGGTATCATTTACATTCATTATAAGGATAAATAAAAACTGTTACTCTGAATATTATTAAGCTGTACAAACAAAGCAGAAAATGTCTTGTCTAGTGCAATGATTTTGCAGACACAGAATGAGAAGCAAAGCACACTGGCAACGCAGAGGCAGTTTACTTAGGGAGAAGACAGGTGAGAAACAGTGTGTGAAAGTCAGGAAATGATTAACAGGGCACGTTGTTCTGGCAAGCCGATATATATATTCCACAGAAGTACTATTTTTGTATTTTCTGCAATATACTGCCATAAAACACTTCTATTTTGTTAGTTGTTTTGTTTTCATTGAAGGTTTATGGGTGATTAGAAATCTTGAGTACCAACACTAGTTAAAGGTGTAAACCGTTTCTTTTTTTTTTTTAAATGGTGAACTGGTAAGTGCAGATTTTATCCCACACCATAAGAAATGGGAAATGGAAATTTCCATCCATTTTATGATCAAAAGAGAAATATAAAACTAAGCCCTGAAACAAGATAAGATGGAAGCGAGGAAGTTTCAAGCTTTCAGTCTCAGAGTTTAGGGATTAAATGTTATATGATATTATAAAACTTGAGGATCATCTGTTTACATTTAATGCAATCTCTTAAAATAAAGATAAATGTACCAACTCATGGACATTAAATTATTTCCACAAGGTCTATAAATGACTTAGTGGAATTCTGGTTTTCTACTCCGTAATCCAAGAATTGTTCAAAAGAAAAATTTATTGTATCTTCACAGTTGTAGTTTGGACAAAACTATATTAATCTAGGTTGGAGCACTTGAAGATTCTCTGGGAAGACCTGTTAATAGAAGTCAGTGGCAACAAGGAGAATAGGACTATACTCCAGATTGGGAAGACAGGCCTTGCATTGAAACCTGGTCTCATCAGTAGCCAGGGGTGTGACCTTGGGCAAGTCATTTAACTTCACTGAACTGCAGTTTTCTCATTTTACATGGAGAAGGTTAAAATAGACAAAAGCTAACCTTCAGTGCTAACATCCCATAACTGTGCTTAGTTTGTCCAAATTAATAAACATTTCTGTGAAGCAGAAGTCTTTGTTGGGACAACTTGGGAATTCACCTTCAGCTTTATGCAAATACTTGATACTGTGGTTAGAGTACCACCTAGTGGACATTTTAGCTGACGAATAAATAAAAGATTGTGTTTATAGAAGGGATACAAAGAACCATTTATTAAAAAGAAAAGAAAAAGAAAGGCTGGAAGGACATCCAAAGGACATAATACTCACTCTGACTTCATGTGAGAATCTACCTTGTTTTTACTAGTGAAAAATAAGTATGTTTTATAGTATGTTTGGCATACTATAAAAACGGTGACTTAAAAAAATCAGTATCATCTATGAAGTGGGAGAAAATATTAGTATATCACAGATCTGGTTAAGGTTTAATATCTGGAATATATGAAGAACTCCTACGACTCAACAACAGTTAAAAAATGGGCAAAGGACTTGAATCTTCATTAATCTTAAGAAGTTATACAATTACCAATAAACACATGAAAAAATGTTCAACATAAATAATCATTAGGGAAATGAAAATCAAAGCCACAATGAGATAGCACTTCACACTCATTACGAATGCCTATTATTTGGAAAAAAAAAAAAAGAATATAATAAGTGTTGGTCAGTATGTAGAGAAATTAGAACCTTTGTACATGCTGGTGGAAACAAAAGGACACAGTTGCTATGAAAAGCAATAAAATTTTCATGTCCGTGTGAATTGTAAAAGGAAGTTCGGTTTTAGAGAAAACTCTGTCTCCGTAAAATTCTTTTTAACACTTCCTCATTCTTTTTCAAAGGTTTACAGTTCATATTCAATACATCATTAGCTTATAAAATACATACTGGAGTGTATTGTTCTTCATTACTGGAGATACCCTCAAAGGGGAAAGGTGTACTTTTAAGAATCCAGAGAAAGAAAATCAACACCTTTGTTTCTTGTGATTTTTTTTTTTTTTTTTTTTACATTTGATGAGACTTCTGGGTATCTCTGATTTCCTTTGTTTATCCAGAAGAGAGAACTGTGCTTATTTCACGTGAAAGTACCTGCTGTGGTCCAGGCTGGGCTAAGAGCCCATGGCTGTGAGCAGGGTACAGACGAGGGGTTCAGATGTCTGGCATGTGGCTGTGCATGGTTTTGCTGCCACAGCCTACAGACCAAGTGTGACAAGCCTTGCCAGAGGGACAAGGCACTCTATAAAAACGACCGGCTCCATGTGAATGCCTTTTGCTCTTGTTTTCCACAAGGTGGTCAACATGGGGCCTCTGAGGAGTTATGAAAGGTATGGCTGTCCTTAGCAAAAATTAATTATGCTGCCAGGAGTGGTATCAGGAAGATCACATGTTTGAGGCCAGCCTGGGAAACTTAGTGAGATCTTGTCTCAAAATAAAAAGTAAAAAGGGCTGGGGACATAGCTCAGTGGTAAAGTGCCCCCAGGTTCAATTCCTAGTACAAAAAAACCACAACCAAAAACAAAAACAAAAACAAAAATACCACGAAAACCTAACTTTAGGTGTAATAAGCTCTTTTCAGCACCTTTCCTTTCTGAAATACTCTGACTTACTAAGAGTGCAAACAATAAGAGAGTCTTCAAATTTCTACAAATAGTTCCCAGGGCTATTTGGTAAAATGGAATGAGAATATTAATATCTAAAGAGAAGTTTCTCTTTTAAAATTTAAATTTCTTTAAGATGACAAAACTGCCTAAAGGATTAGGAACACTTAAGTCTCAAATTGTTCTGATTTTATAGGATATCACATGCAAAACCTTTCACCTTAATTTCCCCTCAGCCCTTCCTGACACTTAATCATGCCAATTAAATCTTGACGTCATGGTGCTGTCCGCCACCACCTGCCCTTGTACATGAATATCCTTAAGACACCCTCTGAATAAAGGAAATGTATTGAGTTTTAATGTTTTGAAGTTGTAGCTTTTACCTCTGAGTCTTAGCAAATTTCCAATGGGGAGGATTTTTAGTCTCTTGGATTAGGAATGTCCATCATATTATAAGAATCACCATGTGGCATTAATTTTGTGTCAAGCACTGTTACTTCACATACAGTAAGTTACTGAATCCTTTTAACAACCCTAACACAACTGAATGAACTGAGGCCCTGAGAGTCTCAAAGTCAAATAGCCAGACAGCAACAGATCTGGGATTTGAATCCACAGAGTCTGGCTGCAGAGTCAGAGCTCTTAACTCCCATGCAAAACTGTAACTTTAGAATTCTAGGTACTTTTTAGTGACATTGGGTGATACTGGTAATGGGAAGTTAACTCTGAGTAACTCTGACTAACCCTGATAATCCTAATCAAGGAAGGCCTCAATCTCCTCAACTGTGAAAGATGAGTGGACTACATGATCTAAAAAGATCCTTCCATGCCTTGTTCTTGATAGATGCTCGATAAATGCTTAGCTCTGGGCTCTTCTGTAATGTGACATTCAATTCAGAGCAAGAATTTCCTTCAAAGATTGATATTCAAGTGAGATGACAAGGAGCAAACTCAGAGTTCAGGAACTGAGGCGTTCCCCTCCCCACCACAAGATGCTTCTCATCTTCAGTTTCGTGATAAAATAATAGCTGGTTAACTTTAATGACAAGTAAAAGAGCAGTATACAGTTTTTTCTTTAAGTATCTCTTATCAAAGTGTTTTTTGAAGAACTGTCTCTGAACTTTTGATTAAGGTACCAGTCCTTCTACTGGTCCAACTGTTCCCTGAATGCCCCAAACCAAACCAAACCAAAATGCAACTTTATTGGCTGAGAGGCTGAGGAGTCGCTGATCTCCGGTGTGTACCAGAGTAGTCCATGATAACTCTTCTTTCCATTCTTAAAACTGGAATAGTGAACAAAGTCCGAGTAACAAGCAGATTACCTTCCCATTGACAGTGGGTAGTTTTTCAGAGATGAGCACTACACATTGTAGGCTTGTAAACTTTAAAGATTACGACCCACATTAACAAATACATTTTATATTGTATCTAGTCTGCAAATACACACAATATACATATACACACACATATATATGCATATATCTATATATAATGGTGTGTGCATACATATGCATATATATGAAACAAAAGTTTCATGAAACAATAATTCTGATAGTGATAGCTTTTGATATTTTCTATTCAGTTTCATTTGCATCTATTCTACTTCACCTTTTTAAGAAGTTGCTCATGACCCACCACATGGAATCCAGTCTAATAATGGTACCAACTCGTTCATACATTAACATTCACACACATTTTAAAAAACTCTGTAACAGTGGTTAGTGAGTTTCTCTGCCAGGCGTGCTCTCCTCCGGGTGCCACACCATCACTTCCCAGGTCTTCTGAAAATACACCTTGCTGCTTGCCCCTGGGTCTATGGGAATTTGCACAGTGACAATCTCAGTGCCATATCCTCCTCCCTCCCTGCCCCCGAAATTTTCACTATGGAGTTGGAGAGTGCATTAGTTCATTTTCCATGGCTATAACGAAATACTGAAAGCTGGGTACTTGATAAAGAAGAGGTTTATTTAACTTCAGTTTTCGAAGCTGAAGTTCCATGACTGGGCAGCCCCGTTAATGCAGCCTCTGGCAAAGGTTCCCTTGACTATGTCAGCAAATGGCCTCATGGCGGAAGCATGTGTGAGAAGGAGAGTTAACATGACAAGACAGGCAGCTAGAGAGAAGGGGGTACTATTCTTTCTCTTTTGTAATAACGCACTCTAACAGAAACTCACTCAATGAGACCAGCATTAATTCCTTCCAAAGGCAGCCCCCCAGTGACATAATCACCTTCCATTAGACCCCACCTTTTTTTTATTAAAATCTTTTTTTATTTTTACAGACTGCATTTTGATTCATGTACACATTTCTATGGTTGTACACATGTAGATTCACACCATTCATGTAATCATACACATACATAGGGTAATACTGTCTGTTTCATTCTACTATCCTTCCATCTCCCACCCCCTCCCACTCCATATTCCTCTACACCATCTGAAGTTTCTTCATTCTTCTCTTCCCCCCCGTCACCCTCCCCCCATTATATATTGTCGTGCACTTATCAGAGAAAACATTCGGCCTTTGGTTTTTTGGGCTTGGCCTATTTCACTTGGCATGATATTCTCCAACTTCATCCATTTACCAGCAAATGCCATAATTTTATTCTTCTTTATGGCTGAGTAATATTCCATTGTGTATATATACCACAGTTTCTTTATCCATTTGTCAACTGAAGGGCATCTAGGTTCCACAATCTAGCTATTGTGAATTGAGCAGGTATGAACACTGATGTGGCTGTATCACTGTAGTATGCTGATTTTAAGTCCCTTGGGTATAAACTGAGGAGTGGGATAGCTAGATCAAATGGTGGGTCTATTCCAAGCTTTCTGAGGACTCTCCATACTGCTTTCCAGAGTGGCTGCACCAATTTACAACTCCACCAGCAATGTATGTGTGTGCCTTTTTCCCCACATCCACACCAACACTTATTATCACTTGTGTTCTTGATAACAGTCATTCTAACTGGAGTTAGATGAAATCTTAGGGTGGTTTTAATTTGCATTTTCTCTAATTACTAGGGATGATGAGCACTTTTTCATATATTTGTTGACCACCTGTATATCCAAGTGTCTGCCCATTTCCTTAGCCCATTTATTAATTGGGTTCTTTGTATTTTGGGTGTAAAGTTTTTTAAGTTCTTTATAAACTTTGGAGATGAGTGCTCTGTCTGAAGTGTGTTTGGAAAAGATTTTCTCCCACTCTGTAGGCTCTCTTTTCACATTATTGATCGTTTCCTGTGCTGAGAAAAAAAAACTTTTCAGTTTGAATCTATCCCATTTATTGATTCTTGCTTTTATTTCTTGCACTATGGGGGTCTAATAAGGAAGTCTGGTCCTAAGCCAAAGTGATGGAGATTCAGGTCTACTTTTTCTTTTATTTGGTGAAGGTTCTCAGGTCTAATTCCTAGATCCTTGATCCATTTTGAGTTGAGTTTTGTACAGGGTGGGAGATTGGGGTTTAATTTCATTTTACTATATAATCCATTCATTATGGATTTCCAGTTTTCCCAGCACCATTTGTTGAAGAAGCTATATTTTCTCCATTGTAAGTTTTTGGCATCTTTGTCCAGTATGAGGTTACTGTACTTATGTGGGTATGTCTCTTTGTCTTCTATCCTGTATCATTGGTCTACCTGTCTGTTTTGGTGCCAGTACCATGCCATTTTTGTTACTATTGCTCTATAGTACAGTTTAAGGTCTGGTATTGTGATACCTCCTGCATCACTCTTCCTGCCCAGGATTGCTTTGGCTATTCTGGGTCTTTTGTTCTTCCAGATGAATTTCATGATTGCCTTTTTCTATTTCTATGAGAAATGTCATAGGGATTTTAATTGGACTTGCTTTAAATCTGTATAGTGCCTTTGGAAGTATGGCCATTTTGATAATATTAATTCTGCCTATTCAAGAACATGGGAGATCTTTTCATCTTCTAAGGTCTTCCTCTTTAAAAGGACCCCACCTTTTAAAGATTCCACCATTTCTTAACACCACCACACTAGGGGCACACATGAACACATGAACCTGTGGGGGGACACACTCAAATCATATCCAACCCATGATGGAATGTCAACTTCCTCTTCTCTTGGGTTGCTGGGCTGAGAATAATAGTTCAGGACTGTTTGAATCAAGGAGAAGCAGAAGAAAAAGAGTTCCAACCAAACTCCTAGTTCAGGGTGCTGAGATGGTAGGGGACACCCTGGTTCTTCCCAGTTATGTGAGCCACTGTGAGAAATTTCACAGTCTTTTTCCAACCACAAAGTCATGACTCATACAAAATTCATGATAAACAAAACATGTGAACAGGTAGGAAACATAGCAAGATGAGCTGTATCCTAAAAGTCATGTTGCTGCCGGGCACCTGCATACACCTGTAATCCCAGTGGCTCAGGAGGCTGAAGCAGGAGAATCATGTGTTCAAAGCCAGACTCAGCAGGAGCGAAGTGCTAAGCAACTCAGTGAGACCCTGTCGCTAAATAAAATATAAAATAGAGCTGGGGATGCAGCTCAGTGGTTGAATGTCCCTGGTTCAAACCCTGGTACCCCTGCCACCAAATGTCATATTGCTTTCAGTCCCCCCTTATTTTCATTTTTTTTTAACCTTTATTTTATTTATTTATTTATTTTTAATGTGGCACTGAGGATTGAACCCAGTGCCTCGCATGTGCGAGTCGGTGACTCTACCAACTGACAGTCCCTTGTTTTCATTTTTAAATCTCTCCCTCCTGTTAGTCTGAAAGGAATTTTCTTAAACAGAAACTTCCACATTTTTAAGCATTTACTCAAATAACACTTCTTCCCAAATTTTAATCTTACTTAATGAATAATGATTGAGTCTACTTACAGTGGCATATATGTCAAATCAAAGAGTTCTCTTAAAAACACTAAATTAGGCAGGCACAGCTGATAATGTTTAGAAGTGAAAGTTACAACTGTACTTTTTCTACTATTAAAATTATTGATATCAATGATCACTTAGTGAATGCTCAAGGAAGTTTATATGTTATCTATTTCAATAATCCTCACAACACTAAGGCAAAAAAATACACTGATTTTTTACATTAAAAGGATGGCACACACTCTGGAAAGCTGTATGGAGATTCCTCAAAAAACCTGTAATGGACCTACCATTTGACCCAGTTATCCCACTCTTTGGTTTATACCCAAAGAACTTAAAATCAGCATAGTACAGTGATGCAGCCACATCAATATTCATACCTGCTCAATTCACAATAACCAGATTGTGGAACCAATCAAGATGCCCTTCAATAGATGAATGGTAAAGAAACTGGTATATACACACAATGGAATATTATTCAGCCACAAAGAAGAATAAAATTATGGCATTTACTGGTAAATGGATAAAGTTGGAGAACATCATACTAAGTGAAATAGGCCAAGCCCAAAAAGCCAAAGGCTGAATGTTTTCTCTGATAAGTGGAAGACTATACATAATGAGAGGGGGTAGCAGGGGTGGGGGAGAGAGAAGAATGAAGGAACTTTGGGTGGTGTAGAGGAGAATAGGGTGGAAAGGGGTGAGGGTGGAAAGGGGTGGGGGTGGGAAGACAGTAGAATGAAACAGACAGTATTACCCTATATGTATGATTACAGGAATGGTGTGAATCTACCTTGTGTACAACCATAGAAATGAAAAGTTGTACCCTATTTGTGTACAATGAATCAAAATGCATTCTGTAAAAATAAAAATTTAAATAAATAAAAAAAAAAGGTAAAAAAAAAGGGGGGGGTGTTTGGCATAGAGGTATTATTGTTCAAGACCACCAAGCCTGAGATGGTGGAGCTGCAGATGGATAATCTGTCTCTTTCTGCTTCTCTATTGCCTCTTCAGGGACACCATCGAAAAGTGGTACCCAATGTCCCTTAAAGGATTCCCTATTATTCCTTTCTAAAAGTGACAAGCCACTGCTTTTCTTCATAGGTTCACGTGTGAAAACACACTGGAGATGTTACTATAGCAGACTTAACTGAGGCAGCATAAGATACCCGGACAATGGCAGCAGTACCATCCATGCCCTTTGTCTTAACCAGTCTGTAGGAAGAACATTCCACACAGCCAGGACCTCCTATTACATACTGAGCCTGGAAGCACACATGTGCTACTATTCTAGAGAACACAGGAGCTACATAAAATAATTTTGAGTTTTACAAAATGTAGATTCCTGCTAGAAGAAAAACTCTTTTTCTTTTCTTCTTTTCTTTTTTTAAGGGAGAATCAGATAGTACTTAAGAAAGACCCCCATCTGGTTAAATTTGGCCACCAAAGTGGTCCAGATTTCTCTGGCTTTGGGCCCACAGCTAATCTAAAACATAAGCTTTTATCTGTCTTGTGCTTTAAATTCCCTTTGTTTCATCTAAGATGAACAAACAAGTGCTGAGATAAATCCTGACCTCATAAAACTCTCCCCTATTTCAATAAGCTCCTCAATTTGTATGATTTCTAGAAAATGTCTCAGTTTTGAAGCTATTTGGAGCAGACTGACAGAAAATGGATGTTTTCTAACATTGCTGAGCTCCTTTGACTAGACGTTTGTATGTAATTCTCCACTCACTTGCATTTTCATCTCATCCTTCTTAGGCACTTAGGATAAGAGAAAACAGCCTAAAAAGTTATTTTTATTAACTATATTTTAAGTGATAAACCTTTCAGGAAAGGTTTCTTAATTTAACTTTTTAAGTATCTATCATATCTTTAAGCCACATAGTATATTTATTCAAGGAAAATTTAGAAAATGCAAATACATAAAATGAATAAAACATAAAATCAAAATTACCCTTACTCCAGCTACTCAGAGATAATCCTTGCTAAGGATTTCAATTTAACCCTCCAGTCATTATGTATGCATCTGTAATAAATACCTGATTATCAGAGGGAAAAAAAAATCACCTCGTATTTGAGAGGTGATGGAGGAAAAAATCATTCTGAAATATATCAGAGTGTTCTGTTTGTCATAGCAAGGACTGATCTCAGGAGAAATCATTTTACCAGAACCTAAACTACAGGGGTTTTATCAGAGCCTGATCGATCTGGAAGAAGAGAAATAGTCAACTCTAACCAGCTCTAGCTTTCCATGGGGAAAGGGAAATACAGTCACATGGTACTGAATGATAGGGACACAGTCTGGGAATTGTTTCAGTAGATTATTTCATTGCTGGGTGAACATCATAAAGTGCACTTACGCACACCCAGATGACAGAGCCTACCACATACCTGGGATACATGGTATAGCTTACTGCTCCCTAGGTTATAAAACTATACAGTAGGGTCACCTTACTGAATACTATAGGCAACTACAAAACAATGACAAGTATTTGTATATCCAAATGTATCTAGACAAAGTTACAGTAAAAATACTAGGTGATGGGAATTTCCCAACACCATTAATCATCTTATTAGGCCAACATATGTGATCTGGCAATGACTGGATGTCATTATGTGGTGCATGACTACACTTAGCTTCCCATACTAGCCATCTTATCCTACCTAAGGGAGGTAGGGGAGAGACTGAGAAGCCCTCACAAAGCTCACAGTCCAGCAGAACAGGCTCACTAAACAACAGACACTTAATCATGGGACTATCAGAAACTTCCCTCCATCTCATGGCCACATTAAAGGCCCCCAAGCAGCAGTTCCTTCTACCCAGGACATCAAGGAAAACAGTCACAAGGCAACAAAGCACAGTCTGAAGAGACAGCAAGCATCAGAACTAGACTCAGATGTGGTAGAGACATTAGAATTAATCAGAAAAAGAACTTAAAACAAGTATGATTAATATGCTAAGGGCTCTAATAGATATAGTAGAAAGTGTGCAAGAACAGATGGGCAATGTAAGCAGAGATGAAATTTTAAGGATGAATTAAAAGCAAATGATACAGATAAAAAGAAAAATAATACTAGGACAAAACTGAAGAATGCCTTTGATAAGTAGATTAGACATAGCTAAGAAAGCATTACTGAATTTGAGAATATCTCAATAGAAACTCCCCAAACTAAAATCTAAAGAGGGAAAAAAAGTTTGAAGAAGAAGAAGAAGAAAAAAAGGACAGAGTATTCAAGAAGTGTGGGATAACAACGAAAGTTGTGACACGTGTAATGGGAATACGAGGAAGAAAAATAAATGTAAATGGAACAGAAGAAATACTCGAAGCAACAACAACTGAGAATTTGCCCAAATTAATGTCAGACATAAAATCACAGATCCAGAAAGCTCAGAGATACCAAAGCAGGATACCTGATTATCCCATTCCAATAACTATACCCAGGCATACAATTCAAACTGCAGAAAATCAAAGAAAAAGAAAAAAAATCTTGAAAGAAACCACAGGAAAAAAGTAATTTGCCTATACAGAACCAAAGATAAAAATTAAACATAATCTCTTTTCAGAAACCAGGCAAACAAGAACAGAACAAAATATTTAAAGTGCCGAGTGGTAGAAAACAAAAACAAAAACCTAGAACCTAAAATTCTATACCCTGTGAAATTACCCTTCCAAAGTGAACAAGAAAAAAAAAAACTTTCTCAGAAAAATAAAATAAGAAAAAATGGCTGCCATGCATTGTATAAGAATTCTTTTTTTCTTTCTGTGGTGCTGGGAATCAAACCCAGGACCTCATGTCTGCTAGGCAAGCCCTCTATCACCAAGCTACACGCCTGGCCCTGCAAGAAATATTAGAAGAGATCCTTTATGAAGAAGGAAAATGGTATAGGTCAGAAGTTCAGACCCACATAAAAAAGAGAAAGAGAGGAAGAATAAGAAAGTTTAAAAAAACTTAAATTTTCTTTAAATTTTTCTTAGAATTCTTATTTTATCTAATAGATTACTATTCAAAGTTACAATAGCAAGAATGTATTCAATTCAGTTATGTATTCTTAGGTATAAGCGAAATGAATGACAGCAATAATACAAGGGATGAGAGGAAGGAATTAAGATTATTTTGTTATAAGATACTTGTACTAACCCAGAAGCAGTTTAGTATTTGAGTATGGCCATGGATTAGCTGGAAAAAATCTCCAAAGACTTAGAGATTAAACAATACACTTCTATGTATCACATGTATTAAAGAAATCCCATAGGAATTAAGAAATGTTTTGAACTAAATGAAAACGAAAATATAACACAGCAAAAATTGTGGAATGACATGATAGCAGTGCTTAGAAGGAAATTCTCAGCACTGAATGCACATATATTAGAAAAGAAGAAAGAGCTAAATTCAAAATTCTGTCTCTACCTTAGGAAACTAGAAAAAGATGAACAAAGTAAATACAAAATAAAATGAAGAAAAAAAAATAGAGCAAAAATCAATGACACTGAAAACAGGAAGTCAATAGAGAAAAAGCAACAAAACCAAAAGCTGTTCTTTGAAAAGATCAATAAACCTCAAATCAGGCTACTCAAAAAAGAGAGGACACAAATTACTAATGACAGAGAGAAAGAAGCATACATCACCATGGCCACCATGGACGTTAAACGGGTGATACAGGAATACAGAACCAACTATAAACCTGCAAATCTGGTAAACTAGATGAAATGGAACAAGCCCTTGAAAGACACAATCTGCCAAACTCCTATAAGACACTATCTAAATAGGTCTATATCTCTTAAAGAAATTGAATCAACAATTAATAACCTTCCAGAACTGAAACAGTAGGCCAAGACTACTTCACTGGTAAATTCTACCAAACATTTAAGGGAGATCTATCAATTTCTAGATTCATGCCAAACAAAGAAGCAGAGGGAATACTTCCTAATTTGTTGTATAAGGCAAGCATTACCCAAATAAATAAAGTGATGACTGTGTAATTCTATATAATAAAATTCACTGATATACTTTAAAGGGCGAATACAAATCTATCTCAATAAACTTATTTTTTAAAAACCCAACTTTGTCTTTTCTACTTTTTCTGTACCTGGCTCTTCTGTCCCTACAGATGCTGCCTCTCAAATACACCCTTTGCTTCCTGTGTTGGTCTCAAGCTGCTCAAGTTACTCCTGGATGTGCCATCTGCTCAGTGCCACCCTTGTCCTGCTGCCACCAGCTGCCTCCCCAGTGCTTTGTTAGGTCCCCGCCACTCAGGAAAAATAAGTCTTTTTTTGTCTGTCAACATGGGGTCAAAAGACAAGACACCATCACTTCTGGTTTACCTTTCCAATTCTTTTATGATAGCACATCTGTGACTTTAAAAAAGAACTTTTTTTTTTTTTTTTTTTTTTTTTGCAGTGCTGGGGATTGAACTCAGGGCCTTAGTACTTGCGAGGTAAGCACTCTACCAACTGAGCTATATCCCCAGTCCAAGAATTCTTTTTATTGATAATAAAATGAACACAATAATTTATCAGGGACATATAAAATTTTCAAACTCATACTGTATATAATAATGAAATCTCAAAATAGAAAAAGAAGATGTGTGGAATTAAAAGAGGAAATAGAACACTTTAGAACTAAAGTGGAAAATTTAAAAAGAAGTCAGTTATTCAGGGGGAAAACATCACATTTAGTTTTTCATGGATCTTTACCTTTTTTCCCCCCACAAAAAAGTGGGAAGACTTTTTTTTTTTCCTGCCAGAGATTAATTTCTATATGTTTTTATGAACCAAGGTGTATGAAATATTTTTATGATAAAAGATTGGCACAGAGTTGATATCATCATAGGATGTATATACTTTTAATTTTATGTATGTTATATTTTTATTGTTTAAGGAATATGTATCATAAAAGTTCCCAAATTACATGTCAGTAATTAAGTATAGATGTTTATGATAATAAAGTGTTGGTATTAACGTGGAATTTCATTTTTCAATTTATTCAAAGGTAACAAAATTAAAAAGCGAAAGTGTATATGTGATATACTTTGAAAATAAAAATACTTATAATAAATATCATATTTAAATACCCATTTATAAATAAATATTATGCACTATAATTGTGGGGAAGATTCTATCAAAAGGACACCAGAAAGGACAAACTGTACAAGACTGATAAACTGGACTATACCAAAAGACATCATTTATTTAGTGAAAAAGCAGGTCATGAAGTAGGAGTTATATGCAATACAGATAACTTACAAAGGAGTTTTATCAAGAATGTACTAAGAACTTCATATTAATAATGAAAAAGGGGCAGATCAATTAAAAAAACTGACGAGAATTAAAAAGGCACCGCAACAAGAGAATGGTGAGAGAATAAATTTCTGTTGTTGTAACTGACTTCAGGGTGATTTGTTACAGGAACCCTAAGAAACCAATACAGACAGGATCTACTACAGTTATAAATATACATTCCCCGTGAACCATCACAGGGGACTTCTGATGACATATTTTGTTGGGGTGAATGGTGATTACATGGATATGTTTATGCAGTGATAATTCATCAAATAAATACTTAAAATTTGTATAGTTTTCTATATCTGTATATGTCAATAAAAACATTAAAGATAATAAAAATAACTGTCTGCAATTCAGTAACTGATAAACAGAAAAGATTTGAATGATTTGATTAATATGGCTTGCTCTAACAGATGTAATATAGAAACCTGAACCCCAAAAATGTGAAATCATAATTTCAAGCACATGTGGAATGTTTACAAAAACAGACTATATGTAATGAATGACAAGTGATGTTCTAAAACAATAAATGATGAGCTATCTATCATGTTCACAGGTGACAAAACCAGTACTATAAAGTTGTAAAACTAACCTCAAATTTATCTATGTATTTACTTAAATTTCAATTGTATTCATTCCTTAGTATTTGATGTGCTCATCTTAATATTCAAACAGGAGAGTAAGGGACCAAGAATAACCAAGAAAATTCCAAACAATGTAGTAGTTAGATTTGATCTCCTGTTTGTTGAAATTTATAAAACTAGTGATTTGATAACTTTTATATTTTGACACAGGAGTAGTAATAAGTCAACCAAACAGAGAACCCAGAGAAAGACCTGTACAAATAATAAAACTCGATACAGGTCACATGTGTCATTAATATCAGTGAGAAGGAGGACAATCCAAATTACTAACAACATTAAAGTACATCTGCTTAAAGGCCTCAGAGAGCTAAAGGTAGTTAAGAGTTACTAGGCCAGGATCTGGGGGCAAATGGCTCTAGAGAAGAAAGCCCAGTATTTGGGGTCACTTTTCCCATGAAGGGAACTGCTGATTCTGGTGGTAGCGACTGAGAGGCTTTCGGGACACAGCTCTGGTAAAACATCTTTGCTTTTCTCTAGGGTTATGTAGTAGGAATGAGGAAAGACCCAAGTAACAAGGCACCTGAATGAACTACAGCTGAGCTCCTTTCTCACCAGAAGGCTGCAATGAGTAGTAAGATTGACAACACTAAGGGTTAGCAAAGATGTGAAGTGATAGCAACATGATGGTGGGAGTGTAAATTGGTACACACATTTTGGAAAACAACTTTGGCTTTATCTATTAAATGTAAACGTATGCATCCTCTATGTGTTTGCAATTGTATTTCTAGGTATGTTTCTACCATAAATATGTACTCATGGGCACAGAGAGACATGTATGTTAATATTCACAGCAGCATTATTTGTAATAGCCCCAAAGTGGAAACACACTAACAATCCCCAAGTATGGACATAAGAATGAACAAACTGTGGTATTTTCATGCAATAGAAAACTAAATAAGTTACACAGAATGCATATATCTTACAAACACTAAGCAAAAGAAACCAGACACAAACATATTCCTTATTATTATGCATCTAAAAGTTTAAACTAACATACTGTCTATACAATATTCAAAAACATGTTAGCTGATTCTCTTTGTATAAAAATTAAGCACATGTGGAATGTTTACAAAAATGGACTATATGCAATGAATGACATGCATATGGTTTAAAACAAAACCATAGTGTTTAGGAATGCATATTTAAGTATTAAAACAAAATAAACTGCAAAGTGATTACTTCAGTGAGAGAGAGATGCTAGTAGGCATCAATGGTCTTGGCAAAATTCTATTTCTTGCCAAGTGTTGGATACAGATGTTTGTTTTGTAATAAGTCACTGTGCTACACATTTTTTATTTGTGTACTTTGATGTATATGTATGCATTTTATAATTAAACAGGTTAAAAATATCAGTGGATGCTGGGTGTGGTGGTGCACGCCTATAATCCCAGTAACTCAGGAGGATCGTGAGTTTAAGGCCAGCCTTAGCAACTTAGCAAAGCCCTAAGCAACCTAGTGAGACCCTGTCTCAAAATAAAAATTAAAATCGCTGGGGATGTGGCTCAGTGGTTGAGCACCACTGAGATCAATCCCTGGTACCAAACAAACAAACAAAAAATCAGTGGAAAAAATATAGATGGACATATATTTAACACCCTTAGTGGCAGAAGTCCAAGCATCTGGTTCAAGCTTAAATGGTGAGCAGAAAGCTTCCTTCTGAGGGCTGGGGCTGGGGTGCAGGGGTAGAGTGCTGGCCTCGCATGAGCAAGGCTCTGGGTTTGACACCCAGAATTGGAGAGGATGAATATGGTCAATGGTTATAAGGAAACAGAAGAACGGACAAATGAGAGGGTGGGAGAAGGGATGTTAAAAGAGGACAAGTAGCTGGAAATGAACAAAGGAATGAGGAAATGGGGAAAAGGTTAATATGAAAAAGTGGAGTGTTTTTCAGGAATATCCTTTGTTAATCAGGTCATGAATCTGAGCCAAGTGTACCAAAGGCATGATTTGATTAAGGGCCGATAAAGTCGATCCAATTAGCGATCAGAGACTTCTATCTTAAACTAAGCTTCTACTTTTAAATACTTGTAAGTTTCCTTTAGATCTTTCCTTTGGAGTTAGAATTTTTCTCCTTAATTTTTAGTCAGTCTTCCCCCCAAAGTTGAATGTTATCTGAAGCAATTTCCCAAAAGTTCACTCAGAGTTTTTAGAGCAGAACAGAGTACATGTTTCACACTTTCAAAGAAAATGTTCAGACTTTGGTTTCAGTTAAATAACTTCAAAATGGCTTCATTTTCCAATCTAGTACAGAAGTAACCAAAAGAAATGCATATTTTGGACTATTTGTTTTAAGAAAGTTCAAAACTTAATGAGCAATACTGGAACTCTGAATTACTGATAAAGGATCTCTGGCTGGCCCACTATTGTCTGTGAATACAGAAAGAACTTATAGATAGGAGAGGTATTTCAACTCCTTCCTAAAATAGAGTTTTCATTCTACTCCCATGCTGGTGGCTGCCTGATAGCTACTCTTGCTTTTTCTCTGGATGTGTCTCTAACTTGAAGACCATACTGTAGGAAGGGGAAAGAAAGCTGGTCTGTAAGGGCAAAGTTCTAGCCCTGAGGGATCTTGTCAGGGTCTTACTCCTTGCTGTTATAATGCAAACCAACAAACCTGATCTGCTCCCTTCAGATCAGGTGGTGGAGCCAAGAGAGGGATGGTTTCAGCAAGTTTTAATTTCTCCTTTTACTTTATTGTTTGGACACCTCAAAGAATTGGGTTTGAAGGATAAATGTTTATGAGAATCAATATTGGGAAATCTATCTTGGTCAAAGGAAGGCCTGGGTTGGGAGGAACTACCTAGCAATTTTTAAGACTATAACAATTCATCAAGACTATTTCAAGAAGCTCATATTTTAAAAAATGGAGGAGATAAAGGTCTCAGTCTTTGCAATTCTATAAAGAGCATAGTCTGGAAGACAGTCTGAGGCAATGTCTGAGACAGCATCTTTGTATTAGAGCTCAAATATTCATGAAACAGAGTCAGAAAAATAAAGACTAAAAGGCAGTGTTTGGATATACATTGATAAACTGAAATATGTTATGGGGATGCCTTGTGTGCTCTGGGTTTTCAGTTACACAAAATAACATAGCCATGAAAGGAACATAGCAGAAGAGTTGGATCCATGCTGGTGTACTGTCAGAGAAAATAAGACAGAAAGGGGATACACAAATCAACACAGCTCTACAATATTCTAGCCTACTATCTGACAAAATATTTCCTTCTTTGGAGGCAAAAGGGAAAGGAAGAAATTCATTCCCCTAACACTAGGAAGGCTGAATATCTGGACAGACAAAAGCAGAACTATGTAACACTATGAAGATGAATACATGAAGTTTTAAAAATATTAAAAGCAAAAGCAAAATTCTAAAATACCTCCTTAGCTGCTTTTGCTTATGGTTTGCAATGCATTCTCCACAGTTCCTCAGGACAGAAAGAAAGGCTGTCAGAGTTCACTGGTTTTTCTCACAATTATATACCAAAG
This sequence comes from Sciurus carolinensis, assembly GCF_902686445.1. NCBI lineage: Eukaryota > Metazoa > Chordata > Mammalia > Rodentia > Sciuridae > Sciurus > Sciurus carolinensis. The sequence continues at coordinate 78,411,068 of NC_062226.1, forward strand.
GAGGCACAACAAAGTCTGCTCTGGATTAAACTTATGAACATCAGATTTCAAAACCAAGAATGAAACCTCTTAGGAGTCTATTGTTTTGTCTCACACAAATCAGAAAATTTGGGGAACCTAGAAATTTAAAATTCTTAATTTCCTTAATGATTTAAAAAGTTAGAGGGGCAACAACATTTTCATGTATTCGTATACCTGGAAAAAAAAATCGAATCATTCAACTACATTCCAATATTAACAGATATTTTTGACAGTGTCTCTTAATTACTAACAGTGCTGGCTGTGGCTAACGTGGATAGAATAAATGATGAGCAATCCTTTTGTATTATGTTGAAGATCACCTCTAATTCTACCATCAGGTTTGATGTGATGTCTGAGGAACACCCATACTGGGTGTGACTTTTATCTCATGGAATTACAATTGAGACTTTCAAAACATTCACAAATGATTAATGAAAAAAAGGTAATTTTATTACTTTAATTATTTTAGTCTGTTGCATAAAGTGTCACCTTAAAAATCAAAGGAACTGGGACAATAGTTTTAGGCACACTCAGTACCTATATAATGAATGGCAAGTTGTTATGGAAACTAATTATGATGTCTGATAATCAAAACAATGTCATTGTTTTAAATTAATATATTAATATGAATATTAATATTTTATACTTCTATATAAAATCTGACCTCTGTTAATAATCTCAGGTGAAAAATGGGATGAATGATCTATAATGTCTAGATAATTAAAGAAGTGGATTTATGTACTAGACTTAGCTGATAAATAATCTAAGGAATCTACTTTCTCTTCTATTTTGCTAATTTTAATGTGATAAATCAATTACCATTAAATTGCAACATGTATTTCTCTTTTTTAATTAAGTGTTTTTTTTTTTTTTAGTTGCTGATGGACCTTTACTTTATTTATTTATATGCAGTGCTAAGAAATGAACACAGTGCCCCACACGCTAGGCAAGTACTCTACCACTGAGTCACAACCCAGCCCCACACAACATGTAATTCTTGGTAGGTACAACACATTTATTGTGTACAAAATATATACTAATAAACACTTCCTCTAGCTGTAATATAAACATAAGAATTAAAATTGCATGTGCTTCTTATATCTTCTGTCTAGTTCACACATGTAAATTTTATTTTACTGGGTAGCAAACTAAAGATGAGAAATGATTATCTGTAAAACAAGGGCTTTCCTTCCCCCACATGCCTTATTCTAACAAAAAGCACGTGGGCTGGGGATATACTCAGTTGGTAAAGTGCTTGCCTCATAAGCACAAGGCCCTGGGTTCAAATCCCCAGAACCTCACAAAAAAAAAAAAAAAAAAAAAAAAAAAGCATGTCACCTTTTTAATGCTGTTTAGGGCAAAGTTAATGTTCTCCTCCCATTTTCATATCTCTCTAGATACCCTAGTAGCCATAACACAGTAGGCAAGATGTCAAAATATTTTTGTCCTGATCCAATATATAAAGAAATAAGAAATTCTACAATATGTCTGCTTTCAGAAAATGCAACATATTCAAAACACAACATCCAAGGATTACCGAACAACAAATGGGCATAGAAATCAGGACAGAAAACATAGTGAAGTCATAGTTAAAATTCTAATAGCAACAATCTAACATATTTTGATAACTGACATATTTTTGCATGCTTTTTAAGCACTACAGGGGGGAAACTGGCTAATAAATAAACCTCATTCTTAAAAACAATCTCTTTGGTTGACTCAGCCAGGATAGATGCATGAATAGGCAATTCTCAGTTCTATATAAGGTACTGGTTCATGGGAATGTCATCGATGTTACAACAAAAGAAAATGCTATAGAGAAATGGATATTTTTTAACAAAATTTTTAAGACCTGCAGAAAAATAAACAAGAATATTTTTAAAAATATAAAAAAGTGAGGAATACTAATGTATCTAAAAATGCAGTGTTAAAAGTGCATTTTAATAATGCCAGATCTTATCTTAATTAGCTACTGGATATGTATCACTTCTTAACCATATTAGATGGATATCTAACACTCATTGTCATACCAGACTGCAAACGCTGCCTCTGACAGGACTCTCAAGACATCTTTTACACACACACACACACTGAACTCTAGCTCAAAGACACGCTTTTCTACACCCCTTAATTATCCTCTATAATCAGCTCTGACTCATCATCAAGTCTTTCCTATCCTCAAAAATCTGTATTTACACCTGTTAAGTCTCCCTGCAATGGGGGGAAGATCACAATAGGGAATTATTTCTCTAGACAGTCATATTAAGAGCACTTCTTCAATTGTTCCTTGCTTGGTAGAGAAGTTACACAACAGCCTATACAATTCTCTAAGAGCAGAAAGGCCATGTCACCAAGACCCTTTATGGTTCCACAATGAACTGATTTAGAGGCCAGCTGCAAAGCTATTCACATTTGCCAAGAGAGGTTCTCAGTATTATTTGGGACCCACCCATCACACAAACAATGATTTAAACAAAATGAAAACAAAACAAAACAGGGTGATTCATTCCAACACTCCCCATTCTATCCTGTAAGAAGAAGGCTATAAAATGATCCGATGACTAGCCTAGGGATTTCCATGTTGTTTTCTTTTTCAGAACCTCTGCAGAGTGTTAAAAGTATCGAGCTGGATCTAATTAGATCTGAGTACAGAGAACTGCTCATACCTCTGACAGCAAAGCTTACCATTTTGAGTGCACCATGTGGCTCCACAGTGTTATATTCAAAATCCTAAAATCAACTGTCAAGAAAGCAATGAAGTCAGCTGACTTCATTCTCTACCCTTATTTCCTGTCATTTATTTTTTATCAGATAATAAAATAATAATCCATTGCCTGTCCAAAGAGCACTTACCTCATTGTCTGACTCCACGAGAACTTGATCATATTCACTAAGCGCTACTAGAAACATGATAGAGGTGACATTTTCAAAGCAGTGTATCCATTTTCTTCTCTCTGACCTTTGGCCCCCTACATCGACCATCCTGCAAGGTTAACAATACTCATATTAACAGCACATAGAGGGAAACTTTAAAATATCAGAATAAGTACAGCACCTCTTACAAACTGAGGAGAAATATTCTATAGAAAGGCATTGGTCCTCCAAGTCAATTAATAGTTCTTCCAACTGCTGGATCCATATCTTGACTAAAATGTACACAATGTTTACAAGAAAAAACACACTCAGAACAAGAGGTTTAGGTGTAAAACTTCGAGATTTGGGCTCTTTAAGTATTTGCTGAAAATTGCAGTTGCTCCTGGTGTATTCCTGCCTCCCAAACCAAGAGTTTGAGACTCTTCTAGTAACTGCTTCTGAAAGGCTTCAAAACAACAGAACATAGATCTGAGGGGAAAAAAATGGATCCAGGGAGATCTGTAAACTATGTACACCGAAACCGGAAGTCCTAGGTCTTGAGAAAATTAAAATGTTGGCTCTTCCATAGTGTTACCATGTGAATAATATGCTACTTATTTAGATGAAATTTTCATTCCATGAAATCCTGTCACCCTAGGCCCCACACAGTGCTTTGGATGGCAGCAGGAAATTATACTTCTAAGTCACTACTTTTAATGTAGTGGTAAAAAATATCTTTCAAAAAAGTGCACAAAATGTGGGAAAAATAAGATGTAATAATCTGGTTTAAGAACAACTAACAAATTATGAATCTGTAAGGATATGAAAATCTCTATGAAACGCTATTTCTGAAAATGCGCTATAGTATGGTTATAAAAGGAAGTTTAGTTTAGGTATCTCAAATTTAAGATCTCTAAATGTTGTAAGCTCAAAATGTAAGTCACATAGAATACTGGATTAAGGAACCTTAGGGAATCATCTAATGCAACCATTTTAGAGATGAAAAACTGAGTTTCAGCAATACTTTTGAAATGTCACCCACTTTAATTGGTCATGTCTTTTAGAATAGTGCATGGCAGCCTGATTTGACCACAGGTGCAAATATGATTAAAAGAGAATAGCTTTGGCAAGAAAGGACAGAGTGCTTGTTAATCAGAGTCACAAAGCAGAGTTATGAGGAGCTGCATGACTCCTACTTTGCAACCTGGAGCTGTACATTTCCATCTTCAATGGGTGGGCTCTCTTGCAGAACTCTCTACACTCAACTCAGACATATTCTCTCATGGCTTCACTCCTCAAAACGCCATGTGGTTTACATTCTAACTAAAAGTACAACTGAGTGATTGTGTAATAAGAGATTAAGTAAAAGCCCATCAGTATTGTTTATTTTTTCTCATCTTAAAAAAAGATAGAATGTTCCGGTTGAAGTATTATCCCCACGGAACAGCAGCAGTGAAAAAGATGGTAATAAATTTTCATTCTACTTTACTATATAAATTTAGACCAAGTTAATTAAGCCATTTTTAAAATTAAGAATTTTTAAAATTTTCAAGTCACTTATTTTATGAATATAAAATATCACTTTTTTTTTTTACTGCTAAAAAAAAATTTTGGACTGGTACCAGAGAACATATAATTTCTATTACTGACAGGGTCATAAAATCACTTATATCTTAGGTGATTCTAAAAATCATCCTCATAAAGTGATAATAAAAATAGGACTAAAGTTTGAGTAACTGATTTTGTTTAACTACCAGCAATCTAGGTTTCATTAATTGCTTGGTGATTTAAACTGAAGAGAGAAACCTGTCAATACATCTTTATTCAGCTGCTTCTTTCAGGAATACCTTACTTGTGTTATCTCTGATAATAACTCACATAAGGTCATACTGTTTAAACCCCACACAAGAACACAAGAATTCAATATTTATAGAATTCACCAAATGTACTGGAAGGTATAAAAGCTGGGAAGAAATAGGTGTTATGGGTTCAGGTACTACCTGAAAATGACACTTTGTAAGTCAAAGGGGTACTCGATGATTCCTGTGGTGGGGACTCGAACTCTAAGCACATCTTGCTGCGTAGGCAGGTAGGAAGGGTCGGCTACGCGGTCCAAGTCATTCAGATAGCTAGAGGAGGGAAGACACGATGAGATGTCAGCAACATATCACCACAAATTCAGGGAATGGAAGAGCAAAACGAGTCAGAAGAAGTGAAGAAGGGAAAGAAAAACAGCGGACATGGTAGAGAAACATGGGAAGCAGAGAGATAAAAACAACCTCCCAGTAGTCAGAGGGCGGTTACCCATCTATTGCTTCCCTACTTACCATATTTCTCATTTCTTCTCTTACTATTAATTAGAACACATGTGAAAAGGAAAGGCAGCAGGGTGGGGAAGGACAAGAAACTCAAATTAGTCTCCTATCCTTTACTTGTTTAGTAGATCTGATTAGTAAAGATGGAGTTTAAAATAAATAATCTTGAATTATTTGTACAAATTTAAATTATGGAAATAAGCAGCTAACAGAGTTGCACATAAGATCAGGATGTTTCTTTCCTTTTATTTTTTGCTTTTTGCAGATCAGTCTTTTCCTGGAATGAATTTCCTTATTCCCCTAAGAGAAGACAGCAGGATACAGTGTCCTCAATCCTGTCCAAAGCCTAAGTCATTCATGATTAATGTGAAGACAAAATTCCTAGCTACTACATTAATAACATCTAAGGTCAGACATTCTCAATGTTTAGAGTTACCGCACCTAAATTTTAAGTTTATCTGATCATAGGACACTTTACCATAACCATAAAAAAAAAAAACCTTTTTGTTTTGAAACAATTTTAGGCTCCTAAGAAATTGCAAAGATATTACAGAGTATTCCCTTGTATTGTTCACTCAGCTTTCCCTAATCACAACATATTATATAACCACAGTACATTATCAAAACCAGGAGCCTGCCATTGGTGCAGTACTATTGACTGAACTACAGACCTTATTTGGAGTTCACCCATATACATGCATACATACACACACACATATAGGTGCATGTCTATATGGATAGGTATGCGTGCATGTGTATGTATTTACTAAAGTATATCAAATATACATACATGTGTATACTGAGCATATATAATTTTATGTGATTTTATCACATATAGGTATTTATGTAATCCCCACCACAATAAAGACAGAACTGTTCAATCACCACAAACGAAATTCCTTGAGTTGCCCCTGCCAACCCTAACCCCCAGCAACTACATGTTCTTCATCGGTATAATCTGTCATTCCCCAAATTACCTATTCTATTCACTTTTCCTATTCCATTCACTTTTCATTCTCTCAAAGGGAAAAGCATAATTTACAATGTTGAGAATAATAAATCCAGTAGAACTGATGACAGTCAGGAGAAAATGGTTGTTCTGAGTGTTATCTTAATGATTTCAAAGACTATGTTCTCTTCTGCCCTGGAGAGGATGGCACGCAGGCATGATTTCAAAACACGCAATTGCAAAATGACTAACTTGTTAATAACATTTAGAGGGAAAAAAAAATGGCACGATTAACAGAACCGGAAGGAGTTAGGTCCTCAGCTCCATTATGACCACAAACAAGAGACAGTGAGTTTGGAGATGCCTAACACAGACTGGCTGGTGCACAGCTGTGAAAACTCAGCAATGAAGCAAACACTCAGTTTGATCTACAAAGTATCAGAGCTCTGTATTGCTGGGTGCTATGGTGCACACCTATAATCCCAGCAGCTCAGGAGGCTAAGGCAGGAGGATTGAAAGTTCAAAGCCAGACTCAGCAATGTAGCAAGGTACTAAGCAACTTAGGGAGACCCTGTTTCGAAATAAAAAAATAAAAAGTGCTGGGGATGTAGCTCAATAGTTGAGCACCCCGGGGTTCAATCCTCCCCACCCCAATTTTTTTTTTTTTTTGGTCATAACCATCTTTCCATCTTTATTTCTGTTTTGCTCCTAGACAACAATACTTAAGGAACATTTGCTGGTTGACTGGATTTCTTACACTACCATTTCGTTTTAGCATTATTTAAAATGTCATTCTTACTAGTGGTATTTCCATATGAATAATATTCTTAAATTTAGGACCGAGTGTTAAAAGGACATATTATGTTAAGTTTGTAAGATTCATGGAATCATAAAATAGTAGAGCGAAGTCTAACTTTATTAAAGAAAATCACTGCCTCTATGGAGGTGTATCAATTCTTTTAAGACAAAACAGCATTTGCCTAGAAATTTTATTGCAAAACAATTAATTCATATTCTAAGGGTCTTATCCCAGACACATCATTGATTCTCTCGCTGGCAAATGAGCTCTCTACTGACTAATAGGAACCAGTCTCACATCTTTAATTATTATAAAACTGGCTGGAGCACAAAAAGGGGAGGCTAGAGAGTATAAATGCAAAAATGAACTGTACCCAAGTTATAAAAAATATCCTGTCCTGGTCTTGGGGTCCTCTGATGGAGCCCATGTTCTGGGAGTTGATCTGAACCCTAATCTACAGATAAACCAGTTTATCACATCATACAGATGGGATTTTCTAATTTACCAGCCCCTTGATTTCTGAAATCAACAAGATCATTATTTACTTAACTACTATGTACCAGAACTCATTTCAGAGGAATAAAAAAAAAAAAAAAAAAAAAAAAAAAAAAATCAAAGAACTTTAATTCTACAACGGCAAGCTGGATCAGAAATAATGCCATGGATAGATGTCAAAATGAAGGGTTGATAATTCTCATATATAAGGTGCTGTGGTGTTCCTGGGATACAAGGAAATTGTAGTTTGCTGTTTCCTGAAGATGGACCAAGCAGCTTACTAATTGACACTCCATTTTAAAGCATAGATGTGTGTTTGCCAAGAAGAATTTTAAAAAGCAGTATTTCAAGTGGGAAATTACCTGTCATACTGCACAGAAAGACTGTTGATAGAAAATTTCTCTCTAATTTAGAAGGATGCACTGAGCCCCATGAAACACATGCCTGGGTAAGATGAAACTGGGTATATATCTGAACCTGAAAATTTGCCTACAAGGGCTTGGAGGATATTCTAAAAAAACTGTCAGTGGTATCTTTTCATGACTACATACACTATTGAAATTTTAACTAAATCTCTATAGCATTCATTCTTGCAAAGACTATCACTTTCTCTTCATCTTTCTTTGGCTTCTTAAGGGCAAGAAAGTCCATACAGAGTAACTAATCTACACCGAGGACTTGCTGTTCACCAGGCTCTGTTCTATTTGTTCACTGTCCCGGTGTCAATATATATCATGGCAAGGAAATGGTCTTTAAAGAGTTCTGTACATTTTTAATTAACTTAAAAAAGTAAGTGACAGTTCTTGCTTGGCATCCTTTTTTGTTTTGCCTTAGTTGGACAGAGGAGAGAAAGGCTCACTGCACTTGGAGTAAAAAGTTAATCTAGTTTAACTAAAGAAAAAGGTTGAAAGGAATTATATTCAGCTCTACTAGTTGCAATATATTATCATCTGGAATCATCTAGAACCCAACCAAACACATAGCCAAATGGAGAAAAAGAAAAATAATAACAAACTCCTCAATGAAAACAAAAGACACACCAAATATTTTCTCCTAAGCAAAGATCTGGGTGGTTCAGCAGCCATATAGGATTGAAGTGATAGTTTATGAAACAGGTAAAATGTGGAGACAAGTAGTGCATTCTTAGTAGTGCATTCTTCACTACTAAGGAGGGGCCAGTGTGGAGAGCTTCTGCTTGCAGAGTCCCCAACTGCCTTTATTCTCCCCTCCCTATGCTCACAGGCTGCAGAGGATGGACTCATGGGACAGGACTTTCCTTTCTGCATTTCATATTTGCTTAGGGGGAAAAAGACACTCTGTTCACTTAGAAATGGATTCTAGTGTGTTAAGCAGAGCGTATCCTCATTTGTTGATGCTTGTCGCATTTTTTTAAAAAGGTAACAGAAGGCTGGGGGAATGGCTCAGTGGTAGAGTGCTTGCCTAGTTTGCATGAGGCCCAGGGTTCGATCCCCAGCACTGACTCCCCCCAACAAAAAAAGTAATAAAATAATTTCTGAATTGTACTTTTGACCATATTCTGAGGAAAAACTTGGGTGGATATGGAGGATGGGCTCATTATTCCATTCATTTAACCTTGTAAAAAGAGACACCAAGGTCTGAGCAAATTTATATTGCAGAGTAAATTCAGAGTTAATTATAGCCATAATCTGTTTTGTAGGAATGATTCTGAGTGGCTGCTGAGGTCATTCTCAGGGTGTTGCCATGGTGATAGGCATAGGTACATTTCCAAGGCAATGTATGTGTAACAAGTAGCTGGCAGTAGCTCTCTCCTGATGTCGGGGAGAGAAAGCTTCCATGGTATCAATGGGTCTTAATTATCTAGGAGACAAGTTGTGTTTAAGAGCATGTTAGAAAAGGAGGTTTACCTATTTAAATTTTATCTTATTACAATTCCTTGATAGGGATTTAATGACCTTCCACTGCACTGAGACATTTAATAATTGATAATCTGACACTAATTATAATTTTTAAAATTCAACATTCTTTCCACGTGTTTGCCCATTTAGTTATGGCTCTTAAACTTGTGGTTGGGGCCCACAGCTACCTTTGTCTATGCCAAGTGTTCGACAGGTCACTCATATTAAAATTATTTTATGGAAAATGCTATGGTGGTTAAAAGGGCATGTTACACCAATTGGGAGAAAACATAGAAGTAGGAAGCCCATTAGTCCCATCTTTATGTAATTATCTCTCTGGGCTACTAGTAACCTGCAATATGTAAAAAGTAAATTCTGAATTAAAAATGCCTCTGAAAAATTTAAAGACAACACAGAAAGGAAAGGCATTATTGGCCTAACTTCATTAGTATATGTGCATCCTGCTTTTATTTGGGTCCTGGTTACCTACGACATACTTTGCATGCCCATTTTATACCTAGGTTTTGGAAGTCTATCTAATTCAGTGCAAATGGAGAAGGTGGCACCTTATCAACAGTTTCTGATACAATGTCTTCAATGGAAGAAATAGATTTTTTATGGTTTTCAGCAAAAAGTGAGTTGGGGGGAGAGAGAGAAAGAGAGAGACTGAGACTCATTTAGAAATATTTCAACAGTTCCTTTCCTACCATGAGCAAAATACAGTCATCCAGAGTTCAACAAAACAGACTATGACATTATGGTAGATGGTAAGAATATAAAGACTCAAGGGACATAAGTTAACTGATGTGAGGGAGGAAAAGGGCTATGTAAAAAGGAGAAATTGTGAAATTTATGTAGGATGGAGTAAATGTTTCTATACTTTGGATACAGTCATTTTCTGGGAACCTGTTTGCCCAGTCTTTAATCCTTAGAGATAATCCACAAAACATCATTCTGCAGCATGATTGAATTACATGAAATACTTAAGGAAATCATGACTGTTCATTTACATTTTGTAATTGCTATATTCTTTATACATTTGAGGATCATGTCTGGCTGCAGAAAAATAAGAAACTCAGAAATAGGATAAAAACCCCTACCTTGTATGATTAAAATAGATGAGAAAAGCTTCGATTCACTAAAATGTTTGAATCAAATTAAATATGGCATTTTTCTGTCTTTAATAAGTTTTAAGAAGAGCTTTCAATTATTCTTGAATTTTGACAGAAATTTGTCAATAACACTTTTGAGTTGACCTTCAAGTTTTAATTCATTCTCCAATTTTACATGTAGTAAAAACTTATTTTTTAAAATCTAATTTTTTTCAAAACCCCACCACCTATGTGACTAGAAGTATAATTGAAATCTAAACCAAGAACAGCATAGAAATTAAAAATTCAAGTGTTCTGTATTTTTTTTTAACAAAGAAAACACAAAATACAATTTAGAGATTATTTGGCAAGTAAAATACATCACATGACAGGTGAGGTTTAAAAACGTTTATACCAAAAGGGAAAAAGTATCTGTGGGTAGTAAAAGGAAAGGTAAATTTCTGACATTTGGTACAAACCCAATCAAACATACTATGATAAATGACAACAGCATCTTGAGGCATTTCACGTTCATATTACAAGGTGTGGGGCTCCTCAATCCCTGTAAAAGGGCCTCCCACAGTGAGGCTGAATTTATAACAAATTTGTAGTTCAAGCCCAATATTAAGGTGAAGTTATGGCACAGAAAGTGATTCTGGGTAGGTTTTCACATTTTTAATTATTAAAAAGAAGGTTAGAAAAACTAGGTCGACTTCATTAAAAAAAAAAAAACTAAGACCTCATTGTGAGGAACAATCTCCAGGGAGTTGGAAAGCTAAATCATGTCACGATATTGCATTTGACACTGTCAAAAGCACTGGATGCTAAGGAGAAACCAGAAATATATGGCTCTTACACAGCGTGACCAAGAAGATCCAAAGGAAAAAAGTGACCAAACAAAATTGTCAAAGTAAACTTTGAAAAAAAAAGGGGGGGGGGAGTAACAGTGCCACAGAACAGTTATTCTGAGGGGAAAGTCAAATAGAAGTTTTGGTGCCCCACCTAGCCAGGTCCCTCCTTTATCTGGCAGATTCTGCTGCTGATCTGAGCTGGGCAATGATCTGGCTAGGCTGGTTAGCCGAATGGAATTACTCCTTGGTGGAGGTCAAATCAATTTTCCTAATTCCTCTTTAACACCAGGCACAACAGTGATTTGAGTTCAAGGAAAGGCAACATTTGTTATAGGTACTTTACTCACAAAAAATTATTTGTGTTTAATACAAAATTCTAGGTGTAAAACAGAGAACACCTGGCAGTAGTGAGTGGGCTACAATTCTATGTTTATGAAAACTATTCAAGGGAGATTACTCTGTGGGGTAAAAGAGAAATCTGAGAGATACCAAAGAACTAAGCCAATGCAGAAAGTCAGATTTTTAAAACTAAATTAAGTATCTCCTAAAAAAATTCTAGCACTGCATTTGCTAAGTAGTGTGAGTTTTATAAATGGAGAGTTGTTCTGAATGACCAGGAGCTATGACCAGGAGCCCTCTAATGTCAAATGGTGAAAGGAGCTAGGTAACTGCATTTCACAAGCAAATCTCAGGGTCAGGGACAGGAATGGGCTCACTGTGATAGATTCTCAAGAGTGTTGCTCAAATAAATAAGTCAATCTTGTAATTAAAAACGAACACAAGCCTGCTCAGTGGTGCATGCCTATTGTCCCAGCTACTCAGGAGGCTGAAGCAGGACTGTTTGAGCCCAGAGTTCAAGACTAGCCTTGCAACACAGAGACCTAGTCTCCTAAAATAAAAGCAATAACACAAGGGGGGCGTGTTTCATTTGCCTTTGTTAATTTATTCATCTTTCATATGATAAATCTCAAAGCTATTAACTAATTTTGAAAATTCTAAAACATATCAAGAAATATCAGAAGACTGGTTTTTTTAGTGTAGTCTGCCTGTTTTGAAATACAATGGCAGTACCTAATTCGGTTAATTTATATCTATTTATTGAGGCTCTGTTATATGTTAAATTTTAATGCAGAGGGGAAGCCAGCACAGGGAGCTGGTACAATATACGTTAAAATATATTCTTTGCCCTTAGGGACGTCAGACTATCTGGGAAGCAAAGATAGCACAGATGAATCAATTAAGAAACAATTAAGTGCCAAATTGTGAGCTACTAACTATGAATGCAATAAGAAGGAAGAGATGATTATGAACTATAGTCATTAGAGAATAGTGTGCAGAGGAGATGGGGGAGGGGTTACATCATGCAGACAGAATGGAACTTGAACAGGTAGAAAAGAAAAGAGATAAGAGAGATGGGAGAAATTAGGAAAGGCACAGAATTTCCTTATTCTTTTATTACTCATTCATTCAATAGTTTTTATGGAAAGTCCACAAGAAGCCCAACAATATGATCAGCACTGAGGGTGAACCCCAAGGGGGAAAAAAAAAAAAGATATGAATCCCACTGTCAAGGATCTTGTGCACCTGCAATGAAGTTAACAGTGCTGTAAGTAACTGTCAACCATGCAGATATGATGTGGGTCATAAAAGAGGGTCTAGTCGCTGTAGTCACCAGTCAGTTGTGAGCAGGTTGCTAATTTAAGTTCGTTTCCCATGTTGTCATGGTACCTGAACTTGGATATTGCTTCTGTAGGACAAACCTTCCATTTAGACATGGATGATCAGGTCTGGGGAGCGGGGCATCTTACCCTGACTTAACATGAATTATTCACAGATCAAAATTCAATGCATTATTTTAAAATGAAAAGACATAGTAATAAGAACAAAGACATGAGTTAGCCAACCAGCAACCAAAGGCTGTTTGGTAGGCAGGAGTCAAAAGGAAGCTCATGAAGACAGCAAGGTTCCTGGTATCACCTGTGAAGCACCTGTCAGCTAGTCGGGTGCTTTAGGCCCCTTAAAAAAAAAAAAAAGCCTGTGGGTCCTCTTTGCTTCAACTGATCATTGAATCTACTATACTTTCCTTCATCAGCAGAACAGCACCAGACACTATGCTGGAGTAAAAGCCATCACATATGAGACATAATCCTTGCTCTCAGAGGCCAAATCAAATCAATGAATATTTCTGGTCATTTACATCATCTTCAATACCTGACACTCTCTGTGGTATTTAGAGAAACTGCCAGAAAATACAATGTAGAACTTTTTGCAGCTTACTTCCTATCAAAAGTTTCACAGTGTAAAGCAGAATTTCTGGAGGACTGATGGAGGACAACAGGCTGTCCAATTTCTCTGAACTCAAAACTTCCAGCTATCTGGAAGGCTGAGACAGAAGTATCACAAGTTTGAGGCCAACTTGGGCTATGTAGGGAGACCCTGTCTCAAAATAAAATAAAAAGGATTGGGAATGTAGTTTGGTGGTTAAAGCACCCCTGGGTTCAAGCTCCAGTACCAAAAACAAAAACAAAAAAAGAAAAAAAATGAAACCTCATCTCTGGTTAATTCTGAACATGAGTCTTCAGTTAGGTATCCAAATGGCAAAAGCAAAATGCTAGTTGCCTTTCAATATTTGTTTTTCTACAAGAGGAATTTAAAATTATATTGTGTGTATGTTGATATTTTAGACTTTGGGAGCCATATGATCTCTTGTAACTAATGAATGGTACTATTGGGTGTTAAATCAGCTATCGACAATGAATTAATGAATGGACACTGTTGTGTTCCAATAAAACTCTATATAAAAGTAGAAAGTGGGCTGAATTTGTCCTGTGGTTTGCTGATCCCTGTACCACAGGTTTTATCTGAGCAGATAATCATCCTGAGGAACTACTGTGGAAAGAACTGTAAGAGATCAAACTATAAAGGTATAAAAGTTCTACTAATATATGAACAGGCAAACCAGAGCCCATCTGTCTCCCACACTTAGGAGGTTCTTTGGCAAAGTGAATGATGGCAAACAAGAGCCAATTCCAGCCCTTTTTCCTATTTTTCTCTATAGCAGTTTAGAGAATCATTAAGCACACCTAAGACTCTTCTCCCCATCTGTATGAACTCCAAGAATTGGGTAAAGGAAACATTAAAGAGCACCTCTTAAGTCATCAGAGCTCACTGTGGAAGACAAGGAAGAATTTTTTTGTTTTGTTTTGTTTTGTTTGTTTCACTGTTGCTAAAGGTATTAGGAGATGTGGCCTATTAGATAACAAAACAAGAATAGAAGTAAATATGCCACTCAAAAAGAAAAAAATGACACCTCATATTATTATTGTTGCTCTTTAGAAGAGAACAAACCTGTTCAAGATCAATACCCTTTTCTGAGCTAAAGACAGCAGTTTTAGTAATTTAACCATGTAGGGAACAATTTCTCTGTTCATTACATTTCCAGGTAAATTTGAGGGTGCTGTGTTTTGACTTGGCTGCATAGGATGATGACTTCTCAAACAAAGGCAGTCTACTACAATGAAATCAAAGGACTTCGTTGTCATGTCAGGAAAGCAAGGCTCATTTAGGCCAAAGAGGTGGTGAGCAGCAAAGGGAATTCCATCCACAGCTGGATCTTGGCCCAAGAGGTTCACCAGATGATGGTCTTTTGTGCCTTCAAAAGCCTGGATAAGGCTTAGATGTTTTTATAGATCATCAGATAAAGGCAAAAATGAGAATGTACAGAAGAGCAAAACCAACACACTACAGGGTTTGAGTGTTTGACTCAACAGTAAGTCATTCTACAGCAAGGTACCTGCTCAAGGATTCAGCCCTAAGTCAGGGAGACTTGCTATCCTCACTCTGAAATTCCTTTTGCATTTTAAATTCAATATGGTACATAATATATTGGTGCAGAATCATAATCAGATTCGATTAAAAGTGTACGCAGGAGGTTAGAAGTTCCAACATTGACCTATGCCAAAAGGCCAATTTCTCCATATATTTTGAATTTACAGGCTTTGGACCAAGTGGAAATTTCAAGAAGGTGTCTGACCTCCCTGGAGGGAACTTCAGGAAAGTGAGATTAGGGATTATTTGGTCTCTTAGGGTGAACATAGATAAGAGTAGTCTTCAGCCAAAGCCTCAGTGTTAGGACTCTTTTCACTACATGTCAATGTGATTGAGATTTGTGTTCTCTGCATAATGTTGGGGAGCTTTTAGTACTGTAGGCAGTGAACTCATTTGACCTGATGTCTCAGTATATTAAAGCAGGTGGTGAACCCCAGAAAAAAGAAAGTAAACCTACAGCCATCTGTTGATTGTGCTCTTTATCTAAAGATATTCAGAACCCTAAGGCTTTTTGTCAACAACAATAACAAAAAAATTAATAAAGGATCTACAAAATTCTCCAGGAGCTTCAAATGCTTTTGATTCTTTCATTATACAGAATTGGAAGAACACACCAAATTAAAACCAATTGCAAACAACCCAAACTGCTAATCCATTTTCTGGAATTTCTCATCTGTTTCTACCACTGCTGCCTGTCCTTTGAGCCATCTGATTGCTTATTATGGAAGCAAGATGCCTAATCAGAGTAAAAAAAAGGGAAACTCAAATCATGCTATTGTGTTCTTAATACTGGTTCCAATAAAAAGTGATTAGGTGGATTGTGTGTATGTGTGTATGTGTCTGTGTGTGTGTGTGTGGTGAGGTAAAGACTATAGTCTAAAATTTAAAAATAACATTTCTGAATTATCTGCGACCAGATCATCTTCCACGTTAGCATGAATAACTGACACTTAGCTAAACATGTCTAAGTTTTTATGATGATAACCACAAATCTGATGGGTTTGTTTTCTACTAAATTTGATGTAATTTTTCTCGTTGATCTTATAAATATGAAACTCCCTGTAGACAATACTGATAAAGATTAATGAATAATTAATTATATCTTTCATGGTGATTTATAATGTACTTAATCATAGATATTCATGTTAGCCTATCATCTATATATCTGTCTGCCTAATTACTATTAATTATCTACCTATATATCTGTTTTTTCCATTCATCCATCCTCTGTGAAGTTGCATTTCATAGTAGTTAAAAACTCAAGCTCTGGAATAAGCAAATGTGCATTAATTTACCTCTTCCTTCTCCCTCTTATTCACTGTGTGACCTTGAACAAGTTACTCAATCTTTGAGACCTAATTTCCTTCTCTATCAGAAGGAGAGGATAAATATCTACTATTGTAGGGGGTTTTGAGGATTAAATGAAATAATGCATGTAAAAGACTAAACATGGAATATAACATGTAAGTATTCAGTAAATAGCAATTGTAGCTGTTTTTCAAAAGTCTTTTACATCCCAGCCTTCAAAAATGGCAAGAAAAAAGACCTGAATGCCTTCTGCTCTGAAATGTCACAGCTCATTCAATGGCCAAAGGGAGATAGTGCTAACGCCATTGTCAGAGAAACAGTGAAATCACTCATTTATTATCTTATGAACCAATCATTTGTGAAGGTCAATCAGGAGCAGTCACTGTTAGGCACTAAAGGGAGAGAGACACTTAAGTAAATAAAAACAAATATAACAAATATGTACAAAGTGTTAAGATAGATGGCACTGTCTTTTATACTGGGCAAGATTATTCTGTTATTTCAGAAAGGGTGACTCCTGAATTACATTTAGAAGGATGAACAGGAGATTCTCAGACAGAAAAACAGAAGAGAGCATGCTTGTTCTTTAATCTCAGTGTTCTTGACATGTTGCTTGCATGGAATCTGACAACCAGCAGGGTCACAACAAGAAGTGGCTATGCTGCATCTTTGAAGCCCCAGTTCATGTTAGAAGTTTAATATCTACATATCCCCAAAACCTAAACTAAAGACAGCACTCGCAGAAGTCAGTTCTAAGTTGAAAGAGATTTCTGTAGGATGGTGATATTGTATAATAAATTAGGTCCAGGGTGGGGAAGACAAAAGAATTGGTTACGAACATCAATGAAGTATGTTTTATATGTTAATTATAGGACAGAAATAATGACATAGAAACCTCAAATGAAAGAAAGGCAGCAAGATAAAACATTTGAGACTGGTAAGGGAGAACATACACAAAAAAGTCAAAAGAAAAAGGGAAATAAGCTATCTTAAACACAGAGAAAGGAGGTATTTTGATTATTCTGTGAAAATGAGGCAGTGTTGGGATTCAGGAATGTTCCATATACAGGACCTATACCCTCACCAGTGCTATCTCTGCAGGTCACAGAGTATCTACTGTGGCCACTCTGGACAAATGTGGATCCTGGCAGTAATGAGTGGAATATAGGTGCCATGGGTCCTATCCCTGTGTTGAAAAGGTTCCTGTCTAAAAGCAAGGTAAAGTGCCAGAACTAAGATCCAGAAGAATTATATGATGCTGATTCTAAGGCCTACTGATGCAGTGGGATTAAGGCAGTCCAGCTGGCTTGGGCACTGGTCTATCAAGAGTCCTACAACATCCCTGGAAGGGCTTAAATATGGGGTCAGTTAACTGAGTTCTATATACAACTCCTTCAGTAACTGGTAAGAATCAACTGAATCTACTCTCCTTGAAATAAACAGAGTATTGTGGAGGAAATGAAGGAAACAAATGAACCAACCAACATCCCTGCATTTAATTTAGCTAAGGTAACCAAATGTTCCTGTCCATCTGCAGATTCCGTTTATGCTTGCTGTTTCATTAGAATCATAAATAGCAACTCCTTCCTTCTCAAAGAGTCCTGGGGGGCTGGGGAGATAGCTCAGTTGGTAGAGTGCTTGCCTTGTAAGCACAAGGCCCTGGGTTCGATCCCCAGCACCACCAAAAAAAAAAAAAAAAAAAAAAGAGTCCTGGTCTGTATAATAAAACATACAGTCATCATCTTATCCAGTGCATGGAACAAATTACTGATCTTAAACAAAAGATTGAAACATATAGCTTTCCAGTAGGAACTGCATTTCAAGGGAATCAAATAGCATCCATTGAAGAGAGGATCTTCTGCTTCACAGAAGGACAATGTGGACCAAGCAATACAAGAAGAAAACAGCTGTTTTACAAATCCTGGTGGAATTATTAAATAAGGCAAGGACCATTGATTGGAATGAAAAACATTAAGTGAAGAAGATTTGATGGAGTACTAGAGATTGCTCAGAGACAAAGTAACATCACAAGAGAAAAAAAAAATACAACTTTACAATAAATGAAGGGGACCATTACCTTAACACTGTGGGAAATCTTAACTTCACTAACAATGGGTAAGACAATATACAACATCATTTATCATGCATTTACTCACAATGTTTACCTTGAATCTAATCACATCTTCAATGTAACTTCCAGTTTATAGTAAATCCATGGGATAAAAAAAGCAAGTTAAATCATACTATGAAGCCATCAATCAAATCCAGGTCAATGTCTTCAGCAAGACAGCAAGATATAAAACAGGTCTCTACTAGATTAAAGGAGACTAAAGAGACCTAAAAACCAGATGCTATGTACGGTCCTAAAATCAACCACCTCTAAAGAACATTTTGGAAGAATCTGAGAAATCTGAATATGAACTGGGTATAAAATGGTAAGTACTGAGTATTAACTTTAGGTATAATGCTGTAGTATTTATTATGTAAGAAAATGTGTTATGTTCTATAGAGAGAGGCATACCGAAATGAAGGTATAAGAACATGCTATAATTCACTTTATTACTCCAGCATAAAAATATGATTATAAAAGAATCAGGTATATGTATCTATATTAGGTATATATACCCACATATATGTAATTTAGGATATTAACTTCTCCCAATCCCCATAAGGGGCAAGTAAAACTATTTAAAGAATAATCACTTGAGGTGATTGAGATCAGCCTGCACCAGTTGCCCCTGTGATCTGACTCTATGAGAAGGGATGTGTTCAAGGACTAGGCCTGTTTCTAAGGTGGACTGGGCCTGAACTTGCAGAATTCAAGATGGTGGCTTCCTCATGATTACAGCACTGACAGGATCCAGACAAATTGACCAGGATAGTTCTTTGCCCTAAAGCCAGTAGGTATGGTAGCATCCAATTCTCATACTAAGTAATAGGCACATATCTGGAAAGCTACAAATCTAAACGGGGGGAATGTTGTCTCAGGTGACAGAGAGTTGTCTCAAGACCACAACCATGGTGACCAAAACAGGTTCTTCATGCACAGGGAACCTAAAAGGTTCTATCCCAGGTCAAGAAGCCAACAAGGTTCCTGAAGGAGAACCCTAACCCTGATGAGCATATAATTACTACACACTGAAGCTCTACTTCTCAACTAGAAAGACCTCATGATGGGGAGGACAATTACAGATGATGGGTGAAGAGAAGAGGCAGGGAGGGGAAGGGGCGGGATTTCAAACAAAAGGAAGACAGAGGTTACTTAAGTAAAGGCATCACAGTGGCAAAGTGAGAAGTGGAAAGGAGTTAGAATCAGAGAGAACTAAAGATTAGAGTGGAGGAGTAAAGACGCAGAGCGGGGGAGACAAAACGAGCAGGAACGGGGAGGATGGGTAAAACACAACAGCAACATGGGGCGAGAAGGGATCGATGAAATTTGAAATGGCAAAGGAAACAGAAGGACAGGGGGCAGGAAGTACAAGACAGACAGCTGGTCAAAGGTGGAGGGGGTAGAATTTGGAACAGACAAGAGCTGAATGCAATTTTTCCCATCTCTGTACTCAGAGAAACTTATATAGCAGAAGCTCAGGATGGAGGAAGAAGGAAGGGGAAGGAAAGAGGAAGGGAGGGAGGGGAGATGG
The DNA here is from genome assembly GCF_902686445.1 of Sciurus carolinensis. Taxonomy (NCBI): domain Eukaryota; kingdom Metazoa; phylum Chordata; class Mammalia; order Rodentia; family Sciuridae; genus Sciurus; species Sciurus carolinensis. The sequence goes on from NC_062226.1 coordinate 78,431,096, forward strand.
CTGAGTTAGGGTGAGCTAAGGTGAGCAGTAGAGAGACCAGGAAAAGGAGAACAATGTGGATGTGGAAGGAGGAAGATGAAGAAATGGAATAGTATACACATATTTCAGAGGCACATTAGTTCAGATATGATAGATGGGGGAGTGTTTTATATCACATTCCAGAATTATGTAATTAAAACTTGCCATAAGAATACAAGAAAATATTTTGATCAGGCAAAATTTCTATGGCTGATCTGAATCAGTTCATTTTCTATAAATGCTGGAAGATATAACTTTACTGGAAAAGCACAGGGCATAGCTCTGGGGTCTTCCACGCATTACTAGGTTATACAAATCGGCCTACTGGGACTCCTCGTTTATACCCCAAGGCCCTGCTCTCATCTACTGAGTGACTTTATCAAATAAATTGGCCTAAGGCTGCTGAATATTTTCCACCCATTCTTCTGTCCACCCAGAAACAAAACAAAAGGCAAATTCGGGTTAACATAATTAATGTAGACAGAAATCTGGCTAAATACTACCAAAACAAAACAAAAACCTTCTCATCATTTGTCAGGTACCTGACTATCTAGACTGTTGAATGCATTAATTACATTAATCCAATTACTACCAACATCTTACTTTCCTTCTGTTAGGCAAGATTTAATTGGAGAATTAACAGATCTCTCTAGAATGCAAATCTTTCCCAGGACAAATGAGTTTGACTGACAACTCACAAAATAATTCTGGAATGCATGCAAAATTAGACTCACATGCAATTTCCATGGAAAGGAAAACCCATCCATCAACATAATAGCAGCTCTCAGAAAGTGGTCAAGATTCTGTGGGTCTGAGAACCGAAACTAGGAAATTTTATGTTTTAGAAAGTCATAATCATATTTTATTTGCAATATCTAATGTCAGTGGTTCCCAGCACATGAACAAGATCAGAATTTGTATCAAAAATTATTACAAGATTTCAAATCATAATAGTTTGTTTGGCAATCACTGGTCTGCAATTTTAGCGAGGAGACAGGGTGGTAAAATCAGATTCCTAGAGTCTTCTGGTTTGTTTGTTTGTTTGTTTTAATATTTTTAAGTTGTTGATGGACCTTTGCTTTACTTATTTATTTATATGCTGTGCTGAGAATCTTCTGTTTATCAAATAGGAAACAGTAAAAGAAAATACTCTCCATTTTGAGTCCAGTCCCTTATAATATAGTCTAGATTTATGAGTTTGTCACAAGCTTAGTACCTATACTTCTTAACTTTAAAGTCTGATTACTACATACACAGTACAGAATGCAGAAGTTATGATAATTGTAGAACATATTCAAAGGAAAGCAGGTTAAAGAGAAAGATCACAAGGCCTCCTGCCTGGATACTCACTATTTGGTAGAGTCAGATAACTGATATTCTCGTCGTCTGTCATAACATTCCTGGATTCCAGGATCATTCCACAAACTCTTTATTGCATCTACATATGGATTCTCAAAAGCAGACACCTTCTCCACATCAACTTCTCGAACTAACTGTGCATGAGCCTGTTTAACAAAAAGAAAACACAAAAAACAGCAGCAGTTTTAATACCCTTTCTATTACTTCCCAAATGACCTTTGGTTTGCATATTACATTGTGCATGATTCAAGTAACATCTTCCTTCTTAGACTAATTTTCAAACTGATTCATAATAAAGTCATGCTTTATATTTTTTGTTTTTCTTAGTGAAAACCCAGCCCTAAGTCTTCCCCTCTAGAGGAAACCTTAAGGCTACTTAAAGTTGATCAGAAAAACTACAAGAAATCAGAGTGTTCAGTGAACTGTAAGAAAATCATCTTACATATGCCACAATGTTTTCAGGCAAGTATGATAATCCTAAAACTGTTAATATGAAATTATTATCCCCTCTATATTTATAATTTATTATAATCAAACACATACCACACTCAGCCCATGTTACATGTCTTAATAGAAACTCAGAATCATCAACTAACCAGGTGAGTTTTTATAAGTTCATTTTTAGGATAGGGTATAAAACCACCAGAAAAATAGTTAATACTGATGATTAATTTGAAATAATAATAACCATCCTCCCTCTACTTCTACACACACCAACCTTCAAAATATCTTATATCTGCCTTGTCTACATTATTGACTTAAGGACCCCACTCAACTTTAAAAATAAAAAAGTTCATATTTTCATTATGCTACATTTAGCATGAAGAGGGATTTAAGATATTTTTCAATAAGGTTGAAATAACATTTTATTTTTTAATAACAAAAATTGTTTATTCTCAAATTAGCCAGAATACATCATTAATAATCCCAATGAAATTAGGTTTTATTGAATGTAATATATATGCAAATTAGACATACATATAAATATGCAAATAAAATAAATATAATAACGAATTAACTTGAAAATTGGAGGCAGATGGCTGATAATTATTCAGAGTCCTGAGTTTGCACAGAAATACAAACTTTTAAACAAGGTTAGTGAATGGCTATCATGATTACATCATGGCTAAATTATTAATTTCAGCCCTGTCTGGTTCCTGACCTTTACCTTTCTTCTCTTTCTATAAGTAGGAGATGGGCCTCCTTTTAATACACTAATTTTGACTTAAGGTTTTAAGAAGTTCAACATACTTCAGACTTAAGAAGTCCCCTTTCTTATGAGCTCTGCTCTGACCATGACAATCAGATCTACCAACGGAGAAACCCTAGCTTCACTCTGTACACCCTGATCTGGGAAATAAATCCCTATATTTGCTTTCTGGAGTTAGTCCCAGTCTAGCCGACTGTTATCTCACCAGCAATATTAACAACCTGGAGTTCTAAATCCCACCCTTGCTGGGGCCGACCTCAATCACAGTTCCTTCTAAGAGGCACCCTTCAAAAACAGTGCCACTCTTCCCCAGTGACTCTCCAAGCTGTGCTCTATTTGGCTCAACAGTCACACCATTGTATCAGACTGAACTTCCTGGTTCCCAAAGACTGTGCTGAACCCATCTGCTCTACCTGCAGAACTGGCCCTTCTCCAAGTGCATGGGGCTTCCTACACTCTGTCCAACATCAGCAAGTGTGTTTAACATCAGGTTTCAACTCTCCCTTACTGCCCTTGCTCACTAAATATGAACAAGTACTAACTTTGTGTCCTGAGATAGGACAATGACCACCCTGTTATAATCCTAAATCACATACCCCATGGGTTCTACTGTAAAATCTGAGAATATTGGGGGAGGCAGAAGGTGGGCACAAAAGCAGGGATATATGCCAGGTGTCTTCCTGTTGGATGTAATCTAAAGTCACACAACCTAGAACACAGTAGGTAGCACTGGTGGGTACTGTTAATGCATGCTGATGACTGAATAATATTCTGGCACTTTACTACAATAATATTTAGACAAATTCCATTATGTACTAGGAGATGACTAAGACCCTTCTGGACTGGATAAACGTACATGGTGACATAGGTTAGGGTAGGCAGAATTTCCAAAATGAATTTGCTAATTCACTCCACTAGGTCAAGCAATGGCATTTGCAGAGTTCTGTTCCTGATTCTAGAGCAGATATTTTATGTGAAACAGTTTCAAGATACTGAACTGAAATCACAATTGTGATTAAATGTGCACTGGCCATCGATGACATGCCAGGCAATTAGGACATTAATGCCTCCCTGAAGAGCAGTATGTGTATAACTGTTCCTGTGACTGGCAACCAAACAAAGCACAGGACGATGTGCTCCAGGAGCAGGAACAAAAGAGAATATTAACATTTCCATTCTTAATTCCAGTTGAGTCTGAGGGTATTTAAATAAAGACAATGTTGTAATTTCTCACAAAGATTCTACTTCTGAAAAAGGAAACTATCTCCCATTTTGGACTCTCTCTGCTTGGTTTTACTTATATTTAGAATGCCTTCTTCTTCCTTTCTGTACCTTCATTAAAGAATTTTTGTCCAGGGGCTGAATCATATGTCATCTCTTATAGGAAGTTCCTTTTGGTTTTCCTTTTCTCAAAACAAACAAACAAACAAAAAATATATATATGTGATTTTTGTGTCCTTTGAGGCACCGAACTGCTACATTTTGCTCTATTAATAATTTTATGTCTTAACTTATCCTTCTTCTAGCCTATGCATTGATAGGAGGAACTGTGGTTGACGAGCTCTTAATTTCTTTTGGGCTTTGAACAGAGTGAGCATATAACAAATATTTTTCCAGCCTAATTGCATTTAAAAGAATATGTAAATATGATGCCAAGACCTACAAGTCAAAGTCAGTTTCTCAAGGCAATAGTCCATCCACTACTTACTCTCATAGAACTATAGAATTCTTAACAATGCTTAATTCAGTAGCTGCAATAGAGGCACTTATGTGATGTTTGTTAGTATCTTCTCCCTAATGATAGTATAAGTCTCAAGACAGGTTCAACGATGCATTATCAGGTCTAGCAAAGTGTCTGATACGGGGTGGATGATCGGGGTGGATGACAAGTATTTGTCAAATGAAAGAAGCAAGGAATGAAGAAGAGTGGATACAAAACTAGACTGGAAATTAGGACATCCAAATTCTAATTCTGGCTTTACCTATAATACAAGTTGTGATTCTTAAGAGAAACTACATTTTCATACGAATTTTCCCTGTTTATAACATAAAACAACACCTAGAATCTCATCTAGCATAAACTGCATGACTATAAATATATAAAATAAACACACCCACCATGTATAACATGAAAGGGTAATGACACTGTTCCTCTATGAGTATACAATATAATTCAGCAAAATAAGAACTTACTATCTCAAACCATAGCTGAGAAGACAGGGCAAAACATAACCAACTTCTTCATACAAGGGCAAGTTCAATGCAACATGGACTGAGGAGGTATCAGAGAGAAGATATGAGTTAACCAGAAGGTAAAGATGAAGATGCATGAGGCTTCCAAGGAGAAGGAATAACACAGACAAAACCTCTGTGGGCAAAATAAACATAGTACCTTCTTTTAACTGGGGTGGCGGGGGCGGGTCTTCTTTGGAAAAATCATGATGATTCAATTCACACAAACCTCTACCATGTACGCTATATTATTTATTTGTCTAAGTGCTGGATCTATAACTCTCAAGTCAACCTCCATCATCTAAGAAAGAATACTGCCCTTCACATACACTGATCACTGTTGTTGCCTTCACCCAGGTCAGAATTTCTAAGTCACTTTTAAAGTATAAGTTAAGAATTCCACCCTTGCTGTTTGGGAAAATGACATTCAAATATAATCAACTGTAATTTGCATTTATGTAGGAGCTTTCATCTGAGGTTCTCTAAGTTATTTAAAAGCATGATGGCATTTTATAAAACATACACAGAACTCAAAAATTGTTGACATAAACATTCCCAAAGGAAGAGCAATCCTTGATTTTTTTGTAAAAAAACATTCTGCACGTGGAAAGAATATTTCTTAGTATGTTAGAGTAGGAAGCTAAATTAGACCCTGTTAAAAATTTGCCCAAATGTTAAATGTGAAATAGTAAAAATTACTACTAAATAATTACATTAAATTAAAATAATTATTAATAAAATGGCTAACCTCCAAAAATGGTCACCTCCAATAATAATATAAATAATGAATCAATCAACAATTAACTAACCTTTCTACTTTGAGCACTGTGCATAGAAAAACAAAATGTGTTAATGAATCATATAAACAAAATGTAAACTATAAATTTATTTCATTTTAAGTTATAGTAGAGCATACTGGGTGAAGATATTTAATGCTGAATACTAGCTTTCAGAACTCTTAGCAAGCTTGTGGCAAGCCTTAGAAGAATACTGTGGGAACTAAGTAGTTACTCTCAGGAATTCTGGCAGAATTCTAGGGAAAGACCGCATGGAAACCACAAAATGTGCCAATGTGGTAATGTCTTGTTTTTGTGACATGGTGGTCATAAAATTCAGGTAAATCTTAGATGTGTTTATATTTCCATGGTTGTTTCTGCAAAGGGAAGAAGGAACTGAGGTCCTACCACAGTAGGTCTTACCCTGCCGACTGAAGGCCAGGCTTTCAGATGAAATTTTAAAAATGTTCACTTTGGAAGGATTTTCAAAAACTCATTAACAGCTCAAGGCGGCTTTAGACTGGAATGTCACACCTATTCTGGTTCCTACACTCCAGAAGTAAAAACCAAATGGTAACTTCCACATTTGCTGAAGCTCTTAGATACAAATATTCAGTTCATTAGGTCTGCTCTGTTTGAAGGGTAGCCCAACAAAAGACCTCTGAATCAGAAATGATAGGGACAACTATGAGAGTCTATTTTAGTTCTAAACTGAGGCTCCCATATTTCTACATTTTTTTCTTTATTGTTTATTTCCATTTGGCATTGAACTCTAAATAAAATGTGGGGGAAACAAAACAAAACAAAACAACAACAACCCAGCCTTGTTTTGTTTTCTTCTGCTCAAAGGAAGCACAGAGCAGAATGCTGAACCCTCAGACTGGCCTGCTTGCCTTATCCCACCTCCACCCAATTCTAGCTGAGAATGACTTTGCATAAGGTAGTCAATATCTCTGCAAACCTCTGCTACCTGGTTACCTCACTCTCCTAATCTGTTAAATGGGTAATAACTGCCTAAACTTTAAGAGGGTTAAATTACAGAATGTATGTAAAATACAAAAAGGTGGAGCCGAACATCTAAAGTTACTGGTTATTTAAAAGGCAAAAATGAAAGGAAAAATAGCACAGAAAATATAAACCATGGTACATATGTACAATCACTAGCTTCTGTGTCCTTGGGGCATGTCACTGAACTCTTAATTTGCTCTCAAATGTGAAATAACATTCTGGAGGCCCTCACTGGATATTGGGCCTGAATCCTCAAATTTGTAAATAACCCTCAGCATCAAACTTCCTGCAAAAAAACCTGGACACAAATGGTCATTCATCAGACTGCTTTACCTTTTCTGACCCCATCACAGCCTGAACAGTTTGCCCTTTCTCAGGTATACTGTACACAGCGACAGTTGTTGCTGTATCTTTTTATGAGTATTACTACATAAATGATAGCAGTAAAGTCATACTGAGCTGCTGCTGTCTGGGTTCACGTTTTAGACTGACTCACTCCACAGAAAAGCCTCTCTGCACTTATAATGCAACTTGTGGCTCAGCAAAATTACAAATTACTACATGACACAGCCTCTTGAAGCCCTCCTGAAGATTATGGGTCCTGTTTGGAATACATTGGTGACAGGAAACCACTTATTCTTCTTTCCTAAGCTCCCACATCCCTTTTAAACTTGGTATTAGATGAAGACGACTCAAGTCTTCTCACTGAGCAATTTAAAGAATCATAGTCGTAAATGAAGAAGAAAAGCTTGATATCCACCTGAGACCAAAACACATTTTAATTGTAGCATATTTCACTACATAATCATCACAATTTTATGCCCTTTTTTTTGTAAAAAAGTGGAGTGAAACCATTATGTGAAGCTATTTTTTTTAATTGAGTAAGTATTACTTAAAAATCATTTATTATTAAATTGTCTTTGATGCAAGATTAGGATGCATGGAATACTCGTGAATATGCATTAAAACTGAACAGTCCAAATCAACACATATCATTTCTTCCTGACAGTTGAGCAAATATTTTTCCAGTCTGAAAAAATGCTAATGCATTAGTTATTGATTTGTGCTTTGGTGTCGAAATATTTCGCTTGAGAAAATTTACTACAGCATTGTGAAGTATGGACTTAGAAAATTTAATGTTCTATGTCTGAAGTGCTGCATTGCCATCAGTGGTTTTGTTATCCAACCTGCTGTCCTCAGTGCCACTCATGTGAGACGTTTTCCCTGAGTACTGCAGCACCAAGTCTTGCAGCTGCAAGTCGACTTGAAAATACGCTTAGAATGCATGTGCGCTGAGGATTCTAGGCTCAAGGCTGGTGATGTGCAAGGAAACAAATGTGCATCCATATGCCATTGGTGATTACATTGCTGCTCTGTTTACATTTTAAATGGCATGATGAACAGAATTATACCATGCCACAATTACACAATGAACAGTTATAAACCAATTTTGAACTGAAAAACCAGGATGTGATGATTTTGCAGTAAAATACGGTAACTCTGTCAAGCACCAGTCCTGCCTACCTGGGCAGCTGGCTGGGCTCAACTCTCCTGGACCTTAGAGTCCTCATGTAACAATTTATTGTAGAGATGTTAGGAAAATTAAAAGAGATGTTAGTACAATGCCCAAACAAGTAAGTACTATAAAATCTTGTGTTATTTTTAAATTGGCATCAATAATTATTTATTTCAACAATAGTTACTTCTCATGTGTCAAGCAATGCACTAGACATTGATAAAGTTAATCTATGTTAAATAATATGTTCCGATAACAAAATATTAGTTAAGAAAGTTTATTAAACAGCCAGATGTTAGAGTCTACTTGCATAATACTTTACAAATTGATTTATTAAGCCATTGTTACACTTGCTACTCAACTGTTAGATTTTCATTTTTAATCTCCATTATGGTATTTGCCAAGACAATCAGTGACTATAAGGTAGACTGTGTTGCACAAAAACATTTGCTGGAGAGCTCAGTGGCACAGCACTTGCCTAACATAGGTGAGGCCTTGTGTTCAATCTTCAGCATCACAAAAAAAAAAAAGTGGAAATATTTTTCTCTTTTGGGTTTTGCTTTCCAATAGGCTATAATTACTTATTCCAACACAGAGCAGATTCCCTCCTGGGTGGAGGAAATATTCCTTTATTATTGAAAACATTCTTTTTCTTTTAAAAGAATTCAAATCTCTTTTCTGGCCCTATCACTAATTTTTCAAGTAAACATTCTTCTATTTAGTTCTGTGCTTGTCATTCTACTTCATGTTTGTCATCATATCATAATTATCAGAAGCAATGACATTGTAGGTCAGGTACTGGACACGGTATGGCAAAACATACACCAAGCAGTTCCAAAGAGCATGGCACTGATGTGATTTACATGGTCCTGTTACAAAGAATCTTGCCCTCATGTCTGCAAAATCTTGCATCACCAGAGCACAGTGGTACACACCTGTAATCCCAGTGACTCCAGAGGCTGAAACAGGAGAACCACAAGTTTCAGGATAGTTTCAGAAATTTAGCTAGACTCTATCTCAAAAATAAAATAAATGAAATGAAATGAAATGAAATAGGGCTGGGGATGTAGTTCAGAGGTAAAGCAGTCCTGGATTTAATCCCCAGTACCTAAATAAATAAACACATAAATAAATCTTACACTCTTTATGATTATGATGGTAACATCATAGCACGGGTATGTGAGCATAAGCATCATAAATACTACCCCAAAATCAGTTTATTTTCAGAAAGTTTATATAAGGCCATAGTGTAATAAAGAAGAAACTGAGAAGAGAGACTCTTTTACAGATTTGCAAATCATTAAGATCAGGGAATATTTGTACAGGTGCCTTCAAAGAATATTTGTGGGACATTAGTTACTTGGGATTTTAATAGCTATCTATTTAACAAGCGGGTTCTAAAGTCAAAATAAGACAAATGTATAGAATGATGGTTGCAAGAAGTTAAACAGATGTCTGTACTGCAGAACTCAGAAGCCTCAAGAAGGCAATGGTGCTGGGAATCTGTGAGCTCAGGGTTGGTGTTCTCAAACTTATTTGACCATGGAAGTGCTCTTCCCTGCAACTGGTTAACAGGACTATTGCATTTGTGGATAACACTTTAAAAATGTGGATTAGGGACTGAGACCCTCAAAAACCAACAGGGGATTGATTTTATACAAACACAACAACTTCCTGTCTGATTTCCCCCCACTCTGGCATAGTACGTAAGGCCTTGCTTTTTGGATTTGTATCATCGTCATTTCTGAGATCACATATTATATGTGGTTCATTTCCTGATATTACTGCTTAAGGGAGAGGGGAAAAACAAAAAAAAAAAAAAAAAAAAACCCTAATCACTTTAGCCCTTCTTAATGTCTGTGCTCCTACAATCTTATTAACCAGAGGAGTATGTTGCTGCTGGCTTGGGATTTTACTGTTTGATAAAAAAAAAAAAAAAAAAAAAAAAAACAGAAAAAGAAGAGTCACTGACTCAGTTTGGTAGACTTTCAGACAAAGCCCCCAAAATAAAATGAACAAGGTCCTTAATGAAGGGAGGCCCAGACACTCCTGAGCATTCCAAGGTCCAGCATAGGAGCACAATCTTTCTGGAACACCCTGTATAAAATGGGCACCTGGGGAAGAAAAGGAGCTTTCCAAACAACTTGCCTAAATGACCCTTTAATGTAGAGAAGAAGAAACTGTTCTATTAGTAAAAATATAAAACAAAACAACAGCAGTGATATCTCTTTGTCCTGAGAAAAAGAGCAGTGAAATATTCAGAATGTGAGTAGGAATGAAGGGAACCCACATCTCACCAGGTAAGTTTTCTAAGTAAGTTTTGAATAAATGCTTTATTTAAAAATGAAAGGCTGGGACGAATGCTAAAGTGGTGGGATGCTGGGACAACAGGTATCAAGTGTAAGTATCTGAATCTCAGGCACACTGGGACTGATTTTAGCCTACATATGGGGAAGGCTTGGGCTCCCAACCAAGAGGGCTAGAAGTGAGGTCTCACATCACTTGGTCTACAGTAGTTTTTTAAGAAGTCAACATCTAAAATTCAGAGAGTCACATTAAGAACAACAAAACACAAAAACCCACAAAAAACCAAATAACTACTCCTTTTGATAGATTGACTCACCACCACTGCCCATATTCTAAGATGACAAGAGCTCTAATAAGATCAGCTATCAATTGCCTCTTACATTGCCAAGAATCAAGAGGAAGTACATAATCTGTTATAGAAGGGAAGCATATTCTATATCGTATAATGCAAAAACTATGTTGAATCAAGGAACACCTTCATATTACCTACCTGACCCTGAAATAATCTGAGCTTACCCCTGACTAAACCCCCAACTCCCAGGGCTGGTATATAATTCTTGTATGAAAAGGAGGCTTGTGTGCTCTGCATAAGAACTGAGAATTTCCCGAAACTGACTCATACAAATAGGCATTTTCTTAGTTTCTTGGTTAAGATTCATTAAAACCTTCCAATGTTTTAACCTCCTGGCCCTTTAATTTATGCACTAAAAGCTTGTGTTCTAAGTTCCAGTGCACACAAATCTAACCAAGAGAAACATGGCATGCATTAGCTTACCAAAGAGTACAACATGGTTTGGGTTATTAGGTGTGTCACATACACTGTGGATCAAGGTCTGTGGCTTTGGAGGCAGATGCAAGAAATGAGACCATTTGTATAATTTGGGACTCCTGTTAAGCCTAGATTTCCTTATCCAAAGTGAAGTTCTGATAACTACTTCACAGTACTATTGTAAAGATTCATTGTAATAATATACGTAAAACAGAAGAGTAACAAGCACATCCTAATGGGTCAAAAAACAGGTAATCCTTAGTTTGTACCACAGGTATAACCTAGGGGGAATGATGGTGGAATAGCCTTGCAAAATATCCTCTCCTAACCCTTTTTTTGTATTCAGTAAAAATTGGGGATCTGTTTAAAAATTATAATTTCCAGGATTCCTACCAATATGTTGTAGCACTATCAGTTTTGTACCTCAAGGAAATGCTGTTTTAAATTCTTAAATTATGTGTTATATAGAAAAAAATTATAATTATCACTGGTGATTATTTTATAATTAGAATTGTTTTTCAACTAGAAGCATATTGACTGATACAAAAAGGTTGTTTTTTTCCTCTAGAGGAAAGCCTGACTCCCCTTAGATTGCAATCCTCTTAAAACACACAAAGACCACAATCTAATCAAAACCTTGTCTAAAAGATACCCAGATAGATGTGCCTGAGGCTTTACCAGATAGTATCTATCTACGGGTTCTCCTCACCTTGAATTCTTTATTTATTTTTAACTCTTCATACATCCTAACCTGAGGTTCAGTCTTTTGTGTCAAAAACTTCATTGTTTAGCATGCATCTTACCATTTGCTCTTTTAGTTTGCTTCCCCTTGAATTCTAAAGAGTTTCCCATGAAAAGCTAAAGTGATTGGTGAAGGAGCACTGGTCACGAAATACCACAAACCAAATCAATCTTTATATAACCCAAAAGGACACACCAACTTGTACTGCTTTCTCGGGAAGATGAAAATGCATATTGCCTCTTTTTTTTGTGCTCCTGGTTATATTGCTATTTTTAAGTTTTTGTGTGATTTCTAAATTTAGCCCCAACTTCCTTTTTACTATGTCATCTGAGCTACTCTCCATTTCTGATAACATTCTGGTCTTCACTTCAAGGAAGCTATATAGAAACTGCCCGTCAGAAGGAAATTAACCTTTCACTAACCTCTTTCATGCTTGCAAGCAAGGGGTGCCCCGCAAGTACAAGAGAACATGTCTTTCCCTTCTCCAGTTTCTATGGGCACTATCTACATACATTTTACATATTTTAAAATCTCCTTTACCTGCCTGCAGGAAATATCAACCTTCCTACAGCATCAACACCTGTTATTAAACCAGACTTTTGCTAGAAAAATATGAGTTAAAGGAAGATACTGATCTCTTTCAACCTAAGGCAGAAGACTGGGGTGAAAGAAAACAAAAAGAAGAGGCAGTGAAGAGACTGCTGGCAAACTGGTATGAGATTAAAATCAACGGCATACATACATACAGAAACTTCTGAATCATCTACCTGTATTAATTAGCATTCTATGAAAATACTGTTCTTTATTTTTCTATTCATGGATATCAGATTTAAGAAGGATGAATTCGAGATTTATAGAGATTTAAACTTTTTTTGGGTATAAAGGCAGAACTTCAAGCAATATATTCAAAACTTCAAGTAGAAACAATCGGTGTGTAGATAGTAAACACAGCACGGAATTTTCATATTTATGAAGCCAAAATAGCAGTAGAATCTAATTTAAAAATGAACCTATATAAATCTGGGGAAGAAGGATGTGTGGTGGGCCTCATTCTTCCCAGAATCCTATCCATCCTCCTATTTGAGTCTTTCTCAGTTATTCTTATCTTCTCATATTGTTGATGGTCTTCATGACATTCACCAGGCACCAAGCTACATATTGCCTGGTACTGCTATTTACCTGTTCTATGTTGGTATGTACGGAATTTCCAACAATGCTGTACGTTACTTTAGGCCAGGAATTATCTAATATTCCTTATATTCTAGCAGAATGTTAGTGATAGACCAGTAAGTACTTGTAAAACAGAACAAAATTACCTTCCTTTCTGATATAATTGTCCAGAAATGTAATTTAAGAAGGACTAAAGGAACACTGGAGAGAAGATACAATGACCAGTTCTGGAGAGAGGAAGAAATCCTGTCCAGGAAATTGGGAGACCAATTGGGTCTCTGGTGTGATATGAGTCTAGCTCCAGAACTTTTATCTGTTAAGGGTTGACTTATGTAACTGGGTCATTGGATTTGATAATGTTAGAGATGCCTTGCTCTAATGATTACACATTCAAACAAACTGGAGTGATATTAAAATATTTAACCAGTGATATGTCACAGACACCAAAGAAACTCCTCATGTCAACCTTTGAGGGCTGGATGTCCTGAGATGACTCTGGGAACATGGGGCAGATGCTATAATGGCACTGTTTATATTTTAACCCTGGAGAGGCTGGGGGGGGGTGGCTTATTCTCTAGCATGAGTGGGGCCCTGAATTTGTTTCTTAGCACTAAATAAATAAGCAGACAAACACTGGTATTGTGTTATCAATGGGTATAAGTTGAATACTAACCCATTCCGTAAGTAATAACCCATTGCCATAAAGGATTACTTTTATTCAAAGTCATTCTTATATGAAGGTCACAGTTGCTTATAGAGCACAGAATAAAAAGAAAATATATCTGAAGGGTCTTCCAGCCTCAGGCCAGCAATGTGGGGTCAGCTTCTGTGGGGTCCTGCTCATGGTCTGTGGGTAGGCTGGGCTGTTGGATTAAGCAGTAGTAGTCTGCCACTGGAGGAGCTGTTCACACACAGAAGGTCCTAGGGACCTTCCTGGAGCAGCAGACAGGATCAGAAGCCCAGGTAACATTCAGGGGGCTCGAGCTGATGGTGGTAACCAAACTCCTCAGCAAGAAGGAGCACGGGCTGTAGGAGACAGAGCACTTGCTGTATGATGTGAATGAAGATTTCAGGAAACTTGCCAAGAATGAAATAACCTTATGTCAAAAAGAAATAACTCACCTGAAGCACTGGATTATCTTACTTTTGGTTCCCTCAGAAGAAACTGATGAAAATTATTTGATCCTGGAGGTAACTGCAGGAGCTGGGGGTCATGAGGCAAAGTTGTTTACTTCAGAGATATTTGTTTGTGTCAACAATATGTTGCATATAAAAGATGGCATATTGAAACCCTGAAATACTTTCTAAGGGAAACAGGGGGCTCAGACATGTATCTACAGCACTGGTGGTTCAGAAGTCAATAAATACATGAAATTTGAAGAAGGAGTACAGAGAGGTTTAAAGACAGAGAAGTAAGGCTGCATCCAACTAGCACAATGATGGTGGCAATATTACCCCAGCCCACTGAGATGAATCTGGTGATTAATACTAAAGATTTGAGAATTGATACTAAGTGAGCCAAAGGAGCTAGGCGTCAGAAAGTAAATACCACAGTGCTGTCCAGATCATTCATCTTCCTACATGTGTTGTTTCTGAATGTCAACAAGAGAAATCTCACTAAAAGACTATGGCTATGAAAAAGTTACATGCAGAGCTGTACAGTATGCATCTAGAGGAAGAAACTAGTAAAAGATACAATGCTAGGAAGATTCAGGCTGGAACTAAAGGAAGATCAGAGAAAATGAGAACATACAATTTTCTACAGAACCAGGTCACACACATCACAGAATAAACAAATCACTGCAAGGACTTGAAATATTTATGCAAGGAGATTATCTACTGGATGAATTTACACAGTCACTGAAGGACCATGCTGATTATGAATCTTTACTAGAAATTATTTCCAAAAAGTTTAGGTTGGTTTGTTATTAAAGTATTCTATCAGTTTAGGAAAATTCTATAGCACATCAATTGTGCATACTCACCAGTATTCTCTTTAAAAAGTTCTTAAAATTGGAAATAATATGCATATTCTTAATGCAAAATTAACAGATGTCCCTTAATGCATTAGTAAAACATAATCATGACTGCCATTGTAAATTTTGCACTTTTCTGTATAAGAAGTACATGAAGTCATTTGTTTTATATAAAATACTTAAAATTAAATATGTAAAATATTTTTAAAAATAAAAATAAAAAGGAAGTAGAAATTTCCACCCATGCTATCAGTTATGTATATTTTTGATTTGTCTCCTTCCCATTGTAATTCACCATTTTTTGAGGTAGCCATTCTGTAATTGGTGGTTTCCCCACAATAACGTGAACTCACCTTGCAACCAGAAGCACAAAGTATGCAACCATCCCCTGCTTTGCTTAATAAACATGAAAGTCAAGAACACATCTAACAACTATCTTGGTTTTACAAATTAGCAAACTGTTATTTTTATTCACAATAAAATTCCCTGTCATACAGAAGCAACAACTGGAGCTTGAGGCCCTTCTCAACATAACTGCAGTTCTGTTCACCAGCCGTCTTGAGAACCCAAAAGAAATGAACAGAAAATAGCAGAGAGGGGTGGTGTAGCCTCTGCGCTCAAAGTGGTGAAATCCACCCACCAGCGGATCTGGAAGCTTGTAAGAAATGCAGATCTCTAGTCCTCACTGCATATCTAACGAGAATCTCCAGGTTAACAAGATCCTCAGATGGTAAGTGTGGACATCAAACTTTGAGAAGTGCTAATAATTACTTCTCAAACGTGAACATTAGCATCACCTGGAGAACATTAAAAAAAAAAAAAAAAAGGTTCTAGGTACCACTCTTGGAGGTCCTGATCAATTGGTTTGGGAAGTGGCCAAGGTATTTTAATGCTCCACAGGTGGTCTACACTGAGACCTTGGTCTTTGAAGTAGGGAACCCATAACCATCCATGGGATGCAGGAAGAACCCATCAAAATCTGTGTGTTTAATTTGCAAATGAGAGAACAAATTTTGTTCTATTTAATGTGTGGAATAACAATGGCACCCTCATCTGTTTAATAGCTACAAGTGGTATCTGAGTTCTAAGGGAAAGACAGGAGGTTCCTAAGGAGTCCTTGTGGCCAAATATCTCCATTAATGTTTCCTCAATCAGGTAATTTACAGATTCTATTATCTAACTTAGTAGAATCTTGACAACAGTTTAGAATAAGAGGAATAATCACAAAACTATTTCAAGCTGAGAGGTTTCTTATCTGATGCAAACCACTTGCAAGAACTGAATAATTTAAAGATAAATACACATTTTTCTTTTATAAAATGGCATGCTTTACAAATATGCTGATGTGTATGTGTGTGTGTGTGTGTGTAGAAAGGAAGTTAAACAAGCAAACTATGTGAAAGAGATTTTTGTAAAAATAAACAATCTATCCCTTCAAGGCCAAACTTGTGCTGTGAAAAGAGCATTTTGAAAATGGATACTTGGAAATGTTTCCTCCTGATGTGATTTTGCTGTCAAAGTTATTGAAAGCTACTGGGGGAAAAAATCTAAGTGTAAGCTAAAGTCTTACGACATAAATCTTTTAGGAAAAAGTTTCAGTGGGGATTTTAACCCATTTGCCAAACATGAAAAATGTAACAGCTTTTAATTAGTTGAATTAACAGCTAACTGACATCAGCCAAGATGGAAATATACTAGCAAAGTTTCAATTAAACACCTGTGAATTGGTGACAGAACTGAAAATAAGTATCACAATTTAGTAAGCATAGCCAATGATGTGGTTACTTCCTACATGTTCCTTTACAGCTAAATATTTTGTGTAATGTTCTTTTATTTAGGTTAAAAATAAGTACTAACTTAAACTGACCTAAGAATCACTGGATTGCTGTCACAAAGAATACAATTTTTTTAAAACAGTAAAATATTTTATATCACAAAGGACTCAAAAATTTTATCAAGCAGAAGTTTTTTAAAAGTCAAAATAATTTTATGGATGGGTGCATGATTTAAAAAAAAAAAAAAGAAAAGAAAAGCTTGGACCATACATTCTACCTTGGGGACTATTTGGAGTAGTATGCCACCCCAAATCAGAAACTGGCACAGAGAGGAGAGAATGTTTGCACTGCTTATGTCTGATTACCAACAGGGTTAACAGTGTACAAAGGAGAAGTGAAGAAAAATTGGAAATTCTGTCTTAGAGAGAACTATGAAGACTCTTTGTTGAAATTCTAATGAGGATTTGTTTGAAGATAAAGAATAAAGATTTGATAAAGCATGACTTGCTCTAGTAATCAAGTATACATTTCAACAACTGAGAGAACCTGGGGAAAGATTAAGCTTCACATTTTCCTTCTCCTCAGGCCTCTCTAACAGTATGATTTTTATATGACAGTGCTCAACAGACACTGCTAAAAGGCACTATTTTCACATCTGTAATCCCAGCAACTCAGCAGGCTGAGGCAGGAGTATCTGAAGTTTGAGGCTAGCCTCAGCAATGTAGGAAGACCCTGTCTCAAAGTAAAAAAATAAACAGAGCTAGGAATGCAGCTCAGTGGTGAAGTGCCCCTAGGTTCAATCCTAGTACCGCAAGATGGGGTGGGGTGAAGAAGGAGAGAGGGAGAGAGAGAGGGAGAGGTGGGGAGAAACAGTCAATATATTTAGTACAAAACCTGTACAATATCAGCAATATTATAGCAGAATCTACCTCCACTAATGTAACATTAAAAAATCACCACTCATATTACTGATGTTTTCTGATACATCAATGATGCCAGCCATCAGGAAGTGGAACAATTATTAATTGGTATTACAGTATTATAAAAAGCCTCAGTTAAATATAGTACAATGGAAAACTACTAGACAGTGTTCTGAGCACCAGAAGACACCCACATGCACTGTGTTAAGAGTTCTGTGTTTCATACTCTATGTATTAATATTTGGCTTTGTTGCTGATTTACACTAAACATCTTAATACTGTGCCTATGGGAAAAGAATGTGATATAACAGAAACTGGTATACATAGATTACAGCCTATCTGATCCCAGAAACACTGTTCCTGCTTTTGTGAAACCTTACCCTGAAAAGCAAATCTTAAGGAAATGGATGAGCTACTGGCAATAAGTATTCATGAACATTTTTATGTATTCATACACCTTCTCTTCAGTTTCCTAAGAGTGTCAGGGTCTCGTGTGACCTAAACTAGTTGTGTGTAATTGCCCTCGCCGGTTCATCTCTCAGAATGGATTAAGTAGCAGAAGAATCCTCCACTGGCTCAATATCACGTGTTCCCCTCACCTGAGGTGCCTCTGCTCTGGGTTAACTGTACAAATATAGCACATGTAGGTCAAAGACATTCTTTTGCAGAAACTTAAACTCATCCCACACCCCAAGCAACCTTTGGAGTACTCTATTTTTCTTTTCCTTTCTATTCTTTTCTTTCTCCTCTAATGTTTCTCTAATTCTCAACATGGGGCACAACAACCTGAATTAAAATTCAGACAAAAATTAAATCTCATGATTCTCAATATTCTCCATGCTGCATCCCTCACATACAACTGTTCTACTCATTTTATTGAGAGTGTCTTTTGCTGCCTGCTTGCTGATTTGTAACAGGGAGGAATTGAAAAATGAACCAAGTAAATCCAGACTGTTTTGCCTACTAGTATATTTTAATGTTCCTTAAATCAGATGTCCAGGCATAAAGTTCTTGATTCAGTTATTCATAAAGTGATGTGATTGAAAGTTATGATACAGACTGAATATCCGGCTCTGCAGAGCTGTGCATACCATGCTAAGGTACTATACAACTGGTAAGAAAAAACTGACATGGCACACCAGGAAGGGGATTCAGGCAGGAGATGCCTGCAGCCAAAGTATATGGCAGCATAGTACTCTGTCTGGGTTAAGTGAGAAAACACAGCATCTATAAAGTTAACTTTAAATGTATATTCAGAAAAGGACCAAAGAAACCCCTGAAACATGATTTTGAGAGTACTCAAACCTAGGATAACAGGTAGGTAATCATCTTCTTCATGTTGACAGTGTATTTCCCAGACTTATTAAGTATTTTTCCTCTAATATTAATCCCCCTATCATCTATGGTATATTATGTGTGAAATACTTTATTCCATTTAACATCTTCTAAGCACCTATAATGGTCATAGTGCTATATGATTGGCACATTAAAAGGTACTGAGAAGCAAATAGTTAGAAAGATGTTTATGAAAAAAAATAGACAGAAGGAACTGGAGAAGAACATGTCAAAGAAAGGTTCAATTCAATAGTGTCCCAAAAACGCATATGCTGGGGATATATGTAAATCTTCCTGGGAGCTATTCACGTGTTCACTTCAAAACTTAAATCCCAGATGCCTCAGAGAAGGAAAGGAGGGGAATGAGATCACCTTCTATAGTTGTCAGGTTATTCACTGCACATGGCCCTCAGTCTAGGGGAACAGGGACTGAAATCCTGGCTGCTGGCCAGGCATGCACAGGCTGGGTCCACTCATGGCTTGGCCTTTTCTATTGGACATGAAGGCACTGCCCAGACAAAGTACAGGCCTGCAGGAAAGGGGCCAACTAAACCAGCTCACAGAGACTTCTCTGACTCCAAGATGCATTTCCAGCATGTGCTACACAAAAGAACAGCTAATTATATACTGCCTGGTGCTATTCTTATTTTATTTTATTTTTTAAATTAGTATTTCTTAGCTAACTTTCTCTGAAGGCTAGTACCCTCTCTCCCTTGGGCAGTTCAATGCTCAGTGGAAACTCCTTTAGTTGGGTTGAATGCCTATGTTTCAGGGACCTATCTGGCTCAGAAGTACAAAGTAAGCAACTGGTGGATTGATATCCAGTCACTCTAGGGGATGTTTGGGAAAAGGTCTTGCTTTCCAGGGTTCTGTGCTTCATACCTCTGCCTGTGGCCATGTATAGAGGTGAAACTGAAACTGATCTTGAAAAGATAAATGTATGATATTCTAGGCTCGGTGTCCACTTTCTTGAATGCTATGCTGAAGACAAATTAGGAACAGAGAGGTTTCCTGTAACATCCTGCATTAACAATGGCCTTGGAGACCAAGAAAGCAAGCAAGCTCCACTTCCTCTTTCTGCACTGAGTCTGGACATCCATACACTTATTTTCAATCCAGCATCTGACTACTAACCCGGTAAAGTGCTCAATAAGGCAAACTTCAAATGCCTCATGTAAATCCCTGCATTGCCATGCTTTCTTTTGTAGAAAGAGTTTCTACACAGGAAAAGCTGATCCAATAGCTAAAGTATGAGAGACTTGGCTGTTCTAGAAAAAAATATTTTCTTCCAACATCTAGGCAAAGACAGTTTCCAAAATTCCTACATTATAAAAAAATTAAAACCACATGGAAAACGGGGTTAGGATTTTTGATCACAGAGAAAAAAATCATTTTAAAATACATAATACTATACTTACAACATGGATATTGGGTATCAATAAATATGATCAGTTTTTGAAGTTGCATGTTAAAATTTATCACTGTGTTAAAATAGAAAATAAGTAAAAACCATGGTACAATAATGACTTGGTGTCACACAACAACTACACATTTGTACCTGCTGAAATAGAGCAGTTTGAAATTTTTGTCTTAGCCCTTAAAGTTCCTCAGTTCTAACATGCACTTCCTTACTTGGTTCTCCTGTGGTTTGAAACCATTTTCAAGAAACACTGGCTACTGAGAGATTACGATAAGAACTTTAAATGAAAGTGGTGCATTGCTTTCTTTATTCATTTGTTTAGGTTTATAATTCCCAGTAGGTAAGATTTTATATCTTTACGTCAACTTCAACTGAGATTTTACTGCTTGGATGCTTTTTGTTTGGTAAAGAATTTTTAAAATTGGGGACTCTTCTTTCAAATTCACCATGACTCCATCTATTTTTTTTTTTAAAAACAGAACACTGCTGAGATCTATCAATATAATTAGTCAAATTTAATGCACCATGTTCTGCAACCCTAGTTGATTTTAGAAACAACTGTAAATTTTACTCTGAGGACAAAGCCTGGGCTACAGTTATTTAAAACATCCCAAGGCAGTAAAATTTCTGGTATAGATGTTGGCAAGAGCAAAGAGATGTCTGCAGGTACTGGAAAGGTAGTAGCTTTCAACATTTTTACATGATTAAGATTTTTCTTCCTGTGTACCTGGTTGTAAGGAGAGTCCTCAGAATAGACAAACACCATACACACATTCAATCTACCTTTTGCTGTTGCTATAAAAATCTGATAAGGGCGTAACCACAGTGAAGATCTACTTGAACCAAATGAGGGTTTTTTTAGGTTTTTTGTTTTGTTTTGTTTTTGTTTTTTGGGGGTGCTGGTGATAGAACCCAGGGCCTCATGCCTGCCAGGGAAAGCCCTTCACCACTGAGCCACATCCCCAGGCCTGAACTGATTTGAGTTTTAAGGTAACTACACAGGCAAGTTCTGTCTTCATACTGGTTGTTTGAGTTTTCAGATTCAGATTAGCAAGATAACATTACAGAGTGATATGGTTCCCGTTTCAGTTCAGTAACAAACTTCTACCAAAAATAAACCCAAATATCAACTACATATTTACATAGTCACAAGTAACTCTTCAGACTAGAAATGGCTAGGGAGGAAAATAAATTGAATACTTTAAATCTGAAGATTTAAAATCCTAGGATAGGAATATAATCTTATAGTGCCACTCTGAATCAAAGTAGATAAAAATATTATAAAGATATACCCTCCACCCATACATATTAAGGACAAAAAATAGTATCTCTGATTAAGGATGGACTATGTGCCAGGCAGACATATTTATAATCACTTGATATAGAAAACCATTTTATGTTTACAATAAAAATATAAGGCAGGTACTATTACTAGCCCCCTTTAAGCTCAGAAAACTGAAGGTAGAGAAAGGACTGTTAAATAACTTGTTGAAGGTCAATCAGCTTACAAATTGGTAGAACTGAGATTCAATCCAGAAAGTCTGGCTCCAAAGCACCTGATAAACTAATCATGGAGACAAATTTATGGAGCAAAATTATTTATGTATGTTGTTTTGTTTTGTTTTGGTTTTGGTGCTAGGGATTTAACCCAGGATCTTGAGCATGCTAAGCATGCCTTCTACCACTGAACTACATCCCCAGCCCTATGTATGTATTTCTGATGAAGAAGCTGAAGGTGTTAATTCCTGGTTCTTGGCATAGTGAGAATATTTCCATAAGTGACTGCAAAATAGGCTTCCTAGTAAGACAATTTTTAAGGTATTACAAAAAGAAAATGAAATGAAAGGAAAAAAATAAATCTGAGATCTGAACATCTACTATTATAAACTTATAGCCAAAATAATCAATCTAGGCAAGTGTATTTGGAGAACTATGGTTGAAGATATGAAATGAACAAAAGCTATCAGGTGTGGTAAATTATACCTGCAAACCTTTCCCTACATTTTCTCTCTAAAAACCTTCATTTCCTAATCCCCAAGACAGATGAAGATTTCTTAGTAGTGGACTTTTATGTAGATTCTTTAGAGTCAGGAAAACATCAGTGTTCAGACAATAAAATTCTGTATGAAACAACGTTTCATTTCTTCTTACAAATTATACACCAAACCTCAAGATAGCAAAAGCAAGACAGGTTATGGGGATAGAAATATCATTGGCTTGTCTTCTAACTATCAATGCCAGAAGACATTGGATCAGTGTGCAAAGTCAGGAGGGAACTCACCAAAGATTCTCAATAGGCAGGAGGGTATCCACCATGCTCAAAACAAAAACAAAAATTACAAGATGTGTAATTAACTTCAAATTCAGAAAAGAACTACTAGTACACTCTATTAAATACAGAAGTATGTACTGAAATATAATCTACCATATTTAGTTTATATAAGATATTACTTCCAAACTATTTAAACTACTTATAAATCTTATATCGGTAAAATTAAAATACAGAAATCATATTTACAGAATCCACTGTTAATACTTATCTTGATGATGTAAAAATAGTAAAAGTTTTCTTGAGCAAAAAGAAAAGGAATAAAGGAAGAGGCATTACACTACTTTAAAAGATACTTCAAAAGCTTCCAAATACTATGGTATTGACATGAAGATACACACAATGAATGAAACAGGAGAGAGGGCCAAGAAGTCAATCCATGCACCTGTGGTCAAGTGATTCTCAACAAAAGTGCTAAGAACATGCACTGAGGAAAGTTCAGTTTCTTCAGTAGTGGTTCTGAGAAAATTAGATAGTACATATAGAAAAAATGAAACTAGACCCCACCTCTCACCACTTACAAAAATCAACCCAAAATAAATTGAAAGTTAAAACAAAATCAAAACTACCAGAAGAAAACACAAGGGAAACACTTTAGGACATTGAAATGGGCAAATGTACTTTGAAGACCTTAAAAGCATAGGAAACAAAAGCTAAAACAGACAAATGCAATTACATCAAACTAAAAGGTTTCTATTGTAGCAAAAGAAACAATCAACGGAGTGAAGAGACAACCTGAAGAACAGGAGGATATATTGATATATTTGCCAACTATACGTGTGACAAGGGGTTGATAATCCAGTATACATAAGGCAATTCATAAATCCAAAAGAAAAAAAAAAACATTAAAAAATGAGCAATACAAATAAATATACATATATAAAAATGTTCAAACATCAATAATTATAAGGGAAATGCAAATCAAAAATCACAAGGTGATATTGCTTCACCCCAGGAAAAATGGCTAACCCAAAAAGACTAAAGATGTGCTGACAAAGATGTGAAGAAAAGGGAACTCTTGTATACTGCTGGTGCAAATATAACTTACAACAGCCATTATAGAAAACAGTATGGAGGTTGCTCAAAAAAATTGAAAATAGAACTACCAGGTGATCCAGCTACTGGGTATATATCAAAAAAAGGAAAAAGAAAAGAAAACATAAATCAATATGTAGATGAGACATCTGCACTCCCAGGTTCTCTGCAACACTATTCCCAATAGCCAACAAATGTGAGCACGCAGGTGAATCAACTGATGAATGGCTGAAGAAAACACGGTACATGTGCACAATGAACTAATCATTAGCCATACAAAAAGAATGAAATCCTGTCCTTTACAGCAACGTGCAAAGAACTGGAGATCATTATGTTAAGTGAAATAAGTCAGGTACAGAAACACAAGTGCCACATGATCTCGCTCATATGTGGAATCTAAAAAGGTTGAATTCATAGAAGTTGAAAGTAGAAAAGGTAGATACTGGAGGCCAGAGAGAGGAAGGGAGGAAGGGAAGGGGAAAGTTTAGTCTATGGGCACTAAGTTAACACTTACAACAGAGAAGTCCCGTTGCGTGACTGCATAGCAAGCAGGGTGACAACTGACAATAATGTACTGTATGTTTCAAAAGGCTAGAAGCAAAGATTTTTTAAATTTCCCCATAAATAAATGGTAAATTTACTTAACCTGATTTGAACATTATACAATATATACATGTATAAAAGCATCTTATGTTACTCCATTGGCATGTGTACAATTTTTGTACAACAGTTAAAAGTAAATTAAAAAAAACAGTGATTATACTCAGTGGACTATTGGGTGACTTTTACTTTTTAAGTTGATAATTCACCGTATTTTCTGATTTATCCATAAGGAACTGTATTACTCATGCAATTTAAAAATAAATGTACAAGTTGAAAATACAGCCCCCCAAATTTTCACCGGGGCATAGCTAACACTTTAAATGGAAATTCTGAACAGATGATTTCTAGATAGTACTTGTGACTCTGAAGGGAAACAAAAGCTCTATAAAAGAAAGCTTCAGTTTCCAAGAGCTGACTCCATCAGTCGTGTGGACTAAGCCAGGTGCAGTAATATCCACCTATATCCCAGGACTCAGGAATCCCTTGAGAATAGTATTTCCAGAGCAGCCTGGGCAACATAACCAGATGCCATTTAAGAGAGTGGGAGTGGGGAAGGAAGGTTTCAGGGAGATGGAAGGGTAGGAAAGAGAAGGGGTGGGGGAGAGGAGGGGAAAGGAAGAGAGACAAGGGCAGGTGTGTATACTGAAATTACACAGTGGCCCATTAATAATAGGTGACTTCTGAACCATGTGTTATCCAAAACTAGAGATTAGACAAGGACCTGTAACACCTCATCAAGAGTCTTTATTATTACAGTAAAAGGGGGGCAGTCATCCCAAAATATCTTATTTCAAACAATCCCTCATCAGCTTGTTTGGGACTAAGATAAAGAAGGGTTGATATGTTGGTTTCTTTTCACCATAATAAAATACCTGAGATACTCAATTTTTAAAGAGAGAAATGTTTATTTTGGCTCACTCTGGAGATTCTAGTCCATGACAGATTGGTCCCGTTGCTCTGGGCCTATAGTGAGGTAACCCATCATGGTGGGAACATGTGGTGACCAAAAGCATTCACCTCATCATTGGGAAGCAAAGGAAGGCAAGAGGAAGCAACTGGGATTCCACAGGTCCTTTAAGGGTGCACTCCCATGACCCAAGGATCTCCTCATAGTTTCCACCTCTCAAAGGTTTTACTACCTCCCAATAGTGTCAACCTGAGGACCAAGTCTGATTTCTGGAGACATTCAACATTCAAATTATAGCAGCTGATACAATTTCTGCTCTTTCACTTCACTTCTTAATTTTATCCAGAGAGAGTTAGCTACCAGGTATCCAAAGTCCTGAACTGAGCATACTAGAGACAGAAGGGGAAGGAATTTGATATTTCAAATTACAGCCTTGATACTCAGGCTAAACTTGGTTTAGGACTCCCTATTTTATTTGACTTCAAATGCAGTTTGAGTATCCCTTATCTGAAACTTCTTGAGACCAATAAGTGTTTCAGATTTTTGGATTTTCAAGTTATTTGCATCTACATAATGAGATAATGTAGGGTTGAACCCAAATCTAAACATGAAATTCATTTATGTCTTATATACATTGCCCGAAGGCAATTTTATAAAATTTTTAAAATAATTTTGTGCATGC
This sequence comes from Sciurus carolinensis, assembly GCF_902686445.1. Taxonomy (NCBI): domain Eukaryota; kingdom Metazoa; phylum Chordata; class Mammalia; order Rodentia; family Sciuridae; genus Sciurus; species Sciurus carolinensis. The sequence goes on from NC_062226.1 coordinate 78,457,185, forward strand.
AACAGAGTTTCATGGCATAGAAGTATGTACTTGTGGCACCATATCAGCACTCAAAAAGTTTCAGAGTTTGGAGCACTTTGGATTTCAAATTTTTGGAGTAGGAATGTTCAACTTGTACAGGTTTCCCAGAAAGGATCACATTTCACTTACCACCATGTGATACCCTAAAGTACTAAAATCCTCCAGGGACTGCCATGGACCTAGTGCTAGGCTCACATGATTGACACCTGCTTTGAAACATCCTTTGTGCCATAACTTGAATGAAGCTCCATGAATGAAAGAGAACCAGACGTTCGCTGGGAGGTTCAGTTTTGATGGCAAAACTACGTGACATGGAGAACATCTGGTTAGATTTCAGTGTATGGCACTGGTTTTCTACTACGAAAGAACTAACTTACTCAAGAACGTGTTAAAAACTTAAATGTTAATTCTCAATCTTGCAATAAGAAGGCTGAAAAATACAAATAACTATGTATTTAATTAGAAGATTAACCCCCAATGCCTTCCCTAATACTATAGCATGTCTATGCCCAAGTTATGATGGAAGAGAGCTGTTTTTTTGTTTTTTTTTTAACACTTCTAAGATTTGTGAGAAGGCCAAGTTCAACTATTGACTGTCTGTTTTATTTTCTTCAGCAGTAACTGAAGAGCATAACCTTTGCAAATGACTCAGTGATTCATCTTTAATTCATTTTTCCTGTCTGGGAACCTGGACATTTTTCTCTGCAAATGCTTAATTAGTCCATGTTTCATTTTTTAAGAAAATGTTAAATTTCTTTCTCTGCCATTTTGGATGCACAATGCACTCAGTAATTGGCTGACTGAATAATGAGTTTTTTAAAACACAGTCTGGTGATATAAAAGAAGTAATGTACTTCTAAATCAAACATTACCTCCTGCAAAAAATACAATGAATAGATTAACATGTAGGTTGATGCAAGATATTATTTCTGCTCTCATTCTTGGATTGGGTGTTTGGTACAGGTAAGTGAATTTGATTAATAACTTTTCTATGTTAGGGGCTGGGGATATAGCTTAGTTGGTAGAGTGCTTGCCTCACATGCACAGGCTCTAGGTTCAATCCCCAGCACCACGGAAGAAAAAAAAAACAAAAAAACTTTTCTATGTTATCTATAGTTTTATGCTTGATTCACTTATTTTAAAACAAAAAGGGAAAGACTAAGTAGGTGAATTATCAGTCTTCTACTATTGATTTTACAGTCTAGGTCATGAAAATGTGCTACCTTGACGGAAGAGGTGAAGAGGCAAAGAACTTGGCAAGGGAAATTCCTTTGTCTTTGAGCCTAAGGTCACAATTATATTCTTCTTTTCCCTGTGGAGAAAGGAATAGGGAGGCAGGCAGGGAAAGCAGGCCAAACTGGTTACTCCTGAGCACTGTGAAGAGTGGTGGAAGTAACAGCACCCCTAATGGTGGTAGAGGAGCCCGTGCTACTACATGTGGACCCCAGACATTCTGACTCATGCAAGCATGTTTTTAAAAAAAAACTTAGCCCAACCAAATCAGATCGAAGCACAGACACACACAAAAACAATTTCCAATAATATTTTCAGCCTCCATGGGAGTTTATGCTGACCTATAGAAGAAAAAAAAAAAAAAAAAAACTCTGTACACATAACACACAGAACCTTTCTTAACTGCTTTGTGGTGAGAGAGTAGCATTAAAAATAGATATTGGGAGCATTTAAATAAAAAATTATCCAGCATCTCACACTGGAGTCAAATTTTGCATTGACATTTCCTGTGAGGGCAAATGGGAGGAAAAAAAAGTCCAAAGCTCTCAGCATATATTTTAAACAGCATGGTCACAGAGAAATGATTGGCAATGGAACAATCATCATTCTGCAATTTTCACACAATAAATTGGGTAAAATCACTGCAATTTGGTATAAATGTTCCTTTTGGGTATATTTTTCAGAGTAGGCATTACATTTTATTCTAATGTTCCTTTTCCCTCTTTGCCTCCAGCTTAGTTGCATCCTAGAATTTTTATATAAATGGTCTCTATAATAATTATTGTTTATTATTTTTTGTAGATTTATCAAGATTTCATCCTTGATAAATTGTTTGGTTATTATAAATAGTTAAACACATAAATTAGTAAGTGAAACAATATGTAAATTATGCCATCTTTTTAAAAGAGAGTTTGACATTAGAGTTTGGCATTGGTAAAGTTTTCTGATATAAGACCTTCATTACATGAAATACTCTGACCAGGCACCATCCTTAATACTGACGTTTCATTTTTGAAAACATGGAGAAACCAAATCATTAGCAGGTTCTTGGTAGGAATGCTCAGTGGTTTCTTGGGGAGGCAAAGCTATTCTATTTCCGTTTTCAAGTTGGGAGTGCCCTCTACTGCCCAAAACCATGGCTTCAGTTTTGTTTATAAGGGAGTTTTGTGTAATATATGCCGAATTATTAACAATGAGTCTAGTCTTTTTACTTATCTGCAGATGTATAGCTTAACAATCATTTAAGGACTTTGTGGCCTGGAAGTTTAGTTTTTCAATAAATCACATCCCCTGGGGGAATTCTCTCCCACAAGAAATTACATTAAGTTGAGCTCCTTACTGTCTTTCCTTTTGCAGAATGGTATCATCAGAGCTGCAAAATCCCCCAGCCTGTTCTGGCTTCCTCAACTCTAGCCCTGATGGTTCAACTTGTACTAGGACAGAGGTACAGTCAGGACTGCAGGCTCTCTAACCATAGTGAGGAAAGCTGAACGAAATCCAACAAGTTTCAGTTTCTCTGAAGTTTGAGTTTCCTCTGTAAGACCTGATCAATCCCAAAGGTACAGTGTAAGCAGAAGGGGACAGACTCAACAAACAACATTCCTTGGCTAAGAAAATGAGTCTAATTCTCATCAAAACCAGTTTAGACGTGTTAGTGGTATGTCTGGTAGAAAAAATTCTGTTTAGTATTTGAGGATAGAAATGGACTTTGTTTTAGAAAAAATAGGATTTCATAATTCTGATTTCTACTTGCTGTATCTTAGAGATGCTTTGTTAAAGACTGCCTGGAGAGACAGAAAAGTTAAAAAATATGTGTTGTCCCCATTTATAGAATGCTTTCCAAGGTCAGTGGTGCTGAGGCACTAGGACATTCACATGGTTCCCCACAGGCTGCCCCTCTAAGGCCTTGGGATTCTCTGTCTTAGTAGGACAGCCTTTCTGTGGCAGCAGAGACCTCCAGGCAAATGGCCTAAGCTACACTGGTTTTTGGACTCCTGAAGTAGTCTACATCTTCTGCAAGGTTCTGATGGGTATGTGTGCCTTCTGCCAAGGTCCTAGAAATGCTAGATGTAAGCTCAATGCAAACATAGACACCATATTAACTTAGAGCAATACCAATAAATACTGCTGTACCAGTCCCTTCACACCTACTGAATGGGTTCAAATGACAGCAAAGTCTTTGGGGTTCAAAACGTTTACTATGGATATCTGCAGAAAGAAATATGCAGAAGGAAAACAAACAAAAAGTATGTGTGGTTTCTCTGTATTTTCCCTTAACATACTACTACCACTTTAACAATATAATTTGAGTTTTTAAAAACTATATTTTACTAAGGGTAGGTTCATTATCGAAGATCAGTACAACCCATCCTTACACAACAATGTAGCATATGAAACAAGATGAGATTATCTCCCCCATCTTCTTTCTGGTCTGCTTTCCTCCCTCATGAAGGAGGTGGAAGAATGGGCCATGTAGATATCTAAGGGAAGACAGTTCCAGACAGTCAAGAATATTAGGTGGAAAGGAAGCTAAATTGTTGCAGGGACAGCAAGGCCATGGAGGCTGGGACTGAGTGAATGAGTGAGAAAAGTGTTAAGGTACTCTTGCAGCCTTTGCAGAGCAGGGAGGGGAAGTCCCTTGAAAGATATTTTTATCTTTATTCTTCATAGAGAGTCCATCAAAGTGATTCCCAGATAACTGTGTGATGATTTTGTTGTTGATGAAGAACACCAGCTAGATAAGAATCCACAAAAAGGGCACTGAGCAAAAGACTAGGTGGGAAGAATGCTGATCTGGATACAGTGGTTTGGTGTATTTACCTTGTGAAGTCAGAGCATACTGACCTTAGGTTAACCATTTATTCTGGAACTGATTTTCTACATATAAGTAAAAAGAAGTCAATGGGGAACCTAAAACACACATATATACAGATGAACCTGCAGGTCACTGTGTAATTTCCTTTTTTGGCACAATTTGAAAAGCTATACTTGGGCATGTTTTCTGCATGGAGTCATGCCATGGTTTATTCATCAGACTTAAGCTACCTAAACCCTTGACTTCCATTTGTAGCACTTTCTTAAGATCCTTAATTGAGGGCCTAGATGAGTCTATAGCTCAGGGGGCACCTTAAGTGTGGTTTCATTATCATACTAGGATCTTCCTCAAAAAATTCTTGTACTGCCCACACTCAATTGGCAAATCCAAATGGTACCAAATTACTCTCCTTTATTCCTCCAGATAGTAAGGGGCACCTCTCCCAGGTCTAGTCTCATATCCTTGAAGGGGGAACTATAAAGATTCCAGGTTTTGGGGTTCCTTAGGCATGAAAAAGGACATCAACCTCAGGTTACCAAGACATCCTGTTCCCCTGCATATTATTTGCACTGATGGCTCCCTTAAGCCTTCACCTGGCAGAAGATAATTAAAAGTATACCAAGGGCTTCACCTCTAAAAGAATGATCCCTCTCCTGCGTTAGAGAGGGCAATACCAAGGCAAATTCAATGTGTGTTTTAACAAGAGACAAACACACAGGAATAAACATCAGAATAAAATCTAATTGAACATCCTAGACCTAAGCCAGCTAAGATAAAGGCAGATCCCTAATATTCTGAAAATCAAAAACCACAGGAAGAAATTAAAAATGGAAGATGCCCACTGGAATCTCAATACGCTACCTGCTAATTGTGTGCTCCTGGGCAAGTTATTTTACATCTTTGAATTCACTTGGTTTTTTTGTGTTTATTTGTTTTTGTACCAGGGATTGAACCCACAGGCACTTAACCACTGAGTTGCATTGCCAGCCCTTTTTTGCATTTTATTTATAGACAGGGTCTCGCTGAGTTGCTTAGGACCTCACTAATTTGCTGAGGCTGGCTTTGAACTCACAATCCTCTTGCCTCAGCCTCCTGAGCCACTGAGAGAACAGGTGAGGGCCACCATAACCAGCCAAATTCACTAATTTTTAATATGTAAGATAAAAATGAGAAAACTTTTGAGTTTTCAGAAATACTACAAAGAAAAACCATGAAACAAAGGGAATGAAGTGAGGTAACAGGCAAGTGTTTATAAACTTGAGATGAAATAATAGAAATTTCTTTCTACATAAAGTATAGAGAAGAAATTACGTTAAGGCAATAAATACACACAGAATACATCACAAAAGAGTACTGAGTCCTTTTGTAGCTACTTTTTTTTTTTTTAGTAGGATTATGTGCTCAAATGAACCCCCAGTAACTTGAAGGAGCATAATTTCACAGTCACTGCGTATATAAGGCTTGAATTCAGTTTTCTCTCGAAGTCTCATGATCACCCCTCCACAATCAGCAAGATGCAAGAAGCAAAGACACTGGACAACTTTTGCAGGTATCAGCAACTGGGAATGGATAGGCAGTGAATGGCACCTTGGGGGAGGTCTAGCACAGGGATAGAAAGGTCAAGGCTAGCATCGATTAAGAGCGTCCTAAAAATGTCACTGTCAACTAAAGGGTGAGCTATGTGCTTAGAGTGGGAGCTCTGTGATAAGCAGAGAAAGGGGAACGTGGCTAAGCAAAACTACATTCAAGCAGACAGGAGGCGAATGCTCAGCCCAGCTGAGGCAGTGCATGCATGTGTATTATCCTTCAGGAAATGGGACACACGTCACAACTGTTCAGTCACCTGAAGACAGACACAAACCAGATGTCCACTAGCAAAATGCATGTCATTTGGCCTCAAGTCAATATGTATAATATGATTTTTAAAATACTAAAATAGCTTCCAACATTAAAAATGGGGAAATTCCCCATTAAAAACCCTGACCTCAGCCTTCTCCTGAAAAAAATCAGGAAATGTGTGACAAGTCAGGGCCTGCAATTCCACAGGGTAAGAGTTGGCTGAAGTCAGTAGCAGCTGGTCTCTTCCAAGGGACACACACTCTCCAGTCTGCAGTGGTTCATCAGTCCCTCCTACCAGCCCACTACACTCATCTGCAGAAATTTGAGTTGTTTTTTCCCAGCTAGAAGAAAAAGGTGGTTGAGAAAGGTTGATTATGATTAAAAGACGAGAGAGAGGGGTGGGGGCACTGAAGGAGTGAGATACTATGGGTATCCAAAGGGTCTGAACAATCCTGGGCAATTCCAGATAGCTGAAAAGACCTCTCAACGTGTGAGGCACCGGGAGAGCAGGCTAGAAGGGCAACAGTTGTCATGGAAGGGGTAGGGGATTGTTGAACTGTTTATTTTCTCTCAAATGCAGCAGAGTAAAGCACATGTCCCTGTTAACCTAGAGTGAATGAGACCTGATCATCCAGTGGAGAATGGCATCCTTGGAGACTAATATAATCACATTTTTATACTGTCTTAGTAAAACACTTTTACATGCATTTTCTTTTGCCTAACCCTCAACCACAATTCTGTTTAGCTGGATAGGCAAATGTTATTATCTCATATTATAGGCAACGGGGCTGAAGCTCAGGAACTCTGCCAGGATGGAATTTAGATGAGACTGGAGTTGACTTTTGCCAGTACAATCCACAGCCTCTCCACTCCCCAACAATCACCCCAACAATGACCCATCCTATCCTAAAAGAAGCACTGCACTACTTCAGCTTTCCTGGAACTGCAGTCGTTGAGATACCACCCATGCCAGACTGGTAATTTAGAAGGTTTTTCCCTTACTAGGATAATCTTTCCCTGAGCAAATCCATCCCAAAAGACTCAGACCGCCAGGAGTTTGCTCAGCCTGCAAGGCAGTGGTCAGTTATGTCTAGAAACATCCCTTATTTGTTCACTGAAGTCCTGCAAATATTTTGGCAAATAAATTCAGAAAGCAGGAAACGTTAATTATTAGGCAGAGACAAACCCACAGTAATAAAATAAACAACAAAGTGCCTTTTCAGCGCCGCTATTCAATGTCCCTTCCTGTTGCTAGTGCCACGTAAAACACGATGGGAATGGCCCAGAGGAGATGGAAGAGGAAATGACTCCTTTAAAGACCACGTCCTGTGGGCAGTGTTGCCTTACGATTTGCTACAACAGATATCAAAAAGGAAGGGTGGGTAGTAGAATATGCAGGGAGAGAAAAATGGCTGGGGTGGGGGGTTCTTAAGAACACTGTTTAGGTGGGGCACTTACAATTAGTTCTTTAATGATGAACTTTTTTTTTTTTTTAAAGGCTTGGGAAAGAAGAATGGGAAGATTTAAAAATAGGATTTGCCCAAATGGTTGCCAACTCCTGTGAACAAGGCCATTGTCAGGATGAAAAATCTGTGTGGGTCCACAAGTATGGATGTGCATTCTGTGTCTCATGTGAAGATGCATACAGTGAACATCACCCTGGGGCCTGAGAACCAGTTGGCATTTTGTTTAACAAGCTGTGTGCACCATTTAGCCAGGAAGACGGATCCCTGTATAATGTACCTGCTCAGGGTCATGGGAGGCCATTTTTTCATTATTATAAAGGCACTCTGTGTGCTAGCAGCAGCCCTGAGCTTAGGTAAGGGTTTGCCCATTTAAGCCTCTGTCCCTCGAAGCCCATGTCATTATACGTATGAGGCAATACAGCCAACTTGAATACCCTGGATTTGAGAACCAGTCATGTAGGACCCTAGACAAATCACATATGGGATTTTTTTCTGCTTTACTGTCTCCATCCTGAACGATGTACATCCCATTTCCTTAGGGTCACTGTGCAGCCAGCACCAAAAGTCTCATCACATTTCTTTTTCCAACATGGTCTAATAATGTTCTCCACAGAGATTTCGTGTATATTAACACTACATTCTTCCTCCTCATTCAAGTTGAAAGTGAAGAATATAGATAAGGAAGAGCTAAGATGCAAAGGCCTAGAGGGCCCACTTGAATTGGGCAGCTTCTACATCCCAAGCAAACTGCACACTTTCACATGTCTGGTCTCAAATCACTCTCATGGATTGTCAAGCCATTTCGTAAAGTCTTATGGTGCAATTCTCTTAACAAGCAACCCCACTGCTGGCATCTTTGAGGCAGCATTTCAAACCCCAAATTGGCTTGTTTCCCCCAACAGACTGCCAGGATACAGATTCCTGGCCAAATGCAGAAAAGCTGGCAGCTCACTACTTCTTCCAAAGCTGGCCTGGCCAGGGCAATGTCGGAACAACTGGTCTCACTGCCTTCTGAGATGACAATTAATTAGTGTGGTGGGAACAAGAAGCAGTCTATCCAGGGAGTTAAGCCTTTGCCCTTCTGCAGTCTGTGGCACTGGCCTCTCACCAGAGCCAACGCCTGCATCCCAAGTTGCACTATGGATGGTTTCTGGCCTGTCTTAAGGCAGTCTGGATGGAGCATGGGGATGGCAAATCTTCCAGGGAGTTCTTTGTTGGGAGAAGAAGAAAAGATATAAAATACTCTAATCACATTAAAAATTCAACTTGGGACCAGAGATAAATATTCGTCAGCTAAATGCAATGATATGTTAGAGAAGACACCGATCTCCACATCATAAAGGAAAAGAAGACAATGTTTCATTGAGAAGTATCTCAGCATGGCATGAAAAGGAATGTGTGGTGACAGAATCCAGCCCCATTGAGGAGAATTCAAGCTCGGTGACAACATCCTCAGCATGCTTTATTAGGCACAAGTACCAAGAGCATTGCTCAACACGCCGTGAATGAGAACTGTGAGTCACAGAATAGCACCCCCCCCACATCCAGCTTTCTCTATCCGACAGCAAAGGACCTCACTTATTTAACTGTACAAGAGGATGACTGATGACTCCCAAGGGTTTTCCAGAAAGGAACATAATATCTCACTGCAGAGATGGGTGAATTAAAACACAAAGCTCAAAACAAACATCCTAAAACTACTTAAAAAATAGAAATATGCATAGTCTTTATCCAAGATCTTTTATACTTCCTAACGTACCACTTCTCCTAAGCCACAATCACAGTCTTGATATTGGGGTGGGCTGAGTGTTCAATTAATAGCCACGTGGAGTACTTAAATAAAACCTTGGTTTAACCCTGATTCCACAGATCCCCTACCTGCCAGCGCTTTCCCTTCTTCCAGAGTAACTGAATGGAAATGGTGCTGCACTCTGGCTTTTCAACTATTTCCCACACCTTACTGTTACAATTTATCTTCCATCTCCAGAGAAATTCCACAGGGCAAGAGCTGGCTTACGATAATCAGATGCAATGGCCCCATATCAATTCTTTTCTCACTAGCCTTCTCTGCAGTGCTTGATGACACTGCCACTCTGTCTAAAACTGTGTTTTTCTGTGATTTGCTGATACTACTTTCTCCTTATTCTGTAACATCAACAGTGCCTTACATTTCCAGTCAGGCTTTTCACCTCAGTAGCAGCCAGGACTGCCAAATGTCTGTTAAACCTGATGGCCACAGGCACCGTCTATCCCAACAGGTCCTAACACATTCCTCATCTGCCTCCCCTACTCCATAAAGCTGGTCTTCTTCCCGTTGTATCTGTCAGAGCCAATGATGCCTCATTTGTGAAATCACTTCTGCCAGAACTGAACAATCTTGAGTCCTTTCTAACTCCAGTAGCCCCCACTTCCAGTTAGTCAACACTTATTATCTGATTGCCCTTTCATCTCTCATTATTCCCTTCTCTCCATCTCCTCTCTCCAGCCTTGAATCCAGAACTCATTCTTTCCTGTTTGTGCTACAGCAACAGCTTCTGTAATTATCTTCTTGCAATAAAGAAGTTCTCTCTCAAATCTATGTTCCCCTCTGCTACAGGATTATTTCTAGTCAGCATAAAGCCAGTCACACCACTGCCTGCCTAAAACTCACCCACAGCTCCCCACAATCCATAGGACAAGTGTTTCTGATCAGAACCCTGTAGAACTTTCCAGTCTCCTCACTTCCCTGGCTCTCTAATCTTAGCCACTTGGACTTCGGTTCAATTCTCCAAACCGGCAAGCCCATTCAGGCCTCCACACTTTCTCCTAAGGTTCTCTGCCTTGCATGCCCTATCCATCTGTAAAAACTGCTGTGTGCCCTTCTCAAACCAACTCAAAATGCCTACCCCCTCTGAAGCCCTTACTGGCCTTCTCTGTGCCCCTTCCCCCACGATAACTTGCATCTCTTCACTCCCATAGCACACAGGGGACCTCCACCCGCGTATCTATGCCACATGTGGTACATGAGCTCCTTGGTACAAGAACCATACTTTTCTCCCTTCCCCAGCTCCTAATGAAATGCTTGGTGCCTTGTAAATAACCAATAAATGTTTAATGGAAGAGAAAGATGTCCTCCTCTCCCTGATCTTCAGAGGTACATGGGATTTCATATCCCATCTTTCCATACAAACCTGTCTTTATGAATTTACACATTTGTATTTATTTCATCAAACAAGGTTGTTTCCAGGATGAGGGAGGAGAACCCAGTCAACTTGCACACTGGACTACAATTTGAGAAGAAAAGATTGGGAGCCAGGTTTTCAGATAAAACACTGTTTTCTAGTTGAGGTTGTAGCTCAGTGGCAGAGCGCTTGCCTAGCACGTGTGAGGCACTGGGTTCAATTCTCAGTATCACCTAAAAACAAAACAAACAAACAAAAAACCCAAGTTTTAAAAAACACTTTTCTTTCAAGTTTCAACTAAAGTTTTGAAGGGTAAAGCTCCCTCAAAACATGACACCCATCATGTAAGCCATGCCTCCTTCCCCACTGTGGAATTTTAAATGTTCTATGACTAAGTCTTCTGATCCATGCCATTTTATCACTTTTCTGGGTAGTTGTACAAGGGGAGCAAAGATCTTGGGATCCCCAGAAAGCACAGTTGAACTTGGGCTCTGAGGTCATTCTTATGCTCACCAAAGGCCAAGAAAAAAGACCCAAATTCAGTGGAACAGATAAATGATAGGGAGACTGTCTTAACATCACCCTTCTAATTGGTCTGCTTTTGTTTTTCTCTCTCTCCAACACTTTGATGTGCATCTCTGCTCTAGTAATTGTGTCCCTACCTGCTCCCTCCTGTCAGTTTCCAACTTGACTACCCCCTTACTATACTGTCCCATTCTGGGGGTTAGTTATTATGGTAGCCGCATGTCATGGGAAGTTTGCCCTGCTTACTTTAATTGTTCCTGCTTTACTTTATTTGCTGCAAAGATCCCCTTTCTTTCAGCTCCATCATTTTCTAGCCTCATGCAATGAACACCCTGATATCAACTGAGCCAGTACCTCCCTTTCGAAGTATTGTTCCACAGGAAGGTTTTTTTTTTTTTTTTGGCCTAAAAGTTTTTCTCTCCAGCTCTGGGTAAAAATCAGCAAAGATTCCTGTTCTTAACAACTAAGTACTTAAGTAAACAGAGCAGGTGCCAAAGTCAATAGGATATGGAAAACGAGATTTTTGCTGCAGATTATTTGTAATGGGGATCAACTGCTGACATAGAATAAGAAGTTCACACTTGACGAAAAGAACATGAAAGGGAAAAAGTGCCAAAATTTCAAAACACAGGGGGCAGGGTTGATTTGCCTACACCCAAGTGCTTAGGCGGTACACACAGAGAAGAAAACACTCCATTCTGCCCCACCCACACTGTCACAGATTCCATGTGTTTCTGAGTCACCTGACCACAGTTAGGACAGTCCCGTCTTTGCACACTCAGAGTGCCAGGCCGAACAAGGAGGAAAGGAATGGGGTGTGATAGTGCAGAATAACCATGACAACCTGCAACCAACCTGCTCTGCTTGCCAAGACCCTGAGGCTCCAGACCTGCTAAAAAGGATGCGTGCGGTTATTGCTTTCACACCCCAAAGGTATAATCCTTCGCCCACAGCAGAATTTAAAGGACTGGCTCCTCCAGTCCTTCGTGGCAATGTGAATTTACACCCAGGTGCACACACAATGTCTCCTGGAAGTATCCTTGTTCCACTTTGAGGCAACGTGACTCCTTGCACAGAGTTCTTTCTTCTACTTGCGTCCTCTGAAACACAGTACCTTTTGAAGTCACTCAGGTATATCAGTGTCTAATGAGGAAACCTCAGTTCTGTATTTACAATTATATGCCTGGCCTTGAATCTACAAGTAAACTTTCTCTAAGGTTCCGGAAGCCCTTGACAACCCCATTACTACATGGATGGCAGGATGGAGGCCACATCATCTTCATTTTACCAAGAAGAAATCAGACAAAGCAAGGCTGAAGAATACCCTGACAATCAGTGGAAAGGCACAGTGCAAAATAGCAGCTCTTGTAGAACATACCTTCAAGCAGCACAGATGGAGAAAAGAACATCTCTATTTTCCCTTTTCTCTTTCTATAAAAATTGAAAATATTTGAGAAAAGGAAAAGAGAGAGAGGAGGGTAAAAATTGTTTTCAACCAAACTATGTCAAGAGGAAGAAAATTACAGAAAAGAGTACACTATACACCCCTTTCCTCATGGGTCTTTGCATACAAAAAATGTGTCAACAGCAGTTTAAAGTCAGATCTGGCTGGAGTTATGCTATTGTGTGGCTGTTGGGCATATTACTAACTTCTTATCTGACAATGAGACTATAGGAATAATTATCTCAAAGGGACTTATGGGGCCTAGATGAATAGGTGCACATAAACAGCACTGACTAAGTAGAGTGCAAGAGCCTTTGTGGTATATTATTGTTGTGGTTGTTATTATTTACATTCCTGGATGAATTTTCAGATCCTGACTTTGGTGAGTATTGGCATAATTACCATCTGTGATGAAAGCAAACTGAGGAAGCCATTCTCTTTAAGAACTCCAAAGTCTTCCTGACAGTACAAATTGATCAGCAGCATCACAGTGATTCTTGATTCTGGGCCAAGCCCTGAGTGCTCTTGATCAATTCACAATTGGGAAAATAAACCTAAGATATGCACAATCACAGGTCACAGATACAGGCATGCCAGGTATAGTACAGAACAACGGCCACTCCTGTGTGTCCTATTATTCCATTAAATTTCAATTTAGGATCTTTGTAAAATTACTACAAAAAACCAAAGGCACCGTTTCATCAAAAAAAAAAAAAAAAAAAAAAAAAAGCAATTATCTTATACCCACTTTGTCCTATTTCTAAGAATCTTTCCACTGTTACATAAACCACCTAAATGAATTTAGGAGCGCCTGCAGGCAAGAGGACAGAGTGTGCTGAAATCTGTTGACATGATAATGACAAGCCATTGCTATAGGGAAAAAAATGAGTTATGGGTTCAAACTATTTTTGAACCTAGATTAGAAGAAGCTCTTTTCAATTTTTATCCTAAAACCAAAAGACAAAGAGCCATTACTTTGTGTGGGTCACATGCCTCCCTTATATCCTGTGGGTTTTTATAACTCTAAAATGTAGATCCATAACTATACAGTATAGGGGACTAAGGAGTGAACTTCTGGAAAAGTACTCAGTTTTGTTTGCTTTTCTTAGCCACTTTTAGTTCAGAGATTAATGTGTTTAAAGGGTTGTTCAAGAGGCAAAGGCTAGTGAACACAGACTGTCTCATGAGAAATAGGAACTGATCACTTCGAGTTAGACCTAATGGAATTGGTACCCCATCCCCACTCTCTTAGGAATTACAAGTTACATCGATTTTAAAAGCAAAATTCTGGAAATGTGCACTGTGGAAATGATCAGGAAATATTAAAAGAAATGAAAGGGAAGATTCATCATAGGAAAAAACTAGGCACAAGTTAAGTGGCAGAGACACGGGTCATGAGTTGCTTTAGGTTTGGTTTGCTCAGGCTTACTCTATTTTCTCAGCCCCAGACTAGACTGCCCTACTCATTCATGAACAAATATTCAAATGCCTTTTAAGGAAATGAGGCCAAGTCAAGTTTACTCCCTCTCCCTATGTGCTATAACCAGTGCAATCACAAAACTCCAACTCTGCCCAAGTGGTGCACCTAATGTAATCCATAAGAACAAGGTGTCCAGAATTAACTGAAAGCTTGGTGTGGTATACCAGGATAACAGTACCAATTCTGCTATAAGAGAAAATAAATATAATTACAACATGCAAAATTTACTTACCCCAAAGTTTAGCACTTCATGTGAAACAGAAAAGCTTAACAGAAAAAAAAGACGACACATTTCTGTGGAACGAATAATAAGTCCTTCTAGAACGTGGACACTTAAAAAAGAGGAAGAGAGAATATTTGATAAAGCTTTGCTGATGGTTTATTGGTTACTGGTTATTTCTCTTGTCCCAGAAATGACTTCACTGACATGTGAAAAGACCATTGTGCCCTGTTCCAGTCTAAAAGAAATTACAGCTTTGTATCACAAGAATGTCAGATGGCATCTTAGTGAAGAAATTTATATGAAAACATAATTGGAAATGAAGAAACAAAATAAGAAGAGAGACAAAAGTGGTATAATGGAGGAGAACTGAGAAAAATTAGAATTCAGAAACCAAAAGCAATTACAGAAAACACAAATAAATACAGAGCACCTAAACACCAATGAACTGGGTGGTTTTTTTTTTTGGGAAGCGGGGATGTCCACTTTTGTGAAAAATAAACACACACCAAAAATGTAAAGCTTTTATGCTTCTTGGCTAGAGATTCAAGCTATGTTTTAAATCACAGCTCTCCAGAGAATAATTTACAGGTCCACATTTTGATTTTGCTTGGTATACCTGTTAATGAGCTCATTATCTCATCTTTGTTTTTTCCTTTTTGACCTCTTTGAAATGAGGTCTATACTGCATAAACACATAGAACATGTTTGGCATGGAATAAAAATCCCACAACTAAATATGCAGAAATAAGTGTGATTAGCAAAGCAAGAAAATGAATGTCATTGCTGATGATGCTCATCTATTAAGACATTTAAGAGCAAAGAAGTTAGGTTTTAGTTTCACTGTGGAAGTCAATTCCACTACCTACCTGAACTAAAATGAACTCAAAAGAATAGTCCTCTGCCATTTGCTACAAATGTCATGACAGGCTATGCTATGAGGACCACCATAATGTAGGTGAATCAATCAGAAGCAACCACAGATATTTTAAAATGTGCATTAAATTCAGAAAACCATTTTAATTTAGTTCTTATACTTTAAACATGCATTGGTTAACATAAACATACAATAAAACTTCTAGTTAGAAAGAACAAGAAAACTAACATGGGGTAGAGCTAAATTCCTGGCAATAGGTTTAGTTCATGTACTTAGTTTACCAAATATTTGTTGAATAAATAAGTAATCTAAATTTCATTTCTGTTTTGGCCTTGGCAATGGCAGCTTTACAAAGAAAGGCATTCCAAGGTCTACAGAAGCAGGTTTATTCTCTGACTGATATAGACAGAGGCTGTGATCTATGGTAAGGCTGAAGTGATCCTCCAAGTCTAGAGGCCCTGAAGAAGTGTCTAGATTCTCAGTTTTGTGATTTAGGATTGTCCCTATAAAAGCCAAGTCCCTATAAAAGCCCTGAGAAAAGGAGATGAACATTTCATATGCAAATGACTGATGTGCTGCATAAAGATGGAATTGGTGTGTGTGTGTGTGTGTGTGTGTGTGTGTATATAAAGGTTGTGTTTGTACATTATTACTAACAAGCAATTAAGTGGATTAACTCACTCTTTTAACAAAATAGGGAAACGGGTTTTTTTTACATAGGCAAATTATATCAGTAATTCATACATAATGTTACAACTGGCAGCAGGTAACGTCTAAGAGATTATTTTCTGATGAAGAACTTCTTCAGGGGACTGGGCTTTACCATAGACTTTGGAAACACAAACTGAACTCTTTCAACATGACTACAGTAGAAGTGAAAGAATAGGAATGACAACCTTTCCAATTTAAGGAGATGTTTTTTATGTAATTATTTTAAAAGTGTTTTTATGATATATACTGAGTACGTTCTAAATGGGTCTGCTCAGCAGGCAATTAAAAATTACTCCAGGAATAATTAGGCTGTATATCAATTAAGCCTTGGTTACTTCTTCACTGTTTAACCTTCCAAAAACAGTAACATGAAATAAATAAAAGAACTATTTAAACATGACCTCATACCAGCCATTCTTTTAAATATTTCTATGTGCAGTTGAAAAGTTTTGTGAAGAGAGTAGAAAATAGTCTGTGAAATCAGAGGCGTTAGTGCTGTCTGGACTCGTGTCTCTTCCCAATTTCCTCTATCACTGAGCCCTTGCCGCCTCTCCTCGCTCGCTGTGGAAAGCAGAGCTAACGTTGGTGATGGTATGCCACCACCACCTCTAATGCCATGGGAAAGCAGGGCACTGGAGGCAAGGCAGAGCAGGGCAGACCCATCAGAGATCAAGTGGGTGAAAACCCCAACATGGTACTGGCTAAACTGCATCACATGATCATCTTGCTACCTCAGGCTCTTTTCTTTATCAAACTTGGAAAGTTCTGTTGTGAAATCCAACCACTTTCAACAGGCATCTAGAACTGGATCTTCTGGTCTTAGCTCTGTGAAATCAGTGGTATCTCACAGAATTGCCATTTTTAACAAAATTATACTTCTTATCTAGATCTGTGTTCAACCTGCAGGGATGCAGATCATGCACAGTATCACACACTGTATTTCAACTTAAAAGGACTTCTCCCTAGAAGAGGGAAAGAAGCAAGGAGAGAAGTAAAGAAGAATCTACCTAAATTCCTGCCCTGAATGCTAATGCCTGTTAAATAAAAGGAAAACCCTTACATTCTTTAAAAGGCCATTTTCTTTTCTCCTGTTTAACTTAATGAAAAAATAATTTATAGACAAAGCATGATGAGAAGGCAATAAAGGCTTTTTCCCTTCTAGTTTTGAATTGAGGTTACATGTTTCACATAGCATTAGGCTTCTTTTTATTTCCTTACAAACTCCCCAAAAGCTTTTTTAAACAGAGCTGTCAGCTCTGTTTGTTCCAGGCCCTGATTTACAAAGAGCCCATGGATGAGAGCAAGTACCAAGTAGGAAAGTTACTGCAGCATTTCCATTACAAACCTGCCTTTGAATCTACCCTTCTTGCTTTCCACAGCTGCACTCTCTGCTTACCCCAATCCTGGCAAATAACACATAAGGGGGGATGCAGGAATCTTGGGGAAGGGATGGCTTTCAGCCCTGGCCCAGTCATGGCATCAAGTCTCCCATCCCAGCAGTAGCATGGATTCTGTTTCATCTTCTACTACTGGGTCTCAATTCAGAGACAGAACTACCACCATGCAAACTGGGCAAGCTCTTCAACATAATTCACAACCAGACCCAGTTAGAGATCAAGGCTCTACATCGACAGCAGTGAGAGAAAGCAGGGATCTCTACTCCTGAAAATTTGCCTCCCTCAGCCATTTGTAGTGACCACCACTACCTTCATTTCACCACCAAAGCAGGGACTGTCTTTACTTCACTATTTTCTCTTTGCCCTCTCTCCATCTGTTCTCAGTGCACCAATAGGGCCCATTTAGGGGGTCTTTGCACATCACCCTACTGCCTCTCCTCAATCTTGATCCTCCTCCATAGTGTCTGACACCTGAGTCACTTTCCTCTTGGAACCACTGCCCTGTTCCTATCCAGTCTCTGTAGCCATGCCTCCTTTCTCCCCTTCTGCTTTCCCTGCTGTTACTGACCCCAGTGTGTAATCACTCCTCAGCCTCACATTTTCTCTCCACACCAACTCCTTTCACCACGGTGGCCATTTTCTGAGCTGTAGCAATCACCCGAACACAGGTAAACCCAAGTCCTCTGCTTCTCCAGCCTTTGCCCATCCCAAAGCCCCTGAAATTGCTTTGTAGGAGCCTGTGGGCATCTCATGTCACTGCTTCCCTTGACCTTTTCCAGATTTCCCCATTTGTTAGTGTCCTTCCATCCTATACTCTGGCCCCACCACATTGACTATTGATGGCCACTTCTTGGACTGTTCTGCTACTCTGCCCTGCACATCAATCACAGTAGCAGAGTCCTGCCTGCTCCTACCCAAAATGGACCCCCACAGTGACATCAGCTGTGTGAGTACCAATGCCTGCTCTAAGTCCCTTGGTACGAAAGGCCTTTCCTCTTATTACTAGTCTAAAACATGACTGTGACACTTCACACATTCAGAAATTAAAACTAATAAATGTACATCCTCACAGTACATTTATAAGAGTTATCCTATTCATTCCCTTAATGGACTTGTTTTGGGGTACCTACAGAAGAGGGGAAGGGTAAAAAATAGTATATTTAATAATTTCACGAAAGCAATCCCACACTTTGACCAATTTATCTGTTTAGCTACACAATGCATACTACAAAGTATAACCACAGTGGAATGAATCTGACATAATTCTCCTATGTACATATATAAATACACCATAGTAAATCTCACCCATCATGTTCATACCACAAGAATAGGGTCCTAATTAGAATAAGATATACTCCATGTTTGAATAGTTATATCAAAATGGATTCTACGGTCATGAATGACTAAAAGGAATCAATAATTAAAAAACATATCTGGTTTGATCAGCCATTACTACAAACCCTGAAGCCATGCTTTTTTAAAAAAATTCACCTGTTTGTGTAATTTGGAATCTTTTTTTTAAAAAAAAAATATATTTTTAGTTGTAGATGGACACATTCAGTTTTATACGGTGCTGGGGATCCAACCCACTGCCTCACACATTCTAGGCAAATGCTCTATCACCAAGTCACAACCCCAGCATAATTTGGAATCTCTAAAGGAAAAAAACAATGGTGGTATTTTAACTTAAATATATCAACTCTAAGCCCTATTGACTTTAAGACCCAGAGTTATAAAAAGATCTATAGGTCAAGAAAATTAGCTTCAGTTGTCTGTTCATTTGTTTGTAGATTTGGATAGAATGTAGAACAGCACTTTTTCAATGGAAACCAAGATTTAAAAAAAAAAAAAAAAAATCTTTTTAAACAACTTTACACTAGCACCATCCAGACAGAATCCAGTGAAGCATGAGGCCAGCTATGTAGGATGAACCTACCTTGCAGCTATCCTGTGCCTTAAAAAGGAAAGCACTCATTGGTCTCAGCAAGCCACTTGTAAGCTAGCAAAATTATAACTTTTTATGATAGATTTAGTGACGAATGTAGTGGTAAAAACATTTAACTTCTTGAGCAAAGAAAAAAAATCACTAAATAAATGCAAAGACATCTGTAATTCATCCTTTATATGAGAAAAGCTAGAAAAGGAATGACTCCGGTTTCTTGCAAAATATTTCAAAATAAGCTAACTTTATATTCTTGCCCATGTAACAGAAGTCATAAAATATTCCTAGGCTGGGATCTCCTATCAAGGGTGCCCTAGAACAGAATCTAGATTTTTTCAGAAGCACAGCCCTGGAGGGTACAGACCAGCTGAGGAGGGTTAGACAGGGTTTACATGGGATTATGAAGTAAAGACAGCTCCACCAGTATCTGGTTTCCATGGGCTCTCAATGCTGGGGGCTCAGGCAGCCCAGAATCCTGAATAGTTTCCCTGTCAGACAATGCTCCAGGAAGATACCTCATATGCTTTCCTATCAAAGACACCTGCAACCTGGAGAAGCTGATACCACTATCCTTAATTTATGGATGAGAAAAACAAGTTTGGGAGATAGTAATTTATCCAAGATCAGGGAGATGAGTCTGGTTCTAAAACCTACCCACCTCACTGCCAGAAGTTTTCAATGAAGGATGATCTACCACCATCACCATCTCCCAAAGGTATTTTGGTTGCTGCAATGATTAGGGAATACTACTGACACTGAATAGTTACGGACCAGGAATTTTAAATAGCCTGCAACAGAGTGAGCAGTGTCCCAAATGTGACAGTGCCCCATCAAGGAGAACTGTGCTGTAATGTTTCTGGACTGTGTCAATACAGGAAGACAAATCACCTTGAAAGGCCTGTGGAGGCCTCAACAAGTAATGACATTGACAGAGGGAAGCACCAGGGCAGCAGAAAACTTCCAGGAACACCAGTGTCTCTGTGAATACACATGTACCTTTTCTTAATAGCATGAAGCAACAAAAGGTGGACCCACTTAAGGAACAATTACTAAATACTTGAAAATAAGAGAGAAATAGGCTGAAATGTAAAACTTAATAATATGGCTTCTCTTATTCTAACTTCTAGCCTCAATGATGGGCATCTCATTAACACTGACCACTCAGAAAACCATTCCAAAATCAGTGTCTTTTGGAAAACTAGACCTAGAAAGAAACCAGGCATGGTGGTGTTGTGCACCAAGCAGGCCCAGCACTCCTGAGGCTGAGGGCAGGGGGACTGCTTGAGCCCAGAAGTTTGAAACTTAAAAACAAAGACATAAAAAGAGCCAGAATGCTATGGTTTGTTCTTCTGTGGTCCTTTTTCAGTGTGTTCCTCCTGGTCCCCTCTTCTTCCTCCTCCATCTGATCCCTCTATGGACCTCAAAGCATAAACGGTGTCCCAATGTCTTCTGGCTCTCAGATTCATTCAGTGGAATAAAAACCTTGGCAGGAGACTGGAAGGCAGAGCATTTAGAGTAGTTCCCCCTTATCTGCAGTTTCACGTCTGTGGGTTTCAGTTAACTACAGTCAACCACAGTCCAAGTATATTAAATAAAAAATTCAAGAAATATACAATTCACAAGTTTTAAGTAGCACGCTGTTCCAAGTCGCATGATGAAATCTCACAATGTCCCACTCTGTCCTGCCTGGGACATGCATCATGCCACGCTGTGTACATTAACCACCTAACAATCACTTAGAGGTCATCTAGGTTATCAGATCTACTGTGTTTTACTTATTACAGGGTTTGCGTTCTCCTCCAGAGCCTCCGGAAAGGAGCATGGCCCTGCGGACAACCTCAGTTTGGCCTGTATGACCCAGTCCAGACTTGTGACTTTCAGAAGTCCTGTGTTGCTTTAAACTGCTGAGTTTGTGGTAACTTCTTAGAGTAACAACAAGAAACTAATACAACATTCTTTTCCAGGTGTGTTTCATGTTCTCCTTTCAGGCACAGGAGAGACAACAGACTGCTACCAGATCCCCACATCGCCCAGCTGGTTCCTAAGCCTGTGTCTTTGGAACCAGCCCCTTTTTGTAAACAAACCCTACCCTCGGGCATTTTGACAG
This sequence comes from Sciurus carolinensis, assembly GCF_902686445.1. NCBI lineage: Eukaryota > Metazoa > Chordata > Mammalia > Rodentia > Sciuridae > Sciurus > Sciurus carolinensis. Next base: position 78,478,423 of record NC_062226.1, read on the forward strand.
TGCACTTGCTGGAACTCAGAATTGAGCCTGCCACCTCATTGTTCAGCTTTTTTTTAACAAAAGAAAATGAACTCATTTTGACTCTAAGGTGCAAATGAAGCCAAATTTATTTAACCCTAGGACATCTCTACATTTGTCAGTAAACTATTAATGTACTTCTTTTAACTTAACAAATAGCTCACTTTGCTATTCCACTCTTCTTTCTATCTGAAAGGCTACTGAGTCCAACCATCAAGTTAAGAGTCAATTTAATTCACTGGTAGAACCAGTGCTTTAGCATGCACAAGCCCTGGGTTCAATCCCTAGTACCAAAAAAAAAAAAAAAAGAGCGCTATAATATCAGTTCAAAATGAAAATACTTGGTGCACACTTTTTCAGAGTATCATTAAGAAACAACATGTGACCCATAAAATCATGGAAATAAAAGGGTCACTTCTCTCACCCCTACCTGTGCATTTTTGTGAACTTGCTAAACTTATATAGTAAGAAAGTTATTTGTATTATATCATCTGCAGCCTGAAACTTCGGGAACTTTCTGGCTACTCTAGATGTCAGCCTTGTTTATAAAGTGTTGTTTCAGGATAACCCAGTTAGACACTGTAAATACCAAGGAGCAAAGTCCTTAGGACAGAACGTGAAAAAGCAGCATGGCCAACCACATAACACATGTAACTGTTGAAGAGATGGCTGAGTAGTCCATGGAGAGTGGCAGGAGATGCAGTGGGAACAAGGTGCCCAGCTCCTCCAGACACTGGCTCTGTGTCATTTGGCAAGTCAATTCTGCCTCTCGATCTTATCTCTCTTCCATCAGTAAAAAAGGACATTAAAGCACCTTTAATAATTGTTCCAACTCTTGTTTTCTATGACAAATGCTTAAAAATGATAAACAGGTGGGTGAGGTTGATTATAATTAGCTTTGGAAATACTTCTTCATTCATTCATTCAGTCAAAGGTTGCTAAAGATTTACTCTGTTGCCGGGTACTATTTCGAACGCTGAGAATAAAATACTGATGAAGAAAACTATCTCTACTCTTGAAAAGCCTACTGTTCCAGAGGAATATGCAGTCATGCCTCAGTATTGGTGAGGAACTGGTTCCAGGACCCACCTTGAATGTCAAAATTCACACACACTAAAGTATTTGCCTACAACCTAGGTACATCCTCCTGTATACATTAAACTGTTAATGTTTTATTAATTTAGATGAGGGTCAAGGAGAACACAATTATATTTTATTCTAATATTCCTGGAAAGAGAAGAAGCGGTCATACTTGATTACTTCTGTTTCATTACAAGTATTTACCACTAACTGGTTAAAAAAAAAAAAAAAAAAAGGTTGGGCAGTGATTTAAAAAATACTAATATAAATAAAGCTTTATCATAGTCAAGACAGTTACTTATAATATCTCATTGTTCCTTTTTGACTGTTAAGGGTAAGCAAATTATCACTCAACTATAGTAATCATACTGATTAACAAAATAACCCAAAGAAGAGTACTTCTTTAGAAATTTCACACAGCAACTTGATAGCTGCATACAGCAATATGACAAAATAAATGTAAAAATAAAAACTGAGTACTTGTTAAAATGCGTATTAAACATTACTATCTTAAACTGAAAATGAACATAAGCTTAGAAACTAGTGAATATAAAATTTGGTCAATGTTTTGTCTAAATTAAAATACAAGCTTCTAAAATGGAGGCATATAATATCTTTTTTGCAAAAATAATAGTAGTCGATTAGAGTATTTTCTAAAAAGTTAATTAGTACACAGTATTTTTAAATATATTATGTAGCAACTTAAAAATTAAAAAATTAAGAGAATAAAAATATATTCATGTTTTGTAATCTTAGACTGAGAATTAAAAGATTTTTTCCACATTGAATTTTAAAGCAGTTACTGAGTTTGAGGACTATTTCACTTGAAAACAGAGTTCCCGGGGTTGGATATGGGTAGCTCAATGGTAAAGCACCTGCCTACCAATGTGTGAGTTCTGGGTTTGATCCCCAGTACTGCAAAACAGAAAAATATAAATTTAAAAAAACAGAGCTCCTTAGTGCTACACTCAGACCACTCATGCGCCAATCATTTTAGCCAATCAATGCATCAGGACTTTTTTATTGGTTTCATTATTCATTCCTCTTCCCTCAACTAAATGGAAAATTTCAAAGAAGTCAACATCCAATTCCAAAATTCCTTACATCACAAATATTCTTTCCTTTTCTAAACTACTTCTAATTTACATTATTTTGCTCCTTGTAAACCATTTAAAATTCTCTTTGTTTTATGGTTGAATGAGTATCAATAAAGAAATAAAAGAGTTCCAATAAGTTCCAGAGTTGTGCCCTAGACATATGGTAGGGTCTTATTAAAACATTATTAATTGAATGTCTCGTTTGAAATGTTGCAGTCACATCATTATTTATTAAGATTATATATTCACATGACAGAAACTCTACAATGTGCAAGTGGAGCAAGGTCAACAAAAGGAAAGCATGCTTAGACTCCACCCATGGTATGATTCCACCTCCAAGAGGCCTTGGGGAGGACAAATGAGGCCTTCCTTTGTGAAGGAAGTGGAGCGTGACAGCCAGGTGTGAAAGTATGCAGAACACACGTGTAGGTAAACGGTCTTGACTCTCAAGTGCAGCCCTTTCGATGAATTATGGGTGCATGCCATTGAGAACCAGCCCACACAATCTGGATTATTCACAATATGATGGAAAAGGACTAGACACAGGTCTGACAAGGGTTCACAGGAATCAAAGCCTCTCCAAAGTCCTATCATCATCAAGCCCCTTTAGAAGGACTATGGGCATAAATCACTTAATCTTGACCAATAATTTAGCTTTGCAGTGTCTATCTATGCAAAATCTACCAGTCATAAACATAAATATCAGCTCTTCCTGACCTCAATTTTACTACCCAAGTAATATTGAATAGCCATGAGTTTATCAATGCTCTGACCTATTTCTTTGTCATACATGCAACAAGGAAAACCATCAACATATATCAGGATATATTTCATAAGAATATATCACAGCATACAATATACAAATATACCCTAACTATGTGTAAACTAAGCAGACATATTCTTAGTAATAAAAATAAGAGCAAAACATATTTCTAAACCAGCTCAATCTCAGTTCAACTCTATCGTCATACTTTAAAAAAAAAAAATCTACTCTATCCAAATCAAACGTTCTTAGTGTTTAATCTCCATAATCACATTTTACACATTTGCAACAACTTTTGTTGAAACATACCAAACTTTATAAATCAGAAGAGAATGATTTGTGGCATCATTTGATGAACAGACCTATCTTTAATAAACAGTTCATTTCTTTGTGAATGATGACATTTCCAAAAATAGGCTTTAAATATACAATTTAACTCTTTAAGATATATGAATACTAAATATCAGGAAACAAGCTACATTTATGAACCCAGTCCATATGTTATATTTTATGAACACTGTTTTCAATCATCTCCCTGTTACTTCAATATTTATTTCCATAACATTTTATTTATAAACTAATCATAATGTAATTATTCATTCTATTATTTCAATTTGGAAAAAAAAAAACACAGAGAACTGACATTCTGGAAAGGAAGCTGAACTGTATGACTTGAAGTATAAACCTGATTAAATGAAGTCAGAAAATTTTATTTGTACTCTTCTTCCTTGTTAACCCTTTTTCTTTCACAGTGGGAATAACTAGTCCTAATCCCTAAGTGCTTAAGGAGAAAACATCAGAGGAAGAAAGATAAAACTAGCAGATCATGTTTCTATGTTTATCACAGTGTTTCAGGGACAGATAAAATATTTATAAAAGAAGAAAGGGTATATAAGAACATAATCAGGTGGGTCAAGAAGGCTAAATAAATGTAATTAGCTTACAGAGAATTTTGAAACATCCCCTCCTGGGATAATTTAGTTACCTGAATTGGTAAACAACCATGTTCATTACACATAAACATAGAAATGAAAACAGGAATTAAATCTTCTTAAATACTACTAGAATGGCATCACTGCCCTGTTAAAACATTTCTAACACTCAAATGCTAAGGATAAAATACAAACTTCACAGGGCAACCTGTAAAATACTCCTTAATTTGGCCACTTCCTGCTTACAGTTTTATGATCCAGTACTGCTCAAGAAGTAATGATTCAATATCCTCCAAATGGACCTTACAGCCCTGCCTGTGCAAACCATTCCCTTCCAGAAGGGCACCCCAAGTCCCCGTTAATCAAGGCCTGACACAAGGTATCCTCTGCCACTAGCCTTCTGTGCCACTCAAGCCACAGTGAACTGATAATATTTACAAGTTTCAGTCTGACTGATAAACAGATGATAGGTGGATGTGCATTTATGAAAAATGTATAATTTAGACATCCACATGCATATAGAAATAGATTATCTTCTTAGGAGTGGGTTGATGGTAGGGACTCTAAATCACCTATAGTCAGAAACTTAGCTGGAAGAACAGGATAAATACCTGCTTCCATACATTGCCTAATTCTTTTCAATATGTCTTTAAGGTAATTTGCTACCAAGACAGTTTTTAAGAGTAGGATTTTTTAAATGATCTTCAGAGTCAAGATAACTATGACAGCTTAATCAGATGGTGGGGGTGTTTTGAATACATTCCTTTGGAGAAAAATAAGTTCATGTGATATTGACAAACACATTTGTTACATATCAATGAGGTCAGAAGAAGCAGTCTGAAACCCTCAGAGAGTTTGATGCCTTTTATGTGTGAAATTTTTTTTTTTTTTAAACACCAATGGCTACGCCTTACCCAGCAAAGCTCTCTTTGAGAGAAATACTTGCTCTGTCAAAAACAACATACAACTCAAATATTCAACAAGAGCTGAAGGAATGAACTGTGGTACATCCTAAACAAAACACTAGAAGGCAATAAACAGTGGAACAAACCACTCTCACAAGAGCACCTCTGAGAACCTCGGTAACATGATGCTGCTGAGTGTGGGAGACCAGACACAAAGACTTATTCCTACAGGCTTTGAGAACAGGCAAGAGGAATCCAGCCACAGAAATAATTAGTTGCCAATGGATGGAGGAACATTTTAAGATGATAGGGACAGTCTACATTTTGATGGTTTTGAAGGTTGTATGGTATGTAAATTTGTCATAGCACCTCATACTGTACACTGAAAATGGGGATATTTTATTGAATGAAATTATATCTCCAATAGTTAAGATTTTTAAAAATTTAGAAGCTTAGATATAACTCTGCTTACAACATATACTATGTTACTGGTACACACAGTAGCTAAAGAACTAAAAACTAAATAAGAAAGAACAATTCAGTTCCTTTTTTCCTAATACCATCCTATAAATATCTAGGTTCTCCAGGAGGGAAATTACAGTCCTCTACCCAGCACTGCACTCCTTCCTCCCAAATCACAACCACTACTTATTACCAGTACAAGTTGAACACTCCTAATCCAAAATCCGAAATCCTAAATGCTCCAAAATCTGAAAATTCTTCAGTGCCAACATGACATCAGAAGTAGAAAATTACATGTCTCAAAACCTTAAAACTTTATTTCATGAACAATATTATTAAAAATATTGTATAGGGAGGGCTGAGGATGTGTACCTCGGTGGTAGAACACCTAGGACCTAGCATGTGCAAGGTCCAGGGTTATATCCCCAGCACTGTAAAACATTACATTAAATTTAATGTATTTAATTACATTAAATTTAAAATATGGCATAAACTTATCATCAGGCTATGAGTACAAGATGTATATGAAACATAAATGAATCTTGAGTTTAATTTGGGCTTCATTCCCAAGATATCTCAATAGATATGCATATATCCCCTTATCTGAAAACCTCCCAAATCCAAAACACTTCCAGTTCCAAGCATTTCAAATAAAGGGTACTCAACCTGTATTATGCTTAGGTACCAGGGGCAGGAATAGCCAGCCAGCAGTCTCCTCAGATGAGATGGATGAAATGTAGAGCCCAGCAAAGTCATTTTCAAAACAACCAGGCCTTCAATTTCTCCCTGCTTCTCTAAATTGCCAACAAGAGTTTGTGGTCTTTAATTTTTCTTCGGGTGTGGAGGGGTACTGTGAAATCTCAGAGGGGTCTTTAACAGCTGTGGGTTTTTCTGCCCCCTTTTAATGTCTCCTTCAGGGGCAAGGTATTCAGAGAATGTGGGGGGGTCCTCTTCTCAGCACCCTCACATTGCTTTGCACTCAAGTTCTGACTCCACTGTCCTCAGCTCCCAGATGGAATGAGAAAGATGTGTCAGTTGTTCAAAATGTGCTTTAAAAAAAAAAAAAATCGCTCTTTTTCTGATTTGCAGAAAGACTGTAGGATTTTGTCATCTGAGTGAACAAATAAGAAATGTATGGTTGTTTGTCAACAGAGACCAGTAGCCATGAGAGGAAAAAATTCTTCTATAGGACAACTTGAGGTTTTTTAAATTATTATCTGAGCAACATTAGACTTTCCCCAGAGTGTGTGTATGTGTGCTTTTCCATAAATGGCCAAATGCAAGAGAGCAACTGAAACTTTGGACAAAACATTGCCTATGCCCTAAATGATCTCATGTATACTGAATTTAATTTATTTTATTCCAGGGCTAATAAGGAATGGGTTTTAGAAGTTCCTTCAGATCAAATATATAGGTGACATGAGTATCCAAAATTTCCTGAATGGCAAATGCTATTACTTGTAAGTAAACCTCATAACTTCCTACTCTGCTATATACTATTTAATATTTCTTGAGCATCCACTCAGCACTGACCTAAATAACTGAACTGTATACATGCACTGTGGTTTGGTTGTAAAGCCAGGATTCAAAAACTGCGAATGGTCAAAAGTACCTGTGAAAATGCCTAAAATCACTGTCAAATTATCTTAAATGACTAGGATCTAAGTTTTTGGAAGCTTAAAAGCCAAAAAATAATTTCTTCTGTTCTGTTAGCATTTCAGGTATAGGTCTCCCCTCCCCTAGAACAACAGATGTCAAGGCATAGCTTCAGAGGGAATGCTACATGTAAATCAAATTATCTGTATACTAAATGTACATATGATACAGATTTGCTATATAAGGAACTGTCGCTGACTTCAGGAAAAACATAAACATATAATTCATTATGAGGTATAGATTACCAAGCACATAAGAATACCTACTGGCATGGAAGAGATTATTCTCCAATTCACAGATGGGGGACACTGTAGCCCAGAGAAATGGAAACAAAGTCCAAGGTCACACACATAAAGCCTTTCAAAGTTTCTGGCTCCTCATTCTGTATTTTTACCAACCAGCCAGCCTCTGTATGGGTACAATACATGTGAAAGGGGTTTAGAAACCAACACAACACACCTGAAGGTTTTGCAAATGTTCAGTGCACTTTACCAGGAGTAAGAACCAACGCAAAAAGAACACAAAGTCCAAGATGAAGTCTGGCAGAAGAAAGAGCTGGCTTGGAGGAGAGTAAGAGGATATCCCAGGTCATGAGAATATTCCCACAAAGGCACTGAAGGGAGGGAAGAGCAAGCAAATTTGCTTCTCTGGAAGAATGTACTGGAAAGTACAACAGACTAAGGTTTTGTATTCATCCCCTGGAGTTTAATCCTGAGGATGTTACAACACTCAAACACCCCACTTAGCCCAAGCTAACTGAAGAATAGAAACAGAATTGCAATCACGGTAGTGAGCAGATGTTTGCCAGCACAATGAAATACCTTATCTATTTTCACATGTAAGGTACACCAGCTGATACCTTCTGGGTGGATGGGGAGAAAAAGGAAATGAACCTTATTGTATTTATTATTCTTTCTGATGCTTGACTTTACCTCCAAGGGAAATAAATGCTTATGTGTTCTCTAACGGAGCCAATAGCAGAAATGTATATTTTATATTTATATGCAGTGCTCCCAGGAGTTGAAATTTCCACCCCAAAAGAAAGCATATGTAGGAATTCAATCATGAAGCTGATCTTCTTTTAGTGAAAGTAATGCATTTATAAGTTGGTTGGCAGTTGGTTTGTTTTAGTGGCATTTCCTGAGAAATAAGAATAAGGACAGGTAGAAAGGCTAAGAGGAAGGAGACGGGGAAAAAGAAATGATGTGTGGAGGAAGACAAGGGAAGTCAGCCCAAGACTGCTTCTGGACCAGGAGCAGAAAAATGCAAGATGTCCGAAAGCAGCTCTGTGACAAGGTATTAAGGACATAAACAAATTTCTAGTGCATTTGCATCCAGAGTTCATGATCACGGATGTTCTCACCAATACATTACGAGGCTTCTGTCAAGCTTTTTTGTCAAGTACAGAAAAGAGCACTTCACACAGTGTGTGTCTGACTTGGCCTTAGGAAAATCCATGAAGAAGATAAAATGAGTCTTTTTTCACAGGGACACTTCCATCTCTGGAACTGCTGCCTGATGCTGGACTAGGCATGGACTTGTAGGGCAATGGCTCAGATCCCAAGACACTTTTTCTTTCACCTCCTCCTAGCTCCCATCCCATCTCACTACATTCCCCTTTAACCCACCACCTAGGGATTTGAAGATAAAATCAGATACCAGGAGCTTTAAAAGAAAGGAACTGGTTATTTCAAGTTGTCCAAAGAGAAATTCTGGGGCAAGGGTCTTTGCCCATATCCCTTGAAACCTCTTGAACTTGCCACTGCTTCTGCTGACAGTAAGAATCCATCTGAACTTTAAAAACTCCTCTCAGATGGAGGAAAGCTCCCAATGAATGACACAGGAAAGGGCGAGACAGTGAGCAAAGCCCCACCTCTCCAGTCTGGTTCAGGGTGATTATTCAACCCACTGAGATTACTGAAAATTGCAAAGGAAAGAAGAGATGACTTCATGGTCACTTCAGATAACTAACTTCCCTCACACTCCTTCAATCTAAAAATGGTCAGCTGCTTTGCTATATCCTAGAACTACTTCCACTGCTGTCAGAAATTAAATCCTCTATACAGCCTCCATGAACCTCTTTAGTCAAAGGGTAAATACCTACATTAATCTACATCTTTGTCTTTAGAATTAGGGTACACATAAGTATAATTTAATTTTTCACCAGGCTCAGCCACCATTAGATACACTAACTCTCCCTGCAGATCTCTGGCAGGAGCTACCAGCCAAGCAGACAAGCTATTAGGCTGAGAGCCTGGGTGGTCACCACAGGTAGGTCCATAGACTCATCTGCTAATTACTTTATAGATTTGTTTCCCGCAAATATGATCCCCATGGAGTTCTTGGGAATGGGGAAACGCCTTGGAAAATGTCCACTCACGGATCACAGCCAAGTAAAATGTCGATATCGAGCTTCAAAAACTACGCTCATAAACCAGTCCCCTTTTCCTGGTAATTAGGAGAAACAAAGAAGCCAAATGCTGAAGGCATTCCTTTATATATCGAACTTGAACACAGTGGAAACCTCTCAAAGAGACTGCTAAAACAGGAAGGCCTTGCTGGACAGCAGAGGTTGATGGAAATCAAACAAATAAGAACCTTAAGCCCTAGTCCACCCACCCATTCTCATACCATAATCAGACTAACTACTTTAACTCACCATTGCTATTTTTTCAGCAGGAGGTGAAGGGGAGAGTTTGACTGAAAGAAAAGCAGAGAAACCCACAAATGGAATAGTGCCTGATAAGCAGCAGTATTTCCCAAAATCGAGTTGCACACATAGCACATGCACAACCTCCTGCCACATCTGTATGCCACAAGGATTATTACTCACTTCATATTTTAAAAAGACACCTTAGAGATAAATAATATCTGCCATTCATACTTCCCAATAAACATAAACTATAACCACTAATTTTTTTTTTTTTTTTAATAGCCCCTGAAATGTTGAGAGAACTGGCAGAGCCAGCCCCCAGCGAACTCAGGGACAGAATGCAGACTCTCCTCTAGGTCACCTAGGAGGAAGTCTCTAGCTCCTTCCCTAGGGAACAGGACTGTGCACAGCTCCTGTTCCTGTGGGTAGTAATGTGACTGACTGCAAACAAGACCTTTTCCGCCAAGTCTGGGTTAACTTTCTAGCACCAGTCATACCCCATCAGGGGAAGGTTGGGAAAGTAGCTTAATTACTTTCTTCCATGGAATGACCAGTATTAATGCAATAACAAACAGAGCATTTTGAATTTTGCCTGTTCCATAGAAGCGACCGGTTATAATTGCCATTGCTGCTGTTGTTACAACTTTGAAGCAAGGAGAGGCCAACACAGTTCCTTCCCAGGACTGTCCTAAATCCACTGTTTTTAGCTGATTTTTCTGAGGTGACTTACTTACCAGGTGCCAGGCATTATGTTAAGTGCTGGACCCAATTCTCTTTTGATCTTTATCTCTTTTGAGCCTCCCAATAACCCTATAAGGTAAGTATTATTAGTATTCCTATTTTACAGAAGAAAGTGGGACTTGCCCCAGGTCACTCAGTCATAAATCAGTGGGCTGGCTTCAATTCTCATCTCTGGGAAAGCAATTAAAAACTGTGGAGAGCTGTAGGCGTGTAAACTATCTGCAGTAGCCATACCCTCGACTTGACTTTCATTACCTCTTAACCACAGAATAGAACCTTAAAAGGTCAAAATTTCTCCACACAGAGTAACTGAGGAAAAATCAATTAAAATGGATTTTCATTTCTATGGTATCATAAATTAAATATAATAAATCCTCTCAACTATATTGATTTTCAACATTCTAGCCAAAAAACTCGTACTTGGAAGCACTTGAGATGAACCATTTTCAATACTGACAAACCCATGAATGATTTGAAAGCCATGAATGAATGGGGAGCTACAGTCCTCTGAGTTGTTCTTCCACACCTCACTATGTGGCTCATGCTTGCCTTGCAGACCAACTCTCTCCAAAGATTATTTAAACATTGTGCACTCTAGTATAATTCATCTAGATTCCATATTCCATGTCAGAGACTGTCACTGTGAGGTTTATTAATGTTATTACCAGTTTCTCACGAAATCTGTTCTAGTGCCATGAACACCACATAGAATAGTTTCAGAAACAGAAATAGCTCCTTCAACATCCTATGTGATGAGGAGAGTAGGTTAAAAGTCCACTTTCCATGAGACACCGGAAAGTTAGGGTTGGACTGTTAGATGACAAACAAGTTAACATATTTTCAAGTATGGACTCCATATATTCATTGAGAAACAAATGCATTATTTTTCAAATTGGAGGACTCTGCCAGGTGGGAAAAAAAGGATGTCATAAAGGTATACCTTCCCCCAATGAATCTTGTTATTTGAGGAGGGGTGTGATAAGAATGACTATAACCTGCTTTAATTAATAATTTTCATATAAAACTATTATGATTCCATTCTGTACTTAAAACAGCAAAGTGATAAGAACTTAGTTGAATAGTATCTTTTATTAGGTTTGGTTAACAGGAATAACCCGTTTTTATTGAGAGGAAGGCAAATGGGTTTAATCACACTGCACTGCAAACAATACAGCCCCATCTGCAATGCCCATTTCTCTTTCTTATGATTATTTACTGCCCCGCAGTTGAAGGTCTGTTATCTCCACCAAGTACACCCAGTGCATCTTCAGCCTATTCCACTGATGAAAGCTGGCCTTCTAACCCCCTTCCACACACCCTCTGCTTCCCCCTCTCACTTCTTCACCACATTTCCAATTTCCATGTCCCTCTTTCCACTGCCTGGATGTTCCACAAGGACAGAAGCAGAAAGGTTTCATTCTCCCCTCTAACCTCAGCAGTCAGCACAGTTTTTAGAACACAGTGTTATGTTCAATAAATAATTGTTCAATGAAAGGCTGTTTTTGTTTAGTCTCTACCTTGGCTGCCAGTTCCCAGGAGTGTGACATGGATAAAGTTCTGGCTCTCTGGGAGGAGTTATGCAAAGCAGTGGAGGAATTCATTTTATTTTATTTGGAAACCCTTCCAAACAGAAAAAACTATGATCCAACTCGATCTAGGGAAAATGGCCCAAGGTAATGGTAGAAAGGGAAGGAGAAAGGGAAAACCGGAAAATTAGGTGTTTTTAATTCAAAATAACTGCGGTCTGGATGTCACCTCTATGATTCACAAACTATGTAAGCTGGGCAATTTCATCCTGGGCTGGATTCTTTATCCAGGGACGTTACACTTAGTAGACAAAATTTTTGGTATTTAAATGCACTGTACATAAAACACTACTACACTTACTAGGCCATAAAATCACTTAATATGTTGACTTCCTTGCCTCTCCCAGGGCTACTCTTCAATTTCTAACTATTCTATTTTTAAAAATCATAATAGCAAAGCTCCTGAGAAAAAGAGGAAAGTGGTAAAAATTGAGATGTATTTTAGGTCTAGTAAGATAAATATTCAAGATGGGTATTTTAAGATAAAAGACTTACAGTAAGACATTAAGACAAAGAAATTTATGAGTCTGAAAAATCTGGAATAATAGACTGCAGTTCAAGCTGTAATTCCAAAAATGTCCACTTTTAAAATTCTGTACCAAGTCCTCCTGAAATTGTTCTTAACAGATGCTGGTTTATTCTTACTGGACACATGTGCAATATCTGCTCAGTCCTACCACAGGCAAATTCTAGCTCTAATGATTATTTTCTTGACAAACAATTCAGTATCTAAACGATATTTGTGAACAGGCCTAAAATATTTTTTAAATTACATTATGCCTCTATTAATTAAAAAATATATTCTTGAAAGACTTGAGGGTAAGATTTAGGTCATAAACAAATCAGAACAGATCTGAAAAAAATCTCATCTAACCAGTTCTAGGGTTGAAGTTAAATTCTACTTTTTGGGTTCTGCTATGTGGCTAGACCTAGATTATCCCAGTCAGTTTATTTTAGAACCTATCTGGTTTTCGTGATGTGTACATTACATTTTCAAGAAAAACACAAAGTTCAGTAATTCATTTAGTGTCCAAGCATGCAAAAAGCACAATAAACAGCAGAAAAATCAATGATCACTTCAAGGAAAGGTGATAGAATATTATCTCATAATTGATGATACCTAGAAAATTATTCATCAATCAGCCCTTGATGGAAACAGTGGCCCTGGGAGAGTCTTGTCTTGAAACAGAGTGCACAACTTTATGGAACAGACAATGAACCTGCTTACAGAAACAATGGTGGTTCACACTAGCATGGGAGTAAGCCCTTGAAGTGCCTGGGCCTCAGTTTCCTCTGCTGTAAAACTGGAAAGAGTTCAGAAAGATATCCTGGCTGATCCTTTAGCACTTAGGGATTTGTAAAGATTTTTAAGAGTTCCACTGAACTCCAAATGGAATAATGTATTCCTTTTTTCACACAGTTTAGAAGACTGTCAATAAGTCTAGATATTTTGCTGAAACATACTTTCATTTTAGAAAGCCTATTTTATTAATTTCACATGGTACTCCAACATTTTATTTATCTGCATGCAACAAAAAACTGGTATTCATCATGGAGAGTGTTTTATTCTTTTCAGGCAGAATTCATTTTCTGTGCATTTACCTGTGCTGAAAAGGGTCACATGGGAGTGTATTTTTGCATTTTTCGATGCATAGAAAGCACATGCTTCCCAGGATCTATCCCTGCATAACAGGCTTGTGGCTGAAGAAATTGCTTTAGAAGAGCATGATCAAGGTAGAAACAGAAGCTAAATCCATTCTGGGATTGTGCTTACTGTGTGCAACAATACCTCAAAGGCCAGGAAAGTCACCTTGAAGTCCTGAATCATAGCATGTTCCTGCCTCAGGGCCTTGTTTCTGGTATATCCCTGCCAGGTTTACCAGATAGGTCAGCATGCTCTCTCCCTCTTCCTCCTTCCCCTCCTGGAGATGGCCCAAATGCTAGTGTCTTGGTAAGTCCAATATTTTCACTTTGGACCACATGTCCTATCCTCCTTATATTGCTATCTATTTTGTTCCCGTTAACATGGATCATTTTTTAAGGTATATGTACATTATTGGGTTGATTGTTTATTGTCTGCACCCTCCCTCCATATGCACATACCTACAAAGATACAAACAACGAAGGCAGCAGCATAGGCAGGAGACTACTATTTGGTTTCTGACATATCCCAAGCACTCACACCAATGTCTGGCATGTAGCAGGGCCTCAAAAGCTCTGTGCTGAACAGGAACAGCATCACCATGGCTGATTTTAACAGATGGAAAGGGCTGGCTGACCCTTTCCATCTCAGCCTGGGTGCTGCCCAATAATTGTCTTTCACTTGAGTCTTCTGGACATCAATCAAAGATGCACTGAAGATTCACACTCTAAAAACTGCTGCCAAATCAGTTATGGAGAATTCTTTTAAAGGGTATGGTGGGTTTATTGCCATGTCTTCATACAGAATATTATGAAAAACACATTCTGCTGAGAAATGAACTGATTTGAGGTTCTTTTCTCTTTCCCCATATGTAGAAAATATGATACGCAAAATAACAAAGGAGAATTGTTCCATATCTTGTATTTAAATGGTCTGAACTGAACCCAGAAACCTAGAAAAATTAACCATCTTCAAGGGCAGTTAGGCCAAAGCTTTTGACCCAGCAAATGACACTTCTCTTAAGAATTTATTTAAACTCGGTAACAGCTTCAATCAAGCACATGCACAGGTTTTCAAGAATTTCACCACAGTACTACTGGTGAACAAGCAAAAACAATCTAAATGCCCAACCACCTTCATGGATCATACAAACAGCTTATAGTCACACAATGGGAAAGTCCACAGCCACCAAAGTGGAGTTAGGGAACATGGCCAAATGATACAACAAGGTACTCATACTGAGGTTTGTGAAAATGACATGCTAACAAGTTTTTGGCAAAAGAGTAAAAGTGCAGGTAGAAAGAGTGGAAAAAGAGTATTTCAGAAGAATTCACAATAAGCCTATCAGCAAGTGACAGGTAATGGAAATTTTTCTTTTTTCTTATTTGTCTGTATTTTCTAATTCATTTTTGTAATAGAGAAAAACGATTCTCAAAGTGCCTTCATGCAGATGAGATCCACAGGAACAGATACCGATTTAGAGTAAAACTGAGCATTTAATTCATTAACAATTGCCACACCTGCGAGCCTATTGTTCTTCACACATACACATGTATCCAAGGCGTGTTTAACAGAGTTAATACCCTTCTGGAGGAAACCATTTTACAAGAGAACAGGAGTGCATTATTACCCTGTGTAGATATGACTGCACCAATGTTGTGACCCTGCAACATGAACAACCAGAGAAATGAAGAGTTGTGATCCATTTGTGTACGTTAAGTCGAAAAGCATTCTGCTGCCATGTATAACTAATTAGAACTAATAATTTCAAAAATGAGAGAGAATAGGAGTGATTAGTAAAATAAAGATGTTTAAGTGACTGGGAAAACACAGAAGCCACAAATATAAGCAGGAACATGTTTGCCCCACCTGAAGTCCATCTGTCAACTGAAATACAATTACTATCCCTCTCTCACTGTACACACCAGTCTTTACCCGGACTCCACAATGTGCCCTAGCATCTGCTACTGGTCAGGGAAGTGACATCATGCTATACATAAGGAGTCTTGGGATGGTTTCAGAAGTATCGGCAAGATCCAGATACCTCATTCACTTGAATTCTCATTCTCTGGCTCAAAGAGAAGAAACAAAGAATTGGGCCACAGTGCTTGCCTGGGTAGGCTGAGGGATAGTGGTCGTGCCTCACAGAAAGAGAGAAGGGCTACTTCTGCTCAAGGCGAAGCTGTTAATATCCCTGCTTCTGCATTGAGTGTCTGAACCACTTGGGGACCACGGAAGGAACAGTCTTTTGTCTCTGCTTCCTCCACTAATCAACCCCAAACTGTTTAGTTCCTGTTCTCTGCCCATCCCCCTTCCAAAGTAGTTACATCAAAGTATTTACAGAAGTGATCAGGAAAATAAATTAAGATGGGAAAAAATGTAGTTATTCAAAAATTAATAAATTAAAATGTTATATTCAAAGTAGGATTTGAGTTCTTAATAATTTGGGATACAGAAACTATCCAGTTGCTCAACACTGCCATAGGTTCTCAAATTCTGCAATTATGGTATTTCAGAAAAATGGGTTTAACTGAAAAGAAGATGTCTTTGACCCAACAATATACTTTCAAAGCAGATGCGGACTCCAGTTTACAGATAAAAACCTCTGAATGGTTGGTTGCTCTGGGTGAGAAGCAAACCATGCAGCAACTGCCAATGGGAGCCAAGCCCAAGAACATGCTCAGAGCTGCAGCATTTCTGTAGCTTCAGAAACACCTCAGGGTTGGAACTGGGAGGGTGGGGGAAAGGGAAAAAAATCCCTCTGTTAAGTTATGTAGATGACTCCGCTAACACTTGCTTCTGGCAAGTCCCTGTGGGGGTGTGAGGCTTTTTCTCATCCAATCTGCCTTTGAGTCAGCTGCCTCTGGGACTGCTCTGTACCAGCTGCCTCTCATCAGTCTGCTGGCCATTTTGCCCAACATCTCTATTCTGCTGCATTTCAGAGGAAGAGAAAAGGCAAATGATTAGGAAATCAAAAGTGGGTTTATTTGAAGGGGAAAACACATTTTACAGCATGAAATAAAACAATGAATGATGCAAACTGCCACAAAAACAAAACTTTTCATTATAATCAGAAAGAAGTCAGGAACCTGAGTTCTTCCTGGTCACAAAGATGAGAGAAGTCTGCAAAACATGTTCTCCACCCAAACCGAGGCTAAAAGTCCAGACCACAGCTCCAGCCATCATCTGGAGGGTGCTCTTAAGGAAGTACATACTTCATCTGAGGATGTAGCTCTAGTTGCAGGGTGCTTCCTTGGCGTGAGCAAGGCTACCAAAAAAAAAAAAAAAAAAAAAAAGGAAGCACATCCTTTCCTAAGGAGGATGGGTTGTAGCTGCTGACTTAAGATACGATCGACATTTCAATCCCACACCTCTCACCCCAGTACTTTTTTTTTTTTTTTTTTTTTTTGGTGGGGTCGGGGGTACCAGGGATTGAACTCAGGGGCTCTCGGCCACTGAGCCACATCCCCAGCCCTACTTTGTATTTTATTTAGAGACAGGGTCTCACTGAGTTGCTTAGCGCCTCACCTTTCACTGAGGCTGGTTTTGAACTCGTGATCCTCTTGCCTCAGCCTCCCAAGCCACTGGGATTACAAGTGTGCACTACATTCTTAATTTCTGTCAGCATCCCCTGAACTGTAAATGTGTTTAACTATGAAGGGCCTCTGGCCCCAAAGACAGTGTTAGTTAAGAAAGTGGTCCAAAATCAGTAATCCCTACTAGGGGTCAGGGTTCCGAGAGGGAGATTTTGAGAAGGACACGCTATTCTGTTGTTTGGGATTTGGTATCACAGTTTAGTTGTTAAATGAATGACAACTACGAAAATTCCTCAAAATGAGAGTCAGAAATGTTCACTGCCTTGTAACACTGGCTACAGTTTATGCTCTATCTTTGGTTCTGTTTTCCTTAAGGTCAAAAGTTTGCATTTCATTTCTGTCCTCTATGCTATTCAGAGAGGAAAAATCATGTCAGTTGCTTCCAGGAAAAGAGTTTTTTTTTTTTTTTTTTAAAGGAAGAAATTCAATAAACCCTCTGTCAAGATTTCTTATACTTGAGTCACTTCTCTGGAGGATTTGAACTCTAATACCACACTAAGACAAAGTCTAAAGTCTGTCTAGGAGGAGTGAGAGTGTTTTACAATCAGGGCATTCATTTTTACAAAACTGATATGCTGTGTCCAATTATGAAAAATAAAAGCAACATTTTTGAAACTCCAATTTCTAAGATTTGGTCTTTCATTTACCTGTATTCTTGCCTAAAGTTAGCTGCACTTTAAGAAGGAGCTTCCTAGTACAGTGGCTCTCAAAATTTGAGTCTGCATTAACATTACCTGAAAGGCCTGAATCCTGAACCACACTCCCCAATGTTCTAGTCCATGTGTGAGAACTGCTTTTCTACTAGTTCCCAAGTGATGCTGATTTGCTTGGTGCTGGGGCCATAATTTGAGAACCACTGCTTCGGTGCTTTAAAAACTCTTGGGTCCATCTAATTTACCCATATGCCATCAAAATGATCCTGGCAAGAAACACTCAAGGACCTCTTCCTTATTTGCTCCAAAATGCATCCGGTAAATAACTTCCAGTCCCTAACATCAGGGCAAAGCTTCATTATGGTCTATTTCTGTCTTCTTTCATGAAACATCTGACCCAGAAGCAGAGATGTTTTTTGGGGGGCAGCTGCAAAGCAGAATAACAAAAACTGAGAGCAAACATATATCCCTCGCATTTCTTCTCCTTTTTCCAACAGGCTTTCAAAAGCAGGGGTCTCTCAGGGGCATACAAGAGTGCATATAAGAGGTAGATTTTGTTTTAAATCTTTCCCTACCATTTACCACTGGTTGGCTCTTGCACAAGTTTATTATCTGTGAAACTGAGAGAGTAATATTTAATCACAGGACTTTGTATTTTAAGTGCCTAGTCCATCACCTGCATACAGTGAGCCCTCCATAAAAACAGCAGTCATTCAACTTCTTTTTCTTTTTTGGAAGCAGCAGGCATAGGAAGAAAAAGCACTGATAAGAGATAGCTATGGGATGAAAATCTACTCTACTACTCATTAGCTTCGTGATCTTTGTGGGAATGTCTGTCCAACTTCTCAAAGGTTTATGTGTAAAATGGAGAAAATAATGGTACCTACCTGTAGGGTTTCTAAAGACTAAATAAGACCACACAGATTCCTGGTTTGTTTCAAGGTGTCCAAAGTCAGAGGTTATTATCATGATAATAAGAGAGTTGGGGAGAATTTTAGAAGTATTTTGGTCCTTCAAAACCTCAAGGGAACTAAGAGATTCGGTCAGGTTCTTGGCTTTTTTTCTGAACCTCCTTGGGCCCCGATGCATGAGTAGGCTGAGAAGTACAAACTCTACTCTGTTCAGGAGTCAGCCTGGTCACATGGCCAGGGAATGCCAAGACTAGCCAGGTACACAGCAAGATAAAAATGAGGATGAAGACAAAAAAAAAATCCCAAGAACAAACAGAATTCTGCCAGAGCTTTACAGAAAAGTGTGCATCTAGCAGGTTTTGATAAACCATTTTCTACTTGTTGCAGGAGAGTGGGGAGAAGCAAGCAAAGAAACAAAAGCCAACCAGGTCTCTCCTGACCAGCACAACTCTCTAAGGAGTTGTGTTTTAGTAGCTGAACTCACAAAAGGAGAGAAAACACACAAAAGCATAAATCAATCCTTCCTTCCTCCCACTGTCCCTCCTTTCCTCCCTTCCTTCCCTTCCTTCCTTTCCCTCCGTCCCACCCCACTCTTTCTTTCTTACCATTCTAGAAGCTACACATTCTACATTTATAGCTCAGAAAGGATATCCTTGGCCTTTTGGGTTTTGAAAATACCATTTCCCAAATCCAAAGGTTACCATCTCAATAGAAAGGGAAAATAAAAGTCCCTTTTCAAGTTCACTAAAGTCGCACATGATTCTGGACAGCTTACACTTGCCTAAAAAAAATTGTTTTCATGAAAAATGGAAGAGAGAACTAGAAAAAGGAAAAGGACGAGGACAAAAAAAAGTGGTATTTCCTCACTTTGACAATGTGTTTTCTGTTGAAGGTAGATTCAAATTCAATAAATACTGATATTTAAAGAAAAAATTCTGCCCTTAATGTTATTTATTTATTTATTTATTTATTTATTTATTTATTTATTTATTTATTTTGGGTACTGGGGTTGAACCCAGGGGCACTTAACCAATGAGCGACATCCCAGTCCTTTCTTGCATCTTATTTAGAGATAGGTCTTGCTGAGTTGCTTAGGGCCTCGATAAGTTGCTAAGGCTGGCTTTGAACTCACAATCCTCCAGTTCAGCCTCTCAAGGCCCTGGGCTTACAGGCGTGCACCACTGTGCCTGGCAAGGTCTTTAAACTTTTAACATAATTTAGTAACCTATTCATCAAATGGTCCAAAATACTATCTCCAGCATTTAAAAATAAATTCAGTGGTGTTTTTTATTTCTAAAATTAAATAAATCTGGAGAAATCCATCAGAAAACATTTTATGTAACTTTAAAAAAATATTTTACTGGTAACTATGCTCTTCTTTAACATTCTAACCATTTCCCTCAGAAAGTGGGAGTTGTTAAGATTTATAAGACTTTTTAAAAAATCTTAAAAATTTATAAGACTTTTTAAAAAATGGATTCTACTAGCTTAAAATAAAGGGGTCTGGTTAGCAAGAAAGATTTGGGTTGGTGGGATGTTCAAATTTCTATCACCTGAGAATAGGAAGTTTACAAGACAAAAGAATAAATGATGTAAAATAAATGTTACTGTGAACTGAATTTTATCTGTATCTGAATAGTCACCACAAAGAAAATGCTGCAGAGAAGTTACTGACCTGACCCAAGGCATGGATGAAGCTTAGCACATTAGCCATCCAAAAAAATAAAAAGGCAGGTGCTTGGAAAAACTGAATGAGGTTCCCTCACGTTCGGGGGTTTTGAGCTTCCTGACTGACAATTAAACAAATAAATGGATCATGATTCCTGACTGATCTGCTCAGTGTTACTAAAATCTGAAGATACATCACCTACATTTCTAGGTAAAGATCTTTGAAGGAAATCTGCCTGTTCGCTCAGTCTACAATTTTAAAAACAAAATTAAAAAACAGTTCTTAGCGATGAGCCCTAGACTATCATGCTTGAAATTAGACTGCTTGTTTGCTTTGCACTCTAAATTTCTATTTGTCCCAATATGAACAAGAAAAGTTTTGCAGCCCTGTTTGTGGTTTTGTGCCTAAGGACATTCGTAAGGAAATAGAGAACTTGAGGGTGTTTTGCTGGAGTGCACTCTTAGTCTGCTTCTAGCAGCCACAGCTAGAGATTTAAAGAATATTAATCTTAGAATCCTCCCAGTTTAAGTAAAAGATTCACATTGTTATTCTCTATATTATATATTCTTAGTAATATATAGAATTAATATAGAGTATAAACAATAATTGCATGTTATATTAATGTACAATTATTACTATAATAGTAATAATACATGTTATAAATGTTAAATAACATTTAAATTATATAAATGCTATTATATTTATATAAATACATAATACATGTTATAGAGCACTCATCTACAAAACATACATGTGTACTTAATATTATTCTGCAATTCCTTTGTTGTACTTTTATCAAATTTTATCATTTCATCCACATGCTTTTACTAAGCACTTATTAAAAGACTCATTATGACCAAGTATTCGCTCATGTAATAATCCTATTTCTGAGCAACTATCTTCCATTGGTATCTGTGACAGTGTGATCCATTTGTCACCAGAGATTTCTGAGACCTTAGAGAGTGCAGGTGGTCTCATTCCTGTCACATGATCACTATCATGTACTGTACCTTTACTGCTTGCTTCTTCTTATGACTCATACAACCCTCTGTATCCCTGTCAGATCCCTAAGAAACATTGAGATCCTGACTAGAAGAGATTTTGCCAATTTCCTCAAGCCATTCAACCTTACGTAAGCTGTGCCTTGGAAGCTACACACTATGTGCTGGCACCATCATTCCAATGGCTCGTGGAATACATGTGTGTACATGTTTGTTTTGATGGCATAATTTTAATTTCTAATATGGTAAATACCAATAGACATAGTCCATATGAACAAAAGCCCCTACGAGGATCCATATGGATCCCATTCTTAGTAGTGTAAAGGTGCTAAGATTAAAAAGGTTGGGAAACCCCATTTCTAGAATGCAGACAATATTCCTCCTGCTACTTATGCTGATTTCAGAATACTAATTCTTAGGTGACTTTTGAAACTCAAAAGTCTTCAAAGTTAGTATTCCCGGAGAAAACTCTAAAGAAAGTAGAGCAAGAAGAGCTCAGTTTGACAACTTCATTTGGTACGAGGTTGGAGGTGGTGGGGGTGAAGGCACCAAGGAGGAAGGTAGTCAACCCAAGAGTGGAAACATTTGAAATGTTCATTCCATTTAACAACCCCCTAATGCCTCAGTGCAAAATAAGTCTCTAAAATTTAAACAAAAATACTTATTAGGGGTTATCCTGTGGTTGGGGTTTTGCTTGCCTTTAAAAGAAAAAGAAGAAAGAGTACTCTGAAACTGGAGAATCAATACTAAATCTGTTGATTCTGCATGTGGGACACTGAGAAGAATGTGAGTTTTTGGAAAGATGTCCTTGGCTGGGTTTACGAGAAAGATGAGGACAACAATCATTCCAGTAAATCAGCAAAGTGGAAGCATCTAGATTATTCACTAACAATTAGCCCAGCAAAGTCCTTAAGTGTCTAATGCAGCAAAGACTAAAGCCATTTGCTCCCTTGGAGTAGAAAACAAGGGGAGTACATTGAAGAGATTTCATTCTCAGCATAAGTACAAACATGAGAAAACCAGAAAAATTTTGCATTCTTCCCATAAGCCTGAACTCCCTTGTCATTCTACATTCTTTATGCCCAGTGTCCTCGGAAGCACATATATCATTTCTTAAGTACACATCAAACAATGTCTGGTTCCTTCCACTGTACCAAGTCGACATTCCAACTGAATTAAACATTTCAAAAGATTCCTCAATCCTGTCTAATTTTTTAGAAGGATGTTTGTCAGTTTTGATCTGTGGCTAGCATCTTGCCTTCCTCTGTAAATGTGGTATTCCAGGTGTTTTCAGAATAGTCTCAGAAAGGGATCATTACCCTGGGGTTTACTGACACAGTGCTGATCCTGGCAGATCCCATGCAACACCATCAATACATTTCCAATTTGCTGTCCATATTAGGCCCTTGATATTAGACAGAAATGCTTCTTTCTTTTCCTCTTCCCTTTATTAGCATAGGCTTTAATGAGTCCATGTTAAATTATTTTCTTCTCTCAATCAGAAAAAAATTTTATCTCTAACCTAAAATGATATCATGTCTAAGCCTATTCTTTTGGGGTTTTTTTTCCCCCAAAATCTTACATCATCGTAGTCTAGAAATTTTGGTGAATTGTCATTGCATCCTGTTTAAAGTTTCTTCCTTAATCATTATAATAATCTTCCAGTTACGGCATGTTTCTGTCAAAGTTAATTTGCATTAATTTTATATGTAGAAATTGTACAACATACCAAATTATACATACTGAACTAAAACAAAATTACAAATTAGATGTTCCTTTCACCTATTTGTTTTTGTACTACATAAAAACGAATCCCCCAAATACACGAGTTTTCTATTTTATTCTAGTTTTTATTAAAATTTTATTTTAAACATTTCAATTTTGAAAGCATTCATCTTAATTCTAATCTATCTTAACTCTGCCCTATTTGCACACATTTTGTGCTGACTATTTGGTAAAGCAGAGTATCCTACTCCTTGTTCAACCCCTTGTTATCCCTATCAGATCCTTAATAAACAAGAGACTGTTACTGAGACTTTGCCAGTTTACACAAGCCATCCAACCTTACGTAAGCAGTGCCAACGAAAGCTTTTATAGCAGTAATTTCCTAATTTATCTTATTTCTTCCTGAAAATTGAGGAGCAAAGAAAAATCAAAATTAGAAACATTATAAAACAGTATTTTTCTGGTAATAAAAATTCTGCCAAAAATACATTAAGAAGACATGATCAGGATGCTCATTTAGTTTTCAAAAGAACCAACATCGTCATGCTAGACACTTTTGCCCAGAGGCTGGTCAGCTGGGAAATCTTGGTATATATCATTCAAAAATCATGATACAAGAAGAGAATGCTTTTAATTTCCATAATTTTACTTTATTTGTCCTTGTTTCAGAACTTCTTTAATTTTCAAATTCATTAGCATAACGTTCAAAATGCTGCACTTAAGTCAGCATTTTGGCAAAAAAATGAGCAGCTTTAGTTTTCCTTTTGATTCCTTTACTGTAATCATTTTGTCATCTACTTATCCTCATACATATTCTCAACTAAATGATTCTTATCTTGTCTATTCTCATTGGCTAGCCTCATCACAGGTTTAGCTCTCTCTATCCCTTGCTATCTTTTACAGAGCAGTTCTTATCTTTTCTCTAAGTTTAAATAGCTTCTGTATGTATTTGTTGGATTCTTTCCCTTTACCAAAACAGTTTGTTGAGAGTGAGGGTAGGAGAAAGGAAAATGATTTTTAAGTGTGAATTTTAAAAATACAATTTACTCACGTTACCCCAACATACATATTTGAGAGAAAATTCAGAGATTTAAGTTCATTTTATAACTCTTAGGACACTGCCATTGCTCAGCCCTTATATGAGTATGAATATATTTTATGAATATCACCTGTGTGCCTGCCCTCACTCCAACAATCCTGCTACCAGGCCCATTCACTGACCCCCGAGTAGAGGAAGAAAAGGGGCACTGTCCTTCCCAGTGCTTGTCCTCCTAGATATGTGAGGTCAGAGCTGTGAAAAGTACACTGGTTCCTGTAACTGAGGTCTCCAGGCCAGTCCTGCAAAACTCACTAATAAGCACAGCACTGTTCACTCTTCCAGTCTGATTTGGTTACAGCACATTTCAAAATTCCCTTCCTTTCATTTCTCAGTCTTTTTTTCCCCTCTGCTTCACATTTTAGACTCTGAGCAACTGATCCTTGTGGACAAAGCCCTTTGAAGGACAGCTTTGAAGACAGGTCATTGCCCCAAGCATGAAACAAGATGAGAAATAAGCCTTTAATTACTTATTTCACCAAATCCTGCCTTTTTTCAGAAGCCAAGATTTTATATTCAGAAAGCCCATCCCCCTCCCCCCTTTTTTTTCTTTCTAATAGATCTTGAGCTCCAAGTTATGTTATTATTTAAAGATGTACTAGTGTCCTTCTTCAGCATCTGGGGATTCTTACATCCAGTCTTGTAAATGGATTTTAAGTCCACAGAGCTCTCTAGAATGTTATCTGTGATGTTCAAGACCTCTGTTCAAATCTCAACTGTAAAGTTGGTGAATATCTCCTCTCTCTTCCTGTCCTCCTACAGTTCTTCACCAATGACTTGTACCTTCCACCATGCTGTATGCCATGGAAATGCATTCAAGTAGGCTCAAGGCTCTTCCCACACCCAACAAACTGATCTTCAAGTACAAAATTAAAAGAATATGGGCTTAGACTTCTCTTTGGTTCAATGCTGATTTGTTTCAGGTCCACAATGGTTTCTGCCAAGTCAATGCCCAGGGTCATGTACAGTGTTCACAGTAATAGAATGTTCTCCCTCACAAGAATGAATTTCAGAGATGTAAGTTCATTGGTGTTGCAAAGAGTGATTTTTTTTAACAGTTATGAGCAGTGTTTTGTTAAAAACCAAAGCTGAGAAGCATTATCGAATATCAACATGATCTCAATTGTATTCTGCAGCATTACTGATGTGGAAATCAAACATGCTAGCCATTCTTACTAGGATAATGCCTCATTTATGGGACACAGATAAGAATCTATGAGACTGAATGATCCTTTTTGGCAAGCAGTTAATACAGATTGCTGAAAAGAAAAAGAAAAAAATAAACCATTTCATCATGTTTATAAAGGAATAAGACCACAAAGTTTTTCTTAACCTAGTGAATACAAGTAAAATTAAGAAAAAATGTATAGGATATAGGTATATATGAATGCCTCATACAAGAGAACACCATTAAAATGTCAAAGGGTTTAATGCCTAATTATATGAGGGTAAAATTCTCACTGTATGGATAACCTACTAGGCTTGGAAATCTCAGTCTATTCTAGCTGGGTCACACACACAAGCTCGATTAGGAGTTAAGAGGTAAACGAGTAGGTAGGTCATATAAGTTCTTAAACTCTCACCTTTAAGTAAAGGTGTGAGTTATTGCCTATTTGGTGCCTTAAGAAGAATTTGAGGGAATCTGGCCTATTAGACTGCTCTACCTACCTAAGCATCCACCATGAAGTCTGCACAGGGGCTTGGGTCTTGTCTGTCACCTTCTCCTCCCTCTCCAACCTCAGCACACTGGGCTAAAACTCTTGATCCTCAAATGCACATCAGGTGCTGCCTGAGGGTAGTCCAACTTTCTTGATTCTCACAACCCTACAGAGGAGGTTTCACGTTCCTCATTGTAGAGCTGAGGAAGATGTGGCCTAAAGAAATGATGTGGCAAACAAGCAGCAAATTCCATTTCAGACATGGTCAGTTTCTAAGCCCTTGTTCTTTCCAGGATGTGATGCCATTCGTTCCTGCTATTTCTCTATGCTAACTGTACCACACAGAGAAGGTTGCTGCTATATTCAAAAAATATGTTAAAGTTTAAAAGGGTTCATTTAAAAATAAACAGGAAGAAGCCATACTCCTAGGAACATTGATTTTATAGAACAATTTTTTTTTTAATAGAACAATTTTGAATGGACCCAAAAGTTAGTGATAAGACAGTGAGAATAAATAACAAATACTGTTTTCATTGATCATATAAGCATTATTTTCCAGAAATATTTTTATTCATAATGAACTTAAGAAGAATGTCAATTTTACCTCAATACAATAGGGATTTTGGGGGGTTTTGGTGCTAGGAACTGAACCCTGGGCCTCATGGATAATAAGAATACACACTACCACTGAGGTACTCTACACCCCCAGCCCCAATAAAGTGGTTTTTAAAAAACTAAAGTAACAAATAATGAAGGAGGAGGAGAACAAGTCAGGGAAGAAGGAAGGAGGAAAGTGGGAGGAGGGAGGAGGAGGAAGAAGGAGGGTAAAAAATATTTATTACTCTGTGCAGGGCACTCTGGTAATGGTTTCACGTGCACCATCTCATTTGATCTTCAACTTGTCAGTTAGCTATTTATCATCATCTTTCCCCTTCAACACAGGAGGAAAATGGAGCACACAGAATGTAACTGACTGGCCTGAGATCATGGCTAGTAAGCGTGATGCTGACATCCAAATCCTGGTGATGGGGAATCTGCCTGAGTAATTAACCACTGCTAGATTCTTCCCTCCCTGACATTCTGGGAACCAGTTGGTTACATGGAAATTAAAGGAGGCCTCAGGGAAAAAGGAAAAGTGAAGATGATCCCAAAAGAACCTTCCCTTGGTCTGTAGGGTTAGAGGTCCTCCAAAAGCAGGTGAAAAAAAGACTTGCAGTTCAGCACTGCCTGCTGGTGGAGAAGCTCTTGAAGCCCTCCTCCCTTCCTCCCCAAGAAAGATGACAAGGAAAAAAAGAGGACTGGTCAAAGAGGAAAGAAATTCCTCAATTAGAAAATACCTAAATTGCAGGGCATGGTGGTGCAGTCTGTAATCCTAGCAACTGGGAAGGCTGAGGCAGCAGAATGGCAACTTTAAGTCAGGCATTCAGAAAATGCCTGAATTTATAGACTAGAGGAGGCATGCAGAACAGAAACCTGCTTACAGCTTTTACATACAAATCTTTTTTTGGTAGGGAGGTACTAGAATTTATGTAGTTGATCCATTATCCCGCATTTTAAAAAGCAGATGTATATAACCAAAGAGGATGAACTAGAACCCTTGAAAATTACAAATTAAATTAAAAGCTATTTCCTTCTAAAGAATGCAGAACTTGGTCATTTTTAAGTAATCCCTATGAAAAACCTTAAACATACATAGAAGTTTGGAAAATGGCAAAATAAACACACAATAAATTCTTCAACAATCATCAAGATTTTACCATACTGTACTATTTGCTTCCCTCATTCTTACCCTTTTAAATAACTTTATTTTTTCTCTAAAGTCCCATTTGTCCTATCATTTATCTTGAACTGCTTTAATATGCATCTCTAAAAATTTCAGACATTTTCTTATACAACAATGTCACTGTTGTGGCAAATAAACCAACAGTAATTTCTTGGTATCATGCCTGGAACGTATTCAAATTTCACTGATTATCTAAAAAGTTATGTTTTTTTTTTATTTGTTTGTTATTGCTGTTGTCAACTCAGGATCCAAACAAGGTATACACATTGCATTTCATCTCTTTGAGCTTTTAATCTGAAATAGCCCCTCCTGAGTTTTTTTTTTAATCATCCCATCAATTCAGTGAAGATACTAGTTCAATTATACAAACCATTTTTATTCACTCCATACCCCTGGTTATTTATGAACATCAGAACACAGTGGATCTGACTGATACCTTCCAGCCTCAGAGTAAGTTTTCCAATTCCCTTACTTTTTGTCTTCAAAAAGGAAAACAACAACATATGACACATCATGGGGGCAGCTGTGTTTTGTCTTCCAGAAGTTATCTACATTACTAAGGACTAAACATGCCTGTTATTACAATGATACTTAATTACAACGGGAAGCACACTGTAGTCTTATTTGAGAGACTGGTAGGAACCCAGCCAACCCCAGTGTGCCCCATTACAAAGGAGGCACCAGCGCCAAACCTGGGTAATTCTCTCCAGAACAGAGCTGCCCATTGTTAATTATGGAGTTTGAGGAATTAGCAGGCTAACAGACGACAGTGATGCAGGAGAAAATCAGTTTGCTGGATCACAGAATGTGCCCAGCTCATTTTCTTTGTCAGGGGTTTTTAATTATTTATGATGAAGCTCTATTGCATGTTTTGTAATAATAATGAAGTCTCAGTAACATGAAACCTCGCTGCAGCAGGGCACAGCTATCAAATCTTTGCAAAGAGCAGGGGGAGGCAGCCAGCAAGACAGTTAGGTCTGTAAATTAAAAAGTTGAGAGTTGGCCAACAGTGCATGGCAAATTCAATTTTGTCAGTGAAGCCACCAGTGGCCAAATGACTCTGCAATGGCCATTGTACTTTCATGAGACACAGCTCCTCTAGGTCCGCCCACAGCCCGCTTGCTCTTGGGCGCTGGTCTTTTGCCTGGGCAAAGCTTCCTGGGGTATGTTCCTGAGAGTCTCATTAAAATCATCTCTTTTTACCTTCCTGAGTTTTGTTTGTTTTTCTCCATGAACTGAAACACCATAAAAGGGATATGTGAGTGAAGTGAGGACACACTCAGCTGCTGGGCAGCTACTGCCACATTGTCCAGGACAACCAGATCCATAATGTGAGGCTGAGAGATGCTGAGGCCTCTTCTGCTCCACTCCCTGTGACCCCCGTTATTCATTCAAAACCATTAGTTTATTTCAGAAATTATTATCATTAAAATAATACTCATGAACCATTTAAAAGACTTTATTTAAAAAAAAAAATCCACAAAAGCCCTCGTTTAGAGTAAAGAAAGCAAATATAAGAAGAGTCATGAAGGTAGGATGAGAAAAATTATTTAGAATTTTCACATCCCTTTAGTCTATGGCAGAGTACCATCTTTAGAGGCAATAAGACACAGCCACTCTTAAATACCTGGAGGCCAACTGTTCAGTCACTGGATAGTCCAGGCCATTCTACCCTCTCAATCTGAAGTCAGTGCCTCACAGGTTATGCACTACTGTTGCTTAATACTAACAAAAGGCACAATTCACGCTAAACTCGCTAATATTCTTTTTCAGTAGCGTTAGATTATGGATTCCTGTGGGACATAACCATGCTTAAATCAGCCCAGAGTTTTGCACCCAGTAGACCCTCAATAAATAATATCTTTAAGCAAAAAAAAAAAAAAAAAATAGTGCCAGGAAGCCTCCCTGTCTGTGCCTCACCAGACTACTGCCTGTCACTTTGCCTCTGCTAGCACTTAACACACTACATCATCAACTGCTCATGTTCTTAACTGTGTCTTTAACAGAAGTTAAAGACCATCTGGCTGAACCTCAGAGAACACTGTGAAGAGTGGTTTCTATGTGCCCTTGTATGAGAGTTTCAGCCACATATTTACCTAACGAATATGTACCAAGCGTATACCACATGCAACAAGATGTGTGCTAGGTGCTGCTGATTCAGCAGGAACAAAGACATAGCCCCTGCCATCTCAAAGTTCTCATACTGTCACAGCAACTTCCACAGGACAGAATTGCCACCTGAAGGGAAATACATATTTTAAGTTTCAGTATGTGCTTCCATGCTGCCTACTGTGGGGTATTCAGCCCTGCCAGGACCCTTTCTTTCACAGGGATAGCAAGCTCCACAAACTATTTCTCAGGTCTGGGGATGGGATGTATTGCAGTGGTAGAATGCTTGCCAAGCATGCACAGGGGCCTGGGTTCAATCCCCAGTACTGGGGGAAAACAAACTACTTCTTGACTGAATCAGGGTTCTCTGGCTGGGCAAAGTTCTTTACTAAGTCAGTGATCCTGGAGGTTCTGAGGAATCCAAGGTTACTGTGCTGTGGTGGGCCACAGGTATTCCACGTTCTGATAGAACCGCCTGTACAAAACCACAGTCAAAAAAGATACTTCCAGGAACACTAAGATGTTTTACTGCAATAGAAATGTACTGCTAAAATGAGATTGAGGGTCTGTCTGGAAATTTTAATTATTCATGTTATACCAGTTCTCCATTATCATGGAAACCATGGGATGATGATATAGCATCCTGCTTCCTGGGAGGACAGGTTGATTCTATCTACCTGTGTTTAGGCACTGGGTGCACAGTCCTTCTCTTTTATCTAGCTCAGTTTCATAGACTTCACTAATTCCCAATTATTATATTCCACAAAGTTTCTCCTTTATTTTCCCCCAATCCTGACCCATATTCTTACTCCCCTCTTTGTAGGAAGAAGACCATTCCTGTCTGTTCAGACAAAATCAATGAGGCTGCTGTTAAATGCTGCCTTCCTCTTCACCTCAAAACTTCTAACTTCAGCAGTTCTCTTCTAAGAGTTGCAAAGGTAGGGGTGTCCCACTTCCACAGAACTTTGTTTTATTTTATGTTTTCTTATACTAGCAACAGTTACTCTCTTTAATAGCAAATTTTCAATGACCTACAAACATACTAAGTTAAAAAAATAAATAAATAAGCGAGCCAGAGTAAGATGAACTGGCTTGGATCCTGCTTCTGGCTCCCTCCTCAAGCACCATTTCTCCCCAGCCTCCATCTTCTCTTTCCACTCCAGTTCCCCAGTCCTGGTTGGGACCCTCTTCATCTAATTTCTCAAGTGCATCTCTGGTTTCTGGACACACACCAGTGCCTATGCTTATAATGTGAAAACACAAACTCCCATTGTTTCCTTCTCCTGGTCACAGGCCTTGGGTGACTTCTGTTGCAGTGACAATCAAGGTGGACTTTGAAGCGTTCCACAATCTGCCTCCTCTATAACTTTTACAGTCTTAACCTCCCACTACAAAACCTGCTCCATCCTGTCAGCTTTTGCCCCCAAATTATTCCACTTTCTAGGGAACTGTCCTGTACTTCCTTATTCTATGCCTTTCCTCATCCCCATCCCTCACTCCCATTCACCTCTCCAAACCCTCCCTAGTCCTCAGAACCAGGGAGATACCAACCAGAGCCTTCCTGCTTCCTCCTCCTCAGGGAGAGCCACTCTCAGCTCCCTCAGTGTCTGGCAGATGTCTGTGTCCCTCACTGAATGGCACAAGCCAATGTCATACACCTCTGTACTCCTCGCATGGCTACCCTTGAAATTCTGGTTTAAACCCATTTCACTTTTTTTTTTTTTTTTTGCGGGGGTGCAATTTCAGTCTAGTTACTGTCTTAGGTCACTCAGCAGCTATAACAAAACACCATAAACTGGGTGGTGTGTAAACAACACTTATTCCTCACAATTCTGGAGCCTGGGAGGTAAAAGGCCAAGGACCCAGCAAGTTATCTAGCAAGGACAAGTTTATGGTTTATAGATGATGCCTTCTTGCCGTGCTCTCATATAGAAGGGGGAAATTGTGCTCTCTTGGGCCTGTTTTGTTAGGGCATGATTTCCATTTATGAGGGTTCCACTTTCATGACCTCCCAAAGGTCCACTTCCTCCAACTATCACCTTTGGGGTGAGAATTTCAACTTGAATTCTGAGAGGACACAAACTTGCAGACTATAGCAAGTCACCTAATTTTTCTGAATTTCTATAATTGTAAATGGGGTTAATAACACCTACCTTTTAGCATTAAATTTATTATAACTCACTGAATGAAGCAAAGAAAACTAAGTTAAATAACCTTATGTCTAACAACAAAATCAAAATTACATACACAGGCATGGTGACACATACCTGTAATCCCAGCAACTTGGGAAGCTGAGCCAGGAGAATTGCAAGTTGGAGGACAGCCTGGTTAATTTAGCAAGACTCTCAGCAACTTAATAAGACCCTGTCTTAAAATAAAAAGCACTGGAGATATAGGTCAGTGGTAAAGCACTCCTGGGTTCAATCCCCAGTACCAAAAAAAAAAAAAAAAAAAAAAAAAGATATATATATATATCTTATATATATATATCTTATATATATATGTATATATATATAAATATATATCTTTATATATATTTTTATATATTTATTTATATTATATTTATAATATATTATATTATAATGTATTTATATTTAAAAAAATATATATATATATAAAAGATTGTTTGCTTTCTATTTGGTATCAGCACCATTAACTTCCAAATAATATACCTGAACTGATGAAAAATATCACTTCTCATAATTGTGCTATATGTCTGACTTTCAAAAAGCATGCTTTTCAAAACTATATTTGCTGTTTCACCTTTGTTGCCAATTTACATTAAAAAAACGATGCTGTGTAAACAACTGTTGAGAGTAATTAACAGGAATAAAAGATGAGATACTTGGTTTCACATGACAACATTAGCTAAAATGTTTTCTTTAAATTGCAAGAAAGAAAAAAAAGGAAAGCAAGAATATTTAAAATAATAAAGGATAGATAAAGTTGGACATGGTGATGCATGTCTGTAATCCCAGCAGCTTGGGAGCTGAGGCAGGAGGATTGCAAGTTAAAGGCCAGTCTCAGCAACACAGGCCCTGTCTCAGAAAGAGTGGGCAATGTGGGGGTTGGAGGGGGTTGGTGGCTGAGGCACAATCCCCAGTACCTAATAAATAAATAAAAACCAATCAAAAAATAGTTTTGATAAAATCAATAATCCACAAAATGTTACTCATGATGAGTTCTAATTGCAGACTTCAAAATGGGGTTTACAAAACCTGAAATGAAGAAGAGTATCAATTGTTTTTCTGGAAAAGGGAAGAAAAGGAAAGGGGGAAAAAAAAAAAAAAAAAAAACCTGGATAAATTTGAATGAAGACTACAAAATTTCACCCGTTTGTCCTTGATGGCTCCAGGAAGTGTACAAGTGCTTCCCCATCAGTTGCCTGCTTTCCTAACCATGAGCCACATTCACTTAGTAAACCTAGTTCACAGCCTTCTTTTACTTGACTTACCCCTCAACATGCAATCCTAGAGTTTCTGTTTTAATAATTTTGCAATTTGGCCCAGGCCTCAATATCACACATATACTATAGGAGGAAGTAAAGTTCACAGCTATCATCAGATGAGCAAGGCCAAGAAGAGGTGGGCAGAATCTCAGTGAATTAAGACAGGCCTGGAAGGTACACTGAGTCATATGAGCCAAAGGTCGTAAGAAGAGAGGCCAACCTTGGGTGGCAAGATCAAGAACATACAGATGAGAAGCAGACTGGACACAAAATATTAAGGTTTGAGGAACCCCGGGTTCAACTCCACGTAAATGGACATGGCCACAGGACTTTGCCTGCACGAATAGAGCTACAGTACTGAGGCAGTCTGATGACAAACTACCCTAGAGCCAGGCAACCTGAGAGAGCTTCTAGAGGCACCCAACACCACTCTGCCACATGAACTTCATCTCACCATGCAAAGCCTCCGTTTCCCTTTTATGGAAGGGAAAGGAAAGCAGCAGGAAGGGTGGGGGCATAAAATGGGACCCTTACAGGAAGCTCCTGATACCTAGTAGGGATAAACAGCCTGATAAGAGTGATGCTCCCATTAAATAATTCCCTTCTCTTTTCCCGGGGGGCTAAAGGTGACTTTTTCACTCAAGCTCTACCTGTTTACAGGTAGACAAATGATACCTACTGAGAAGCTAGGACTGACAAGGGTGGGAAGCAAACTAATTTCTACTGATCTTTCTAGTCCAAACATATCATTAAAGTATAAGTTGTTTGTTTGTTTGTTTGTTTTTGGTACCAGGTATTGAACACACAGGGGCACTCAACCACTGTGCCACATCCCCAGCCCTACTTTGTATTTTTTTTTTTTTTTAAATTTAGACATGGGGTCTCAATGAGTTGCTTAGCACCTCACCATTGCTAAGGCTAGCTTTGAACTCAAGATTCTCCTCCCTCAGCCTCCCGAGATGCTGGGATTACAGGTCTGAGAATAACATCTTAGAGTGAAACCTTGGTTTTCTAGCTACAGGTCCAGGGTTGTGCATGGCTTCTGGGAGGCATCTAAAACCTGCTTCTCTGCTTCACCCCTATTACCCAGGCTGTTTTAGAGAAATGCTCAAATAAAAAGATAAACAAAATACCCGACAAGTTCTGTTAAATCATTTTCAAATGGAAGGCAAAACATAAATGTTCTTTACCAGGACACAGATGGAATTACTTTTTGACTTTATATATCAATTTGGTTAAGTTTTTTCAGCAAGTCAGGTCAGATGTAATGATAGAAGACAAAGCAGAGCCCTTTTCCCTGCTGGGGGGAAACTGCTGGAGTAAGTTACTAGGAGATTAATGAGAGCCCTGCTTGGACTTGGAGGGGAAGCCTGGCATATTCTGGCTTTTAGCATAGTAAAGTGGCTGACTGTGAACATTTTTAAAACCAGAGCAAGGCTTCAGAACACAGAAGTATCTGAGTGATGGAGATGATGAAATTTGCATTTGTTTGTATTTTACAAACAAGGTTCACAATAATTAATACTTAGGGTAATGAGCAAATTTGGGGGATGAACCAAATTTAAATTGGTGTTATCTAATATTCTTCTTCTAAGTTTTTTTAACTTCAAAAATTTGCTGAACCACATCAGCTATTTGAAAATGATACAGGTGTTCTGTTTTCTTGAATAACTGGTTGGAACAATGTTTGCAATAGGACTTCCATGAAAGCTGCTATTCTCTACCCAGGTTCATTTCAAAAAAGATTCAAAAAGAAAGATACACACACATAGCTGTAAGAAAATGAAATGCAGAATACAATAAATTATAGAATAGTGACATAATTTTAGTAGGAAATATTTAGTATGTCTGTGGTATTGTGCTGTTCAATTAAAGAAAACTACTCTCTTCTTTCCCAAAATGATATCTCTATGTTCAAAAGTTAAGAATGGAGGAGGGGCTGGGGTTGTGGCTTAGTGGCAGAGCACTTCCCTAGCATGTGTGAGGCACTGGGTTCCATTGTCAGCACCACATATAAATAAATAAAATAAAGGTCCATTGACAACTAAACAAATATTAAAAAAAAAAAAAAAGAGTTAAGAATGGTCCTTATTTCAAATAAAACATAGATGTTAAGGATGATGAATCCAAAAGTTCCTTATTCACTGAAGGAGAAACTCTGATTAACCTCATCGGACACTGAATATTAAAGACATTCATAAGAGCACCAGTAAAAGGAATTTTTTACAATTATTTATACTGCTATTATAATAAGAATACCTACATTTCCAACTATAAAATCACTTCTATGATTAGTACTACTGTTTAAATAATCTAATTAAAATCAGAGCTGGGCTACTTCTTCCAAAGGCAATCCAAAACCTGCTGGATTAGTGTCTCTGGTCACTGGGTTCATGTGTCTGCATAGTAATTAAGCTCCCAGGTGATTCCAAAGCTTATGACTGCCTCAGGTTTAGAGAAAACTTTTTCAGACCCTGAGGATTGAAAGAATAAAACTTAAAACTGCTCTTTCAGAACAAGCATTGTGGCCTTATTATCGTACCCTGTCAGAAAACTGCACAAATCAGTTGCACAGAAAGATTGGGCAGTCATGCTTATTTTCATCTACAGGTTGATGATCATTCAGACTGAAGCCTCTGGCTGGGACACTGGTAAATATCTTTTTGGTGTTCAGGAAATTTCTATCCAAGTGATCCTTGAAAGAGTCCTTGGCAACATGCACAGACACATTTATCTCTGCTAAAGGAACCAGGAGGACACTATGATGACCCACATCCGAGAATGAGAAGAACTCGAAAATCTGGGTTTATAAACACATCTGGCCTAAGCTTGCTGACAACTAGAGACATTTGCTCTTCACCACAAATACTTTTTAAATGAAATAACCCATGCAAATGATCACACCTTACATACAATTAACAGTTCCAAAAACAAGGTCAGATTAATAGCCCCAGTTTAATGGCTTGAAAATATCACAATTTCTGGAATCAATCTAGGCAAAATCCTATAACACTTGATGAAATGAACTATTATCATTAATATTCCAAAATATAAATTACAGTATCACTTTCACAAGATTGGAAAGAGTTAAAACGTTGCTAAAACTCAGGGTGACAAGGATGCGGTTAAACTGGGCAAGTTCAGATCCTATGTTGTCATTAAGTATGTTCTTTCGGGATGACTATTTAACAATCTTTAACAAAAGTCTTAAAAATGTGTATAGGTTTTTACCCAGGAATTCCACTTCTAGCAATTTAATCTTGCAAAGATATTCATTACAGCAATAAATGAAAAGCAAGTTGGAAAAAAAAAAAAAGATATTTTTGGTATTTACAGGCTGAATATCCCTTATACAAAATCTTGGGGCTAGAAGTGTTTCCAATTTTAGATTTTTTTTTTTTATTTTGGAATATTTGCATGTAGATAATGGAATATCTTGGGGATAGGATTTAAGTCCAAACATAAAATTCCTGTATGCTTCATACATACCTTATATGCATAACCTAAAGGTAATGTTATACAATAATTTTAGTGCGACTGCCTTTTGACTATAACCAATCATGTGGACTCATACGTTAGCACTTAAAAGGTTTCAGATTCTAGAAACTTTTGAATTTTGGATTTTCAGATGAGAGAGGCTCAACCTATACCTGACAAAATATAATTAGTGTTTATATATGTGTCAACTCTCCCTTATCTATAATCTGATATTCTAAAATTCTAAGAACTGACAAATTTTTTAAAAAATTATTCATTTATGGGAAAACATGACCTGCTGTAAGGCTAACTGCAAATATTATTTATTGAACCAATTATAAATATTAACATTTTGCCATTGAAATATTAATATAATTCATTACAGTACACTACCCAAACCTCAACGGGAATTTTTACAAAGATACAGTATATTTCTAAACTTTCTAAAAATTAAAAAAGATTGTATTAGTTTAGAAATAAATTATCTCAAACAGTTTGTATAAGGGATGGTGAACCTACTTTCATGTGTGTTTAGCTACAGCTCAGAAATTATACATATCACAAAATTCACAGTGGTTTCTCAAATGATGAGACTACAGTGATTTTTACTTTGGTTTTCTATGTTGTCTGAATTTTCTTTTTGCAATTAGTGCATTTATTTTTATATGTCTATAACAGTCAATGTATTTCCATTTGGGGTAAAAAAAAAATCTAGTCCTTATGAAAACACTCAAGTTTCTTAATTTTACATATTATAGCTACATGTCTTATGTCATAGTCAAGAAGTTTTTCTGCCGCATAAGCTTTCCGATGACTCTGCTGATTGGTGACTAAGTTTGTCAGAGTTAAGTCATTTTGTCAATGATAGTAATATAGATCAAGACCCAGTGTCAAGCCAAGAATGCAGTGGTAGCTCAGACCCTCTCCTGGCTCCTAACAAAGATCTCTCTCCATGAGATATGGTCTGAACATGGACACCCAACACTGCCAGATGTTATCACTACATTCACTAACCCAGAGCTGGAAAGAGGACAAGGGGAAATTAAGAAAGGAACAAAGGAAACCTATACTTTTGTGTAGAAAAGTCTGCCCTGACTATAAGTTCAAGGAGGAAATAATTTTGTTGTACATCTTGTCTTTCCACAGGGGTTCCAAGTACCCATAAGCAAAGCACATATCTTATACTTCCTATGGCCTTTATTTACCTAGATGTTAAATGTGTGGATATTAATTGAAAATAAAGAGTAAACTGAAAGAGTATATAGTCAAGAAGCAAAAATTCAATGGATCATTTTAAGAATTAAAGGCCCATGATAATAGCAGGATCATGTGATCATTCTCTAATTAAACTTTGATTCATTCATTCTACAATATTTACCGAACCCAACTGTGAGTCAGGCACTTTGCTAAATCCTGACAAAACAGCAGTGAGCAGAGTAGTTTTGGCTAGGGCCCTCAACGAGTATTCAACTCTGCCTCAAGATAAAGCTGGCTGAGGTGTGGGAAAGACAGTGGAGTGGCCTGGGTAACCACATCTTCTCACAAGGAAATTACATTTGGGTGGATCCTGGACACCAAAGATGTTTATAGAGTCAAGCACAGGAGCTTGCCATTTAAGAATTATGAAGCCTTGCTCTGGTTTTAAAATGTGGCACATTAACT
The DNA here is from genome assembly GCF_902686445.1 of Sciurus carolinensis. Classification (NCBI taxonomy): domain Eukaryota; kingdom Metazoa; phylum Chordata; class Mammalia; order Rodentia; family Sciuridae; genus Sciurus; species Sciurus carolinensis. Next base: position 78,516,746 of record NC_062226.1, read on the forward strand.
TATAAATTGAATGATTTGGGGCATACATTTAAAATGTTTTTCATCTATAAAATTAGAATACTACTACCCACCTCACACTTTCTTGAATATATTAAAGGAAAAACGTGACACTGGTTAGTCCCAGAAGTACTTCTTGCAAACGTTCACATTCTCCCTTTTCCTTCCCTCCCCACTTTCTGTCTTCTTATTAAACTAGCTGCCTCCTCCCTATAAGCAAACACTCTTGAGTCAAGATAACAAGATACCTTGACTGTCAAGGGACAAGTCCTGAACCCTGATCTCAGCATTATAGGCAATCCATCAAGCCTGTTAGGGGCCCCGCCTTCATCTACATTCTAGAAGCTGGGTCCTACAGAGGTCAGACCACTACTTAAAAGAAATCACTGTTGTACCTGATAATGGGAACCTATGTCTCGTGCCTGGGTCATAGTTTTAAACAATCAGCAAATTTTCCTCAGTTACTTTGCACTTTCTAAGAATTCAACAGTCATTTATTTGGTGCACACTTACCATGCTAATGTCACTATCCTAAAATTTTGTATCTGTATTTTCTCATTAAGGCTCACATTGACTATACGAGGTGAAAGGCATTATTATCATCCTCATTTTTCTGATAAGATGGGATAAGGTAGAAAAGTTCAAGTCGCTTGTTTAACATCTGATGGCTGAAATGCTATTGAAATTCAGGTTCTAGGACCTACTCTCTAAAGGTCAGCCCACTGATGGTTTTATATTTCCTCTGCTGGCAGAGTCAGTTATTTCCAAGATGACTCTACTTGTGGAAGCTTCAGCATCGCCTGAGGGCTTGTTAGAAAAGCAGAATCTCAGGCCACCCCAGACCCACTGAAACACAAGTAGGTTTTGTGATGTGTTCATAAAAGCACTGCTACAGAATACAAAAGCGCTGTTCCCAACCTCACATTCAGTTAGGATGACAAAGTTGCCACTAGACGTATATTTACCTTCTGTGCATATTAGAAAAAGGTACCCCATTTACAGATAGGGCATGGCAAAAGATAATGTACAAAGAAAAACTCACCCTTCCTCAGGATACCATTTTCTCCCACAGCTGGGTACAAACTGTACAACCTCTACAGAGGCCATCTACAAGTAGATGATACTGGCCATTTTATTCCAATCCTGCAGGCTTTGACATGAAGAAGTACATACATGCTGACATTGCGATGGGTCAAAATTGGTTGAAATTCCTACAACTTCTGATGACACTGATAATACTAAAATTTCCATGATAATATGAAATACAGGATCAAGGTCAATTACAAGATAATTGAAATCAAAAGTATTTTAACACCCATCCTCTTGCTATTGGCAGCCAGGCAGTAAAATGGCTAAAAAGGGTCAAGAGAGCTAAGATGAGACTGGTGTCTTCAAGAAAGCATAACGGAAGCTGGGCATGGTGGTGCATACCTGTAGTACCAGCTACTTCGGTGGCCAAGGCTGGAGAACTGCTTGAGTCCACTAGTTACTGACCACAATGAGCAGCATAATAAGACCCCATCTCAAAACAACAATGCATGAAAACAATCACCTACATTGGTGAACTCTCTCACCATAGGATCACTGCCTTGAAGGACTTCCTACCACCTTGCAGACGTGATAATGTCTAAGACACTATAAATTCATAATTCAAAACCACAGAAGTATGCACACTAAAAGAAGTAGAAAATCTCTCAATTAATCTAACACTATAGTACATCTCAGCAGTGCGATCAAATTTCTTGACACATCCCAGGAATGCCACCCATCTCAGTTACATTTCATTTTAAGTAATTATAAGACTGTAAGAAAACTGTATAATCAGTTTACAAATTAGTGGTGATAACAACTTAAGCGTATCTTCTTAGCAAGTTCACTTTTAGAAACAAAAAAATTAGGAAAATAACTGTGTTCAAAGAACAAATTTACACTGTAACAGCCAAAATTAACAATCACATTAATGTAACCATTTCTTTGGAAAGGAAAGCACAAGTGACATTAATTTTGAAAGTACATTTCGTTGCTGTGTTCGTATTTGGATAAATATGCATTTACCCCTGAAAATCAGGAGTAAGTAAACAACACACTATTTAAAAGCAGAGTTATGTAGCAGATGAAGGTAATTTGAGTGAAACAATATAGTGAAGACTACAACTTTTTAGAAACAAGATTTTAGGTTTTGATACATGTTATTTAAATGATCAAAACTGTGGCTTTGACAAATACAAAGCAAGCCTTACCCTACATTTCTGCAGTAGCAAGAAGTGTGTCATTGAAATGACTTCTGCAGTAGTGTGAAAATGACAAGGAAAAGTGCTAGCATTCTTTGTATGCTCACTCAATCTTCACTGAGCATTCATTTTTCTTGGTTCCAACAAATATATTCTGACTCACTACTTGAAAATAGATGCATTGTCTTAAAATTAAAGGGAGAAATCATGCATTACTTGGTCTAAAAGAACAAGGAGAGTATTCATCTGATGCTTTGCCAGAAGTTAACAAGAACAGCCAAATGACCAGCTTCACAACTTCCTACTAGAATGTGCTAAACTAAGTTACATGTATTTTAGATGGTGCCTGTTCAGTTCCTGGACATCTTGTGCTCAGGTCAGTCTGAGCAGCTGAGAGTAGTCTTGAGAGAAGTTGCTGAAGCAGAATCCTCTCATATGTTTGGACAAATCAGTACCATTCTTAAGAACTTGACTTTTTTTTTTTTTTTTTTTTTTAAATCAGACATTCTTCTGTTAACTAGCAGACAGGGATACTTGGTAAATAGTAGTTGAATGATTAAATGAAAGAACATCATCTGCATTTAACAATGGATAACACTTTCAATCTTTTCACACAATGCATAACTGAATTCTCATTACACATTATAAAGAAGGCAGGTATTATAATCACCACCATTTTATAGATAAGGAAATTGGAATCACAAGACTGATTGTCTCAATAACACACAGCAATTTTTATTGCAGCAGGAAGGTTTCAAATCAAGTTGTGTGTGACTCAACAACTGTGTTTCTTTGCCACATAGTACATAAAAAGTGCATCACAGTAAATAAACATTTGTTACTTCATTTATTCAACTGAGTAGAACCATGTGTCAAATACTCTGCTAAGTTTAAATAATGAAGACCCAGTCTCTGCTGTCAAGTGCTAATCCTCTTCCTTTCACCCAATTTTAAACAATATGGATTAGCTGAATATGAATTCAGTTATGGATGTGGAAGATGTGGATGAGCTGAAGATAACCTGGGCTACTTTCAGATGAGATGGGGTGTAACACAGATAGGCCCCAAAACACATGCTGAGGAAACATGCAAAGACAGTCATTACATACACAAAATATGGGAAAAAATGCTGATATTCCATCAGTTTTACAGTATACTGTCCAAAGGTCATTGCTGAAGTACAAGATAATTAGACATTAAGTGTGTGCATATATTTGTGTGTAAAGAGTTTTGCCTGTGCTTAATACTCCCACTTACCAAAATAAGCTACTTTCCATTACCTGCTTTACAGATAAATGAATAAAAATTTATATGGATGATTAAAATACAGTAGGTAACAGGGCAAAAATCAGTTTCTTTTGGCTTCTTACCTAACTTTGGTTCTCACATTGATTCACACATAATGGTCTACCTTCCATAATAGGTAGAGATCAGAGATGAAGAAAGAAAATTGTTCAACCTAACTTCCATGGATACTGAAGACAGGAAATATGAAAAAATTTTGGTGCCAAATCTGCCAAATTTGGGAGGTGCAAATCCACCTAAAATGAATTTTAGATCTCAATGTAAAAAGCAAAGCAATAAAGGATTAAGAAGACAACTCAAAAGACTGTCTACATTACCTTAAAGTAGGCAAAGATGACTTAAAAAGACAAAAAGTCCATAAAGGGATTAGTGTAAGTAAGGTAGGTTGGGAGATCCCCACTGCACCAAATCTAGCTCCTACTTTTGTTAAACACAATGTTAGAGCGAGAAAGAACTTCACCCTAATAAATGATGAAGCCCCACAGAAGCTCCATCACCTTTCATAAATGAGGTAACTGATTTTTTACATGTATATTAATCTAGGAAAAATATTAAATACTTGTACTGAGCTATGATATATGCTGAGTAAGAAAACAATTTTTGAGACCTCAAGAAAATAGAAGATGTATATGTTACAGAGAAAGATTAAAATACTTATATTGCCCTAGGAAATCTGCCCCCTAATTAAAGAAACAGTCTTCCTTAAAGGTACCTTCAAGGACAAGGGAATAAATTCAGTTTCCTGTGTAGTTCTGAAGAAGAAAACCAAAGCTGAATGACTTCTATTGCCAAGTATAAGAACTCATTACACAGCACAGTCATTAATAGTGTTTACTACTGACACAAAGATGTACAAAATAGATCAACAGATCAGAATAACAAGTCCAGAAACAAATTCATCATCATCATCATACACACACACACACACACACACACACACACACACACACATTTTTTTAATTTACTTTCACTTTATTTGTGGAAAAAGTGATATTGCATTGCCTTGGATAATATGAATTAATTAGGCATTCATATAGAAAAATTAAAACTAGAACTCTCCTTCATACTATACAATCCATCTAAAATGGATTTTAAATCTCAGTCTAAAAAGCAAAGCAATAAAAAATTAAGAAGAAAACTCAAAATACTATCTGCATTACCTTAAAGTAGGTGGAGATGACTTAAAAAGACAAACAGTACTAATTACAAGAGAGGGAAAATGATAAAGTATATTGTCTTACAATTAAGAACTTTATTTCCACTGGAAGAGCCATTAAGAAAATAAAAAGTAAGCCACAAACTGGGGAATAAATTTTCAATGCTTTTACTCAACAGAGATCCAAACCCTTAATGTACAAAGAACTCCTAAAAAACAGCGAGAGATCAGAAAGCCCAATAGCAAAAAAGGCACAAAGTTAAAACAAACAACACTGTGATACCACTTTCTAGCCTCCATAATTGCTAAAATAAAAAGACTATTTAATTTCAAGTGTTGTAAAGGATGTGGAGTAACTAGAACTCTCAAAGACAGGTAGAAGGACTGTAAATTGGTACATCCTTGAAAATTTTTTGGGAATATCTGTGTACTAAAACTGACCATATACATACCTTCTGACTTAGCAATTTCAAATCCTAGATTCATATTTCAAAAAAACACATGCTTATGTTCACGAAAACACAGGTATAGAAAGGTTCGTATTTGTGTTATTTGTAATTGCCAAAACACCCCAATTTATATTAACAATAGGATATGTAAATAAACTGTTAGTATATTCATAAAATGGAATGTTATACAACTGTATTATGCAATACAGTAGCCACTAGTCAAATGTGAATTTAAATGTAAATTAAGTTAAATAAAAATTCTTTTCCTCACACAAGCAATTCTCCATGAACTCAGTAGCTACTTGTGGCTACTGGCTACTATATTAGGCAGTACAGATAGAAGATATCCTCAAATCCAGAGAAAGTTCTACTAGGTCATTACTATTGTAAAGAAGTGAAAATACATAGATTATAAGTAATAACATGGATGAATTCCACAAACATAATGTTGATTGCAATAAACCAGATACAAAGTAATATCTACCATATGCTTCCATTCATACCAAGCTCAATCACTAACAAAACTAAATGTTATTAGGAGGCAGGATTGTGTAACCCTTTGGAGCCTGAATTATTGGCCAGAATGCAGCATGAAGAGCCTTATGAGGTTTCAGTCAAGCTGATCCAGATCAAGAGATAAGGATGCAAATTTTTCACAAAGGAAAATTTACAAAGGACTTGTACACTTCTCTGGATGTAAGTTGTACTTCAATAAAAATACAAAAATCCTGCTCAGTTTTTGTTTCAGTCTTCCTCTTATGACAATGAACTCAGCTATTCATCTTAGATAAGTATATGGTATGCCTTGGGATTATGGATTAATTTCAGTCAAGAAAAAGGGATTTAGGGCTGGGGATATAGCTCAGTTGGTAGAGTGCTTGCCTTGCAAGCACAAGGCCCTGGGTTCAATCCCCAGCACCACAAAAAAAAAGTGGGGGGGGATTTTAAGAATCTCATATTCGTCTTCTATTTTTATATGACTGTCATTGTTATAAAACAAATTAAGAACTGCAATGGAACAAGAACAGAATGAGAAGAAGAAAATGTGTCTAGGATATATGTGAAAGACATTAAATGAGAAAAGAAAGGAGAGAAAGGGTTTCAAAACCTGATATATTAAAAAAAAAAAAAAAAAAAAAAAAAAAAAAACCTGATATATTTACTGGAGACTCAATGACAATTAAATTCCCAAGAGGAGTCTGGAGAGATAGTAAAGTGGTCAACCAAGCTCAGAAAAAGATGGATGACTCATCATCAAGTTGGCCAGGAAGTGCCTTTAGAATTTAAAAAAAAAAAAAGAAAGAAAATATATCCTTTATAAGCTATTAAAAAAGAAAAATCTCAAAAATTTGTGGAAGCAAAAGTAGCAGGCTATCTATAGTACACAGCAGCCAGAAATGCAATTAAAATCACTGTCACTAGCATCCCTACAAAGGCTGTATCTTTTTTTGAACTCTGAAAACATACATATACACATACAGACATAAATACTGAAATCACTTATGGGATTTAAAAGTAAAGAAAGAAAATTCCTCCAGTGGGCTACAGATCACTGTCAAAACAAATCTGTTATTTATTGTCTGATTGTCTTTTTTTTTTTTAATATTCTAGAATGAACAAAGTTCTAGAAAGGTAAAAGTTTCAAACGATAGATAACACAATAATTTAACTGCAGCTTCATCTGTTTGTTCAAAATATGGAGGAAAAATAGAATTGGAAAGGATTTCAGAGGTTGTAGAGTTCGCTCCTCGCTTCAGTTTAGTCAAATTACTTTTAAATTTTTCACATGTTAAAAATATATTCTATTTTTGAACACATCAGATACGGAGATTTCTCTACCTTCCTTAGTATTCCATTTTAATGACTATCACTCTAAGGAAACTTTTTCTGATATAATTCCTAAGTGTGGTCTTATTATTTAAGTTACATTCTGTTGATTTTATTCTTAACCAAGATGGGAAGTTAATAGTGTTTGTAGTCTCCATTATGACAATTCATCTTATTATAACTCCCAAACTTCTAAAACCATCTACAAGGTATCTTCACATTCATTATCTATCTAACACTTGAAACAACCCTATGATATTTTTGCCCCTTTCTACAAATGGGAAAATTCAGATTGAGAGAGTAAAAAAACTTAGGGAAGAAATGTGACAAGCCCAAGGTTACCCATTCAGTGCTTGGGTTTAAACGCAACTTTATACTTCTTATATAACTGTTACTAAGTCACTACTCCCCTGAATAAGACATTATATTTTAGGACAGGCTTCTATAGAGAATAAAGAATTCATGTGTCATTTTTCTGCTGCTATAAATTTGCCTTTTTTTTTTTTTGCAGTGCAGGTCTGTGATTTGTGCCAGCTATATTCCCCTCATTCTACTAACTGTACCCAGATTTCCCCCTGGGTCTGTCAATCATATTACTTAGCTTTCACCTGTCCAAAGAGCTAGCACAGAATTCAGGCTGGACAACACAAGTACTTTTTCCCAGGAATTTGAATCCTAAGTGACAGAAGACTGAAACTGGTCAGAGTTCATCACATCTCACAGATGAGCTCCCCAGGCACTCTGATTTTAGATGTCTAGTCCTCCTGCTTTTCCTCCGTTACCCTCATGAGCTCATATTACCATAAATTATTTTTCTATTTAAGTTAGGTAGTGTTGGCTTTTGGCTGCATGCAAACAGAGAATTTTCCTAATACAACTATTAAGATGAAAAGATAAAAATATATATCTATTAATTTTGCCTTTATTGTGGGCTTTAATTAGACAAGTGAGAAATATCAAAATGAAATTAGCCTCTTGGCATTTTGTAACCTATGAAAATTCTTTCATGTTGGAAAAAAAAAGAAATTTCTTATTAAATTGATCAAAGATAGGAATCAGTTGGTATGTTCTTCAAAATTGTACTGATTTGCTTTTTTGTTATTGTTGGAAAAATGAAAAATGGCTTCTGAAATCTGCAATTTTTCAAGAAGTAGAGAAAATTCAGAAAGCACAAGGTACTCTCCTGGGACAAGTCCTTCCCTAGAATTGCTCAGGGAGGACAGGAGGTTCAGTACCACTGGTCCTCTGAACATCCCTCTACCCCAAGAGGAAGGCAAACAGGTGTCAGCACTCAAAACTGCTGGCAAGTTAGTCAAAAGTAGCTGCAGTCAAGTTGCTAAATGATCCCAGGTGGTCAGAACTTCCAAGTCTAAAAGGAGAAACTACAGGTTGATTATCCTTTATCCAAAATGGCTGGGATCAGAAATGTTTTGGATTTGGGATTTTGGAATGTTTGCTATATATAATGAGGTATCTTGGGGATAGGACCCAAGTTCAAAAACAAATTTCATTTATGCTTCATATATACATGATACACATAAGATAATGATAATTTAATATAATATTTTGAATAATTTTTTTCACAAAATGAAGATTCATGTTGTGGAATTTTCCATGTGCAGTGTTATGCTGGTTCATAAAGTTTCAGATTTTGGAGCATTTCAGATTTTGGATTTTCAAATTAGGGATACTTGACCTGTAGAACAAAAGATGAAATTTTCTGCTCAACGTTAGCAGGAGGCTAAATTCTCAATAGTTCAACAAATAAAGAAGCATTGTTTTTTGTTTTTTGTTTTTTTCTGAGAACTGGCAAAGACCTATCAATACTTTGACACTGTCATAAATAATAATCTGATTTCACTGTTCACAGAAATTATTTAAGTCACTTCCAAAGGGATGCCAGGATCCACTATCTGGAATAATCTACTCAAAGAACAAAAGCTCCTACAACGTCTCCTGCATACTATGCGGCAGACAATTATAAAACAAGACTGCTTGCTTACTATAAGGTCATTTGCATTCTGAGAAAATAAGGCAGGCACATATGAAATAATTAACAGCAGGCAATGCAGGAAGAATACCAATGGCCAGGTATAGACAAATACTTAATTGTAGTTCAAAACTCTGTGAGTTACTTCCCCATGCTGTAATTCAAGGCAGTTCCTTAGCCATATTAACACAGAGGTAGTATTTCTTGTCCTTTTTATTAAGAACTGGATTCAAAACTAAAGCAAAAAATAACCAGAAGAGCATGTCTGCTATAGGAGGCTATAAAGTAACACTGGAAGCTAGGATAGGAAGCTATAAAGTACCATTGATGGATGGATTCATCCTTTTGGACAGGAAGAAATGAGGAGTAATCTCATGGTCAAATGCCTTCTACCAGATGTATTTTGGGATTGACCAAGTGGCAAACATTCAATCCCTTCTATCATTAGCCATGAATGGTTGCATTCAGAGAAAAGGCAAACTAATATTTAGGAATAAATAAAACCTTGCTCACAGTATGTTCAGAAGTCCTAAAACATAAGCATTCACTCACTTGAGCACAGTCCAAGCAGCTCACCTATGAACATAACTTATTCGGTAAAGAAAGTCCAAGAACAGTATAATGGATACACATTAGGGGGAAAATTAATTTTGATTTTGGTAAAAGTTTGCCACTTATTGCAAATATAAGCTTCCTTCCTGAGTTTGCAATCCCTAGAACCAAGTGAGGTTTACAAAATGGCATGCATTCTATACCACTTGGTATAGAGATTATGATCTGGATTCCTCTTGACCACAGTCACCTTCCCCCAGTCAACCAGCAAGACTCCCAATTATACTTGTGCGAGTCCAAAAAAATTCCAGTATTCTCTGCAGCATTCCCAAAGCTAAAAGTAATTTCACAAACAAGATAGAAATGACATGAGATTTACTCTTAAGGAGCTTAAAATCTAGTCAGGAAAAATAAGATCAACAGCCAAGTCATGATAATTAATACAAGCTGAAGAGCTACTCAAAATATTCCACTACGGGCTATGCTAAAGAGAGGTGAGATTTCTCAACATTGTGAGGTTGAGGGAAGTATAAAAGAACTCCTAGAGGAAGCAGCAGCTGCACTGAGCAGGAAGGAGAAGACATTTCCTTAATAAAGCATTAGCAAAGGCAAGGATGGTCAGACTTGAGGAAGTTAATGAATGAAGCAAAGAGAGAGTGATGCTTTAGAATACATACCTGATGCAGACAAAAATGGGACAATGGTAGAAGTAGTTTATATTATGAATTAAAAGGAATTAGACATGTAAGGAATCTGAAGGTCACTGCACACTGATGCCACAATATTAGACACTGTTAAGTGACCAAGAGACATGGGAAGATTGCACAGGATAATTATGTTATCTGAAAAAATTCCTATTATAACTTTTTATGGTGTCAATTTATAAGTGAACAATATTCAACAGAGTAAAGTCTACTTAATTAGGATTGGCACAAAAAGCTCAAATAACACATGGCAGGAAATACTCTTCCTTGTGTTATATGAACAGGGCATAAATTTCACCCTATCTTCTACATGACCAAGTAATAAATAATCTTCCTATAAACTCTAATATCAGAGCAAGACCCTAAAAGATTCTTTTCAAGCATCTAAAAAAGAAGATTTGTTGGTAAAACTTTGGTCAAGTTTATTAAATTTTAACATGTAAACCAGCAAGAGTGTGTGTGCGTGTGTGTGTGTGTGTGTGTGTGTGTGTGTGTGTAAATAATATACATAACACTCACGGCAACTCGGCCAGAATTCATCATATTATCAACTGACTATTGAGACTGGGAAAGTCACTAGCCTTAAAAAAGAGAGAGAAGAAAAAAGAAAAATTCCTCCAACAGAATTTTCTCACAACCACAAGGAAATAAGCATGCCACTTATTCCAGATTCTACACTGAGGTTTCTAAGGGGCTTACTGTCATTCAGTACCCTGTTCCTGGTCTCATAAAGCTGCCCAGCTCTTTTCACATCTCAGAGTAGAAGCAGGGAGGATTACCTGTGGAGGATTTCTCTGTTACTTGTGGAGACTCTTACTACCAAAGTATCACTTAGATAAGAAACTGCCAGTGAATTTCAAGAAAACATTTGAGAAAAAGAAATATCTGATTTTAAGATCACCTGATTTAGAAGTCTTTGGATTATAACAGAGATGAAGGTACATAGAATTGCCTTGTTTTACCTCCAGACTCATTTTTGTAAGTTCAACCTCAGTTTATCAGTTACATTGGGCATGCCAACGTCTTGCTTGATCATGGAAAAATGGAAATACCTTTATGGGTTTACCAAGAGTACTAAGAGAATGAAAGTTCTTATTTAAGACTCAAAAAGAAGTATGGTACAAATGCAATGTTTTGTCAACAAATAGTGAGGCTTTCTATAAGATCTGCACCTATAAGCTCTAAGCAAAAATAGCACCCATGGAAGATGTATACCATAAGGGGATGTACTGACTAACAGGAAGGGAAGAAAGCAGACTATAAAGACATTTTCCACAAATTCCAAATAGATTTTCCTTTCTTCAGGCTGGGGGCCTCTGTGTGTGCTGTCACAGCCTGGTGGAGTGCCAGTCCCTGCCTAGGAGCTTTCGACAGGGCAACTTCAGTAAAAACTCCAACATGGAGCACCCTCAGATACACCAACCTTCTTTAATATGTAATCTCTATGATAGTTAGAGGGTAAGCAATTACAGCTTATTTGTTTTCACGAAGTGGGGGCAGTTTTCTATTTCAATTAAAAATGTTAGACACTGAAGCGGTTGACTGTTTACTAAAAAGCTAAAAATTTAAATCACTTTATTTCTTTTCATCCTTTCTCAAGAAATTTTATAAGTTTCCATTACTTTAACACAATTGCAGGGAAACATGTTGGAAAGGTATTGGAAGTGACAGATGGGCTCATGTTGAAATAAAATGAAGCCTGTGGCACTACTGAAAGGAAGTCACGAAATTCAAAATTAAACCAGACAGAATGGTCTTCGGCTTGTTTTGTTCTTTTTTCAAGGAAGCACAAACAGTGGGAGGTTGAAGCAAGGCCACCAACTCTTTGAATTCCCACACTTCGACCATTCTGTATGATTCAACTGTCTCCTTAATGCAATGTGCTCCCCTGAATTTTAAACCTCTATATTTATTATCAAACATCCAAACACCAGTCTTTCACTGGCATCACTAAAACCGTTTTTTATAGTATGACTTTAAAAGATTTTTTTTTAAAAGACATTTACAAACAACTCATCACCCATCAAATGTCTCAGGATGAGATGAAACATGTACATTTCAAAAACCCACTGTGCATTCGAGACATGTGAAGAGATCACTCTCACTGCTGCATTTCTGTGGACCACATTGCAACAGTTCCACTGAGGAGTTCCACCTACCTTGTTGTGCTCATACTTGTATGGGATCTTGAGTGTGTCCATAGCTCTGATCATGGCCTGCATGGCTGTGAAGATGTTCTGATACACCAGTTTGGTGAAGCCCCTTTTGTCTTCATCGGAGTACCCTGACCCATGGATGATTCTCATTTGCTTGATAAACGTACTCTTGCCACTCTCTCCTGTTCCTGAAATATAGACAACAGTAGCACATTAGACCACAACACTGTCTCAGTCTCCCTATAACTGAACTAGACACAGTGGCTTGGATATGATATCCCTGAAACACTTGCTAAGAGGAACATCTCACTACAAGTGATAGTACCACTCACAGTGAACTCTTAGTAAAACTGGACAAATCAGAGTCCACTGCAAAGGCAGATGAGCTCAAAAGAGAATAAACAAAATGAAAACCTGCTGCCTCTCTGGAAACCATTATCATGGAATTTTGATAGTGATGTGTAACCATGTATCTTGTAAGAAACTATGACAACAGCATCTTTTAAACATAATAAAAACTTGATAAAGCTCTTTTCCCTGGAGAATATTTGAAATGCTTCCAGGATTCTGGGTTGCTTAGTCAGGATTTGGATATGGAAATGACAATACACTTGTACGAGTGCTATTCAGAGAGAGAAGCGGGAAAGGGCCTGAAATTTCTAGGCTTTTTCTCTAATGTTGAAATGGGATATAAGGAGAACACAATATCCTGGAAAGAACAGGGGTCATGTTTCTAGACAACCAAGTATTCACAGTATTTATTTATATTTCTTTTCTGTTACCAAAAGCCTGAAGGTAATCCCTAACAGAGCCATATTAGAAGAAACAAGGATGAGAAGAGGAAATCATTTCTCTGAGTGCCAATATACTTATTCTACAAAGAATCTAAAACTATCGGTCTAAAAACTTTATTCTTTAAAAACAAGTGGCATTTTTTTCAAACTCCTTTCTCAGTTCCTATTCTCATTCCATTTCAAATTGTCTTGAGATTTCCAAAACAATAAATGTCTTTGCCTTCTCCAAACAATGTGAAGAAAATAAAAATGCCCATTTGGATATATTTACAAATACAGAAGAAGAGAATGAAACACAGGATAACCTTATGACCAAGGGCCTTAGTGCTTTTGCCTCCCTACTAGGTTGGGAAACAATAGACAGGAAGGAAAAGCAGGGAAGGAAGGGAAGGGAGGAAAGGAGAATCAGAAACTAGGAATACAACATCTGTCCTAATTTCTTTTTATTTTTCTGATGGTTGCACTTCATTACTATCTTTATAAACAATCATAAAAATTCAAATAAGTATTACTGTTTTCATCAAAGCACTCTTAAATAACTGCAGATGTCTTGGTGAGCACCAAACCCTCAGATGGTTACACTGAAGGATGATTTCTACCAGTGTCCTCCAGGAGATTCCTTGATAACTTCCCTATGACTTAATAAGGTTACACGGAATTTCTTGAAATATAAATTTAACACTGCAATGTGAATGCTATCTGTCATGGTTTTTTGAGATGGACCTTGCTATGTTGCCCAAACTCCTGAGCTGGAGTGATCCTCCTGACTCAGCCTCCAGAGTACTGGGATTACAGGTACATACTACTAGGACCAGCTTAGCTTATTTTAATAGGATTAGTCTATAAAGAGTAAAAAAACGAATATTTTATAATCCCAGCCATGAATACTGGAATATCACATAAAGTATCTGAAAAGTAGAATCTCTAGTAAAAAGAGAGCTACAAATGATTTCTTATTAATCAACAACTTAAAGAAAAAAACCAGTATCTTTACTCTTCTAAGCAATTAAAAGTATGTAATAAAAAAATTCTAATTGTTCCTTCATTATCACTATCCCAGAGCCAAAGGTTTGATCTGAGGGATCAACTGTAGACATGATCATCAAACCAGAATTTCTGTCAGTTCTTTCCACAACAAAAACAGAAGAGATCTTAATTTGTTAAGTTAATAGTATGAAAAGAAAAAGAAAAAGAACCAGGTAGTAGGACCTTGTTTCTCCTGGGACCACTTGAGGGATTTTTATATACTCACCCCTAAATAAAAATAAAAAATCAAAAACAAGTAGTAGGTGAAGTATAAACTACACTGGCTGATACCTCATTTAAACCATGTCAGGCAATGCTTAACATCTTTTGGACCTAGTTATCAAGTTGCTGGGTGCATATGACAAAATGCAGACTCCAAGGAGGGGCAGAACACAGGACCAATGAATAACTGGGAAGAATTAAGAGGGGGGAAAATAATTTAAACAAATCAACTCTAAGGAAAGATATTTTACTGTTATTAGAAACACCCAAGGTTCTTTTCTCTACCTTCTTTTTTTGCAAACTGCCATAGGAGACTGTTTTTTTTTTGTGCTTTTTTGTTTGTTTGTTTGTTTTTTTGCGGTGCTGGGGAATTGAACCCAGGGCCTTGTGCTTGCGAAGCAAACACTCTACCAACTGAGCTATATCCCCAGGCGAAGATTGGGGTTTTAACTATAGGTTTCAACAACAGCTCTCTTGTCCTTTGCCTTTTGCTTGGTTATAAGAAGAGGTCAACATGGCAAAGTACCTGGGCTATCTGACAGTATAAGACCCCCAGAAAAGGCATTGCCCACAAACTGCCCAGGCAAGTCCAAGCTAACCCACAGAATAGTGAGATGCATAGTGGTTGTTCAGACCCTAAATTTTGTTATTATGAATGGGGCAAAATTGTTGAGAATTAAAGTAGGAAATTTTCTAAGTGTTGGGAGGCACTTGGCTCATAGGTATTTGTGGAATAAAAAAGAACGGGCACTATATTTGTGGAATGAAAAAGATCAGGGACCCACACAGATGGATGGAGATAGAAATTGTGTCATGGAGCTTCCAGGTACCTTAACACATGGGGGTTCCTGCAGGGTGGTACACCAGGAGACCACGTGGAGGCTCCTTGTTCCTTCCCTCATACCTTGCTTTATACAGCTCTTCACTGGGTATTCATTGTACTCCTTGGTAATATTCTTTATAATAATGAAGGAGGAAGTGGGGGAGAAGGAGGAAGAAGAAGAAGAAGATTCCAAGAGAGAGGAGAAAGAGGGATGGCATCCCTCCCATACTCCCTTCCCTCCCTGCAGGAGCACCACAGATGTGTCCCCTTCCAAAGACTACAGCTCCCAACAGGTGGCCTCTCTGAGTTCCTAACTGCTCCCTCTCCTTGCCTGACTCTTCCAGTCTTTACTCCCTATACCTGGTCCATACCCTTGTAAACAACTGCTTTATAAAACTCTAAGAAGTGTTCAGTCACCAAGTTAGAATGTGCCATTGCTTCCTGCTAAAACTCTGACTAGTACAAATACTGAAAAGAAAGCAGATTAATAAAATGAAGGACGGGGAATGGAGAGTACCTTCTTTCACTCCTCTTTCCTTCTCTCTATAAATCTTATTTATAAGGTACTCTCTAGTTCACAAAGTGCATTCTCTTCAATACCTCACTCTCATGACACTCTTCTGAATGCCAACTGTGATGAAGAAACAGGTGTCACCCAGTGAAAAAATGATAAAACCAAAACCAGAATCCAGGGCTGCTAGCTGTTCCCCCAAAGTATTAATAAATACAGTACTGATCAGCCAGAGCACATGCATCTGTGTGCATACATGCACGCATACACACACACACACACACACACACACACACACACACACACCTCCAATACCTACAGTGGCTCATGCCTTTTAAATATTCCCTCCCTTAAAAATGAAACAGAGGGCTGGGGTTGTGGTTCAGTGGTAGAGCACATGCCTAGCATGTGTGAGGCACTGAGTTCAATTCTCAGTACCACATATCAATAAACAAATAAAAAAAGGTCTATCAACATCTAAAGTACATATACATTTAAAAAATCTTTAAATAAAATGAAACAAATTTGTATTCAACTCTAGCAATTTGAAACACACTGACATTTTATCCTCTCAAAACTCTGTAAAACAGTTGTCTTTATCGTTTTTCTACAGAAAAGGTCCTGGACAGATGAGGCCATATGGCTAAGATGCGGCTAGGCAAGGTTGCACCAGGGCTTAAGTTAGCCTTTAGAAGTTCCATCCCAGTCTGACAGGATGTTCAGTCCCACAGCGGCTCCCAATCCAAGTAATTAATTTCTATCCACCATGTAAAAATGGGCTATACCCAACTTTGATCCACTCAACCTAATTTTAAAAGGTACTTCAATTAATGGAGACTCATTTTGAATCTTAGTACCACCTTCCAATGGAACAGCCATCCCTTCCAAGTAAATTTCACTCCCCAGCTTCATGCTCACACTTTGATATTATTACATAAATGCACCAAATTGAAAATGAAGGCAAAACTTCAGGTAAGAGAAAATCTGTGTAATGCAAAGCTACAGGGAGAATGATAAAAGTAGTAAATTAAAGCATTATTCTGTATCAAAATTAAGACCAAAAAAAGTACAGGAACTAAAACACTGAAAGCAACAAACTCAGTTTCTTTGTTCAGTGGAGTTCCATTGTGGAGATAAATTATTTGTAAGAAGTGTGTAAGACTAATTTCATATGGCTTTCCCCTGTTTTTAAAGAATTATACAATATTCTCAGTTTGAGATAGTAAATTATTTAAATAATCTGCTCACAGTATGAAAAAAGTGGAATCACTTAAAAAACACTGTTTTCAAATTACATAAAATGATGTTTTCTAAGGACACATGAAAAATATAAGATGGCTTATAATTTGTTTGCTTCTGAATGAAAGAATGCAGACTTTTCTACTAGCAGATTGCTCCTGAATTCAGTAATGGTTAATGTCTTTTCACAGTACAGGGCAATGAAAAGCACAAATAACTCTGAGCAATCTAAAATAAATACGACTCTGTTCCCAAGACCACTGGCAGAGTAAAATCTAGCACAGAGACCTGATATAAAATGTCCAAGCAAGGGGACAGGCTCTTATTTTTGCTAATTTGGATAAATCAAGTTATTTAATAATTTTAACAAGAAAAGCAACACACCTGAGGGTAAGTCCCACAAAAAACCCGCTCTCTCTTTCAAAGCTCTCCATAAATATAGCTTTTAAAAAATTGTCCCCAAAAAAGTTATTTGTACCTTCAGGCAAATGTTCTGCCATTTTTTATCCCAGCTCACCAAAATAGCCTAAAATGAGACTATTTAATTATCAAAACAAACATTAAGTATAAATTTAACATCCTACAGTGGAGTGCATTACTTTATAAGTTGTTAGAATATACTGCATTATTAGGTACACACACACTTCCATGATTCCACTTTGGGCTTTCTTTGCCACTATCTTTTCAACAAAACAGGATTTCCACATACAAGCGCTGCCACAGATTCATATTTACTCTACGTATCACATTGACATGAAGCATCTCTGTTAACAGTGATTATTTATTCCATTTGCAGGATATAATTGGCTGTTAGGTCTTTCAAAAAAAAAGGCTGTTTTCAGTCAGTCATACAGTATCAGTTTCTTCTTTTTCCTCTAGTGCTTAGAGATTGAACCCACCCTGAATGCTATCTTCTTAATGGTCATGAATCTGCATTTATTCTTGAAAGAAATCATGGACTCCCTGGTTTCTCACATTTAACTGGTTTCTTGAACTATTCTCTTACCAAAAGAGCTCCCAAGGACAATTCCACATATGTACAAGTGCTGCTCAAAATGTCACTACTACTGTCACTGCTCTGAAGAACTCTGGTACCTCATTTCCATACAAGGGCCCTGGAAAACAATCAGACACTAGGAACTCCAAGGGTTCACCTGGTTCGTGCTTTTCATACTACAACAGAGGAAGAAAACAGCTTAGCAGGGTCTTTCACAGGCTGAGGGAGGACCACACCACTTCCACTTTTTGTTTTAGTTCCGAGGAAAAAGAAGAAATGTCAAAACATAGTAACAAAACTGTGGTACTTAAAATTGAACAATGAATATATTCATTTCATCCTGCCAGGGTCTTTCATGACTGTATTTGGAGATGTTGTCAAACCATCAGAAGTCTACAATTGAAGCCCTTAATGAATATGGAGGCTCAGGCCAAATGCCCTGCCCTGCTCTCCAGATTGGCCAGCACCCCAGTAAAGAATGGATAAAAACAAAACCCAAGTCTCACGGAGCTGAATTATAATTCACAAGCAACTGTACCTCAGGTCTGCTGTTTTAGGCCAAGAGTGTGAAATATGGAATCTCGGCACCACCAAAGCTGAACTTGGGCTACTTCCATGTAATCTTGGACAAAGTAGAAACATATTTCAAAGACAAATTTCCTAACCTTGAGTACATAATTACCCCACACCTGCAGAGAATTAATACCACTGAGATAAAAGTAAATTAATAAAGGTCCAACGCAAACCATGTGTTTTCCACATTCCAAGCCATATCCACTTTAAAATACATATATTCTGCCTTCTGCACATTTTGCTCCACTTAAATAGTAAGTCTTCATTTGAAACTATGCAGTTCTGACACCAAAGTCACCAAACCTGTATTCTGAAGGAAAAGGTTGGGGGGCACTTAACCTTTTATCCCCAGCACAGTCTGGTAGAAGGTCCCAAATAGTTTTTAAAAATAAAAATACAGCAGAAAAATTAATGGAGCTTAGTATCACTGACTGTGAGCAGAAATTGAATGGACAGAGAAGCCAGAAGTAACCAGAACTATCAATAATGAATAAACCAGTTAAGTTGTCTTTAAGGAAAAGACAGGCAAAATTTTTGAAAGTATTGGAAGATCACATAGTCCTGGGTATCTCAAAGTGGTTAAATCCTCCTAGGAAAGTTACTTGATAGTCCTTCCAAGATTACTCAAAGGTGGAAGAGCTTTCTAAGTATCCCCATGGTAAACATTTGTGTACTAAAACCCAATTGAATTTGGCTGGAACAACTTTCTGAATGTACTAAAAACCATGAATTTGTACACTTTTAAATGGTTGACTATATGGTGTATGCTTTCTCTCTCTCTCTCTCTCTCTCTCTCTCTCTCTCTCTCTCTCTCTCTCTCTCTCCCCCTCCCTCCCTCCCTTCCTCCCTCTCCCTCCTTCCCTACTTTAACATAGTTTGGAGAAGAACAGAAAAGTGCACATGAAGTTTCATGCTAAAAACTCTAAGGAGGTTACTTTGAGCTGATTTGCTCGACCTTTCCCATATTTCCCACCAGGAGTACATGTTCACTCTCTTCTGTGTCTGGGTGTATTTCAGAGAAACAAAACTAAGAAGCCCTAAACTCACTGATTTTACAAAGGAAGGAAGTGACTCATTAAAGGGTTCTTCTGGTTGATAGTTAATTAGGAAGAAGACAGACCAGAACCATCAAGATCTCCTATCTGTTCAGTTTCCGATCTTGTATCCTCAAATACTAAACATTTTTCCTATTTATGAAAGTTCTAAGTATTTATTATAGAAAACTCTTCTAAATTTTAAACATTTGGAATATTTCTTTTCAGTCTCTTTTTCTGAGTAAATGAATTTTTTCTGATCTTGATTGGAAAAAAAACTGAAACAATATTATATTATTTTTCACTTATTATACTCATAATTATTCCATACTAATTATTCTTTAAAAATGGTTAATAATGATTGGAAGATTATCATAAGGAGGTGTTATGACTTAACAGTTCCCCTCGCATAAAACATTCTGAGTATTTCTAGCTTCCCACGTATATAAATAATGCTCTGATAAACATCCCTAAACAAAAATCTTTAATTCAATCTCTGCTTCCTTAGGACAACATCATAGAAATATCATTAGATCCAAGAATGTCACCTTCTATGATAACTGTCCTACAGTTGTAAGCAGCTAATTCAGACCCTTCTCTTGTTTCTCCTTTGAGAAGGCTACATTTGCTAGACATAGTGGCACTCACCTGTAATCCCAGCAACTCAGGAGACCCAGGCAGGACGATCACAAATTTGAGGCCAGTCTCAGCAACTTAGCTAGAGTCTCACCAACTTAGCTAGATCCTGTCTCAAAAAAATAATTTTTTTTTTAAAGGACTGGGGATGTGGCTCAGTGGTAAAGCACACCTTGGTTCAATCCCCAGCATCACAAAAATTTTTAAAACATATTTTGAGAGACAAAACAAAAAAAAAAACTTACTTTAATTTACATCTTACTTCTGTAAGAAACACATTTCATTCTTTTCTTGCCCATTTGTATTGCATCTATGAACCTGTCTTTATTTAAACAATTATTTAAGGACTTGCTGTTTTTCTTACATTTTTTAACAATTTAGTTTTTAGAATGAAATTAATGCTTGGTTACAAATATTTCCCCAACATCATTTTTTCATTTTGTGCATAAGTTTAGTATTTGTATTGAATTCATTCACCTGTTTTCCTTTTGAATTCTTTCATTTATGTTCTTTAAATATTTCAAACACCTATGTATTTTATGCTAGCTTTCATGGTTTTCTATTTTATACTTATCTATCTACACTTTATTTTGATGTGCAGTGCAATGTTTTGTTTACAAATCAAAAACTTTTTCCCAAAATCATTCTACATTTTAAGATCATATTGTCACAAAAGTATTTCTAAACATAATGGAGAATCTAACTCTAACCAGAAAGTAGTTTATGTGCCCTTATGTATTCCCAACCAATGATCAATAAAACATGCAGACCGTGATAGGTCTTCTAAACTATGTCACCAGCATAGTCATTCTGCTGCCTCCTTGTTGCCTTCCTGATAAAACCAGCAGATCTGCATCTCCATCCCTAAGCATTAGACTCACTGCACATTTATTTAACACTCTCAAAAACAGCAATGAAAATATTCCAGAATGTTAAAGATCCTAATTATCTGCAGATCCGAATCTGCAGTTTGAAATCTGACAGCAAAACCTACACCAATTTCTTTTCCCTTCTTTACAACTTCAAGGATAGACAATACTTGCTTACCACAGATTTTAGTAATCCCAACGTACAACCTTTTTCTTTCCTTGTTAAGGATTTTCACTTAAAGATGAACCTGAGGACTGAGGTTGTGGCTCTGCGGTACAGCACTTGTCTAGCATGTATGAAGCACTGGGTTCGATTCTCAGCACCTCATATAAATAAATAAAATAAAGATCCATTGACAACAACAACAAAATGGACTTGATAGTTTCTCTTTGGCATATCTGAATTGCCCGCATCATCACTCCTGTGCTTTGGGACCATTATTAAATAAAATAAGGTTACCTGAATGGAAGCACTGCAATAGGTCTCATAACCAAGATAGCTAAAAGTAACTAATAAGTTGGTAGCTTATACAGTGTGGATACACCAGACAAAAGGATGGTTCACATTTCAGGCAGGATGGAGGGCAGAGCATCAGATTCCATCGCGCTACTTAGAACAGTGACAATTTAAAACATTAATTGTTTATTTCTGGAATTCCTTCATGTAATACTTTCAGACCATAGCGGACCACGGGTAAATGAAACTACAAAATGTGAAACCACAGATAAGGGAGGGAGGGGGCCTGCTACACCTACTTTACAACTCTGCTGTGAGTTTTCAGTGAGTTAATACAAGTAAAGCAGTGTCTGGCACATAACAGTCAATAAACACTAGCTATGATTTACAATGCAAAATAACTGGAAAAAAAAGAGTATGATAAGGGGCTGGGGGTGGAGACTCCAAAAACTGAGTAATCAAAAGAAATAGCATTTTAATAATTTAAAAAATGCCAGGGTTAGGGATATAGTTCAGTGATGATATGTACTTAACATGCTCTAGTTCAATCCCCAGAACCACAAGAAAATAATAAGACACTTCCAGAAAACAAAACTAACCTCAAAAAGAACAAAAAAAATTTTAATGCAAAAAAGAAAAAAAAAGAAGAAGAGAAAAAGAAAATCTATGGTGAACAAGGTAGGATGGGTAACAGTGCTGAGACCCACTGCACTGGCAACTGAGAAGCGGAATTCAATTTTGTATCTGAGGCAAGTACTTTACTCACCTTACTGTACTGGTCCTGATTCAATTCTTTATTCCCCAAAATAAATGAGATGATGATTCCCAGTATCTCAATACTTTTTTCCCCCCCTGGGGTACTGGGGATGAAACTAAGGGGTACTTTACTACTGAGCTACGTTCCAGCCCTTTTTAATTTTTATTTTTGAGACAGAACTCCACTAAGTTGCTAAGGTTAACCCTAAATTGCTCAGTCTGGCCTCAAACTAGAAATCCTCCTGTGTCAGCCTCCTGAGTCACGAGTTAAGAGGATTACAGGCAAATATCTCATTTTTTTTAAAGCCACAGTGTTTGGAGATATTTAACTTGAACTGCTTATTCATAATTGAAATGGGCGTGTCCTACATGAAAGACAATCTTCCAGGCATCAAGGATACAGCACAGGGCGCTCAACAGATAACCTGCAAACATGAACCAATGATATACCAACTGACAGATGAATAATAGCGTATCTGATGGCAACACAGGATATGCATTTTAAAAATAAAAGAATAATGGAATACTGAGTGGCCTGGTTACTGCTTTAATTTGAGAAACAAGGCAAAGTCTTTCTAAGAAGAGGCACTAATGCTATTGCCTGCATATTCAAGATCCAAACACAAAAAAATCAGAAGGAAACAGCATTGGAGGCAGTGGACCAGCTGACACGGGGGCTGAGGTAGGAACAAGTTTAGTTGACGGGTTAGCAGTACAAGGACACAGTGGCCAAGGCAGGCATGGTGGGTGGTGAGGAAAGAGGTAGGAGGTAAAGTAGGAGTGTTGGCTGCAGAGGCAGGGGCCAAATCACATACAGCACTGCAGTTCAGGACACGAGATCAGATTTTATTCTAAGCACACTACACAGCTGTGGAGAGTTTTAACCAGAGAAATGGTTTGATATATGGTAAGAAAATAATGTGTTGTAAGGACAAGTTATTAGGGTATTCCAGTAATCCAAACAAAAAACAATGGTAATTTATACCAAGATGGCAGGAAGACGGAGAAAAGTGACATATTTTAGATAAGAGATAGATAAGACATGAATGGTAAGAGGAGGAAGTGAAATAAGAACACCTACATTTCTGACCTGCGTAGCTATATTCTTAGAGAAGCCTAAAGAAGAAAGGGTTTGGGGAAAGAGTACATTCGACTTGAATGTGGATTCATTTCAACTGAAACCACTTTTTGTATACCCATAGGTTTTGCTGCACTGATGTGGAGGACACTAGTGACACAGAGGACGTGATTTATGTCCCACATTCTCAAACAAAGGCAAGGACACAGCCATGACTGAGCTCCTTATGCCAATGGATGAGTCAGAGCAGACTGCAAAGCCGGGTTATAATTTTACTTCCTATGAGATAAATCTGCTTAGCTAAAGAAAACATAAAAGGTTTGGGTCTTTAAGTTATGCGTACAGATATTTTTTTATAAAGTAGCACCACTGCTATATAGGTACTTCATAAAAATCTGGGATGTTCATGGAATATATTTGGAATGCATGAAGATATCATAGAAATATCAAGTCAGAACAACATTCTAAGAAATGGGAACCCTTCAGACTAAATATCCACCCACATAATTTAACATTGATTTTTTGGGGGGGTTGGGCAATAAAAAATGTGAATGCACACAATCCACATTTTTAGGGCACACAAACATAAACTGCATACTATAAAAGTGCAGTGGGTGGGAAACAAAGAGATGCACTTTAGAAAAGGACAGTGCAATTCTCATTAAACCTGGAAATACTTTGAGGAAGTAGGAGAGAATGGCTCACATGATCCTCCCTAAAGGAGAGCAACAGATTAAAATTCACAGTAGAGGAAAAGGCTCAAGATGGGTCAGAACTGTGTCGTCCACTTCGCTTCACATTCACCAGAAGATAACTACAGGCAGGGGTGTGGCATGGAAAGAGCAGCATCTAAAGTAAGACCCCACCCCCAGTCCTGGAGACCAGGACCTCCATACAAACACTTGGCCTCTGAGAGCTAATGGTGAGCACACAGGCCATGATAACCTCAAGGGTTCCCTCCAGCTTTCAGATTTTATGACTGTTTTCCTTCTCTGTATGATGTTGTACAGTCTTTTAAGAAAAAAAAAAAAAAAACAGTTCTATTTCTCAAGAGATAAGAAAAATTTCATATTGAAAAATCATTTACCATATATTTAAATATTAACTCGAAACGACTTAAAACTACAATAGTCATCAGTCAGGGTTAATATGTCAAGATTTTTTTTTTTCTTTTACTCACATGGCTCTTCACTTTGAGCCTGTAAAAATAATTATTTTTTGAGGTAGGGAAATTTAAGTTACTACAGGGAACAAGCCAAATACTGCTCTAATTTAGATAAGCAACAATCTAGAATGTCTCACAAAATAAACAGGTTTTTAGATTGCAGAATATGGTTGTTTTTTTTTTTTTTTTAAGCGAATACTGTCCTGATAACGTCAAATAGTGACACTGGGAATACTAAGAAGGACTTGTGTATGTTCCCCAGCTGCCTCGTAGACATAAAATTAATAAAGGATCTGGAAGATAGGACAGTGTTATGGAAAACAAGAGCTATTAAATCTACTCCTATAGTGTTACTTACCTAACAGGGACTTTGAGAAGTCCACTGTTCATGTAGTTTCTAAGATTTAGTTAAAATGAAAACTAAAATTACAGAAATGTTTCCTTTTACATAAAAAGCACATAAAGGAAACATACACATACATACACACACTCCAAAACTATGCATTGTTCATATCTTAAAATTCTCACTTGAGGGAAATGTTGATGTTCATCAAAAATCATAGTACCTGCTGGGGGGGCGGGGGGGTCTCATGATTAGCATTAATACCACCCAGCAAGGACTTTTGAAACTAATCATTTCCAAAAGGCTAATTTAGGAAGATCCAATAACTATGCCATGGAGAGATACATTAGGAAATCATTTGGGTTCTCACTTCCCTGGAAGCATAAAACAAAAATAATTTTTAAAATTCAGCTTTTTAAAAAAGCTGGAACACTGACCATTGCAAGGAGGAGGAAAGGGTCCCTTTGTAGTAGATATTGGTGAACTTTTAAACGCCTCTGTTATTTTAGATTTGAATTACTCCAAAGCAATCCAATGATACTTCTTGTACATTCACATGTACCATCCAAAGAGAGAGGGGCAACATCTGGCACCACCAATTGATGTCAAGACAATTTCTCCAAGCCAGTTAAAAGAGTTACCCTGTGGTTTGTTTCATTAATTTAAATTCTGTTCTAAAATTTATTTAGCCTGATGGCCATATGTTTCTCCAGCACTCTAGCCAGGGACAGTAAGTCATTCAACAGAATGATAATGGAGCAGGGCCTTCACCATTCAATTTTTCCAGAAATCGCAATGGTCAAGAAAGAACTGCCTTTCTCCTAACTCTTAAGTAAACTGCACATGGAAATATGCCTTCTGGGTGGAGAGGGGGCAGGCACTGCTAAGAAGGATCACACCTAGAAATTTACAGTCTACAGGGACAGAACAAGAAAGGACAGACTTGAAGCCAGATTTGCTCCTTAAGGAAATAAAATTAAAGAAAGTACATCCGGTACATTTCATTAACATTTAGTTAAGGTTTGTACATATGAAAACTTCTTACCATTTGACTGATAAAAAGGGAAGTGAAACCAATTACCTCCTTAGTTTAAACTGAGCTTCTCTTTGTCTAAGACCAATCAAACTGATTCACAAAGCAAAATTCTAGAGTTAAAGAAGATGCATCAAAACCCAAGATAATGTATAGCTCTTGAACAGATCTACAAATGCTGATACAAATTATGATAGTATAACAAATTAAGATTGTATATACGTGTGTCATTTTTTAAAATAAACTCACCTAATATACTAATAAAACATTTGAAGCTGTGTGACAAAAGTGGTCTGAGTTTAAAAACAAAAACAGAAAACAGAAACTAATCATTTTGTATGCAACCTTGTCCCTGAAATATTTCATCACAGAAAAGGTAGAAATGTATGAAGGCACAAAATGAAAGAAGGGCATCACACAGACTGTGATTACTTAACTGAACCATAATGAAATTGACAGAAATTTTTTAAAATGAATGCAAAATATTTAAATGAATTTAAAAAGAAAAGGAAATATTGAATCACTAGGTATTGCTAAGTGGAGTGATATTTCCTGACATTTGTAAAATCTCTCTCACACAGAGTTGCATCAGGACCTCAAAAACCAAAAAGCTAAAGCCTAATGCTGACACTAGAATAATGAATGACTGGCTTATGCTGTTGCCTACCTGCAGCTTTCCCAAGGACCTTCCCCATCAATTGTCTTTCAAAGGCTATGAGTTTACCACATTTTAAATGGGATGACTATACAACAGTCTACATCTTCCACAAACAAGTGTTGAACACAGAGGTGAAGAAATTTCTCCTGATCATGTATTCTTAAAAATATTACTGCTGAGGTAGATCAGGAGTTACTTATATTGTTCTATAACAGATACACAGGAATTTTATAAAGCATGGGTATAATGAACTTTCTTCTGTTTATTCAGATGGAACTCACATACCCTACAACTCACCCATTTAAAGCATACAACTCAAAGGGATTTAGTGTATTCACAAATATGTGCTACCATGACCACAATTTTAGAACATTTTCATCTTAGCAATAAAACCACTAATTAACTATCAAACAGTTAACCAAAATAATCAGATAACTCAGTCAGATAAGCTTACTAGTAAATGCACTCCCTCTCCCCTTGATTTTAAACTATATATTTACATGTAGGTTTTGGTGTAGTCGCTTTGTTCTTTTCCCACTTAACACATGCCAGAGTTTGGATGTAATTCAACAGTCTATGAGGCACAATTGAAAATTTCTGAGCAGGAGTGAACTTCACCATAGGAGTCTGTTGGGAAAATCAGAAGCATGGCATGAATGGATAGTTCCATTTTACAAGTAAGACCCAGAACAAAGAGTCAGGGCCAAAGAAAGCTTTTGCAAAGGTCCAGGCAGGAGGTACAAGCCTGAAGTTGTGTGGTGAACACAGGAAAAAAGAAAGGACTTAACAATTAAGACAGAACAGGCAGGCGGTGGTTGTGGGAAAGTGGGAGGAAGAGGAATGTAAGAGTACATCAGGACTCCAATCTGAAAGGGTGGGAAAATGGTAGAACCTGTAGCCCCATCAGGGGATCCAGAAAGAAAACCTGGTGGAAGGGTGAAGCTGAACCACTTTTCAGGTGCTGCATTGGCAAATGCACTCCTTTGCAGGATGTAGAAGCTAGAAACATGATTTTGGAAATCTTCCTCCTAAGGATATGGAAGAGGAATGCTGCTAACTAAGGATGCTCAAATAAATGTTCAAGGCAGGGGTTAAAAACATACTGGACACTGGTTGATGCAAAGTTTTGAATGTAATGGAAGGAGCAGTAGGAATCAGATAGATAGAACTGACATGGTCCACTGCCCCTCTGCATAGAAATGGGTACATTAAGGAAGAGAGGGCAGCCTGGAGGGGTCCTGGGTATCAGGGCCTGCCCAGGTTGCCCTGAGAGAGACAAGAGTACAAATCAAGTCATTCCTGCCTTCCAGAATCACTTACCTCTTTCCTGCTATTCCCCCATATTAGTTGAGCCACTACACATTCCAAGTACTATAAAGGTAGGATGAGAAAGGATCTAGAAATGCTGAATAAATATACACATTAAGGTCTTTTATGGCAACAGCTATTGTACTCCACCAGAGAACAGCTGCTGGACCAGAAGTAAATTTCCAAATTCTGTTAATGCCTGCAACAGCTAGGCATGAGCCATGTGCCCTCAGTTTGAGCAAAAAATTGTAATCCTGGAGCACAAAGAACTGAATGTATTTCAGTTCACCTTATTGAAAGCCATTTATTTTTACTGAAGTTCTTTAGACTTTGGAAGAATACAATTGGTGTCCTAAACTACTGCTAAGTGTGAAGTCTTGTGATTTTACCACTTTGGAACAACATAAAGCTTAAGTAATTCCAAAACACTAAAAAAAAAAAAAAAAAAAAAAAAAAAAAAATCCTCCCTTTCCTCTCCTAATTCATCCCCAGAAACCAATAAAATAAATCACAAATCATTAGCCATAAGAGAGAATCAATTTGGGAGAAAAAGCATTATAGAACTTTAATTTCAACCTATTTTTTAGGCTGACATTATTCTGTCCAACAAAAATGATTAAGTCTTCAGAATCAAATATGTAATGCCACAAGAAGAATATTTTATAGTACTGTGTTGGGTATTTCAAGACATGGTTACAGAACTCCTTCACCCAGTGAGAATACAAAACCATGTGGAAAGCAATGATTCCCCCAGATCCCCACATGAATTTTTAAAAAAACTAAATCAAAGAAGTAATTCTGATTGGATTACTTAATGCATATAATGTCCTGATAGTTAAGGATCAGGATGACCATATAATTTATCATCCCTAATGGGTAACTTTTGAGAATAAAGGGGTACTATTAAAAATTATGCTAGGATGCTTGGCAAACTGGGACACACACATGATTGTTGTATTAATGGTATCCTGACATTAAAGAGGGTTAGAACGGAACATTTCAGAAGCTTAAGAAAAACTGCAGAGGTGAACAACATGGAATACAGAATAAAAATGATTATCAGCCCTAGTTCACAACCCTCATATCACTTAGGGTGAATACTACGGAGGAAGAGTGGGCAAGGTAACATTCCCACTGAAGTGGCATACAATGAGCAGACCCTAGACCAGAGCCTCACTGTCTTACAATAAAGAAAAAGGAAGGAAAAGTGTTCAAAGCACATAGTTTATTCTCCTTTTTAGGAAATACCTTATTATGTCATCATAAAAGAAAATGAGAAGCCTAGTCTGATGCTGGAAGACTAATCAGTTCATCTTATAAAAGTATTAAAAGTAAGATAGGTCCACAGAAACAGGAGACCACATAAACTTATTTTTGTGTCAGTTCTTGCTAAAGAAGAAACTCTATAAAGTGTATGAAGTCTCATAACAAACAATATTTGAGAAAGACTGTGGAGAGTTAACAGTGAGATATATAAAAAGTATGTGAAAATCAGATTTTCAAAAAGGAAACTCTCCCAATAAGAAAACAGGCAATCTGGAAAAAATAATAATAAGCAATTAAAATATAACAGCTCACTGGCATCAAAAGAACTATGAATTCAAATGGCAATGACATAATTTTTTTACTTATTAAATTGACAATCGTGTTTATAAGTGATCATATTCAGGATTCTGAAATCTAGGAGAAAAATAGCATTCTATATACCAATGGAAGAAATGCAAATAACTACATTTCTTTTCAGGGAAATTCAGCAATAGCTATCATGTGTTAAAATACTGCATACATTCTTGCCCCAGGGCACTGTGGTGCATGCCTATAATCCAAGCACCTTGAGAGGCTGAGGCAGGAGAATTGTCAAGTTCAAAGCCAGCCTCAGCAACTTAGCAAGGCGTTCAGCAACTTAGCAAGGTCCTCAGCAACTCAGCAAGACCCTGTCTCAAAATTTAAAAAAAAAAAAAAAAAATTAAGTGCTGGGGATGTGTCTCAGTGGTTGAGCATCCCAGTACAAAAATAAACAAGTAAATAAATAAAATTAAAATTTGAACATTTAACAATTGGGAGTGTTAAAAACAAAATGGTGGCCTATCCATATAAAGGGAAGTCCTGCAGCCATGAAAAATGTTATTTTATTACATTTAATTAAATATGAAAATGTATGTGATATATTGCCAAATGAAAAGAATGGATTATAAATCCTCATGCAAATATCACACCTGCTCTTGAAAATGTGTAGACACACACCATTTCACATAAAAAGGCAGGACAGAAAGATTAATAATGAAGTATCAAAATGGGTTATCTCTTTTTTCCCGATTGCTAACTCATATTCTCCCAATTTAACAAACGGAAGAGGCATTACATTATAAAATGAAAAAAGTTGTTAAAAAGAAATTTTAAAATGCACATTCCACCTCCTTCCAGGAGGTATACTATAGGTGGTAAGAAAACTGAAAGATCATGGTCTTTGAGTGAGAAGACATCAAAAATAAGGTGGTTTAGAGCCCTATTTGGACTTCCTCAAGACTACAGTCTTGTAAAGATAAAAATGAGATAAAATACATAAGAAAAATCTCAAAGGGTGGTCAAGAATTCTACAAAGGAATGATTGTACTAGTGAGTCATACTTAAGATAACCTGCCATTAGCAGAATGTGTTTGGGATTGTTTTTCTTACTAATTCTGCAGTGATCCATGACCCTACTTTATGAGCACCATGATGCATTTTCAAATGGTTGGCTAAACAGACCATTAAATGAACTAGCATGCTGGATTAAAACCAAAGGCCTTGTATTATCAGTTTCTGTTCTAATCAAAGAAAAAGAAAGTAATAATACTAAGGCATTTCCAAAAGTTTTCCTGAGAAAACCCACCAAAATGTAGAGAATGAATAAATTCCCACTAAACATTCTTCTAATAGTCCTTGACCTCAGGACATTGAATACCACAGATTCAAAGAAAAGAGGTTAATCAAAATTTACTTTACCTACCCACACCTCAATCCATGCATATAAAGCTTTCAAAACACAAATACTTGGAAAGAAACTAATCAAAATGTGATCAATAGCTGTGTCTGAGTTGCAAGAATACAGATAATGTTATTTTTTTCTTTATATTTTACAGATTTCTAGTGAGCACTTACTAAATTCTAAGCAATCTTAACAAATCCCAGAAATCTGTTGCACTTGGACCCAGTTACTAACCAGCTGGTTATGTGACTATGAATGATTCAATTTACCTATCTGGGTTTCAGTTTGTTCAGTTTCTTCTTATCAATGAAAGAACTGGAACACATGATTAGTGACTAAAGACAGAGAATGTGTCTAGCTCAACAGTAAGTAATACTTTACGACCAGTGACTTCTTAATAGGTAGGAACAGTATGTCTGACTAAAACATTATTTACAGAAGTTCTACCAGTTCCAGTTAGTACATGATGACAAAAAACTCAAATGGCATGTATTTGGCACTGCAGAACCCATTTCTGACTTCAAAAGCTCTCAAGTCAACATGGGTTTGAAGATTATTTCAAACCACACAACCCAGGGAAGGGTTTCAAATATGAGTTTTGGCTCATAGCCAAATTTGAGACTTGAGATCACTTTAAAGAAAAACCAGGAACCACACAAGAAATCTAGAGATGCTAACTATAGTGTATACTGTCATATGTTCCATGTGTGTTGAGAAAAGAAAAAATATAATATACTGTATTGATATATGATATGATATGATATGATATGATATGATATATGATATGATATGATATAGTGGGCCATGAACACTAGGAATGTTAGCCCCTTCCTGCTATTAAAATATCTAACTTTGAGCAGTCACAAAAAATAAGGGGTTGGGATTGTAACTTGGTGGTAGAGCACTTGCCTACCATGTATGGCATAATTCCCTCATATACGCAATGAGTCAGACTCAATAAACTCCACAGTGTCTTCTCTGTCTATAATGATATGAATCTCTACTAGGCATGTTCATACAAGGCGGTTACCCTTAATTAAAATAGGAAACAAAATACAGTGCCTTTATCATAGAAATGATTCATTTCTTAATTTTAAAATGTCCCATATCATATCAGACAACTACCAGAAAAAGAATCTGGAAGAACACTGAATAGTGAGAGACTATGTTCATCATCTATTAAAGGAAAAAACAAGCAGACAGTATGAACTTCAAATAATACCTGTTCAAAATCAACTGATCCATATAGAATACTATGCATCAAAATCTACAATGACAGTATTTACTAATTATTCTAATAAGGCTCATAAATATTCGGTCCTACCAGGTCATCTGACTCCATTATTCAGAGGTCATACGGCACTAACAGAAGAAGTTTCAGGAAGCTGTATATACATGCAGGTTGCCACCCAACCCACTCTTCTAAGACACCCAATTATCCACATGCCATCAGGCTACCTCAACTCACCTACCCTCTTTAGACCAGTCACTAAACTGCTTCTGTCCCCTTTTCCTCTATATTTACATTCCACAACT
The DNA here is from genome assembly GCF_902686445.1 of Sciurus carolinensis. Classification (NCBI taxonomy): domain Eukaryota; kingdom Metazoa; phylum Chordata; class Mammalia; order Rodentia; family Sciuridae; genus Sciurus; species Sciurus carolinensis. Next base: position 78,549,139 of record NC_062226.1, read on the forward strand.
CATCTTCTGAGGCACCTTACAGTCAGGCCAACGAGAAAGATGTTTAAAAGCTAATGGAGCTTTATGGGGCCCTTCATATAGCACTTGTCAATCAATTGCCAGCTCTTCTGCAGATAAACTGCTCCTGGGTTACTCATTACAATGCAAAGAGAATCTGGTCTGCTATTCTGATATCAACTTAGCCAATCCTGTAAAATGCAAACATAAAATGACACCCTGCCTTTTTAAAGCAGTTATGATTCCATGATTATCTTCTTGTGAGGGGTGTGATGAGAATACCTGAATAATTCAGGTATTCAAAATCAAAATGCTTTTTTTTTTTTTTTTTTTTTGGTGCTGGGGATCAAACCCAGGGCTTTGTGTTTGCAAGGCAAGTACTCTACCGACTGAGCTATCTCCTCAGCCCCCAAAATGCTTTTTTTAAGTGCCCAGTTCCTGCAAGATCATAATTCAGAATATGGGAGAGAAAGCAGCTCTGCTTGGGTAGAATTTTCTATCTCAGAATGTGGAGGGTCTCAGCCCACCAACGACAATTCTGCAAGACAGCTGGGGAAGGACAAGGTCTATCTGTCAGCTTTCCAGTTCCTTCTGTCTTCACAGTTGGGACTTCCTTATTTGTTTGAAGTTTTGTAAATTCCCAGAATATCAGGCACACGCATACTCAAATATAAGTACAAAAACACACGCAAAGCCAAATATAAATTGGTTCTGGGGCTATTAATTAAGGACCATTCATAAGATAACGTCGATTTTCTATTACATGTTTAATGTAGCACCTTTACAAAAGAGATAACATTTTAATGAGAACTTATTTGTCAGCTTTGAAAACTTAGCACTATGAAGTAGTTGTAAGCTTGTTTTACTCAAAAAGTAAGAAAATAAGCATTAAGCAGAAAACAGATTTTCTTGAATTCCACACTGCTTTTTTTTTTTTTTAACCACTAAACTAAATAAATTTACTGTCGTGGGTTGTGTTTATCTGGGTTATGACTACATGCAAAACCTAGGTCAAATTTGCCCTCCATATTTCATGCATGTGACTTTTCAAGAAAATGAATTTATTAGGAAGATAGAAATTTGGATAATGCTTTAAAATGCTTAATTACCTAGGTTAGAGGTAAGCCGCATACTAGGGAATAAAAAATAAATCCTCTTAGGGGAAAAAAAATGGTTGCCCTAATTATACACGGATGATCTAATTAAACTGTCATTCAAAATTCAGTAAAGTTATTAATAAATTTTAAATGAAGAAAATGAACAATATAGTTAAGTTTACAGGAGTACTAAACCTCTTAAACAAAGATAGTCAAGAATTGCTGGTGAAATTTCCTTACGAAAATGAACTTTAGACCTCATTCAAGAAAATCCTGAAGGCTCATCCTGAACCTACCTCCTTCTCGTTTATAAAGGAGGAAACTGGGGTCTAGTGATGTTACTGTATTGCCCAAGTTTACATCCTCTAACTAATTTTCCCACCACTTACACAGTTACCACATATCCTGAGTTGTGTATGCTTCTCATTCCAAACAGAAAATGCCTTGCTGCTTTCCCTGGAGGAAGGAGGCTTAAGACTCATTCCTAGAGCATTTCATAGGACCAAGGTACAGAAGGAAAGTTAACTGCTGCAAAATAGGAAAAAGAAAGCTAACTAATGCAAGGAGAGAGGACTAAGTCCTGAGGTGGGGCATAACTAATTAATGAGTAATCCCCACCTTCCAGTTGATGTTACAAGACAGAAGTAGCAGAAACTAAAGAAAAAAACATCTTCATGAAGCCTGATGTGTTTAGAAAAACAGAGGTCCTAGTAATTTCAAGATGAAAAAATATCCTTACAAGTAATCTACCTTGGAAAAAGAAACTTTTCACTTGAACTAAGATAGTATCACACCATCAACCAAAGTTGCAGAGTAAACGCCACCCAATGTTAGGGAAGAATTGAGAATACAGAGAACCAACTTCTTTCCCAGTGCTCTCTAGGAATCCTGCATTTTCTTCTTAAGCTTTTACATTTCAAGAAGACCCCAAAACACTAGGTAACCCCATCAAAAACAGGTCATGTATGGCTGGGGCTGTAGCTCAGTGGCAGAGCACTTGCCTAGCATGTATGAGACACTGGGTTCGATCCTTAGCACCACATCAAAAAAACAAAAACAAAATAAAGGTCTCTGTCCTTCTACAACTACCAAAAAAAAAAAAAAAAAAAGTCATGTTATAGCCCTGGTGCATACCTGAACACAGCAGACCTGTGACTGAAGTCAAGCCATGTGAGCCCAAGAGCTGCACTGTGGACTGCTAGAAAACCTCTCTTGAAATACACAATTCCCAAAAAAACAAAACAAAAATAAATCAATAAAACCTATCCTGGAAGGACTGTATAGAGGGAAAAGAGGGGTGGGAGGGGTGGGGGGAAGGGAAAAAAAAATAAACATCATTGCCCTATGTAAACGTATGATTACACAAATGGTATGCCTTGACTCTATGTACAAATAGAGAAACAACATGTATCCCATTTGTATACAATTAAAAAAAATAAATAAATATTAAAAAAAAAACCTATCCTGTTCTGTATTGGTGTTAACTGTGCTTTTTGTTTTACAAAACATTTTTATGATAACTGTTCAAGTAATTGTTAATAGATGCCTGGTCCCAGGGTTAAGCAATTGTTAAATGCCTGGTTTTAAAGCCCACGGTCTCAGTCACACAGATATGTAGCTCTGGGCAACCTATCTTACCTCCACCACCAGTGTCACTCCCTTACCTCATCTGCAAAATGAAGATGATGCAAAGTTTGTTTGCAGATAAAATGTACCTACAGTCCTCAGCAGAGTACCTGCCCAGTAGTAAAATTCTGTAACTCTTACTATGATAAATAAAGTCACTCACAATGCAGCCTTATTTGCCCTCTCTCTGCCACAACTCTCCAGAAACAAGTCAAACTCTTTTAGTACTCTAGACTTTTAACTTCCTATTTCCTCCCCCCCACCCCCACCCACCATATATTCTTCTCCGCCTGGCAAAGCCTTCCTCATTCTTGTTCTTTTAAGTTACTCAACTCCCCTGAGGTTCTTTGGCTACTCCTTCTATGTTTATTATGTGGTTATATTTGAATTATAATTACTTATGTAACAAGAAAGACATTTATTTACAAATGGGGAGAGGAGCCAGGAGGAGATTGTCAAGGCTATTTCCACAAGGAGATAAGCAGTGGGCCATGTGCTGGGCTGCACTTTCCAGAGTCACAGCTCTTGGGGCGGATTCCTACCTGAAAAGAGAAGAGGTAACAAGATGCAAAGAAGTCATGAATACACAGCTGTGACTCTGCCCTGCGCCAGAGAAAAGCCATGCCTTCTCTAAAGTTAATAAACTTCACAAACGCCAAATGGGAGTGGTTTTGGGTGTTCATGTGTGTGTGTGTGTAGATGCATGCAAGGAACAAGAGACCAAAGTGTATGACATGAGGAAGTCTGGGAGAGAATCCAAAATGTCTAAAAATTCCATTGGTGTTCTGCCTGTGAACTTAAATGTCAGAAGGACAGTTGTGACCAAGATATGCATTGTATAGGCTACAACTGTTTGATGACCACAACACTAGGATCTTCTCAGGACTGAGATAATGATGGTAAAGCAGAATTGTTCAGAGCATTGTTCCTCAAACTTAACTGTGCATTGCAATCGCCTGGGAATATTACTAAAATGCCCATCCTGATTCTGCAGTTCTTGGGTAGAGCCTGAGACTGCACCAACTGTCAGGTGATGCCAACACTGTGGGGACCATAGAAAGAGCAAGGACTCAGAACACAGGTGTCACAGCCAGATGGCCTGTGCTCACAGCCTAGCTCTGCTACTCAATACCTGTGTGACCTTGAGCAACTTACTTAAATTTTCTGGGCCTCTTTTTCCCCCAGCTGGGAGGCAGGCGGGGGAGGAAATAAGTGTAACTGCTTTGTACATGGTTATTAAAGATTTAATAAGTGAACACAGGGCTGGGGAGATAGCTCAGTTGGTAGAGTGCTTGCCTTGCAAGCTCAAGGCCCTGGGTTCAATCCTCAGCACCGCAAAAAAAAAAAAAAAAAAAAAATGAACATATGTAACAGTGCCTAGAAAACATCTGGCATGAGAAAACATTAGATATCAGCTATTGTTATTAATATACATTGCTGAATTCCTTCTGTACTTATCATAACATTCAAAGGCATAAATTAATGGCTTTGAAAAAAATAAGACTGAATAAATTAACATATTTATCATAGTATGAACAATAAACAAAATGATATCTACATTAAAATCCTTGGAGAACCTCAGTGTAATAATACAGAGACAGTATTTAAACTAGTCATTTTAAACTGATAAGGAGTTACAACCAAATCTTCTGCCCATCGGCTTCAGCCCACTCTAGTACTAGTTCGGGTCCCACAGATTTAAGAATTTGCACAGGGTCCAAAGAAGTGTACTGAGAATAGCAAAGAGAATGAGGACCACACTTTATTTATTGAGAATCCATTACAAGTCAGACCTATAATGTGTAATTTATTCTTATAGAAACCTTTTGTGGAAAAAAAAATTGTTTTTCCCATTTTGCAGTCTAGCAGGACTTCTTAGTATTGTTTGGAGATTCGCTATCCATCTGACAACTGACCCTGAAGCCTCAGAACATAGACCCAACTGCACAGCACCCAATCAAGAACCTACAGCTCCATCTGAGACACCTGCCCTGGTGCTCTCAATGTGGGATGCAAATTGGAAATCAAAGTCTGTTCTTCTACTCATGACATCTTGTTACAGGATAGCACACCTCTCCCAAATGACTGTGGCCTCTTTCAGGTGCCCAGAGTATCCCCAAGAGGATCTCACATACACTTCAGACCCTGTGTTTTTAATCAATTCCTCCACATTTCCTGAAGCAGTCATACTCTCGTGATAACAGACACACAGAAAATGCATGTTACTAAAACAGGAAACAAGGACACTGTTGCTGGACGGTTAAATAGCTTGACTGAACCCACCGAAATACATAGTGGCAGAGCTGGTATTTGAACCCAGGCCTACATAACTCTACGACCCAGGTGGAGGGCCACCAAGTCATCCAGCAACAGCCACAGCCCTTAACACTGAAAGCCAAGAGAGCTCTGCCCCAGCTTGGAGGTGAAAGTTCCAGGATGGGGCTTTAGTCCCTAGGAGCAGAAATAATAAACAGCATGGCAGGGCTACAGGGTTCAGAGGTCACTGGTGGATTGTCATGGCAGTATTCCACAGTGGGAACCAAAGCTGAATTCAAATTCCGAGAGATTCTCAGGACTGACAGGGGATTAGAAATGCTTCTGGGCCTGTGGCTAAAGGAGGGCTCCAGCAGAGAACCAACTGTGACTTGAGAAGCAATGCAAGAGTCCAAGGTCAGCACCTATCCTTCCTGCCAACTACTTCCATCTAAAAGCCTCAGGTTAGAGCAAGGAAGGGATGACAGCAGCTGAGGAAAACTATCCTCAGTCTCTCTCACCTCTGGCCACAGCAGCTCTGGGAAATTGACAAAGGTGAGCTAGAGGAAAGGAAAGTTGGTACTCTCGCTACAAGCAAAGATGTGGGGCTAATACCAGGTCTTTCAGAACTGGAAGATTCATTTCCTTTTTAAAGAAATTTTAAGATTTTAAGATACTCACATGCAAATTCTTTTCGTGGGCAGGAAAGTTTCACATGTTTCCTATATCATTATTCATATTCAAGCTCAAAGGAAGCTCTGCTGTGGTTCAGAATCCTAATGTTCTTCTATTCCTTCCTCTTGAATTCTCTACAATCTGGCTTTTGTCTTGAACCCTTGGAAGAAACTACCCTCAAAAAAATTCCAGATTCATGTGGCCAAGCTGTACCCCATCTGGTATAAAACAACTCTCCCTGGATTGCCTCTTCCTGTATTTTATTTCTTACAGATGCACCTTCCTATTTACCCTGACTCTTCCCTTACTAAAGAGCTTCATCATATCTGGTTTAAACAACAGTGTAATGTCCTCACCAGGTTGCTTTCCTGAAACTCTGCTCCTCTGTAGGCAATTAGAATTGATTCAATTAAGCTCATATCCGTATGCTGGTCAGTTCAAAACATCTCCAAATTCTCAATTCCTAACAAAGGGAATTTCCCATTTAGGGGAACAACCTCATTCCCTCTCTGCAGGAGGTTAAACTTACTCACTTCTCCCTCAATTCTTTCTTGATCTGCTTCTGGGGCCTCTGCACCAGATGGCTGTCACTACCTGATGTAGGGAAACACAAGTGAACATAGTATTTTCATTTCATCCTTGAAATCCACACACCCCAGCAGCCATTTGCTTCAGGAAGCCTTGCCCATTCAGCGGACAGCTACACTCCCAGGCCCCTTTCTGCACCCTATTGTCCATCTACTGAAATTTCAATATCTACCTTCTGTGTATTAAAAACAAAAAACATCTTTGGATAAACAAGAAATGTCTACAAAGAGGTTATCTCTAAGGAAGAAATGGAGAAAGAGAAGGAGGCTTTTGCTTCTCCTTTTATCTATTGCTGTTCTATTTAAAAATTTTTAATATGTGCATGCATGGCACTTATTTTTTAAATAATTCAGTACTTTTTATGCAAGAACTAGTTAATTAATGTAAAAAAAAATGTATGTACAGTGACAGCCATTATAATGTTCTCATGTTGGGTGGCAGAATCAGTTAAGGGTACAAAATAGTAAGTAGTAAAAAAAACAATCAATAAATAGAACCTCAGTACAAAAAATAAAAATCAGTTTTGTAGTACAGCTACAAAACTAATACTGACAGCTATTAAAAATAACATGCTGCTATTGAAAACATCTACTATATATTAAAAACAGGCTATAAAACAAATTCTGAATTTGAAAAAAAAAAAAAAACACATTCTTTAGATAAGATTGAAAGCACATGCAGGCAAGATTAACATTCTGTACTTCCAACCAAGTGTACTCTCAGGCACATCTACAAAATAATGCTGAACATAATCAACTTTTACCAGAATCACTTTCATTTGCTTATTTTAATATATTAGCCATCGCTAAAGATGTTTGGACTCGTATTTCACAAATATCTTCAAGACTGCTCCTAAGTTATACAAGACAAATTAGTCTCTCGGCTTCATAGTTTATTTTCCTAATTGTTGACTTAAATGTGAACATCCAGATGGGTCAACCTTTCTATGTAAAGCCTGAATAATTCTGCAGCCATAACTAGAATAAGCCCCTCAACCTGGATGCCAGAGAAGGGGGTTTCTTCAAGGAGAGGATTCTGCACAGATGAATTCCGTGGCTTTTGACATCACCCAACCTTACAATTCTCCATGCTCAGTTTACAGGAAAGACCATGGGAAGGGGGGTGGCGCACAACTGGGGAGAGCACTATCTCCAGGAATCATCAGGTCCAAGAGTTTGAATGATCAAGGGAAGTTCACATTTCAAAGTTTCCTAAATAAGCTTTGTCAACAGTCATTCTGCCCCCAGGATCAATCCATATGAGAACTGACAGAGCAGTTCTATAGCAAGGAGCGAGAGATGGCATGAATTCTGGCCTAACCTGGGGTCTTCATATCACAAAGAAGTCCTGCTTCTCAACCCATTCCTTCCAGTTGCCACTAAAGTCATCTGATAATCAATGGGATAATTACAAGAGGGCAAAAAGACAAAACTCAACTATATCCAATTCCCTGTTGGTTCAAGTCTCCTGGGTAGTCTAAAATTAAAAGGTTTAGGAGATATCTGTATTTTCTATTTCTCCATCCTGCTTAACGAAATAATTCAAAGCCAGAAACACGCTCAGTTTTTGTAATTGAGATTAAGTTTTGGTTGCTGTTGTTCTTTTACAATGGGGTGACTCAATAATTCTACAAAATGGAGGGGGAAATGTTGAAATTCTAAAAATTGTACTTTGAAAGAACTTTCCCTGCATATAATATGTCAACCCAAAATAAAAATAAAAATAAAAACAGCACAAAGGATAACTGTTTCTTATGAAATTTTTCTTTGCATGTCCCAACTTTTAGTCTTTCTATGACAAAAATGATGTCACGCAGAAAATAAGTATATTTATAGTATTCAACAGTGACTTTACTGTACATTTATTAAGTTTGAAATACTTTAGCTGCGCATGGTGGCGCAGACCTGTAATCCCAGCAGCTTGGGAGGCTGAGGCAGGAGGATCCAGAATTCAAAGCCAGCCTCAGCAAAAGCGAGGCACTAAGCAACTCAGTGAGATCCTGTCTGTAAATAAAATACAAAATAGGGCTGGGGATGTGGCTCAGTGGGCGAGTGCCCCTGAGTTCAAGCCCTAGTACTTCCCCCACAAAAAAATTAAAATATTTTCAAGTGATTGCCAAAGCAGTTAATAAAGAAAAATTAAATAAATGCAAATTATTAACTTTTATAAAGTTATTGTTCAGTCTCAAACTTCAATACAAAATAGCCAATAGTTATTTAATTTTTCTAGTGTCTTCCAAATTACATTTACCACGCTAAATCAGAAATGTGTCACTTAACTACTAAACTCAACATTTGTTTCACTCTGTGTATTGCTTAATAATTCACAGGTAAATATCTAAGAAGCCCATTAATAAATAATAAACAAAAACAAAATATAAGATTTTATGTTAGTGACTCATATCCAAAGACAAGAATTAAACTGGGAAAATATGAATAATACTTCAAAAGGGGAAAGCAGGGAAATATTAAGTATATTCCTGAGAACCCTACCAAAATAAGCAATCTCCTCTTTAATTTACTATGCAAAGGTTTCAAAAAGTAAAATAAACTTGCTTTCAAGTTAGATTAAAGACAAAATAATACACTCCAATAAAAGTGTATGTTCCCAAGTACATTGCCTCAGTTGAAGCCTACCAGGTAAAAATCATTGCTAACAATGATATAAAGAAAGTGATTTGTATGCTTTGAAACTAGTTCAATACCTTTAAGACAATACCTAAAATTGGTGTAAACAGACTACAAAACACTACATGGAGGAAAGGCCTGTTTCCCCTTTGACCTGTCCCAAAGCAAATTCTAACGTGAGCTAGCCTGCAAAGTCTACCACTGAAAGCCATGACTGGATCAGAAGTGGCTCCAAGGGCCTGGAAAGGGTGCCCCAACTGCACTTCTAAGGCAACAAATCCATGCGCAACCAGGTCTTCTTTTCTTTATTAAAAACAAAAACAAAACAAAAGATAGTTCATCTGTGACTGCTTTGTTAAGTAATCCTCTTATGGTATTTAATCTGCCAGTGTTTGAACAGATAATAAATGTTGTGGCTATCAAAACTAAGGAAGTAAATGGAATACAGCTGGCTGGCAATGAGACTGAACCAAGTAACAACTGCAACCGAACTCCACATGGGTGACACAGCTACTGCCTGCTGCTTTCACAAACCACTTAAAACCTGATTTGGCCTTTGGAATTTACTGTCCCCAACACATTTAACTATTAAAGAAACAACCTATTAAGATATTCTTTTCCTTCAGTGTAACAAATGTGTATCTAGTCTATCAAATTCAAAAATCAGGTCACGAATACTTTGCACCCAATTTACCTGAATGGCACAAAAGTTTACGCTTGCAGAAAAATGTTTAATGTATCTTTGAGGCTACATCATGAAAAAAAACCATCATCATGTTTCATTGCCCACATGTGTTTGTTAGTCAGTTTTCCATCACTATGACAAAATACTTGAGATAAATCACCCTCAAGAAGGAAAGTTTATTTTGGTTCACAGTCTCAAAGATTTCAGTGCAGACTGGCTGGCCTGCAGCAAGAAAGAACATTATGCTGGGGAGTATATGACAGAGCAAAGTCACTCACCTCTTGGCAGTCAGGAAGCAGAGAAAGAGAGGAGGAAGAGCCAGAGTCTCAACATCCCTTTCAAGGAGACATCTCTAATGATCTAATGCCCTCCCCCACTTGGCCTCACCTCTTAAGAGATTTCATCATCTCCCAACAGAACCACTTACTGAAGAGCAAGCCTGTACATGAGCCTGTAGGGGACATTCAGATACAAACTACAGCACCTTGGTTTAGCATGTGATTCAGAGAAAGTCCCATTTCATCTTTTGTTTGCATTTGATACAGGAAATGATAATGTTATCATTGAGACAGAGCTCAGCTGGATTTCACTATAAGAGACACTAGCCAGATTTCCATCCTCTCTAGAATATTTTATCATTTTTCTTCCTAATTTGTTCAACTCAGCCATAAGCCAAGTGTTCAGAGAACTCCAGTGAAGGGAAAGCTTTCTTCCTTTCCTACACCAAGTATCAGAGCAAAGAAAGGCATGCTAACGTGGATGTGTCCATTGAGCCACGGTGCACCACAGGAGCGCTAAAGAATACAAGAACTGAGAGCGCTACAGTTTCTAGGCTTGTATTTCAGAAGCACCTGATGCTTGTTAAAACCAGAGACTGACACCAAGGGTAGAGTTAAATAACAGTGGTGAGCATACCGACAATGTGACTCTCCCCTTGTCTCAGAAGTTCCTGGATGGTTTAAAATCAGATCCTAAATAGTTCAGATCAGCCCTCAAGAAAGCATGCCTCATTCAAAGAATGTCAGAATCCAAGGGGCACAAAATTAGGATCCTAGAGCCACAAAAGGCCATCAAGATACTTGACCTCAAACTCCTTGTTTATTACAGACATATAAACTGAGGCACAGCATTATTAAGAGACCAGACTAAATCCACACAACTAGTTAATGGTAAAAGCAGGCCTGGCACCACATCTCTTCATTCTTGCCACAATGCTATTATGCTGACAAAATGCCACAAGTCATTCCTGTGTTGACCACCAACATAAAAACAAAGTCCTTCTGAGGAAGACAAAAATGGTGTCCAGAAAAAATTCTGTAACACTCTCAGTAACCAGCTCAGTGCTCATTAAATTTGTCCCAGACCATTGCATGATTTCTATTAAACCAGGTCTCTTCTGCATCGCACCAAATACTAGCTACCCAGATAATAAGCCTGAAATAATTTAAGGTGAGGCATGACACACTTTACAGTAGCAACTGAAAGGGTGCTCAGACTCTGCAGTAGTTGCTCCAAATGTAAGTGGAATGGAAAGGTTTTCTAGAACCTTTACTTAATACTAAGGCATGTGAAAAAACTAGTAAAGTTATATAATTGCATTTAAGCATGTAACATAACACTACACTGGGTTTTTTTTTTTTTAACTTTTTAGTTGTAAATGGACACAATACCTTCATTTTTAAAAAATTTATTTATTTTTATGTACTGCTGAGAATCGAACCCAGGGCCTCACACATGCTAGGCAAGCGCTCCACCACTGAGCTGTAACCGCAGCCCCCCCACCATATTGTTTCTACTCACATGCAAAACAAACCTGACTAAGAGTAACAGTAACATTAAGCTCTATTAATGCAAAGTTTGGTAAATTTTACTCATTTTCAAGAAACTTAATTCACTGAAAGCTTCAATAGAACAAATATGAAAAGATTAAAACAGGCTTTTAATTTGCCTCCTTCAAATCACTTAGTGGAGGAATTTTGTGGATTAATCTAAACTCTTTTTTAGGTATTAGACTCCTTTAGTCTTATAGAAATAGTATAATAAAGCTTTTGATTTTCAGAACTTAAAGGAAGTGGTCTCCCATAATAACCCAATATTCAGTAGATTTTTCATTTTAGGTTGTCTAAAATCATCATAAAACAGCCATCTGAAAGCAGGAATCACACATTTTCATTCAAGACCAAGAGGTGAAGTTTCATGGCAATTTCTCAACAATCTTCAGTGGATCCACAAACAAGGAACAGTACGATAATGCTTAATGTAAAATTTTTATTTCTTTTTTTTTTTTTTTTTGGGTGCTGGGGTTCGAACCCAGGGCCTTGTGCTTACAAGGCAAGCACTCTACCGACTGAGCTATCTCCCCAGCCCCAAATTTTTATTTCTTATGGTAGTTTTTCTTTAACAGATCTTATCTTTTTTCATTAATAAGTAGCAATAAAAACGTGTATTGATTATTTCTACTTACCAGACATATAACTCTCCTGAAACCCTAATGAAGTTACAAAATATCAGTATTTTACACAGAAATCTAACATCATTCCATCTTAAGCTTACCTGACCTAAAAATTGAAGCAAAAATGTATAATCTCCAAAGACAGGGAAAATGAAAGTAACCACTACAAGAACAATTCTTGACTACTTATAGAAATTTAAATCCCCAGTCATCAATCTGTGACACTGTCAAGATCCTGCTACACAAAAGCCCAGTTTCCTGTCTCATGTCCTGGGAATGTGGGAAGAGCTGAGAAAGTAGTTTCGAACTCCAGAAGATTAATATCTTCCTTATAGTATAATGATTCTTTAACTTAGGAAGCCATAAATCCTATGAAAAGATCTGTTCCTGGGGCAGAACTGTAATCCTCTTGGATTAGTGCTGCTGAGTTATGGAGTCTCTTCTCAGCATTGTTAATTCTAGCTTTCAGTCTCTCTTCGACTGAGTAAACCAAGCACTGGGGCATGGAAGTGGAAGGGTCCATCTCCTCTGCATCTGCCGAATGTATTCAACTGTATTCCACGCTGAAGAAGAGCTTGCACTGCTGGACCCCAAGGGACCAGATTTCTCCTTCCTTAAAGACAGTGGTAAGAGAATTCTGTAACAACTGCATGGTATTACAGGAATGGATGAAACAGAAAAAATGGTACAAAAAGTCACTTCCAGAGAGGTATCATTTATTCTAGGTTTTGAAAGAGGAATATAAACAAATGGCCTAGACGGATACAAAAAAGGAACTGCATTGGGTATCACTCACACCATATCAGATAGCAACTGGAAGCAGTACTTAGAATAAAGATGACAGCTGACCAAGTAGCCTCATTTGAAAGTACTGGTAAGGACACAATGATAGAAATAAATGCTGGCAATGTAAAATCAAAATAATTATAGTATCTACAACAGATAATAGCCCTTACACCATCCCGGTGGGCATGCAACATGTAACTATTTGCATTGTGCATGGAAAGGGACACAATCACTCTTGCATGGAAGCAATTAATGAGAAGCAAATGCTCAGGGCGACAGCACAGCACGGGGAATTCGCCTGTTCTTTTCCAACTAGGTCAGGTTCAGAGGCAGTGGGATTTCATGAGTAACCTGAGTGAAAGAAAGGTCAGATACCTATAAGCAACAGAGGCAGGGAAGGAGGAGGTGTAGGCGCTAGGGAGCCCATCTTATTTAATATGACTTTCAGCTGGCCACTAGCATCACAGGAGAAGGAGGAATAGTATCATTCTGCACTGCTGGAGCAGGAGACTGGGAGCTCAGTGGCCAAGTTCAATCAGAATGAGACAGGGCAGTATATTTTTAGACAGATGCTTGCTAGTTACCACCTAAATGTTTCTGCAGGCTACACTGCCTATGTGACACATCCATCTTGTGGCAACTGGTGGCTACATTGGGTAGCATCTTAAAGCCACATTTTAAATGGTAGGCATTTTCTTATAACATCAAATACTATATTATTATTCTGTGAACCTTTACAAAATTTTTAACACAAATCACCTCTTTATAAAAGCAATGTAGATAAATGAACACTTGAGCATCAGTTTCCTCATTTTCAGAACAGGAATAGTAAAGTAGTTACTATCAGATAAACTTACTGGGAGGGTTAAAAGTAGGAATACTCTATTTAGTTTGGTTTCTGGTACACAGTCAATTATCAGTAAAAGTTGGTTGCTGCCATTTATTTTTCATTATTTTTCAAGAGTTCTTGAAGGATCAGAAGAACTTAAAACTCTATGAATCAATCTACTTTTTCCATAATGTTTTGGACTGTGCCTCTGTTGTATCCTACTGCCAATACAAAGAGAAAAGATTAGTTTTTAAAATTACCAAATAAAACTAGAAAAGTACATCTATAGCTCCAAGCCAATAATTTATTGTGCTACAAGAACAATAAATGACTTTCTGATTGTGCAATACTGTAAATTACTTTGGCCTATTGGTTAATGTGGAAAATTTAGGACTTCCTTTGGAGGTTAAGGAATTGACAAAATGTAAGAATGATTATATGTAAGTCTGACTAAAAATTTTTCAAGAAATCAACTGAAGTGAAAATATTTGCTAAGGTTAGTCATATAGTGTTTAACTGGGTCATCGTTTCCTGGCCAAGATGTCTGTCACTAAGGTCCTCTAAGGTCAGTCACAATCTAATGCCATTAACAACCAGGCAAGTCAAGCAAATGCAGGAAGCCATGAACGCAGTGCACAACAACAGGAAGCGCTGGGGACTGCAGCTGATGAAATGCAATGAGGAAGGAGACCACCAGCTATGCTAAACAAAATCCGCACACAGACTGATTTCAGTCCAAAGACCAGCATTTTGCAACTGAAAATCCCCAGTTCTTTAACGATTTACCCCTTTTCTAACTCCAAGGTACTCAAAAGCTATTACTACGGAGACAGTTCGCAGAAAAGAGAAATAAGGAAAGAAATGAACACTTGTGCATGTAATATAAGCCTCGATGTCACTGTTTTTCCAAGGTGTGGTATATTTCAAAGGTGTGGTGTACAAATACTTGATCAAAAGAATCAAGCAGTGAGAGTCTCAGACAGTTCAATATTGAATGTTTCCCAAGTGATTCTTCACACATTAAATCTTTCTTCTCTCTATAATAATAAATTAACTTCGTAAAATTTTGCTGTTCTATTCACACTGTTCTGTCATTCCAAAATCTCTTAATTTATTTTAGGTTTCCAACTTTCAATATTTCCCTTCCTTCTAGTATATTTTGATTTAAGAAAAAAAAAATGAATTCCTTTGCCAGGTGTGGTGGCGCATGCCTGTAATGCCAGTGACTCAAAGGCTGAGGCAGAAGGATTGTAAGTTCAAAGCCAGCCTCAGCAAACTTAGAGAGGCCCTAAGCAACTTAGTGAGACTCTGTCTCTAAATAAAAAATATGAAAATATAAAAGGCACCCCTAGGTTCAATCCCTGGTACCTAAAAAAAAAAACTCAGTTTTAAAATTATTAGTTTTAAAATCATCTGTTTTAATCTCGTTTCTATACACAGTGTTTGTATTTTAATTCACTTACAGATAATGTGAAATTTATTTGTATTGCAATATTAAAAATCTCTACAAAATACAAATAAATCTTTACATAAAAACAGACTTCAGTGTGTGGATTAGATGTAACGTGTCCCCCAAAAGCTCATGTATGAGATAATGAAAAAGGGTTTAGAGGGTGAAATGATTGGGTTATGAAAGCTTTAACCTAATCAGTGAATTAATCCCCTTCTAGGGATTAACTGGGTGGTAACTACAGGCAGGCAGGGTGTGGCTGGAGGAGGTGGATCACTGGAAGTCTGGGGTTTATATTTTGTCCCTGGTAAGGAGAGTGCCTGTCTGTCTGTTTCTTTCTTTCTGTCTGTCTCTCTCTCTCACTAGCTCTCTCCTTTTTCTCTCTCTTTTAATTGTTCTTATCAGGTCTTTTGGTAACAGCAGTGAAAAAGTTGGCTAAAACCCTACAACTCCAGACTTTACAGAAATAATTCTGCAGATAAATTTTCTACACTATCATTTACAAATTTTAATGTGCATGAAAGCAGCAGGTTTTTGAGGAAATAGCACAAGTTCAGTTTTGAATATTTTTATCAAAATATTAAAAAACAGAATATTTCTTTTGTGTACTGCTTTATATTTCTACAATTACTAAAAATTTTCCTATGTTGTACAATATTTAATATTTTAAAATTATTTAAAAGAAAATCTTTTTTTTTTTAAAAAGAGGAGTCTCTCTATAAATAACTGCTGAAGATAGATTTAACTATATGCCAACTAATCAATTTCTCTACAGCAAACTTTTAGGAACTAAGGATGTCATGGTTAAGACCCAAAGAACATACACAATTCTGGAAATCGTATATGTTCAGCCACTGCCACGTGACCTTAGATTGTAAAACCTGAAGAGTGAAAGCTAAGTGAGATCTGATAAATTTCTTGTACCTCCAAAAGCAGGACAAAGGTGGTTAATAACTGGATACCTTGTCTCTTTATTCAATAGCATTTATTTTCTTTTTTATTCATGCAGGCATATCACTGAACTTATTCATTCATTTGGAATGTAATAATTACCTTTAGCCTTCTAGACTTTAGTTTTTAGTATTTTTGTTTTTTTAGGAAGATTAAATTACACCTAACATGTTCTATGGAATCTTCAAGCTTTCTTTGGAAATCTTTCTTTACCTTCATTTTCTACTCCCTTTATTTCCTTCTCTTTCAATGCCCTCAAAAAAGTAAGGGCTTGGTACATAGACCTATAACCCCAGCTATTCAGGAGGCTGAGTAAACTCAAGGCCAGCCTGGGTAATTTAGCAAGACACTGTGTCAAAATAAAATTTAAAAGAGGATTGCAGATATAGCTCAGTGGTGGGGTGCTTGCATCCCATGTGCAAAACTCTGGGTTCAATCCCCAGCACTAGGAAGGGAAAAAAGAGAGGGTAGGGTGGGGGTGGCAAAAGACTGACAATTGTTAGTTACAAGAGACATCCCTTTCTTTTCCTACTTCAAGTTCCAAATTTCTCTTAATACCTTTGGCTTAATTAATCTAAGAAAGGAATTTGAATACATTTGAATACAATTTTCCAACGTTTTAAAATGTACCTGTGTTGTGTTTTTATTCAGGTATGTTAAGGCCAACAAATCAGTAAATGAATACCACTGAAAAGATGGTTTGTGATTTCCAGCTCCCAAAAGGAAGGGGCATGCCACACCCCACAGGGCCACACCAGGAAGCAAGAGGCTACCCAGGAGGCAGGAATGAGGGGAAATCATGGGCCAGAGCCTTGAATATGGTTTTCTCAGTAAGAAATGGGATTGGCAGAGTAGGGAGAAGTAGAATTGGCTAGTCTAAATAATTTCTGTGGGTTCTAGGGTATAGTTGCTGAGAATCTGACACTAGGGTGATATTATAGCAGGTAGTGAGTAATTCAAACTGCAAGAGTTTTAATGGAGGTAGTTGGTGGGCAGGGACTCTGGATCAGTTGGTACATATGAAAATCATGTTCACAGGGTAATCACTTACTAACTCTAGGAATAAACTAGGCCTGAGAGGCACAGTGTCTCCAGGATCAGCAAGGACCCAAATGCCAGATACCCCAGAATACAGAAATTAAGAAAATACAGCTAATACAAAATATCATTTGCAGAAGATGAAATAACAAAGCTAAATAAAAAAAGCTAATACAAAAAAAAAAAAGAGAGAATCTACTGTCATTTGATTCTATCAATGAGCATTCCCTTCACTAGCATTAGAACAAATAGAAAAGAAATTTAAAAGTTCTTTTTTTTTCCTGCATTTTGTATGACTATCTTTTTATTGGGAGGGTGGATACCATGGATTGAACTCGGGGGCACTCTATCACTGAGTCACATCCCCAGCCCTATTTTGTATTTCATTTAGAGACAGGCTCTCACAGAGTTACTTAGTGCCTCGCTGTTGCTGAGGCTGGCTTTGAACTCTGGTAATCCTCCTGTCTCAGTTTATAGTATAACTATAACTATCTTTTAAATGAGAAGCTAATAATAAGCATAGAGAGCCAGTACAAGCAACTGTATCATAATATGAGCTCATTCTCTGTGTGAAATAACTTTAATACATTTTATTATTTGAAAGTCATAGTTTAGATTCCAACAAACAGAAAAACAATTTTAAATTGCTCTTTTCTTTAAAAGTAATGTCTGGTAATATTTTATATATAAAAATCAAAATGCTAAAAGTAAATGCTTTTTAAAATCTAACTGATATTGCTAGAGTTTGAATGTATATTCATTCACCTCAACAATGGAAAATAACTTTTTAAAAAATCAAATGAAAACAAGCAATTCAACTGTTTAAGGACATCAGACAAGAGGCAGCACAGGGATACAAGTAAATTCATGAATGACCCCAAATAACCTCCTGGAAATAGTTTCTGCAAACATGACCAGGAAGATCCCAAACAGAACCCAGAGTTAAGGCTGGCTCTCACTGGTTGAGAAAACATGGGAAATTCAGGAAAGCTAAAAAGGCCAAAATCTGCAAGACAGAATGTTGCAAGAAGAGAGCTACCCATGAATGTGCAGGATAGGCAACTTGAATCTTCAGCTGCATAATGATCCAGGAAGAGTGGGATAAAAACTCAAGAAGTCTTGGGAAAGCAGTCTGAATGATCCCCAACTATCACACAAGTTCACGTACCCACCAGTCAAAAAGATCATTGAAGTTGGGAGAAGTGGTGCACGCCTATAATCCCAGTGGCTCAGGAAGCTGAGGCAGGAGGATTGTGAGTTCAAAGCCAGCCTCAGCAATGGCATGGTACTAAGCAACTCAGTGAGACCCTGACTCTAAATAAAATACAAGACAAGTCTGGGGGTGTGGGTGAAGTTAAAGTAACCACAGAACAGAAACTGCCTTAAACTCACGCTAACAAATGTCCAAAAATTGTCAAATTGATCCCAATTCTTACCTACTGGACTAACAAAGTTCATCACTTTTTAAAGGAATCCAAAAAATACAACAAGCAAGAATGTAAGATTCACAATGTCTGGCATCCTACTGAAAACTACTAGGCAAATAAGGAAATGAAAAAAGATTAACTATGAGGAACCTCAATAAAATTAGACACCCCCCCAAAAAAAATAAAGGACAAGGATATTGGAATTAGAAGACAGGATGTTTTTTAAAAAGCTACACTAATTATGTTCTACCAGCCCAAGAATGTAGAGGAAAACATGAACATGAAGACGACAGGAAGGAATATATAAAAAAGACCCAAGTAGAATTTCTAGTGATTAAAAATACAATATCTAAAGCAAAGAGTACAACAGATAGAAATAAGAGGAGATGAGACTGAAAAGAAAACATTATGTGATCCTGAAGATACAGTAGCAGAAATTATCAAAAATGATCTCAATGATTGTGGAACCAATGTCAAGCTATTTAGCATGCTGGGGAACTGAAACCTAAAAAAGGAGAAAAAAAAAATAACATAAAAAGAAAATAGTTTAAGAAATAATGTGTGAAAATCTTCCCAAACCACTGATTTAAGGACTTCAACCCACATTAAGCAGAAAAAACATAAAGAAAATCAAAAAAGGTAATTAATAGTCAAAGTGCTGAAAATCAATCATTAAGAGAAAATCCTAAAAGCAGTCAGAAGACATATGACACAAAAAGACCCAACTATTTGCTGCTTACAAGAAATATTTTAAATATAAAAATGGTTTAAAAGTAAAAGAACAGAAAAAGACACATCATGCTAACACTAGTCAAAAGAAAACTAAAGTGAATATATTAATATCAGAGAAATATTATCAATATTATAGATCATCTCATAGTCAACATATTAAAAGGATATAACAATTGTAACTATTTATTTACCCAATAGCACAGCTTCAAAATATAAGAAACAAATAATAGAAAAGCAAAAAAGTAGGTAAGACCACAACTATACTCAGAGATTTCAATATTCTTTCCTTAATACTCATTAGCTCAAATAGAAAACCATCAAAGACATAGAAGATTTGAACACTATTAACTATTTTACCTGACATTTAGAGCACTTCTCAATGACAAAGTAATTATTATTTTTAAGTGCACAAAAAAATTAATCAAGACAGACCATCTTCTGGACTATAAAACCAGTCTCAATGTTTAAAAAGATTCAGACAAAATAAGTTCTTGGAGTATAATGGAATTAGAAATCAATAACAGGAAGATATCTAGAAAAATCCTGAGATACTTGCAAACTACAAAAACACACTTCTCAGTAACACATAAGAACAAAACAAAAGGAGAATTACAAAGCATCAGGAACTGAATAATAATGAAAATACACCATACTAAATGTGGGATGTTATTAAAGGAGCAATTACAAGAAAATTAGGAATACAAAGTACCTATAAACATATTTTTTTTTAAAAAGGCAGAAAAGTCTCAAATTAATGCTCTATTTCTACCTTAAAGAACTAAGTAAAGAGCAAATTAATGCACAGGAGAAAGGAAATCTAAAAGATCAGAGCAGAACTCAGTAATTCACCACTTAAAATAATGATAAGATCATGTTTATCTCAACAGACACAGAAGCATCATTTTAAAAGATCCTACATGCATTCCTCATAAAAAAATCTCAGCAAATTAGGATTATAAGGGAACATTCTCAACCTAATGAAAACTATCTATATAAAAACATCCCAATGGGAAAGAATGAATTCTTTCATTCTAAGACCAAGAATAAAATGAAGATATCCTCTCTTATTTCTTCTACTAACAATGTACTGGAAACGAAGACTTTATTAACAGATGACACAATCATCTATATGGAAAAACATGTGTTTAAAGGACTAACAATTGTTAAGACATCCCCTCTCACTATACTGATTTACACAGTTAAATAAATCACATTAAAATTCCAGAGGACTCCGCTACACAAATTGATAATAAAATTCATTGAGAAATGAAATTTAAAAAAACTGGAAAACTCAAAATGATTCTGAAAAGAACAACAAATTTGGAGGCTAATATCTGGTCTTAAGACTTTTTAAAAACTATAGTAGCCAGTGCAGAGGCACGTGCCTGTAATCCCAGTGCCTTAGGAGACTGTGGCAGAAGGATTCAGAGTTCAAAGTCAGCCTCAGGAACTTAGCAAGGCCCTAAGTAACTCAGTGAAACCCTGTCTCTAAACAAAATATTAAAAGGGGGATGTGGTTCAGTGGTTAAGCAACCCTGCATTCAGTCCCCAGTTTAAAAAAAAAAAAAAAACTACAGTAATCAAGACTATAATACTGATATCAAATAGGCTGAAAACAGACCTAAACACACACACACAATGACAACTGATTATTAACAAAACTTCGAAGACCAATCAGAGAAGTCTTTTCAACAAATGGTACTAGAACTACTAGATATCCATATGCATAAAAAATAAACTGATTTCATATGCCACATCATTCATAAAAATTAATTCACCAGATTTTCTCCTATACTTTTTTCAAAAAGTTTTATATCTAGAAGTTTTACATTAGATCTAGAAGAAAACAAAGGAGAAAGTCTTTTTGGATGTAGATTAGGCAACAATCTCTTACATAAGATACCAATCACACAGTTCATAAAAAGTAAATAAATTGAATTTCTCTGGAAGTATTCAAAAGATACTAAAAAAAACCAAAAGGCAAACCACAGACAAGGAGAAAAGATTTACAAAATATGTATCTGAAAACTTGCATTCAATAATATCAAAAACTCTTGAATAATAAGAAAACAAGTAATAAATAGACAAAAGATCTGCACACTTAACCAAAAACATTACACAGATGGCAAATAATTATACATAAACACCTGCAACAATATTAATTATTATGGAAATACATATTAAAACTACAACAAAGTACAACTTCCTACATATTAAATTACCAAAAAGAAATTTTTAAAACACTGATCACATCAAATGCTGGAAGGATATGGAGCAATGGGAATTCTCATACATAGTTACTGGGAAATAAAACGCTGAAATTCACCATGGAAACCTAGTGACAGTTTCTTTAAAAGATAAATATATACCTATCATGTGTCCCAGGCATTCTACTCTTAGGTATTTATTGAAGAGGGAAAAAAGTATATGAATGTTCATAAGAGTTTTTTGTGGTAATCCAAAACTAATAATAATCTAAGTCTTCACCAATAAGTGAGTAGATAAAGAAAATGTGGCATTATCCAATAATAGACTCTGTCTTAGCAAAAACCAAAGAAGAAAATCAATGTACACAATAGTATTGATAAATCTCAAAATAATCTTACTGAGTTAAAAAAGACAGACACAGGTGGACAAGTTCATGATCCCATAGGTGTGAAACTCCAGCAAATTCAAATTGGTTTGTAATGATGGGAACCAGATTGGTTTGGGTGGGTGGGTAACAAATGGGTACAGGTGACTTTAGGGTTTGACGCTCATTATCGTGGTAGTGACTATTTCATGGATACAAATAAGTGACAAAACACCAAATTCCACTTGCTAACTATGTGCAGCTTCCTTTATGACAATTAGATTTCAAAAAAGTTATTGCTACAAAATGTTATTATAATAACAACAAACTGTAAAGTTCTACCTAAATTAATTTTATTGACATTGTTACCTATAAGCACATACGTTTTTATATAAAATAGAATTTTATGAAGTTGAAACTCACACCTCAAACTTTTTTTAAGGTAATTATGGTCCCCCAAAGGAATAAAATTCACTTTCCTTAGGTTTTGTTTACTACAGTCATGCCTCCCTACAGCAGAGACTATTTCTAGCCAAACCTTCATCCAATAGAAAATAAAATAGGGCATTAATAAACATTAAAACAAAATTTATTCATCATAAAGTCAGGAAATTCAATGCTAAGATACCTATAAGAGGAAAGGGGTAATGAATTTGGGGATAATAATGACATTCAGCATGTGACTAACAAATTCTTCTTGTAATGACCTTTTTGCAGTACTAATCCTTTGCACAGCACATGGAGTGCAGACCCCACCGTCTTCCCTCAACAGCTTCTGTTCCTGCTCAATGTCTGAATGTGCAGAGGTTGAAGGCCTTTTCTTTTGGTGGAGGCACCTGCCCTGCCCACTGCCTCTGCCACGGTCAACTTCAACTCCTGCCCAAGGTCCTTTGTTGTCCTAGATATGGGCCAGTCCTCTTTCCACAAGTTGCTAGCAGAAACTCATTCTTCATCATTTTCCCCATGGACTTGACTGTTCACTTCTTTTAAAATTTTCTTCTGCTTTTCAAAACTTGAACTTTTACCTTTATGGGAAATTCAAAGTGAAGGCAAACCTTTTTTGTTTAAACCCCAATTACCTCTCAGGAAGGAGGATACCACACTAATGTTGCAGAGTGGGAAAGTGCCTGGGTCCCTGGTGCACTGCCAGCCCTGGTGATCTGACCACAGCTTCCCATGTGGGGTGAAATATTCTTCTCTCCAGCTCAGATCCAACCCTGGTCACTTCACACCAACAAAGGCCTGAGTCCCTGTGCTACAGTTTTTGGCATTTCAACATTATCTGCACAATTGTTAGGCTTCAGCCACATTCTGTTCCTGGAACCAGCCCTTTCCATCAAAATCTAGGCTTCACATCTTGTTGGCAGATCTCCATTCCTGCCTTCTCCATACAAAAACTGCCCTACTCTACTGCTCCGTTTCCTCTTCTCAGCTACTCTTGGACGGTGAAAGGGAATAAAGTACTGACACAGGCTTTATGGACAAATCTTATGGATAAAACATCACAGTAAGTCAAAGAAGTCAGACACAAAGAGACACATATTCTATGATTTCTTTTATATGTAAAGTCCAGAACAGGCAGATCCATAGGCATCAAAAGTGGACTGCTGGTTATCAGGGGACAAG
The DNA here is from genome assembly GCF_902686445.1 of Sciurus carolinensis. Taxonomy (NCBI): domain Eukaryota; kingdom Metazoa; phylum Chordata; class Mammalia; order Rodentia; family Sciuridae; genus Sciurus; species Sciurus carolinensis. The sequence continues at coordinate 78,572,550 of NC_062226.1, forward strand.
GGGATAGAGAGGAATGGGAAGGTAGCACAAGTATGAGTTCCTTCTGAGTTCCAGGGGTTCCTCTCAGAGATGATGAGAACATTATGGAATTAGCAGTGATGGCTAAACAACTTGGAGAATATACTAACCACTAAATTCTGTACTTTACCTTGACTCTTTATAATTCAGTGGTAATATACTTTTAAAAACCACTGAGTTGAATACTTTTAAATGGCACACTTTATGTTATACAAATTATATCTCAATTTAAAATATATATAGAACTAAAACTGTAGAAAGAAAAAAAAGTCACCAAGAATTTTGTTTGTAGAATTACATATTATTTTAGGACTACTTCAGAAGAAATCAAATCTCAACAGGCTAGATGAACCACTAAACTCAAAAGGTGAATTATATTCCTCATTTCTTCAGAGGAATCAAAAACTAAGGATTTCCTTTCAGAGTTTTCTAATTCTTACACAAACCATAATAAATGTATCAGGATGCCTAAGTATTCATTTACCATACAGTTTCCTTCCTCTTGGACTCCGAAGTCTATCTGGAACAACCTAATACAATAGCAAAGGAAAAAAATTAATCTAAATTAGACTATTAGACAAAGCAGTGACATTCGATGTATTTAATGTATTTCCCAGACACTATCTCAAATGCTTTCCATTTCCCAATCAACAACACTGCTCTGTTCTATTAGGTCTGGCCATCAGATGTAATTGGCCTCCAATTACATTTCATTCCGAATTAATCTTCATAAGTGCACCAAACCAAAGGAAAGACAATGCTGTTTGCCAAAGCAGAGACACTAGCATGCTGGGTCTCTTAAAGAGAACTCAGGGAGAATACAAAGCCAGCATTCACTGGGTGAGTAATCTCTTCATGTGGGAATTTTATGAGAATTCCCTCCTGTGGGCAAGTTGATTCGCTTCCACTCTGCCTGCAGAGATGATGCCACCAGCAATTGCAACCACGTAAGCACACAGTAATGGACAGCTCTCTTCTCCCTAGTGATGCCTGATGGCAGAGTACAAGGCTTATTCCAAATGAAAAGACTGTCTAAATATTATAATAGGACAGCACTCTCTCCCAGAAGAAATTAGAGAGTACTCTCTGAGGCTCACCCTTGGTCTACACATGGCCCAGTATCTTATTTCCAAGGGCCCGGAGACAAAGCAACTCCTTCAGAATGCGGCCAAGCAGCCAGTCTTCCTCAAACCCTCCAATGTTCCCTCTGGCCTTGCCACCTGCAGGTGGGAAGTACAACTGTGGCTCTCTCACTGATTTCACACTCCTGTGACTCCCTGTAATTTCCTAACACACCCGAATTACCCTAAAGCAGCAATTTAAGAATTTCTGCTGGACTAAAAGTTAATGCAATCATCAAAGTTTCCAATTTAAACTCAGGAATTAGCCTGTTTACTACCAAGATCTTGCCTTCCTCTACTATTAGTGTGATGCACCCACTGATTAACCATTTCCGGATACTGAAGAATAAAATGAAGGTCACTCTAAATAACTGAAAAGTCATAAAACATAGATGTCCATGAGCCAATGAGTAACTGAAACATCGATCTTTCATTCAGTGAAGGAGAAAAATGATGGGAGAGATTACATTAGTATATGCAAACACAGGTTATGCTAATATGTATATTTGCAATACATTATGAGTTTACTATGGGTTTTATTAATATACTAAAAGCTTCAAATATCATACAGTAAAATGTTTTTTTCATTAGTTGCAGAAACACTGGAAATCATCCCAGCTGACTTTCTAGGCCACATCAGCAGTTCATTCCTATGGATTTTCCAAGAAATTAAAGGCAGTTCTTTAAATATGTGAAGGTATAACTTTCATTTCTTCATCAGGCATATACTGAGTACCCACTAACTGTAAAGCAAAAGGAGTAGTGTTTTCCTCCACTTTAGGCATGTATTCGATAGATGCTTAGAACCAGTATCTGTTTCCCTAACTCACTGTCAAGTTCTTAGTGTGTGCATGTATGTGTGTGTGTGTGTGTGTGTGTGTGTGTGTGTGTGTGTGTGTTGGTGGCAGGGCAGTGGTGGTGCTGGGGATTAAACCCAGGGGCACTTTACCACTGAGTCACATCCCAGCCCTTTTTATTTTTAATTTTGAGACAGGTCTCACTAAGTTGCCCAGGCTGGCTTCTAACTTGATACTCTCCTGCCTTAGCCTCTCAAGTCACCAGGATTATAGGTATGTGTCATCACACCCAGTCAAGAGCAAATTCTTGAGCTAAAGGTTTAAACTTTGCTATGAAAACCAAGTAGATCACAAATCCCTCCTCTCCAGTCCATCCCTACCCTGTGTTTCATACTGCTAATCTGAATCACCTCTGCCCTGGGCATAGGTCTTCTCCCCCCAGTTTGACTCAATGTTATGAAAAATTATCAAAAGGTCAAGTGCACACACCAACAAGAAAAGTGCCTAGACCTTGTCTAAGGCAGGAGAGTCAGCAAAAGATCAGCCACAATCAAAACTCAGGGTAATCATAGGGTTAGCCCTCCTCCCATTCTGTTGTAACACCCCTGAAAGATACCTGTAAAAACACTGATTATATTTAGCTGGGAGATTGTGCACACACAGTAGAAAAAAGATCAACAGGGAGGTACATTCTTGTTTGGATATCCCACTTTCAGATCTCAACCTTACAGGGAATGTGTTCCTCAGAGCGTCCATAATCCAATCACAGATGGGTTACGGATCAAAAATGATCAAAAACGCATTTCTAAATATTGGGCCTAGCAGGTTTGCCCCACTTCTTGAACAAGCAGGATTTTCAGAGCTATCTTTCTAAATCTAGATAGAACATAGAAGTCTACTTAAAATGTGCTGCATATGGCTTTTTAAAAAGGCCCACACTCATGATTTTTCAGATTTCAGTGGTTGTCAAATAGAAACGTCTACAATGATGTACATGAACTTTTATCTATCTGTTTTTTATCTGCACTCTTTAATAGTGACTAGGTACGTGTGCTTACCAAGCTTTTGAACTATGGTACAATTGAGGAACTGGATTTTTCATTTCTGTTTAATTTTAATTAACTTAAATTTCAACAGTCACACATGGAGAGTGGCTACCATATTAACAAGTTTACACAGATGGGATTTCTGGAACAGGAGAATAAGTACCATGGAAGCACACTGAGTTGGAATCCCAGCTCAGCCACTGATTACCTAACAACCTCTTAACCTTGAAGAAGCTACTTAAACTCTCTCCCACTTCCCCAAGTGTAAAAATAATACATTACTGGGGAAAATGTTATGAAACTAAATATGGTAAAGAAAGCAAAGTCTGTCAGTTCGTGTTAGTTCCCCAGCTGTCAACAGCAACACAGGTCAGGGGATAAAATGACATCTTCACAGTTGATGCCCCTGAAAACAGCCAGCCAACCAAGCCTGGAACAAAACAGTAGATACTTAATTGCAAATGGTGGTTTCGTTCTAAAAAGTGGAATCGAAATTTTCCACCTCTATTTTGTATACTTCTGTAGTTCTTAAACTTTTTCTTTCATATATAACAAACTTCATTTTGATAAAAAAAAATAATAATAATAATAATTTTAAAGGTGCTACTTCAAGGTTTCGGCTGTTCCTTCTGGTATTCCCAAGGCAGGGATGGTAGCAAGGTAGAGTTAAGTGTGGGTCCTCAGCCCTTAAACAGGTCAATGACACAGGAGTGTGGAAATGGTGATACAGCCGTAAGTCTCTGAACCTGAACCATGTATGCCTGAAGGTACCACATACTCAATTGTAACACAGTGAGATTAACCAGATGAACATCATGCTCCAGGTTTCCTTCGTGCATCCAGCCAGGGAGTCCAGTCCTCCTGTGGCCACATGCTAAATTACATTCAGGTTATTTTCTTTTAGAAGTCAGTGATAGTTAAAGGTAAAGGATACCCTCACACCTTGTACGTTAAACATTTCTGGACAGTAATTTGACCAAATGCATACTTAAAAATATTCATCATATTTTGATCCCTTTACTACACATTTGTAGAACTGTCACATGAGGGGGGTAAATGAGATAATTAAGCAAAGGCGTCTATATAGGAATGGTCACTCAACATTTTACATAAAGCAAATAGGAAACAATCAAAATATTCATTAACAAAGAACTGGTTAAAAAATACATGTTTATATAATAAAATACTATGCAACCCATAAAAATGTAGATTCACTATAGTTATGTAGAAAGATGTTGAAATGTTACAAAGTAACACACAGAATAAGATATTTTCTAAAACAAACTATGTAATTTATATATACTTATTTGCATGTTAATACAAAGGAAAATGTTTAGAAGGACATAAACCAAAATGTTTTAAAGTCCTTTTCACTGCAAAGTAAGAAACCAAGTAATATATCTCCTACTAGTCATCTGTTACAGACTTTCTTCCTATACTACTTATTCAGTATTTAATAATAAGAAAAAAGAAAGAGTAAAAAGAAGACTACCACTTGTGTCAGTTTTATAGGTAAGTCCTGCCTTAAAATTAAAGAACCAGGTAATTACTACAAAATTTATACTCTTTTTTTTGGGGGGGGGGTGCTGGGGATTTGAACCCAGGGCCTTGTGCTTACAAGGCAAGCACTCTACCGACTGAGCTATCTCCCCAGCCCCAAAATTTATACTCTTTATAGAACAGGAAAAAATGGAACAATTTAAAATTTTATTTATCAAGCTAGAAAAACAAAAATAGAAAAAAATCTAATTTATGAGTATCGACAAAACCATTAGAAAAAACAGGAAATTCAAAAATATATTATTAGAATAACAGTGATTATTCTAATAATTCAATACTTCAATACTCGATATACAAAGAAATAAGTTATCACATAAATCAAAGCTGGAAAAAGACAACCATCTCAAAATATGTATGTATGTGTGTGTATATATGCTGATTTGCTCCTATTTTGATGCAAAACAACTAGTAAATCAGAAAGAAAAGTATCTTTAGTGCCATAAACTATCTCAAACTCCAACAGTAAAACACTAAAGGCATTCCCATTAAACTCAGGAGTCTGCAATGGTGATTTTAACTGAACATTATACTGGAAGTTGTAGTTACAAAAATAAAAATTAAAATAGAAGAGACAAATATTAGAAAGGAAGCAAATTACTATTGGGGGATGATATATAATTATTTTAATTATTTTTCTTAAAGACAGGAGAAATGATTGAAAAACTAATATAGAATTAAAAAGGATTCTTCAAACTATTATCAAGTATGTACCATGGTAAATCCTAAGGCAGGTGTGAGTACACTTCATAGTCTCACATAGAATAAAATAAAAATACAAGTTTTTTCAGCCTGTTTTTCCCCTATATTCATGAACACAAACGCAGGCGACATCAGTTCCTGTTTTCAGGCAATTCAGTAAATGGTTTCATAAGCACACTTACAAACGTACAAAAATCAACAGCTTTTCTATAATCAGCAAACACCAGTTACAAGATATAATTTAAGAATTGTCTATTCACTACAGCAATCAAAAACAAAATCTAAAATATCTAGAAATAAATTTAACAGGAAATGTGTAGGACCTATATAAATAAAAGTATGAAATTTCACTTACTGAGGTAAAAAAGAGAAGGCGTTTAAATTTTTTTTTAAAAAAAGCAAGACATACCACATTCCTGGATTGTAAAAGTGTAAATTTTTCCAAAATTAATCTATATATTTAGCACAATCACATTTTTTTTAGAAGTTGACAAAATGATTCTAAATTTCATGTGACGAATAAATGTGTGAGAGAATGGCCAAGAATTTTTCTTTAAGGAAAACATGAAATGAACTGCTCCTAAAGAGAGTCGTGATACCATCCACCCATTTTCAGACACAAGTGGGCAGAGACCTGGCTCTCCTGCCAGGCTCCCCTCCTGTCCTCTGAGTGCAGCCCTAGAGGCCAGGGTATGTCTTCATCTCTGCACTCACTCACTTCAGAGAGACTTCCCCCGAAAAGAAGATCTAATGCGTGTGAGAAACTACAGTCAGCACAAAGAGCAGAAATCCACCAGGAAGGTTCAAAAGCACACTGGGATTCAAACCAATTCGCTGATGGAATCAGGGTGTTGGAAGGCGGAGGAAGATGACCCAGTGAATGCACTTTTGGGTTTTCAGTATTAAACATTCGGGGGGGCGGGGCAGGGGATGAGGACTGAGCAACTAATGAAAGTCCTTATTGTGCTACTATAAGATATAGTAAAATTTAATTTTATCATATAATAAATATGAAAAACCTTGAAACTTTATGAAAACCTGGAAATTAAGCCAACAATATTTAGTAGTTAATATTTGTAACTCCCAAAATTTTTCATAGCATGTTAGATTATAACTCACCAAACCATTGCATCCTCCCAGGGCTTCCTACATGAATAGAAATTCAGACACATCAAGAATGAGAGATTACAGACAAAGAAAAAGAAATTTCAGGTGACTGAAGTGCTTACCATGTGTCATAGACCAAGTGAGAGGCAGCAGAGACTGGATCTGAGCTTCCAATTTCTAAATCTGAATCAAGGGCCCTACCAATACCCCCATCATCCATTTCCATAGTCATAGAGCTAATGAAGTCCAGATAGTCTTAAAGTTAAGAGCTTCTATTCTTGTGTGCACAACCAGCTGATACATCAGGCCATGTACCCAAGCCTGACCAGCTAGGTATCTTAAAATTTTTAACATTAATTGTTCCAGGAGAGACCCATGATAAAAACTAACACATACTATGCTCACTATGTGCCCTACACAGTTATAAGGACTTTATAAAGATTCCCTACCCCTGTAGTCTTTATAGCACTCCTTACACAGTAGGCATTAGTACAATCATTCCCAACTGACAGACAATAAAACTGAGGCAAAGAGGCCACCTAACTTCCTCAAGGCCAGAGGAGCCACTAATGGTGGGGCACAGAAGCTCTGTACCAAGGTTTGTACACAGCACCACATCTCCATCTCTGTACACCCCAGGCCAGTTAAGAGGATGTCATGTGATGATAAAACATAAATATGATAGCCCAACCTGTATTACCTATGGTAAGATTTAATTAACACAAATTACAAAGCATGACTAATTGTTCTACTCTTTCTAATAATGATTCATACAAAAATGCTTAGGTAAATTTTCATTGTACTTTCTTGAATAGCTTACAATAGTCTTGTACAGTGTTTGGAATTATTCAAACCATAAAAATCTAGCCCCAAAATAATAAAGGGGCTAGAGGGGCTTCATCTGTGAGGATTTAGTTCAGTATGAGCCCACTGTGATAACCCATCTGAATTGCTACTGCTCTGTAACTTGCACTGTGGTTTTCAGTTGGTGGTAGTGGTGGGTTTTTTGTTTTTTGTTTTTTGTTTTGGTGGGGGGTGCTGGGGCTTGAACTCAGGGACACTTAACCACTGAGCCATATCCCCAGCCCTTTTTTGTGTTTTATTTAGAGACAGGATCTCTCACTGAGTTGCTTAGCACCTCACTAAGCTGATGAGGCTGATTTTGAATTTGCAATCCTCCTGTCCTGGAGCCACTGGGATTACAGGTGTGCACCACTGTGCACTGTGTTTTTCTCTGGTTTTATCTGTGCATTATGGCATACACCATTGCATGAAAAGTATGTCACTCTGATTACATGTGTTATCCCACACTGTTTCACTTTCTTTGTTTTCACCTACTTCTAACTCACATTGGCTTGAATGTAATGAAAGAGTCTTTAAATGCTTTGGAGACAAGATGGAATATAAATAAAGTGCCCAGTAGATAAGATATTCAACTTGTTTTCAACAATCATAGTATGAGAACAACTGGAGGTCAGGAGTTGACAGTCCTAACCAGAGGTTAAAAACTGATTGCCAAGGGACTTTACCCACAAAACAGGCTTATTTTTAAATTCTATAAAATAGTTTTAAATGTTTTCAATTAGTGGGCAACATTTAAAATCCAAGAGATTGCACATAAAAACCAGATCCTTTGTTCTTCTGGAAAACCTGGAAGCTCTAGCAACCCTAAAAACCTGCTCTGGGCATACAGCAACATTTGAAGCTGAACGAGAGCATCGATGAGCCACAAGATTTTAGCTGGCCAGAGGCCCCACCCAGACTGTGTCACTCAAATAAAATGACCTGCCTGAATCCCAAAGACATTGCTTTTGCAAGATAAGGACTAAATCAATAGCAAATCAATTCCTCATAAAGAAATGTGCAACTATGATTATTAGCCAGGACTTTTGAGCTGCTGGGGGAATCTCAGAGTATCCCGATCTACCCTCTTTTATGTCAAAAGATGGGATTATTTAAAAATTAGGTTAGAAAGAGGCAAAAGAGAGACGTGCTGAATAAAGGAATCGATATAAAACTTCCTAAATGATGGTGCTTCCTTGAGCTGTCGGCATTAAGCCCCTAGAGAGATCCTTCCCCACCCTAACCCTATGGCACTGCAGTCTCCACAACCACCCAGATCAAATGGGCCAAGTCTTCATTCACCAAGTGCTCAAGCCCTTCCCCCATGACTTTCTTCCTTGACTGCCCACCTGGAGGCGCCACAAACACAATTATCCACACTTCCCAAGATCAAAACAAAATCAAGTCTCTTGAAAAACAACTGCTGTCACCATTGTTCAACCCACAGGCATTTAAAGTGTTCATACAGAAAAGTCAAAATGTCCCCTTTCAGGAAGTTCTTGGGAGGAAGTTAGTGCTCTGAAGCTCAGCCACTCCTTGGACCAGAGAAAACAAAGGCAACACTGGCCTCCACTTTCCAGACTGGCTATGACATCCCACACAGGAAGTGGGATCCTGAGGAAGCAGGAGCTCCAGCCAGGGAGTGGGCTTCCAGGCAGGATCCAGCAGGAGAAGCCCTTTTTCTCTGCCTGTATGAGGAAGGATCATGCGGTCTCTTTCCATTTAATTTCTTATATCTAAAAAATATTTGTTAGCCAGTAGTGGTGGCACAAGTCTGTACTCCCAGCAACTTGGGAGGCTAAGGCAGGAAGATTGCAAGTTCTGAGGCCAGCCTCAGCAATCATCTCAAAATGAAAAATAAAAAACACTGGAGATATTGCTCAGTAGTAATGTGCCCCTGGGTTCAATCTCCAACACCAAAAATAAATAAAGACTGTTGCCACATTCTGATAAGGATCTAACCATGATACCAGTTGAGTATCTGAGAGGGACTGGTCTAAGCTGTCACCCCATCCCAATATAGCACTGGAAACTAGAATCCTCCATCACTGGTAAAGGCAGTCCCTAGAAGCCTAGCATTAGCTGCAGTGTACACACAGAAAATTACCTCGCACACTATATGCATACAATTGCTGAAACACCTTTTTCTTGAATTATTTTAAAAGTAATGCACGTGCAGTTAAGTTTTCCCAAATAGAACCATGGCAATAAGTGGAAAGTAAGCACTTATTCTCCCTTTTAATTTCCTCCTGTTATTTTTGCTTTTACTGTCTTTCTGTGGTTATGAGCGTAATAATAGGCTTATTTCTCTTCTTGATTTGTCAACCTCTGACAGTATCTATTGACTTACTGCCTCCCCCATAACAAACTCATTCACACTTAGTTCACCTCTAATTTGTCCCTAGTTTCCTTGTTTTTGCTATTTTTAGTTCTTCAATTGGTTAGTTCTGTTCCTTGTTTCAACAGCATTGCACAGTATTTCTTGACATCCCACCAAGAGAAGAAAATCACCATCTTCACGTGCCCCTCCAACACCTACCTCCTTTCCTCCTCCACACCTTGTCATAGACTTCTGTCCACTCTCCCACTTCCTCCATATTGCTAGGTTTTAAAACTTTGAGGTAGTCCCCCGCCCCCATAGTTAAAGTTATGTCTTCCTTGACCTGTGTGATAACCAGTAACAATTTAGTCACCTCTACAACATCATGGTGTAAACTATGTAAATGTTAAGCATTACTTTCTGCAGAACTGACAGTAACACTCAACTCCTGGAGAAGGAAATATAATCCCACAATAGTGAGCTTGGTTTAACCTCAGGGTCAAAAGGGTTCTCTTTTCTTACACTCCATTAAATGCTCAAAATTATACTACATCTTTAGTTTGCTTGTTTTTTCACTTTACACACACACACACACACACTTACATATATATGTATATGACCCTTTGATATCCAACTGTTCTGCTTGGGATTTGTCCATGTATTTTAGTTTTTTAATCAAAACTACATTCACATGACTTCAACACTTTTTGGTTTTCCTTCTTTGCCAGTATAGAAGTACATATTACTCCAAAAGCACAAGGGGACAGTCACTGAACTAAACAAATAAGCCAACAAAAAGAACCTCGGAGGCCCACAAGCCCAGGGAACAATGACCCCAGGTAAAGACAAGACCTTAGCAAGCTGATCTTCCCCTCTTATCCATGTACGTGGCTGCTGTATGACTTAGCTTCTTGCCTCCTTGTCCTCTTTAACACTCATTTACTTAAAAGCAACAATCACCTATAGATAAACAATCTAAAAAAAAAAAACATACACAGTTTTAAATTATGTACTTGGCATCGTTACAAAACAGAAAATAGGTTATAACCCCAGCAGAGAGAAAGTTGTTTGTCCCTAGAGAGAAATCAATTTATGAAACAGGCAAAGCTACAGGAGAAATAATACTGCACAAGAGCAAGTATCATGATGCTGGGCTAAGACCATGCTGAAGGCAAAACCTGCACAACTCCTATGCTTGTGGGGTGACCCTGGCCCTTGACAAGAGCTCTCTAAACCTCTGTTCCCCAACCTGTACAGCAGGTGCAATACCACCTCCTTTGCAGGGCACTATGTAGGCAAAATGGGCTGACATGTCTAAAGCAAACAGCATACTCCCTGGCACTATTTAATTGGTGCTGAGTAACACTAGATCTTGCATTTCCGGAATCAAGTGTCTCTCAGATTAGTCATAATAAAGTCCAGGCATCAAGCTGTATTCATTCAGGTCTTGTGTATTATTAGCAATTCAGTCAAAACTAAAGAAAACGTGCACAATGAAGACAAAACACACAATGCTAGACAGAGATTTGGTAAAGGATAATGTTACTACAAAATCCTTTTATAATTAGACTCTGGAAGATTTGTGAAGGAAAAAAAAAAAAAGGCCCCTCCTTTGATAACAATTCTGAACTAGGCCTTATCATATTAAGGTAAGAAACATGCTTACCAGGGAAAATTAAGCAATTCCACATGATACCACTTTACTAGTTAAAAAAATAAATAAATAATTCACAATTAATCTAAATTTAAATGATTCCTTAAAAAAGGCTTAATTATGAATCACTCTACAAGCTATATTACAAAATCATGATTTCTAGAATTCTGCAAGAGAAATACTCCCACATGTGGCTACATACGTAACAATCATACACAGAAATACAGTGCATTAAAAGTTCTTCTCCAAAACCATGGCAATATATCAAGTCTCACCTCTTACAGTCATACATTTATTCTCTGGAATCTAAGCATTCTTATTTGCTATCACTTGCTTAATTCATGCAATATCAGTGTTTAAAACTTAAAATGATTTCTAATCAAAAGGATATTACTAGATTCCTACACATGTACAAAAATAGCTATTTGAAAGGGAATGGCAATTTTTTTAGACTCTAGAGCAACACTTGAATACATGGAATTTTCCATATTTAATTATATTACTATATAATTGGTTTTTGCACTGGGAATTGAACCAAGGGGTGCTTTGCAACCAAGCTACATCCCTAGTCCTTTATATTTGTTATTTCGAGAAAAGGTTTCATTAAGTTACTGAAGCTGGCCTACAACTTGCTGATCCTCCTGACTCCACCACCCAAGTAACTGGGATTACAGGTGCATGCCACTATATCTGCCTATATAATGTTAAGTATGCCTTTCTTTTCATAATTTCTCCATGAGGTTAATATTAAACGTGCTTCATATTTCTAATCACTGCCAGTATTTTGCAATATAGCACTATTTCCCTTCATTGGTCAAGACAAAAAGAAAATAGTAGGTATTTAAAATGCTCTCTTTTGACTGGGTATGTAGCTCGGTGGTAGAGTACATGCATACAATGCATGAGACCCTGATTTCAATAACAAACATCCAACCAAATAAACAAAATTAAATAAGATGATCTCTCAATCATCAAAAGTGTAGAAGGCAGAAAGAAAAGAAAATTGCTCCATTTGTTTATGAAGGTGATACTTTCACCTGTTTAGGAAATTCACATTGACTTTTGCCTTCTCAACCCTTCCTTTGTAGGAAGCAGTTCAAAGATACTGAAGACAAAGTCCAGCAAAAAGCTATTAGTCGTTTCTCAAGAACTTATTAACCAAGTATTCATTGTTGCTCCATAACTTTTTTCCCATAGCACAGAAACTAGAAAGGTGCTGGATTTTTACCTTGATTATAATTGCACACCACTTCCTTATGGCTAGTCAACTGCCTGTCCATCCCCAAGACTGATTACAAATTATACATAGTTTATACTATTGTGCAGAACTAACTCCTAAGTTTAAAACAAAATTCCTATTTCTATATAGGCACTATTTGCACAATTTCTTTTGTCCTTTCTGTATCAGAAGAGCAGTGTGCTGGGTTCTGTAAGTATCTGAAGAATTTAAATTACAAACTGACTACAAATGTGACTTTAACAAGTAATTGACTCCACAGGTTTGGGGAGAGTGCTATGCTTCTGTGTTTAGCTCCCTCAGGAAGGACAGCCTCTAGGTATTCGGTTCAGGTTCCCACTTGGAAGTGGGGTCACATCCAAAACAGGCCAATGCTCAGTCTACTGTTAACTCCTGGCACAAAAAGACCAGACACCTCTACCAATGTTCCCATCACGACAAGGAGGCATTTCAGACACACTCACCTGTCTACATACTTGTAGAACATCTGTCCTACAGAACATTTTTAGCAAAACAGCATCACTATTCTCAGAAAGGGCTGTATAAAAAGGAAATGATTTTGGTCTTCATAGGGAGGCATGAGCTCAAATTCTACATACTGTTTTTAAAAAATTAGGAAACCTACGCAAGACACTAGGTTCAAACCCTAGTATGGGGACGGAAGAGGGGGATGGGACTTTTTGACCACTGATGCTAACAATATTTTTTTAAATTTTAAGTGAATCTTACCAAAGAAATGGGCAAGGAAAGGTCCAATCAATTACAGAATAGCACTATGGGTTACTAAAACCCCACAGGAATTTTTCACATGTAAGACTATGCTTTTATGTGAGGCTGGCAAACTATGAGAGACAGACATATAACAGGTGGGAGGGAGAGAACTAAAGTCATGAATTAGAATTTTTTTGGTGGCGGTGGTGGGCGGGTACTGGAGTTTGGATCAGGGACACTCTACCACTGAGCTATATCCCCAGCCCTTTTTATTTTGAGACATCTCCCAAAGTTGCCCAGGCTGGCTTCAAACTTGCAATCCTCCTGCCTCAGCCTCCAGAGTCTCTAGGACTACAGGCATGTGCCACCATACCCAGCTGAATTAGAATTATTATACAGACAAACAGAGGTCTTCTCTGAGAAGTAATGTGAACTCAATGAAAAGTTTTTCATTGAAATGTAAAGTTATTTACAGCACCTTCACATTTCAAGGTAACAAAAATGCCACCTAAGTGAAAATGCATTCTTGTTAATGAATTCTAGCGATAGCCAAGTTTTGATTCTGTGTTTAAAAAAAAAAAAAAAAAAAAGCCAATACAAGGGTTAAGATACACATTATTTTAGAAGCACCAAAGTTAAATGCATAAACGGTCTCTCACTGTTACCTATATAATAATGTACCAATACATTCAGATTCTTCAAATACTTATAGAACTCAGCACAGAATGCAGAAAGAACAAAAGAAACTGCTATTTGCAGTAGAAACAGGCATTTTGTTTTAAACTTAGCATCCAGTTCTATGTAATAGTATGAGCTTGTGGTAACAACATTGATGTTGTATATATTTATGGAGTGTTGAACGTCAACATCATACTCTCCTAGAAATCAACTGAATTGCTATTTAAAGGTTCTTACAAAAGAGGGCTGAACCTCATGGCAACTCATGCTATTAAAAATATTCTAAAGAGATTGTGTGGATGCAGATCTAGAGTTTATTCCTCTCGAGTTCCTCCATGGGTAGCATCAGCACCCCTGCAACCTTTCTGTTCTCAGCCTGCTGAGTAAAAACTCCTCAGGGCCTCCTTTCTGCATACTAGAAGGATTGCTGCCACCTTGGGCCTCCCCAAAGAGCTGTCTGCCTTACTCCTTGCAGTTGGTGCCTGTGACCCTTGCTTCTTTCTCTCAAGGTCCCACCACCTGTGGTACCAGGTTTAACTGATTCATGAGCAGTTATTCCATGCTCATTTTCTGGCATTTTCTGGAAATGCACAAAATGAATTCGTGACCTGTGCACTTCAAATCACCATCACTGGCCAGGTCTAGCTGCTTTTTGGCTATCAGCAGATTTTAGTGACTCAAATCTATTCCACTCTCTTGGTGGGGTAGGCCCTTCCCTGAGAAGACACAGTTTGAACTTAACCATATCCTAGAAGACCACCCCAAGAAATCCCAGCTGCAGCAGGATTTACTGAGATCCCACTATGTGCCAAGTATTTAGTTCAGTACTGGGGTCTTTTATCCAAAGACCCATCTCCCTCTCCACCAAGTCATAATGGATCTTTGCTATACCTACAAGGAAATTTTTGAAGGGGAAAAACTCAGATCAAGTTGATCAACCAGCCAGTCAGGGCACAGGCAAAAGAATTTTCAAACTCAAGTGTTTTTTTTTTTTTTCCTTCAATACAGGGGACTGAATCCAGGGGTGCTCTATCACTGAGCTACATTCCTAACCCTTTTTATTTTGAGACAGGAGTTAATTAAGTTGCTGAGACTGGCCTTGAACTTGCGATCCTCCTCAGCCTCCCTAGATGCTGAATTTACAGGTAAGTGACCTAGCTCAGCTGAAATACCTCTTAGCTGTGTATATTTTGAAGTGCCTTACAGAGTTGATGCATATTTATTAAAGTCCTTGGAAAAGACAAGATTCCCAAAAGAATAAATTCTCTTTATTTTCTTTACAATTGTTTTACAAAAGAAGCCTTTATCATTTTAAAATAATTTATTTTAACAACTTGAAAAGAATTCCCTTCATGTAACTTTGTATCACTTGGCCCAGGGAGAACACACAGGTACATTATCAGGTCTATTTTTAAAAAAGAATGGGTCAAAATTTGAAGAAAAAAGGAAAAAAAGGCTGTGAGTCACTTTTCAAGTAATATTTATAAGCACCTGCCACAGCACTAGAGTGGACTTGTGTAAGCTTCTGCTGCTTTCTGCTACCACAGAAGCATCACAATAATGTTCAAATGTATAGGATAAAGTCATGATAATTACGGAGTTCCGGGGGCCTGTGAGAACTGAGCTGAACTGAGCTCATCCCTCTTTGGATCCTCAAGTTTCTTACTCAGATATTTTAGTCTTGGGCCCAGAAATCCAGTTTTAACAGAAGCATCCCTGCAGATCAGGAGCAGGTACTCTGAAAAGCAGAGGTTCATTTCCCACTTTGAGAAACTATACTTTTAAAAGGCAGTCAGCCAAGTCAGCAACAGCAGTTCCCTGAGTCGCTTCCTACTATAATACAAAAAGACACCAAGTTCCTGAGTAATGAAGCAATCCCCATAGATTCACACATATAAGAGCTAAGGAGAGAAGGCAGAAAAGTACAAAATCAAAGTACACTACCAGTTGAGGATCTCAATGCTATGGCAGAGAAATGGCAATTCCATGGCCTGGAGTTCCTCCTAAATGGTTTTCCAAGTAGCCTGCAGAGCTTTGTTTTATTTAGTTTTTCTTATGGATAAGAAAAACTGTATAATGTAATGTATATGGATAAGAAAAACTGTATAATGGAAGAGACTGAAGAAATTCTGAGCAGTCATTTTGCAGAAATTTGTATTCCACAGAGTAGAGGTTAACTGCATGCCATTTATATACTACATACTGTTTACAAAGTTACAAGGTGTTAACCTCAACACAAAACAAGGATGCTAGAATAGTAGAAGTATGGTTTCTAAAAACAAGCTGTCATTCAATTCATATTTAAAAGAACTCTATTCTTCTTGATATAAACATGAAGACTTTTTTTTCCCCCCTCCTTCTTTATTTTTCTTCTGAACAGTCTGAAGCAGTCAGAAAGATACCTTAACCAAAAAAAATATAATCCACCTCTGGTGCAGCTGCTGAAACTTCCTACAATTTCCTAGCACTGCCATAGATTAAAGTCCCACATCAATATTTGATTATTCTTCAGCCATGGAGATTACAGCCGCCACCACCACAGTTTCCCTGTCACATAGCTGCTGCTAGATATCCTGGCCATACAAGCTGTTTGCACACAGACTCCACATGCAACAGAATCCTGTTGCTCTAAGCAACACTATTAGCCTCAAAGAAACAGTTATTCTCTAAGTAACCTTTCAATCTCATTGAACTTCATGATATCATGTACCCTTGTTACAGAGATCTGGCATGGAGGCTACTTGCTAACTGTGATGGTTGCTAATGGAACCACAAAATAATAAAGCAGTAGCCCTCAGACCTACTCAAAGGTCAAACCTTAATTATAAGTTTCTAAGAGAGGTCTCCCCTGGTCTCTCCCACCCTCACATTGCCTGTGTGGTATTGTTTTTTCTTTTTCTTCAGAGTTTTGATCATATTTTTTAAATTATTTATTTATGTGAGTGTGTGTGTGTGTGTACACACACACACACACACACACACACACACACACACATATATTAGTAAATGTCTGTTTTTCCGACTTGTTTGGATGCTGGATGCAGATAGGACTCCTACTCTTTTATCACTGTACTGCTAGACTTAGCACAGAACTTGGAATACCATACATACTCCAGGAGTAGTTCTCGAGAGATGGAAACTACTCAAGATATTAAAGGTGTTACGGTCTAAGTCCTTCAAAACTGGTAAACACCAGCACCACGGGCATCTTCAGTCTGGTCTGAAACTCGAAGGTCACTTGTTCTTCCCTGCTATACATGTATATTCTTGGTCTGTCATCAGGCTATTGGGGCAGCAGAAACAATACTAAATCCATAAGGAGTTCTCCCTTCATGGCATTCAAGCTTATCATCTGTAAGTAGCACCATGCTGACCAGTATAAATATGATGGTCTCTGGGTTTACAGTCACATGGACGCCCCTGAGTGCTGACCTTCAAAGACTTCTGAAATGTCAGAAGTCAATGAGATTGGAAAAAGCTTCTTGCAGTTGAGAATTATCCATAATTCTTGTGTTTTGAGGAACATCGGAGTAACATATGCTGCCTAAAACCAGACACTTTGATATACTCTTTTGATGACACAAAAGGACTGGGCACCACTAATCTGACAGAAGTATCTAAAGAGTTTGCATTTAAGTGATACCATGTCTTTGTGAATATCTCTGAGCAGTCCACCTGCTTGATGACAGCCAAAGTCCTAATCTATATATGAGTCACTGACTCATTCATTCAGTCAACAGTATTTACTAAGCCTCTATATTGTGCCAGGTTCCATTCTAGGTGAAGGAGTCTTCCCTTACTGAGTTTGTAAGAAACAGAGATGCAGTTCAATGGTAGAACACTCACTCACCTAGCATGTGCAAGGCTCTGAGCTTGATGCCCAGCATCTTAAAAAACACCCCCATGGATGTCTGAAATTGTGTACAGTGCCAAACCCTCTTTAGACTGCTTTTCTTATATATATATACATATCTAGAATAGCACAGTAAGAGATTAATAACAGTAACTGATAATAAAACATAATAGTTATAAAAACATACTATAATAACAACTCATGAGTTGTTATTAAAACTCATGAATTGTTTATTTCTGGAATTTTCCATTTAACATTTATAAACCACAGCTGACCACAGGTAACAAAGACTACAAAAAGTGAAACCGTGGATGAGGGGGAACTACTATTAACAGCATCTAGCAACACACAAACCAGATAAAACCTCTATGGAGTTTCTAGTAGGGAAGAGACAGACCATTAGGCAAATAAATGTACAGGATATTAAATACTGAAAAGAAGAGGCAGGAGACTAAGGAGAAGGGAGGAGAGGGAAAGGGGAAGAACTGGGGTGTAAAGTCAACCAAATTATGCTATGTGCATATATGAACATATCACAATGCATTCCACTTTTCCATATGACTGTAATATAACAATTAAAAACAATAAATGAATAAAAGGAAGATCAATCAAGTAGAGAAAGGGGATCAGAGGACGGAAAAGGGGAAGTACTGGAGACTAAAATGGAGCAAACCATGTGTTATGGTTTAGGTGTGAGGTGTCCCCAAGAAACTCGTATGAGACAATTCAAGAACGTCTGGAGGTGAAATGATTGGGTTATGAGAGCTTTAACCTAATCAGTGTATTAATTCACTGATAGGGATTAACTGGGTGGTAACTATTGACAGGAAGGGTGTGGCTAGAGAAGGTGGGTATTGGAAGTGTACCTTTGAGGTATATATTTTGCCTTGATAAGCAGCTCTCTCTCAATCTCTCTCTCTTTATCTCTCCCTCTCCCCCCCCCCCCATTCCTTTCTGATTTCCATGTCCTGAGTTGCTTTCCTCTCCCATACTCTTCTGCCATGATATTCTGCCTCATCTTGGGCCCGAAGCAACAGTGCTGGCTGCCTATGAACTGAGACCTCTGAAACTGGAAGCATCATAGATTTCCCTCCTCTAAAATTGTTCTTATCAGGTCTTTTGGTCACAGCCTTTAAAAAGCTGATAAAAAGTACTATGTTATATGTATTTATGAATATGTCAGAATGAACCCCATTATTATATATAACTATAATTCATTAATAAAAACATTTTTTAAAAACATTGAAAAGAACAAGGAAGAAAGGTAAGGAGTTAGTCTATGCCACAGGGAGTGGCACACAGGGAAGTTCTCATTGAGACAATCTAAGATAAGGTTTGAAAGACAGGAGGGAATAATCTATGCTGGTTCCTGGTGGAAGCAACCCAGGAGACAGACCTCAAGGTCAAAGTCCTTGAGTCAGAAAAGTAGCTGAGGGGCTCAAGAAACAACAAGGAGGACGGCGTGGAGAGTAGAATCAATGAAGAGAGGAGCAGATGGAGATGATGTCAGAGAACAGAGAGATGCTTCAAGAGAGAAAGCACAGGGCCAGTCTAAAATATTAGACTCGATGCACAGCGAGACAGAAAAGCATCCAGAAGGTTCCCAGCAGAAGAATAATTTCATTCTTTGTGGAGGGAAGGATCAATTAGGAGGAAGGCAAGGCAGCTGAATTTCCCTTTGGTCTTGCTATATGGGAAAAGCATAGCTTTTGTTCTACACTACCGCTAAAGGCATTCTGGAGCATATCCATGAACCTGCCCAAGGATCTGATATACTACCTTCCATCAACAGACGACAGAATTGCTACTTTTTGGTCTTGCTTCTTTAGAATTATGATATATCAGAAACATGGGAGTTGGGGCCAAAAAACCCTGGTTTTTAATCCTGTCTTATTCCTCTTACAGGACAGGAAGTGTGAGACAAGTTATGTTTTCCCTTTAGGAAAAAAGAATGATGAATATACTATCTGTCAAGCATGGGGTATGGCAGAGTGTGCAAGTGATGAAGAAAGGATGGCTGTTTCCATTGTTACTACTGAGATTTCTCTGATTCCTGTCAGTCATCACAGATCTCAAGGCTGTGTCCAACATTCACATGCTAGCCTGGTACAGTGGTACACACCTGTAATCCCAGCACTCAGGAGGCTGAGGCAGGAGGATTTCAAGTTTGAGGCCAGCCTTGGCAATTTAGCAAGACTCTGTCTCAAATTTTTTTTAAAAAGTGGTGGTGGTGTGACTCAGTAATCGAGCACCCTGGGTTCTACTTCCAGTACCAAAAAAAAAAAAAAAAAGAAAGAAAGAAAGAAAGAAATACACATGCTATCGGGTTGGGGATGTAAATCAGCTGGTAGAGTGAGTGCTTAGCATATGTGAGGCCCCAGGTTTGATCCAAAGAGAAAAGAGAGAGACAGAGACAGGGAGGGAGAATTGATCACATGCTACAAAATAACATGCTACAAAATCGCGGTGAACCCACAGTAGCGCCTTCCTCATTTACTGAACTCCATTTCCAAATCAACCACAGGAAATACCTTTTTCGAAAAGTAAAATACTCCGGACTTTTTCGAAAGTTGTTGTAAATTACTCCTACTTAGGATATGACTTCATGGGATTTAACAAGGGTGGCAGCAGTTGTCCTAAGATCATCAACAATCACTATCAGCTATGGATTCAGAACTCCCTCATTATGAGTGATGAAGACAAAATGATGATCATTCCCAGTCCTATGCCAAAACTACTTAAGAATTCCTGGATAAATGCTCTATTTGGGATCTTAAAACACTTACTTGTTAGCAAAACATGTCACCTTTTTACAAAAATAAAGTATGTTATTTTTTTTTCAAAGTAAACTCAAAGGCGTAGGGGTGTAGTTCAGTGGTAGAGTGTCTTGTCTAGCAAGGCCTTGGGTTTGATAATGGTGGGTGGGGGGTGTGAACTCAAAAACCTAATATTTCATTTAATAGATACTTTCATAATTTTTAAAAACCCATTCTTTTCCATCATTTTCTGTTTATTAAAAGCAGAAACCTCCAGTAGCCTAGCCACTCCCACTTCACACTTGCTAGTAAAGCCCCAATTTGCAAGGACCTCCCTCCCTTCTGTGCCTCCAGGGATAGCAGCCATGACCTTAGCTCAGGGAGAATTTGGATCCTGAATCAGACTATCACTGCAGTCCAATTCCCCAGCGTAACTGGGTTAAACCTATGAGGCAGTTCTGACCGTGAGACTCAGGGGAGGGACTGAGTACTGCAGCAGTGTGTTTCAGGAAGTTTTCTTTGCTCCCAAAAAGCAAACACCGGAAGAAAGAGACATTCTGTCTCTTGTTTTCCTGCATCTGTCTATGGAGCTGGAAGCCCTGTGGCAGGTTTGCTAAGCACCTAAGGCAAAAGAATCCCAGAGAGACTGGAGCCACATCTGGAGCCTTCACTACTTCTGGACTGCTGGTTACAACAAAGAATTCACTGCCCTTGCTGAACACAAGTAGAATTGGGTTTTCCTGCTACCAGCCATCAGCTAAAGCACTTGTTGATAAATGATTAATAATTTTCTTTGAATCCCATATAACAACAGAAATTTTATTTTGACAAATGACATCACATTTGCACAAATGAATAAACAGACAACCTTTCCCCTCGTGCTTATTCATTTTGGTCTGAATTGTAAGACATATTCCCTTCTTGAAATCATTTTTAAATTTCATAAATGAACTGAATAAAGTTTGAGGTTTTTTAAAAAATAATTAAATTTACTCATACTCTGCTTTGGTAGTTATTTATAAAAGCTAATGAAAACTCCATCCCACATATGCTCAAAGAATTCTAGTAAGAAGAAGCCTGGAAAGATGTATTGCAACCTCTGAGCTGTGTTTTCATTGTGAAGGTATTCAGCGCTTAATAGAATTGAAGGATTTTTGTTAAATAAGTATCTATTTCTCAAGGCCTGGGTTTGACCGCCAGCACCATGGGGGACGGGAGGGGAGTCTCACTTTTCACTCTTTGCTCTCTCCATATGTCAAGAAACCCATGGAGTATGTGTGTCTGTGCATGTGTGGTATATGTTTATGTGCACATATGTGTATACATATATATCTGAAAAAGCACACATGTATGTAAATCTAATGTTAGCAGATGTTCTGTCCCTGGAGACAACAGATTAAATACAACAGGGTGTTGGAATCAAACATTTTGCCTAACCATTTCACTGGACAACTGCTTTCCTGCAAAATAAGTTTCATAGAAGTTGAGTGTAGTGATGGCGTGCCAATAAACAGCATTTCCTCCCTTTCAGCACACAAAGAGAAGATGTTTATTTGCCTGCTTTCTTGGACACACATGACTTAAAAATGCATTCCTTGCATAACTCCATGTTGACTTTTTTTATATGTACAAAAGAAAACCTCTACTGGAGTCACTTATCTCAAAGCCAAATGAAATTCCTTCAAAATGTACTAAATAGAGAATCCCATTAATTTCGGATCTCAAAGCAAAATACATGCTCAACTTACACACAGCAACTGCTTTTAAGGACCCATGACAGAAGCTGCACAAGCAGAACAATAAATCTTGGCAACAAAACTTGCTTCTGTATAACTTCGAGAATATTTGCCATTTTCAGTTGACATATCAATTGTCCACTCAGAGAACCTTTGAGAGGAAAGCAGGGGCTTTAAATGGAATTTGGTTGTGCAGGTGGCTTACATGCTTACCTCAAGCTAAACTGGTTCAACACCAAAAGCTGACCTAGTCTCTGCTTTACTCTCTTTCAGTGATGTTTTTCACCACTGCAGATAGAATACACTAAGGAGTAGAAACCACTATGGAATGGGTATGGCCACAACCACCAGAAAAAGTCTAACGTCTGTCACGTTTTAACATTAAACACCACAGTCCTTACAATTTACATGTATTGATCTAATGAGAAAAAAGTATATGAAGGTGCAAATAAATGTTAATTGATTATAAGGCATTCATCATAATATTGCTTGAAATCTTTAAACAAAAGAAGGGGAAAATTATATTTGATGCCTCATTTAGCTATATGAACATGTCACTATAAAACATCCTTTTGAAATTATTTATGCCAAATCAAATTAATAAAAATCATGTTTTAAGTCACTGAGGTAGGAAAAAATGTATAATAAAATCCTTATGAAGAAAACATAATGTCCCCTAATGAAGCTGCTCTGTAAATCCAAATATGTGGACTGTTTTAAACAAGGTGTGTCTGCTGTTATTCTCGATGCCAGGAACACATTAATACTCCTTAACACGAGCCCCATCTCTCTGTTTGCTCTCTCTGTGTAGGAAACCTATGAATCTGTTACCAGATCTTCCTCACTTTGTGGGACATTTCATCCATCCTCACTACAAGGCTACCATCGCCTCAGATTCATCCATTTCATGACGTGTCACAGGTTAGGTTCCCCACACTTCAACTCACTTAGTTCTATCCAACTCCTAGGACACTGCAACCACTAATAACCTTCACACACTGCTGCCCCCACGTGAACCATGATTCTCCCTTCTCACCTAGTCTGAGTTACTTCTATGTTTTGCTGAGTCTGAACTTACACTTACTTTTGTCCTTTTAAAAGTCATTAACTTGACCTCCTATAAGGACAAAAACTCTACTACTTAAAGAATTCAAAGTGTTCCCAATATTATATGTAAATCTTTATGAGCAGCTTTTCAGTTCCAGGTCTAAATATGGTCACACATATAACTAAGCTGAGGATTAGCTAAGATTTCTGCTCTTTCAAGGTAGATATTCTAACAGTTGAATACCCTTAGTGGTAATAAGTGCTTCTTGGTTTGGTAGATCCTTGGAAAAAACTCATTTTAAACTTTATGGAAGTGAGAAATAATCTACTGAATTAAGGCCCTAACAAATGGGGTATGAGTTTTACAGCAGGTCGCCTTACCTTCTTAGCATGCTGCAAGATGTAAGTTAACAGATATATATTACTTACCATCTGCCAAAATATCTAAATATTGGAACTCATGGTTTAATCCTTATAGCAATAACAATATGAATGAGACAGTACTATTAATATCCCCATTTAAAGATGAAGAAAATGAGGTAAAGAGAAGTCTTGAGACCTGTTCAAGATGCTCCACCTTTTAAGTGGGAAGCCAAGATTTAAACTGGTTCTATGGCTCTGGAGACCATGCTCTCAACCACTGTGTGATAGGACTGTCCCTTAATTCTGAAAGTCCCAAAGAATATTAATATGACCAATGAGGGTATAACTGGGGGTAAGGGATGCAGGCTGGGGGAAGGTATCACTAAGAAACCTTCAGAGTGTAGAATTGAAGTGGGAGAGCAAAAGCATACAGTTATTATATGAAGGCCTAAACATGTCAGGCTGTTGAGAATTTTCATTTCTAGAATTCATTAGACTTCAATTTCATAAAATGACAAGTTTATCTTCATTTAAAAAATATGGTTTGATAAATTTAAATCCCTAAAAGTAAAAAACGAAGAAATCTACGAAGTCAGTCTTTGCCAGAGTTCCTATTTGCACAAAGGAAGAAGACCAAAGAACTTATTTATAAAGGAGGTATCACCTTATTGCATATCTAGCAATTCCTGAATTGGAACAGCAATCCATAAAAAACAGCACCGTCAAAGGAGTGCGATGCAGGCCCTTGACCATGCTCAGCCCATCCAAGCTCTTAAACATGCTCCAAAGACTTGTCCTTACCAAGTATTACTGCAACCTGTATCCCTTGAATTGACTAAGGACTTGGGGGCATTTAGGGCTTTATTTTACTTTATTTTTTGTTAAGTTCACAACTTAATTAGACTATAGCATAAGCCAAAATGCATTGATTTTCACCGCAAACATGACAACAAGCACAAACACTGTCACTGAAGTAATTTATACCCAGTTATGAGGAATATGCAAGTCAGATTTATTTTTTCCCAGTACTAGAGTTTGAACTCACAACCTTACATGCCATGCAAGTGTTCCTCCACTAAGCAACACACCCAGTCCTTTCTTTTATTTTGAGACAGGGCCTCTCTTAGTTGCCCTGGGTAGCCTCAAACTTGCAATTCTCCTGGTAGCCAGGACAGTCAGGCATAAATATTAATGATCAACAAAGGCAGTGGAACAGTGATAGCAGCTAACTTTTCAGTATTTATTACTCCAAGGCTCTGTGGAAAATACTGAACACATCTCAAATGTTCTTAACAAAAATCACTGCAACTGTCCCCCAATTTATAGACAAGGCAACTGAGATTAGAAAAATACTGACTTTGATCTTTTATCAAATGATAATAAACGTGGGAGTCAAGGGTCAGGGTGGAGCCCTTGCCTGGCACATGCTAGGCACTGGATTCAATCCTCAGCACCATATTAAATAAAGAAATACATACATACATACATACATATGTTGTGTTCATCTACAACTAAAAAAATTTTTTTTGATATGTGGGAGTCAAGATCCACACCCAGGATGATGAAGTTGGAGCCCGCACCTTTACCACCATAACTCATTCATCCTAAAACATGGTTTGTGAGCTTTCTCAATCTGTTTAAACATTCCCAAGGCTTCTAGATTACATAGTCACTATTTCCTAAAAAAAGCAAAGTGGAAGGGCTTGAGCCCTTCCTATATCCAACAAGCACGCCTGCCATATCCCCAGAGATTCTTGAGAACTTGGTTGCTCTATAACCTCCAGTTCCAACTTCCTGATGCCACAGAATTTTGTCTTATAGGGTGCCTCTTGCCTTCCATCAGCTGTGCCCTTCGCCCATGGTTGACATCCATTCCTCTCCAAGTAAGGGGCAGGTAAGGTGAGGTGCTCAGCACAGGATCTCCTTCCTGTAGTCAAGAGGTGCCGGGCTTGATTCCTTGTAAAAGGAGGCTGTTATGCCAAATCAATAAATGTATGACCTGACAGAGAGTCTGTAACTCAAGGCTGGAAATGGCCTACATCCTCTCTCGAGACCCAGATTCACAGTGTAATTGTGCCAAGTCATTAATCATGGGCACCCTAAGAGAAGAGCAGTCCCTGGGCACCTCAGCATCTCATCCCAAGGGGCATCTCAAGGAATAGAGTTTGCAGAGTCTAAGTAAATGATCATTATACTGCTAATAAATACAGTTATGACTTCTTTAGAAAAAGGATGAACCATATCAGGTGGCTTAGGCTAAGGAAGAACTGCTACATTTCCTTAACTGAAGGTACTAACAACAGCCAGTAGAATCAATTTATCAATTCCTCTTTCTCCCTGTCTCTAGCTCTGCCCCTCCCTCTCCCTCCTCCTGCCTCCTATTCCCTCCCTCCCCCATAAACTCTGGCTATGGCCCAAGACCAGAACACAGAGCCCTCCAATGCCTGTGTAGCAGCTAGTGGCCATCGACTTAGCAGGAAGGGCAGGGTCAAGCTGCCTGGCTTCCTGTTGAAGGCTGCCTCAGGCGTTCCCACTAACTGATAATGATACATTCACAGATCACCAGCAAGAGCAGATGCCAAATGAAGAGAAACAGTACCAGCATCTCTCATTCTGCCTTTTACATCTGTAGTACTTTTTTTATAACTTACTTGGTACTTACCTTCATAACAGATATGAAGTAAGAATTTTATTCTATGAAATACCCCAAACACAAATTGCATAAACCATTACCTAACACTAAACAGTACTACTTTATTCTTGGTGATGCTACATTACAGCTCTTATCCATGAAAAAGGTAACAGTATCCCCGTTCCCCACCTTCTATTTCACTGTCACATCTGGACTGTCATTGCAAGTCGCTTAATGTGATTGTATAGAAAATACTAATATAATATTTCCTTTATGGAAATGTCTTCAAATTCTTTGATGAATGCTATTACTTAGAAATTATTTTCTCCACATCAACTTATAGAACAAAAAGTGCACACGACTTAAGTAAGAGAACCTGAAAAATTAATGAGATTCATAGAATCACTACTGAAAAAACCTGTCAGTATTATTTTGTATTATATGAAACCAAAGACAAAAAAGTATGTGCCAACTGTATTAAGAATTACTGCAGGGCTGGGGTTATGGCTCAGTGATCGAGCACTTGCCTAGACCATGTGAGGCACTGGATTTGATCCTCATCACCACATTAAAAAATAACTAAATAAAGTTTATTAAAAAAAAAAAAAGAATTACTGCAACAAAACTGAAGAAAATTATGAATTTGTAATAGAGGGTCAGCACATGGGTGGACTACCTGTAGATATTTAGAATTATCTCCTCTTCCAAAATGTAAACAGAATCAACAAGCAAAAGAATCTTGGCTTAAGATTCATATCCAATAATCTAACAAAAGAATCTACTGCATCCGGGAAGTCAGGACCAGCCTAGATGGCTAACACAAATCTGAAACAGAAAGCAAATTTTTCTGATTTAGATACTTCCCTTCTCTTCTGCTAAATCATCTCATTAGGATTGATGGACAAATGTTTCTGTATTTTTCTAAACCCAAACTCAGTACTTCAACAGCTGATACAGAAATTCATTCACCCAGAGGAGTCAGCTGTCACAGAAAATTTTCTCCAATAGTGGAAAGATTACATAATGCCGATCTGCACAAGAACTAAGGAACTGGGCCTCCAAAGGCAAAATAGTATAAAGACCTTGTTCTCTTGCCAGGTGACCAAACAAAGGAAAGATTCAAGCAAGGCTTTGGGGAGCTATTGATTTCAGCAAATATTTATTGACCCTCTACACTGGGTCTAGCACTGTGCTAGGAGCTGAGAATACTTGGATGAACACAAAAGACGAAAAAATTATTTGTTTTCACTGAAGCTCTAAGCCAACTCTAAAATCAGATTTCATGCGCTTACCTAGAGAAAAATCACCAAATACGGAAAACTGGAAATCAATAAAAATAAGGAAAGAACAATTTCCTATAAGAATAGGATAGTTCCCTAGTGGGGGAAAAAATATTATTAAAGCTCTAATACAAGGTAACACACTAAATTACATAGGCTCCCTTGTAAATCAGATTTAGATTATAGCTGAAGAAAACAGTAAGTTAATATGCTTAGAAAACACTAAAAGCACACATTAACACAGAGATTTCCTTAGAACAACTAAAAGAAGACACTTTAGTTGTTAGAAAACCATCTAATACAGGTTCATATACTAGAGAACATAAATTATCAGTAACAAAATTCTAAGGTATCACCTTCTATTACAATTTTTTGTTGTTGTTGTTTTTGTGATTCCCAACCAATTTTAATGCACCTGTGTCAATTTTGTTGAACTATTGACAAAATTGAAAACTTAAGATTTGGTAAGCCAATGCAGCTTAGAACAAATGGTACTTTCCAATATTTAGAGAAATGTTAACTTAGACACCCACCCTAAGCATTCACTTTATAATTCCCATATTGCCACTACAGTCAAGCTTATTCAGAAAAACCAACCAGAATTATAAGGGCCAGACACACTGCAAATACACCACACCCCACATCATATTCAAGGCTCAGTATCTTCTGACCACCTTCAAGAAGCTGATGATTTATTCTTTGGCAGTTCACAAGAGATTCTGGTCAAACCATAATAAAATGTCACCATATCAGTCAATATTTACTGAGTACCTCTTTCTGAAGTTAACATTGGATTAGGTGCTTAAGGACAATAGTTTGACTCAATAAATTTTAAAAAATATATATTTAAGACATTATTCTCAGAATTCTTCAAACAGTTGTATTGTGAAATTGCTATTGCTGAGAAATTTGAGGTTCATGTTCAATGTGCTGTCCCTCTTTCAGTCCCAAAAGTTCCATTTTGCATTCTCCAGGCTTTGGTAAAATATCAGGTATGGTCAGGTCAGGCCAGTAGTACCTGTGCACCGCTTCAGCCCCCACGCACATGGCCAGGAGGCTAGCCGCGAACATTGTCAGGTAAGTGGTCATGGGCACGCCCATGGGCATGGTACGAGGGCTGCACAGAGAGGGAAAAGGCAGGTTTAGAAGGCCCTCAGCTCACAACTAGACCAGGACCGAGGCGCTCGGGTTGGCCTTCAGTTACAATTGAGAGAAGGAAAACAAAGGTAATCAGCATCAATAATTCATTTTTTCCCTGCTGGACTGAAAATTACATGATGATTTACTGGGAAATCAAATATAGACCCATAAAAAATAGAACCAAAATTCTGTGCCAACAGAATTCAGAAAAATGCATCAGTCTGCTAGTAAATCGCCTAGTTATCCAAGAGCTCAGACAAAGAAACAAAAGGAGCTATAAGTGTCTACACACGTATCATTAGAAAAGATTATGTAGCAGATACTATATCACCTTTATGTCTGAGGGAAGATCATGTGGCCCAGAGATAAGGAATGGTTTTTGTGTCAATTCAAGTGAAAGTGGTTGCCACTAAAATAACCACAACTGTAATAAAGAAAGCTTGTTTGATGATACATGCACAAGACTAAAAGAGTAAGCGAAAATGAATACATAATTACAATGTGTCACCTTGCTGACATGGATTACACCAACAAGCATAATTCTGCTAAGATTACATACCGATAATTAGCCTTCCAATGTGGGACGGATAATACATAGTTCCATTAGCACTAACTTAGGATTATTTTAGAAAATAACTGCAAATTCTTGCTCAGAGAAAGCCATAAACAGGAAACCAGCAAATTCTTTACTATTCATCTTTTAATTTGATAGAACTTACTAAAATAACCTTTCTCTTAAAAGACACATTCTAAACTCTTGCAGAAAGAAATGTTTTAAGAGCATGTAATCTAAAGTGAGATTCAAAATAATTAATTGGTAGCCATCTACCAATCAGAATAGTGAACAAATGCAGGATAAAAAACAAAACGCAGGGATTAGGGTACAACTCAGAGACACACGCTTAACATGAGCAAGGCTCTCAATTCCACCAAAAATAAATTCACCCTGCAGTAACTTTGTAACTAGTTGAGATATCAGACTAGCGTGTAACTATTTAAGAATTCAGTGAAGCAATGAATAAAGGCATTCATGTATTGACAACTATTTCTACACAACAAAGAACTAAGGTTGTTGGGTTTTGGTGAAAAACAGAAGGCAATGCCTCTACGTATTATTAGAATACACATAAAAGGGCTGGTATCAATGATCACAGGTTACTCTGTCACTTCAATTATGAAAATGACTGTTACTGTGAATGTCCATACTTTGTTTATTTATTTATTTATTTTTCTTTCTTTTCAAGAAGGCTTGCATTGAGTTAGAAGACATAAGTTTTTCTCTAACCCCAGTTTCTATGGGAATCCCAGGCCTAAGGAAAGAAACATTTACCTAGACTGCTTCTTGTGCCAGGCCTTATTTACACTTCACCACAGCCCATGAAACAGTTATTTTCCTTCATTGACAAATAAAGAAGCCATGGTTTCAGACCTTAAACTTAACCTACTTTAGCTGGTTTGAAACTAAGGACTTGAAGGACTCTACTCCCCAAGGTCACATAACCGCTTCAGGATCTTCAAGATGGGGAACACATGCTTATTTCATCACAATTTGCTATATTTCTAGTAAAAGCCAGGTATAGTAGGGCACACCTGTAATTCCAGCTTCCTGGGAACTGAGACAGGAGGATCACAAATTGGAGGCCAGGCTGGACAACTTAGTAAGGCCCTGTCTCAAGAAAAATTTTTTAAAAAATCTATCTTTCAAATAAAATCATATATATAGAAGAATGTCATAATATATAACAGCTGTATATTTACAGAGAAGATAAGGACTTATCAGTACAAAACCATTACTGAAAAAATTGGATATACCATTTTCCTATGATTGGCACTCCCTGCGTTCCTTTGACTTTAGCAGTATCATTTACTCCCTTAAATCAGCTCCCAGAAAGAATAATCAGAGACTGCCCAAGTTGTCTAAGGCCATAAATGAGCCAAAGTCAAAAGTAAAATGAACATTTAAAATATTTACAGGGCTCAGGATATAGCTTGGTTGGTAGAATGCCTGCCTTGCAAGCACAAGGTCCTGGGTTCAATCCCCAGAACCACAAAAGAAAAAAAAAGAAAATTTTTACAAACTCAAAAAGAACATAAAAGAATATCAGAAAGACATACCAAAAAAGAATCAAGACTCCTCATTTAGTTGCTGGTTTTGCTGGCAGGCAGGGAGATCTCGCACTAACTTTAGGCCCCCTCCAGGCCAACCAGCCCCTGGGTGCTGCGGCAAACAATGGCTGAAAGGTCCTTGATCTCCAGCAGCTTTTTCCACACCACCCTACTCTTCAAGGATGAACAAGAATACTGTGCATTCTTTGTGATACTCCCTCACCATGCAGCCCACAATCCTGCCCATAGATGAATTCCTGTAGCTGACAGTGATTGTACCTTTTTAACTGGGAATCTGAACCTATAACTTAGACAAATTGATAATGAGAGATAAATGAAATTAGGACTAAATGGAGAAAAACTGAAGACACCCAACTATCAATGGATATCCCTTACAACTTACAATTGCTTTTCCAAAATTCTCTTATAAATACCCTTATTTTCTGAACACCAAAAGAAAGCCTTACACTTCCTTTCAATCAAACTCAAAATATATTACAAAGCTAGCTACATAGATCTCAAATACTCAAGAGGTTATTTTCATATAAAACATCAAAGAAAAATTTCAAATCATAAGAGGTTTTGAACACGGGACTTTATGAGTCAAAGGAAAAATGAAATTTAAAAAAGCGTATACAAAATAAAAAGGGCCTTCACAACATAGAGGAAACTTAACAACCAGGTTGAAGATCTATTTTAGCTTCTATCATTGGAAAACCTAATTTCTGTCCATCATAGAGGAGATCCACCCAAATATGAAGCAATGTATAAAACACAAGAAATGCCTCAATGAGAAGACCTAGAGAGAGAACACGAGATAAGGTAGCAGTCACCATCTCAAAACTTTCTCACCAGAATTCTTTCTCTTGAGCCCTTTTCTGTTGTCCATTTTAAAATTAAACACAACTCAGAAGTTCTTGAACGGAGGATTTTGCTTTCTTTGGTGACAATCTCCTCTCGTGTACCTGTGAACTCCAGCCCATGAGGACAAGACCACTGACAGCTTTGGAGATGGAGAAGCAGAAAGGAGGCTCTTTTTGTGGTGGAATCTTTATGTCAGACATTGAGTTAAAGAATGATAAACTGGAATTAGTCACTGGACCACACCATAAACTGCACCTGTCATATTTCAGCAAGGGGGTAGCAGCAGTAGTCTGCTCATTTATTGAGCAAATACCAAAGCACCAGGTATGCTAAGTGCCACAAGGGAGGCAAGTGAATTACAGATCCTGCCTTGAGGAATCTCATGGTTTGTTATGAAGGAAGAAAATTGCATATATAACCATAGTTACGAGATAGAGCCACCTTTGTCCAAGCCACCCAAAGCTGATTTCCAATAGCCAATTTCCAACTGCCAGTGTATATACCTCTCTGCCTGAGGACTTGCCTCCAAGTCAGAGATGGCCACTTGGCAAACCAAAGATAGCAGGAGTTAAACTCTAGAACTTCCAACTAATGATCATCTGGAGCTCCTTCACCCTTCATGGAAAAACTTTATAGCATCACTGTTCTCCAAAATGGGGACCATAACTAGCAGCATCACTATCACCCAAGAGCTATGAAAAGTGCCAATTCTCAGGTCTCCCCCTAGAACTGAGTCAGAACCAACATTTTAATGAGGTCCCCAGGCGATTCTCTTACACAATGAAGTTTAACAATTCCTTCTCAACACCAGCTCTCAGAACCTCTCATCAGGTTTGAGCTCCAGCTATCCATACCCACCACAGCAACTGGGTTAATAATGTCATCTGCATTGGCTGTTCTGCCTCAACTACCTTACTTCTCCATTTACCTACCCATACTTCCAACACAAATTCAAAAAACACAAATACATGACAAACACGAAACATCATGAGAGGTCAAAAGAAACTGCAACAAGGAAGGAAAACAGAGGAGATGCTGAGAAGACAGAGCATCTGAGGTGGGCTTTGAAGAGTGCATGAGATTTATACAGAGAGACGAGAAGGAAGCAGCATCCCAGGGTGGAGGGTGAAGAGTGGAGAGCAAAAAAGATGTGAGAATGGGGGCAGAAAGGAAGAGGGTTAATGCCCAGCGTTAGCCACTGTCAGACAAGTGAAGGCAAGCAAGAAGAAATAAGGTTCGAAAGGGAGGGTGGGAATCTGATGCACCTGACTGACAGATGGAAGATATCTACCCTTTACTTTGCAACCAATGGGAAGTAATTAAAGTTCTGAACTGAAGACAAACACAATGAACCGTTCAGGAAAAGCAACCTGAGTGGCCCACACCTGTAATTTCAGCTACTCAGGAGGTGAAGCAGGAAGACTGCAAGTTTGAGGACAGTCTAGGCAACCTAGCAAGCCCCCACCTCGTCTCAAAAAAAAAAAAA
Organism: Sciurus carolinensis; assembly: GCF_902686445.1. Lineage (NCBI taxonomy): Eukaryota > Metazoa > Chordata > Mammalia > Rodentia > Sciuridae > Sciurus > Sciurus carolinensis. The sequence goes on from NC_062226.1 coordinate 78,605,604, forward strand.
AAAAAAAAGGATTGGGGATGTAGCTGGGTGATAAAGCATCCCAGGGTTTGACCCACTGTACTGGAAAAAGAAAAAAAAAAAAAAAAAAGAAAGAAAAGAAAAAAGAAAGTAACCTGAGAGCAATGTGAAAAATGGAAGATGGGGAGTGCCTGTCTCGACTGCTCCCCCACTGTCACCATAGTAAGCTCAGTCCACTGGATAAGTAGATGTTTTTGCTAAGCCCAATGTGGAAGACAAGGCCTAATACTACTTGAAGGGTAAATAAATAAATTTTTGTGTACAAAATAATCTGACTCATGGCAATAACCAAAACGTATTATGGAAAAAGGAATGGTGATTTGATGTTTTTAACATCATCTCATATGCTCCTTTCCAACAAGCTACTATGCCAACTTCCTGACCCAGAGCCCTTCATGTTAACCAGGTGGAGACCTTCAGCAAGGAATGAGGGGGTCTGTGTCAGAGGTACTAAAGTCCCTTAGTATAGGACTCAGCATATAATTCTATGCAAGGCAATGATTTATAGCAATGAAGCAAAATCAGCAAAAGGAAAAGACGCATGGGCAAAGTCTGAAAGGAACCAGACACAACTTCCATGAGTTCTCTCCCAGTGGAGTCACACAAGATGTATATAATGTGCCCAACACCAGTTGTGACAACAAATGTATAATGTTATCTACCAGGGAAGTTCATCTAAGCCTAGGAGTCCAGAGTTTTTAATCAGGGGTCAGGGACATAAACACTGACTGCATAGCACCTACCAAAATTCCAGATGCCCAAAAGGAAAGCAGCTACTCAGGATAAATCATACTGTTTGTACCAACAGTTTGAGATACTGCAAGCTACTTTAGCCAGATCTAGGAGTGGTGGAAATCATCTACAAATCCAAGTTCCCACATGCCAGTCAAGAGTTAATCTTACAAGAAGGCTAGTGATGTTAACTCTTTCCTGCACAGAATCACAAATGGATTCTTGAAGCTCGAGTTCTAATCATGTTCTTGATTAAATACTCTGGTTCCTTACTAGAGGTAAGCTTGTCATAAATAGGTATTTGGGGGAGTTTGGGGAAGGTGGGCATGTGAAATATAAGAGCATAGGCACCTATGCCAGCTATACTCTAATAAATATATTCTAACCTGTCAGCTAATTTCAGGCAGCAGTAAGATATAAAACAAATCCATTACAAGTTCATAATAAGAAATATAACTACATATTTCTGTCTATCTGGCTGCAATTATATCATTTTAAAAAAGCATACTACCCTCTGCCCCAGAAGATCCCAATTCAGTAGGACTACAAAGAGCCAACCCAAAAAAACAAACAAACAAACAAAAAACACCCTGAGGAAAAAATTCTACTAGACAATAAGGAATAAACCTATCTGTGCTTTTCCCCTTGTTCTCACCATATGCCTAACTGATACTAATAAGAGATAGTTCATCTGAAGTCCTAGCAATAAAACATTCCTAACAATCATTTAAACCAGGATAGTGCTTTTCTTTTCATTTTTACCATGTTTTCAGAAACAATGCTTATCTGACAGTTTCTGGAATCTGTCTTTTGTAAATTTACTGCTAAGTCATGGAAATAGGATATTTACCTATGTGCACTAACTTAAAACCAAAAGTAACAAAGTCAGATTTGAGAATTTAATTCACAAGTAGAAGATTTTGCAATGTACGCGCCACAATTTTCTTAACCTCAGAGATATGGCCTTGGCTTGGTGTAGAAAAAGATCACATGAGGTTACTGGATACATTTTCTTGGCCTGTCAGGAGTACTTTGCAGTTCTTTTCTAGTGAGGTTAGCACTGTGTGTGATGTTATTCCTCAGGAAAATGAGAGATGAGCCAAGCACTCTCTGCGACCTGGAACTGACGAGCTATGCCAGAATACTCAGCCAATGCAGCAGATTCGTCCTCCTGTGAAGTCCAGGGCTACTCTGATGACTGAGTTTACATTCCCAGGCAGCCTTAGTACCTAAAAAGCACTGGTACAGAAACTATGCCTTTATGGTTTCAAAAGAAACCAAGTTTGCCTATAATCCATTCATCACACAGGGCCTAAAAGACAAAAAAAAAAAAAAAAAAAATTTAAAGCCAATAAGAGAATCAGTACTAATATTTGTCCCCTTTCGTTTTCAAAAGTGAAAGAAGGAATACTTGAACACAGTAAAGAGCAAAAAGTTTGTTTTTACAAAGGACATTTCAGAAAATGAAAACCTTTAAACCAAAATATTTAATTTTTAATAAAAGAAATATAACTTTATAAATACAGATTCCAATGCTGATAAATTTATGCACTGCATTCGCCTACTCAAGCAAGCTACCCACTGTAAAACAGAGAAGACAGGAAAAAAAAAAAATCAAACTGCCTCTGCACCATCTGATTTACCATGGGTTCTAAAAATCTGTATGTAAGAACACACAAAGAGGGTTGGGAAAAAAACGCTCATGTAGCCATGCATTATTAATTTCAACTTCGACAGATATGAACTATGCTTCTTTTGCTCAAAGCAAATGTCAGTACAACCACATATTTTCTTAAAGGAAGTCTTGATCGTGAAATTACACAAGCTGCACATTTGCAACAAAGGCAGTTCCTAGAGCAGCACTCTGGGAAGTCAGGGCTACTTCTCCATTCCCTCCCACCCTGTGAGATCCTGCACATCTTGGAACAGGGCCACAATTTATCCACATGCAGTCAGCACATTTTAAAAACTCAGGTTTGGTTTCTAAGGATGAAATCTGCAAAAAGGTATATAAAATTTTGTTCAACCTAACTGGATTTAGCAAAGTAATTCCATTGTAAACCCAGGTATAGAAAAATTTTTAAACATTGATGTAATGGCCAAAATCTTTTTGAAAGTAATTTAAAGTAGTGGTTTCAGGTATTTCCAACTAGTTGTAATAATCCAGTTATAGAAAAGAAGACATTCTGGTTAAGTACCAAGTTAATGAGGAAATAAACTTAGTGAAAGTACTACTTACAATTTATGAGCCCATTTTTCCAACGAGATGAGACCCAAAATGATATTAAGATGTGCCTCTTGGGCTGGGGAGATAGCTCAACTGGTAGAGTGCTTGCTTTGCAAGCACAAGGCCCTGAGTTCGATCCCCAGCACCACAAAAAAAAAAAAAAAAAAAAAAAAAGATGTGTGTCTTGAACCAAAGACTCACCACACACAGCAATTAGCAAGAGGACACTGTGCCTGCCTGTTAAGGTAATGTACTCCAATCTTCACACAGTCACCTTCTACGGTATAAGCTGTAGAAAGAGGCAATATCCTAGGCTGACCACTGTATAGAAATGAATATGTACCCACTGTGAGGAAGAGCCTCTTACTGGCAGTTCAGAAACACATGAGCTTAGGCAAGTCTCAATTAAGAAATAGGGAGCAAGGAAGGACATGATCCTTTCTCAAACTGTTTTGCTCAAGGACCACAATTATTTCCTATAAGCTTCTTCCCTGCCACCAACCCTCAATCTAACTGAAAGAAATGAGTTTTTTATTAAATAATCTCACACACACGCATACGCACATACCCCAAATAATACAAACTTCACTCAACTATTCAATTTCCTAAATGATAATTTAAACACTGACACTAGCTAGCATTAGTGCTAAAAATGTGGGCATGGTGTCAAATTATGTAAAATATACAGATTTGTAGAACCACTTGCCTTCTATGGAGAAAAAGATTAAATCAATTTGGCTGTAAAATAAATAGATAAAATTTGCTTTTTTGTAAAATATCTCTTTTCTTCTACATGGAAATTAGAATTCATGAAAGGAGAGGGGGAAAAAATTCCTCCTTAACAAAAATGGCCATTAGGGCTGGGGTTGTAGCTCAGTGGGAGAGCACTTGCCTAGCATGGGTGAGGTACTGGGTTCAATCCTCAGCACCACATGTAAATAAATAAAATAAAGATATTGTGTCGCTCTACAACTAAAAATATTTTTAAAAATAATAATAATGGCCATTATAAACTATTTGACACCCTAAACTTCAGGATATAAGGAGAGAGTAAAACACTACCATCAAAATGCAATGCCAACCACATGAATGCTGCCACCACCACCACAAAGACCATGGTGAGGAAGGGGCCTTCCCGGACAGGCCAATCTGGCTGACCCTGCTGACTGGAGACTGGGCTACATCAAAGAAGAGCAGGGCTCTTCCCCAGATTTCTCTCTAACCTTTTATATCAACATTCCTCAAAAACTGAGGTCAAAATTAGTGCACTTTTGGCTTTATACCTATTAGGTAAATAAACTGCAGTTATAACCAAAAGCTTGAATCAACTGGAGATTCATACTGACTGATGGATTATGGAGGTATGTCCTGAAATCTTAATCTCTTCCATATCTTTAGTAGCAATATAAAAAAAAAAAAAAATACTTTTTTTCCTGAAGTAATCCATTATGAATTCTATTATAACAGGTTCATCTACTTTCCTTTAAAACTGAACTGGGTAAAAGTTACAAATGCTAGAAGTTGGGAATAAAGTTTAAATGAACTTGACCCTGGAAGGCTATTCCCACACAATCAGTATGAAATTCAATAAGAAAAGCACTCTCAGGATTTGGAGGAGGAAAAAATCCATGAAAATATATGTATGGTAAAGGAAAAAGGAAAAAAATGCAGAGAATTGTCTGCACATTCACAGATCAAAAACAGGACTTGCAATGCAGTACTGTATTGAGAAAAGTGAAATAAACATGAACAACTGGTATACTGGAAGACATCACACAGAGGCCTTCAAGCTCGAAATCGTTAGATACCTCTTATAATTACTTATTTGGACAAAAGACAGAGATTTCTGGAATCACATGTATCTCAGTTCCAGAAAAGATGCAGAAACAGTGTCTCCTCTGATTTCATCAAACCATACCTCCAGTGTTGGATTCCACTGTTTTGTTTTGTTTTTTTAATTTGTTTTTTGGGTGTTTTTTTTTTTTTTTTGGGGGGGGGGTGGCGGGAACATCTAGGATTAAAAAAAGGACAAAACTTGATTTCTACTCTATGAAAAACAAGATATTTCCACAAAGAAGGAAGAAGTTCCCAGGAATATCATGAGACCAACTTCAATTACTTGGGCAATTAGATGTGTTCCAGTGGGTTCCAATGTCCCTAAGGGATGGAACCTAAGGCTAGTTACAGGAGAGATTTCATCTCAACGTATGAAAGCTTTCTAACAAACATAAAACAACTTAAGACAGAATTAATTACTCCTGGGGGATTATGCTCCTACCATTGACTGTAGAGGGGGAAGACTAACAAAAAATTGGGGATGTTACAGAGGCAACTCAAATATAAGGTGCAAGCTTGGACTTCACAGCACATTCTCAACTGAGATTCTATAATTATACCTCTCCATGAAGGGCTTCACACGTGTTAATTACAGTCATCAAGATTCATAAAGCAGACTTCCTGGAAAGATGGCAAAGTGCTCTTAAATGATAAATACCCTGACTTCATCATTACATATGGTATACATGTATCAGCGTATTATATTGTATCCCATAATATGTACAAATACTAGGTGTCAATTCAAATTTTAAAACAAAAAATAGAAAAAAAGACAACAATTTGCTCTCTACTCTCAAAAGGAACCGAGAGAGAGAGAGCACATGTGCACTCTCATCTACATTAATAATAGCAAAGGAGCTATCAAATGGAAGTAATACAAATGAACCAAAAAGAGAGAACCTGCTGGGAGTCCACATGCAGCTCTGCTCATAAAAACAGTATAGTGTTGAGGAAAACACATGACTAAGTTTCTCAAAACTCACTGGTATCCCACAACTTGGAGAAGCAAGTAACCTCTTCATTGGAACTCACATTCCTACCTATTCTAGACATGAAGGGACTAAAGAATAAGTAAACAACCTGACCTGACTTAATAACTGGAAACAGTGAGGCTGAAAGCCAACCTGCTTTACACTGTGGTTTAAGAAGGAAGAGAAAAATACCCAATAGATGCAGACAACAAAAATCCCCAAAACAAGACAATGATTTCTCTTCAAATGGCTCATTCATCACCCAAGGGAGGAAAAACAAATGGAATTAGTTGAACAATGCAACAAAATTAAAAGCAATGCTCATTGGCTGATATGGCCTCTGCCATAGAGCCCTCCCTACCGCTTACCCAGAGAATAGCTAAAATCAGAATATATACCATCATCTTCCAGCCTTCCAGCTCCAAGTGCTAAGGGAGAGATACAAACAGACCCAAGACAAATACGGAAGGAAGTTAATGAGATTCCACCCACACTGTGTTTGGACAAATAGTAAGACCAGACACAATCTGGAACATTCCTAAGTAAAAATGAAGACAGCACAGAACATGCAAAAGGAAAGGGAAGAGAATGCTTTGGATTAACTCTAGGAAACTGGAAAAAAAAAAAAAAGACTTTAAAAAGGTGAAATGAAAATTTTCAGTTAAGAAAGGAAATTAGGGGCTGGGGTTGTAGCTCAGTGGTAGAGCACTTGCCTAGCATGTGCAGGCACTGGGTTTGATTCTCAGCACCACATATAAATAAATTAATTAAATAAAGGTTCATCAACAACTAGAAGAAATATTGTTTAAAAAAAGAAAGGAAATTACGAGAAAAAAACAGTACTTCAGAACTTAGAAATAAATTTGCAGCATCAAAAAAAAAGAGAGAGAGGCACTTCATTCATTCAATATCTAATTATTGGAACTTGATATTTTTATGCCAAACACTGCCAAATAAGTGATACAGAGATGAGATTTGAGCAAGGAAAAGAACAGAGATGAAGCAATTAAGAAAGAAGTTGAAGCTTTGGTAGAAAAACAACAGAAATCCAATTAAAAATAATTGGTGTGCCTGAAAAAAAATTCCCATGGAATAAAAACAATATTCAAAGATAAACTGGATAAAATTCTTGAAATGAAAGAATAAATATACATATGGAATGGGTTCAGAGCATTTCAAGATAAGTAATAAAGAATATAAAACTCAAGGAGAACCTGCTGAAGCTGTTAAGCTTCTATGTTATGGAAACAAACATCCAAACAAAAAGCAAATCACAAAGAAAAAATATGCAGGCTGACTTTTCATCAAATTAAGATGTCAGAAAACAACAAAGGAATTCTACCATGTGGCAAGCAATGTCCATAGCAAAGGGGTGTGATCTAAGTCTTCTATACACATTCAAGTTACTGTTAATTTGTGAATGTCACAGTCATTTGTAAATACACAAGAACTTGAGAAATATATCATCCATGAACCCTCTGTAAACAAAAATCTATCTGAAGGTATAATCCAACCAAATCACTGGTGAAGGAAAAGAAATAAATTGAAAGAAGAAATATCAGTAATTAACACAATTAATGCTAAATGTTTTAATTGCAGACATGCATATATACTAAAATTTCTGAAAGAAAACTGAATAATTCAGCAATACATAATAAGAAAATCTTGGAGGAGGTTCTTTAAGCTTAACTTAAAATGATCCCCTGTACTCATCCCAGGTAGTCAATATGAAATCAAAGGATTAAGTTTTAGAATGTATGAAAAGAAATAAACTCTGTATTAAATTTTGAGAAACTGTAGAATCACTTTCTAAACAGTAGAAATCACACAGCCTGCAAGATCAAATGTTAACTTTGTGACTGCACTGAAGAAAGAAAGTGTAAGGGGGAAGGAGAACACACCACTGCAGGATTAGGAGAACAGATGTGTTTGAATAGTCAAGAGGCGGTTACCAAGGGGAAAAGCAGAACAGAGGAAATGTGGATTAAAATGATGAACATGGAAATGGTCTTGAATACCCATGTATACCTTTCATTCCATCTGACACAAATATCCTTTCTCTACTCAAAGGTTACTTCAGTTTTCTTTATGTTTAGTCTTTGAATGACTGTCCACAATTTTATTTGAACAGAGCCATACCCATTCATTAACAAAGTGTTTATGACACAGTTGAGTAGTTCTAACAGGGAACATAATGGCCCAAAAAAAAAAAAAATATATATATATATATATTTTGACTATCTGATTCTACATTAAAAAGTTTGCAGCTGGACATAGTGGTGCACACCTGTAATCCCAGCAACTGGGTAGGCTGAGGCAGGAGGATCACAAGTTCAAAGCCAGCCTCAGCTACTTAGGGGCCCTAGGCAACTTAGCAGGATCCTGTCTCAAAATAAAAAATAAAAAGGGGTAGACATGTGGCTCAGTTGTAAACACCTCTGGGTTCAATCCCCATTACCAAAAAAAAATTTTTTTTTTTTTTTAAATAAAGGTTAAAATAAAAGTCTGTAGCCCCTGGCATAGGTGAACAAGTTTCACCATTATGTATGGGAGAGACACGATAAATATTATTTCTTCTCTGAAGCTAAAAAACTGAGAAACATGAATACTACTGGTGAGTTATATAGGCTACAAAAATTGTATGATGAAAAGCATAGTTCACACCTATAATGGCTTGGGAGGCTGAAGTGGGAGGATCCCAAGTTCAAAGCCATCCTCAGCAAAAGTGAGGTGCTAATAAGCGAGGTGCTAGTAAGACCCCCATCTCTAAATAAAATACAAAATAGGGTTGGGGATGTGACTCAGTGGTCAAGTGCCCTTAGTTCAATCCCCAGTAACCCTCCCCCCCAAAAAAAACAAAAGCATAGTACATACCTTTCAAATTATCAGAGGGGGAAATGCAACAACAAACCTAATATAAACCAAATACCAAAGAAAGAGAAGAGGAAAGCAACAGAGGGCAGAAGGATGGAGGGGAGAGGAAATACAAGAAATCAAAAAAAGAATCAAAGACAAAATTCAGATGCAAAAGAAAAGAAAATCCCTGTCTACTATATGCTAACCCGTTTAAGGAGAATAAACTCAACTATTTAAGGAAAAGACTCTTCAGGATGAGATTTAAAAAAACAAAACAAAACTGAGCAGCATCAACAAAGAGATTAAGAGTTGAAAATGAATGGGAGAATTGCACAAGCAAATGGGAGCAAAAGAACAATATTAATACTCAACAAACTGAATTCAAGATAGAATAACATTAACTTACATAAAAAGCTAATGCTCTAATAATGAAATTTTAATTCTCATGGACATTTTTTATGTACCTTAAGAGTACTTACCTATATTAAAAAGCAAATTTTCTATAAATAGGAGAAACTGCCATAAACACCAAGAATAATGAGAAATTTCAGCACAATTCTCAGTACTTGGCAGATTCAGGCATAATATGAATAAGGATATCAGTGGCAAATATAAATAATAAAAGTAAATAATATGCATATATTTGTTTTATTAAATATATTCACATATATTTCTATGTAGCCATAAAGCAAAAACTGACTATATATATATATATATATTAAGTTATAATAAATTCCAAAAAAATAAGAAACAGTAAGGCTACACTCTACCAAAATTACATAAAACTAGGAATAAATAACCAAACTTTAAAAATGTTACAATTATTTGCAAAATTCTAAACTATCTTAAACAATCCTTGATAAAAAATCAAAATCGAAATTTTAGAGTATCTGTAGAGAACACTATACAGCAATGACTAAGAAAAAAAGCAAAGCCTTAAACCTTTGTAATTCAAATCAAGTAAATATTAAAATAAGTAATTGAACATTTTTAATTTAATATTTAATAACAGGAAAAATATATCCCAATAAACCTAGAGCAGCTCCAAGAAAGACAAAGTAAATGTAAATTAGTAACAAAAATGTCAGGACCATTCAATGGCAAAATAATGTCTCTTCTATAAATGCTGGTAGGACAACTGGATCATTCCCGTGCTAAAGAATGAAGTTAAGAACACCACTTCACACTACATACAAAAGCAACTCAAACTGGATCAAAGATCCACATGGAATACCTAACCAAAACTATAGAACTCTTACAAGAAAACAAAGGTCATCACTGTGATCTTGGATTTAGCAATGATTTCAGGTACAAGCAACAAAAGACAAGTAAATTGGACTTCATCACAATTAAAAACTTTTGTGCTTTTATTATACTGCATATAGCTAAGCCTATCATGTATTCTTGTTCTTTTTCTCTCCTCCTGGAGATTTTGGCGTAGAGTATTTCATCCTATAAATGAGAGAAGATTCAAATTTCTAGTGATGTATGTTAATGTGGAAGCTTAAAGTATTTTCTTAAGTATAAAATTTAAATAATAAATTGAGACATTTGTTATTTTTTGTAGGTAGGTGAAGGGGCTTACAGGCAGCTTAGAAAATAAAAACTGTTTTAGTGAATCAATTCGATAAAATGCAAATCAATAAGAACATTTTTTTTTTTTTTTTGCCCCTTAGATTGGTATAATCCAATGATGGTTAAATGGGTCAAAAGAGTCAAAAACAGAAACTAAGGGTGGGAAAGTAAACCAATACAACCTTTCTGAAAGGCAGTGTGTTTAACGGGTATCAACATTTTAAATAAGGAAATCAGTGGTTGATCATCCAACTCTGGGGAATTTATTTGAAGTAAACAACCATACAAGTGCACAAAGATGTATTTCCTACAATATTCATAGTTGCACTGATTGTAAAAAAAAAAAAATTAATGGAATCAAAGTAACTATTCATCAGTAGGGATCAAGTATAAACAGTGGTGCCCTAGTAAATATTTTTTGCCAATTTCTGTGGTGTAAATACTCCCACCGTGGCTAATTTCAAGCTGCTGAAGTGAAGTCACTGAATGGAGTTGAGAAAAAATGTACACAACTGGTTTTTATGAGTTGGCAGCTGGCTGTATTCCTTTCTGTATGATTCAAAATACACTGGAGGCTGAGTAGGCAGCTCAGGGAGAGAGTTTGCCCAGCATGCATAAGGTCATAGATTCCATCCCGGGGCACAGCAAAAAAGAAAACAAAAAACACTGGAACACTAAAAAATAATAAATATGATGGAAAAAATTATATTAACATGGCAAGATATCTTACACATTACTGGACCAAAAAAAGCCAATTATATATAGACCAGCTCATGTTGTAGGATCTGTGAATGTGAACTGATATGTACACTTCATTTTCAATTTGAAAGAAAAAGAATCATGCAACAGTGATGTGGTTACACACTACATTCAATCTAGTTTTCCATACCAATTTTTATTTTAAAACAGATCAACAGATTTGGTTTGATAACAATAATTTTTAAAAAGTCTGTATCAAATAATACAAATCAAAAAGAAAAACAACAGACTGGGGTCAAGCTAATTGCAATAAATATGACAAAAAGCTAGTTTCATTTGTATGTTGGAGCTCAAAAATAGGCAAAAGAAATGAACAGATAAATCACAAAATAAGAAATCTAAATAAAAACAAACATATGGGAAAATGATTGTTCTCACTAGTGATCAAATAAGTGCAGATTTTAAAATTACATACCATTTTCTGCCTACTTATTGATGTTCTCAAAATATTAATCAATTGTATACAATCATTTTAGAATATGTTTTGGGTACATGTAAACAGTCATAAAAAGTTTTCAAGTCCTATGAACCTTCTCTAACAAAATTGTGTTTTAAAAAGCTATCTACCAAGAACTTTATCACATTATTTTTCAAACGGAAACACTGAAAGAAAACTAACAACAAAAAAAGGAACTGAGTAAACGAATCAGTATATATCCTTTTAACAGAAATTCACATAACCATTTCAAATATTACTATGAACCTATACTGCCACTTACAAAATGCTTGCAACATACTGTTAAACTGTGCAGCATGATTACATCTATGCAAGAAATGGAGAAAAAACAGACTAGAAAGAAATAGTGCACAGAAAAATATCATGGTTCTTAAGTTAGACTTGTGCTTTTTGAATAAATTTATGGATAAATTTTTAACCGGTTTTTTTCAAATTTTGTGCAAAAAAAATTGCATTATTTGTAAAATTTCAAAATTGTTGAAAAACAAGACAAATAACAGAATGGGCTGTCACTCTTTCAAAGGCTAACCTGAAAACTATATATTTACTTATCTTAAATCTCAAAAGGAAAAAAATAAACCTCTTAACTCAAAACTTGGACTTTCTATTAAACACAACAGTTTTCTCATCAAATAACTATTTTTTTCTATCTTAGAAACAACCATACCAACAGAGGATATATATCTCAAGTGTGCATGCTTTATTTCATTTCAAAAACACAATAAAATACAATATAAATCCAGTTCAGCCCACAGTGCTTGAAGATACATTATATAATATAAAGGAAGAATATTTTTGTCATAAAAAAATAAAAAATAAATAAATCATTGGACAACCTCATGACTCAGGACTAGGGATGCTCCATGTATTAATTAATTCTGGGAAGGATACACTGTAACTTGAGTAGCAATTCATAGATAGACTCTGGAGATTTAGAAAAACCTTGGAGAATTTGTATTCTCATAATAACCATGGCCTGGAGTGGAAAGCTGTACAGAAAAATGTGTTTCTCAATGGACAAAGCTGGTGATTTTCATGAAAACATAATGGGAGTTAAAATTTCCCTAAAAAGATATGAATGAAGTTCTATACTTTTCTCTATTAAAATGCAACTCTTTGTCAATGATTGTATGTAAATACAAATTGTAAGAAAGTACAAATTGTCAGAAACTAATAAAGCAACATACAAGTATCTTCTCCCACAGAATATGGGAAATTTATGGGAATAATCACTACAAAAGGTGATACATGCCTGAAATCTCTAGTCATTTCTATTTACAGTTTGGAGAACATCTTAAGTGACCCCTTAGCACAGCAGGAGAAACTAGAATGTTCAGAGGCCATCAGTCTTTGAACACAGCAAGATCCTGCCCCCTCCAGATTCCATGTCAGAGCCAAGCTTGGCTCCAAAAGGAGCCAACATATGGCAATTCATTAGTTAGTGGACCATCAGGAAGTGATTGGCAATAATACCAGAGATTGATTTCAAGTATCTTTTTGTTTCAGCACTAATGCTTCTCTTGAATTATTCAAAATTATTTAGATTTTTCAAAATATATTTGCCCACACTTTGAGTCAAGAAATCCTCTTAATGGGCTGTGGTTGTAGCTCAGTGGTAGAGCACTTTGCCTCACACATGTGAGTTGCTGGGTTTGATCCTCAGCACCACATAAAATGAATAAATAAAATAAGGGTATTGTGTCCATCTACAACTAAAAAAAATTTTTCTTTAAATCCTCTTAAGTTGATAACATGGACAAATGAAACTTCATTTTGAATGCTGGTCACAATTAGAAACAAGGATTTGGTACCTTTAAAATTTTTAGAGGGGGCTGGGGATATAGCTCAATTGGTAGAGTGCCTGCCTCGCAAGTACAAGGCCCTGGGTTCAATCCTCAGCACCGCCAAAAAAAAAATTTTTAGAGAAAAGAGCTGGGACACAGCTCAACAATAAATGTAGGCTTAGCAGGCTTCAATTCCCAGAGCGCACAAGGGCACATGCAAAGTCTACTGCTAGGCTTGGATGTAATGGCCCAACTGATCTACAAACTGCAAAGTTACTTATACATGCCTCCACCTGAGTATGAATCTATCTGGCAAGAATACCTCATGAAATTGCTTATCTACTATTGCCTTGGGCCACTAAAAGGCACTCTATATGAGAACCAAGCCAGGTAAGAGCAGATTTCCTGGATGAGGATGTCTCAAGAGACTCTCATAACCTAACACCCGATGAGCAGAGTTCTCAAGACAGTAATGGATGTATTTCTATCACCTGAAACAGCTGACAGAAAAAAACATGCAGGAATTTTTCTTTTTAATTTGTGAATGATTTTCAGGATTCTGTTCCACATGAACTCTGCACTTAAGTCTATCTAACTAGGAGGATAGAGTATCTATGACATAAACTTCCCATCCAACCCAGGCTTCCACACTTCATCTCCCCAACCACCATCTGGAAGAATCACACAGTAGATGTGAGAGAGGATGGAGAAATATGGTCAGGTGGTAGCCAGCAGAGGAAACAGATTAAGAGGACACCAAACAAAGGCACAGGCACCCACCTCTCCTCCTTTCCTCCAGAGCCTGGCAAAGACACAACTATACTACCCCTATTGCAAATACCCTCCACCTTTCCAAGTCCCATGGACTCCCCATTACTCTCCTTTGCTCTCATTTTCCCCCAGCACCTGTCCAACTCCAGATCTAAGATCAAGGTAAGAAAGCCTGATACTGATAAGATAATGAAGAGGCAGTGGGCCAGGAGGAAAGCAGGGGCCCAGGAACACCAATTACCTGCCTGGCACCTTCAGAAGAATAAGAATTAGGTTTTGTTTTTGTGTCTGTGGTTTTTTTTTTTTTTTTAAGTTGATGATGGATCTTTTTATATTTTTATATGGTGCTGAGGCTAGAACCCAGTGCCTCACACATGCTAGGCAAATACTCTACCACTGAGCCACAATTCTAGCCCAAGAATAAGGCTGTTTTTATAGCATTTCTCCTGGCCTCAGGTAAGAGTCTGGCTGTTCCTTCTTGGGCCAAAGTCCTTTCTCCAAATACAAAGGACATAGGAAGTAACTTTATTTTTTATTTTTTTATTTGTTCTAATTAGTTATACATGACAGTAGAATGCATTTTAACACATCATACATAAGTGGAGTATAACTTCTCTTTCTTCTGGTTGTGCATGGTATAGAGTTACACAGGTCATGTAATCATATATGCACACAGGATACGAGTTACTTTTTAAAGGTTCCTCTGATCTCAGTCATGCCAAATGAGGATATGGGTCGGAGGTCACAACCTTAAATATATTTTAAAACAAAAAAGCATGAAAATTCTTTATCTCAGTAATGATGCCATGCATGTTTTTCTGTTTTCAATGGAAGCCCCAAGGAAACAGTGACACAATGGTAGAAGATATGAACACAAATGAGCCAAGGCTTACTGCTGAATCTTTCCTGGAAAGATGAGGAAAAGGGACCTACTAGCTCCAGATACAAAGCAACACCCCAAATGTGCTCTGTTTGGGTGTGCGGGGCCTTCTTGACGACCAGGCTCACAAGGCAAACCAGTCAGGACTAACTAAAAATGACAGACATGGACGTGGGGAGCAGAGATTACTTGTAGGAACATGAAAAATAATGCTTAAGGCTCAGTCAAGAAAAAAACAAAAAAAGAAGTAGTGAGTGAAAGAAAGCTGGCTAAGGTTATGTAAGAAAAGACCCAAGTCTAAGCAGAGCAGCGCCTGAACACTGTGCCTCTCAGGCTCCACCTCAGTGCCTCCCAGGATATCACCCTTCCTGCAGGAAGCAAGAGACTCATGCTGATACAACAGGAGGTTTTTGATACCATTCCCTATGAAGACAGTGCAACTATCAGCAGCATGCCAGACAGCAGGAGGGGGAGCTCTGGACAGACTTGCTAAGGCCTCATTCACAGGCCTTCCTTCCTCGCTAAGCCCTCCCCAGAAGTGGTAAGCTGCCTGCAGGGCACTCAAAGCTGTTATGAAGGGACAAGAAAGAAGATTCAGGCCAGTGAGGAACAGCCCACCAGACCCAGCAATGCTTCCTTGTTCACCCCATCACTACTGGAAAGGGTGGGGAGCTCAGACCCTTTGTCCAGGGATAAGTTCAGGCAAAAAGTGGTGGAGATGAAGAAGTTGCAGGGGGAAGCAGAAAAAGTTTCAAAGTTCAAACAGTCTTTAGAGATCATTTCATCCAATCTCTTCATTCTATAGGTTGCTAAAGAAAAAGTAAGCAAAACAAAGGAACAAAAATACCCTAAGGTTAGTTCTATGAAGAAAAAGAAAAAAGCAGACGTAAGGCAGAAATACTAGATAGCTTTTCAGTTGCAGGTTTTAGAAAAAATACACATAATTAATCCAGAATACACAGTCATAAGGAGTATTTTATTATTTAGTCGAATAAACTTTCACAAAGTCAGTCTGCCATTGTTTTTAAATCATTGCATGGTTTATCAATTCTCAAAAACATATTACACAAGTTAAGAGAGCCAAGAGGGTTAAATATTTAAGTATCCTGGCATTCTTTTAAGGGCAAGCTATGAACGAGCATTAAAGTCATCCTGTATTATTAGAACTAGTCACAGGAAATGGGTCAGCTCTCCAGGACAAGAGGAAAACTGCATTTGCCATCTGCAGAAAGAATGTATAATATCAGGAAGGCTGAAGGCACTTGCAAAGCGTAGATCCTAAAACACCAATTCACACAGCAAGAAAGTATAGCATCTTTCTCTTGAAAAAGCAAACAAAACCCACCTTAAAAATGTACTAGGGCTGGGAAGATAGCTCAGCTGATAGAGTGCTTGCCTTGCAAGCACAAGGCCCTGAGTTCAATCCCCAGTACCACAAAAAAAAAAAAAAAAGAAAGAAAAAAATGTACTCAGGCTGCCTGGGTGTAACAAAGACAAAGGACATGGTTACTATCATCCTCCTTAATATTTGCAAGGAAATGCAAACAGAAAGAGATGCCACTAAAGTTCTCAAATAATTGAGACCAGGAAACACAAACAGTTCAATGAAGAAGATGTGCCTTTACTACACATGTATCTACAGCGTACAGGATCTTCTCCCCTTGGAGTAAATGCACTGCATCCTATTTCACAACCCAGTGGCCCCTTATATTACCCAGCTCTGGCTCACTAATTCTCTGCTGGTAATCATGAACCAATCTCAAGTCCCTGCCCTCTGGAAAAAGAAGGAGAATTTTACATTTTATTCAGTAACAACAAATTTTGCTTTGCAGACCACAGTAAGTAAAGCAAAAGAAAGTTAATCATCTCCTACACCCAAGTTCACAAATCCCTTTCATTTAATGTATTAAAGCACCCAACTTCCCTTCTCACCAGCTCACTGCCACATGATGTCTGACAGAAGCACCAACTTAGAAGTTCTCTAAATCTTAAGGAAATGTACAAACCAGAGAATCTGAGGAACCCCTCCCAGCATTTTTAAGGAAGACATGATAAGAGTAAATGGGTGAATAGCATTCACAAGGAAGGGTTTGGGGGTACCTGCAGCCTAAATAATGGGGGTAGGTAAAAATCACTGAAGCATTTCTCTTTAGAAACAACTAAACAGCTGCAGTCACCAGGAAATATATGGTAGTAGAAGAGGCCACCAATCACCCTGCTGCTCCCATAGCAAAGGAAATGTAGAAAAGAAACATTTAAAATGACAAAAAATGGTTTTAGAACAATAAAGATAAAAAATTCTATTTCAATTTTTTTAGCAAGTAGTGACCAAAAAAACAAAAACAAAGTCAAAAATCTTGGAAAAGGCAATTAACTTACGGTTCCAGTTCTACAAAGGGGAAAAAAATACAAGTCAAATAGAAACACACGATTATGTTTCTAAACACCACTATGCACTTCCTACAACAGAGCCAAAAAGTCTGTTCTACCTCTTTTTCTTTAATCTGTGGATCAATTATTGTTCCTTCTGTGAGGTTTTGGGAAAATAATGACATTAATAATATTTTATTCTCAACCACACCACAATCCATTATACACTTCCTTGAGACAACTACTTTGTTTCTAAAGCAAACTGCTCACAATCCAAATCCCAGATTAATCATGTAATAAAGGTGCATGGAATTTTCAATATCAAAGGACAGTCTTCCACTGAAACTGCTGAATGCACTGCTATTGGCTTTTCAACATGAAACAATATGAGAATATTCACCTGAAACACTCTCCCTAGAGAATGACTGAAACAGGCAAAGAGCCAAACCATCCCATCTTTAAAACAGAATACCTTTTACTGTGCCCCAGGTGGCCCACAAAACAGCAAAGAGGAGTGGAAAATGAAGAATCTATGGATGATATCCATTAAAAGAAAGCAAGAAGTCTAAATTCACGTCCATTACTTTATTTTGGGAATCTAGTTACCCATACACCCTTACGTGAAATCAACTAAGTAAACATTGTGTGATAATGCGACTACCTTTGCCTTCATGGAACCTCCAATCCAATAGACACATAAGACAAGCAACCATAAAGTTTCTCACAGCTAAATGCAAAAATGACATGCTCAAAGAAAATAATGCATATAAACTTAGAAATTTAAATTCTCAAAATCATCTGCTTCCCCCAGTTGTAAATCCCCAGAAAGCTCCTACAATGGCCTTCATTCAGATTATTTCTTTTCTTTTTCTTTGTATGAAGAGCCAACAGAAAAGCCAAAGCCAGGAAGGATAAAAGTTAGTAGGACATGCCAGTATATGGGCAACTACTATGAAACAAGCCTGTGAGAAATACTCCTAGTTCTTCCCACTGCCACATATGAAATAAGGAGTGTGTCATACAACACATCATTTTGCACACAGTGGATACTTAATATTTGTTCATTAGGCCAACATTTGGTATACAATTTCCTTCTTAACATATGCCTGATATGAAAATTTTATAGGAAATGTTTATTTTCCAGTAACTGATGAGTATTTACTTAATAAATTAATTTGAGACATCTGCATAATTTTATTTTTTAATGATACTAATTTTCTTCTTTGCAACTGAACTATGAAGGGGCTGGGTATGTAGTTCAGTGGTAGAGGTCATGCTTAGCATGCATGAGGCCCAGGGTTCAATCCCCAGCACCAAAACCACAAAAAAATGTTAACCATGAAGACTTATAACAAAATATGCTATATTGATTTCAAAAATAATGAACAAGTATAAAGGTTAACCCAGAGCTATGCAGCAAATTCAGTTTGGGGCTCTAAGCACCACAACATCTATGTTTATTTTTGTTTGTAATGCATACATTCATGACCATTTAGAATTCATTAACTCACTTTGTCAGTATGTGTAGGTTTTTTTTCTTTTTTTTTTTTTTTTTTTTTAATTACATGTTGTTTGTGAAATCAGACTTCTTACATATCGGTAATGCAACAAATCAAAGGTGATTGTCGAACAACTTCCTATCATTTTATTAGTAACAGCTGTTCATACAAAACAGCGTCAAGTCTGAGAATCGCTTTCTTTAATGTTCATTCAGCAGAAGAAAATGTTCGCTGTTTACTGTAGTCAGTTATTGCCACAGATTTAATTACTAACAATCACACATTTTACCTTCTATTGCTATTTCACACTTCCCTAGGATTAATTCTGCAAAGATCTTAACATTGTTTAAAAGCCATTATTCAAGTTTCCCTTTGAAAAATGTCTCTGCCTCCCTCTTCAACCAGGAAATGAGAATTTAAATTTGCTGCTTCAAATACTTGTATTCCTCTCAACCCAATACACCGTGTCTTAAGGAAACAGATTCACTCCACTTTCTTAGCAAGAAAACAATCTTAACCTTCTTAAAATGGCTTCTCTCTCTTTCAAGACACATCCTTTAAGCTCCCTATTTTCTTTCTATAACACGCAAATAACATTTCAACAAATATCAACAGAACTAGCAATTCCCTTTAAGGAAAAATTAATATAAATGCTATAATCAAAATCATCCTTAGAAAATCTTGCTGATTTCTTTTCAAGTATAAGTTTGCCTGGATCATGAAGAAAAATCTGTTCCTTTTTTCTGTTAAGTTCAGCATAGCATGCAGTCTCACAACTGCAAAAGCTGTTTCAGGTCCTTAAAAATTCATCTGTAATAAATATCATAACTATATTTATTAGGTACTTCTGAAAACTAAACAAGAGCCATTTCTTAAAAAGTAGAGCTGGGTCGGTTTTTCCTAAATAAAAGAGGCTATGAAATTTATTTGTGGTAAACAAAATGGCTACTAAATGATTCTTCTGGTTCTCTTTTCTAAACCTATGTAAAAACATTTGAATAGACTCAAACAGAATAATTTCGCTGTTCAGCAGGCTTTTAACCTGGGTGGAAGTTCCCATATGAAGAAATAACATATGTACAGAATTACAGTTGTAAGGCAGATCTAAACAATGAATCTACAAAGCGCAATGCAAAATCTTACTCCAAAGGCTTTATTAGTCAAAGGTACAGTTTTGATTTTTATGAGACATGTTCCCACTTCCATCTTCAGATATAAACTATAAGCAATTTGTTTTTTAAAAATGCACCCATATAAATCCTGACATTTAGCAAAACACACTCAACACTTGGAAACTAAAAGAGTAGCAAAAAATAAAATCCATCAGTCCTTAAAAACAGTACCATAAACACCACATTTTGGTATTTCCAGAGAGAGGCTGTTATTAGGACTACTTGAAGGAATGCTTTCATTCTTGGGTTCTGAGCAGCCACCCTAGACATCCACTAGGCTAGTTCAGACAATGAACATACCCATTTTCCTCCATTAACATGCCCATTCTTTCCAAATGAAGTACTAGAGGACAGAGGGAAGGGCACTTTCACCCTGATGTGCATGAATGGACTCTCCCAGCCTGCCAGGTCCCTTTCTGTTCTACAACCATACAGTTTTCAGTACAAATGTATACTCCTCATATTTAAAATGTCCTATCTGCAATCCTAATACTCTCTATTTAACCACCACTGTGGTTTTCCTCATATAACTGTATGAGGAAATCACAAGAATCTGTTTGATGCTCTAGAAGAAAATCAAAATTAAAATTCACTCTGATCAGTGTACCATGGAGAAAAATGTATGGCAAAAAGATGATAGGTTTAAACTAGATTCTACCTGATAAAAAGTAATTAAGAAGCCAGGCATGGTGCATACACCTTGTAATTCCAGCAATTCAAAGGCCAAAGGAGGAAAATTCAAGTTCAATGCCAGCCTGAGGAACTTGGCAAGACCCTGTCTCAAAGTAAAAAAGTAGGAAGGGTTGGGGAAGTAGCTCCGTGGTAGAGCACTTGGCTAGCATGCACAAGGCCTTGGGCTCTACCTCCAGGATTGCTCCCCGGCAAAAAAGGGGTAGGGAAAGATATGAATTCCTTCTTTCTTTCAACTTTCCTTCTTTAAGCATGACTGCTATCATTCCCAAATGCACCCAGCTCAGAACTATAATACACTGGCTCAACATGTGGTGCAACATCTAAAATTAACACCTCCTGTCCTAAAATGCACCTGTAATCAATTAGCTCAAAGAGATACAATTTTTTTAAGATCATGATTATATCTACCACAGATAAAACATTACAGATCCCCATGTCTCTATAATTTATTCATTATTGTCACAATTTCTAGCATTCATTCATTCAGCCAATATCTATTGAGAGCATTCTAACTAGATATTGTGCTGGAAGCTGGAATTTAACAGTAAACACAGACACAATCCTATGCTCACAAGATTATAGTGAAGAACAGAAGAAATCTAAAAATATATATGTAATGCTGTTCAGAAAATCAACATATATCTTTCCATTTAAAATTGGCCTAAACTTTGCCTATTTCCAATAGGTGGAATCCAATCAATAAAAAACTTTTGTTAAATCGTCGTATTTGATGATTATAATCTGAAGAGTAAATATTTCAGACACATGTAAAATAAGAACAGGCTAACAGGGGGAAAAAAAATGTACCTTTAAGGAACTGAATAAAATTTCACAACGAATATCTATGATCTGAAGTAAACACTCAGAGCCACTTGTTTCAAATAGATTTAAGTACAAATTAATATTAAATAGTATGACCTCTGTGCCACCAATAGAAATATTCAGTAAATACATATGAATATTAATCAATTAAACAAGATAATGTACTCTATACCTAGAAAATATATAAAATATATAAAGGTTAAACCAAGATAAAATATTCTCTTGTATATCTGTGTAGAATATGAAGTTTTCTTTCAGGTATCAAAGAAAATGAACACTAATAAATGAATTCAAAGAATGAATACATTAAAAAGAGCAAGAATTCAGAATTTAATGTTACTCATAGTAGCAATTTCAGAGTTCAGTTTTTTAGTAATTAAAAATTATAACATGTAAGTATTATGGAATAAATTTGGAAGACTTTGGCATAATTGCTGGATATGAATCAAAATAGCCTAATTTTTACGGCCACACTTGATTATCTAGTCAGATAACCACTATTTTCCTTTTCTAATGTTTCTATATTATTACTATGTAAAAGTAAAATAATTATGTGAACAAATGCAAGAGTCAACACTTTTATCTCTGCCAAGCAAATCCTTTTCCATTAAAATGGTGTCATGCCTTGAACTAAAACTCACTTAGAAAATAATGTTATATTGAATTTCATTTCAATGTAAGATGATTCCTCCATTTAAATATATTAGTTAAAAATACTAGCAGATCTTTATACTGTGACAGGATACATTCTGTAATCTCCTTGGGACAGGTGTCATTTAAATGAAGAAAAGAACCAAAAAATTCAGTCTATTCACAAAGCAGTACCTCAGGAATTCCTCATATAAAACCACTCCCCAAGATATCCACTTGTTCAAATCTACCCTGGTTTCCCTCCTGAACTCAAACTTGTGAAATCACACACCTACACACACACATACAAATCTACATTTATATATTATATAGTATATATCATTACAATTTAAATAGTATAGGAAGTATAGTAGTTATGTTACAAAAGCAACATATCTAGAATATGAAGCAGTAGCAATCCTTACATGGTGTCCAAAGATCACTTTCTGAGAAAGCTATATGATTTATAAATGTCATTCATGAATGCAGACACTAAATTCATATATTTTTTCTTCTACTTCTATTAGGCCAAATTTGGGGGATGAAGTGGGGTTATTTTAACAAATCCTGCTCAAATATCTAATAAGAGAAAAAAAAAAGTTGTTCACACTACCTCCACATTAGCAGTAAAACTGGTTTACTTTACATTTTTTTCTCAGAAAATATCTCCAAGTTCATTTTTAAAAGCATGGTGTTACTCAGATATACAGTATGTAATTAAGCATCTATATAAGTGGATTTGCCTCTTAGATATTTAAACCCAGTACCTTTAACAAACCCCTAGGCTTTAACTCAAGAGTTGATGGGCTCAGAACTGTCACATTTCAGGCAGTTAGGGTTGGTTAAGGAACCTCAAATGCCCTGTTCAGAGTTTAGCAGAAACCTATAGACTGTTAACAAAGCAAAATAAAATTAAAACCCTTGTCATAGGCAAGTCCCTCTAAAACACATGCTTTTCCCCTGCATCATGTACTTGAACACTACATATTCCTTTTGCCCTCGCTATTTTCTTCTCAATCTTGAGAATTCAAAAAACACCTTCAACAGTAAGTTTTCAGCCATTTGAAGTAGGGTAAAATAAGAAAGAGGAGGGGAATAAAAAAAAAGGACCTTCACTTTTCAATTACATTTTCCCCTCCCCTAGCTCCTTTCATTCCCTGAAGCCCACCTCTTTCACTCAGCTCTTTGCCTCTGTTCTTTTAAATATGTGCACATCTATTTAATCAGGTTTCAAAATGAAGACATAAATCATGGCATATGAATTAACCATTGGTAACTATTTGGGTTCAT
Organism: Sciurus carolinensis; assembly: GCF_902686445.1. Lineage (NCBI taxonomy): Eukaryota > Metazoa > Chordata > Mammalia > Rodentia > Sciuridae > Sciurus > Sciurus carolinensis. The sequence goes on from NC_062226.1 coordinate 78,628,946, forward strand.
TATATTTTGCTCCTGCTTGTAAATGATCCAGTGCATAAGTAGTTCAGTCCCAAAGGCAATTGGTTCCTTGAGCTAGCCTATGGAATGCTCCAGATAAGACAATATTCTTTTCTTACAGAAATGTTTGAGAAATGCATTTATTACACACGCAAATATCTAGAATACAAGTGCAGACATTTTTCAGGCCTGTTACTGCAAAGCTGTTTGCTCTTCCTACCACAATAGCTCAGAGTTATGTCAAACTGGCTTGTATGTGAACCCTGATGGCTTGATTCTGAACATTCTTTCAGAGATAATATATCAATAGAATTCCTATTTGAGAAATGGCATTTTCTTGCTAAACTTAAGTGTTAAAGCAAAATGTTGGGTGGGTTTTTCTTTCTTTCTTTTCGAGATTAAATTTTTGCTGTATGCTTCCGTTTTCCTTCTAGCCCAGATTTCAAAGATATTAAAATTCTGTCCGTTTTAAACAAAGGTTTCTATTTGTTTCCAGGAGAGTAACTGAGCGGCTGCACTGGTTTTCAGTAGTAACTATTGTGAATTCAGGCCTACATCTGGGTCGCCTCATTAAACAAAAGACACCCTTCGCTGTCAACAACCACACAGCACAACGCTCTCCTATCCCTCATCTTTATCCGGAAGAAATGGTGCAGACGAGAAACACGCCTGTCACCATCCACCGGCCAAGAAACTCCTCGGGTCTCTCCTTTCAGTGGTCTGGTGGCTAGAAAACAGCACTTGTATGACACATTTGGGCTTGCCCTCCCGCCCCGCCCCCAAAACATAAGCCCCTTTCTTCGGAGGGCCAACCACTGGGTATCCTCATCATCACTCCTTGGAGAATCGAGTCGCGAGCCTGCCCACCAATCCACCATTCCCTCCAGACCCCAGAATGCACGATAATGGATGCACAAAGGCCACCCCACCACACGCCATCCCCCAAAGCGCCCTTGCTCGGCTCGCGACCCTCTGGGTCACACACAGCTGCCGGCCCCACTAACCCACACGGCACCGCGGACACCACACTGAAAGATCAACCCTAGAGCCCACCTTCCCATCCCCGCGTCTAAACCCCAAGTGATTTGCCACTTAGCAGATAATGCACAGTCCTCTGGGACACCAATAGGCACCCGCCGAGGCACCGGGAAGGGCAGCCGGGACCCGTGTGTGTGTGTGTGTTGTGTGTGTGTGTGTGTGTGTGTGTATGTGTGTACGCGCGCGCGCCCGCAAGGGTGCGGGTAGTGGCCGGGGGCGCGCCCGGGAAGGAAAGGGGCGAGCCGCGGGTGCCCGGGGGCGGGGGGCCGCGTAGGGCAGCTGCCCCCAGAGACCTGAGGTGGTGGGCGGGGGCCGCAGAGGCCCGGCGGCAGGGCCCGCGGCGGCCAGCACCGAGCTGTACTCACCCAGCAACAGCAGCTTAAGCTCCCGGCGGGCGTCCCTCTTGTCCCTGCGGAGCTGCCGCTCGATCTCGTCGTTGATCCGCCGGGCTTCCTTGGCCTCCTCGCTCAGGCAGCACGCCATGATGGACTCCAGAGTCATTCTTCCAAAGTGCCTCCGCTGCAGCCCCGCCGGCACCCCCTGCTCACACGCGCGCACACACACCCTCCCGCCCTCGCTCCCCCGAGGCAGCGGTGGCCGCTGAGCCCCCGCCGCCCGGGCGCGCGTCCGGGACGAGCTCGGGGAACCGCCGCAAGGATGGCGGCCAGGGCCGGGGCCACCAGGTGGGCCGGGGGTTCGGCGGAGTCGGCGGCCTGGGCCGCCCGGAGGAGCGAGGCGGGCGCAGGAGGCGTTCGCGGGCGCTGGCTCGGGGGGCGCGCGAGGGAAGGCCGCCGCGCCCGGCCTCGCTCAGACGCCCGCGCCTCCTTCCCCGAGAACGGGCGGCCCGCCTCGCCCCCCGCGCCGCCGCCGCCGCCGCCGCCGAGGCTCCCCTGAGCTGTGCGCCCAGCGGCGAGAGCACATCCACCGGGGCGTCCCCGCAGCGAGCGGCAGCCGACGGCTCCCCGCGCTCGGTGCGCCCGCTCCTTGCCGCCTGACACGGCTCCTGGGCGCCCACCGCCCGGCTCGCGCGCAAACCCGGTTCGCCTGCCCGCGGCGCGCTCCTCCGCCTCCGCTCCGCCTCCGCCTCCGCCAGACGCCCACCCCCGGCCCCGATTGCCAGGCGCGGAGCGGCTGCTCAGTGCTCGCCCTCCCCCTCGCCACACACACACATTTTCTTCTTTCTCTGAACTGGAGCACAGATCCGGGAGGGAGGCGGCGGCGGCGGGAGGAGGAGGAGGAGGAGGTAGAGGAGGAGGAGGGAGCGGGCGCGGGAGGAGGGGAGCCGGGAGGCGGTGCCGCCCGGCCCCTCCTGGAAGGCTTTCCTGGCTCGCAGCCGCCGCGGCGCGCCTCCCAGTGCGGCTCTCGCCTCGTCCGCGCAGCTCCCCGGCTGGGCCGGCCCCCTCCGGCTCTGCGGGCGCCTCCCTCTCCCGCGCCCTCGGCGGGGCCCGCGGGCGCAGCGGTCACAGCCGCCCCAGGCCGGGTTCGGGGCGGGGCCGGGTCGCCAACGCGCCCCGCCAGCCGGCCGCCGCTACTGCGGGCCAAGGCCGCCGCCAACCTGCTGCTACCCGCCGGCCGCCCGGGCGTGGTGAGGCGGGAATATGGCGGCCTCTGCCTGCCTTCCAGCCCACCAGCCGGGGAACGCGGCCTCCGCCCTCCGGGAAGTCGCGGGAGTCAGCCCCGCGAACCCGCTGCGTCCGCTGGCGCCGCGAACACCCTGCCGGCTCCCCGCGGGCGGGAGGGCGGGCCGGCGCTCGCGTTGCCCGCTGGGCGGCTGAGCCTCTCTGCTGCTCGCGGCCACTCTTGAGCCACTTCTATGTTTCCCGTTCCTATTTCTAAAACGCCATTCGGTTAGAAACTACCTCTGGTCGCCTTTGACCCCAGCTCAGAGAGTCTCAGAAAATAAGAGACTCTCCACTGTGGTGTACGACAGGGGAAGAGAAGGAATTGCCACTGGCTTCCGGAGGGGTAAGGGGAGATTAACGTCCTCCAAGTAGCTTGAGATAGAAATCTAAATCCTGAGCAGAAAAATGAAACTGCCCAAGTTTCCAAGCGCCACGATAGGTTCCAACTTTTCATGCCCATTGAGGCTGTTTTTGTTTTGTTTTACCAGTTCTCTTGTTTTGGAAAAGGCACACGATGTTTTACAGCCAAATAATCGAATTTGTTCTTCTAGACCGAGACTGATTATGGATGACTTCTGGGGTAATGCAAATAGTGCGGAATAAAAGGAAAGGAAAAAATGAAATAGAAAAATAGGGAACCCAAGATTGCCAGAGCAAAATTTTATTCTGGTGGTTTGGTTTTCCACTTTGGATTGAAGAAGTTTACTTTAAAATAATGTTTGAGTGTTTCATTGTGATGAACTACTAATGAATAGAAAATCATTCTTACTCAGATTCTATCTGATCCAATAGCTAGAAAAGGTAAGAATCATATTCCTTCTTGCCTTGATAGAATCTGAGGCCTTCAGAGCAAAGTGTTATGAAGAGAATTGCCTTTTCACATTTTATGTGTTCTCGGAGATATCCCTGGTGCAACTTGCTGATCCAGACTGCAATGTAAGGTCATGACCGTGCTGTTGCTCCAAATCAGGAAGGAACAAGAATGCATATAGGGTTCTTGGACTCCAAGTGTGTGACTTCCTTCTTTCATTTGCCCTATCCTCCACCCCTTCCCTGTATCTCTCTCCTCACTCTCTCTCTCTCTCTCACACACACACACACTCACACACACACATACACACACAGAGCCAGGATTTAGAAGTCTCAAAACAAAAATTATATTTTAGGGTCTGTTTTTAAAAGGATATTTGGCCTAGAAAATGATTAAATATCCCCTTGAGGGGAAACAGAAAAGACAAACCTCACCCTTTTTATGTGAATACCTACAAAAAGTCACTAGACTTGCTATGAAATTACAATTTTAAATTAAGTAACTAAAGAAAGGTTGGAATTCAATATGCAGAAATGTAAAATTGCTTCAAGAGAAAAATGTTTGCATCCTCTACTATATGTATCTATATATGTGTTTGGAGAAATTCCAGCGTTTTGTATGCTGAAAAACCAATTGACAGGAAGTTTCAAGTTTCTGGTTTCCTAGCTAAGGATCCTCTGAGAATTGAAAATACCTCTCAAAATGTGTCCTCATCCTATCGGGTAATTTTTTTGGCTGAATTGACCTATTATTGAGGAATTACATTGTTTGAGTCTATTGTAGATACAATCAAAGTCTGCTTTGTCATCCCCCCATCTCCCCAACATCAGAGAAACTCTGGCAGTTAACAGATTTTTAAATGAATACCATAAATCAATAGGAGGATGTGTCACATTGGGAAGAAATCAGGAAGTAAGGAAAACCAACACTGTGCAGTGATAAAACCATATATGGACGTCAAGAAAGAAACAGGAAGAGAAAATCCCAAGCCTGAGACTACATCTATCCAAAAACCTTTTCGTACTATCTGGAGAGCATTTGCCAAGCAAATATTCTTACAACTTAAGTCAAACAAACAAAATCTATGCAGAGAATACTGATGTTGCTGAGTCTGTTCTAGGAGAATGTATTCTATGCAACTAAAATGGATCATGTTACCAAAATCCCAATTTATTAAATCAATAAATATTTATTCACTGCCTGCTATGTGTAAAGAACTAAAGTAAGTAGAGTTACTGAAAGAGATACTAAAATTAATACAGTATGGTCCTTGCCTTCAGTAGGCTTATAGTCTTAAGGCAAAATGAGACTCTGAAAGCAGTAATAAAAGACAAGACTGAAATCAATTTGTACTAATATGGGTGGGATTGAAGTAACAATGTAACGGGATAAAAGAAGGAATAATTTACTCCAGGAGACTTAGAAAAAACTTCATGGGAGAGGGGACATTTGGATGCACCTTAAAGAATGTCTAGGTTTTCAATAAATACATATCTACAACTGTAAAGTAGCCATTACATATTACCCCAGCCAGAATTGTGAATTCAAGGGCAATTACCAGACGAAAAGCGTACCACAAAACCCTCAGAGCACTAAACTCCAACAGAAAAAAAGGGAAGACTGTTTCTCTTTCCTGTGGATACCTTCTCAAAAATCATATTGCCCTGAGTTTTAGGGACAGGTGTGAGGGAGAAACAGTAAAAGACATATTTAAGCCTCAAGGAATGATTCTGCAGTCAAAGAGTAAAAAGGCCAAGCTCTTCTAAAAGAACCTTCCGGAGAAGGAAAGAGCTGTAGGGGTAATCCAACATAGTGGCTTTATAGGGAGCCTTTCTTGTTTTCAGAGTAATTTAGTATGGCTGCTTCATTGCATACACCTTCTACTGCAATTATCTACTAACCCCCCCCCAACCCACCGCCACTCCTAAATTAGGAACTGCTCAAGAGCAGAGACCTTGTCATTCCTGTTTTCAGGGTGCCCCAAAGAGTGCCTAGTTTAGAGCAGAAATTCAGTAAGTGATGAATAGAAGAGTGCCTCTACCTATATCATTGACAAACATACTGTCCAGCTGCCTGTACCAGGCAGTGTATTATGCCAAGTGCCTGAGGCATACAAAGCCCTTAAAGACTTTATAATCTATTTGGGAAGACAGTTCACATACATAAAAGAATAACCAATACAAAATGAGAAGCACTTGCTGCTAACCTAATGTATAAAGAATGGATTGCCGGTGGAGTTCAGGAGGAACAGTTACCCAAGGTACCATTTAAAGTAAACCCGAGAAGAGTGGGCACCCAGAAGACCAACTGGAAATCAGCCTGAAGCATTGCAGATCCCACAAGAGCTACGATAGAGCTTTTCTGTACAGAGATGAAAGCAGAGTTGTCTTGGTCAACAAAATAAAATGGACTTGCTCCTTAGGAAGAGAAGTAGGCCCAAGAAGACCCAGAGAGCTGCAAATAGCACCACCTAGAGGACAGTTTTCATAACAGCAGAAAGATTATGTTAAACTGAGGGGACCAGTTGAAAAGAGGGTTTCAGGACCTACATTTTGAAGATGAAAAACATGCTTGAAGCACGATACTTTCTGCTGGCAGAGAAAACACCCACATGAAAAATCCATCTAAAAGTTATTCTAGATGAAGCAGAGTACCTCAGTGACATCTGTCCTTTATCAAGCTCAGAAAATGATCCTTTGACTCTATTTACATTCATCTATTTTGTGTCTATTCAAATCAGCATTATCATGGGAAGTATAGTACTTCACAGTTTAAATGACACCCAAATCCCAGTAGACTTGCAGATCCTAAAAGACTGGCCAGATGGGAACTACAGATCTATTTTTTAGTTGTACTCATGGCTATGATTTTTTAACTTTTTATTTTTATTAACATGTATTGTTCATATTAATAGGATTCACTGTGATATTTCCATGTGTGCACATAGCATACACTCATCAAATCCAACCTCCTTTTTCCACCCTCCCCATACACGTACCCACACTCTTCCCAAACTCCAGTAGTCACTATTTTACTTGCAGGTTGACTTTTTTTGAGTTTCTGCATGTGAGAGGGTATATGTGGTACTTGTATTTCTGTGTCTGCTTATTTCACTTAATTTAATATCCTTCATTTTTATCCATTTTGTTGTAAATGACAGGTTTTCATTCTTTTTATGGCTGAATGACTGAATAATACTTCATTGTGTATATATACCACATTGTCTTTATCCATTCATCTGTTGGGAGCTATTTTTAATCACTGAATCAAATCCCCAGCCCTTTTTTTGTATTTTATTTAGAGACAGGGTCTTGCTGAGTTGCTAAGTGCCTCACTAAGTTACTGAGGCTGGCTTTGAACTTGGGATCCTACTGCCTCAGCCTCCCAAGCCACTGGGATTACAGGTAATTGCCACTGTGCCCAGCTATTGGGAGCTATTTTTAAGCAGAGTAGATTGGTGTTTCCAGCAGAGAAACTCATGTTTGGTAAATAAATGAGCTAATGAATGAATAAGTACTACATTCAGATATCAGGTCACCCACAATCGTGATCCTAATCCTTGGTTATCAAGGATGACTTACTATAGGAATTTCCCTCCTGTCCTAAAGTTACTACAAATGGAAGTCACCTCATCTCTCAAGACTCACTGACTTTGCTGAATTCGAACCAAAGACCAAAGGTCTTTGACCTGCAGAAGAGGCATACTTTTTATGTTTTTGTTTTTGTTTGAGAAAGGGTCTCACTTTTGCCAGGGCTGGCCCCAATCCCCTGGAGCCACTGTCTTACCTCCACTGCCTGAGTACCTGAGACTAGAGGTGAACATCACTGAACCTGGCAGAGGGCTTTTGACTCTTGAAGCCTTATTGAACATTTTCAGTGAACTCCAGAACTTAAACATCAAGAGAGTCACATTAAAATCTGGATTTCATTTCGTAGTCAAGATCTTGAAATCCAGACATATCATCTCAGATAAAGACATTTCCAACCAACTTGATTTACTCCCCATTTCTGCATCATCTGGACCAATTTATGTACCCTATGTCATACCTATGGACACTGGAGATGGTCCTCTTACCTAAGACAACAAGAAGAGGACTGGATTTTAATTTAAGTTTGTTGGGGGTGATCAAGACAATTGATTTATCTCTCATTCTTTGCTTCCATATTTCTAAATCAAATGATCATTTATCCCTTTTATGATTTTCATGTAAAGTTCAAAAGGTCAAGGTTTTCATCTGTTTTGTTCACTCCTGAATGTAGCATGTAAAACAGTGCCAGGGTGTAATAGATGCTCAATAAATATGTGCTGAATGAATGACAATTAGGTTTTCTAATAAAAGAAATCACACATTGGCTACATGGCAGTTTGCCTTTTTTTTTTTTTTCTCCTTAGCCAGATGGTACCAACCAAAGCTTAACTCCCTCTGTAAAATATTCTTCAGCTCTGTGTTTCAAAATCTTACCTCAGATGAGTTCATCAAGGAAAATCAGCCACCACTAGGGTATTGAGAAAGCTGAGATGCAACTTTTTCAAAACCCATTTAGAAACATGTATTAATTCCATCCAAATCAACTTTGTAGGAAAGTTGATATTTCTGTCATAAGTTCATTTCAAGCATGATACCTTAGAGATCATGATACAATGTTATAGTCAAAGTGTTAATTGCTCAATGTGTGATAAATTGCATGATACCTTAGAGATCATGATACAATGTTATAGTCAAAGTGTTAATTGCTCAATGTGTGAAAAATTAAACAGCACATGCTGATACAAAACATGGAAGTGATTTCAACACCAATTATTTTGTTTTCTTGATGATTGAAATGGTCTTAATATTAACCTTTCAATTAGTTGTTATGCTTGTATAGCTTTTCAACTTCAGAAAAATACAGAATGTTCCCTTCCTACCAAAAAATTAGGAAAAAACCTCTCATCTTCCTTCCCTGTTTCCACCTAAATCTACTTGAGTCTCAAAATTTCTACTAGGCCCCTTCCAGGTTTCTTAGTATACTTCCATCTTTCCATCCTGCACAAATGTCTAAGAGTCAGATTTGTGGTAAGTCCATTGGAAAATATGGAATGGAACCTGGAATAAGGTGAGGAGAGTGGGGAATGTTTTCTTTTTTCTTTGGCTTAGGCTCAGGTATGGCTCAGTACAGAACTATTAATCTAAAATTTTGATGATCTACTCATCGTGGATTCTTTGCATTAGTTTTGATTTTTAAAGTATTGTATTACTTCAGTTTTGCATTGTAGTGAGGTTTTTTTATGTCGTTTTCAATTTTGCACCCAAAGCAAGTGCTTCACCCCATCCAGGTCCTGGTATGAAAGTTGTACCCAAGAGAGTTCACGTACAAACTTGTCATTTAGAGAAGAATGAACTGTGGGGGGTTATCCATTTATTACTGCTTAAAAATATGTATTATTGCTGCCTGTGGAGCTGAAACAAAAGAACTGGGTTGAGAAGTCATTGACTGTCCAAATAGAAGCAGTAGAAGCTTCCATGACCTCTCAAAAAATACACAGTATCAGGAAAATCAAACAAAAGAAAATGATGAGAAAAATGTAAGAAATATTGTTAGATTCAGTAGTTGACTTACATTGCTAAGCAAGCATTGTGGGCTTGGATTCAGCTCAGTGGTAGGATGCTCTCTTTGCACATGTAAAGCCCTGTTCAATCCCCTGGCACCATAAACAACAGCAACAACAAAACAAGCAAAGATTGTGGACCACAGAGACCTAAGAAGCCATTGATCCAGGGAATTTCTTTAAATCCAGGAATCATTTCTTTAAAATAAAACCTACTAGAAAGTCAGTCTAAAGAAGGGTTAAGGGGAGAGGCAACATGGAATCCCCACTCCACTTCCTGAGGCCACTTTTCAAAACCTGAACTAATCCAATTGTCACGTTTTGTAAGTGTCACATCTAGAGAGTCTATACTTGATCCAGGTTATGCAGCCCAGAAGTGGCAGAGGCAGGACTAGAACTTAAAATTTTTAAAATTTTCTTTTCCTGATACTCTTTCCCTTAAACTGAAAAGTCCTAGAGGAAGTTGTATTTGGACTCCAGCTTTCCTAGTCTCACAGTATATACTGGAGGTGTAGTACAATGTAGTACATGAGGTCCTGGGTTTCATTCCTAACACTAGGAGGGAAAAAAATGTACTCATCTTTTTTTGAAAGGATCAATGTCTACTTAAATCTTTTACCTGTTCTTAGGAAGCCCATAGCCTACTGGCACACAGCTCTGGCAGAGGGATTTGCATTTCCAATCATTTCAAAGTCTGAGGTTAAAACAGTGGTCTGACCCCTGGCTGCACATTAGGATCACCTGGGGAGACTTTGAACCACATTGGAGGCTGGATTCTCACCCCAGATATTTAGATTTTATTGGTCTGGAATGGGTTTGGTATATATTTAGTGTTTCTTATGCCCCCGGGTATTCCAATGTGCAGGCAAGATTGAGAACAACTGAGTTACAGTAATAAAATTAATAATATGTGTAGACTTCAGTCAGAGCTGGATAATGCAATCATAATTACCAACTCCAAATAGGAAGTAAGGCCAGTTCTGTTTTTAAACAGGGCTGGTCCTAGGATCTGTGCACTGGAAGGAAGCTAGCTCCCTACCCACCCCTCCCACTGCCACTGTCCTTCAGAACTGTAGACATTTTTTATTTTTTTTTTTTTTTTTTGCATTTCTCTTACTTTCCCATTCATTTCTTTATTTTTAAAATTTTCACACAAGTAAATCTTCTTCTTCTTACTGACCCCACCTCTTACTTATCCAGAGGCAAATTGGTCTTACTAGTTCCTTTGGCAGACCTCCAGAAACTTATATGCATATACATCAAATATTTCTTTTAGGGCTGGGAATGTAGCTCTGTGGTAGAGCATTTGTCTAGCATGCTTGAGACCCTGGGTTTGAAAAAAATATTTTTTTACTTTTGTTATACAGATGGTTGCATACTATACAAACCAGTCTATAATTTGCTTTTCCCACTCACTATGTATCAGAAATGTGTCCCATTACACGTGTTCTTTTTGACAATGCACAGTATCTCATGATAGATTCCCCACAATTTCTTAACCAATCTATTATTGATGGATATTTGTTCCTACTATTATGCTACCTTTACAATAAATACTTATGTACTTAGTTCTTTGATCTTCCTGTTAATTTTTTCATTTATTAAATATGCTTCAAAAATTGTTTTAGTGCCTGCTTGGTGTGCCACTGTTTGAATTAATGCTAATCCATTCAAACATTATTGTATTATGAGACACTTATGCTGGTCCCAATTCTTTTTCATTATGAATGATGCTGCAACAAAATCCCTGTATATAAATCTCTGTGCTCATATTCATAAAAAAATAAATTCCAGAGAGTAGAATTATTGGGTCGAAGGACATACACATTTTAAGGCTTTTGATAAGTAGTGTCAAATTGTTCTCCAGAAAGTTGGTAGCAATTTATACCTACTAGCAATGTATGAGAAGTTCCATTCCCTCATCTTTGCTCAACCACAAGTACTGGCTTAAAAATTATGGGTCAATAACTGCATGGGAGGTTGAAGCGGGAAGATTGACAGTTTAAGGTCGGCCTGTGCAAATTAGTGAGACCCTGTCTCAAAAATTTTTTAGAAGTGCTGGGGATGTAGGTTGGTAGTAGAGTACTTACCTAGCATGTGGGAGACCCTGGGTTCGATTCACAGTACAGGGGAGGGGGGAATATATATTCATATATAAATGGATTGATTTAGGTCAATGCTTTGAAATTATTAATTTTTTTCTAATTGTAATCTTGAGTATTTCTTCATCATTATAAGCTACTATGAGACTTTAATAATTTCAGATATTTTTATAAACCTATGTATCTAACTAGAAATTATAATAACCATTATTTAAACTGAATACTAAGCCCCCAAAACTGAGTTAAGGAAGTTGAAAGTTGTAAGCTCATGGCCCACATATGAGCCGGGGAGCAAATCTTGAATCAGCAAGCTTTCCTTTATTCTGCAGTGAGGTCCATAGATCAGGCATGGGAGGACCCATTTTCTGGGTATGGAGTTGGCCCCCCAAGTTATAGGAGTCTGGGTTTTATAGTCTCATTGGAGACTGCGGACATGCAGTTTTGGCTGTCAGGGGCTAGGTGTACAGGTTAAAACTTTAACTTAGGAGCATAGTTGTAAACAGATTGAAACTCACAGTTACCTGGGGGAGAGCAGTCCAGACCCAGAGGAATGAATACTCAAATCCTGCCCATTGCTTTCTTTCTCTGGGATTCATTGTTTCCCAGAGTTTCAATATTTGCTATGCTCCATTTAGGACTAATTTGCAATGGGGAAAGGTCAAAGTTTAGGGCCCAGCATTCAGTGTTTGCCCCTTTCCTTTAGGGCCCATTGTTATTAGGAAAGGGTGCACTGGGAGAGGTTGAATGTTTGGCCAATTTCCCCTGTATCTTCAGAGCCACACTGTCCCTCCGTTTTTCTTGGGGAGCTGTCTTGTAGGAATATTATTTTCCACGACCCTTCAAAAATCATTATTTTAGGGAGTTCTCATAAACCCCTACTTTCACTGAATAGTCTGCTTGATAGAAGATCCAAAATAGTCCAAGCTTTCTTTCAGCAGATCTGCCAGATACCATGGTTTAAGTATATCTTAAGCTTGCTTTATATGTATTTTTGTAACTTTATTCTGCAGATGATAAACACCCTTTTAACTCTTTGCATCTAGGGGTGTAGCTTTCCCAAAACAAATAAAATTATACTGGCTAAATCTTCCTTTTCACTCACAGGAAATTTAAGAGAAGGATCTATTCATTAAGCCTCAAGAGGATTAGGCCCTAGCAGAGAATTTTTCAGGGATCAAGGGATGGATGTTACTGATTACTCTGGGGAAAAATTGCACCCAGAAAGCTAAGGGGTCCGATCTAATACTTACTTTGTCATGCCACAGGCTACATGCCACATGTTTGCTGCTGTATGTGTGAGGAAAATCCCCAAATATAGTACACTTGAATTGACTTTAAAAACTAAGATCCCCATTAAATAAGGGTAATACAATTTCCTGGGAACCCTTTCACTGCTAAAATTTTTCTAAAGTCATCACACACCATTTCTCATGGACTCTATGTCCTGCCAAATGATTATTATCTGAAGGTCTGGAATCACTCAAATGCACCTAAATTACAATTAGAATTTACCTGAAGTACATGCTTTGCAAGAATTTTCGGTAGGGCCTGTCTGCAGGATTTTGAGGCATGTGGTGGAATGTCAATGAGATGGCAGCTTGCTCAGATGCCTGTCGTTAGCTCTGAAATGCCATCTAAGCCATGTCATTGTGCCAAAGGTATTTATTTCAGTGTACATCTTCAACAGGGATGGGCACAAGGCTGCCAATTCCACTAACTGCAATTCCAGGACTACAGATTCTAAACTTCTTCCAAGGCAGGAGTAGAAAAAGAAAGTTATATAAGGATTCCAGAACCATTCTTGAAGGGTTATGGAAAATAATATTCCTGTTAGGTAGCCCCCCCCCCAAGAAAAAATGGGAGGAGGGAAGGAAAAGTGGCCAAGGATTGACCTCCCAGCAGCCCCAGGGGAAAGGGGCGCATAACAATGGGCAAGATTTGAGTATTCATCCCTCAGGGTCTGGACTCCTATCTCCCCAGACAACAATGAGTTTCAACCTTTTTACAACTACCCTCCTAAGTTAAAGTTTTAACCTGTGCAACTAGCCCCTGATGGTCAAAACTGCACATACATGACTTCCAACGATTACATCATTGTACCCTATAAAACCAAAATCCCCTCTGTAACTGATGGTCATTTTCCCATCCAGAAAATGGGCCCCAGTGGCACCCAAGTTCGCGAAAGATTACAGGCTTCTCCTTTGAGGTCTCCTTCCCATCCTTTTGCTCTTACAATTCTCTTTTCCATGTCCAGTTGATCAATGCCCTGACTGTAGAGAAGGCAGAATAGTGGTAAAATGACAGGAAGAGACATCGTGTTTCCTCAATGCATCATATTCAAATGATTTTCATGTTTTTTACTCTTAGGCCATATTTGTTGTTTTAGTAAAATAGGTATTTCTCGCAAAAGCTGCTGTTATGTCACTGAATGATTAACCTCAAACCTTTTTTTTTTGGGGGGGGGCGGGGGTTGCTGGGGATCAAACCCAGGGCCTTGTGCTTGCAAGGCAAGCACTCTACTGACTGAGCTATCTCCCCAGCCCCAACCTCAAACCTTTTGACCTAACTCTTAGGACTACTCTGAACACATCTTAAATTTGGACTTACAGGCATGTTTGAGGTTAGGCAGAGTGTGGGCGTGGGGTGAGAAGCCTACTCTAATTTTCCCACTGAGGCCTGACAAGATAGATCCTGCTGTTGGTTTTGTCCAAAAGAGATCAGTATTATACATTGTCCAAAGACTACAGTCAAAGACTTATGGTTCAAATAACGCCATTCATTCATTCACTTAGTCATTTTTATTCATACATGTATCCATTCAACTTCAAATTTACAACAAGGCAGAACATGGAAAGAGGAAGAAGTGACTGACAGGACAGGGGATCAGTCATAGGAACACTGGCCACAAGGTAAGAAATTTGGGCCCCAGCTCTAGTTACTGGGATAAGCAAAGACCCATGGGAGAGTAGGTTGAATGCAGGTTAGAACAGAACTCAGGCATGAAGACCAGATCTGGTGCACTGCCTCAGAGGTAGCTCAGCAACCTGAGGCTGATTCTTGGAAAGTGGGGCTAGAGCCAGGCATGCTGGTACACGCCTGTAATTCCAATGACTTGGGAGGCTGAGGCAGGAGGATCACAAGTTCAAAGCCAGCCTCAGCAACTTAGTGAGGTGCTGAGCAACTTAGTAAGACCCTATCTCAAAATAACAAACAACAAGGCTGAAGATGTGGCTCAGTGGTTAAAGCACCCCAGGGTTCAATCACTGGTGCCAAAGAAAGAGAGAAAGAAAGAGAGAGAGAGAGAGAGAGAAAGAAAGAGAAAGAGAGAGAGAAAGAAAGAAAGGACTAGAGCTGGACAATAGTGGATGAGTCCCGGGACTTGGAAATGGCTTTACTTTCACAGGACTCCAAAAGGCCCCATGTACTAGTGGGAAGAAACCAGTAAAAGAACCTGAGCTTGACAATTACTTTCCTTTCCTTTCCAAGAAGGATCAGCTTAGTGATTTCCTGTTCTGGATTTACTTGAAGCCAGTTTTCTAACACTGGTTAACAGTTTATATTTATATTATATATTTATATTTATATTTTTTGTCAATTCCTCAAATAAAGATTCTTTGGGGCTTAAAAGAGGAAAAAACAAAGCAAAGCCAAACAAAACAAAACACCTCAAATGAATCTATTGCTCCAAAACTTTGCTCACAGGTGAGTTTAAAAAAAAAAATTCCAACCAGGGGCAGAGGTGCACGCCTGTAATCCCAGCAGCTTGGGAGGCTCAGGCAAGAGGATGGAAAGTTCAAAGCCAGCCTCAGCATTTTAGCAAGCCCCTAAGCAACTTAGTGCAACCATGTCTCCAAATAAAATATAAAAAGACTGGGGATGTGGTTCTGTGGTTAAGTGCCCCTGGGTTCAATCCCAGGTACCAAAAAAAAAAAAAAAAAAAAAAAAAAAAAAATCAATTAGATTTCAAAAGTATCAAATTGCTTCTAGGATTATATACTATTCATCCTCAGAAAAATATTTTGCTTTGTATAGTAACTGTTAGTATGTAACAACTTTGTTAATTTTCCAGAGAAAAATGGAATGAGACCAAAAAAGAAAGAAACCTGTTTTAAAACCTAAGGATACATAGAAAAGATAGGATATAGTCATCTCCAAATCTCAGTATAATAGCTGAGGCTATATATTGTTCACAGATGAGTTTTAAAAAAAAAAATCCAGCCAGGCGTAGTGGCACACACCTGTAATCCCAGCAGTTTGGGAGGCTGAGGCCCTTAATATATACTCATACACATTAAGGCAAGTTTCAACACTGGAAATTTACTAGAACACAGAATAGTCCTATTTCTTCATCTCAAACTCCTGAATTCTTAACACCTGCCATTGATGTTAGACTTGATGTTTCATTCCTCCCATCTGGCCACTTAACTGCTCACATGTTGTTTACTGTGGAAGAAACACGACCTGGTAGCACAGGGCAAACAGCAAAAGAAGCCAAAGCCCAGAGCTAGAACCACAGAGGATGCTGAGTGCAAACTGCAGGAGCAGGTCCAGCTGCAGGACTGAGCCTGAAGGCACAGCTGTGGATCAGATTCAGCATTCACAGGGCACAGCAGGAGTTGAGACCATAGAAGGCAATAGGAACAGGAGCCCAAAGCGGAATTGTTCAGCAAGCAGAAGGAGACCCCTGAGCGATTAGGTAGAGAGGAGTTACTTGTATATCTGTCTATAGGGTTATCTGAGGCTGGAGTTCAGAAGTTGTGATTTAGTCGGGCAAGAAGAAGTGTCAGGAATTAGACAAGGAAGCAAGAAGACAAACTTAGGCCTGGGACCATGCTTAGGAAATGAGAAAAAGTCCGACTAGGATGGAGATATACCTCAAGGGTAGAGTACTTGCCTAGCATGTACAATGAACGAATTGGAGTACAAATCCTAAAACAAGATACTAGGTTCAATCCCCCGCACTGAAGGAAAAAAGAAAGTTCTGGCTTAGGGTTCACATAAATAAATGAACAGGAGCACAAATTCTATTTAGAGGATGATATATCAATTAAACTGGGCTATGTTATACTGCAGAAATAAACAACTCCTAAATCTAAATGGTTTCAAATATGATTGTGTCTCTTTCTTATGCCACATGTCCACTGCATGTGAGCAGAGGGCTCAATCTACATTGTTCTCCCTTTGGAATCCCCAGGTTAATGATCTGTATCATCTACCATTGTGGAAGTGGGGAAAGAGGACTGGAATGTCTGGCATCAGCACTTAAATGCTTCAGGCTGGGAGGGAGGCATTCACTTCCACTCACAATTCATTGGTCAAAGCAAATCATTTGGCTACGCCTAATTTCAAGGGAGCATGTGACTGGAGGAAGGGAGAAGTGGAACTCTCAGTGAGAATTGGCAGTGGCTACCAAGTAACACCAGTGCCAACTTCTTTGGAACAGAAACTGTAAAAGGGAGAACATTCAAAAAGTTTAACTACAGCTCGCTTACCTGAAGTCTGAACTTCTCTTTTCTTTGGAACCTGCAGTTGAACTCTGGTTTTGACTAACTGGGAGTCCTATTTCAATTTGGAGCTTAAGAAAGGGAGGCATGGATTGGGTGGGGACTGATTCTGGGGGACAGTGTAGCTAGAGTTGCTTCATAGCAGCTGTACCTTGAGCTGCTGGCACCTTATAATATCCAGTCGATCAGGGCAGTCACCTTACCTGTTTCTCAAAATTGCACTTTTAGTTATTGGTAAGCTGACACTTCCCAAGCAAGGGTATTGTAATTTAGTTCTACTGGGAGGGGGGGAAAATCATGTGTGTGCATTTAAATATACATGTCAAACAGCTAGATGACATCATGAGGCATGTTTATCTCAGATACATTTGGGGTGTTTTTATTTTAAGTATGGTAAGCAAAATACCACCCTGTCATTTCATTCTGGTGATGATGACAAAATGATGGAATCTCAATTTCTGGAGGGACTTCCTAGACTCCATACAATCTCCAAGCATTTATAGACCACCTGCTGTATGGTTGGGACTGGGCAAGGTGTATCCCCAGTAATTATGCCCTTATGCCAATACAATGACAGAAGGAAGTAGGTGCTCGATTACCAAGACATTTATTTTAAACAAATTTCAAATTTTGTAGGATCTTATGGAGTTTCAAAAAGTGCTAATTTTACATTCAGGTTAACAAGAAAGAAGCTTGTGGTTTTTTTTTTTTTTTTCCTCCATAAGAATCTTTTCTAAATGAAGATATTTCTAACCTAAATGTAGTTCATGCAATCTAAAGAGGGAGGAGGGGAACAATCAAGTAAATTTTGTAGAAATCATTTATTTTGCTTTATCATCATGCAGATTTCACACAAGAGCTATAAACATTCTCCAGCATGGGGTATGTTTGTGCTAATTAACAATATACAGTGTATAAGTCAAACTTCTTAATTGACTTGCACAAGGTTGAGGTTATCAAAACCTGATTCATAGTCAACACCACATTTATTTCTTTATGGATTCTGGTGAACTCTTTGACTTAAGCAAAGATGTGGTTCAATGTCGTTGGCCTGGGGATCATTTAACAGCTGTGAGTCAGTTAATACATGCTTACATATTTTAACGAAGTGTGAGGATAATGAAGCTATCTAAAAATGTAGATTTCTTACAATGCTTTATTCCCCGTTGTCCCTTCCTATTTTCTCATCATGCAAACTGTATGAAGGCATTATGGAGATTTGTGTTATTTAGTTAATTGTCAAGCACTGGTGATAGCGTGAAGAAAGGTGGTGCTGAGGATCGAACCTAGTGCCTTGCATGTGCGAGGCAAGCAATGGATAAACAAACTGGTACATCCACATGATGGAATTTATTTCTTGCTTTTTTAAAAGTTTGTTATTTTTAATTTTTTCTAATTTGTTGCACATGACAGTAGAATGCATTCATACATTTTGATAGATCATACATAAATGGAGTGTAATCTCATTTTTCTGATTATACGTATTATAGAATCACATCAGTCATGCAATCATACATGAAGTAATAATGTCTGTTTCACTCTACTATCATTCCTACCTCCATACCCCTTTCCCATCCTTCACTCCTCTCTACCTAATATAAAGTAACTCTATTCTTTCCTATCCCACTCCTTATTTTGAATTAGCATCCGCATATCAGAGAAAAACATTTGGCCTTTGGTTTTTTGGGTTTGGCTTACTTCACTTAGCATGATAGTCTCTAACTCCATTTGTTTACCAACAAATGCCATAATTTCACTCTTCTTTAAGGCTGAGTGATATTCCACTGTGTGTATATATACCACATTTTCTTTATCCATTCATCTATTGAAGGATATCCATTCATCTAGGTTGGTTCCATATTTTAGTTATGGTGAATTGAGCTGCTATAAACATTGATGTGACTGCACCACTGTAGTATGCTGATTTTAAGTCCTTTGGGTATAAACCGAGGAGTGGGATAATGGGTCAAATGGTGGTTCCATTCCAAGTGTTCTGAGGAATTTCCATACTGCTTTCCATAATGGTTGCACCAATTTGCATTCCCACCAGCAATGTATGAGTGTACCTTTTCCCCCACATCCCCACCAACACTTATTGTTGCTTGTATTCCCAATAATTGCCATTCTGATTGGAGTGAGATGAAATCTTAGAGTAGCTTACTCTACCCTAACACATGGAGACTAAATAATACACTACTGAATACCTATGATATGTTATTTTTTCATTGGAAATATTTTTCCTTTTTTTATGCTTTATAATTGTATGTAATAGTGGGGTTTGTTGTTACATATTCATACATGTATATAATGTAACAGTTTAATTTGATCAATTTCATTCCCCATTACCACTTCTTTTCCTTCCTGTCTTCCCTCCTCCCTCCCCCTGGTGCCCTTCCTCTCCTTTACTGGTTTCCCTTCTATTATTGTGATATCTGCCCCCCACACATACATTCCTCTTTTTCCTTTTTGCTCTTTAGCTTGCACAAGAGAGAAAATGTTCAAACCTTGATTTTCTGAGTTTGACTTACTTCACTTAAAAAGATGCTCTCCATCTTTATCCATTTTCCCTACAAATGATATAATTTCATTGTTTTTCTACAGCAAATAAAAACTCATTGTGTGTATATGCCACATTTTCTTTATCCATTCATCTATTAATGGACATCTAGACTGGTTCAATAATATGGCTATTGTGAATTATGCTTCTATAAATATGAGTATGCATATATTGCTATAGTATGCTGTCTTCAATTCTTTGGGATAATACTGAGGAGGGATATAGCTGGGTCATATGGTGGTTCCATTCCTCGTCTTTTGAGGAAACTCCATACTGATTTCCATAGCAGTTGTCCTAATTTACAATCCCACCAACAATGTAAAAAATGTAAAACTGTTCCTTTTCCCCCATATCTTCTCTAGAATTTATTATTGTTTGTATTCTTGATGGCTGCAATTTTAATAGGAGCGAGATGAAATTTCAGTGTAGTTTTGATTTACACTTCCGTAATTGCTAAAGATGTTGAACACTTTTTCAAGTATTTGTTAGCTATTTGTATTTCTTCTTTTGAGAAGTCAGACAATGGAATATTATTCAGCCCTAAGAAGAAGTAAGCTATCAAGCCATGAAAAGACATGGAGTAAATTTAAGTACATATTTCTTAGTAAAAGAAACATGTCTAAAAAAAAGTCTACTTACTAGCTTTTCCAACTTCTTGACACTCTGGAAAAGGCAAAACCATGGAGACAGTAAAGAGGTCACTGGCTGCCAGGGAATTGGGGGAAGGAAAAAAGGATGAATATATTGAGCACAGGTGATATTTAAGGCAACAAAGGCATGATATCATAAAGGTGGAAATATGCCCTTATACATTTGTTAAAACTCACAGAATGTACAACACAAAGAATGAATCCTAATACAAAGTATGGGCTTTACTTAATAATAATGCATCAATATTTTTTTATTAACAAGAAACAAAAAATACATTCAAATATTATTTACCTTAAAAAAATACACTGAACCAATGGAATGATCCTTCCAATAACAATTCTGCTTTTTAAATATTCATTTCAAGTTATTTCAAGTAACCCCCTTGGGTAATTAATTTCCCATGGTAATTTATGGTATCTGACAGCAACCTCTAGGAATTTCTGATTTCTCATAAGTAATAATGATTTGATCACTGATTCAGTAAGAATCCCAAATGTCATAATTTTTATTTATTTATTTTTGGTACTGGAAGTTGAATGAGGGGTGCTTTTGAGTCACATCCCAGCCCTTTGTATTTTATATTTTGGACAGGGTCTGCTAAGTTGATGAGACTGGCTTTGAAATTGGGATCCTCTTGCCTCAGCCTCCCAAATTGCTGGAATTACAGAGATGTGCCACCATGACTGGCTTAATTTTTACATTTTGACTAAAAATTTCACTACATATGCAGTTTGGGGATCTAATTTCTCAAGGTTCTTTTTGTTTTTTGTTTTTTGGTTTTTTTTGCAGTGCTGGGGATTGAACCCATGGCCTTGTGCTTGCAAGGCAAGCACTCTACCAACTGAGCTGTATCCCCAGCCCCTAATATCTCAAGATTCTAATAAATGTTTCAACAGAAGCCAGGGGCAATATACTCACATGTGCACATGTGTAAACCTAAAGAATTCTGTCATTTTTGGCCAGGGAATCTTAAATCTTCAGTCTCTCAGACCACTGGAGTAGGAAGCATACAGTTGGGAATTTCCTCACAGAGTTTATCATAAATATCTTTGTCAACTCAAGACTAGGTTATTGAGCTTGTCCCAAACTCTTCTTTTTGGCCTTCCTCCCAAATTTATTCACTGGGTCTTTTTCTCAGCTGACTTTCTGGCCTCTTCTTGTTGTCATTGGGTGACATGGATGCTTGTGAAGAATAGCAGCAGCCACTGCAGCCTTGCTAAGATGTCAGACAAGAAGGAAGCCTGCTCACCTCTGTGAAGCACAGTGTGGTTCTTCCAACTGGGATAGGTTGACTTGGCAGCATGTCAAGGCTTCAGTATTATCCCCGGAATGGAGAGAAGGACTCTTCTAACTTAATAATAAAAACAAATAGTATGAATCTCAATGTTAAGAGTAATGTGGCTCATCCAATGTTGATTCATACTTGCTTAGGTGGGAGGAAGGACATACATAAGGGGGTCTCCTGGCAGTACTATTCTTCAAAGATACATAGACTCACAAGGCTTCTGAGTTTCAACAGAATTTTGTCCATAGATGGAAATATGAGAGTCAGAGTTCACGTCTAAGGAGAGGAAGCTAGATGGAACTGGACACCTTGGGAAGATACTAAGCAAATGGCCTGGAGTTGAGCCAAAGACTCCAGTCAACTCTAAGAACTTGGAGGAGAATCAGGTAATCAAAGTAGGAAGTCATTGATTTCTGTGGAGCAAATACAGTAGCTCATGAGCCCACTACTGATAGGAATGGGAGTTATAGTGAATTTAATTGTGTTACCAAATGACTTGTGGACTGCATGGGACATGGCTGTCTGGGCCTGGGCAACTCAGTAACCAGAGACAGATACTAATGTCACCTTTATTTTCACACATCTCTGTTTAATGTTAAAAGACTAATGTAGTCCATAGAGTAAAGCAGTGACTTGCATATTCTCATGAGAGCAATTACTCCCATTGGGTGTCAGTCCTCAAGATTCAGACTTGCCTGGAGCTATACATTTCGAAATGTCATGTACTTTCTCTTTAATAAGGTGGCAAGCCTTCCAACTTGCTCTTTGATGTTGCAATCAGGTAGTTGCTGTTTTAGATCAGCAGACGCTGAAATCTCTATCCTATAGGGAGTGCTAACATTGGCATGAGACAGCTTGTTAAATCCGGCTATCTTGCACATTCAGCCTGCTAAGCAAGTATTATACAAAGGGAAGATGCAGCACATCTTAAAATTACAGAATAGTAAAGCTGGCATAATTCTCATTTTATATATCTTCCCATACTGTAGGGAAGTGACAAAGTCTTACTTATTTCCAACGAATCTATATGGATAGTTTCTTTACACTTGATATGCAAAATTCAGATTATTTATATTACAACACCTCTGAGAAGATGTGTTAGTCAACTTTTCATTGCTGTTACCAAATACCTGACAAGAGCAACTTAAGGGGAAGAAAAGTTTATTCTAGGCTCATGGTTTTCAGAGGGTCAGTTCAAGGTAGGCCCACTCCATTGCTATGAGCCCAAAGTGAGGCAGAACATCATGGTGGAGGAAAGCTGCTCTGTCTATGGTGGCCAGGAAGCAGAGAGAACAAGCGGAAGTGGACCCAGGGAAGATGAACCCTAGGACACACTTTTGGTGACCCATCTCCTCTAGCCATGTCCCACCTGCCTACAATTACTACCCTCTTAGCATCTTCAAACTAGGATGGCTGATTAGGTTACAACTCTCAAAATCCAGTCACCTCACACCCAGCACACTGGAACACACCTATAATCCCAGCAGCTCAGGAAGCTGAAGCAGGAAGATTGTGAGTTCAAAGTCAGCCTCAGGTACATAGCAAGGACTTAAGTAATTTAGTAAGAAACTGTCTCAAAATTAAAAAATGAAAAGAGGGCTGGGGATGTGGCACAGTGGTTAAGCACTCCTGGGTTCAATCCCTGGTACCAAAAACAAAACAAAACAAAACAAAAAAAAACCCAATCACTTCACCACTTAATATTCCTGCATGAACACAAGAACCGTTGGGGGACACCTCATATTCAAACCATAGCAGAAGGAAATTCTTTTTTATTACATGCATATCTTTGCTTTCCAAGTCCCTGATGCTCAGGCCAAACATTCCAGGGTTGTGATGCTTATTATGTCTAAGGGGTCAGTCTTGCTTATTTTTGACTCAAGAAAGTAGAAAGGGACAAATGACCAGAACCCCAATATCCTTTGCATTGTTCCAAAAGGTGTTATTGTGGATACATGATGCACAAGGCCCCACTTATCACACTAGCCTTACTAGTCTGCGATGCATGATCTAGGCCAGTACTCCTAATGTTAAAGCTCTTTTAGGGATAGTTTGTACACATAGAAAGGACCAATCGTCCTAGGACATTCAGGGAGTGTTCTAGTAGTGGCCAGAATTGTACATAGAATTAGAGGTCATTGATTTCATCTATTTCTATTCTTATGATGATCTCTTATATCAGGGGTATTCCTCGTTCCTTACACCTAGGCTTGGTTAAGACCCTCCCCATTCATAACAAAAATGCTTTAGTAATTTTGAAACTCTAAGAGAAAAATGTTGACTTCCATTTCCCCTTTTCCCAACAGGTTCCTCAGCTTTAGGAAACCTGCCATTTCTCAGGCTACTTGTGGTAGATAGCATTCTTTGCTCACAGTTCTTTGTTCCTTTCTTTCCTTCTTTGCTATGCGTGAAGTATACCTCCCATCCCCAAGGACTCTGAGGTATATCAACATGTTTTTAATTGATTCTTCTTGGTTATACAACAGTAAGTCACTGAGATTTTTGAAATTATTGTCACAATTGCTTCATTTACCTGTGACTGTGGGGAAAGTGGAGGGCAAAGCACCTGATGGAAGTTCATGAACAGGGTACTCCAAAGAGAGTCCCCTTTGTTTTATGCCTTTTGTTTTTCCAGTGTAAGAGTCATGAGTTTATTATATGGCATAGGCAAAGGGAAAAAAACAATGGACATTCTTAAAGAAGAGAGTGAGTCCAGAGAGTCCCTTTTGGATCCATACCTATGGATAGGAGGGAAGGAAGAAGAATTAGGTTCAGGAAAAGTCAAAACTGAAACACCAGTCTGACAACAGCCTTGGCTGACTGTGGAAACTCTGGAGATAAAATGGACTCTACATGATGTTCCATGTTGGGTCAAATGACCAAGACTTGATATATCTGTCACTATTCATTCTGATGAATTTCCTTACACAAATACAAATCTGGTGAAATTTTTATGATTTTACAACTTTCAGGGAGAAAATTGTCATAGAAAAATGTTCATGGTAATCTGGAATAAATAGTAAGACTGAGGGCTGTGGACCAGGCAGGAGAGCAGACAGCTAAATATAAGGGAAGAAAAAAAAGGAGAGAAATTTGTTTGCAGTTCTTGAGAAAGAAGGAGCAGATGGAGGAGTCCAGAGAGAAAAACCAGCAGACAATGTGCACTTCTTGGGACAAGGACATAACACTCCTGGCATACTTCAGATGTTCCCCCAAGTATGTGCCTGGGTTCTGTCTGGCATGGTGGAACACACCTGTAATCCCAGTGGCTCAGGAGGCTGAGGCAGGAGGATCGCGAGTTCTAAGCCAGCCTCAGCAATTTAATGAGGCCCTAAGCAACTCAGTGAGACCCTGTCTCTAAATAAAATATTTTAAAAAGGGCTGGAGATGTGATTCAGTTGTTAAGTGCCCCTGGGTTTAATCATCCCCAGTACCGAAAAAAAAAAAAGTTTATAGTTCAATCCCCAGAACCCCAAAGGGGGGAAACAGAGAGAGAGAGAGAGGAGAGAGAGGAGAGAGAGAGAGGGGGGGGGGGGGGGGGGGAGAGAGAGAGAGAGAGAGAGAGAGAGAATTATGAATATTTCAGATTGAACTATAAGAGTGAGAACAAATAAATTTTATCCAGGACAAACATTTGTTAGGTCTATTTGGGCCAATATCTATCACAAACATCTTTCATCTGGGGGTGTATCTACTTAGGCTTTATTTTTTTAGATAAACCTGGGATTGAACAATAGGTAAATAGTGAATGGTGGTAGCCAGGTGTCTCACTGTTGGAGTGGCAGATTACAGGTAGCAAGAGAAGTCCAGAATGAATGATGCAGTATTGAACCAGAATTGAAGACATCAATGGGAATTCATGTTTAGCTAAATATATATACAGTTGCATAAATATAGAGGTAATTACAGATCTGTATATATGCATAAGTTAGTATATACACATTTTCTTCTTATTGGTTCTTCTTAGTTATACATGACTATAGAATCCATTTTGACACAATTATAAAAGCATGGAATAGATCTTTCTTAAAAAAATATTTCTTAGTTATAGATGGATACAATATCTTTATTTATTTATTTATTTTTACGTGGTGCTGAACCCAGGGCCTCACACATGTGAGGTAAATGTTCTACCACTGAGTTACAACCCCAGGCCTGGAATATATCTTTTTAAAAAAATATTTTTTAGTTGTAGTCAGACACAACATCTTTACTTTATTTATTTATTTTTTATGTGGTGCTGAGAATCAAACCCAGTGCCTTACGCAAGTGCTCTACCACTGAGCCACAACCCCAGTCCCATGGAATATATCTTGTTATAACCATCCCCAGTACTTCCCCTACACCACTCCTGTCTCCACCCTCTCTTCCCTTTCCTCTACTCTACTGATCTTTCTGCCATTTACTCATAGTTTTTTAAAAATGGATGTGAATGTACTCAATGGTGAGATTCACTGTGGTGTATTCATGTATATACATAAGTATGTTATGTCAGATTCATTCCACTGTCTTTCCTTATCTAATCCCTCCTCCTTTCCCTTTATTCCCCTTTATCTACTCCATTGAACTTTCATTCTTTTTTTAATCTCCTTTATTACGGATTAGCTTCTACATATCAGAGAAAACATTCAACCTTGCCTTTTTGGACTGGCTTATTTCGCTTAGCATGATTGTCTCCAGATTCATTCATTTACTGGCAAATGTCATAAAATCATTCTTATTGATATACCACATTTTCCTAATCCAATCATCTGTTGAAGGGTACCTAAGTTGGCTCCATAGCTTAGTTATTGCAAATTGTGCTGTTATAAACATGGATATGGCTGAGTCACTATAGTATGCTGATTTTAAGTCCTTTGGGTATATGCTGAGGATTAAGATGACTGGGTCAAATGGTGGTTTCAGTCCAAGTTTTCTGAGGAATCCCCATACTGCTTTCCAGAGTGGTTACATCAATTTGCAGTCCCACCAACAATGCATGAGTGTACCGTTCTCCCCACATCCTCACCAACACTTATTGTTGCTTGTATTCTTTACAATTGCCATTCTGACTGGAGTGAGATGAAATCTCGGTGTAGTTTTGTTTTTTTTTTTTAATATTTTTAGTTGTAGATAGACACAATGCCTTTATTTTGTTTATTTAGTTTTATGTGGTGCACAGAATCGAACCCAGTGCCTCACACGTACTAGGCAAGCACTCTACCACTGAGCCACAGTCCTAGCCCTCGGTGTAGTTTTTTTCAATACCTTTGTTTTTGTAGCTACAACCTCAACCCCCTCAGTGTAGTTTTAATTTGCATTTCTCTAATTGCTAGAGATGTTGAACATTTTTGCAAATTTTGGTTGACCATTCATATTTCTTCTTTTGAGAAATGTCTGTTTAGTTCCTTTGCCCATTTATTGATTGGGGTATTTGGTTTTTGGTGGTGTTGAGTTTTTGAGTTCTTTGTATATCCTGGATATTAATGCCCTATCTGATTTTCTCCCATTCTGTAGGCTCTCTCTTCATACTCTTGATTGTTTCCTTTGCTGTGGAGAAGTTTTTTTTTAATTTGATGACTTCCCATTTATTGATTTTTTATTTTACTTTCTAAGAAACAACACCCCAATAGCAACAGGCATAACCTAGAACCTAGAATGATTTCTAATACCATTTTCTAATAATTATGGCTCCTTGGAGAAATTACTGATTCTAGAACTGGAAAAGGGAATAGAAAAGATAAATACCTAAACTATTTTACAATACCAGAAGGTAAGGAAGTGCTAAAAACAATGACAACAAAATAATGTGGGAATGTCAAAGGAGCACAGGAGTTAACCAAAGAGTTCCCAGTGGCTGAAACTGGAACAATTTGAGCAACATAATAAATAAGGTAGAGTTGGATTATAACCGAAAAATTAAAATAAGTACCCATGAGACCATACCCATATGTACAAGTGCTTAAATGAATGAGTGAGTGAATGAATAATGGGGATGATAATAACCAAATCTCCTACATAGAATAATTTCAAATAACTTATATAGATAAATGCCTTCTCAAGAAAGGATAGCATAATTCCCCATCCCTTTAGCATAGGCTACTTCTTTTCAAAAAGTAGACTGTGGGAAAAGTTGAGAAGAGTAACTTTATAGTGGAGAAGTCCAATGAACATTACCTCATTAGTGTGGACATGTTTCACATTGTCAGCGATAAGACATGTTGATAACATGAATGCTTTGTATCAAATGGTGAGAATGGCACCTTACTTCCCTGCCCCTGGAAATCCTAGCCTCGTTCTAACTATGAGAAGAATATCAAACAATCCAAAGGGAGGGTTGTTTTACGTCACCCTTGACTAGTACTTTTCAAGGCTGTCTTGGTGGTACCCACCTGTAATTCCAGCTAGCCAGGAGGCGAAGGCAGGAGATTGCAAGTTCCAGGATAACCTTAGCAATTTAGCAAGACTTTATCTCAAAATAAAAATTTAAAAGGGTTAGGGATGTAGCTCAGTGGTAGAGCACTCGTGCAGCATGTACAAGACCCTGGTTCAGTCCTTAGTAACACACACACACACACACACACACACACACACACACATGAAGTATGATCCCTAGTGGGATCCTGGGGCAGAAAATGAACATTGAACAAAACCTAAGGAAATCTGAATAAAATATGAACTTCAGTATGAATTATCCTAAAGTAAGATGCTAACAATAGGGAAATGATGTGGAATGTATGAGGAGTCTCTACTCTGTTCCAACTCTTCTGTAAATCTAAAATGATTATAAAACAAAAAGTTGATTTTTAAAAAGTACTCAGAAAGGAGAGGAGGCAATTAGTTTTGTTTTTATATTATTTTGTATTCTGCTAGATAGAAAAGCAACCTGGCACCTAATTCTATTTTATAAGATTGGTCCCTGCTGTGAAAGGGTACCCCTTTACAGCCAGATGGAGTATTTTCAGGTCCCCTGGATACAACACTGTTGATTTTCCCTTCTTGTCGCCCTTCCCTGGCTTGTTAGCATTCTGTTGCCTTTGATGGGTGAATTGGCTACCGTCCTGGATGTGGCAGATTGCTAACTCTCTCAGGCCAATTCACAGCCTGAAGATTTCCTCAGCTAAATGGAGGAGAAATGCTGATGGTCTCCTTGCCAGTCCCTGTTTTGAGTCTCACTAATGTTTCCAAAATAGTAAAGGGACAGAGCCTCATTCAAAGAGTCTTTCTCTGATTTTGAAACAACAGTGTCTCATGGACACTTCTTTTTTTTTTTTTTGCAGTGCTGGGGATCGAACCCAGGGTCTTGTGCTTGCGAGGCAAGCACTCTATCAACTGAGGCAAGCACTCTATCAACTGAGGAAAGCACTCTATCAACTGAGCTATCTCCCCAGCCCTCATGGACACTTCTGGGTGTGTTCTCCTTCACAGTGATTTTCACTTCTCTGAGAATATCTTCTCTTTTCTGTCTGCTGGGCCTAGACGTAGGCACATGTGTCATTTCTATCATATGTGATCCTTTCTTCCTGGCTATCATGGATTGCGTGGATCCCTGATTTTCCTTGGGGTAACTGTCCTCCCTGAATTTCTTCATGTTTAAGAATACTCTACTGCTAGATTTTGTATTATTTATTTATTTATTTTTTGTGGTGCTGGGGATTTGAACCCAGGGCCTCGTGCTTGTGAGGCAAGCACTCTACCAACTGAGCTATCTCCAACCCTTCTACTGCTAGATTTTTTTCAGTTACATGAGCCAGTAAGAATTCCTTTTGCTGAAGTCAGCAACTTCTGGGCATAATGGGTCACTCAGGACTGGCTGTCTGACTTTCTTTCTTTTCAGTACTGGGGATTGACCCCTAAGGCACTCTACTACTGAGCTATACCCCAGTCCTTTCTTATAAATTTTGTTTTGAGAAAGGGTCTCACTAAGTTGACAAGTTTGGCTTCCAACTTGTAATCCTCCTGTCTCAGTCTACCGAGTTTTGGGATTATATGTGTACACCACTGCACCTAGCCAGGACTCTTAAAATTTTTGAATTGGAGGTTGGGATGTGGTGTGGTGGTAAAATGCTTTTCTATAGCTTGTGCAAGACCCCAGGTTCAATCCCCAGCACTGAACAAAAAACAAAAACAAAGATTGAGTTGGACCTGAGATTTAGATCTCAGAACTGAATTGGTCTCTTGAGTTGAGATGAAAACCTCTGGAGGTTGTGGCACAATTATCTTTAGCCATGTTAGTTTCCTGATGCTTGTAGCAAAAAAAAATTCATATTGATTTAGAGCAAATATGTTTCTAGTAAGTATAGAAGACAGGAAGAAAGGAAGCTAACATATTATAATGATGTGCCAAGTTTGTGCTAGATAATTTGTGTTCATTATCCTGAGACTAGTTGTATCTTCTGAAATAAAAATTGCTCCAATATGATCATGGAATCTGTAGCCTCATCAGAACCTTGATATTGCTTCAAGTCTTAAATACCAGTGTTTTTACCAGATACACTGATATAGCATGGGCTCTGCCTTTGTCACTCTAAACAACTTCTACGTTGTTTATGGTCATGGGCAGACATTATTTTTGGCTCCTAATGTTCATTGATTTTCCTGGTACCCAAATCCCTGATTTTCCTTGGGGAAGCTGTCTTTCATGGACTTAGTCAGGTTTAAATATGATCTACCCCTAGATTTTATCAGTTACATGACCCAAAAATTCCCTTTACTGAAGCCAGTTTGAGCTAAATTCCTATCTCTTTCAGTTGAAGAACTGTTTAATGTACTTAGTAAAAAGCACATGTCGATCTTAACAATGGATCACTTATTTCATTTGTTAACACTTTGACTCAATTCCACGACTTCCCTTATTTCTCCACTCTCCCTTTCCCCATCCACCACCTGTGTGTGTGTGTGTGTGTGTGTGTGTGTGTGTGTCCGCGCGCGCGCGCATATCTTTCAGCAGGGCTTTGGTTTAAAAACACATCAGTCAATGAGGTGGCGCATGCCTGTTATCCCAGACACTTGAGAGGCTGAGGCAGGAGAATCTCAAGTTCAAAGCCAGCTTCAGCAATTTAGCAAGGCCCTAAGAAACTTAGTGAGACCCTGCCTCAAAATAAAAAATGAAAAAGGGTTGGGGATATTGCTCAGAGGTTAAGTACCCCCAGGGTTCAATAAATAAATGAATAAATAAAAAAAAATCATTTAAGAGAGAGAGAAAAAAAAAGAAAAAGACTGTTTTTGTTTTTCAGGCTTGACTAACAAAAGGTGTTTTGAGTGTTTGGTTGAAAATCTTTGTTGTTAATTTCTTTCTCTTTCCTCAGCGCAGGAAGTAATATTAAAGGTACATTAAGGTATGATCTTGGCATGGGATCAAAACAATAACTCACATTTTCAGAGAAAATGTTGTTTATGGTGCACTTCCACATGTGTTAACTAATTTAGTCCTTAATGAGTGAAAGGGGTGTTGTCTTTATTGCTGTGATTAAAAAACAGATTAGGAGAAGTGAAGGACTCATTTACAGATCCATGATAATGGCAGAGTTATAGGAGAGTGTGTCCAATGTGCCAGATGCCTTCTGTGTTTTAACCAATGTTGAACATATTATATTACATTGGCATTTTCTAGATGTAGAAACCAAGACAAAATCATCAAAAGAACATGCCCAAGATCATATTTTAGGCATGTCTGTGTCCATATTTGCTAGTCAGAAAAACGAAAGTTTGAATTCTTGTGACCCAAGTCCAATGGTTTAAACAAACAAACTATATATATATATATGTATGTATGTATGTATATATGTAGTAGATGGACACTGTACCTTTATTTATTTATTTTTATGTGGTCTGAGGATTGAGTCCAGTGCCTCACACTTGCGAGGCAAGTGCTCCACCACTGAGCTACAACTCCAACCCTGAAATGAGTTTTGTATTTATCATTAAACATAGCGATATGGCAAAACCCAACAACTGGAAACAAAAATGAATTTGACAACATGAAATCATAAAAGTAGAATCTGGAAGCATTGTTTTTTCTTAGCACCCCAATAACAATGCCTCAGGATTTATTTTGGAATACTTAGTTCTTTTTGCTTCCCAGTTCTTAAAAGTCAGTTAAGGGGCTGAATGTGTAGCTCAGTGGTAGATCATCCTTTTAGCATGCACAAGGCCCTGAATTCTGTCTCTAGCACCACATGCACAGAGTCAATTAATGTATTTGTTAGACATATTGAGGTGCCACAAGAAATCAGTCACATGCTCAAAAGTTATTCGGAAAGGCAAATTTTACTTCTGTAGAAGGGTGTGCCATTGACCAGAGTTAGGCAAGCAAGCACACTTGGGCAGGCACTCAGCCTATCTTTATCCCTAACACCTTACTGGCCCTTGTTCTGATAGAAGGAACTCAGGGTTACAATCTACTAGATTGACCAATTTAAAATTGGGGAGGGGAAAGGGAAAGGGCTATTGTTCTTATTGGCTCATTGAGGACACTATACACATTATGATTGGAAGACAGAGAACAAAGGGAGATAATAGTTGAGGGTTGTAACAGAAGTATCGGTGAGTATTCCTGCCCATGTGTGGACATATGTTATACATGTGAGTTCAAAATGACTGTATTTTAGCCATATGGGTTTTTTTTTTTGTAATTTTTAAATTTTTTCTAATTAGTTATACATGACAGTAGAATGCATTTATGCATTTTTGATAAATCATACATAAATGGAGTGTAATTTCTCATTTTTCTATTTGTACATGTTGTAGGATCACATCAGTTATGCAGTCATACATGTACATAAGGTAATAATGTCTGCTTCACTCTACTATCATTCCTACTCTCATACCCCTTTCTTCACTCCCTTCTACCTAATCCAAAGTATTTCTATTCTTCCCTAGCGGCCTTCCTGCCCCTTATTGTGAATTAGCTTCCACATATCAGAGAACACATTCGGCCTTTGTTTTTTTTTTTGTTTGTTTGTTTTGGTTTTGGCTTATTTCACTTGACATGATATTCTCTAACTCCATTCATTTACCAGAAAATGCCATAATTTCATTCTTCTTTAAAGTAATGTTCCACTATTTGACCCAGCTATCCCACTCCTCCGTTTATACCCAAAGGATCTAAAATCAGCCGTGTGGTTTTGTAACATAACATGGCTCCATCTAACCACATTTTTTTTGAAATTTAAGTTTTAGTTTAGAGTAAACAGGTTTTTGTTACATATTGGGAAACTGGAGAAGAAAGATTTAACTGAGACAGAAAAGAGAACATTAATCTTACGCATTGCCTTTAAGGAGAAGATCTGGGTTTTTAGGTACTTTTTTTTTTTTTTTTAAGATATTGAGGCTTTAACCCAGGGGCACTCAACCACTGAGGTACATCCCTAGCCCTTTTTTGTTTTGGAATAAGATCTCACTAAGGTGACTTTGAATTTGAGATCCTCCTGCCTCAGCCACCTGAGTGGAATTAAAGACGGGTACCACCATACTCAGCTTTGTTGATTTTTTTAAAAGCTAGTGTTTAAAATGATACCTTGTGGTTAAAACAATTTGAATTACAGTATTGACATCTCCAAAGAATGATTTGCTGTCTTCAGTTTTTACTACTGCTTTTGTGCTATAGCTCTCCTTTTCCTGTGAAAATCATGAAGCTAATGATACTAATTTCATACATTAATACAAGAAAAAGAATAAGTCACAAAAATCCATTTTGTCTTACATGAGAACTTCACTGCCCCAGAATAGTGGTTGTTTACTAAATTGGCAGCTCCTTAGATTATCCATGGTATTTTCCAAATCCTGACCTAAAGAGTAGAGGCCAGGGTATAGGGAGATAAGATAGCCAGGGCTAAGCTCAGAATGAGGTTGGAGAGTCAAACCAATGAACTGGAAGTGGAAACAACACAGGAGACCAATAGGAGCTGGGGTATCAGAACTGAGAGAGCACAGTTTGCATGAATACCTCATGAAGGAAGACCTCCTTCTCTGACATGCAGAGCCCATAAGGCCTCCCTTTCTTAGAAGATGAAAAGTTGGTATAGAGCATGGGATATGACAATTTTATTTTGATAGTGGAATTTTTTCTAAATACAAAGAAGAAAACCTTTGTTTTTATAATTTGAAAACATTTTATTGCCAGGCGCAGTGGCGCACTCCTGTAATCCCAGTAGCTTGCTAGGCTGAGGCAGAAGGATCTTGATTCAAATCCAGCCTCAGTAAAAAAGCGAGGCGCTAAGAAACTCAGTGAGACCCTGTTTCTAAATAAAATACAAAATAGTTGCTCAGTGGTTGATTGTCCCTGAGTTCAATCCCTGGTACCGTCCCTACCCCCACCAAATTTTATTTTGGAAAATTTAAAAGAGTTGAGAGAAGAGAATGATAAATCCCCAAGCAATGACACATTGCTTCAGCAATTGCCACAACTTTCCTTTCTCCTCCCTCTACTTACTCTTCAGTTTTCTTGCTGTTGTATTCTTATGTACTCCCCAGACATCAGGCATTTCATTGTTTTTCATTGATGCATCTCTAACTGGTACTTTAGGAAGCATCTCCAATTGATGAGTAGATCGAAAAATTAATAATATTTAATGTTATGTTATACCAGGTTTCTATTAAAATTCTATGATTGTCTCGAAGGTGTTGATTTAGAACAGTCCAAACAGGATTCACGTGTTGATTTTGGTGGTTCTATTGCCTAAGTTTCTTTTTTCCATAACTATCCCAATGCAAGTTCCCCTTTTTCCGTGTCTTTGACTTGTTGGAAAAATGGGGTCATTTGCCCTAGAGAGCAATGTCCCATATTCTGGATCATGTCACTTAACTTGTTTCTTCATCTCTTGTATTTCCTTTAAATAGGAACATAGCTATACCTTTCTGAATTCAGATTAATTTCTAAGGGAAGAGTATGATGTAGGAGGTGCTATAAGTAAAATATTTACAACCCATGGGCCAGATCTGGTCAATAGACATGACTTTGTTTGACTCATATGGTTTCTTATGTTTCATTTGTCTTGTAAAATGAAAAAAGAGAATGTTGTACATCTAAAAGGAACCAATTAAGAAAAACAATAAATAAATAGAAGGAAGACCAGTAGAGTAGAGAAAGTGGACCACGGAGAGGGAGGAAAAGAGGGAAAGAGGAAGTACTAGGGACCAGAATGGAACAAATTATATTCCGTGCATGTATGATTATGTCAAAATGAACCCCACTATTATGTATAACAATAATGCACTAATAAAAACATTAAAATAATAATAAATAAAATATTGAATTCATTTCTTAATTAATCTTGGTTCAGAGAGGAAACAGATACCATTTTTCACACTAACTCTTTATATGGGTTTGAATAGAGATAAGGGAAAACAACAAAGGACAAAACACTCTTGAAGCCTTTATAACCCTATGCTGGGACAGGTCCAGGCAGGAGCCCTTGGTGGCCATGACCAGCCCAACCAACCCAATACCTAACAGAAAGGGAGGTGGAGAAAGAAGACTCCTTTTTTGGTATCCTTTCCTCCGGCATGAAGCACGGGTTGTTGACTCCCACTGGGCTAACATTTGGCAGCACATATACACTGGAAGATTTTAATGTAAACTTTGGGATTTCCAGCCTGTCTCATCATATGAGATAACTGGGCAGCCCTGAGTCCTCATGTTGACAACTGGCCAGTGCCGAGCTTTGCCTGCCCTATACTGGGACACAGGAATGGTGCTCTGGAACTCAGATAACTCCCAGGAAGAAAGGGGCAGTGAAGGGTTTTACCCAGAGTACACTTGGATGTTAATCCAGAAGGGGTTGCGAAATTTGCTTTGAATTGGCTAGATTACCTTTTCTGTTTTAGACTAAATTGAAGTTCATGAGAACTTAACACGATTAGAGAAAAATAAGGAAAATAAGGAATCAAAATTTTTGTATACTTGAGTATGGCCTTAATACAATGTCTGAAAAAGAATATAGAAAATAAATCCACACATATTTAGAAGTATGTAGAATACATGTCTTGACTAGTTGCCAAATGACTTTGGGGTTAAAAGGGATATTCTACTGAAGATAAAGTTATATTTCAGGATGAACTTCTGGCCTACAAGAATAAATCTGAAAGTATTTATTAAAAGCAATTATAATGAAAAATTTGCTTGTAAAAATATTAGTAATTTAAAGAAAAAATTTGATAATACAGTGTATAAATGAACATTTCTTAGTACTGCCAGCTCCTAGGTTGTTACAAAGGTTATTATTCTTCACATCACTGACCCTGAATGTATAAGACCACTATATTCAGTTAAACAGGTTAGATGCTGCACGACTCTAGGTAATACCATGTGGTATCTGTAGATGGACATTTTTCTCTGTTGCTTTCTTCCTTTCATTATATTACTTTTACTTCTGAATTAAAGTTAATTAATCATGGATATAGTTGCATATAATTTAAAAACATTCATCCTTGTGAAATATTGAAGTGTAAAGGTAGTATTCTGCTTCTAGTTTCCCCCCTAAGATGAGAAGCATTCACAAATAAGAATTTTCATTGCCAAAATGCATAAGATTAAATACAATGACAAAGGCTTTAAGAGTGTAATAATTTCGGGTTATTTTGTGTAGATATAAATGGAAATTTACCTATTTTACCAATATTAAAACTATGGTATAATCTAATCTTGAATATTCTGTATTTTGTTACTTAAATTTTTATAATATTTTTTGGTGCAAAAGTATATAATTCTACTCCTGAATGTTCTCAGTTGCTGTACTCTTTTAATATTCCCCCCACCCCTAGTACTGGGGATTGAATCCAGAGCCTTATGCATTCTAGGTAAATGATGTGCCACTGAGCTATATTCCTAACCTTTTAAAAAAATGTTCACTTTGAGGCAGAGTCACACCAGGTTTATTAGGCTAGTCTCAAATTTGAGGTCCTTCTGTGTCAGTCTCCCAAGCAGCTGGGATTACAGGTGTGACCACGGTGCCCAGTCTCTCTTAATATTTTTAAGTATTAATCGATTTTCCTATATATTTAATTACTTGAAAATTCATTCATGCTTTTGTTCACAATTTTAGTAGCTTTAGAAGTTAGCATTAATTATCACAGCATGTTAACTCACTATGACAAATATGCATTTATTTCCAACCAATAAAATTTCAATGTATAAAGTATATAAAGATACTGCCTACTTCAAGTTGCATGTAGAAATGAAAGTGAATAATTTAGAAAGTCACAAAAAACTTGAATGGCAGGTCTTATTGTCATAACTGAAATGGTTATGCTGATCTTGTGTGATGGTAGCTTACCTGAATATGTGATCACTGGTCATGGACAAGTTCGAGAATACAAGAAATGAGCTGAGTGCAGCATTGCTTACCTTTACATAATCCCAGAGACTCTGGAGGGTGAGGCAGGAGGATCACAAATTGAAAATTCAAGGCTAGTCTGGGCTGCCTTGCAGGGGTGGGGCTAGGAATGTGACTCAGTTAAGTCCTCTCTGCCCTGCCAAACACATGTGAATATAAGAAATGATGAGTCAACTGATGGAGGTCAGGAAATTGTCATGAGCTTCTAGTTTCCAAAGAGAGAGAAAGGAGAATGTATGTCCATCTCTGACCCAAAGAGAACAGGGGCTTATCACCTAATTCTACAGCTAGCGAATGTTGGGCAGAAGGTACTGAGAACGTGGGTGGAAAGCAAGAGGCAGAATACTGAGAGGAGGCAGAGACAACTCAGAAGCAAAGTTCCTGTTTTCTAGATAAATGCTTTCACTCTGTCCCTTCTCACAACCTTGGGTCCTGTTCTCCTCATCTCTCTCCTGGACTATTGCAGAAGACTAGAGATGAGACTTTTTTTTTTTTTTTTTTTTTTTTGCGGTACTGGGGATCGAACTCAGGGTCTTGTGCTTGCGAGGCAAGTACTCTACCAGCTGAGCTATCTCCCCAGCTCCCCCCCCTTTTTTTTTTTAATATTCTTTGCTATAGATGAACACAATACCTTTATTTTCTTTATTTTTTTTTAATGTGGTGCTTAGGCTCGGACCCAGTCTCTCACATGTGCTAGGTAAGCACTCTGCCACTGAGCCACAACCCCAGCCCCGAGATGAGATTCTTAAACTTAGGTTAGAGACTAGAGACAGCACATAAAGCAAAGGTCTCAAGTCAAAATGACTCTTGAATATTTCCCACAAAACACAGCATATGTGCTTTTATGCAGACCAACTAAATTTACGTGCATGGGAGTTTGATAATCACTGAGATAACATAAAAGAAGGAAGAAAAACAAAGTCCATGTGTCTGAGCAGTCAGTTCAGGTTGTCATTAAGATGATTATCAATCGTTGATGGTAGATGGTGGGGAATTCCAAAGTGTTTACTCAGTGTCATTAATATTAAGACTGTACCTTTAACACATATTGAGATATTTCCCTTTTCTGTTGTAACAATTTAAGGAGTCACACCCTCTAAGGGATTCAGTTCTACAGTCTGAAAGTAAATTCAACTAAAATTACTGGTTCTCTCAACTGTCTTAAATTTTCTTTCTAGAATACAAATCTGATTACATCAAATTCCTGTATAAAATTCTTCCATAGGCTGAGTTTCTGATCTTTGATTTCATTGCCAGTAATGACAGGGGACAATAGATAGGTCCAAAGGCCACCTCTCCCCCCATTGGAGACATTCCACAGCCTATCTCTCCCCACATACAAACATATGACCCAGAGGGGCTTTGTTGTTAAACCTGATTTTGGATCACCATTAAATTACTTTGATTAAGCCCTGTGCTCAGGGTCAACTGATTGTTTCAGCCTCTATCACCATAGCTGACAGGATCCAAAACCACTCAGATCTTGGAAGACGTATATGAATTTGCACCAGTCAGACTGAAACAAGGGTGTGCCAGTTGGTTTGTGTACTTACAAGGGAAGTGGGAGTGTGCACATTTGGGAGCTGCTGTTGATGATGTCAGGTGCAACAAGTCTTTTCCAAATCTGGCTCCTGTCAACTTTCCAGTGTTATCCTCTGCCCTTACCCATGCATA
The DNA here is from genome assembly GCF_902686445.1 of Sciurus carolinensis. NCBI lineage: Eukaryota > Metazoa > Chordata > Mammalia > Rodentia > Sciuridae > Sciurus > Sciurus carolinensis. The sequence continues at coordinate 78,667,091 of NC_062226.1, forward strand.
TTATTTATTCTCACCACGTGGGGCAGCTTGTGTCCTAAATAATAGGTCCATTCCTTCACGCATTTGAGTTGATGCTTCCTACCTGCACTTCCTTTCCTCAGATCTGCTTTCTAGTGCTTTTCTTCGATGATCCACTCAACTGACTTCTTCTTCTTTTTTTTTTTTTTTTGCGGTGCTAGGGATTGAACCCAGGGCCTTGTGCTTGCAAGGCAAGCACTCTACCAACTGAGCTATATCCCCAGCCCTCAACTGACTTCTTGACAAATTATTCTTTCCTCATTTGCTGCCCATCTCTAAAGCAGTTTCTTCTTTTGACATCTCACTGATGTTAACTATCACTTTTATGAACTATAATTTAATTATTTATTAATAGGAAGGAAGGACGATAGAAAGGAAAGAGGGGTAAAAGAGGGAAATGGGACAGAACGTAGAAGAAGGAAGGAGAAAAGGAAATAAGGGAGGAAGAATTGGGAGGGAAAGACATTACAAATGTACTCTGAGGGTCAGACTTCTCTAAAATCCGTAGAGTTAGAGAATCAAGATCATTTCCCAAGCTCTCTCTCCTTTCTGTTCATGAATCCATTAAATCTCCTCTAGAACATTTGAAATCCTGCACAACTCAAGCTTACCAAACCTGACCTGAAGATTTTTCCCCAATTTGCTCCCATGCCCAGTCAGGTTACAAATTCATCTTTTTCTTCTGATGAAAACCTTGACTCTGTGAACATCTACCCTGGTCTTATCATGATCAGCACTTTCAGCTTTACCCTGCCCCAACTTGCATCACAAAGCATCTTACATTTTAAATTATGAAAGAGACTTGCTCCAGTCTCCTCTCTTCATCTTCAGGAACCGGCAACAAGAGGGTTTCTTTGGCAGAGCAACTCATTTATTTATGAATTCAAGCATTCCCTCATCCATTCGATCACTCAGCAACCATTTGCTGAGTTTACTAAATGGAAGGGGCTTGTCAGAAGCTGCATAATCTACTTAGGCTAGAGATATGAATCATTCTTTGAATCTTCCTTACACAGACTTCTTTTTGCCTTCTTCCTCTTACCAAAACCCATGTTTCTTATCTTGCTTCCTTTGCTGGTCTTTATCTTATTCTCTTGTGACAATTTCTGAAAGACCTGTTTAAGACATTTTTTTCACCATTATTCTTATTATGCAGACTTCCTGGGATGAAATCCTGTCTTCATTTAATGCAACATGATCTTGGTAAAGTCATTTAACCATTCTGTGCCTTAGTTTCCTCCTTTCTAAAACGGAGATAACAAGAGTACCAGTCTCAGGGGTTACCATGAGGATCAAGAGATTAGTATTTAAAGTGTGTATGTACTAATGGTGGCAAGTAGACAGGCCAATTGCTTATATAGACTCGAAGAACCCCAAATAATCATGCTTACAAATCTACTTTATATTGTAATAGAAGGACACAAGAGAACAACAATATTAAAGGAAAGATATGCATTATAACCCAAAGCTTCCTTGCATTACAGATCTGGAGAGGCCGGCTGGGAGCTCAACTATCCCTCTCTAAGAGCTGAGGCAGGATGTACTTTTGTTCTCAGATCAGGAACCATTAACATGTGCAAGGAACACCTTGGGACCAGGGAAACCCAATGGAGTCTTGGCCAGGGTTTCCTATTTCCTTCTGGTCAGTAAGATCTGTTTTTGCTATTAAACATCTCAAAAGCAAAGGTTCCTTATGGGGCTGAGGGTGGATATCTCACCAAGATTAGGTGCAAATCATCCGTCTCACTATTATCATTAAACAGTGCTGACAGTTGGTACACAGTACCTCTGAATTAGAGAGACCCATGGTTACAAAGCAACACTATTAACCATGCCTTGAGGAGTTAGCATTATGCATTTCTGTAAAACAAGCCAGGTCAGTTCCATCCATGGAGAACTTCACCCTCACAGCATAGTCTAGCATGTGTAAAATCCTCAGCAAATATTAGCTATCGCCATGATTTTCATTATTAATATTATGATCTCATTTTTAGGTTGAGCTTTATGAAATTATTGTTTCTGTATGTAAAAAATGACTAAATATCGGTAACATCAGTCATTTTTTTGGGGGGGGGGTGCTGCGGATCGAACCCAGGGCCTTGCGATTATAAGGCAAGCACTCTACCGACTGAGCTATTTCCCCAGCTCCAGTCATTTTTAATATTAATACATTTAGCATTTTCACTGTTGTGAACAAAGCCTGAATTGCTTGATTTCTTTTCTGTCCTGCCCCATAGGAAGGGATCTTCTTATGCCCACTCATTGAAAAACAGAATGAACAAATACCTATTATGCAAACGATATGTACAAAACCAAGAACAATTAGAATTCTGAGAGCTCATCAAGGAAGCTAGTTTTACAGATGAGGCACCCAAGGTTCAAGTGGATTACCAAGAGGAACTTGGAGTTGGGTTACCAAGAGGATTTGAAGGAATTCAAAACTTTTAGAAGTGTTTTGTGTAGACATTAAGATGTGTAGATAGGGGAGTCAAGTGTGGTGGCACACAACTGTGTGTGATCCCAGCTGCTCAGGAGGCTGAAGCAGGAGGATTTCAAGTTCAAAGCCAGTCTGAATAATTTGATGAGGCCCTGTCTTAAAAAAGCAAAAATAAACAAACAAATGAACAAATGAAAAAAAAAAAAAAAAAAAAAAAAAAAAAAGCTTAGGTAGAGTGCTTGCCTAGGGCCCTGAGTTCAATTCCTAGTACTAAAAAAAAAAAAAAAAAAAAGTATGGTGGAAAGCAGACTGTCACAGGAACACTTCTTCAGCTCTTCAGGTGGGGTTTGTATCACAGCCACCTACCTTTTTTTTCTTTAACAACTACCAAATCCATAAGCACCCCAACCAATACAGAATTCTGCTTTTGCAGGTAATTTAGGGTCTTAATCATCTTCTTCAATGTGTTTCTCTCTTCCTCCTTTCACCTTTTCTACTTACTTCTTTTCCTCCTCATTCTCATCTTCATTTTCATCAATTTCTCTACTGTGGCCAAAATCTTCTTCCTCCCTGATGACCTGTCTTCTTCCTCCCCTTCTGCATCTTTGTCTTCATCTAAATCTTCTTCTTCCCGAAACTCTTCCTCCCAAACATGTGTGGAGACATATATAATACAACATTAATATGTATAATTTTAATTTTAATTAAATTAATAATAATAATTATTATTATTTTGCAGTGCTATGGATGGGACTAGGACCTTGTGTCTGCAGGGCAAGTGCTCTACCATTGAGCCACACACCCAGTCCCAACTTATGTTTCTACATATCATTTAAAAAATAAGTATAATTTTTAAAAAACTATGCTTTCTCACCATCCTCATCCTCATCATCTATCTTATCTCCTTCTTAATGCTCCTCTTCATCCACACTATCACTTCTGCATCTGAGTTGGGGGTTTCCAGATCCTCTCAGTCATAGCCATGCAGGTAGGTCAGTTGCAGCAGGATCCTGAGGCACTCTCTCCATTATCATTCAGATTACAGAGCCAGGATTTTCAGATAATACAATTTTTTCATACCTTCCAAGGTGCCGATATCTTTCAGATTATTTTCACTTTAGTTCAGACGTGTGAGATTTGGAGATTTTCTGCTAACATGTCCAGGCCTCTGAAGATTCTGTTGTCACTGAGCTCAAGCCTTGTCAATGTAGGTGGTTTGGGGAGATTTAAAACTGAAATCAAACTACCTGTATTAAAGAACTTCAAGTTTACAAATTCAGCTGGTAGACTCTTTAATTTTTTCATCCTTTGATTTGTCCGAGATCAGTCCTCAAACCCAGGGACGAGTCCTGTCCCTGTGCTGGTCTGAGGGACCTGGCAACCAAGAGAAGAAGTGCTAATTTGAGGGGTGGAGATGAAAGAGGTAGAAATTTTATTTCTATATCTTATTAGGTATAAAATTTTTCACTTAAGCACAGGTTTTTAAAGATTTTCTTGTATACATTTTATAACATTTAAAAATTATTTGACATGGGCAAATACTGCTACGTGGTTAAAAAGTGAATCACTTATTTACCTTGCAAAAATAGGTACACATATGAACACACTAGTCAATATCCCCTGGCCATCAAAAATTCTCCGTAGCTTAAGAACTAGAAAACACCAGTTTTTAAAAACAAGAAGTTCTTAGCACTTTCATCTAAAGATTGGCCTTTATGGGATGTGAACATTTTAGGATTTGATTCATAAGAAGATTTACATTGACCTTTTGCTCAGTTTGCTCTGGAAATGTGCAAGGTATGATAGATCTAAGCATTAGCAAATGCTTTTAATAAAAAATAAATTCCATTTCTCCTGGGAATAAGAGGTCATACTTTTCATTTGAACAGTGTTAGAGAGCTGTAAGTGAAAAGAAAATCAGGGAGGTATCACTGAATCTAAAGAACCTAAATTCTTTTCTCCCTGTTTGAACATAAAGTCCACACTGAGAAATGCCTCCCTCTTAGGGAAAAGTCTTTTCAGAGAGAATTGCAATTTATTATCTGTTAAAAATTACTCTTTTGTTGTTGTTGTTGATTTGTTTTGTGCTAGGATAGAACCTGCATACGAGGTAAGTACTCAACCACTGAGCCACATCCCCAGGCCTAAATTCACTCATTTTCGTACATTCCAGGTATGCATCCTGGAACATACTATCAAACATCCCAAATTAATGGATTCTTATGAAAAACTCTATGAGTTTGGCAGGACTGGGCAAATACTCCATTTTATAGGAGGATTTGATTGACTTCAAAGATTCCTTCTAAAGATCCCCACCTGCATTCATGCCCTTGTGTAATCCTTTCCCCTGAGTTTGGACCAGACCTAGTGACTCACTCCTAATCAGTACCCAAAGGTGATGGACTATCACTGTGTCATAAGGGTATAAAGATTGAATTCTATCTTTTCTTTAAAAAAATTTTTTTAAGTTGTAGATGGACACAATCCCTTTATTTTATTTATTTATTTTTAACGTGGTGCTGAGGATTGAACCCAGTGCCTCACATGTGCTAGGCAAGCGCTCTTCCACGGAGCTACAAACCCAGCCCTGATTTTTATCTTTTGAGCAGATTCTATTACTTTGCAGGTTATATGCTCAAAGGAAGCAGTTCGCTATGTTGGGTAGGTCCACATGGAACAATAACCAATAACCACATGAGTTTGGAAGTAAATCCTTCTCTATCAAAGCCTTGAGATGACTAAAACCCATTCAAATCCTTGATTGCAGCTGGTGGGAGACCTGCAGTAGAGAACTTAGCTAAACCATGCCCATATTCCTGATCCACAGAAACTATGAGATAATAAACGTGTCTTGATTTAGTCATTAGTTTTGGTATCAACTTTTTAGACAAAGCAATAGATGACTAATACCAGGGGCAAACTGAGACCTTGCAAAACCTATTTATGGAAGTATTAAAATATGGCCACAAATTCTTCAACACTCCTGCCATCCATAGTGTTGTGGGGCGCAACTTAAGAACTGACAGATCACCACTGAGAAGTCCAAATTTGAGAGTCTTTATTAACCGGCCGGCTGACTGTCTCACATAACACACCAAAAATGGTTATTGGGAGAATACCCCCGACCATAGGGTTGCGGGGGTTTTTATACCATAAATTAGTACATCAATCATAAGTGTGTGTTGCTATGATTTTAAATTGCAAACTAACATCACGAGATCTAAAATCATTAGCAGAAGGGGGAAGTGGGTCAAAACGACCTCACTTAGGTACAAACTAAAAAATGGTTACTAACATCTAAACAATCACTCTTGACATCACCATTAACATTGTTTAGGAAAAATAGGAATCAAAAAGAGAACAATTTTTCATCATATAAGAATTGTCATTTTGTATTGCTGAACACGTCATGCTAAGTAACTGATGATGGGTACAAAGGCAGGGCGTTCCCATGGGAGAAGCATTTCCTACATAACATGGAGTCTCAGAGTAAAATGGAGTCTGTTTAGTTATTGCCCATAAACCTGGCCTATAACATTTCCATGGAGTCAAATGTGTCAGCCTGTCACAATAGGTGAACTCTAGATCATTTCTGTTTGCACCCAGGAGGTATTTTATTGCTTTCAGCAAAAGAGTACTCTGGACGTAATGTTACATGACTCCCAAGGCTGAGTTGTAGAAGGTCATGCAGCTTCCAACTTGATTCAAACACTCACTTTTAAAGCCCTGTACTGCTATGAAAATAAAAAACCTAATAACCATGCCGTGAGGAAGCCCCTGCTATTTGAAGAGGCATCATAATGCACAGTCCCCACTGAATCTACTTACTCCATCCCAGACCCCAAACAAGTGAGTGAAGAAGCCTCCAGATGACTCCAGTCTCAGTCACTTAAGTCTTCTCAGCAAAGATCCCAGACATGTGGAGCAGAGGTAAGCCATGGCCCCTGTGCATTGTTTGGATTCCTAACTGTGGGATTTCTGAGCATGATGAAATGGTTATTGCTTTACTCTACTATTTTTCAGGGTGATTTTACATTGCAACAGGCAGCTGGAACATGGCCCAGTGCTGCACAGCTTGTAAGTAGAGTTGGAGCTTAGATTCAGTTTTCCTGAATCTTACTTCAGCATTCTTACCACCATGACAGATGTTGCCTTTCTCTCTGGGGTGCTCATGTTTCTTTCCACTGATTATAAGATAATCTACTGTAGCAGGGGTTAATGTTGGCAGCATATTGGAATCACCTGGGAAACATTGAAAATACTGATGCTTAGGTACCATCCCTAGAGATGCTGACTGAACTAGGATACAGCCTGAACATCAGAATTATCTCAGAATTTCCTAGGTGTTTCTAATAGACAGCTATTTTCAAGAACAACTGATCTATACCAACATGAAAGCAATGCAAATCATCACCCTTTGGTAATGGTCAGATTAATTCTCAAAGATCCATCCTACAGGAATAAAGTCAGAGGCATAGAAAATCAAAAAGGCAAATTATTTTGAAATCACAATTCTATTATACATTGATTGTGTATGAGTGTGCATGTGCGCACCAGAGCACCACTGTGTGTATTTGGGAAGATGCATACGACAGGCAGTGTGCTAAACGCCAGCAATTATGATAGTGCTAAAACTTAATATAGATTGAACATCCCTAATTACAAAGCTCAAAATCGGAAATGTTCACCTTTTGAGAACCAACATAATGCTGCAAGTGGAAAATTCCATACTTTGTTTCATAAACAAAATTATTAAAAATACTGTATAAATTCACCCTCAGGCTATGTGTAAGAAGGTGTGTATGAAACATGAATGAGCTTCGTATGTAGACTTAGGCCCTATCCCCAATATATTTCATTATTTATATGAAAATACTCCAAAACCTGAAAAAATAAAATATCCAGAACACTTCTGGTCCCAGACAATTTAGATAAGTGATACTTAAGCTGTGTTTGTATTAAAGGAACTTACCCTCCCATGATAACAGAAAGAAGATAGCTTTGAAATCAAAACTGCCTTACACTTTGATGTCTTACTATCCCACTGCTACCGATGGAATGTTTGTGTCCTGCTTCTGCCAATTCATATGTTGAAACTTAATCCTCAAAATAATAGTATTAGAAGGTGAGGGCTTTGGGAAGTGATTAGGTCAAGGGGGCAGAGTTCTCATGACTGGGATTAATCCCTTTATGAAAGAGATCCCAGAGAGATCCCTTGTCCCTTCCACCATGTAGGGATACAGTGAAAAGAGCCATCTACTTATCAAGAAGTAGGTCCTCACCAGATACCAAATCTTCCAGTATCTTCATCTTGAACTTCCTAGCCTCTGGAACTGTGAGAAATAAATTTCTATTATTTATAAACTACCCAGTTTACTATATATTTTTATAGCAGTCCAAATGGACTAAGACACCTGCTTAATAGGTCCCATCACACTGGGCAATTGCAATATGTGGAGAACCATGAGGTCATGTAGAAACAATTGCTGAGTATTGCTTAACCTCACTTTCTGGCTAAATGATATGACTGTGGATGTCAGCCCCAAAGTTGTCAAAAGTCAAAATTGTGTGTCATATAAAATAACAAATATTTATAGGTCAAAGACCTTTGTGGTCACTCTTAGGTATTTAGAACCAAAGGAAAAAAAATTAAAGTCCTTAAATAGATAAGGTCTACTAAATCCTGTGAATTATAATCCAATAAAGACAAGCAATGGGCAGGGCACAGGGAGTGGCACACACCTGTAATCCCCTTAGGAGGCTGAGGCAGGAGGATCACAAGTTCAAAGTCAGCCTCAACAACATATGGAAGCCTAAGCAACTTAGTGAGACCCTGTCTCAAAATAAAAAATAAAAAGGACTTGGAATGCAGTTCAGTTGTTAAGTGCTCTTAGGTTCCATCCCTGGTAACAACAAACAAACAAAAACAAACAGTGGTATGATTTCATAGAAGGCATGATTTTTTGCGTGTGTGGTTTATTTTATTTTACTTTTTGTGGTACTTGGGATTAAACTGATCTACACATCTTCAGACCTCTCGATTTTTTATTTTGAGATAGGCTACCCTGGAACTTGCAATCCTCCTGCCTCAGTCTTCTGAGTAGCTGGGATTACAGACATGCACCACAATGACTGGATTGTGGTTTATTTTAACAAGAAAGTTTAAAAAACATAACTTGAATGAGAAATTACCTAGAATGTTCTTTTTCCCCTTAGAGTGCCTACATATAGGTATATAAGAGCTACAAATTAAAAAATTACAAAATTATTCTTGTATCCAGTGTTGGCAGAAAATCATTGAGATGATGTGATCTAACAATGTAAATTGTCAAACAATGGAAGAAATTGACTTATTGGAATATGAAAATAGCAGTTTCCATATTTTGAGGGAAAAAAAGGTGAGATTGTAACAGAAATTCCACCTCGATTTGACTAAGTCACACAACAATCATTTAGAATATGTATGTGTGCATATATATGCATGCGTGTGTGTGTGTTCTGAGTTCATATATTTTATGTACCATAAAGACGTAGGAAGAAAATTAAAATCACACTGGAGAAAATTATATTGCATTAGCTGAGATCTGGCAGAACCAAATTGTCATTTTTCATTGTAAATGTGTTGCTGTTCATGAAAACATGGCCCTGAGATCAACAGCAGGCTATCTCTTCAATGGAGGCCACTGTTGTGCTGATGGAACACATTAGTTCCATCTTTATCCTCTAGTTCCAACCCTGCAGGTCTGTGTGTTTTGTTGACTGGCTGCCTGTTAAATCAGAATGTCATTCACAACATGCTTCTGCCTAGGTGTCAGCCTTAAATTGTACCCAGGAATCATCCTATTTTGCCAACCTCAAACTTGCACTTCTTTTTAAAGCCTTTAAGAAAAAAAAACATGATTTCTCACTTCAGAGGGACTGAACAAGTTCAAATTAAAGAAACTGGGAAGCAATGAATCGTATAACAGTGTTTGGTCACACTTGCATAAACAATACACTTTTTTTTTTTTTTGGTTATATGTTATTTTTTTTATATATTTATTTATTTTTTTTAATTGTATACAAATGGGATACATGTTGTTTCTCTATTTGTACATAGAGTCAAGGCATACCATTTGTGTAATCATACGTTTACATAGGGCAATGATGTTTATTTTTTTTTCCCTTCCCCCCCCACCCCTCCCACCCCTCTTTTCCCTCTATACAGTCCTTCTTTCCTTCATTCTTACCGCTCTCCTTATCCCTAACCCTAAACCTAATGCTAACCCCTCCCACCCCCCATTATATGTCCTCATCCGCTTATCAGCGAGATCATTCGTCCTTTAGTTTTTTGAGATTGGCTTATCTCACTTAGCATGATATTCTCCAATTTCGTCCATTTGCCTACAAATGCCATAATTTTATCATTCTTCATTGCGGAGTAATATTCCATTGTATAAATATGCCACAGTTTCTTTATCCATTCATCAACTGAAGGGCATCTAGGTTGGTTCCACAATCTGGCTATGGTGAATTGAGCAGCAATGAACATTGATGTGGCTGTATCTCTGTAGTATGCTGCCATATGCAATAGAATGAAATTAAACCCCTATCTCTCACCCTACACAAAACTCAACTCAAAATGGATCAAGGACCTCGGAATCAGACCAGAGACCCTGCATCTTACAGAAGAAAAAGTAGGTCCAAATCTTCAACTTGTTGGCTTAGGATCAGACTTCCTTAACAGGACTCCCATAGCACAAGAAATAAAAGCAAGAATCAACAACTGGGATAGATTCAAACTAAAAAGCTTTCTCTCAGCAAAGGAAACTATCAGAAATGTGAAGAGAGAGCCTACGGAGTGGGAGAATATCTTTGCCAACCATACCTCAGATAGAGTGCTATCTGAGGAAATCCAGAATCTATAAAGAACTCAAAAAACTCTACACGAAGAATACAAATAATCCAATCAACAAATGGGCTAAGGAAATGAACAGACACTTCACAGAAGAAGATGTACAAGTAATCAACAGATATATGAAGAAATGTTCAACATCCCTAGTAATAAGGGAAATGCAAATCAAAACTACCCTAAGATTTCATCTCACCCCAATTAGAATGGCGATTATCAAGAATACAAGCAACAATAGGTGTTGGCGAGGATGTGGTGAAAAAGGAACACTCATACATTGCTGGTGGGGTTGCAAATTAGTGCAGCCACTCTGGAAAGCAGTGTGGAGATTCCTCAGAAAGCTTGGAATGGAAACACCATTTGACCCAGCTATCCCACTCCTTGGCCTATACCCAAAGGACTTAAAATCAACAATACACTTTTTGAGCTGGTCTTTGAAGAAGATTGTTGGAAACTGCCTGAAGTTTCAAAAACATACAAAAAACAAAGTCTTAAGAAAGCTATATCCTGGGCTGGGGCTACAGCTTAGTGATAGAGTACTTGCCTCGCATGTGTGAGGCAATGGGTTTGATCCTCAGCACCACATAAAAATAAAGATATTGAGTCCATTTATAACTAAAAAAAAAAAAAAGAAAAGAAAAGAAAGAAAACTATATCATAATTAGGGAATCAAGAAGAAAATCTGGTGAAAATTAAATACCATTATAAGACAACTATATATGTCAAAATTGGTTAAATATTTGACAAGTGCTTGATATAGATAATTTGTGCTATGGTTTAGAAAAGAAAAGAGCAATATCACCATGAGATGATTGTGAACTTCAAGTAAGGAGACTTCAGCAGAACATTGAATTCTTCCATATGGAAGTGGAAACTTCCATATATGGAAAGAGGAGTTGCTGTAGAAGTAAAGGTAAAACAATATCTATGAGGGGATATATAAATGTGCAGAGAGAAAGAATCATTCAAAAGTGTGTTGGAGGCTTGATATTACCACCTTGAAGTAGATTCAATAGAATTTAATAATGAGATTGGGTAATCCATAGACATCTACTCCAAAGTTGACTGCAGGATTCTGCTTTTTGGAGGCTGCTGCTTTCATTTCTATTTATCAGTTCCTCTTTTTGTGAACTGGCTGTACATCTTCAAGTGAAGATGCAAATCACACGATGAGAGGTTTTTGTCAGCAAGCAAGCAAGCAAGCAAAAGGGGAACCAAATGGCTATTCCTGCCAATGACTCATGGTCTTGCTATTAAAAGCAAAGTAGAGATACTATGATGTGTTGATATCTTTCAGTTTTCAATCTATGCTAAATTAATTTCTTATTTTCTAGGCAGTTTCTTTGACAGCTCTAAGGTAGTCAAATTAAGGGGGATATCATTGTGATAAATGCTTTTGGTTTTTATTGTTCCATATGCACCTCCTCTTTTGGTAGCACACAATGCAGAAGGTGGAATTGCTCTGGAACCTAGAATTATCTGCTTTGAATGATAGGTGAGAACAAGTTTCATAAAAATGTTTGTATGAATCCACAGTCATGTGTGAGGCAAGTGAAGCTTAATTGCATACGTATGTGCACATAAACCACAAATAATGAAATAGATGGAAAATTCGGAAGAGGTACTATGGAGCAGGATAAAGCAATGACTTTGATTTTATTTTAAATTTGCAGGAACCTTAATCTCTAGGAGTTTTTTCCTCCTTCACAGGTCCTGTTCATATGATCTCAGTCTGGAAAAGAGGTGTATAGGTGAGTTGAATGCGAAGCCATTGCTTAGGACTGATTCACATGACTTGCTCTGTAGCTCTTCATGTGATGACAGGGGGCCATCACTTTGGTCTATTGTTGATTGGTGAAAGGAAGTTGAAGAAGAAGTATAATATGACTATTAAAATTATTTATTTGTTTGTTTGTTTATTTATTTATTTATTTATTTATTTTTGGTACTGGAGATAGAACCCAGAGCTTTACACTGAGCTAAAACCCTAGTCTTTTAAATTTATTTATTAAAAATATTTTTAGTTGTAGCTGGACACAATGTCTTTATTTTATTTATTCATGTGGTGCTGAGGATGGAACCCAGTGCCCCACACATGCAAGGCAAGCATACTACCACCGAGCAACAAGCCCAGCCCAATTTTTATTTTGAGACAGGTCTCACTAAATGGCTGAGGTTGACCTTTGAACATGCCGTCCTCTTGCCTTAGCCTCCTGAATTGCTAGGATTACAGCTGTGTGTTGCCAAGCCTGACTTAGTATGACCATTAAAAAAACAAAAAAGATCAGAGGACCTTTTCACCCCAGTGGTGCTGAATTGAAGAAGGAAACTCCAGCCACTTCCGTAGCAAAGGTTTTTGAAGGCCAGGAAGGCAGTGCCAAAACAAATCTGCCTGTCATCCACCCCCGCCCTGGAGGTCCAAGAACCTGTGACTGTGAAGGCAGTCCAGACACCCTCCAAGAGCGCTCTGGGAGAAACAAACGTGACCACTATGCAGTTGAGTTGCCCTTGACCACTGAGTGCACCATAAGGAAGACAGAAAGCGACAACACACTTGTGCTCATTGTGGAAGTCAAGGCCAACAAGCACCAGGTGAAGCAGGCTGTGAAGAAGCTCCATGACATTGGTGTTGCCAAGGTCACCACCACCCTGATCAGGGTTGATGGAGAGAAGGAGGAAAAGTTTGGTTTCTGATTTTGATGCTGTGGGTGTTGCCAGTGAAATTGGGATCATCCAAACTCAGTCTAACTGGTTAATCCTCAGTATATATATTTTCACCATAAAAAAGGTTAGAAATTAAGCTATATGTGTGAAGGCATGAAAATTTGTATGTATGTATTGATGTATCTTTCTATCTACTTACCTTTTTGTTTAGCCAGGCATAGAAAAAATTTGGAAAAATACCAGACTTTTAATGATTTTAATAATATCATTAAAACTTAATTTAGGGGAGAGAATTTGGTAAAGGTGGGATGGGGATGATGAGGAAGGGTGACATATTTTACATTACATATTTCTGTATTGTCTGAATTGTTTGCAATTAAATTAACTTTGAAATTTAAAGATGACTCATAAGGAGAAGATAATAAGTAAATAAATCAGCTGGAATCTAACGTACAGCTTAAAATAACAGCATAATGTTTGGGTTTTTTGTTTTGTTTTGTTTTGTTTGTTAGCAATGATAAAGTAACTGTTTTGATCTCACTACGATGTGTTTATATTAAGCTTATGGGTGAGATAAGCCAATCTCAAAAAACCAAAGGATGAATGATCTCGCTGATAAGCGGATGATGATATATAATGGGAGGTGGGAGGTAGGCAAGTAGGGAGGAAGGAGGGACTGTATAGAGGGAAAAGAGGGGTGGGAGGGATGGGGGGAAGGAAAAAATAACAGAATGAATCAAACACCATTACCCTATGTAAATGTATGATTACACAAATGGTATGCCTCTACTTCATGTACAAACAGAGAAACAAGTTGCACCCCATTTGTTTACAATAAAAAAAAAAGCTTATGGGGAAAATGACAAATACACTTGGTTGTAATAACATCTTCAATGGCAAATATCTTGCTTCCTGGAAATAACTTGGAAAGAATAGGAGATAAATCAGGAAGATGGTGTTGCTATAGAGTGAAAGACCTGGCATTGAATTGTGGTTATTGTAAAGGTGCACCTGAGGTGATTAGAAACAAAACAATAAAATGATATGCTTGTCTGGATATCAGGTGCATTGCTTTAGGTAAGCATTATGATATTTTTTTTTTTTTTTTTTTTTTTTTTAAATATAATTCACATTTATTAGAATCAAGGACAAAACCACATAATCATCTTAATGCAAGAAAATACTTAGAAAAATTCAACACACATTTATGATAAAAACATTGAAGAAATTAGGGATAGAAGAACTTACTTCAACAATTTAAAGGTTATATATGGCGAACCCAAAGCTAACATCATAGTGAATGCAGAAAATCAAAGTATTTCCTCTTGAATCAGGAATGAAAGAAGAGTGTCCACTATTACCACTCCTATTCAGCATAGTATTTGAAATTTTAACTAGAGTGATTAGGCAAAAGAATAAAAAGGTATACAGACAGGGGGAAAAAAGTCAAATTATCACATTTTTCAGGTAATATGATCCCACACTTAGAACATCCACAAAGCTCTGCCAGAAGATTTCCAGAATTAATGAAAAAAATTCAGCAAAGTTACAGAATACAAAATAAACACACAAAAAATCAATAGCTTTTCTATACTCCAATAGTGAATCCACTGGGGGTAAAAATCAGGGAAACAATTCCATTCACAATAGCCTCCAAAAAAAAAAAAAAAAAAAAAGAGAGAGAGAGACAGAGAGAGAGAGAGAGAGAGAGAGAGAGAGAGAGAGAGAGAGAGAGAGAGAAAAGAAAGAAATCTAACCAAGGAGATGAAAGAGCTCTACAATGAAAATAAAAGAGCACTGAAGAAATAAAAAGAATTGAAGATCTAGAAAAGGGAAAGATCTCCCCTGTTCATGAATAGGCATTATTAATATTTTTTAAATGGCCATATTACCAAAACCAATCTACAGATTCAATGTAATCCCCATCATAATACATTCTTCACAGAATCTGAAAAAGTCCTAAAATTCAAGTGGGAGAATAGATCAAGTGGGAGAATAGAAGACCCAGAATATATAGAACAATTCTAGAACAAAAAATAACAAATAAATAACAGAATGAATCAACCAACATCACCCTATGTAAATGTATGATTACACAAATGGTATGCCTTTACTCTATGTACAAACAGTGAAAGAACATGTATCCCATTTGTTCACAATAAAAAAAAAAAAAAAAAAAAAAAAGTCTGTCTTTTCTCTAACTTGTTTTTGGCACCTTTGTCAAAGATCAGATGACAATATTTGTGTGAGTTTGTCTCTGCCTTTTATCCTATTCCATTGGCCTTTGTGTTTTTATGATAGTACCTTGCCATTTTTTATTGTTATAGCTCTTTAGTAAAATTTAAAATGGGTATTATTATCTTGGAGCATTATGATATTAACAGAGTCTGGATGCTCATAAATATTAGTCCTCTTCCTGCCCTTCGTTTTTCCAGTGTTGAGACAGACCACTCAGTGTGCCTGATATTTATTCCATTTCTCATACTGAGCCTTCATTATTCAGAACTTTCCATAATTCTCCATAAGACAACTTTAGATTAATCGTCCTAAGGTGACTTCACTGTTTGTGCATCTTAGCACTGCACTAGAAAAACCTGCTCTGCTTTGCATATCCCTATTTTCTTCTCTCTTAATTAGATCTCATTTCCTACAGCATCAAATACAGTTGGTTATGCAGCATAATCATTAAACAAGATAATGATGATGCTCTGATTTAAAAATTACCTGATCTTGCCATAAGTGGAATCTAAAAAAACTGATCTCATGGAAGTTGAGATTAGAATGGTTACCAGAGACAGGGGAGAGTAGGGAGAAGGGGGATCAGGAAAGACCAGTTCATGGGTATGTTACTTACAGGAGGAGTAAGTCAGATGCTCTATAGCACAGAAGGGTGAGTAGTTTTAACAATGTCCTGTATGTCTCACATCCTCAGAGAAGATTTTAATGTACCCACCAAAAAGAAATGGTAAAAATTTAGGCTGATTACCCTGATTTGATCATTACACATTGTATATCATAAAAATGTATAAATATTATGTGCCATTCAAAAAAATAGCAAAACCATTTAATTACCTATTTGGAGTAATCAGAATCTTCTCTTCCCTATATTACTCTATGTAAACTAACTTAACTTAACGGGCAGGAACTTTAGCTTTCATTCACTTAAGATATAGAATCTTTATTTATTTATTTATTTATTTATTTATTTATGGTGCTAGGGATTGAACCCAGGGCCTTGTGCTTGCGAGGCAAGCATTCTACCAACTAAGCCATATCCCCAGCCCAAGATATAGAATCTTTTATTTTGAGTTTTCTTTCTTCTGCTTATGTAGGGCTGTTTCCAAATGTCCTGTTTCCCTTGAGGATAAACCACCTCCAAAAGTAGAATATTTCTTCACACTTTGTCTAGATAGCATGACTTCTGGAGCCCAGCAGAATTAACTTTGAGTCTTGACCATATCACTTCATAGCTGTGTGATTTTAAGTGAGTTACTTAACTTCTGGGACTCTCAGTTTCCTTACATGCAACAACAACAACAACAACAAAATACAACAATTATGCTTCTTGAGATAAATGTGCCAACGGATATGTGTAAATCATGGTCAGAATTTAATCAAATGGGATGGAAGCCATCCAATAAAAAGTAGTCATCATTGTTATTTTTTAAAACAAGATCATCAAGGCATGGGGTGCAAAGAAAAACAATCAGAAGAATTTGAATTAAGAAGAGTTTTGATTTTGACTTCTCTGTGCTCCCAGCAAAGGGAAAACCTTCTTCACACTTATTTCCATTTGATCCTTACAACACTCCTAAGTGGTTTAGGCAGAAATTATTCTTTAACTCTGTGGGGAAGTGAATTTTAATGGATGAGTTTTAGTAGCCCTTCAAGCTAACTGAAAAGGTTGGTCAGATCACAGCCCCAATAAGGAAGAAAGTAGAGCAGAAATAAAACAAAAGAATAATACATGTGTGAATGACTATGATCTGGCTCTGCGACTATGAGGCTGATGTGCCCACCCAGGACACAAGCATTGAATAGTGACTTACAAAAACCAGGATTTAAACTCACTCTCCCCTGACACTCCACGGTACTTCCCTTATTTTTTTGTTATTTTAGTGAAGCATCCAAAAGGGCAGAAAGAAAATAGCTCCAGAAAGAAGCCAGTTAAGATTTTTATTATTCCTTCAGCCCTCTTCGTACTTATGAGGCCTGGCTGCTATTTTTCTTCTTTTGATTAGAAATGGTATTACTTGATACAATAAGTAGCATTCATTGAGTGCTTATTTATCGAACATTATGTAAGGTATTTTAGTCCTAATTCTCTCAACAATCTTGTACTACCGGTATTATTATCCCTGAGTATAGAAAGACTGGAAGTAGAAGATCAAGAGTCCTTTTTTTTTTTTTTTTTTTTGCCTGTAGCAAGAGAGAAGCTCTGGCTCCCCAAGATGGAATATTCTTCTCTTTCTCTCTCAGTGACAGTTTTTTGTTTATTTGTTTGATTTTAATGTGCATGGCAATGGAAGGAGACAAGTATATAATCACCCAGAGTTCTACCTCTTGGTACATAGTCATCTTAACTGATGCTCTGTGTTCTTATCTTAACAAAATGTCCCCAAGTGCTCTATGCATCCTCAGTCATGACAAGACCTCTCATGCCTTCTATGATTCCGTAGAGTGGTTCCCATGTCAGAGTACTCACATTTCCTTCTGAATGTTGTTGTAGCTCCCATCCAAGCCCTCTGTTGATTTCTGAGCACCTCAGATCTTTTCATACTCTTTCACTGTTTGCTATGGTTTAGATCTTAAATGTTCCTGACCCATGTGCTAAAGGGTTGTTCACCAGCCTGTGGCACTATTGGGAGATGACAGAACTGTTAGGAGGTGGGGCCTAGTGGAAGGAAGTTAGGTCACTGGAGGCATGGCTTTGAGGTGGATATTGGGACCCCTTCCTCTCTCTTTGCTTCCTAGCTACCGTGAAGGGAGTAGCTTTGTTGTGCCATATGCTTCCTGCCATGATGTTCTCCCTTGCCATAGGCTCAAAAGCAACAGAACCAACTGACTATTGTTGAACCATGGTTCACAGAGACACTGACATCTCACAGCTACAGAAAAGCTCACACACTCTCTCACCTTCATGCCTAAGGACCACTACTACAATGCTCTGTGCTTCAGATTTTAATAAAGGGTAGGAACAAGGGAAATGAACAATATGCCTCAGGATAGGAAATAACTGACAGAAAACAGACATCACTGATTGTAAAATCTTTGCTCTTCTCTGCCCTAGAGAATCTCTTTCAGGCTGCCACTCTTCCTGTTTCTGTCGATCACTACATGGAGGGACCTATTTCTCTTGTTGTAGACTTTTGTCCCAATTATTTCCCTCAAAACACCAGGGTCCAACCTAAAAATCACTGTTACCTTATAATACAGAGGAATTGAACCCCCTTTTTACTCAATGTCTTCTATCCTTACTGGTATAGGCCCCCCTCTTTCATTACCAATAGATACAATAAAGCATGTTTCTAAGATTCTTTTTTCCAGTTTTCCTCCCACAGAATTTAAACTGCCATGAATTCTCTTAATTTCAACTTTTTATCGTTCCTATCACACTTACATTATCTCTTAAGCACAAAGCCAAGAGATCTCACTTTATCATTAAAACTAACAATGTAATCTATGATCAGGGAAGAAAATATATCGTGTTCTTCTAGAAGGTAGAGAATATATCACTCCTAGCATATCTTCATGAGGTTTCATTAATATTCAAACAGTTCTAAACCACTTAAGCTGGTGGTTGTGAGGGAAAAGATGTATCTGGGAAATTAAAGTGAGATTACATTCCATCTTGAAATCTTCATCAGCCAATTAGTATCAGTCATCATTCCTAAATAGGAACTCATTTAATAAATATTCACTGAGTACATATTTTATGAAAGCTAGCAGAATTACCTCTTTCTCAGGGGATGGCAGTCTTATTTTTTCTTTGGTTCTGGGGATTAAACCCAGGAGTACTCTACCATTGAGCTCCATCCCCAATCCTTTATATATTTATTTTGAGACAGAGTCTTGCTAAGTGGCTGAGGTGGGCCTTGAACCTGCAATTCTCTTGCCTCAGTCTCCTGACTTGCTGGGATCACAGGCATGTGCCATAAGCCAGGGTCAGAAATCTTTTTCCTAAGGCCTTCAGCTGTGGATGAGGCCCACCCATATTGTAGCGGATAATCTGCTTTCTTCAAAGTCTACTGATTGAAATGTTAATTTCAACTAAGAAGTACCTTTACAGCAACATCCAGATGTGTTTGATCACGTATCTGGGTACTGTGGTATAGGAAAGTTGACATATAAAATTAAGCATCATGAAAGCAGTACTGACAATGAAGGTGACAAGTACATCAGGGTGTCTAACACAGGAAATTAATAGTAAAAACTAGCTATTGTTATTGTTTTTACTATTATTTTTTGTTTGTTTTCTGGGCACCTATGTTAGGTTCTGAAGATAAAATATCTCACAAAATATAATCTGTTGTCAAGGAACTTATAGCCTAAACATGCATCTTAATAAGCTATCTGACTACCACAATGTAGTGTCCTGAATACTATGAAAGGAAAAGAGTTACTCTGAGAAATATGGGTACTAAGAGAATACATGAAAGTGTTGTAGGGTAGGGATAGTGTAGCTTAGATCTACTGGGTGAATAGACTCCAGTCAGGTAAATGGAAGTGGGAAGAGGATGTATGTTGAAGAAACAAGTACAAGGAACTAAAAGTGAGAAAGAATGTGGCCTATTTTTCAAAGAACTACAAGTGGTTTACCATTCGTTGAAGGTAGAGGATGAAAGACGCAAGGGAAGACAAAAAATCTGAGAGATTGACAGGGTTAAACCTATAGAAGGCTCTCACGGCGCTATGCAATGTGGACTTTATACCACAGGTAACAAAGACCTAAAACATGGTAGTGATGTTAGAAATGGAGAGAAGAGACAAACTCAGGAAGTGTCTATACTTGGAACAAGTAAGGGCTGAGGCTTGATTCAATGTTTGACTTGAGAGAGAGAAGAAAGATAAAACTTAGAAGTGAGCTGGGCTATATTTAGAAGCTGTTATAACTTTTGGGGACATAATTAAGGATATTTTGAAGAATGTTGGAGGACTTAGCACAAATCACTTATACTTTCTGTTCTTCATTTGACTCAGCTGTAAAATGCAAATGTTGGACTCAATGCTCTATGAAGGACCTTGTCTTACTCTAAAACTGCAATCCTGTGACTGCTTTTTAACTTTTTACTGAAATACATTTATTTTGGAAATGCTTTTTGTACTACCAAGTAAAAAAACTGTAAAGTAATAAATGGCATCAGCATATTGCTATTTAACTATGATTTTGCAATTATTACAGGATGTCACAATGAAAAAGATCAGGAAATTAGATAACATATGCTACTATCTTTCATAATGTTCTGTTTGAACTGTCAGAAAAATAGGGGTAGTTGACACTGGAGATCCAAAAAGATTAGACAAATTGTTCTAACTAGAACCAAAGTTGATAAGCAAATTTCTGAGTAGGAAACAGTCCAAAAGCCAATCAGTGAAAAAAATGCATATGAGAAATAAGCAAGCACATTGATTTTTCTGTGTTTGCAAACAATTATTGATTGTTCTGGTTTCAAGCACTTGATTTATCTTTGATGACCCTTGAAACCCCATATTTGTGCTCCACAGCTTAAAGGTTTTTTTTTGTTTTTTTTTTTTTTGTTTGTTTGTTTTTTTTTTTTTTTTGGTGAGCTAATGAAAGGCCTGCAGAATCTGAGGGATAAGATGAAATTAGTGTGGATTTGAAATGACAACCAATACAGATGATCATGGTGTCTCTTCACGAACTGAACTTGAACTTATTTTGAAGTCTTTTTGAACAAGAGCTGAATAGAGAGTTTTGGAGATAGTCTGGTACGAGTCGGTTGGAACTTGATTGATGGTGTTATACCATCACTTCTTCTGATCTGAAAAACTTCAGGAGTTAAATTCAAAACTGTGATTGAGCTTGCCAATCTTCTGGTAGATGATTGGCAACTAATACCTTGCATTTTAGGTAACACACTTGGAGTTAATTATCATTACTTGGTTAGTACACACACACACACACACACACACACACACACACAAATAGAAGGTATTTTATCAAAAATTCTGAATGCACGTTAATTTAGGTGAAATTCAAGGGGTTGGGTGTTTATATCTTTCTAGATAGACTCTTAAAAATAATTAGCAACAGTAGCTTTTCTAAACACTGTTATTAATGAACTTGTTGAAATTAGGAAAATAATCTTATTCACTTCAGACAAAAACAGAACAAACCTGGAAAGAAATTGGAGAAGCCATTGTGAGATGGTAAGACTTCCTCCATGTTTGTGTACTGGGAGAATTAGTGTTAAAATGCCCATACTAGTCAACTTCTGATGTGGCCCTTAGGATTTTCTATGTATAGAACTCTCAGCAAAAAGGGATAATTTGACTTCCTTTCCTATTTGTATGTTTTTATTTCTTGTCTAATTGCTCTGGCTAAAATGTCAAGTACTGCATTTAATAGGAGTAGTGGGTAAGCAGTCATGTCTCATTCCTGATTTTAGAGGAAATGATGTCAGTGTTTTCCAGTTTGATGTTTTCTTATATATTTGTTTTGTCATATACAGCCTTTACCCTTTCTCAGGAAGCTACTGAAGGTGGGTACTCATTGAAAATGAGAATAAGCTAAGATAACTTGTAACTTGGAAGATTGAAATGAAAAGGAATTCAAGTGAAAGAAAAAGACAGAAGAATGGAAGTTAGAGATAAGAAGAAGAGAAATGCATACTCTGAGAGCTTCAAGAATTAGAAGATAATATTCTAAGCTTCTTAACATCCAAAGTAAAGGGATTAATATGCTTAGTTTCATGTTATATAGTGTCAAAAAAGTGGTTTCTCAAAAGGATCTTTCCAGATGTTATGAAAAAGATCCTTTGCAATAAATACATGTTTCAATTGGAAAAAAAATTAGCAAATTTTGTTCTATTAAATAAAAGTATTTTAGTTTGTTTTGTGTGTGTATGGTGCTAGGTACACTGCTACTATGCTATAGTACATATGCTACTATGCTATATAGTATATACATAGTATATACTATATAGCATATACTATGCCATGTAGTTAGTTGCATAAATAATCATTATAAACCATATTAGTAACTCTGATTTTCTTTGGAGGAAAAGGGGAAGCCATGCTCGGCTCACTTTGACAGTCTGTCATGTAATTATCAAGTTCTGTTGCAAAGGTTATAGGATTCATCTAAGGCTAGATGAATCTGATACGTTTTCTGATCCCACAATAACAATCACCAGTAATACTGTCTTTAACTCTTCATTGAATTAATAGTTGCCGATACGCATTTCTTCCCTGGTTTCAATCTAAACTTGAGAATTACCTCTTCTGGAAAGGTAGTCCCAAATAATCCTCTCTGCTGTATAGCTACAAGTCTAATTTGACTCTTCTCAATGTGTTTAAATTACAGATCAAAAATTTTTTCTAACAAATGCTACTACAGTACCAACTTATTTATTACTTGCTTAAATATTTAAGTGTTTTTAGGTGTCTTTAGAGTCCAAGGCGATAAATGAATTCAGATAACCCTAGGATTAATGAATCAGGTCAGAGTTACTCTGCATAAGAGTACTTTACATAATTTTGCTGATGTCATACTCAATCTATTTTGTCTCTATTTTATTATACTCCATTCCGAACAAGGTCAGTGCCTATTTTTAAATACGTGCTTCAAGTATTAACTGGAATTTGAAGTTCCTGTTGGTGCCCCAATGGAGAGTTGGCCAAGGTGAAGTATCCATCCAGGTACAGTCAAGTCAGCATTTGGGGTCCAGGAGAGGAGAAAAATCTAGATTTGGAGATGCTTCCCGAATTGACAAGGAAAGGAGAGGAACCAGAAGTGTGAGTCCAAACTCAAGTCATCAGAGACAATGGAGGGGAAAGTTGGGGATTCAAAGGAAGTGAAGAAATTCAAAGGGCAGGAACAAGAAATGGGTGGAGAGTAGAGAATAGGAGACAAGTTAAGACAAGTAGCTGAGCTGAACTGGAACCACAGGGAAGTAGGGGCAGAGCCTGGAACACCAACTGTCTGCTGTGATAGTCCTATGTTCAAAGTCCCAGTGTCTCTGTCCTTGTGGACTACAAGGCAGGCCAGGCTGGACTCTGTATGGACCATAGCACTTTTTTGCTGGCCTAGAAGCGGTTCCAACTCTGATGCTTGTTTTGCCTTCAAAGGTTCAGAGAAAGAGAGAAAGCATGTGAAGTGCTCCCAAAGAGGCCAAAGAGTGTGTTTGTCTCAATTTTACTTCATTTATAATCTCTTTGGTCCTCCCATCAGAACTCTGTTCCCTAATATAGTGATTTCCTTTTATCTTTGGTGTCCCTTTTGTCCCTGATCTGTATCCAAGTTCTCACCCTTAAGGAGGACAGTGAGTGGTGTTTTAGTCAACTCTTTCATTGCTGTGACCAAAAGACCTGACAAAAACAATTTTAGAGGAGGAAAAGTTTATTTAATGCTCACGGTTTCAGAGGTCTCAGTCTACAGAGGACTGACTCCTTTGCTCTGGGCCCAAGGTGAGGCAGAACATCACAGTGGAAGGATGTGGAGGAAGAATGAAGTTCAGGATGTGGCACCAGGAAGCAGAGAGAGCTCCACTCACCAGGGACAAAATAAAAACCCCAAAGTCATGCCCCCAGTAACCAACCTCCTCCAGTCACACTCTACCTGCTCACAGTTACCACCCAGTTAATCCATATTAGTGGATTAAGCTACTGATTAGGTTAAGGCTCTCATAAGCCAATCATTTCACCTTTGAATGTTCTTATATTGTCTCACACATGAACTTTTAGGGGATACCTCACATCTAAACCATAACAGATGGCAAGGGAAGATGCAAAGCTCTCTGTGCTCCCTGGGAGTTCTCAGGTGAGGCTATCATTCCCCTTCACTCTGCTTTCTCCTGGATTAACACAAAGGAATATCAGCAGCATGGTAGAAGAAAACAGTGTTACTAACCTGGGCCATCTTGTATACCTGGGACCAATGACATGGACAAGTCAGGGGCACATGTGAATGATACCTTAATGATCTGCAGAGTCCTTCATAATGTGATGGAACCTCACTGCAAGCCATATCATGCACTAGACAAAAAAGGCTCCCCTGATCTCCTTCCCTTCTACTAAATGTTACTAACAACAACTGTTCTTTGTTAGATTTTTATATTAAACCCAAATAATAACAAAAGATTGTATTCATAAAATGTGATGATAAATATTAAGATATCACAGTGAAACCTCCCCCACACACACACCTTCTCATCAATTCAATCCTTTTTTATCATAGGGAAATTAAAGTCTGAAAAAAAAGCAGAGGTCTCCCATTCAGATGTCTCTTGAAAAATATTGAAAACTGTTGTCTTATAAAAGTGTTTTCCAAGCTGAAGTAGGGTTCTGTTACAGTTTAAATGAGGTGTCCCCCAAAAGCTTATGTGTGAGACAATTCAAGAACATTTAGAGGTGAAATGATTGGGTTAATCCACTGGTAGGAATTAACTGGGTAGTAACTACATGCAGGTAGAGTTTGGCTGGAGAAGGTTGGTTCCTGGGGGGCATGCCTTTGGGGTATACATTTTGTCCCTGGTGAGCTGAGCTTAGTCTATCTCTGCTTCCTGGTGGCCATTATGAGTTGCTTTCCTCTTCTACCATAATTTTCTGTCTCACCTTGATTCCAGAGCAACACAGTTGGTGAATGGACTGAGACCTCTGAAACCGCAAGCATCAAATAAACCTTTTCTCCTCTAAAATGTTTCTTGTCAGATCTTTTAGTCACAGTGGTGGAAAAGCTGACTGAAACAGGTTCCTACACTTCAATAAATATCTCATAATCTAGACTCAGCTGTTACTGCTGACCTGGAGTGGAGGGAGGATGGGAAGGAATAGACAGAGAAAACTGAAGAACAAAAAGAGAAAAGCTCCATAGTTTTTATCCACCAAGTGCAATCAGTCTCTGCCACTTGCCCAGTGACCGTGACCTGTGAACCTAAAACTCAAGTGACTACCAAAAATTCCACTCCTAGATTTTTAACTTAGGAAAGGGAAAACTAAGTCCATGAAAAGTCTTGTAAGAGAATGTTCATAGCAAATTTATTCATAATAGCTAAAAACTGGAAACAATTCAAATGTTCATTAACAGGACAAACTGTGATACATTCATGCATTGATATGACTCAGCAATAAAACAAATGAACTACTGATATACATGACAATCTAAATAAATCTCAAACTGTGCTGAATGAATAAAAGGCCAGACACAAAAAAGCACATATTGTATGATTCCATTAATACAAATTCCTAGAATAGGCAAGCCTAAACCTTGTTAGAAAAACCCAAATCAGAACAGTAAGGCTTCAGGGTGCTGAAGGATACTGACTGGAAAGGGGTACAGGGAAATTTCTACGGTGCTGAAAATACACTTTGGCTGAGATAGCCACTGCGTGAGCATATCTGTTAAAACCAATGAAATAATACATTTGTGATTTGTACATTTCACTGTATGAACATTTTTCTCAATAGACTTAACCTGTGGGAAAATACCCAACTGAAAATTACATGTGAAAATGATAAGAAAGGGCTGAGGAGATAGCTCAGTTGGTAAAGTGCTTGCCTTGCAAGCACAAGGCCCTGGGTTCAATCCCCAGCACCGCAAAAAAAAAAAAAAAAAAGGGAAAAATATAGAAAATCAGCTTTATCAACTCAAAGTAAAAAAATAATTTCCTAAAAGAGATATACAAAGTTCTATGTAGAAAATATTGACAAATGCCTTTATCAAAATTTTAAAATTATGTGAAGAGGAAACTTACAGAAAAAGTCAATTCATAAATGACCAATAAATATTTAAAAGATACTTGATTTTACTAGTAATCAAGTAAATGCAGTATTTAAAAAATGAAAGTATTTTACACTTATTATATTAGCAGTAATTTCAGAGTCTTGTGATCTGGTGAAGTTGTGGGATTGTAAATCCTTCTATGTGGTGGGATTATCAATTGATTCAGCCATTTTAGTACCTAGAAAATTGAATTTCTATTATATACCACAGACAAACTCTTACATGTGTACAAGGAACATGTGCAAAGATGGTTATTGTAGCAGTGTTTGCACTAGATGGACATAATGTCCATCAATAAAAAGATGGACAAGTAAGGGTATATAATCATATGATGCAGTACTACATGGTCTTTAAAAGGAATAAACTAGATCTACATGTATTGAGACAGACAGATGATAAAACATGCTAAATTAAGCACAATACTATATTTAGTTTATGGATATATATTTATATTCAGATGTGTAAAAATTGATAACATCATAAGATGTTGGTACAGGTTAGATCTTGGGAGGAAAGGAAAAACTATTGAAAGAATGGTTGACAAGACCTTATCTGAAATACATTATCAAAAAGTAAATGGAAGAAGCATCCATATACAAAAAATATTCTGTGTGTGTGTGTGTGTGTGTGTGTGTGTGTGTGTGCGTGTGTGCATGCACACGCTCATGCAGAACTGGGCCTCGTGCATGCAAGGCAAGTGCTCTACCAGTGAGTTACATCCCCAGCTCCCAATAAGTAAATCTTGATTTATTTCTTACATCATATGTAAAAGTTAACGCAAAATGAATCATAAGTATTTAGGTACTGATTCTAGTTTGAGACCGTGAATTAGGCAAATAATTCTTAGATACGATATTTGAAGCAAAAGCAATTAAAAGGAAAGAAATTGATAAATTGGACTTCACCACAATGTAAAATTTTGGCTCTTGGGAAAGATATTACTAAAAGAATGAAAAGACAAGTAGTAAACTGGGAGAAAATATTTGTAAATCACTTCTCTGACATTAATCTTGTATCCAGAATATAAGAACTATCAAAATTGAAGGATAAGAAAGTGGATGACCTAATTTATTCATTTTTGTTTTGAATGACCTAATCTTAAAACGTTAACAAAAGAGATATATGGATATTTAATAAACATGTGAAAGGTGCTTAACATCATTAATTTATAGGGATAAGCAAACTAAAACCACAATGAAATAACTGAACTACTACACCTATCAGGATAGCTTAAAAAAAAAAGAGAGAGACAATAGCATGTGCTGTTGAAGACAAAAGGCAGCAGGAATGTTCAGGCACAGCAGGTGGAAATGCACAATGGTACAGTCATTTTGGAAACCCCATAAGCAAAGAAATATAAGTACTGTCATTGAGATCAGGCAGCTTATGCAGAAGTGGTAAGGGTGAGACCAAAGAGTGAGGTGCCCACAGCCACTGTTTCTTCTCCTGAATTTACTGAAGTTTCTGTCAGTTTCTCTTAAGTAGGTCAATATAACAATAAATGTCATTTTCTTGCTTTTCCTGCAATGCCTTTTTTCTTTTTTAAACTTTGAGCGGGAAACACAAAAGGAGGAAAAACGGGTGTTGGCCACCAGTGTCAGACATGAGCAAGCCCAAAGTCCACACATGAAGTCCTGTGTGTTTGGAGGGAAGCCTGCTTGGACTCTGCAGGACAATACCCAGAGTTGCCAATACCAGATTTAATGGAGTGTGGCCTGCCAGGTATTCAACATGCTTTTGCAGGCTGAGAGTCCTAAGTGTGGGTCTAAGGAAGGATTAGGAAGAGAAGGGGAAAGAGGAGCAGAAAGAAGAAAACACCCCACTTTTCTGTCAAAGCCTCATGTAGCCTAAAGGTCCTTGCTCAGGGTAAACCTGGGTTTTTTTCCATAGGGAGTCTGGCTAGGAATAAATAGCTCTTTAAACTCTGAAGCCTCCTAGGAACTTGCCCCTACACTGCCCCATGTGCATTTACTCTAACAACATAACTGTCAACTGACCATTCTATTTTCTGCCACATGATATTCATGTCTGTCAGAGATTTAAATACTGCTCACAAGATTCTTATGAATCTTGAAATTCTGAGTCCTGTCCTGCTGCCTATTGTGGTAGAATCACAACAGTGATACATAAAAAAGAGCCCTAAGCAAGAGTCTACTTCATTTCCTCTCTTTCCTCAGGCTTCTACTAGTGACTTTTTTTTTTTTTTTTAAAGATTGACTTCATTTGGTATAATTGGCATAGAAAATACACTTATTTAAAATGTACAACTTTAGGCTGGGTGCTGTGGCACATGCTGTAATTCCAGCAGCCGGAGAGGCTGAGGCAGGAACATCTTGGGTTTAAAATCAGCCTCAGCAATTCAGTGAGACCCTAAGCAACTTAGAAAGACCCTGTCTCTAAAGAAAAATATACAAAAGGGCCGGGGTGGGAAGGCCACTGGGGATGTGGCTCAGTGGTTAAGCATCCCTGGATTCGATCCTCAGTACCAAAATAAGTTAATTAATTAATTAAATAAAATGTACAGTTTGATAGGGTTTTTTTTTTTTTTTTTTTTTTTTTTTTTTTTTTTTTTTTTTTTTTTTGGTGCTGGGGATTGAACCCAGGGTCTTGTGCTTGCAAGACAAGCACTCTACCAACTGAGCTATCTCCCCAGCCCAGCTTGATAGGTTTTAACAAATATATATCCCTTTACATAAGCCCCAACACAATCAAGAGGCAGAGCATTAACCTCATTCTAGAAATGTTTTTTTCTCATGCTCTTTGCAGCTAATCTTTGCCCTGGGAAACCAGTAATCTTCTTCCCGTCATTATAGTTTTGCGTTTTCTAGAATTTCATATAAGTGGAATTATTATCCTTTTGTGTCAAACTTTTTATCATTTGGTCTAATTTTTTTTTTTTTTTTAATTGTGGCGCTGAGGATTGAACCCAGGGCCTCGCACAAGCTAGGCAAACACTACCTCTGAACTATATCCCCACTTCACTCAGCCTAATTTTTGGAATTTGTTCATTTTATTATGCATTAGTAATTCACTCCCCTCCACTGCTGAACACTATTCCACATCAAATATAAAGGCGCCTTTTTCTCTGGATTAAGAGTAGGGCAGAGATAGTAAATTTAAAAATCTAGAGAAGTTAGGCAAGTCATGCCAATGTGAGAATGGGTCTGGTGTGAGAAAATTTATTTTTGAAAATACTAGAATATCTTGTTAGATCCTTATTTTCCAAAGGAAGATATTTTCTTCAACTTTCAGTGTAAGTATGATGACAAATGGCAACTGATACTTGACCTTGATTTTGGAGAGGGGGAATAAGGAATGAAGGAGACAGTGGCAAATTAGAGAGTCCATGCCCACCTAAGGGAAGCAATGCTCTGCGGGAAGGAGGGACCAGGTTTCACACCATATTAGTCCAGAGAAGTAGGAAACCTGAGTTTTAAATGTTGTAAACAAATTTGAATTTTCTTTAAACACTTATTTGGCCAAATCTGTTTAAATCAAGTAAAACAGATCTGGGGGCCAGATGTGGACTGGCAATACCACTGTGTGTCCACTGATGCAGGCAGGTGAAAACTAGTCCAAGCCACCCACTCCACATGTGTATTCTGTGGAACCTCCATGGTCCTGCTGGACCCTTCCAGTCTAAAGGCTACCTCACTGGCTACATGGGATAGAGGAAAAAAGAAGCAAAAATCATTACAAGGTCCTGAGAAGAAAAGAGGAAGAGAAGGTTTGCTAT
The DNA here is from genome assembly GCF_902686445.1 of Sciurus carolinensis. NCBI lineage: Eukaryota > Metazoa > Chordata > Mammalia > Rodentia > Sciuridae > Sciurus > Sciurus carolinensis. The sequence continues at coordinate 78,696,801 of NC_062226.1, forward strand.
AGGCCAGTTACTACTTTTTTACCTCTCTCCCACAAGAGCCGTGTGGGAGCGCATACATGGAATCACCTGGTGGGCAAAAGTGGATCCCCAGGTCCCCTCCTGATTTATTTAATTAGAATCTCTGGTGGTTGGCCCTGCTATGGAGCCACATTTTAACAAGCACCTCAAGTAATTCCTATCCACCTCGAAGTTTGATAGCCACTGCATTGGGTTTTCCACTTTACTACAAAGGACTCAGTTGCTATTGGGACTCAATCCATTTTGTCGTACATCTAAACTTGTGATCTGTACTGTGGGAAGAAGGGAAGGTCTCGCGCGCCCCCTAGGAGTCAGCGTGGGAAGTGAACAGCTTTATAGTGGTAAGTGATTTTTCAGAGATGTTAGGAATAAAAATTTTATGTACATATACAAAATTATATAGAAGGTATATAATTATATTTAATATATAAATATAAAATATATAAATATATAAAGATATAATATATAAAATACATAAAATATGTGTGTGTGTGTGTATGTGTGTGTGTGTGTGTGTGTGTGTGTATCCCAGGGGTGATTTACCACTGAGCTACATCCTCAGCTCTTCTTATATTTTGCTCTGGGACAGGATCTCACTAAGTTCCCCAAGGTGACTTTGAACTTGTGATCCTCCTGCCTCAGCTTCCTGAGTAGTTGGGATGATAGGTAAGTGCCCAACCTTTTGTGACCTTACTAGTATCAGGCACTATAATTGTCAATTCACATAAATTATCTTATTTAAGTCTATCATGCAGGTGCTATTATTACCGCCTCCCCAACACATGCACATATTTTGGGGGGGATTGAACCCAGAGCCTTGTGCATGCTAGGCAAGTGTTCTGCCACTGAGCTATATCCCTTGCCCAAATACCTGCATTTGATAAGAGGAAATTCACCTGCAAATCAAATGGCATGGTCAATAACTCTTCTTCAATGTATTTTCTTCTCTTGGCTCCCAGGATACCACACCCTTCTTGGTCTGCTTCCTGTCTCACTGGTTGTTCCTTCTCAGTGTGCATATTGGTCCCTCCTTTTCTCCCAGTTATATTCTTTGGAGTGCCCCGGACATCAGTCCAGTTTTCTTTTTCCTCTATATTCAATTTGTTAATGAATTCTTTTATCAATATGAATCTCACAGTTCTATCTTATGACTAACATCTCTCCTGAAATCTAACCTCATATACAGCATTTTCTTTTTCCCTCCGGTACTGGGCATTGAACACAGGGGTGCTCTACCACTGAGCTCCGTCCCTGGTCCTTTTTTAAAAATTTGGGATAGGGTCTCTCTAAATTGACCAAGCTGACCTTGAACTTTCAATCCTCCTTTCTCAGCCTCCTGAATAGCTGGGATTACAGGCCTGGTTTGTAGCTGACTTTTTGACATGTCCAATGTGGATGCCTCAGAGACTTCTCAAACTACGCCTGAAAATGAATTTCTCACCTTCTTCTACACACCTACTCCATCAGAGGCTTCTCCCATTTTGGCTGATTGGAAGGAGCAATCTGCCCATTTGCTCCTATGACAATCCTTGGTATCATTGTTGATCCTTTTGCTCATGACACCCTGGATTGGGTCGCCAACACCTCTCACCAGGAGTATCACTACAGCTTCCTTCTAGGTCTTCTTGTCTCACTTGCCTTCCGAGAGACTATTCCCAGACACCAGATGACCTTCCTAAAATATAACTCAGATTTTATCAGTCATCTGCTAAAGTCTTCCCAGGTCTTCCTGGTTCATCCTGACTAAAAATGCCAAAGTCCTTCAAATGACCAACGAGGCCCTCTACATACAGGGCTCCCATCAGCTTCCTGACCTTGACTCCTATTACTTTCTCCTTCATTCAACTCCACTCCAGTCACACTGGTCTTTATGCTTGATCCTGATACAAGCCTGGCTTGTTTCTGCCTTAATGTTTTCACCCTGGCTCTTCCACCTGACTGGAGCATTCTTTTCCCCCAATTCCACTTATCTAACACTTCACACCCTGCAACATCTTTACTCACATGTCACCATCTCACTATGAACATGAGTCTCTTTCCTTTATTTAAAATTGCATCTTCTCCTTCCCTCCCAAACCTCTTAGTATACAGCACTTTTCCCATAGCATTTAATGGCTTTCTGACATACTAATATCATTTCACTATTTATTATGTTTTGAATTATTTTTTCTCCCTCCACTAAAATATAAACTTCAAGAAGGCAGGGATTTCTGTCCATTTTGTTTACTAACACAACCCAAGCACATAGATCAGAGCCAGAAATATACAAATGTTTGCTGAATCAGACATGGAACAGCTACAAAACTGGCCCTGAGTCATTCAGTAACCTACTCAAGAAGTAAATCTGAATAATAAACATAGAGAAGCAAGCTCCTGCAGTTTGTGTGGTTGCTTGGGCAACTTCTAAGGAGAGCAGTGCTGGGTACCAGGCCCTTCAGCTCCCTAGAGAAGTAGTGATGTGCTGTCTGTGGTCATTCACCTCTCCTCGAGCAGAGTCAAGCCCGTACTGGTATCTCCCAGAGATGCGACACACAGATTTAGTCATTGTCTTCTTCACCTGATTTACTTGGGAGAAATAATGCTGAGTTACTTTGTTTTCTGTACAGAAAGAAACCATGTGTGATCTGGGGTGTACTTTTGCATATAATATTTGTGTTTAAAGATGAGTCTTCAGAAGTTGTGATCCACAAAAAAAGCAATGAAAAATTGTGGGAAACGAATTTTCTGTAACTAGGTCTTGCTGAGTCTGGATGACTCATCATCAGATATACCTCATTAAGAGATGTAATAAGTGGCTCTGCTCAGGGCATCTTGAATTGCCAGCAACCGTATTTCTCAGAGAGAAGCAATTCTGACAACTCCCTGCAAAAGAAGGTTGGGGACTCTGGAGGATAAAGCTGATGCACCTGTGGCTGTATCTCATTAGGATGAGCAGCATGGAACTCTGGGCCCTGGGTTCCTTGTGTCCTCTACTTGTCTAGACCAGCCCAAGTTGACTTATTGCAGAACCCTTCTCCTAACCCTGATAGTGAAACTGAGCCTCAAAACTTCAGACTTCTAAAAGAAATCCAGATGCTGTTCTCCTTGTTCATGGCCACCACTCCAAAATCCTGCCCTGGTCTCATCTCTGTCATTACCACCATGGGCTTCCAACCCATTGCACTTAGAATAAAAGTAGGCAATTAAAGGCCAGATTGATCAGAGCTTAATGAACGAGCAATTTGAAGCATTTGTTCTCACAATTTGTTTTTACCCCTGAAAACCCAGAGAATTCCAAGAACCACTGTCAGGAAATAAAAGGAGAGAACAGGAAAAATGCTGCAGCACTTGAAACATTTATCAAATGTACCCATACACTTCCCAGCAGTTTGACTACACACACAACCACTTAGATTTATAGCTCAATCTCTCAAAATTGGACAATTTGCTTCAAAGAAAAGAGTCAACTAGGCAGATTGCTTGAGGATGAAAGAAAAGATGTCTACTTTATGTCAGTGATTAAATTGTGCCAATGATGTATTTTTGCGTTGCAAAAATAAAATCAGCTCAAATGTATAAAAAAAAATAATAATAAGAAATCTCAATCCTAGTGGCCAGATTTTCCTGATAGAATCACTGATTCATAAGGAGCCACTTCAAAATTTGATATTTTCCATGGTAGCCAGTCGTGGATACTTGGTGGTAATTGTTAAGAAAATGTGTCTTTGTAGCACATGAACTTGAACTTGTTGAAATACTTGCTTCCCTTGGCATGCACAGCACTATTCTCTCCAAGTTTTCCTCTCACCCCTTGGCCATCAGTTCTCAGTCTCACTGCTGGTCCCTTTCATTTTTCTTACTTCCAACCATTGGACTGCCACAGAGTTCATCCCTAACTCTCTTCCCTACCTTCATTCTCTCCAGGGATGGTCTCAGTCAGTCTTTATGGTACCCGTGGTATGTTAAGTGTCCCTGCCTTTCCATATCCAGACCAGAACTCCCCTGAATTCCAGACCGGTTTAAAACAAAAGCTTACTTGACATTTGTTTTTTTTTTCTTCCAGTGCTGGGGATTGAACCCAGGGCCTTATGTTTACAAGGCAAGCACTCTACCAACTAAGCTATATCCCCAGCCCTATTTGAATATCTTTAATGGAAATAACAAATTTAGCATTCTCCAAACTAAACTCCTAACTTCTTTCCCCACCCACACCCAATAGTCTTTCCTTATCACAGTGAATAGCAACTCCATTCATTTAGTTGCTTAATCTAAACTCTCTGACTCATTTTTTTTCTCACAGTGCCCCACATTTGATCATTCAGCAAATTCCATTTGATCTATGTTAAAATTGTATCCAGAATCCAATCACTTCTCACTGTCTCCTGCTGCCACCTGGTCCAATCAACACTATCATCATCTTTTTCCTGGATTATTGTAAATTTCCCAACTGGTTTCCCTGCTTCTATGATTAATCCCTCCTGCAATCTGTTCTCTACATCAGTGGTCCTTACAGGGTGGTCCAAGACCAGCAGCATCAGCATGATCTGGAAATTCATTACAAATGCAAATTCTCCTGTACCACTGACCTACTCAATCAGAAACTCTAGGGATAGGTTTAGGCAATGAGATGCGGATGCATGCTGAAATTGGAGAACCACTGCTTGACAGACTAGCCAAAATGGTCCTTTAAAAAGGTAGATGTGGGGGGCTGCAGTTGTAGCTCAGTGGTAGAGCGTTTGCCTCACACATGTGAGGTACTGGGTTCAATCCTCAGCACCACATAAAAATGAATGAATAAAATAAAGGTATTGTGTTCATCTACAACTACAAATACTTTTTAAAAAAAGGTAGATGGGGGCTCGGGTGTAGCTCAGTGGTAGAGCGCTTGCCTAGCACATGTGAGGCACTGGGTTCAATCCTCAGCACCACATAAAAATAAATAAAATAAAGGTATTGTGTCCATCTATAACTAAATAAAATAAAATAAAGGTAGATGGATCATGGTCACTTCTACCCTCAAAATCCTCCATTGGCTTTCCAAGTCATTAGAGGAAGAAACAGGCCTGCTGAGGATCCTCTTCCCATTCCCATTATGTCTGTAACCACATTTCTCTCTGCTCTTCCTTCCCTCACTGTGCCTGAGACATTCTGGCCCCTTCAATTTGCCTCAGGGCCTTCATACCTCCATTCCCTCTGCCTGGAAAACCTCCTTCTCCCCTGTCTTCCACATAACTCCAGGGGTCACTCCCTTCTCACCTTCTGGCTTCCACTCACATGTCAGCTTGTTAAAAGGGATTTCCCCAGCCACCACTTAAAAATTGACAACCTCCACTTCCCACCCCAAAGTCCTGGGCTCCTTTGATGCCCCACACTCTGTTATTTTTCTCCCTATCACCTATCTGACATAGCCCATTCTGGGCTTGTTTGTCTGTTTATTGGTTATTGTGTCCCTCAAGAATATATGCTCCAAGAGAGGCAGAAACTTATGCCTGTTGTTTTATTTCTATATTGCCAGAGCTTGAACAATGCTGGCATCTGGTAGGTGCACTATAAATAATTGCTGAATGTATGAACATTCGATAAAGGATAGTCAAGGTGTTACTCCAGGGAAACAATACATATATTCCAATGATAGTGCCATGGCTCAAAATATTTTCAGGGAAATATTGGAAGCATGGAAAACATTCTGGGGCTATTTGCAATAATCCAGAAAAAAGGAAAAGAAAAGAAAGAAAAAAGGATGATGGCTTTCATTTGACCAAACAGTAGCAGAAGAGGTGGTGAAAAGTGATCGGATTCTGGATACGATTTGAGTGTAGACTCAACAGAAGTCACCTATAGAAATAAGTCTCAGTATTAAAGAGAGGATAGCGCTTTTTAAAAAGTAAAAACATTTTATCAGACACATCATTTCCTAGCCCCCGCATCACATGATATTTGGCTGTTGCACGAAATCAAATTTCCCCTTGAAAAGTGAAGCTTAGAACCACTGAAGACGTTTATAGGCTCTGAATGCAATTCCCCATGTGATGAAAGAATAATTCTGGTTTTTATTGAGCACATTTTTATATTTGTGTAATTCAATTCTCACAGCAATTCTCCGAGTTCTGTGTTATTAACTCCCATTTTTCAGATGAAGAAAAGTAGGCTCAGAGAGGTGAACAAATTTCCTCAAGCTCTCCCAGCTGCAGAGGGGGAGGATTTGGATCCAGGCTGGTTCACGAATTTCCTTCATGAGCAAGAGGTGCTGGGAACACATGTACATGCTCCCGAGGAGAGAACACTCATTTGGGGCATTTCAGTCATGTTTTATTTTTGTCTTCTTCTCTTCTCTATTCTCACATCTCATAAGTACGACTTCCGTGGAGGGTTCGAGTCCCTCAACAAGTGTGAGGAATAGCCAGGACATCTGGGTCAGCACTGTATTCCAGGGAACGCGGCCTACCGGGAAGTGGTTCAGTGGCTGAGGCCCTGAGTCAGGTGGTACTATTGCTCTTCCAGACGCTGTTTCAGGGTCACACAACAGAGAGACCATGGCCATTGCCATGGGGATCCGATGCTTTTCAGGGCTATGTAGCCAGCATTATCTTCTGGACAAGGGACTATTGTTTGATAGAAATAGAGGGTGTTTCTCGCTAGGGATTTAGGCTTAAACAAGGATCCACATTTCAACCGTGCCTCTTTTTGTAATGAGTAATTTTGTTTTTTTCAGGCTTACGTGACTTTTTTTCAGATTCACACACAACTCCTGTCTTTCCTACCATGTTTCTTAAGAATTTTTGGTATGTGTTCCTGTGTATTATGCACTCATGGAACAAACAGCTCATAATACATTAATATTAAAGTCCTATGTTGCCCTGAGAACTCTGGGATTTCTGTGTAAGGCCAGTGCAGAAGTCAGAAAAGACAGATTGGTGGGTGGGAATCGGCGCTTAGGGAGAGTTCCCCATGTGGCAATCACTTTTGATATGTTATTTCAATTGATGCTCACAATTACCCAAGCAGTTAATAGCCATGCTTTACAAATGAGAAGTATAATTTCAGTAACTGGAGCAAGATCACACAGCTGGTGAGAGTGGAATCTGGGATCAACTCCTAGGCCTCATTCCAAACCTGTCCTCTCTCCATTTCTAGTTCCACACTTCTTTGCTGATCTCTAAGCTTCAGTTTCCTCGAATGAGTCACCTGGTTGGATGTGCACACAAGATGGTGTTTGTGTAGGTCTCTAATGTAGGGTATATCACATAATAAGTGCTCAATAAAAATCAAAATGTCCTCTCTTCCTTCTGCATCATTTAATTTTACGTTTTTGAGTTTTCTTTCTCTTTTTCTACTCTGTCCCATCCTTTCAATTCCTGCTTTCCTTCCTTTCTCTTACCTTTCCTCTGCAAAAATAGTAGAATCTAAAGATCCCATTTCTAATGACAACAGATTTATTAAAAACAATTCCTTTACGAGTAAGCCAAAAATACAAAACAAAACAAAACTATGCAATATCCATGTAAAGAGAGCTATAATATATTTTTTGAGGATATAAAAGAAGACCTGAATAAATAGAAAGCTATACGTGTTTTTGACAACAGACTCAATGTTCTAAAGATATTAACTTTCCAAATGAATTCATAAATTCAATGTAATACTAATAAAATCATAATGAGATTTGTGGAATTCGAAAAGCTGATTTTGTAGTTTATATGGAAGAGAAAATGCATCGAAACAAGTAAAAAGAAAAATTAAAAAAGGAGCAACAAGAAAGGGAGGGGATAGGAGTATGGGAGGCAAAAGGGGGAAGAAAAAGGGGATCATGTACTGAAATCGATTTCCATGTATGCACGAGTTTGTCAGGATGAACTCAATTACTATGTATAACTGTAAAGCTCTAATTTAAAAAAATTAAAAAGGAACAATGAAGGACCTGACTTTAGTTATCAAAATATACTTTCACATTAATTAAATAATATTGTATTGACTCTGATACAGACAAGTGGAATGAAAAAGGAAAATTCAGGAACAAAAATATGTATAAAGAAACACTTTGAATATAAAAGAATAAGTGAGAAAAGGACACACTATCCAAAAATGTCATTGAGAGGACTGTAGTTCCTGAAAAAAATTAGATTCCTGTATCATATCCTACACACAGAATCCAAATGGGTTAAATTTTAAACATTAAATTTTAAAAATTAGATCAGAAAAGAAATAAAGTAAAATATAGCACATTAGTTTTTATAATTTTGGAGGGAGATAAAGGCTGTCCAAATAAAGACACAAATTTTAGAAGCCATTAATAAAAGACCAATAGGCCCAGCAAATCATGAGGCTGAAGCAGGAGGATGGCAAGTTCAAGGTCAGTGTGGGCAGCTTAGTGAGACCCTGTCTCAAAATAAAAATAAAAGGAACTGGGATGTAGCTCAGTGGTAAAGTACCTCTTAACTGAATCTCCAGAACTGAAAAGACATACATACATACCAACAGACCTCACGTCAAAAAATTAAAAGTTCTTGCCATGGATGTGATTTGAGATTTTACCCCCAAGTTTCATGTGTAAGAAACTTGGTCCCCAGTGTTTTAGACAACTTTTTCGCTGCTGTGAATAAGGATCTGATCAGAACAATTTTAGAAGAGGAAAAATTTATTTGACGGATCATGGTTTCAGAGGTCTTAGTCCATCGAAGGTCAGCTCCATTCCTAGGGGCTTGAGGTGAGGCAGAACATTATGGTGGAAAAGTGTAGCAGAGGGAAGTAGCTCACATGGTGATCAGGCAGCAGAGAGAGAGGTGTCCACTTGCCGGATACAAATATATACCCAAAGTCATACCCCCAATTTCTACCTCCTCCAGCCACACCCTACCAGACTTCATTTACCACTCAGTTAATTCCTATCAGGGGATTAAATCACTGATTGGGTTAAGGCTCTCACAACCCAATCATTTCTTCTCTGAACTTAATTGCAATGTCTCACATGTGAGCTTATGGGAGATACCTCACATCCAGTCCATAACAGAGTTAAAGGTGAGTGGGAATTCTTTAGGTCTTTGGTGGCATGCTGTTAGAAAGGAATGTGGGATCCCAGTCTCTCCGGCTTCCTGTCTGGAGATATGATTTCTCCATCTGGCACAGGCTTCCGCGTTGATGTCATCCACCATTAGGCCCACAGCAGAGGTCGAACCAACAGAGTTATCCAATCTTGGACTTTCAGCCTCAAAAACTATGAACTAAATCAACCTCTTTTCTTTAAAGTAACCTGCCTTAGGTATTTTATTGTAGTGATCAAAATCTGATGAATACAGATCTGTCTGACAAAAGGCACCAAGATAAATGGTCCTAGGGAAAATCTTTGTAAAGTATTTAAAATCAAGTATAATATACAAAATATATTATAAATATATTTGAAATATATAAAAACATATGATCTCCTAAATTTATCATGAAAATATAAAAGTGGGCAAAAGAGATAGAGACAATACATAAAAAATTAATAATTAAGATATAAAAATATGCTTAATCTGGAAAATAGAGGAAATACAAAGTTAAAAACAATGAGATGCACTTTATAACCAATTGGATTCCTAAAAATTCAATAGAACGAGGCTGGCAGTATAGCTCTGTGATAGAGCCCTTGCCTAGCACATGCTAGGCCCTGGGTTGATCCTCAGCACACACTATACACACACACACACACACACACACACACACACACACACAACTTTAGTAGATTGATATACATATTAGCAGGTAGAAATGGGCAGTTCCATACACAATTTGTAAGAATGTGAGTTGGTACAAGCTTTCTCCATGGTCATTTAGAAAAAGATATCTAAATTTAAAGTAAGCATATCTTTGGAGTTTTGAATTCCATTTCTTTTCTCCTCCCTCCCTCCCTCCCTCCCTTCCTTCCTTCCTTCCTTCCTTTTCTCCTGGGAATTGAACCCAGGGGCACTTTACCACTGAGCTACATTCCCCAGTCTTTTAATTTTTTATTTTGAGACAAGATCTCACTAAATTGCTCAGGCTGGCCTTGGCTTGTGATTCTCCTGCTTCAGCCTCCTGAGTCACTGAGATTACAGGCATATGCCCCCACTGCACCTGGCTCGAATTCCATTTCTAAGAATCCATATTTGTGAGATATTCATACATGTTGAGAAAGTAAATGAGCATGGATAATCAATGTAGATTTATTTCAAATAAAGAAAAGATCAAAAGGTGTCAAAAATTCCCTCAATGAGGGAATGATAAAAGAAATTATGGTACATTTATATTGTGGCATATTTTATGATGACCGACAAAAATGAGATAGATTTCTATAGACTACATAAGAGTTCCAGGTGAAAGAATGAAGAAGTCAAGGACTATGGGCAAAGAGGACTTGGGATTTTGCTTTTTCATTCGTATTTAATTAATTAACTTGTTTTTGGCAGTGCTGTCCCTCCAACCCAGGGCCTCAGGCCTGCTGAGCAGGTGCTCACCACTGAGCTACATCCCCCACCGAGGACTTGGTGTTTTGCTCTACATAACATGTCTCATATTGTTTGTATTATTTTTTATAGTAAGCACATTTTTCTTGTGTAAAGTATATAAGGTACTTTACTTTATGTGCTTCAAGAAATCATAGCAGCGTTACTACTATTGTAATGTGTCCAGGAAGTTTCCCTGGGCTTCTCCCAGGGCAGAGATGGATTGCTGGCACTGAGGTCAGGGCCTGAGGATAAAGAGAACAAAGCTGAGCCCATGAGGATTTAGCACAAGAGAGGAAAGTGTATCGTCCTAGGTCCTAGCTTCTCAACTCCTAGCCTGATGTTCTCACTCTCAGCAAGATACTTAAGATTCAGCTTAGGCAAGAGACACTTGCTTCATTGCCTCTTCTCCTGGCAAATGGAAACAGCATTTCCCAGGACCCAACAATAAGACGTCCATTTTCTACATCTTAGTAAACTCTCTCCTGTCACAGGGGAAACTACCCGGGGGCTCTTTTTCTTCTTTTCCTTTCCCAAACTTTCATTCTCTTCATTCTTCATTCTTGTTAATTTTTTTTTTTTTTTTTTTTTTTTTTTTTTTTTTTTTTTACTTAAGAGTTGAGCATTCCTAATCTAAAAATCCAAAATTTGAAATGCTTCAAAATCTTTCAACTTTTTGAGCACAGGTATGATACCACAAGGGGGAAATTTCCCACAATAAAGTTTTATCTTATGAACAAAATTACTTAAAATATTGTACAAAATTACTTACAGCCTATGTATGTATTAAACATAATGAATGTATTAAACATAAATGAATTTCATGCTTAGGCTTGAGTCCCATATACAAGATACATAATTGTATCTATACAAATATATGAAATCCAAAACACTCTGACTCAAGCATTTCAGATAAGGAATATTTGATCTGTACATATATGCATACATGTGTAAAGAGTATATACCACCCCCTCCCCAAAAAAAAAAAAGAGTATATACTAGACTCTGCACTCAGAATCATTTTCTTAGAAAAATTCCTTCAGAAAATTAAAAATAAAATTTGCCATTTATAACAACATTATTCTACAATATTTTTTGCCCATGTGTTCAAATTATTTTGTACATTTTTTTGCACTGTTTTCAAAACATTTCTCTTTCAATTAGGTTTTTGCTAATTATTTTGCACTATTTTCAGATTTTTTCACATGATCATATTGATTTGCCTAAGGTTCATATGATAGCAAGTTAGAAATAAAGCTGTAAGGGATCCAAAAAATATGAAATCAAGAGTAATAGTACTATGTGTACTGAAGAATAACCAAACTCAAGCACTGCAAGCAGAATGAACTCTGGTTGGAAAATCAAGAGACCTCCACTTTGGTCTTCTAGGCCAATCACCCCGTGTGACCTCAGACACATGTGTGGTCCCTTAGCTATTTTACAGATATGTGCGTTCCTTTATCTGTAAATTACATGGATTGGTAGCAAGATTTTTAAATTTCCTCCCACTGATAAGAATCAAAGATTTCCATTGATTATGGAACAATTTGCAGACAGAACTTAGAAACAGCAACAACAACATCAGCAACATTAAGAGCTAGCATTTAATAAACACTCACTGTGTTGCAAGAACTAGGCTATATACTTTTTTATCTATTATCTTATTTGATTCTTATAACAACCATTTGAGGTAGAAATGATTTCTGCTATTATGTAGTGAAGACACTGAGGACTAAAAGAGAGTAAAGAACTTACCCCTGGACCTATAACTCAAGTGGAGAATCTGTGTTTAAATCTTTTACCCCAAGAGCTAATGATAACCTGTGGCTCATGTCATTTTGCAAGGTGCCTTTGCATTGCACCATTACTGCTCTTGAGTGGGGAAAGGGGAGGAGAGAAGGCTGGCAAATGAAACCCTTAAGAGTCCCTTTAGTCTTAGAAAATGAATGTAACTAAAAGCTTCCTTTGCTCCCTGGAAGGTTAAGTTGTGGTGGACCAATAAATTTCCATACTAGGCTGGAAATTTATAGTTGTGAGGGCATCCTGAAATTTTCCACAAAGTTGAGAAGTGATTAGAGCAACTGAAGATAAATGACTCTTTCAGGAGAGCCTTAGAAAAGACACTTCCAGGTCAGGTTCCCTGTCTAGCCTGGATGCCAGTGATTCACTTATTGTGTGATTAAGTGCCAGGCTTTTGTTTCCAGAGCTAATGATTCTAAAGCTTTCTGTGGTATTACACTAAGACACATTAAAAAAAAAAAAAAAAAAAAAAAAAAAAAAACTAAAGGCAATTAGGAGCAATCAAAGCATTTGGAAATTAAGTTTCAATTTCTGCATTTGCTAAACTCTTCATCAAGAAAATCAGTAAATTTTTTAAAATGCCATGAATATGATACACAGAGAATTAAAAAAGCAATCAGTTTAAAAACACATGCTTCCCAGAATGCTGGGGGTGTTTAGGACTAAGCCATTTTTCACTTGTCATATTTCTCTGCATTTATTTAGATGTGTGCCTGCTAACACTCTCTTGAGCAATATTGCCCTTTCAGTTTTGACAGATGAATGAGTGTGTAACTCCTTACTGCCAGAAAGACCCTTATAAGCATCAAAGAATAAAAGCTAACACTCAACCATATATATAAGAGCTTCCAGCAAATGGTAATGGGCAGGCTTCTCTTGTTTGGGTTTATGTGTATATAAGATGTTTGGACATGTCCTTAAATCACATTCAACCAGGCTGGTCTTTAGTTCTTCAATGTACCATCACGCCCAACTTAAAGAAGTTACGAAGTGACATGGAAGTCAGGATTAGAAATGATCTTCCCATCTAAGCAATGCTTTGGCTTCTTCAATTAGCTCTTTGATTTTGGTCAGGGCCAAATCTAATACCTTTTAGACTATAAAGTGGAGCACTTCATCTTTCAGTAAAATATCCCTTGTCCTCTGATCCATTAGTCATTCATATCTTTGTCCTGAAGTCTCTCACATATGGTACTCTTTCTCATTGGTGACAACTGGGTGGGCTGTTTTATTAAGTGTGCAGAGATCTAGGTTTTGGTGAATGCCTGAATGTGTATGTGAATGTGTAGATGTAAGGGTGTGTTGGAAGGGGTGGCAAGAAATGTTAGTTATCTTAAAGAAATCAGGTATCATTTCTACTTTCAAATTCCCATAAGTGATTCAACAAGTGACTTCATTCTCTACAGTGGAATAAGTTACAGAGGTCAGGATGACTTTGCAGGAAGAGGAAAAAATCATATTGAAGGTCTGAGTTTGCATTTAATGAAAAGTAATTTTCAGACAAAGTAATGCCAGGATCTGATCTTGCTTTAGTGGCATTCTGATATATTCAATAAATCATTTTGGCCACCATTTACTTGTTATAGTCAAGATCACTAAATAATTGTTAAATTCCTTCTCTTGTTTGACAAATTAGACTTGGCTGTATAATTTTAATATACAGACCAGAAAAAAAAAATGAACTCAAAGTGTTCTAGGATTATAGTACGTCGAATCTAGAATGGACTGTAGAGATCAATTATTTTGAAACACTTGTTTTACAAATGAGAAAGGCGAGCCCAGAAAACTTGCCCATGTTGACACATTCAGTTGGCAGAAGGGTTCCTGGGGCCTCAGGTTTTCTGACCTATGGTCAAGTAGCTTTTCATGATTCACCTGAGACCTCCTTAGAAGCAAGTCATCATGTTTTTAGACTGCTGCCAATGGTGTCCACCTCCAGGTCTCAAATGGCATTGACAAAATCCAGATTTTCTCACGCTAGAACCTAGTTTTCTGTCCTTGTGCTCTGACTGAACTTTTTTATATTTCATTCTGAAAAGTAGCTCATCTTGCCACGTCTTGTCCTCCCTGCCTCCCACCAGTCCCTGTAAATTCACACAATCCCCGATATAGTTGTTAGGCCTCAGTGCTCAAAAACTCTATCTTCATACTGATACTGGATTGCCATTTTGGAAAATATGATCTTAAATAGCTATACCAAAATTGATTTCACCATTGAAGAGAAAATTGTACTTTAGTATTGATTTTTATAAAAAAGACTTCTTTCATCCATCCGCATCTTTTCTTGAAAAGATTATTGGGGCAGAATGGATAGAAGAAATCTACAGATGATGCCAGTCTTCATTATAACCAGATTTCAGTCTCTCCTCTCTCTGTGCTTTTAATGCAAATGAGTCACAAGCAGCAAATATGACAAATTTGAGTTTGAGTTCCCAGTATCTGGTAGAGGTCATCATAGAGATGAACAATCAAAACATAGAGTCCAAAAAGTATTATATTAAGCCTTGAATTATCTTCGTTTTCAGCCGCTTACTGTGTGATTGTGAATGAATCAATGTCTCTGAGCTTCAGTAACATAATCTGTAAAATGGAAGTGATTAAGCCTACTTTGCTGACTGCACTCCCGTACTGAGCCCACTGATGGCTTCCCATAACACTTAGGATGCTGAATACTAAGTATTATGGGAAGTGGCCTAAAGTGTCCTTCCTGAATTGGCGCTCCTTTCTTCTCTATCTCTCTTCAGGGCACTAATATGCCCCAAACATATCTCTTTCAGTTTTGCTACTTCAGCAAGGTTTTTCCTGCCTGGCTCCCTTGCTCCCTCTGTCCCACTTCTGTCTGAAACAATCTTCCTGTCATCTCCTCCCTATCATTTCTTGCCCAGCTGGCTTATACTTTAAGTTTTAGTTTAAATATCACCTCTTTGGTGGACTTCCATACTACCCTCCTTAAATAATTCCCCTGCCTCTCTCTACTTGGTTCCATCACTTTTAAAATCAGATTGTTTATTTCTTGTATAATGCTTATTATCATTGTAAATTGTATATGTTAAAAATATGTGTATGTATTTTCTTTTACTGTTTTTGACTTTCCCAACAAGTCTATACACTTATTAAGGGTAGGAACATTGTCTCTACTATTCATTGTTGTATTGCTGATCCCAAGGTAGATCCACACAATATTGTTTCCAACTCAAAAAGTGGTACATATTCAGCCAGGCATGGTGGTGCATGCCTGTAATCCCAGTGGCTCATGAGACTGAGGCAGGAGGATCGAAAGTTCCAAATAAGTCTCAGCAATTTAGCAAGGTCCTAAGCAACTTGGGGAAACCCTGTCTCAAAAAAAAAAAAAAAAAAAAAAAAAAAGAGTTGGAGAAGTGACTCATTGGTTAAACACCCCTGGGTTCAATCCCTGTTACCTAAAAAAAAGCAAAACAAAACAAAACAAAATATTCAAAACATCCTATGAACATAAAATGATTGAGCAATATCCTATATGAATGTAGGTGGGAAAATATTTAACAGAAGATTATAAAACAAGTCTAGGCAACATATATATGTGATTGTACATCATGACCAAGTGGAATTTATCCTAGAAATACAAGATTGTGTAACATTAGAAAATCAGCTAATGTAATAGACTATATTAGTAGAAAGGTGGATAAAAACCACATTCTCATCTCAATAGATGAAGAAAAAGCCTTTTATAACATTCATACCTATTTGTGATAAAAATTTTCAGTAAACTTCTTCAACCTGAGAAAGGGCATCTCTAAAACACTGACAGTGTTATACTTAATGGTCAAAGGCTGAACACTTCCCCTTTATCAGGAGCAAAACAAGGACGTCATCCTTTTCACTGCTATTCGAGGTTGTATTCAAGATTTTAGCCAATACAATAAGGAATAAAATATATTAGAGACATATAGATTGGAAAGAAAGAAGTAAAACTGTATTTGCAGATAGCAAGTCTTACCTATAGAAAATCCAAAGACTTGCACAAAAAAACTACTAGAACTAACAATCTAAGTTAGCAAGGTCAGAATAAGCAAAATTGACATAAAAATAAATTCTTTTTTCATTTATTTTAAACAGATACATAAAAGCATAAAATTATACATATTAATGAGGTACCATGTAATGTCGTTATACATGTATGCATTGTGTAATGCTTAAATCAGATTAAACATATCTCCTTAGATATTTATCATTTCTTTTTTGGTGAAAACTTTCAAAACCCGTTTTTCTGGTTTGTTGAAGTATCCAGTTCATTACTATGATCTATAGCCTACTGTATAATAGCACACCAGAACTTCTTAGTACTTTCCTCCACCTCCTGCCCCCTTGCCTCAGGTAACCACCATTCTGCTCTCAACCTCTACAAGATCAATTTTCTAATAGATGCTACATAGGAATAGGATCATATGGTACTTGTCTTTCTGTGTCTGGCTTATTTCACTTAACATAATGATCTCCAGTTCCATCCATGTTGCTGCAAATGACTGGGTTTAATTCTTTTTATGGCTAAATAGTATTCCGTTGAGTGTGGGTATGACCTTTTCTTTATCCATTCATCCAGTGATGAAACTTAGGTTGTTTGCATTTCTTGGCTATTCTGAATAGAGCTGCAAAGAACATGGTAGTGCAGATGTCTCTAGAGATCCTGATCTCATTTCCTTTCGATATTGAACCTAGTAGTGAGATTGCTAGATCATATGGTAGTTTTTTTTTGTTGTTTTTGTTTTAGTTATAGGTGGACACAATACCTTTATTTTATTTTTTATGTGATGCTGAGGATAGAACCCAGGGCCTCACGCGTGCTAGGCAAGCACTCTACCATTGAGCCACAACCCCAGCCCATATATGGTAGTTTTAATTTTAATTTTTTTGAGGAACCTAATACTGTTTTCCATAATGGCTGTCCTAGTTTACATTACCAACTACTGTGTGGATGAATCCCCTTTTCTCCACATTCTCACCAGAAATTTACTCTTTTTGATAATAACTGTTTTTACTCGGGTGAAGCCAGATCTATTTGTGGTAATTTTATTTTTATAAGCTAGCAACAATCAAAGATTAATTTAAGGAAACAGCCACAAAACTATTAAAAAGTTCAAAATGCTTAGGAATATATTTAACAGAAGAAGTGCAGAACTTGTACACTGAGAACTGAGATATTGCTGACAGAAATTAAAGAAGACTTAAATAAATAAAGACGGATTTTGGATTTATGCATCATGAAGACATAATATTGTTAAGTTGGCAATTCCCTCAAAGTTAACCTATTGACTCAGTGCAATTCTTAAAATATCCCAGCAGGCTTTTTAATAGAAATTGGCAAGCAGATCCTAAAATTTATAGAGAAACACATACAGCCTAAAATAGCCAAAACCACTTTGAAAAATAACACAAGACTTACATGGCCTAATATAAGACCTACTATAAACCTTTAGTAATCAAGACAATGTGGTATTAGCATAAGGATAGGAATAGATCAGTACAACAGAACAGAGAGCCACGATGTGTATTTATATATTTTTTTTGTGTAGGTTCTAAGATAATCCAATAGGACAAGAATTATCGTTTTAACAAATGGTGCTGGAAAAACTGCATGTCCAACATTTTAAATAAACCTAAACCCTTTCTTATATCCTATGCAATATAAAATAAAATTAAAAAAAAAAAACAGTATCTCACATTGTATTTGGTTTTCATGACTTTTTAGTCTTCATTTGTTTATGATATTTCTTCCAACATTATGTGACTTTCATAACTTGCTCAAGTTAAAGTTTTAATGGCGCCATCCTGACCAGCCTCAACCTGACAAGTAAGAGACTGCAACCTTCTAGAGATATAGAGAAGCAAAAACGATTTAAAGGTAGTGAATGCCTCCTGTCTTTTGGAAACTTTATAGCAGCCACAGTACACAGTTGGTTCTTCTGGTCAACCAGACCATACCCCAGGCCCAGAACACCAGACAGGTTGGATCTTCCCCATCTCAGACTCATGCCTTTCACATTGAGCAACCTATAAGACCTCCCTGGTGAGTTCTTTCTTGTTGGTTTGGAGTACCAGCAAAAACTAATTGAGAGAGTTTTGAAGGTCGAATCTCCTTTTCATTTATATCACCTGTCACTCTGATTTGTTGTAAGCACAGCTTTAGAGCAGGAGAAAGGAGCCGGACACACGATTTACTCACAGACGGGATCAACATAGGGAAGATTGACCTAATATTCAGACAAGTACAGTCTCAGGTTGGCAAGTAAAGAATGATGACCTAGGGTCTCAAGAATTTCTGTTTTATTTCTGGCAACAGAGTGGGAGACAGAAGATTCCCAGGTGATACTGATGTCTTCACAAGTGAATGATGAACTTGCAAGGTAGTCTGATATGGAACCTTCAGAATCCAGGAAGCAGGCAGACAACAAAGGAAAATTTGTACCTGCGGAAACAGAGCCTTTGCTCCATCTAATAAAAATTATGGGAGGGCTGGGGATATAGCTCAGTTGGTAGAGTGCTTGCCTCACAAGCACAAGGCCTGGGTTCAAATCACCAGCACCACACACACACACACACACAAAAAAAAAATTATGGGAGTTCATGGTTTTGAATTGCACTCTTGCCCTAGGCCCTAACAGTCTAGATCAAAACAAAATGGAGGCATTTATGCTAAATGCCACATAATCAAACTGAAACTTTAAGGAAGCAGATCACAAAACAGATTAGTTTTTCCTGAAAATAGGAGATACCAGGCTACCTGAAACAGCACAATAAGGAGGTGCCCCTGCTTTAACCCTTACAAAATAGTAGCTTGAAGGAGTATGTTAACCAATCAGTTATTTTTCTTATCATTTTGTTTCCATGGTTCATCCTACAAAACCCACTTGCTGTGGTTTGAATGTGTCACCTAAAATTCACGTGTAGGAAACTTAATCCCCAAGGCAACAGTGTTGAGAGGTGGAACCTTTAAGACGTGATTAGGTTATGAGGGCTCACACTCATGAATGGGTTAATGTTGTTATCTCAGGAATGGATTATTTATCACAAGAGTGACTTATTAATAAAAGCAAGTTCAATTCCCTCTCTCACTCCCTCTTGCCCTTCCACCTTCTACCATGGAATGACATAGCACAATATGACCTTTGCTAGTTAACAGCATTATGTTCTTGAACTTCTCAGTCTCTAGAACCTTAACACAAACAAATTTATGTTTATTATAAAATTCCCTGACTCAGGGATTCTGATCCATCAGCAAAAAACAGATTAAGGTGCCACTGTTCTAGTATTGCTCAGAGGGAACTCTCATTGTGTTTGTACAATGGAATTTACCCTAATTCATGAATCAAAAATAAAATGTAATTAAATCTTTAAATTGATTGTACTTTTATCTTTTGACACTCCCAAGCAAAGGTTCAGGGGCAAAATACCTCTCTTCAGAAAGGGAGATAAAGTAAACTTTCTGTGAATAAAAGGGAAATAAATAAAGAGCTAGAACTGCCTTTTTAAAATATATATAATGAAGCTGGGTGAGGTGCGCACGTATAATCCTAGCTACTCAGGAGGCTGAGGCAGGAGGATTACAAGTTCAAGGCCAGCCTGAACAACTTAGCAAGACCCTGTCTCAAAATAAAAAATAAAAAGGGCTGGGAATGTAGCTCAGGGGTAGAGTATCCTTGGGTTCAATCCCCAGCATTGCAACAAATGTTACATATCAGAAAATATGTGAAAAGAGGCCATACCTGAGGGGCTATCGCCTAGGTCAGCAGTACAGCACTACGTCCTGAGTCTCACATTTAAAAGCCTGTATCTACCAACAACAGAGGTATGTGTGCATTTGTTACCATTCGATCTACTTCCTCTATTAAGTCAGGTTAACCCTTACTGTATTTCCTTTTGGCTCAGAACTTAACTGAAAAACAAAAGAAAGAAGCAAAGAGGACCTCAAATCCCCTCAAACCCTTTTCATTTATATAACCTCTGTTTTACCAGACCTCATCAGTCCATTATTTTCTCAGTCAGTGTAAAAATGAATAATATGATTGCTGTTGCATGAATTTTCTTAGGTGGTGTTCTCTCCAATTGTTGTACTCAGCTGTTTTGTCATTGGGATCAAAAGACGTGACAAGAACAATGCAGAGAAGGAAAAGTTTAATTTGGCTCATGGTTTCAGAGGTTCAGTCCATGGTGGGCTGACTCTTTTGCTTTGGGACCAAGGTGATGCAGAACATCATGATGGAAGGGTATAGAGGAGGGAAGCAGCTGAGGATATGCCAGCTAGGAAGCAGAGAGTGAGCTCCACTCACCAAGAACAGAATATAAACCCTAAAGGCACACCCCCATGACCTATCTCTTCCAGACTCACCCTACCTACCTACAGTTACCACCCAGTTAATCCCTATCTATGGATTAATCCACCACTTAGAACATGACCTTGTAAACTAATAATTTCACCTCTGAATATTCTTGCATTGTCTTACACATGAGTTTTGGAGGGTACCTCATAACTAAATCATAATACCAGTAGATCCCACATTTGTCTTGCTTTTGGGCTTCTGATGGTTGCTCTAGTTCTTCCTATAATACCCTTTCATAGTCATCTCCTAAAGCCTATGCATTCCTCTGGTGACCAGATATGCTTTATTCTCAGCCCCTGTGCTACTAATCTTTCACTTTGAGTCAGGAGTGGTTAGGTTATGCTGTAGTAACAAATAACTTCCAAAATCGCAATGGCTTATAACACAAAGTTTTATTGCTCACTATTTTATGTTCATTACGTCTTTATAGCTTCACTCATATTCATTCCTTTCATCCTGGAACAGAGGCTGATCCAGCTTCTATCTGGATCATTACCAGTCTTATGGTTGAGAAAAAGAAGGAATAGTAAACCACAAACTGGGTCTAAAAGTGACTGTCTGGAAATGATGCATGCCACTTCTGCTTATGCTTCATTAGCTAGAGGAAATCTCATGGACTAGCCTGACATCAGTGGTATAGGGAAGTATCATCTTTCCTCCCCTGCTAGCATTCAGAAACAATAATTCAGTTTATCACATATGCTGTGGCAATCAGGACATATGTAGCTATTTATCCCAATACATGGCCCATAATACATATCTGCTTCTCTCTCAGGATATATATGCATTGGGACAAGAAGCTTTGGGGTCATTGACTAGAACTGAGTTGCTGACTTTCTAAAATTCTTTCTTCTCATTCCTCACAGGACCAATCCATTGTGGGTTCTTGGCCTGTCATAGGATCAGGCTTAGGTCAGGTTTGACAAAGGAAGAACAGGTATGAGATGCCTCCTTTTCTCCTATTAGCAGCTGGGCCAGAGACTTCTTTGGGGTTTCTTTTTGGCCATAAACTTCTTCCTGAAACACTATTTTGATTGATTGATTTTTTATCCTTGTTAGCCATTTCATAGTACACTGCCAGAAAATTCAATTGATCTTGTATTTCTTCTTGAAGTGACTTTTATTTTTCTTTTAAGCACTTTTTTAAAAAAATCCTAGTTAATTTGGGTTTTGGCTTGCTTGGCACTATTGTCACAGGTTTCTGTAATTATTTTCTATTTATCTCTGTGGAACCCAAGTTTCCCTGGCTGTGAAGATGGATGAAGTCACATTTACAGTAATAACTCAAGTTTCCCTGGTGCATCTTGCCTAGTAGTTCATGTAAGACCTCCTAGCTTATTTCTTTGTGGATGAGAGCTGGGTTAAGGGGTCCTCTTACTTTCTTCTGTCTGGGCTCCCATCCCATGGATGTTCAAACTGACTCTTGAGTTCTTTAGATTGCAAGTCATAGAAACTAACTTGAGCTGACTTAATCAAAATGAAGAGTTTATCATAAGGCCACCTCTCAGAATAGGTGGAATACAGCTGGCTATTAAGCAAGTTCTATTAGATTAGAAAAAGGAAACCAAGAATGCTCCTGATCTTTTTTTACCTGTTTCAGTGTCTGCTTTATGAGCTTGCCTCTGTTGACTGGTCTTTCTACCCTTAAGTTCAAAATGAGGGGAGTCCTTAGTTATCCCTAAATCTCAAAACCAGTTTTTGTCTAGGAGGGTCTCATTGTCCAAGTTTAGATTTTAAGTCAATGTTAAAGATTAGGGTCACCTAGAAAACAACAAAAGTAGGTGCTGGTGCCTTATTCAGTGGATTGGGCAGAGTCAGGTGATAATGGAAGAATTTTCTTGAATTTGGCAGGCATTCTAGTTATCTACTATATTAGTTTGCTAGGGTGGCCAAAACAAAGTTCCAAGATGGAGTGGCTTTAAACAATGGAAATTTATTGCTCACAGTTTGGAGACATCCAAGATCAAGGTGCTGACAGATTTGGTGTCTTGTGAGGTCTCGCTCCTTGGCTCGCAGATGTGTCCTCGTGGTCTTTCTTCAGTGCACACTCATCCCTGGTGTCTCTGTGTTCATCTTCATATTTTTACAAGAACAAGTCAGATTGGATTAGAGCCTACTCTAATGGCCTAATTTTAACTCAGGTACCACTTTAGAGATTCTATCTTTAAATACCCTATCTCTGTATTTAGAGATATTGAGAGTTAGAGTTTCAACAAATGAATTTCGAAGGGGTACATTTCAGCCCATAACATCTGATGCTACTTAACAAATCACCTTAAAATACAGTGATGCAAATAAAAAAAAAATTACTATGCTCAAGGATGATAAAGGTCAGATGTTGAGAAAGAGTTCTATGGGCCTGTTTGCTACTTGATATCTGGGGTCTTGGCTGGAATAACACAAATGATTGCATTCTGGTAAATCTCTGGACTGGAGGATTCTCTTTTGAAATGGCTTCTTCACTCAGTGTTCTGTGCTTGGGATGAAATGGCTCTAGCATATACACAGACGATATGGCCAACCTAATAGCTATAAGGAAACTTCCATGTGACTTGGGATTCCCCACAGCATGTCAGCCATAGCAATTCTAGGTACCAACTTCTTTATCATTCTGGAAAAGTAAAATCATGCAGTGGTAATAAACAGTCCTAAAATCTTGACTTCAAACAACAAAGATTTGTTCCCAGTTCTTATTCCACTCAGAAAAGAATTTTGTTAGTTGGAGTTCATCAAGGGCCCAAACTGTTAGAGGAACCACAGTCCCAAAATTACTAGTTGTTGGTCTAGGGAGAAAAAGAGGCCTGGAGAGTACTGCATGGTCCTATAAACATCCACAAGTGTGCTTTAACAGCATCACACATTTTGGTACACAGTTTTCATTCAAAATATTTTCTAACTTCTTTTGTGATTTATTCTTTGACCCACAAATTATTTAGAGGAGTGTTGCTTTAATTCCAAATGATTTTTCACTATCATTTTGTTACTGATGTCCACTTTACTATTTCTGAGTTTATAAACTATATAACAGTTTGATTGAAACAGAGGTTATTTTAATCCTTAAAAAAAATTCAAGCCTGTGCCATGGCACAGGAAGTGTTACCTCTTGATGAATATTCCAAGTGCATTTGAAAAGATTACAAATTCTATGTAATTGGATGAATCATGGCAGAAATGCTTGGTGAAGGAAGCTGCTCTGTGCCGCAGCCAGGAAGGTAAGGTCATGCCCCCAATGACTGAACTTCCTTCCATCAGGCCCCACCCCCTAAAGGTTACACCACCTCCCAAGAGCACAAACTGGTGACCATACCTTCAACACAAGGCCCTTAGGGAACATGTCAGATCTATACTATAGCACTGAAGAAAAATCTGAGGTGATTCTTATCTTTATCTTCTCTCAAAGTGCTCTTTAGAGTTTCTCTTTATCACTTGCTCTTAGATATTTGATTTTGATGCAGCTCAGTATGATTTTCTTTATGTTCATTTCCTGTTCATTGATTTTATATTTATGGTTTTAAGTTTACACGAACTGTGAAAATTTGAGCCACAATTTCTTTAAATATTTTTTTCCTTTCTCCCTCTTCTTTTTACAATCCAACTATACATACGTGGGTCTTTGGGATATTTCCCAGAGCTTACTGATGTGCTATTCATTTTTTCAGATTTCTCCCCCTCTCTGTGCTTTAAAAATCAAAACAAACAATCAAACAAACGAAAAACAATTTGCTATGCTTTCAACTTCACTGATCTTTTTTTCTATAATATATAATCTACTGCTAATGCCATCTGGCAATTTTTTGTTTCTGTTCCTGGAGGCTGAATCCAAGAATGCTTTACCACTGAACCACATACTCAGCCCTTTTTAGTTTTTATTTTGAGGTAGGGTCTCACTAAGTTGCTGAGGCTGACCTTGAACTTGGGTTCCTCCTGTCTCAGCCTCCTGAGTCACCAGAGTTACAATTGTGTACCACCACACCTGGCTCCAAAGTATTTTTCATTGAAAAGTTTATATTTTATTTTTATCTCTAGCTGTTCTATTTAGGTCCCTTTTATATTTTTCATTTCTTCCTTAGCCAAGTTATGTCTGGGTCCCTTTTATGTTTTAATGTATATTTCATGCATATGATGGTTGTTTTAATGTCCTAATCTGTTAATTGTATTTTCTCTCATTTATGGTTCTATTTCTGGTAAATGACTTTTTTGGGGGTAAGGGCACATACTGGGGATTGAACTCAGGAGTGCTTAACCACTGAGCAATATCCCCAGCCCTTTAGAAATATTTTATTGAGAAATAGGTTCTCCCTAAGTTGCTTAGGGCCTTGCTAAGTTGTTGAGGCTAGCTTTGAGATCCTCCTGCCTCAGACTCCTGAGCTGCTGGGATTACAAGTGTGCTCCACCATGCCCAGCTCAAATAACTTTTCTCCTGGTTATATAAGTCCTATATTGGGTTTCTCTGTATATGCAGTACTTTTTTAGTGGATGCTAAATGTTGTAAATTTTTCATGTTGTTTAGGGCTAAATGTTGTATTTCTTTGAAAAAATGTTGAATATTTTCTGCCTGGATGGCAAATTAGTGGAAGGTTAGTTTGATCTTTTTGAGATTGTTTTGAATCCTTTGCTGACTGGTCTTGAAGAGGTTCTTTTTTTCTAAAGCTAATTTAGCCCATTAACTGTTCCTTTCTCCAGAATTGTTCTTTTCCTTCTTCATGTGTTCATATCATATACATTTACAGATTGGTATTTTTTCAAAACACAAGAAAACTCACGTGGAAATATCTAGAGTTCTTTCTCTATGTAGTTGTGTTCTCTGAAGTACTCTAACATATTCTAGTTGTTTGAAATCTAATCTCTTTCTCTTTGCTTGAAAATTATCAAATTATTCCTATGTCCAAGTATTGAATTTGTTCCAAGAAAGAAAAAGCCTTTGCAGTGGTAGAGCCCACCTCTTTTTTTACCTCTTCTCTCAGGAATCAAAGTCGGTTGATTCCTTTTGCTTCAATATAGTATTTCAATATAGTATTTTCTGTATTATGCCCATTTTTCTAGTTACTCATGGTGGGAAGTTAATTCTGACTCTCTCATACTGGGGGCACAAAAAAGGCAAATCAAAACACTTGAACTATCCCAGTGACATGGTAGGCTGAGGCAGGAGGATCCCAAGTTCAAGAACAGCCTCAGCAATTTGGTAAGACCCTAAGTAAATTATCAAGACCCTGTCTCAAAATAAAAATAAAAAGGGCTGAGGATGTGGCTCAGTGGTTAAGTGTCCATGGGTTCAGTTCCCAGGACAAAAAAAAAAAAAAAAACCCTTAAACTAAGAGGTTTAGCTATTACAGTTATATACTAGAACTTCCTGGAATTCAAAGATTATAAGAACAATAACTTCTGTACACGTACTTTTAAAATATAAGCTCACAATTGGCTTTCTGCACCATTGAGAATATTTAAGAATTTTCTTTTAATGAGAAATATTCCTAACTGAAGGGGTAAGTATTTTATCTGTAGGATCTCTTATTCTCCTTTTTCTTCTCCTGCATTTAAAAATCTGCTCTCTTACAATCTGGGGACCATGTATTCTCAGCTTTCTCTTCCTGTATTCTGATACTCTCAGCTTTGCTGGTACTCAGAATTCTATCGTTTCATTTCATCATAATTTCTTCCTTGTTCTTTAGAATTAGGTTCAAGTGCCAGTTTCCCTCCTCATTCCTTCCCCCTTCCACATTGAAAGAAAGTGATTGTCAGGGCAGACTTTACCAGTGCTCTGTTTGGAGAAAAATGAGACTTTGAGCACATATTTGTCTGTGCATGGTAAGTTTTTCATCCTTATTATATCTTGTCTGCAGGCCAATCTTATAATCTGCATGAGGGAAGCATTTGTGAGGCAGTTTGTGAAATACATTCTCTTATAATATCCACCCTGTCTATTTCTCTCTTTGTTTAATTTCATCCAAATAGCTTTTGAATCCATTTTACTGATGGGGTAGACACATGCCATCAGTTTTAGTACAGAACTTTAGCTCTTTCTCAATAACAATGTGTCATAATTGAAGACATAGTTGAATCATGATTATCTGTTATTTTCCCCAGAGCCTTTGCCCTCTGTGATTTTATATAGCAGGAGAAGAGCAGCAGCACACAGGAGGCATTGCTACCAACCAACACCCCCTGGGTTAGGAGAAAAGAGTCTCAGACTTGAGGAAAGACAGTTTGGTAAGGTAAAAAGAGAAAAGCAAGAGTAGAAGCAGCTTTATCTATTGTTTTGGGAATCCAATAAATAAAAATAGTTCCTATGTTTCTATTATGGTTAGAATTTTGTGTGTCTTCACTATAATGCATTTTCCATGACCACAGTTCTGCATCGTGCACATAATGACTCCTCCTGGGAGTGTCCATGATGGAAAAGGATTATGCACACATAAATGAAAAAAAAAACTGATAGTATATGCCCTGAATATCAAATATGAAAGGACCAAAGACTGACAAGTGATTGGCACATTGATATACAAAAAGCATTCAGAGCAGAAAACAAAAGTAGTTTCCAAAATGGGATTTTTTTTTTTCTTTCTTCTTTTTGCAGTACTGGAGATTGAACCCAGAGGAACTCTACCACTAAGCTATATACCCAGAACTTTTTATTTTTGAT
Source organism: Sciurus carolinensis (assembly GCF_902686445.1). Taxonomy (NCBI): domain Eukaryota; kingdom Metazoa; phylum Chordata; class Mammalia; order Rodentia; family Sciuridae; genus Sciurus; species Sciurus carolinensis. The sequence continues at coordinate 78,724,046 of NC_062226.1, forward strand.
TTTGAGACAGGGCTTTGTAAGTTGCTGAGGCTGGACTTGAGCTTGCACTCTTCCTGCCTCAACCTCCTGAGCAGCTGGAATCACAGTTGTGCTACATGGAGCCTGGCTGGGAACTTTTTTTAAGTACCCAAGCCCAGCAGTATTTACACTTCTCATCGTACATAACTGATGTTAATATTTAAGCATCCTAGGTGCTATTTTGGATATCTTTAAATCCTCAAAAATCCTTTAGTTTATGTTCAGAATTTCGCTTAAACACACAGGTTCAGTGTATTCAAAGGCTATTTTTTGAGCAAGACTGTGGAATTGATAGGTTTCACATTCCTATATCATTAAAAGCAAGTTCACAATTGTTTTTAAACACTGATTGTGAGGTGGGCTCCACTTTTTTCTAGATAAAACATCAATTTTTCCCAGGGCTTAATAAACTGAAGTTCATTTTCACTTTCTCAAAAAGCACGACCATTATTCCCATGCTATTATAAGATGCTTGATGAAACTGACATTTTGAAAATCTGTGACCACATCAGAGTGGTTTAGTAGCATTTCCCAGAAGTATTAAACATTTTTATCACACATGCAATGAGAGAGAGAGAGAGAGAGAGAGAGAGAGAGAGAGAGAGAGAGAGAGAAAACAGTGGCTTATTAGAGTCTAAATTAGCTTTATAGTTGAAATAATAGTGAATAATATGAATATTATCCTAGTGTTAAAAATATTGACTTATTATCTTGGGAAAATTCTTAGATAAGTAACAGATTAAAAGAACAGAATTCTTCAATATTATCATATCTATGTAAACCAAATTCACAACTATGGATAATATTAGATGGGATTTTCTTTAAACATTATGAATGAATGAATACAAGTATTCCCCTGCAGCCTCCTGAAACTACAGTAAAGTGACAATTTTAAACAATTGTTTAAAAAGAAACAGAAAAAAACAATGAAAGAAAATGTGACCAAAGGCAGCAAAAGATGAGAGATGTCACTTAAATTTCAGATCCTGGGAAGCAGGATACAAGTAATAACTGAGTTGGAAAACCAGAGAAACCTGAAGAAATAGGGGTTAATAAGAAGGAAGTCAATTAATTCCCTGGTACGCCACAAAAACTCAGGAATTGATAAATTTGATCACTTTTGTGATAGAGGTGTAGAATTCTTTGAAAATCTATTTTTTTTAAATTTATTTTTAAAAATTTGTTCCAATTAGTTATGCATGACAGGAGAATGTATTTTGACTCATTGTACACAAATGGAGCACAACTTTTCATTTCTCTGGTTATACATGATACAGAGTAACAACATTCATGTAATTTTACATGTACATAGGGTAATAATGTCCATCTCATTCCACCATCTTTCCCATCCCCATATCCCTTCCCTCCACTCACTCCCCTCTGCCCAATCTTAAGTTCCTTCCCTGCCCCTGCCACCCAATTCCATAATTAGCAACCTCATATCAAGAAAATATTCAACCTTTGTTTTGGGGATTGGCTTATTTCACTTAGCATGATATTCTTCAATTCCATCCATTTACCTGCAAATGCCATAATTTCATTCTTCTTTAAGGCTGAGTAATATTCCTTTGTGTATATATACCATAGTTTCTTTATTCATTCATCTATTGAAGGTATTAAAACAGTTTTAGACTCTCTAATCTTGCTGTCCTCACACCATCAGGAGACAATCCTGGCAACAGACTGAAGATTTATTGTCCAGAAAGTGAAGTCAGAGGAAGTCAGGGTATTCATAAAACAGAAAAAGAGGCTATAAAGTGACTAAAAGTTCACATCCAGTTCATTTTCCCTCACTGTCCTCTAAGAACATAGGCTACCAGATTGGACACTATTTTTAGACAGAAGACAGGATTCTTCTCTTTTCTGACGTAAACAGAAATACCTACAGATTCTGGCAATGGGGAATTCCCTCAAAGAACACCCAGTCTTCTAGGAAAGGTCACACATCTCATCCACAGAATTTCCAATCAGTGTGGAGACCCTCACTCACCAACAAGTTTGTAAAGCTGAGAACTTCTGGTCATTTGACAACAACCCCTAACATTAATCATAGTTCAGTAGATTAGACAAAGGGGAGTGAAGGGAAGGAAGGGGAGATAGGGATAGGAAAGACAGTGGAATGAATCTAACATAACTTTCCTAGGAACATATATGAATATATCACAGTGAATCTCACCATAATGTACATCCACAAGACTGGATCCTAATTAGAATAAGATATATTCCATACTTGTCTAAACATTTCAAAATAGATTCTACTGTCATATATAACTAAAAAGAACAACAACAAAAAAATAGATACCAGAACAAATGGAAATAAAAAGAAACCCTAAGGAAAAACAGTGAATACCAAGACCAGAAGGAAACTTCTGGAAACCTTTAATGTCTCAGACATGGCAAAAGTTATTACATCCAAGAGAAGGTTGAAGATGGGGATATCTTCTAGAATTTAGAACAGAAAGGACAAAGAGATGGAAAGTAGAAAAGGTAAGAAAATTAGAGAATCAGGATATTCAACATCTAACAAACATTCTAGAGAGAACAAAGTAAAGAGGAGACATTATTAAATAATCATACAGCAGCAATTTCTACAAATGAAGGATGAAATTTCAGAGTGGAAAGACCATGGATTGCCCAACATAATGGTGAATGACATCATCCACACCAGAACACCTCACTGCAAAGTGTTAGATTATTAGAAAGAGAGCTTCAATTCTGAGAGAGAGAGAGAGAGAGAGAGAGAGAGAGAGAGAGAGAGAGAGAGAGAATAGATTCCATACATGGAAATGGGGATGAGAAGATAATTAGAAAATAATACACCATAATTTCACACTTTTAAGGGAAAGCAACTTTTCAACCTAGAATTTTATACTCATTTCAAATATCAATTGAAAAGAGAATAAAGAGTCTAGATTACAGTTGAAGGACAGAGGGCTCCAAGAAGGGCAATCCTAAAAACAACAAAACTAAATAGTAAAGAAAAAGAAATAAATAGTATTCCCTGATGTGATTAATTAAATTCAAATTATGCTTATCTCAGATAATTTGAGAATAAATCAGTGATAGTAACATAAAATCAAGGCAAATATAAACAATATGTAATTTTTAAAAGGCTGTATAGAAAGAAAATACAGAGTTAATTGTATGTGAATATTTGCTCAGTCATAATAATATACATACTGATATAACTCCATTGGGATAATTAAGAAATATGTATTTGAGAGGCAAGGAGCAGGAAGGAAACAAAATTGTAAACTTTCCTTTTCCAAAGAGAAAGTCAATGGATAATATACAACACTTTTTTACAATAGAAAGAATAAGCTAAATTCATAGTGATTTCTCCAAAGGAACAAAGATTGGGAGGTAAAGCTGTGTGTATGTGGGCACATTATTGTTATTATAAGCAGCATAGATGTATCATCTTATTAAAGAGTAAAACATAAAAATAATAAAAATAAAATTCTGAATAAATTCAATGGCTGTCTGGATCATGTAAGAAATAAATGATGTTTCTTTTTTTCTTTTAAATTTTCTTTAGTTTGCAAATTTTCTAAATTTATACCAACTTTTTTTTTTCAAAACTGAGATTGAACCCAGGACTTTGCACACACTAGCAGGTGCTTTATCACTGAACTAGATCCCCAGTCTTTATTTTACTTGGGGGAAAGCTGCTAAGTTGCCCAGGCTAACCTCAAACTTGTGATCCTCCAATCTCAACCTGCTGAGTAGCTGAGATTATGTGTGCCACAGTGTCCAGTTACGTCAATACATTTTTTTCATATTTTCACTGGTGCATTGTAGTTGTACATAAGAGTGGGATTCCTTTTTACATATTCATATATGCACACGTTATAACAATATAATTTGGCCAATATCATTCACACCAATACATTTTTTAAAAAATTTTTTTAAGTTGTTGATGAACCTTTATTTTATTTATTTGTATGTGGTGCTGAGAATCAAACCCAGTGCCTCACACATGCTAGGCAAGAGCTCAACCACTGAGCCACAACCCCATACCACCAATACATTTCTTAAGAGAAAAAATAACAGGCTTCAACTTTTCAAACAAGTGTATTTTACTTACCTGGAAAGGAGCATATTTTTAAACTATTCACTGAAATAAGTAATTTATAGTATTAATAGTGGGCCATATCCACATACAACTAAATAAAAAAGCATAATGTGTGGACAGTGACAACTCCTTTTTTTAAACCATCATTACAAAATAAATAAGGAAATAAACTATGCAGAGTCAATCAAGCACACAGCTTCTACACACAAGCCTGGACTTGTACGAGAATATCCAAAAACCCTTTCAATTTTTGATATGCCATGAAGCAAATTTAAAGGGAAAATAAACAAAGCCTTACTGGCTTTGAAATCATTCATATTCACTGCCACTATCCTTTAGCAATGCATGAATTCATACTTTTACTTAGTCATATTCTGCTCATTTGTGTAACCTGGCTGTGGGTTTTTTCCCAACACAAGTCTTGCTAAGTGTTGAACTGATATGAAATGAAAGAGCTCAGGAAGGGAAGGTGGCAGAATTGTTCCAGTTTCCTGAGGCTGCTAATTTTTAAATCTGTAATATAAATCTGATAATATCCTCCTTAAAGGAATAATTGAAAGAATGTATTTAAATCACCTAATACAGCACCTGACTTAGAGTAAAGCTTATGGTGACATTTTTCCTTCCATCATGAAGCTTTCAGAGTTTTTAAACCAGTGAGTACAATTTTTTTGCATGTAATAGGAGATGAGATATTTGTGATATAAAATTTTCTTATTTTGGAAGTGGATTTGTGTTATTCAATTTTCTGTCACTGTGACAAAAATCAATTTAAAAGGAGAAAAGAGTGGTGCACACCTGTGATCCCAGTGACTCAGGAGGCTGAGGCAGGAGGATTGCAAGTTCAAAGCCAGCCTCAGCAACTTAGCAAGGCCTTAGGTAACTTATTGAGGACCTAGATAATTCAGCAAGACCCTGTCCCAAAGTAAAAAATGAAAAAGGGCTGGGGATGTGGCTCAGTGGTTAAGTGCCCTGGGTTCAATCCCTGGTACCAAAAAAAAAAAAAAAAAAAAAAAAAGGAAGAGAGATTTATTCTTCATCATGGTTTCAGAGGTTTCTGTCCACAGGAACTCAGATTCATTGCTTCTTGACCTATAGTGAGGCAGAACATCATGGCAGGGAGCACATGGTAGAGCAAAGCTGCTCACCTAATGGCCAGGAAACAAGGAGAGAGAGAGGAAGGGGCCAGGATCCTAATATCCCCTTCAAGAGCATGTTCCTAATGATATTCTTCCTCCAACTAGGCCCACCACCTAAGTCTTCCCCGACCTCCGAATATCCCTTTAAGCTATGAGTCCATCAATGGGCTAATCCATTCACAAGATCAGAGCCCTCCCTGTCCAATCACCTCCCAAAGCCTCAACTCTGAACACTGTTGCACCAGGGCCGAGCCTTCAACAAGTGAGTTTTGGGGAACATTTAAGATCCAAACCATAACAGGGTCATTAATCTGCTGTTAAATTTCTTTTTTTCAGACTAAGAAAGCTCAAATGTTTATAAAGCATCTTGTAAAGAACTTGATATTTTGGAAATATGTTTGTCTCTGGACTTTCTCCCAGTTCTCCACTATTGTAGACACTCTTTGCTCAGTTTCCCATCATGTCTTGCTATCAGAGATTGGGCAAAACACCCATCCTGACCAATGACCCTAGAGAGGAATGTGCTGGGAAAGCTTCTAAGAGCTTTCTTCCAGGATAACATAGAAACCTTCCCCTTCATCTCACTTTGGTCACTGGAGAGCAATATGTTTGGAACTGGAGCAGCCATCTTGTGGTCATGAAGGGAGACCGGAAGAAGCTCACAGAAGCTGAAGCTAGTGCCGTTGTTTACTCTTCAAATTTGAGACAGCTTTATTTGTCTGATGCAAAACCAAAGCCTATTATTGTTCTAAGAAAAGAAAAGTCATATAATTAAGAAAGATATAAACAAGTAAAAATTGCTTAGTTTCAGTTCTTAGAGAAAACCATAGTTAACATTTTGCTGTGTTTTCCTCCAGATTCTGTCTGCACTGACTTTTTTGTTGCTATTGACTTCTCTTAATGGCAGTATCTGGTTACTCCAGAGGACAAATGGGTACTTCCAGGTGGCTGTTGGAACTCTGAAGTTCAACTCTTTACATAGTTGGAGGAGCAGCAGCTTGTAAGCATATCTGAAAGCCTTAACCTGGTCAATGACATGGAATCTGTCCAGCCCACTTTGGAGAGGTAATCAGACTCATGCTTGATGGATTGTATTTCCTTCCCCACTCTGATTAAATCTATTCTCAGTACCTAGGGAGTAGTTTATTCACCAGGGGTCTCAGAGTTCCCATAGTAAAGGGCATATTTATTGATTCAGTATACTCACAGTTTGGCTGGGAAAGGGAAGCTGCTTTCTGAGACACACTGAGTCAAACTGATCAACCAAGAAGGGTGCAGTGAGGGGAGATAGTCCAGAACTGCGGGGGAAAGAACAAGGAGAGTAGAGAGGATGCCCTGGACCTAAAGACAACTCCAGAGATGTCAAAGGGACAATGGCATGGGACAAGTAAATGGCTTTTAACCACTTGGTCTAAATCTCTCAGCTGCTTCTCCATCATCTGTACTTCCAGGTTGTATACAGATGATTATGATATTTTTTTAAAGAATCCTTAATTTTATTTAGAAACACAGATCCAGCAGTGGGTGGTAACAGTCAGGGCAGGGAGGGGAGAAAAGAGGAGAGAACTGGTACTAGAGGTTTGGATGGGCCACAAAAGCCCCCTCACCTCCTCTTGACAAGTGACAAGGGTCTGCTGTGGACTAAGAAAGAGAAGAGCCTCCAGGAGCTGCTGGCCTTCATCACCTGCCTGTGTTCCCATCCGTCTTGCAGTGACATCTACCCTGTGAATAGAAGGACCCAGGGAGGCATTTGTATCCCTCAGCGACTCACCCTCCTGGGAGTGACTGTCATCTCTGGGCCCGGATCTCCAGAACAGTGGTTTATTAGTGTCTCAAGGCTGTTGTGACAAACTACTTAATGCTAGGTTGTTGAAAACAACAGAAGTTTATTATCTCATAGTCTGGAGGTTAGAAGTCTGAATTCAAGGAGTCAGCAGGGCTGTGCTCTCTCTCTGAAGATCTTGGAGGAAAAGCTTTCCTTGCTTACACTATTTGCCAGAGATTATTGGCATTCTTTAACTTTTAGATTCATCTCTCCAGTCTTTGCTTCTATCATTACATGACTATCTTCCCCCTGTGAGTCTTCATATATTCTTCACTGGGCTACTTCTTATGAAGACACAAGTCATATCTGATTAGAGGCCCACCCCATTCCAATATGACCTCATCTTAACCTTAAGGCCTTAATTACATCTGCAATGACCTTATTCCAAATAAAGGCACATTGTGAGGTCTTGATGGTTAGGACTTCAACATCTCTCTTTTTTTGAAGGCAGGGGGAACACAATGCAACCCATGACAAAAGGAAAAGAAAGAAATGCTAGTTGCAAGTTTTTGAGATCCCTGGTTTGTTATAGATTATAGTTCTGCAAAACTCATAAAATTCCTCAATGGTACATAAACTTGTGATGGGCCCTAGAACTACTGCTCAGGTGGGACTGAATTTGGATTCTGAAGGATTTTCAAGGAAGAATCTCTCTGCCATCAGCACTAACCAGTAGAGAGAGGTGGAATTAGAGAATAGTATAGCAGAGGAAGAAGTCTGATCAGCAGAATCAGGGCAGGAACATCGAAACAAGGAAAGCAGTACAGCCAGGGACTAAAATATGGACCAAGAAAGCTTCTAAGCATGGACACAGCTCCTTTCTCCTTCTCCCCACTCGCATGTAGTCATTCATTGCCCTTTTTCATCGTGTCTACTCCCCCTTTTCACTTTTCCTAGGCAGTATTTCTCCATTCCATTTGCACAAGCTCGCAGCTTGATTTTTATCACATCATGTTCAACTTACAAGTTCACTGGAGGTTCTCCAGCCCTATTTCCTGAGAGAGGCATAGGAAGCACTGAGTGCACAGAACTGCTCCTTGTGCATGACTTGAACTAACCTAGTGGCAGTGCATAATAGTTTGGTTATCTCCCCAAATCTCCTATGTTAATGTAGGATTATTTGGAGGTAAAATGATTGAATTATGAGACTTGTAACCTAATTAGTCCATTCCAGTCTGATGGACTCTGACTGGTAAGTTTAGGCAAGTGAGGTGTAACTGAAGGAGGTGGGTCACTGGGGAGATGTCCAGAAAGGGTGCATCTGCCCTGTGGTCCCTTCACCCTGCTCTGTCTCTGCTTCCTGCTGCCATGAGCTGAGAAAGCTTCCCTCCACCATACATTTCCACCATGCAGTTCTGCCTTGTGTTGGGCCCAGAGCAATGGAATCAGTCTACCAAGGACTAAATCTCTGAAACCATGAGCCAAAATAAACTTTCCCTCCTCTAAGTTGTTCTTGTGAGGTATTTTGTTCACAGTGACACAAAACTGACTAATACACAGTGAGAATGCAGATGACGAATACTCTATAGAGAAATTTAGAAGAGAAATATAACACAGTTTAGTCATACTTTTGTGTAAAGGGTGATGGAGACAAAGTCAGAGGTAACATCCAGATATTGACATCTGCAAGTTGGTAGATGACGTAGTAGCATACACTAGATTATGCCCCAGTAACAAATGACCCTGGTATGCACTGAATTGTTTTTCCTCCTACCAAATTCACATTGCAGTACTAACCCACAACTTCCTGGGAGCAGAATGGAAAGGTATAGGAAGATGGATCATGATACAGATGATAAAGTACAAAGAAATATGAGGGAAAGTGCTTTCTATATCCCATCAGGTTGTACATAAACATATAAAAAGACTACTAGAAGTTCTGCTATGAAGATTTTATGAAAAAGACTTGTTCACATAATAGCCACCCCCTTCTATGAACATCAAACAGAGTTCCAAAGAATGTGCTGTGGGAAACATTCCTATTAACAAAGTAAAGACTGTAAATTAAAGAAAGTCCATTGTAACATTTTCCATCTGTACTGGTAACCACAGACTTTTGAGGGCTGCTTGGGAACAAGAAAATAATCTGGTGTAGAGGTTTTCAAACTTTATTTCAAACCAAATGTTACATAGAATCCTACTATATAAAACAGAGAGAAGCAGAGTCATTCTGGTTTCAACTGGCCTGAGAATAACATCTTTATTGGTCGTCTATGCCATCCCTCTCTTTACCATTTATGATAATCCTAAGAATTTGAGAAACATTGACTGAAAAACCGTAAGTTAAGTAAATGCTTGATTCTTGGATGAGGAGACAATGGCAAAGAGAGTTAGACAACCCATGATGAGGCCCAGTGTGCAGTACAGGTCTTCGGCCCTACCCAGCAGGATGGACCCTCTGTGCATTAAAGTGCCTGAGTCCTTGTCCTTCCACTGCTTGTGTGTCTCCTCGTTATTGCTGTTTCTCTGTTGATTCCTAATATCACAGCATCAGTGAACATAATGAACTCCATTCTGCTTAAGAATCTCCCTGGGAATAAGAGTTACATGGAGAACCAGCCCCATTACTGGTGCACCAGATGATGGCATCCTAATAGCACCAACAAGATAATGTTCCTGTGAGTGTCAAATGCACTAACAGGAAGTGACTTGGCCACATGCCAGATTCTGCTTCAGATATGGTCTTTTCCAAAACTTCCTAAATAATGGTTGATCACAACCCCCCTTGGTTGAAAACAAAATTCTCAGCAGATTCAAGTTTTGAAGATCTGTATATGAATGGGCCTGGGCAGCATGTTTCTGTCTTCTGATTCAGGAGTTCAGAAACATTTATATAGGTATAGAAGAAACACTAAAACTTCCAATCCTGTGCTAAGGCCTCATCTACTTTATCAATGTGCCCTTGGGAATGGCATTACTATAAAAGCCCTAACTTGGACTGTATATTAGGTTTTATAAATAATGGAAAACAAGTAAATGGGACAGTAGTGCCAATAGCAGAAAGTGCACTGTTCGTGGCCTCCTGAAAGTGCCCATGCTGTAATGCAGAAATGACCTTCCTAAATGGACCCACTTAATATCAATCAGTGTTTTGTTTTTACATATTATTTATAAGGGTTTGTTCCCTTGCTTACAAAGGGGCAGGATTGTTTGATTTTTGCAAAAATGAAATTGTGTCATCACTTATTATTGTGTAGTCACTTATTATTCTGAAACAGGTTTTTTTCACTTTAAACTATCAGAAATACATTTCCAAATACGTGGAAAAAATACCTCATACTTCTAATAACTGTATATTCTCTCTCATAAATCTTCCCTGGTCTGTTAATAATTTTCCTTTTTATAGTGAGGTTGTTTTCTTGTTCTAGGCTAGCATTGGATAATTCTAGTCTTAACAATCTGTCATTATGAGGACCTTGTGGCATTAATTGCATTTTTCTGAGCAAGAGCAAGGTTGAGCTAATTTCCTCTGTTCCTTGGACATTTAGAATTTTCTTATCTCTGAATTGAATATGCAAATGCTTGTTCATATTTCTATTGCACTGTTTAAGTTTACTTATCAATGGGTAGGAATAGTTCACACATTAGTTAAAAGTCTATGTTGTCTTTTAAATTTGTTTGTATTTTCCTTCATCTTAGTCGTTTTAAAGACTAATATTGTCAAAAGTTTCAATTTTTAAAAATGATTTTGCTCCCATGTCTTTTCTGGAAATATCTTCTGAATGAGGGAACTTGAAGTTTTTTTGTAGAAGTTTCTGAAGTTTTGTGTTATGATACTTATGTCTTTGATCACTTTGACACTCATAAATAGTGTAAGGTAGGGATCAGGGTATTTTTCCCCCCCTATGTGGAAAACCAATTTTCCTTTAATCTTGATTCTCTTCCACCTCCAAGAAATTTTCCTCCACTGCATCTTAGCTGGGCTGTAGGCATATCCATCTTATGCTCATAGGAAGGGGAAAAGGGAATAACCAGAGAAAGAGATTTTCTTTCAGGTATAGTTGATGTTGTACACACTACTTCTTCTTACATTCCAATTACTAGAACTTAGCCATAAGGCAATGTATCTAGCAATCCAGGATACCAAGAAAGCTACCTTTTGCTACATAACCATGTGCCAAGAAAAAGGTGAGACTAGATTTGATTAAACAACCAGAAGTCTCCACCAATATCCATTTTTCCATCTTCCTTAATGATAGAAGCAAATTTCCTTTAGGACAGCAATAGCTTCAACTAAAATAATAAAAAAAAAGAAACTCCTCTGCTGCTAATTGTGGTCATGTGATTATATGTAGATACCCATGCATGAGATTTTTGGGACAGATGCTTCAAATAAGGACAGAACAGTTGGTACACCTCTTTCTCCTCCCACTACCTTTCTTCCTATTTCCTGGATCATGAACATTATTGTTGAAGTTCCAGTAAGCATCTTTGGAACATAAGGAATATTGAGAATGAAACTTAATTCTCAGAAACTATAACATATAAAGTGATACCATTTTAAGAGAAAGCAAAACTTCATGAGCTTGAGTGGGTAAAAAGTACAACATATAAATAAGAATATTGATTATTGGACCATGCTAACGTTAGGAACTTCTGTTTGTCCAAAGACGTGTTAGAGTAAAAAAAGTAACTAATACCCAAAATATATAAGGAACTCAATACAGTAGTTAGAAAACATTAAAGTTGATTAGAAATGGGCTAGAGCTGAATATATATTTCTCAAAAGAGGATAAACAAATGGCCAACAGATTTACAAAAAAATGTTCAATATCACTAACCATCAGGGAAATGCAAATTAAACCAAAATGAGACGTCACCTCACATGTGTTAGAAAGGCTATTATCAAAAAGACAAAAGGTAAATATTGGTTAGGATGTGGAGAAAAGGGAACCCTAGTGCTCCTGGTAAAAGTGTAATTAGTATAACTCCTTTGGAGAACAGTATGGAGCTCTCTCATGAAACTAAAAATAAAACATATGAACCATCAACCCCAGTTTGGAGTATGTATCCAAAGGAATTGAAATCAGTATTCTGAAGAGATATCTGTACTCCTGTGTACATTGTAGTATTATTCACAATTACCATAATATAAAAACAACCTAAGTGTCCATCAACATATGAGTAGAAAATGTGGTCTGTGATACATAATGAAATACTATACAGCCACAAAAAGAAGGTAATGCCATCATTTGTGACAATATAAATGGGACTGGAGGACACAGAAAGACAAATTCTCTATGATCTCACTTATATGTGGAATTTTAAAAAGTCGATTTCCTAGAAACAGAGTAGTAGATTGGTGTTTAGCAGAAACTGGGGTGGAAAGGAGGAGATATTATTCAAGAAGTATAAAGTTTCACTTAGACAACAGGAGTAAGTTTTAGTGGTCTATTGCATATCACAGTGACCATAGTTAATAAGGATGTGTTGAACACTTCAAATTTGCTGGAAGAAAGCAACAATAGATGTTGGAGAGGATGTGGGGAAAAAGGTACACTCATACATTGCTGGTTGGGCTGCAAATTAGTGCAGCCACTCTGGAAAGCAGTGTGGAGATTCCTTAGAAAACTTGGAATGGAAACACCATTTGACCCAGCTATCCCACTCCTCAGCCTATACCCAAAGGACTTAAAATCAGCATACTACAGAGATGCAGCCACATCAATGTTCATAGCTGCTCAATTCACAATAGCCAGACTGTGGAACCAACCTAGATGCCCTTCAATTGATGAATGGATAAAGAAACTGTGGTATATATACACAGTGGAATATTACTCAGCTATAAAGAATAATAAAATTATGGCATTTGCAGGCAAATGGATGAAATTGGAGAATATCATGCTAAGTGAGATAAGCCAATCTCAAAAATCCAAAAGACAAATGATCTCACTGATAAGTGGATGATGACACATAATGGGGGGTGGGAGGGGGGCAAGAATGGAGGAAGGAGGGACTGTATAGAGGGAAAAGAGAGGTGGGAGGGGTGGGGGGAAGGAAAAAAATAACAATGAATCAAACATCATTATCCTATGTAAATGTGTGATTATGCAAATGGTATGCTGTTACTCCATGTACAAACAGAAACAACATGTATCCCATTTGTTTACAATAAAAATAAATTTTAAAAAAATTTGCTGGAAGAGTAGATTTTAAATGTTCTCATTTACACACACACACACACACATACACACACACACACAGTAGGTAGGTGATGAATATGTTAATTAGCTTGATTCAATCATACCACAATATATCCACATATCAAAACACCACACTATATTCCATGGACTATTTTAAATCCTGTTCAAAAGGCAGTGTATTTTAATATGGATGTGTTGCTCTTCCTGTGTGAATAGGAATGCTGCGGCACCTTTTTAGCTTTCACAACTTGGCCCAGGAAAGCAGAGAAATTTGATGAAGATGATATAGAAATAATTTGGCATGGGGAAGAGTTTGTCTTTGTACAAGAAATTAGAAAAGTCCTGAGTAGCCTGTTGGTCTATATTACAAGAGTGCTGCTAAGTCGATTTGCAGTTTGGACAAGGGACTTGGGACAAAGACCTGGAAAGAGACCTGGTCTAAGGTGCCTTTTGAAAACAGTCCTTCCTTCTCATGGCAGATGTACTTCTTACACTATGGGAGACGCCTGAGCAACCTCCAACCTCTTTCCCTTTTGCGTGTAGGGCCGGAAAACAGAAGTGACAACAAGTAGATTATAAAAAAATACACATGCAGAATGTGGGGACAGCCTGAAGTCAGAGTAAGAATAAAGGGCAAGGAAGGAAGAGATTCGGACAGAAAGAGAATTAAAACAACTGCAATTCTAGTCCATATTAGGGTTTGGCCAAGCTTCCTAAAGCCATATTGACACTCTTAAAGCCTCTCACAGGCAATACTGAAGTAAAGCAGTGTGTTAGAATCACTCATTTCCCCTCAGAAGGTTTTTTTTTTTTTTGCAGTACTGGGCCTCAGAAGGTTTTTATCTGTTGCCCCTTGTTCTCCAGTTTCAGATCGACAAAAGGCTACTGGGAGTAGCTCATAAAGACTATGGGCTTTGCTTCTTTGTGTTGTTTTGTTTATACACAGGCAAAAAAATGACTGCTGAGTACAGATTCAAATACCTCTGCATGGTTGAGTGCTTTTTTGTGTTCATGGCTGCCTGGGGCCTGTTTGTTTTGGGAGGCCTGATTGGTATTCATTTCCACTAGAAAGTAGCAGAAGGAAGCCAAATCATCTCTTTCCCACAGAAGGGGAGCAATAAATATTTTAAAAAAATATTTGGAAAGGAAGATCAGTGATAAGCAGGAACATGTCAAGAAATATTGCTGATTCTGTCTTAGGAACTTGGAAATGCTTAGTGCTCAAGAAATCAGAAAACTGCTTTTGTTGTAAGGAAATGGCAATCTGAAAGCAATCTGTTTCTAAATCTCAGTGGTGGTGCTGTGAGCCTATCAAGGGTCTGAGGTCTAAGTACAAAGGAAAGGGAAATGAAAAATAGGGAATGAGAAGAACCCAATTTAGAAAAGAGATAACTTGTTCTACAGCAAAAATGCTAGACAGAGATCTCAAACAAGGCAGGGTACATCTTCATGCAGGGTTATTTGAATTACCAACAGGTTTCCAAGTAGAAGATCAGTTAGGAATGGTGTCACATGGGACATTCAAGCTGAAGGACTATGGTATATTCAATTTGTAGGGGATTGGCCTATTACTTCCTTCTGACTTTAATTTTGTACAGCTATTCTACTAAGCTATTACAGTGTGATTTCTTTTCTGAGTATTTCTTTAACACTCTCACTCTTCCATGATGATTAAAATAAATTGACCTTGAAAAGATAAAATTCTCAACCACTAGGAGCTTGAATCCCAAACAAAAAGAACCCTTTTAAACTTCCAACCAATATAAGATTGATACACAATGCCTAGCAGTTCATGTGATTTCTGTGAACAGTGGCACCTGGGCTCTTCCCACACCCCAAAACAGTCTGGGATTCCAGTACTTTCTCTCTGAGACCTACTCTCATGAAGGATGATATACCTCTTCTTATGCTGGGTGTCAGTTGATTCAATTAAATTGACAGGACAATCTCACTTTGGATAATCTAATCTCTGGAAATAAAAAATTAAGATTTAAGTCCAAAAGTGTTTAGTAAAACAATGTTTATAGTAGGGACAGATGGGAAACAACCTATGGCCATCATTAGGAATGATCAAATGAATGTTGGCACTTCTCTTCTATAGAATATTATATAGCTATTTAAAAATGAATTAGAGTGCTGGGTATTGTGGCAAACACCTGTAATCCCAGCAACTTGGGAAACTGAGACAGGAGGATCTCAGGTTCAAGGTCATTCTCAGCAACTTAGCAAGACTCTGTCTCAAAATAAAAGAACAAGAATGGTTGGAGATGTTGCTCAGTGGTAGACCACCCCTGGGTTCAATTCCCAGTACAAAAAAAAAAAAAAAAAATTTAAAAACCCAAAAGTTTTAAAAATTGAATCAGATCCCTGCCTATTGATGGCAGTGCTATGTACTTTATTTTGTAAAATGAGAATCATCATTTTCCCAATTTTGTTTGAGAGGTAAAGAAACTATATAACAAAAACGCCTAAATAATTTGCTTAAGATACCAGAACTAGTAAGCAAGGTACCAAGATTTATTCTTAGTTTAACTTCAGAATCTTTTTACGTCTACGCTAGTTTACAAAGGTGAAGAGAAATACAAAGTAAAACATTTTAATAAATAGAAACTCCTCAAACCATATAATGTGTTTATATAAATTTGTATGATTATGAAGAAAGGTGCAGAAAGGAGCAACCAGATTATTAACATGGATTACCTTGAGGGGTAGGTGTAGGTGGGGAGGAATGGAGTGGGAGAGTTTGTCATCTCTTTATTTAAACATCTTGCCTTGCTTTCCAGGTTATAGACAGTCCATGTTTTATAGTTGTATGGTTAGTATACTTGATAAGGTTCTTTGTGTATCCATAATACTTTTCAAAATTCATGTATCCATCTATTCATCCATCCATTCCCAACCCAGAAGATCCCGAAGTTTTTAATTTTCTTGACTTACAAAGTGTGGGATACATGAAAGAAACAAACTATGCTTTGGTTGGGCACATAGCTGGTATGTGTCTGAGCATAGGCTCACTCCATCAACCACCACCTATCAATGGAACACTCATTGGCTATGTTAAATTTGCTATTTCTCAAAACTTTCAAAAAAAGCTTCACAATTAAGTGATGACTAGAATAGCGATATAAGATAAAAGGACTTTTTTAAATTGTTTTTTATTTTCATTTCTTAACAATGGGAAATATAGTATGTTTCTGGCTGACAGGAAGAATCTGTAGAGAAGGAAAGTTGATGATACATTGATAGGGGACAATGAATGGAAGAAGGTAAAGTTTTATTAGGATGGTATTATAGAGCAGAAGCAAGGAATGCACAGATCATGACTTAATGCTCTTCACTCTTTTCTATAGAATTCCCACTGGAAGAAATCAAACATAGGAATAACAGACAAAAGAAAAAAACACTATTTATAAATTACCAGTCATTAGAGAGACATTGCAAGACTGTCTCAGAAAATTTAGGTTTAAGAATATAGCTAAGTGGGCACGGACCAGGACCAGACTCTGTTCAACCGGGACATGGAGTAGGAGGCTGGCACTGCGACCTCTAAGACTGCGGATCTGGCCATCCCCGAGGAGGGAATAGATGGAGGTGTCCTTTGGCAGTCGCAGGGAGAAGACCACCTTGCGCAGCAAACTCCAGGTGGCCCCAATGCTCCCTTCAATTCCAAGCGTCCCTGGCTCAGTCCAAGAGGAAGAGGAGACTGGCTGGCTGGAACCCTAAGCCAGGCGTCCCGCCCTGCCTCAGACGCGGCCCAGCACGTTCTGGCATTGATGGAGCCACTTTCCTGTCACGCCTCCCCATGGACGCAGTCCTGCATGTACTGGACCTATGTATTCTAGAGAAGTACTCTATCACCAAGTTGTACCCCTGACTCTCCCATTGTTGTTTCTTAACTAATGGCCATCAGGAGAAGCCTTACTCTTTCAGTCACCCGCAGAGGGCGCTGGCCATGGAGTCGTCCTTTGAGTCACAAGACCAGACAGAGCGTGGTGCTGCCCCACTCGCCCCAGTCACCGCCATTAAGGCCGTGGCTTAGCGCATCACCCCGGCCAGCGTCACGATTGGAGAGGAGCAGATAAGTGCCATTGGACATGGCACTTGTGTGTTGCTGGGTATTTCACTGGAAATACACAAAAGGAACTGGAGCACATGGTTTGAAGGATTTTGAACTTGCATGCGTTTGAGGATTAGAGTGGTAAGCACTGGTCAAAGAGTGTGGTGGATAAACAGTACAGGGTACTGTGTGTCAGCCAGTTTACACTCCAGTGCATCCTCAAGGGCAACAAGCCTGACTTCCACCTGATGATGCCCATAGAACAGGCAGTGGGCTTCGACAACAGCTTCCTGGAGCAGCTTTGAAACCTACAGGCCAGAGCTTATCAAAGATGGCAAGTTTGGTGCCTATATGCAGGTACACATGCAGAATGATGGGCCTGTGACCGTAGAACTGGAATGTGCTGCTTCTGCTACCCTGGACCCAAAGCAGCTATCAAAACTTGAGAAACAGCAGCAGAGGAAAGAGAAGACCAGAGCCTAGGGCCCTTCTGAATCAAGCAAAGAGAGAAATGCCCCCTGAAAAGAAGACTGCAGCACCAGCGTGGGGCAGAGGGTGATGGGTCCTCTGAGCGGGAGCCATAGCCTTAGTGCATTACCAGTGAGCAGATCTGGATCCTGAAAAATTCAGGATGCTAAGCACCTACACTGCTTTAAGAATTTGGAACTGAGAAATGAAGAGAGAGATATACATAAGAAATTGGGAATCTAAATAGCCCTGCAAAAAACACAGAACAAAAACAAAGAACAGAAACAAACCCCAAGGACCATTACGTTTTCTGTAGTTGCTGTGATGTGAAGGCAGTGGGTACTGCTGATGAGGCAGTGTGCATGGCAGAGGCACACACCCATGCCTTCCTACAGAAAGGTTTTGCTGGTTTCTACCATGCCTTGGCTTGCTTTTAGGACAAGCTGGTCCAACGTCATTGGTCATCAATCCACTGTGGTGAATTCTGTTTCTCCATGATGGATCTCTAGCACATCTGTGCTGTCTGTGTTCTTTCCAACACTAGTTCATAAGACAGGGCCCATGTTAAGGTATAAGGAGAACAACCGTTAATGATAATGTCTTGTGTGAAACCTTTGCATCTTGTAAATTGTAGGGGATGCACCCTAATGGCGGCTGCACCCTCGTGACAACCTCTTCCTCATACGTGGCACTGCCTGATCCACCAACAGTTTACCTGGACTTCTTTGTACTGCCACTCTCCCCCAGAAACTGAAAAATGTGTTCGTACCCAGCAACTCCCTGATTGGCCTGCTCATCTCCAACCGCTACTGTTTGGGATTGGTTAGCAGCAGTTCTGTGAACGTGATCAGCTTGTGCTTGCCATTTAGTCCTATGGGACTCTCTCCCCTGTGTGATTCCCTGTGCCTTGCTGACCTTTAAGCTGATTGGCTCCCATCTAGCCCCCACCCTACATAAAAGCTGTGTAACTCCCTCAATAAATGAGTTCCTGCTGTGCTTCATGCGCTGACAGAAAGGCTTTGCTGGTTTCTACCATGCCTTGGCTTGCTTTTAGGACAAGCTGGTCCAATGTCATTGGTCATCAATCCACTGTGGTGAATTCTGCTTCTCCATGATGGATCTCTAGCACATCTGTGTTGTCTGTGTTCTCCCAGCTCTAGTGGGTTTCCATTGCCTCCGATACTCATCATCCTGCTCGGCCCGTATTCTCCTCAGGCGGGCCCTGAGGAGATACATCGGACCTTGTTGCTCGACAGTAAATCTTTTCTTTTTTCTAAAAATAAATATTAATTAAATCTAAAAAAATCCCTTGATCCTATGTAGACACTATAGATGTTTCCTATATTTTGCCTCTACAATGCCAAATGAATATAAAACAAACTATATATATTTCCTATTTTTACCAGTGAATGTATGGTTTTGATTTTGAGAACAAACATCAATAGGATGTAAATTTTATTACTCTTGCAACTTGAGAGGACCTAGAAGCAATGACTTAGTACCAATAAGCATAACTCACACCTAGATCTTGGTTCCTAATGCTGTTTTCCTGTAAAGGGAACCAGGCCTTCTTGGAGGAATGGCTGATTCTAGGACTGGGGCAGAAGATAAAAAATAAAAGACAAATCTGGAGCATCTTGTAATGCCAAAATTTGGAAATACCAAAGAAAAACTGTGAGTGGCCTTTGTTGAAGGGACAGAGCCCACGGAAAGAACTCCCAATGATGGATACTGGGAAAAGTTTTACAACAAAATAAAGTACACTGGAAGGAAAGATAGACTGAGATGGGGACATTAAAAGACAGGGTCTTGTTGAGTTACTTAGAGCCTCATTAAGTTGTTGTGGTTGGCTTCGAACTTGTGATCCTTATGCCTCAGCCTCCAATTGCTGGGATTACAGGCATACACTGATGTACCTGGCCCGAATAACTTTAAAGCATTATATTTTATAAATGTTTCTCCTTGGTAATAGGCATATGATTGTTTAAAGATTCTTTATATTAAAATCTCAAATTTGGGGCAATAATTTCATAGTCTCTGTATAAATGATACTTAGGTTCTTTTGTTTAATTCACTAATTGACACGCTTTTCTAGATGTCTCTCAATAGGAATATATGTTCATTTAGGCAAGGATTATATCTTTTATATTCTATAACATGCTTAATCATAAAGGATATACTAGGTAATTAATCCATGAAGGAGTGGATGTGAACATTGTTGAGATAGTTAAAGTCAACAAATGGGGGGCGATCCAAGATGGCGGCCTAGAGGGAGACTGCACCTCCAGTTGCTCCAGAACCCAGGAGTTAAGAAGGGGAGGCATTGAGAGACTCGGACTGAAGTGGAGCCACGGGTGAGTCTGCCCACTGGGTAAAGCTCGGCCCGGGTGGCAGGCCCAGATAGAGGTGGCTTATCGGAGCCGGGCAGGGCAGCTAGAGTCATCCACAGGCAGTCCTGCGCACTCCGGCGGTGGGCCCCGCCCACACAGCCAGCTTCTCCAGGTTCTCGGAACGGAACTGGCCCGCTAGTGAGAGCCTGTCTGAACAGAGCAGGCTCCAAGTCCCGGAGCCGCTGCAGTGCAGTGTACTCCTGCAAAGAACCAGCGGAGAGCCTCGATCTGCAATCAGCCTCAGGGATAAGGGCAGGGCAGCCGGAGACCTCTTCAGGCGGCTCTGCCCACTCCGGCTGCGGGCTCTCTTCACGGGGCGATCCAAGATGGCGGCCTAGAGGGAGACTGCACCCCCGGTCGCTCCACAACCCAGGAGTTAAGAAGGGGAGGCATTGAGAGACTCGGACTGAAGTGGAGCCACGGGTGAGTCTGCCCACTGGGTAAAGCTCAGCCCGGGTGGCAGGCCCAGATAGAGGTGGCTTAGCAGAGCCGGGCAGGGCAGCTTGAGTCTTCCCAAGGTAGTCTTCCACACTCCGGCAGTGGGCTCTTCCCACACGGCCAGCTGCACGGTGCAGGCCCACAGTGAGAGCATTTCCGCACAGAGCCAGTTCCAAAACGTGGAACCAGTAGGGGGCTAGGGGCAGTATTCTTCGAATGAGCTGCTTTATCAGATTCCTCCAAGACATCAGGCTACTGAAGGCTGGGAGGTGATACACTGGAAATCTACTGGGACACTATAAGCCAATAGAGGAAAACTGCAATATCTCAGGGTCCCACTGACAACTGACCATTATGAGAAAACAAGGGAAGAAAATGTCCCAAACAAACCTAGATACTACATCAATAAAACCCAATGACAGCACAGCAGAAGAAATGTCAGAAAGGGAGTTCAGAATGTACGTAATTAAAACGATCAGGGAAGCTAATGAGGAGATGAAAGAGCAAATGCAGGCATTGAAGGAGGAGATGAAAGAGCAAATGCAGGCATTAAATGATCGCACCAATCAACAGTTAAAAGACCAAATACGGGAAGCAAGAGATCATTTCAATAAAGAGTTAGAGATACTGAAAAAAAACCAAACTGAAATCCTTGAAATGAAGGAAACAATAAACCAAGTTAAAAACTCCATAGAAAGCATAACCAATAGGATAGACACCTGGAAGACAGAACCTCAGACATTGAAGACAAAATATTTAACCTTGAAAACAAAGTGGAACAAACAGAGAAGATGGTAAGAAATCATGAACAGAATCTCCAAGAACTATGGGATATCATGAAAAGGCCAAATTTGAGAATTATTGGGATTGAGGAAGGCTTAGAGAAACAAACCAAAGGAATGAACAATCTATTCAATGAAATAATAACAGAAAATTTCCCAAATCTGAAGAACGAAATGGAAAACCAAGTACAAGAGGCTTATAGAACTCCAAACATACAAAATTACAACAGACCCACACCAAGGCACATTATTATGAAAATACCTAACATACAAAATAAAGACAGAATTTTAAAGGCCGCGAGAGAAAAGAATCAAATTACATTCAGAGGGAAACCAATAAGAATATCAGCAGATTTTTCAATCCAGACCCTAAAAGCTAGAAGGGCCTGGAACAACATATACCAAGCCCTGAAAGAAAATGGATGCCAACAAAGAATCTTATACCCAGCAAAACTTACCTTCAAATTTGACGATGAAATAAGATCCTTCCGTGATAAACAAAAGCTAAAGGAATTTACAAAAAGAAAGCCAGCATTACAGAACATTCTCAGCAAAATATTCCATGAGGAAGAGATGAAAAACAACGATGCAAATCAGCAACAGGAGGCGCTAGCCTAAAGGAATAGCCAAATAAAGGAGAAACCAAATCATGTCAAAAACAAATATGAGTCAATTGACTGGGAATACAAATCATATCACAATAATAACCCTGAATGTTAATGGCCTGAATTCATCAATCAAAAGACACAGACTGGCAGATTGGATTAAAAAGAAAAATCCAACAATATGCTGCCTGCAAGAGACTCATCTCATAGAAAGAGACACCCATAGACTAAAGGTGAAAGGATGGGGAAAAACATACCATGCACACGGACACAGCAAAAAAGCTGGAGTATCCATCCTCATCTCAGATAATGTGGACTTCAAACCAAAACTAGTCAGAAGGGATAAAGAAGGACATTACATGCTGCTTAAGGGAAGCATAAATCAGCAAGACATAACAATCATAAATATCTATGCCCCGAACATAGGCTCATCCACGTACGTCAAACAAATCCTTCTCAATTCCAGAAATCAAATAGACCACAACACAATAATACTAGGCGATTTTAACACACCTCTCTCACCACTGGATAGATCGTCCAAACAAAAATTGAATAAAGAAACTATAGATCTCAACAACACAATCAGCAATTTAGACTTAACGGACATATATAGAATATACCATCCAACAAAGAATGAATACACTTTCTTCTCAGCAGCACATGGATCCTTCTCTAAAATAGACCATATTTTATGCCACAAAGCTACTGTTAGTAAATACAAGAAGATAGAGATACTACCTTGTACTCTATCAGATCATAATGGATTGAAATTAGAAATAAATGACAGAATAAAAAACAGAAACTTCTCCAATACCTGGAGACTAAATAATACACTATTATATGATGAATGGATAACAGAAGACATCAGGAGGGAAATAAAAAAATTCTTAGAAGTAAACGAGAACAAAGACACATCATATCAAAATCTCTGGGACACTATGAAAGCAGTACTTAGAGGAAGATTTATTTCATGGGGTGCATTCAAAAAAAGAAGTAGAAATCAACAAATAAACGAGTTAACACTACAGCTCAAAGCACTAGAAAAAGAAGAGCAGACCAATACCAAAAGTAGTAGAAGACAGGAAATAGTTAAAATCAGAGCCGAAATCAACGAAATCGAAACAAAAGAAACAATTGGAAAAATTAACAAAATAAATAGTTGGTTCTTTGAAAAAATAAATAAAATTGATAAACCCTTAGCCACACTAACAAAGAGAAAGAGGGAGAAAACTCAAATTACTAAAATTCGGAATGAACAAGGAAACATCACAACAGACACGAGTGAAATACAAAACATAATTAGAAGCTATTTCGAAAATCTATACTCCAACAAAACAGAAAACCTTGAAGACATCAACAAATTTCTAGAGACATATGAACTACCTAAACTGAACGAGGAGGACATACACAACTTAAATAAACCAATTTCAAGCAATGAAATAGAAGAGGTCATCAAAAGCCTACCAACAAAGAAAAGTCCAGGACCAGATGGGTTCTCAGCCGAGTTCTACAAAACCTTTAAAGAAGAGCTCATTCCAATACTCCTCAAACTATTCCATGAAATAGAAGAGGAGGGAACCCTCCCAAACTCGTTCTATGAAGCCAATATCACCCTGATACCTAAACCAGACAGAGACACATCAAGGAAAGAAAATTTCAGACCAATATCCTTAATGAACATCGATGCAAAAATTCTCAACAAAATTTTAGCAAATCGCATACAAATATATATTAAAAAGATAGTGCACCACGATCAAGTGGGTTTTATCCCAGGGATGCAAGGTTGGTTCAACATTCGGAAATCAATAAATGTCATTCACCATATCAACAGACTTAAAGTTAAGAATCACATGATTATTTCAATAGATGCAGAAAAAGCATTTGATAAAATACAGCATCCCTTCATGCTCAAAACACTAGAAAAAATTGGGGTAATGGGAACATTCCTAAACATTATAAAGGCCATCTACGCTAAGCCCATGGCTAATATCATTCTAAATGGTGAAAAACTGAAAGCGTTCCCCCTAAAAACTGGAACAAGGCAGGGATGCCCTCTTTCACCGCTTCTATTCAACATCGTCCTTGAGACTCTAGCCAGAGCAATCAGACAAACCAAAGAAATTAAAGGGATACGAATAGGAAAAGAAGAACTCAAACTATCCCTGTTCGCTGATGACATGATTATATATTTAGAGGAACCTGGAAATTCCACCAGAAAACTTTTAGAACTCATAAGTGAATTCAGTAAAGTAGCAGGTTACAAGATCAATGCTCATAAATCCAATGCATTTTTATACATAAGTGATGAATCTTCAGAAAGAGAAATTAGGAAAACTACCCCATTCACAATAGCATCGAAAAAAATAAAATACTTGGGAATCAATCTCACAAAAGAGGTGAAAGACCTCTACAATGAGAACTACAGAACACTAAAGAAAGAAATTCAAGAAAACCTTAGAAGATGGAAAGATCTCCCATGTTCCTGGATAGGCAGAATTAATATCGTCAAAATGGCTATACTACCTAAAGTTCTATACAGATTCAATGCAATTCCAATTAAAATCCCAATGATGTACCTCGCAGAAATAGAGCAAGCAATTATGAAATTCATCTGGAAGAATAAAAAACCTAGAATAGCTAAAGCAATCCTCAGTAGCAAGAGCGAAGCAGGGGGTATTGCAATACCAGATCTTCAACTCTACTACAAAGCAATAGTAACAAAAACGGCATGGTATTGGTACCAAAATAGACAGGTAGATCAATGGTACAGAATAGAGGACATGGACACAAACCCAAATAAATACAATTTTCTCATACTAGACAAAGGTTCCAACAATATGCAATGGAGAAAAGATAGCCTCTTCAACAAATGGTGCTGGGAAAACTGGAAAACTATATGCAATAGAATGAAACTAAACCCCTATCTCTCACCCTACACAAAACTCAACTCAAAATGGATCAAGGACCTCGGAATCAGACCAGAGACCCTGCATCTTATAGAAGAAAAAGTAGGTACAAATCTTCAACTTGTTGGCTCAGGATCAGATTTCCTTAACAGGACTCCCATAGCACAAGAAATAAAAGCAAGAATCAACAACTGGGATAGATTCAAACTAAAAAGCTTTCACTCAGCAAAGGAAACTATCAGAAATGTGAAGAGAGAGCCTACAGAGTGGGAGAATATCTTTGCCAACCATACCTCAGATAGAGCGCTAATTTCCAGAATCTATAAAGAACTCAAAAAACTCTACACGAAGAATACAAATAATCCAATCAACAAATGGGCTAAGGAAATGAACAGACACTTCACAGAAGAAGATGTACAAGTAATCACCAGATATATGAAAAAATGTTCAACATCCCTAGTAATAAGGGAAATGCAAATCAAAACTACCCTAAGATTTCATCTCACCCCAATTAGAATGGCGATTATCAAGAATACAAGCAACAATAGGTGTTGGCGAGGATGTGGTGAAAAAGGAACACTCATACATTGCTGGTGGGGTTGCAAATTAGTGCAACCACTCTGGAAAGCAGTGTGGAGATTCCTCAGAAAGCTTGGAATGGAAACACCATTTGACCCAGCTATCCCACTCCTTGGCCTATACCCAAAGGACTTAAAATCAGCATACTACAGAGATACAGCCACATCAATGTTCATTGCTGCTCAATTCACCATAGCCAGATTGTGGAACCAACCTAGATGCCCTTCAGTTGATGAATGGATAAAGAAACTGTGGCATATTTATACAATGGAATATTACTCCGCAATGAAGAATGATAAAATTATGGCATTTGTAGGCAAATGGTCGAAATTGGAGAATATCATGCTAAGTGAGATAAGCCAATCTCAAAAAACTAAAGGACGAATGATCTCGCTGATAAGCGGATGAGGACATATAATGGGGGGTGGGACGGGTTAGCATTAGGTTTAGGGTTAGGTTTAGAGTTAGGCTAAGGAGAGCAGTAAGAATGAAGGAAAGAAGGACTGTGTAGAGGGAAAAGAGGGGTGGGAGGGGTGGGAGGGGTGGGAGGGGTGGGGGGGAGGGGAAAATATAATAAACATCATTACCCTATGTAAACGTAAAAAAAAAAAAAAAAAAAAAAAGTCAACAAATGGATAAAATGGTTATATAAGTTTTGTGATTATCAACTAATTTTTTTTTACATGAGAAACCAGCGTAAAATATTTTAAATATTTTTATAAATATTTTTTCATAGAAATTAACTCTTTGGCTTTGTATGAATAGTCGTAGACATGAATTGATATGTAGTGATCTCTGTTACAACTTTTGTTTTCTCCTTTGGCTTTGCTTTCTCAGTCCTTCTCATGTGATCCTGAATCTTGGGCTGGTGATGGAATGATTTTCAAATACTGTGAACCACAGAGCCTGTGGTGAAGACTAGCAGGCCTCCACCATCTCACAGAATGCATTTTTCCCTCCATCAGTACACGGGGTCTTTCATGAAACCCCCATTATGGAGACCCCACAGTGTTACTGAAGGAAGCCTTGGCTCTTCATCATGGCAATGCCCAGAAATGGAAGCAGATTTAGTAATTTGATTATTTGTCTATTTTATCTAACTTTCTGATTGTAAAACATGCATGCTGTCAGGTTTTAGTCTGCCAGCTTTTATTGTCTGCTTTCACTTTACCAGTTAAAAAAACAAGAGTAGGAAGGACATCAGAAAGATGGACGGTTCTAGAGAGGGTATTGTTGACACTACAGAGAAGTAATATTTGAATACCTGTCCATCAGAAAGGAAACAAATCCCATAAGAAGGACATGCAGAATTTCAAACTGATTGGCAGCTTAGGGTGGTGCTTAAGATCATACCTCATTAACACTTGAAATAATCAATATAGACTAGTACAATAATTAGATTATCACCTCAGTTGTTACTTTTTTTACTATGTCTATGATCGCCCACCGCCCGCGGGGACAATCACAACGCATACGCTCTTCTTGATCACAGGAACCAAAAGGGCTTTATTCCACAAGTCTCAGACTTATATTGAGAACATCAGCCTATCAGAGAGTAACTACCAGGAAAGTCAGCCTATCAAGGAACAGTCTCCAGGGAGATACCAGGATTGCCTCATGTACAACAGCCAACCAGAGTTACTTCCTAAAACTTGTATATGAGTGCAGCTATGTTTGGCAAGCTGCCAGGCGCCATCTTAGAGATCAGGCCACGGTGCGCCTCTGGGGCCCTCAGAGCCTGCCCCTGACATCTCCCCCTTATTCTTTAAATAAAGAAAAGATGACTTGGGACCATGCCTGTCTTAAGTTGTCCATGGAAAATTACATCCTTACCCGTCATTGGAATTCTGACCTCCAGGCGTCAGAACCCTGTCTTAGGTTGGTATGCATTTCCACGGATCTTACCCGTCTTTGATTACTGGTCCAGCAGCTTAGCCATACTTGGGGGGATGTGCCTGTCTCAATGGTTGTCAAAGTCTGTACTATAGCCCGTTGATGACATCGGGCATCTTGGCGAGCTCTGATTTGGCTGCGTATAACATAGGCTATCCCTAAGCAGACAATAATCAGAACAGCTACTGTTCCAGCCCACTGTTTTGTCAATCCCAGGGCTTTAGATAACAAAGAGAACATCTCGGATACCGATGCAACTTGAACCCTGGTGGCATTGACTCTGAGTATTTCAGCTCGTAGCTGACTGGTTAAATTATCAAACGTAGATGACCAATTACCAGTAAGGTAGACAGAGAGAATTTTAGATAACATAACCACAGAGCTAAGGTTATTATAAGTAATAGGGGTGACACACACTGCTCTTAAAGGATAAACACATCCCAGCCCCAAAAGTTCTTGCAAGATATCCACTTGTTCTTGTAGTAAGTCCACTCTTTGATTTACAAGGAGTATGCCTGCTGTTAGATGTTGGTTTAGGGTCTCTTTAGTCTGTAAGGCTGCAGCTGTATTTTCGGCCAAGTGATTGTTGTTGCTGTCTGTATGGTTGTGTCAATGCTGCTGCTGCTGCGGTTGAGGCTGCCACTGCAGAGACTGCTACCGTGGAGACCACGGCCGCTGTGATGCCAACACTGGCAATTCAGCATCTGTAACAGAGACTGGGACTGGTAGGAAGGTAGGAACACACATTAAGACTGCCAGCGGGAACCTAGAAGCATTCCAACATTGAGAGAGATAGCATCCTAAGAGACTAAAAAGAGGTTGTAAGTTAGTTCAAGGGGGGCTACGAGCATCATGGTCATCAGAAGTATGTTGGTCTGAGTTACTTGTTGGTAGCGTTGGCACTGGTCGAGTTAGTCGCTCAGGAACCCAGATAGGCGATGTTTTATCCTGTGGAAACACACAAACCAAGCCGCGGCTCCAGTAAAGCACCGGGTCCGGGCCGTTCCATTGTCCTGTAAGAACATCCTTCCATTTTACCGTCGCTCTATCATGTTGTTTATGATTGCCATGTCTCTCAGTGGCAGAGCGACCCTCATTATCCAGAGTTAAAAAATTTAAAATAAAGAGGCAAAGAGAAAGTTTATCTTTAGGGGAACTGAAGGTCTCCCCTATTCCCCCTTTTTGTTTATTTACAGACTTTCTTAGCACTTATTTAGACCCTCATGTATTTTATCACATAAGCACTTTCTTACCCAGAAACATTTTGTTTTTCACTAAATATATTTCCATATCTAGAACCTTTTATTTTTTTTCTTTCCGATCTGTTGACCTCTTTGTTCACATTCTGAAACAACTCTTATGAAATTTCTGAATTTAAAAAAAATTACTCTATTTTAATAAGATTAAATATTTTGTTGTTTATAGTACTCTAATTGAAACACAGTTGCAACTTTTGGGACCCTTTGTATATAGAATTCCACTTGTTAGGACATAACTCTTAGTAACCTTGTTTTTAGTTTAGTGAGGACACAAAGTAATTGTAAACCCTTTTTATTTACCAACCTATGAAAACACCAATAATGTTTAAGTATGATACCCCATGGAATTTAAGGAGTTAAGAGTACTTGATGTTATTTAACAATTAGCATTTTAACTTTGTAAATTAATCAGATGTCTCTACAAACACATTTGAGTAATCCCATACATGTTAACTCTAATTCACTTATTCTGTAAAAACCAAGAAATCAGACAAGTGTCCTGAACAGTATTTGCTGTCTCTTTCCTGTTGAAGAAAAGTCCTAGAAACAATTGATATTAGACATTTTATTAACATCAATATTTTATTAACTTGACCACCTAGAGACTTGCAAGACATTTTACTTTTATTAGTTTACCCAATTTAAATTGGACCTTTAAATCATGTGAATTAAAAATATTTGGATCCATTTTTAAATTTTAATTTTAGGAGCGCTCAATTTTGATGCAGACAAAACATGACATTGGACAGCACGACATACACATAACACAAAATCAAAGGCCTTGTAACTTTATAGGTGAATCTCCATTGCAATGTAACAGATGTTCAAAAGCTCTAGTTGAATAAAAAATAGAACTGATCAAAAAAATCATGAGCTCAAAAAAACATAATTAAAAAAACAAGAGTCCTGGAAAAATGATACGGGAAAAATGATACGGCCGTTAATTACTTTAGTAAAGCACCATAAAATTTACTTTTGTTGGAGTTCAGGTAAGACTTTTTGCTCTTTTTTTTTTTTTTCCTTGGGTTTGAGACCTGTCTCCTACTGAGCCTTCAGGCTTTCTCTATTTACATTTCAATGTAAACCTTGACTGAGATTTGGATCTGAAAGGGGCTAAAATGTTCCAGCAGAAACTTGATGCCTAGGGCATTTTAACCCTTAATCCTGGTTAGTAATCAATTCAGGTTTGGACGCAGAAAATTGTGAAATAATTATCTCCCAATATTTGTGGGGTCTGGGGCTACTATATCATACTCCTTACTAGGACATGCCACTGATGGTTGGGCTGGTTCTAAGAGCTGAGAGCGCAGGGTCACCATGTGGGTGTGTGTTTGCCCCATCTTTTCTTTAGTAGATCCTGTAATAGCAAGATTTTTTGTTCTACATAGTAAATCCTCCTCTTCATCTGAACTATCCTCACACCCAGTTTCATTTTCCTTGTCTGTCTCTGATCTTATTGACGCCCTTTCTGATGCTTTAGACCTTTCCTCTTTTATTTCCTCCAAAACCTCTTCCCCTTGTTTTATTGCCTCTCTGCATTTGGTTCGGGCTGTTTTAGTTTCAAGAGGAATTCCATTGGCCCGGAGCAAATCCTTTAAGGGACCTTCCATGCGCATTCGTGACATTTCAGTGCCCATATTTCTCTATTAAACTAACAGAATGCAAAGCACTTTAACTAGCAAAACAAAAGCGAAAGCACTTACAAACACTCAATCTCCATCGCTTATCCCAGGAACTTTAACTCCTCGCTTATCCCGCGAACTTTAACTTGTCGCTTTTCCCACGAACTTTAACTCGTCGCTTTTCCTGTGAACTTTAACCTGGCCAGACTGTACTTTACTTTTCCTGTATTTACCTGACCAGTTCCTTCTTTGTAACTTGAGTTCCCGGGTTTCGGCACCATTTTTGATCGCCCACCGCCCGCGGGGACAATCACAACACGTACGCTCTTCTTGATCACAGGAACCAAAAGGGCTTTATTCCGCAAGTCTCAGACGTATATTGAGAACATCAGCCTATCAGAGAGTAGACTACCAGGATAGTCAGCCTATCAAGGAACAGTCTCCAGGCAGATACCAGGATCGCCTCGTGTACAACAGCCAACCAGAGTTACTTCCTAAAACTTGTATATGAGTGCAGCTATGTTTGGCAAGCTGCCAGGCGCCATCTTAGAGATCAGGCCACGGTGCGCCTCTGGGGCCCTCAGAGCCTGCCCCTGACATATGTCCTTTTAAATATCCAGGAAAATACATATCTGAAAGTTTCTGTTTATTTTATATCTAATTCCCTAATCATTTCTGGGGGTATTTTTAAATTTTTCAAAAAACTTTTTAGTTGCAGATGAGCACAATGCCTTTATTGTTTTATTTTTAATGTGGTGCTAAGGAGTGAACCCAAGTTCCTCACTTGTGCTGGGAGCACACATTACCACTGAGCCACAACCACAACTCTGGTGTTTTTTGTTTTTGTTTTTTTTTAAATTTATGTTTGATTTGACTTTTGCAACATGCTATGTTTTTAAACATAATTCAAAATTTTTTGAATTTTTTTTTTGGGGGGGTACCAGGATTGAACTCAGGGGCACTCGATCACTGATAATATCCCCAGCCCTATTTTATATTTTTTTAGAGATGGGGTTGCCCTGAATTGCTTAGTGTTTTGCTTTTGCTGAGACTGACCTTGAACTCACCATCCTGCTGCCTCAGCATTACAGATATTGATCACAAATATCTAAAAATGGGATCAGATGTTGAGATTGACCAATCTTCTGGAAGTCATCTGATGAAGTCCTGTCACCGACAGGTGTTTGTCTCAGAAATCATAAAAATAGATGGATCTCAATGGAGTCACAAATGGGGCTTCAGAAATCAGAAACCTACATCAAATTAGAAAAACTTGGAAAGTTTCACTCTTAAAGGATTTAAAACATGCAAACATAGTAACCTTACAAGACATCATTTACACAGATAAATATTTGACTCTGGTCCTTGAATATCTGATGTTTCTATACCAAATTCTACATGGATTAACTAATTGCCACAGAAGAATGGTGTTGCATCAAGACTTGAAACCACAAAACCTTCTCATTAATAAAAAAGGGAAGACTGATCCTGGGCCAACATGTTGAAGATTTGGACCTACATTTTCTTCTATAAGATGAAGGGTCTCTGGTCTGATTCTGAGGTCCTTGATCCATTTTGAGTTGAGTTTTGTGCAGGGTGAGAGATAGGGGTTTAGATTTATTCTGCTGCATATGGATTTCCAGTTTTCCCAGCACCATTTGTTGAAGAGGCTATCTTTTCTCCATTGCATATTTTTGGCCCCTTTGTCTAGTATGAGAAAATTGTATTTATTTGGGTTTGTGTCCATGTCCTCTATTCTGTACCATTGATCTACCTGTCTATTTTGGTGCCAATAACATGCTGTTTTTGTTACTATTGCTTTGTAGAATAGTTGAAGGTCTGGTATTGTGATATCCCCACTTTTGCCATTTCTGCTAAGAATTGCTTTAGCTATTCTGGGTTTCTTATTCTTCCAGATGAATTTCATGTTTTCTTGCTCTATTTCTGTGAGGTATGTCAATTGGGATTTTAATTGGAATTGCATTGAATCTGTATAGCACTTTTGGTAGTATGGCCATAGACTTCCTTAACAGGACTCCCATAGCACAAGAAATAAAAGCAAGAATTAATAACTGGGATAGAATCAAACTAAAAATCTTTCTCTCAGTGAAGGAAACTATCAGCAATGTGAAGAGAGAGCCTACAGAGTGGGAGAAAATCTTTGCCACTCATACTTCAGATAGAGCACTGATTTCCAGAATATATAAGGAACTCAAAAAACTCTATACCAAGAATACAAATAATCCAATCAACAAGTGGGCTAAGGAAATGAACAGACACTTCACAGAAGATCATCTACAAGCAATCAACAGATAAGTAAAAAAAGTTTAACTTCTCTAGTAATAAGAGAAATGCAAATCAAAACTACCCTAAGATTTCATCTCACCCCAATTAGAATGGTGATTATCAAGAATACAAGCAACAATAGGGGTTAGAGAGGATGTGGGGGAAAAGGTACACTCATGCATTGCTGGTGGGGCTGCAAATTAGTGCAGCCACTCTGGAAAGTAGTGTGGAGATTCCTTAGAAAACTTGGAATGGAACCACCATTTGACTCAGCTATCCCATTCCTCAGCCTCTACCCAAAGGACTTAAAATCAGCATACTACAGAGCTGCAGCCACATCAATGTTCATAGCTGCTCAATTCACAATAGCCAGATTGTGGAATCAACCTAGATGGCCTTCAATTGATGAATGGATAAAGAAACTGTGGTATATACACACAATGGAATATTACTCAGTCATAAAGAATAATAAAATTATGGCATTTGCAGGCAAATGGATGAAATTGGAGAATATCATGCTAAGTGAGATAAGCCAATCTCAAAAATCCAAAGGAAGAATGATGTCACTGATAAGTAGATGATGACACATAATGGGGATGGGAGGGGGCAAGAATGGAGGAAAGAGGGACTGCATAGAGGGAAAAGAGGGGTGGGAGGGGTGGGAGGGGTGGGGGGAGGGAAAAAATAACAGAATGAATCAAACAACATTACCCTATGTAAATGTATGATTACACAAATGGTATGCCTTTAGTCCATGTACAAATAAAGAAACAACATGTATCCCATTTTGTTTACAATAAAATAATTTTTAAAAAATAAAAAAATAAAAAAGAACATAGCTAAGTGAATTATTTCTCTGATATGTGGATGGTAACACAAAAATAAGGTGGGGGGAATAGAAATACTTTGGATTTAACAAAGGGGAATGAGGGAAAGGGACAGGGAGGGGAATAGGAAAGATAATAGAATGAATTGGACATAACTTTCCTATGTACATGTATGAATACACAATCAGTATAACTCAACATCGTGTTCAACCACAAGAATGGGATTCTAATTAGAGTAAGTTCTACTCCATGTATGTATAATATGTCAAAATATACTCTACAGTCATATATATCTAAAAAGAACAAATAAAAAAAGAATTTAAAAAAACAGTTGGAAGATAGGGAGTGGAAATCAATGAAATAGTGACCAGAACAAATCCATATATCATCTGTAGAAATACAGGTCATAATAAAGGTGGTATTTCAAATCCATTGAGCAAAGCATAACCTATGCGATAAATCATATAAGGAAAATTAGTTTTCAATTCAGAAAAATGGAAAACTAGATTATTACCTTATAGCATCCATAAAAACAAACTTCAGAGTGAATTAAGCAGCTGCAAAGAAACTTTAAAGTATTCAGAGAATATTTTGGAGCGTATTTTTATAACATTGGAGGTGAATGACCTCTAAATAACATATAAGTACCAGAAATCATGAAAGAAAATGATTGACAGATAAAACCTCACACAAGTTAAAAATCATCTTGGAATTATAAAAGTCCTGATAAAGTTAAAAGATGGGTAACATGCTAAGAAAACTCTATGCAGCATATTTTATGAACGACTGGTTATTGTGTGTAATACATAGAGAGCTTCTATAAATCATTCAAAACTATAAATATGAGTAGAGGTTTTAAATGGACAATTTACATGACAAATCCCAAAACCCAGTAAACACATGAAAAGATGCTTCAACACTAAATTAGGTATCTGTAAAGAAACAGTATAAATAAGAGAAAATATTGTTTAGAATATGAGAAATAGCAACTTTTATGTAAATTGTTGGTAGTGCAAATTAGTCCAGGCTTTCTGGAAGATAATTTGGGTTTGATCTAGTCAAATAAATAATGTACTCTGGTGAACATCGAAAAAAAAAAAAAAAAAAGAATCTGGCCTAAGGCCCACAGACCTAATAAGACCGCCTATTCCGCCACGTATAAACAAGATATTCAGGGGTACCTACATATAAAGGATGTCCTGGGTCCTGATTTGCTTACACGTAACCTCATGGAAGGGAAGAAAGTGAACAACATTTGGAAAGCATTGAAATTTTGAGCCAGATACTTCTTTGTTGGGAAGGGTGGGGATGTTGTTGACCAGTACAAGGTAAGATACTCAGCAGCATCCTTAGCCTCTACCTACCAGCTGACAGTAGTGCACCCACCCCTCCTGGCTGCGACAATATGCCCCTGAGTGGTAGCTACTACAGAACAGAATGGCTGCCTGGTCTCTGGGAAGGAGACTCAACTCTGTGCCACGACAGGAAGGCAATAGAGAGGTTCTATGTGGATGCAGAATTTCCTCCACACCCATGTGAAAAAAAAAAAAGACTAAATGTCCAGGGCTTTTACCATGCTGATTAACAATCCTACCCACTCGGGTGGGCAAAGACAACTGAAGTATCCCAGTCCTTTTCATTTTAATTGTTGATGGCCTCTTATCCTCCTGGGATGGCAAACAGGGAGTAAGGCCCACTGATAGAAGGCTTATCCTCCACTCACACTGGGAAGGGTGAGGGAGTGAAATTAAGTCAGTCCCAGGCAAATCAGGATAAGTCGTTGATCCTGTCAGAGCCCAATAGTGTCTTCAAGTAGTTGAGCCTCCACCAGACTTGAAGTTCCCTCAGTATTAATTACCTCATCACTTGCTCCTCAGAACCCTCCTAGAATAATACTCAGCCATAAAGAATGATAAAATTATGGCATTTGCAGGCAAATGGATGAAATTGGAGAATATCATGCTAAGTGAGATAAGCCAATCTCAAAAAACCAAAGGATGAATGATCTCGCTGATAAGTGGATGATGACACATAATGGGGGGTGGGAGGGGTTAGTGTTAGGGTTAGAGTTAGGGTTAAGGAGGGGGGCAAGAATGGAGGAAGGACTGTATAGAGGGAAAAGAGGGGTGGGAGGGGTGGGGGGAAAGGAAAGAATAACAGAATGAATCAAACAACATTACCCTATGTAAATTTATGATTACACAAATGGTACGCCTTTACTCCATGTACAGAGAAACAACATGTATCCCATTTGTTTACAATTAAAAAAAAAAAGGAACCCTCCTAGAATCTGTTTATATATTATTCCCAAAAAGCCACTGAAGTGAATCACAACAGTATATTAAATTAACTTAAAGGCCACAGTTTACTTCAAGTAAGAAATTCACCTATTTAAAAAAAATTTTATTTGATGTACAGTAGTTGTACAAATTCATAGGATACTATGTGATGTTTCAATACATGTAGACATCCCCTGTGCACACTCACGATACTTGGACTAGCTCTTCAGAGTTTATGTCTCATGCCTGAATAATAAAAAATGTCCCAACTTGAAATAAATGAATTTTCCCAATTAATTCACTAAAGAGAAATTAAAGCCCCAAACCCAAATTCCTCCTCTCTTGATTGAAATTAAAATCTGAAAGAAATTATAGTCCATTGTTTTTACCATCCTTGTTTCTTATTTTGTTCACTGACAACCAGACTTGCTTAAATCACGAGTCTCAATTCCTTTTTTTTGCAGCTGTGGCCTGGAACATCTTCCACTGAGATGGGTGGAGCTCCCCTGAGCACTTCTAAAATTGGATTTATCCAAACCCACTCGTCTCACCACTCTGGTTTTCTATAGTTCACAAGGGTCAGCAGACTATGTAAGAACCTCAATGGATCAGTCACACACACAAGATACAAGTGAATCCCATCGTGACAGTAGTTTACTTCCAAGAAAAGTTATTTCTCTAGATCTCAGCAGATGGTATAATCCAGACCGTCTTGCTGTTGGCAGTCAAAGAACGTATCAGAGACTTAATGTTTTTCTTGGGAAAGGTGAGTAGACAAAGAAAACAGCAGAGAGAAAATAGGAAATGTGTTTCATGTTCTGCTCATCCTGACTATAAGCCCAACACTTGTTTCCTGAGATGGTTACTCCTTTTTGAGGTTCAAGGAAGATTGAGTCTTGGAGGCAAAGTGTTTGGGCATAAGCTTTTATTTTTTCTGTTCTTGGACTTTTAACAATTACATGAGTTTTTTTTTTTTTCCTGTACACCAACTTGAATAATAAGATTTTCCATTTCTCTTCAAGTTTTCTTTTTTAAATTAGATCACCCTTCATGCCAACCCCTAACTCAAGTCCACCACAGCTAAAACCACTGGCTGTGATTTGATTTATGAAATGAACCAGGAAGAATCAGATGAGGCCATATACTGGTAGAGAGGTTAAAGTGATGAATTCCAGGACTCAGGGATTAGCCAGCTAAAACCAAAGCTTAATTTCACATGAATTTCTTTTCCTTACAACCTTTTAAAATAACATAAAAAGAAACTAGATTTGGAACTATCATTCAAGTGCAACCTGCCCATACCAAGTACTAAGGACTTAAATTGCAAATGCTTCACAAACCAGGGTTCTCTAGTCTTCAAGAACCAAATTACTTTTACAGTTTGAAATTTTGGCCCTCAGTCATGGGCTGAGCAATATAATGAAGGGAAAAAAAACTTTAGTGAAAGAAAAATTTTTTAAAATTACTCCACCTATTAGACCTAAAACACATATAACAGAGAAGCCCTGCTTAGTTTGAGATGAGTATTGGACCCTGAAGTTATCCCTTTCCCTAAATATCAATACTAACTCAAGTAATGACAGCTGTCACAAGTGCACCAAGAACCTCAGTTTTTCCTATAGTACTTTGCCCAGTTCTATGTAGATGTCAAAGTGAGTCCACACTTTGCCAATATGTACAGGCTTTGGAAAAAACGGATTTCCTATGCCATTATGATTGCACCGCTGCCAAGTATCAAAGGATCCTTACCTAATGATCACCTCTCTTCCTTATGAGATTTCAGACCAAATATGTACAGGAACAAATAACCAAAAAGAAAACAAAAAATCCCTTTATTAATGGCAAGAACCATATACAACCATAAACCTAGTATATTGTATAGATTTGGAGGTATGAGACCACATTTCAAAATTCCTCAGAGATTTCAGGAAGATGTAAAATCCAACAGAGCTAACTCTCAACCTCGTAGGAGAAAAAAATGAACATTACAAAAATACTGAAATATACCTTAGAAATAGTTGGAGTTAATGCAAATAACACAAATAATAATAAATGCGGGAGAGGATGTGGAGAAAAAGGAACACTTTTACACTGTTGGTGGAACTGTAAATTAGTACAAACACTATGGAAATCAGTATGGAGGTTCCTCCAATGACTAGGCATGGAACCACCATATGACTCAGTCATACACTTCTTGGCATTTATCCTGAGGAATTTAAGTCATCTTACTACAGTGATGCTTACATACCCATGTTTATATCAGCACAATTCACAATAGCAAAACTACAGTGTTAATCAACAGATGAATGGATAAAGTACATGTAGTTAATGGAATTCTATTCAGCCATAAAGAAAAATGAAATTATGTCTTTTTCAGGAAAATGAATGGAGTTAAAAATCCATCATGCTAAATAAAATAAGGTCAATGGTTGTATGTTTTCTCTCATATGTACAACTAGAGGGGAAAAAGGAAAAGAAAGATGGGGTAGAGCTCCTAAAAATCAAAGCGCAATTAGTAAGGGAAAGGGACCAAGACTTGGGAGATCAGGAGGGAGGCGGGAAATGCTGAGGAGTAATATTAGCTAAATTATATTGTTACATTGTGTGCATGTATGAATATGTGACAAAAATCCCATCAATATGTATAACTATAATGCACCAATAAAAAAGTGGGAAAAAATTAAAAATAAAATGAAGCTGATGATGATGATGATGATGATGATGATGATGATAATAAAAGAAATCTAGAAAGAAAATGTGTTAAAGTAGTTTGGGACTATAAATAAACTTCCTTCAATATTATAAATCCTTGTTGTTAACATATGTATCTCTCAGAGAAGTGTAGTGGAGAAAATGTTTTTCCATATTTCTATTTGAATAGCTTCAAACTGGTAGTAATTAACTGCTTAAAGTACATTTGCAATGGGGCACAACTTAAGAACAGACCGATCACCACTGAGAAGTCTGAATTTGAGAGTCTTTATTAAGCTGGCCGGCTGACTGTCTCACACAATGCCCCAAAAAATGGCTATTGGGAGAACAGCCCGGACCACAGGGTTGTAGGGGTTTTTATACCAAAAATCACATTAATCATAAGTGTCTGTTGCTATGATTCAAAATTACAAACTAACATCATGAGATCAGCGACAGAGGGGGAAGTGGGTCAAACTGACCCTTACCTAGGTACAAACTAAAGGATGGTTGCTAACATCCACACAGTTACCGTTTACATGGTACATTGGTTACTACATAGGAGTTGCCATTGTATATTATTAAACATGTCACACCAAGTAACTGATGACGGGCACAGAGGTGGGGTGTTCCCATGGGAGAAACTTATTTCCTACATAACATGGAGTCTCAGAGCAAAATGGAGTCTGTTTAGTCATTTCCCTTAGAGTCTGATCTATAACATTCTCATGGAGCCAGATCTGTCAGCCCATCACACATTTAGATGGGAAATGTATATGCATTTATAGACGAGCTTTATTTCTATTTTGATAAAACTATTCCCTTCCCAGAGCACTTCTGGAGTCTCAAAACCCACTTTCAAAACCAAAATTGGTCAGTTTCCACAGGTGATGTAACTTGATAGAAAATCTAGATTTCAGTTTACAAATTTGAGTCAGTCATTGAACAAGCTGACAAACTCAGTGACTTATTCCCAGGCCTAGAAACTGCATTAAAAAAAAAAAAAAAAAAAAAGGAAGGAAGGAACCAAATCAAAGCAAACAAAATGATAGGAGTTAAGAGTTCCTCATGGAAAGACCGATTCCATTAGAGTCTCTGAACTCAGTAAACAAAACGTATCCTTACAGAAGCAGAGTCAATACAGAGAACAGAAGAAAAATATAGTCAGTAACTTTAGATAGATCTTTAGATAGATTTGACAGGTTATTTTACCAAGAAGAAAAGAAAGAATTTTGTGAAAAATAAGTACTCGGGAATTTTGGAAATTAAAAACATAATTCCTGAAACATAAAACTGTATTAACTAAAGGACTTAATAGCAAGCCAAACCTGCTGAAGATAGAATTAGTGAGCTGGAATAGTAATCCACCTAATTCTTGAACAACAAAGAAAGAAGAAGGATGTTATGGAAAAGATAAAACACTCAGAGGATAAATTCCTGGTGCTCTAATGTCTCAGTTTTAGAAGCAGACTCGAAGGAAGAAAGAACAAAAAATAGAAAAAAATTCTTGTATTGAGAAAAGCCTTGAATATTCTCATTAGATCTGCCTACCCCATCGTGAGCAAGCAAAGTAATTTAAAATACCTACAAAAATAATTGAGATAACTACAAAAGTCTTAGTAAATGTTAGGGTATCAAATTAATATCTCAAATTATCTCCTAAGAGAACAAAAAGGTATAATGGAAAAAGAATCAGGTTGATGTCAAACTGGTGTGAAAAGAAGATGAAGAAATATGTCCTTAAGTTTCTGTAGGAATTTTGACCTGGAATCTTTAATTAATCTAAATCAGTATTTAAGGATGATGGCAGAAGAAATGTTTTCCATAAAACTTATCATCTATAAACCTTTTGTAAAGAAGTAAGCCAGAATGTACTCTGAAAAAAATTAAGCACTAATCCATGTTGGAGAAACACATGAAATAAAAGAAGCAATAGTCAGTAAAGATCAATCACTAGATCTAAAAAAAATCATTGACACCCAGACTTAGGTCTGTGTAGTAGAACATGAATGTTAAGGTTTGCTGTTAATGACAATAGAAGCATTATGTAAATAAAGTTTATAAACCTTTACCTAGATTTATAGTTTACTTCAGAAAAACATGGAAAACCAAAAAGATTTTGAGTGCTATGGGTAATGTCCTACTGGGAATACTGAAAAGAGGTTATGGATCCTGCAGAGTTTTGATACTGATAGAAGAATATAAGTTAACGTTTTTATTAGAAATGGATTACTTACCACCTTTCTAGGAAAAAAAAAATTGAATTCTGAAACACATTGGCCAAAAATTTTCAGATACAGGGTTATGCTCCTAGAAGTAATTTCTAAAGGAATGGTAAAGAGCTTTCCTATCATAGTATGTAAGCACTGTGTTCTGGCTAATGTTAAAATTTGCTTACCAGATATATTTCTTAAACTAAATAATAAAAAACTACTCCCCATCCCCCTGAAAAATTGTCTTTGTACGAAAACCACTAGATCAATATTTCTTAAAGTATGTTCTGAGGACCAGTACACCAGAAGTTCTGAAATGCCTGAAACTGATTTGGAACCCCATTGCAAATTTAGTAAATAAATTTCTGAGGTTAAGGCCTGAAAGTTGATGTTCATTTTCCTCACTCACGAATTTCTTCACACATATCTCCCTTACATCATTCACCTCCCTCTGCTTTATGCTTTGATTATATATGTATTTCCTCTCCATTATAAGATTTAAAGGTCATAAAGGCAGAGGCTGTCCTTCATTACCCTCTAGCTCATTGTATATATTAGTATTTGCAGAGATATGCAATGACATGTGCAATTGTGTGTGCCTTTTCAAAACATTCTTATCTGTCAAAGCTCAAGAGAAATTAATTTGCTCAAACACAACCCTATGCAAAGAGTTACTTTAATAAATGTTTGAAAATAAAACAATTTTATGCTTTTTGTTAAAAAAGAAACATTTTAGAAAACACTCTTTCACCATGATCATTAAAATTTGAGCTATTTACATTTAAGTTTATATAAGCCTAATGTAGAATAACAATGAAAATAAATAACAAATAATATCCAGAAAGGAGCGTGCAGAAGATATAACAAGAGATCTATAATTTCTGCAGAAAATATGCAAGGAAGGATTCTTATAAGAAATCCTATAACTTGACCAAGTTGTCATTCTCAAGTCCCTTCTCATCATTTAATGTCAACAGCAGAGGGAATATTCTTGTAGGTAGCCTTTTCTTTAATTGTAGAACAAAGAAAAGGTGAGGGGAATAATAAGGTAAGGAATTATTTGGTTAAATAGCATTTGTTATGTTTGGATCTTAAATGTATCCCAAATTCTCATGTGTTGAAAATTTGTTCCTCAAGACCTCAGTGCTCATAAGTGGGATGCTCGGGAGGTGATTTGATTGTGAGAGCTTCAATCTCATAATCCAGTGATGGAGTCACAGCTTAAAGGGTTTGTGGGGAGGGACTTTTTTTTTTTTTTTTTTTTTTTTTGGTGGTGCTGGGGATTGCACCCAGGACCTTGTGCATGCGTGGCAAGTACCCTACCAGCTGAGCTATATCCCCAGCCCTAGGGGAGGGGCTTTGTTACAGAAGCAATCCCTATCTGTTTGCTTCCTGGATAGCATGAGATCTTCTCTGCCATGTGCTTCACACCATGATGTTCTGCTTTGCTATAGGCACATAGTAATGGGGAACGTGACCATGGACTGAAACTTCTGACACTATGAGCTAAATAAATCACTTTTCCTTATGAGTTGATTGCCTCACATATTTTGTCACAGCAACAGAAAGCTAACTCTCAAAGCATACATCCTAATTTACCAGTATACCTGCTCCTTTGTCTCTAAGTATTTCATTAGTGGTATTGAATATAAAATGAACTGATCTCATATCATACCAGAACAGGTTGTAGGGAATTACACAGGACTTGCAAAAGCATATGATGAAAAAACAATTGTCTTTATTACATAAGGAGATGTTAAAATGTACATAAACAAAAACATGTTGTTATTTGTGTTTAACATTAATTTTCACTAGTATTAATGTAAGTTTCTTTTCCTGCTGTTAGAGAAGTTCTGAGATGCCTTTCTGGCTCTTATACTTCTGAGAAGAGAGTCCAGGAGCAGTGTTGCAGCACATTCCCCAATAAAAATAGCCTGAGAATGTTTATGATTAGGTCTCCTGGAATAGATAATTTCCATTTCTATTCCTGACATTTATTCTTAAGATATCAATCTGGGGGTGGTGGTACATCAACCATCTCTGAGCTTCCAAAATCAATACTCCTACTTTTGATTTTGGAATTTGAACATGAGATGTTTTAAAAAATCACATCCCCACCTGTAATCTGGAGACACAGAGAATAAGTTAAGAAGCATTGTGCCTGAATTACCATTTCTAATACTAAGAAAAAGGTCACATCGATGTGACAGAGCACAGAAAGGAAAATAGTCTTGTGGGAGCAATTCTGGGACTCATTAATGTACCTTATCATTGATTCCAAAATAGAACCAGCAGGAATTGTCCTAGCTTCCTATCTAGAAGCAAATAATTATTCACTGGGAAAGGTAATTCAAACGTGACTCTTAATGGAAAACAAATTAGCATATGAAGCCATAATATCAGATTTTTGAAAAATTCTGGGCACAAAGGAAATAAAATCCAAAATAAAAAATGTGAGCTATCATGATGTAAAATTTCCCATTTTCCTTTGCTAGGTTTCTCCTTCCAATTCCAAAATTACCTCTAAACTAGAGATGGAAGTGACAAGTATCACAAATCAAAATAATATGAAAGGAAACCTTGTTTATGTTTGTAAATACATAAAACGCCTAGGGTTATAAATGTAAGTAACATTGAAATACATTTGTCAAAATACTAAATATGTTTGTAATATGTGCTGCTTTATAGTTGGTCTACAGACTACCATAATTTTATAGTAATTATATTACAAGGTATCTACAGCACACATATGTGATGTGAACATGTGAACTCTACCTACATCCCCTGACACAGTTATCTCACATTCAGTATGAAAAATAACAGGTCTGACTGGTGTGTGGCTGCCTAGGAAGGGGAAGAATTAAGAAGGTCCCTGGCTATTTCAGTTCTTCCCTTGAGGGTCCCTAAAGCTTTAATAGGGTCATGATTATGGACTTCTTTGTGGGTGCAACACATTATAAGAGGTACTTTGAGACTTCTCATAAAATAAAGGTCTAAGACTTCTAATCTATTGTCCAAAGTTCAGTATCGGGGCTGGGGATGTAGCTCAGTTGGTAGAGTGCTTGCCTCCTATGCATGATGCCCTGAGTTCAATCGCCAGTATCACCAAAAAAAAAAAAAAAAAAAAAAAAGATTCACAATACAAAGTTCAGTACCACCCAAGCTTTGCAACTGTGACTTTGATTGCTGGAGTGTCAAAGCCTAGACTGTGCAGTGATTTCACCTGCAGTGCATCCTACCACATGGAAAATAGACTAGTCTCCTATGTTGGCCTTATGAAAGTCAGGGATTGGGGAAGTGATGAGGCAGTCCTCATGGGAATAAAGGACCCATCTTATTCCCATCCATACTTATTCATTATGAATGTCAAGTTGTAGATATCTGCCAATATAAACTCATTATTAGATTTTCCCTCCTACGTTGATGCACATTTATTATTACAATTGATTGTCAGTGGGTTCTATGGCCCATTCTCCATGGTCTAACCAACCAAGAATACAGAAAGTGTGGAGAACAAGTCTTCAATTTTTTGAAGATGTAAGCCAAAAAGTGACCATACAAACCAGTTTTCTCAGTACTAACTTACCTCTGTGGACAAGCTCCTGAAACTTGTGAAAGAGATGGTAGAACTGGTCCCCACCAGGGTGGAATAAAATCAGGATATGGTTTCCATGGGACCACCAAAGAATACTATATAAAGAGTCATGAATATCGTGGGTGGTTGGTGAATGGCACTTGCAATGGTGTCACACCCAAATCCTTTAGGTGTATGCCTGATATGAAATTAGGATTATGTGACAAGAATAAATTTTCTTATGTAATAGACAGTTCCTTGAAACTTTTAACTGAGGAATCAAGATACAATATGCATTGCATTTCAAAGTGAGCTGCCAAAGTAAAATATAATTTTTCAAAAGAAATATCTGAAAAACAATGACAGACCTTATTTCTCACACATATTGAAACATATAAAATGGATGAAGTGCTTGTAGTTTTAGA
The DNA here is from genome assembly GCF_902686445.1 of Sciurus carolinensis. NCBI lineage: Eukaryota > Metazoa > Chordata > Mammalia > Rodentia > Sciuridae > Sciurus > Sciurus carolinensis. The sequence goes on from NC_062226.1 coordinate 78,768,540, forward strand.
GAAGAAACTGGGGAGAAGATTTTAGAAATAGATGTTGGGAGTGCTGAATCCTTTTTCAAGGGAGGAAATAGAAGATGCTTACCTCCTAGTCTCAAGTGAAGGGCTGTGGGTTTGGGGATGCAGCTCAGTGGTAGGGTGCTTGCCTAACATGCATAAGGCCATGGGTTTAAGCCCTAGCACCACCACCACCAAAAAAAAAAAAATTATCAAGCATGCACAAATGAAGGGATGGTTTTAAGGCGCTCACATAGAGAAGTTCTCCATGTGCCACACTTTATTTGGTGGCAACCAAATATTCAAATGCAGAGAGACAGATATGTTTGGAATCTGATTGATAAGCTAGCAGAGAGGGCTGTGTGCAAAGGAAGTGATTTGTGCCAGACAGCTAGCCTGGAAGAACCAAGAATCTTTCTAAGGGCTGTCTCAACTGAAGGAAGCTAGTGGTAGATCACTAGATGCATAGGGGTTGCAGGAGGAGTGGCAGGTGAACAACTAGATGTTCATTTTTCTATACTGAAGAAAGGGCAAGAGATGGCCCCCATCACTGAATTCTCATGAGAACCCTCGAAAATTTGCACACAAGAGAAAAATGCACACAGCTGATGAAGACATCCAATCAAATAAGACTTTCTTTCTCTCTATGCTTCCTCTCCTAACCGTCAGGTTCCAGCCCTGAATGAGCCAAGACAGCTTTAATGGGGAGATGGAGGGAAAGTAAATGCCATGAGGCAGAAGAGAGAAGAAGTGTCATGTTTTGAAATAGCACCATGTAAGGAAAAGCAAGAAGGCTTACCTTTGAATGAAAATTTCCAAGTTTTGATCATTGCTGGGGCCTATGGGACTTTCAATCAGGAAAGAGGAAGAATGAAAGATTAAAAGGTCATGGGAAAATAAGAAAATTTTTTACAATTAGATTACAACTTTTTTGTAATTAGAGTTGTGTTTATTCAACCTACTGGTCATATGAAAGAAAGTTTTTATGTCCCTACCCTTTCATTACCATTTCACTATGGAAAAGATACTCTTATAGGTTCGAAATTCAGCACCATTTTTTATTTGTTTTACTTTCTTTTTGGTATAGATATTCATCTTTACTCTAGGAATGTCATTCTGAGACTTTCTTGGTGAGATAAATCTAAGGAAGAAGGAAGACTCTATTGTCCTGTGATTAAGATACACCAAGGCTTCCAGAGAGAAAAGAGACCAATACTCCCTACTTCAGGCTACCCTTATGAATTAAAGGGGTCTGTGGAGGTATATTGAGTGTCAATGGCAGGCTAGTCAATTGGGTCATTAAGATAAATTGACCTTGGCACATCCAGGAAAGTGCTTATAGCTATAAGTACTGGACACCAAATGCTAACGCCTGGAATTCAGGCTTATTCCAGCCCATGAGAGTACAATATGGTGGGATCATCTTCCCTTGTAAATGAGGTCATGGAAGGTTCTATTCCACCCAGCAACTTCTGAGATACATTCCCTGTGTAGCAGTTTTTACCTTCATAAGGCTCAGTCTTTCAGGTGGAGATGCTTAATTAATCCTGGGACTTGGAATTTCTTGGAAGTTGGGGACTAAACCAACTTCCAGTGCCCTCTCACACTGCTAGCCTTATTTCAGCTCTGAGCCATAGTATTCCCATGGTCTTATTGTGGTTCCATCTCCCCACATGGGGCTAGATGCTCTAGGAGTGACTGAATGAGTACATCGAAAAGGCCTTCTGACAAGTATGGTGAATTCAGCTGCAGAGTGGGAAATACACCTTCTCAAACACTTCCTCAGCATCATGCTTGCCCCCTGGTGTGGGAATTCACTGTAGCTTCCACACTTCCCACCCAAAGCTGGTGTGGAGAGCTTAGCAACCCAAGTAGTCAAGGTCAACTGCACTCCACATTGGGACTTAGTCTCTCTCCAGGCACGTATATAACTTGTCACTGGATGCATGAAGAGAGCAACTTGGAGATTTGGAGGGAGATATGCTAGAACTCCTGATTGCTGCTGGAAATGACATTTGGGGGCTCTGGTCATTTATCTGGAAATGAATTGGAGCATTCACTTTCCAAATGTGGTGTTTAGAAGACTGAGAAATGCTGGTCTTTTATATGTTCTTCCTCTCTAAGGCAGGGTTTGTCACCAACAGCACCACTGATACTCTGGATATTTGGTTCTTGCTGTGGAGAGAAGAAAGGGGAACTCTCCTATGTACAGGTAGGCTATTTCCAGAATCCTTTGATTCTACCTACTAGTTTTTAATGGCACCAACACACAGACACACACATACACAGATATGCACACACAACCAGAAAGGTCTCCATGGGCTCAGGGTGTAGTTCAGTGGTAGAGCACTTACCAGGCATGCTCAAGGACCTGGGTTCAATCCTTTGCCTTGGAAATACAAAGCCTCCAGATATTGCCCCATGTCCCCTGACTAGGAGGCACCCCCAGTTGAGAATCTTTGATATAAGGTGAAAACCTCTGACTTAATAACCATCTTTAAGTGAATGATTTTGCTCTTTTAATCTAATACAATATTTCTTACCTACATTATTGGATATGTCTAATTGCAATCCCATTCTGTCTTTTTCTGGGTTGATGGGCATTTAAGATGACGATTTTGTGGTTCAAAATTGGTTCTCTTGGCTCAAAACTGGTTTCTTGCATGACTGATGAAGATGAATTTGGTTTAGGCTTCACTCAGGCAGACCCTGTTTAAAAAAAAAAAAAAAAACAACCCTTTTATGGAGCTAATGGGGAGACACCAAGGGGGAAAAATCATTTAAACAGGAAATCCAGATAGTTGCAAGGTATTATATTTTGTGGAAAGCTGACAATCCCCTGTGCTGAAACATGTTAGAGATGAGGAGAAGAAGGAGAGGGAGGATTCAAAATGAGCTTGTTCTCCCTTCACCTTTGTGGTAGAAATGAACTTTTCAATAAACCATTTCATAGGAATTGTGTGAAAATACTGAGTTTATGTGGTCACTTTTCTGGGAAAAGACTTTATTCTCAATGAGATTCATGACTGTAGGCTTCGTCCCATGCTGTTTGAAAGTGTGATCTGAGAATCACCTGAGGACACCATCAATAATGCCATAGGCATAAGTTAAAGTACATATACCAGATTCACTGACTCAGAAATTTCCAGAAAAACAACTAACATTTTTAGTACAGTCATCCCTTGGTATCCATGGGCTTGTTCCAGAACCACTTATCTTTCCCATCCCACAATTCATGGATGCTCAAGTCCATTGTATAAAATGGCGTAGTATTTGCATACGACCCATGCACATCCTCCTGCATACTTTAAATCAGCTCTAAATTACTTAATTTCTTATAATACCTGTTACAATATGAATGCTCTGTAAGTAGGTGTTATGCTGGATTGGTGAGGGAATAATGGCAAGAAAAACATCTGTACATGCTTAGTATAGGTGTAATTTTGGGCTGTGTGTGTGTGTGTGTGTGTGTGTGTGTGGTACTGGGGATTAGCCAGGGGTACTCTACTACTAAGCTACAAACCCAGTCTTTTTTATTTGTAATTTTGAGACAGGGTATTACTAAGTTGCTTAGGGCCTCACTAAATGCTGAGGCTGGCCTTGAACTTGTGATCCTCCTGCCTTGGCCTCCCGATTCATTGGGATTATAGCATACAACACTTCACCCAGTTTAGTACAGTTGCAATTTTTAAAACAATGTTTTAAATCTGTAGTTGGTTGAATTTGCATATATTGAACTCATGGATACTAATAGTCCACCATACAAGTAAGTTCCAATTATTGCTTTGGTCATAATTATTCTAAAAAGATATATTTACTGAAATAAAATTTCACCTGAGTGTCCTGTATTTTTATTTACAGTATCTGGTAATCCTATCTGGCACTGAAGGAAAAGAAACCTCTTTCTTGAAAACATCCTTCAGTAATTCTTAGGCACATCATGCACATATGCTTAGTAACCATAATCCCAGAGCTGTTTGATTATTAATGAGGTTAATACTATGCCACCAATCACTGGAAAAGTAACATTATGTTACTTCTTTACTAGGGGCTGGTATTGACTGTAGTTCCTATTTAGAGAGGATTTTGCAGTTACTGGAAGCCACCATGTGCTTTACCCTGCAAACTTGCAAAATATAGTGGCTAGCAGGAAGAACTTTTTGTTCCGGGTACTGGGCCTTGCAATCTCTGAAGTTGCTGGTGTTTCTTTGTGGGCTAAAACCAGGAAGTCTGGTTAAAATGTAGCTAATGAAGAGGCAGTAAGGCAGTGTTTTCCTTTGTTTTTGAAAGGGACTTGCAGAGTCCAATAACCATCCTTTTGGTAAGGGAACATTGCCACCTAGCCACAGAACAAAGTATTTCCCCCAGGGCATCAGACAAAGGATTGACTCCAGCTATATACACAATTTCAAGTACACAAATTTGCACGTTTGGGTTTTGCTTACTTCCCTCTTAGTATTCAGAGTCCGTTAGCTTTTGTGGAATGCAGGAAGAAAAAGTCTTTTATCAGTAGAGCCTGGGTCTGTGTAAGGCAAGTGAGAAGGATCTTTTAAAAAGGACAGAAATGTGAGAATGGATTCTCTTTTGTATGCATTGGTAAGTATGAGACTAAAACAAGCAAAACTAAGTGCACTTTGTTGAAAGAAACTTCTTTTGCCAGTAGCTATTATAAGGCCACCCCCCACCCCTTTTAGGTGCCAACATGGTGCTGGTCGAGCTTCTCTTCCTGATTTTACTCCTCATAACTTCTTCCCGCCAGCACGAACTCACACCCAATTGGTGCTTGACACCCCGCCCAGACCCCCAGCAACAAGGCTCACCCAATCAACCATCACCCCGCCCCCCAGCAACAGGCTCTCCCAATCAACTCTCACCCCGTTTCATGCCCCAACCAATCAGCCTCTTCCCGGCCCTATATAAGTGTGTGCATTTTTACAATTAAACGGGACTTCTCCAGTGATTTGCTTTGACTGTGGTTCCGTGCGCTTCTTTCAGCTATGTGGAAGAAGTTCACATTTATTTTACTGTTTATGAAATGTCCAAGTTTCTGATGCACGTACAAGGCTGAATAAAAATCACCAGAGAACATAACTACAACAACAGTGAATTAAAAAGGAACTACACAGCTCAGTGGTAGAGCACTTGCTTAGCATGCCTGAGTCCCTGGGTTTCTGAGTTCCCAGAAATGAAAAAAACATCCAATAAAATATACAGAGACTCTCATATATAATCTCATATGTAAAAGTAGTATGACTTGGCTTCTATTTGAGATCCCTGGATCAACTAAGTGTTCCCTAAGTTAGTTCTCTAGTTTTCAATTTGTTCCAGCAAAATTTTCAAACATCTCATGATCTTACATTTGTGTTTCTAATATTGGAGATAAATCTTGCCATCAGAGAAGAGAAAATATTTAGCTTAGAAATTTCCCAAGCATTTGATGTAGACCTTCTTATTTTCTTCCTTCCTTTCTTTATTCTTTTGCTTTGTAATGGGGCTGTGGCTGGTTATAAAAAGAAAATTCTTTTCAACTTGTCAGCTTCATAATCACTCTTGGCCAGGTGCCACCTATTTTAATAGATAAGTGCTTGTGAGCTGTGGCAACAAGGATTATGTTGCAGTTATAAATATTTACTCTCCCTTATTTGGTACTAAATTTCAGAGTAGCGTGTTCTCACAGCTGGTTACTAACTAGAGGTATGTTTTGCAAATTTGTACCACTTCTATCAGAGTATTTTGAATAGAAAAACCTTTTTTGAACATTTTAACTTTCAATTCAAATAGGCACTTAATACTTCTTGAGCACTTACAATAAGCCAGATTTGAGATGCAAGCTCACATAAGTGAATTGGGTATCATTGTGCTCATATTACAGATGGAAACTATGGCTTGTAAGGTTTAAAGAATTTGGCTCAGGTCTCACATCTAGTAAGTAACAGTGCTACATCTGTGTTACTGGTTAGACCTCCAGAGATTGGAGAGAGAACCTCTCTACCAAATGAAGAAAATAGCTTTTAACACTTGGCTACATCTTTACTCAAGTCAGGTGGAAGCAGTTAACACCTGAATATTTAGCCAATCTGCCTTAGACTCCTGAGAGAAGGATAGTTGAAAGAAAAAGAAACCTGCAGCAAGATCCCCAGCCTGTGTTCTCATTAAAAGTGGTAATGCTACTACAGAAGATTCCAGATGTCTCAGATAAGGTGACAGACATTGGGTAATGTTCCAGTAATTGAATGTTGTATAACACAACCCCCCTAAAGTGTGGTGGATTAGAAGAACAACGACAGTATTTGGCTCACAGATCTGGGTTAGTGGGGTCATTTCATCTCTGCTCCATCTGACATCAGCTGGCACAGTTCAAAGGACGGAATGGGAATGATCTGAAGTCGGTTCACTTGCATGATTAGCTATGGGCTGAGACCTGAGCTGAGGCTGTCTGCTAGAATTGTGTGTGTGTGTGTGTGTGTGTGTGTGTGTGTGTTGTTGGACAAGCTAGGCAAGTATATCCCCAGCCCCAGCTGAAACTTATGTAGGTGGCCTCTTGATATGTCCTAGGCTTCCTCACAAAATGATGGTTGGGTTCCAAATGTGAGCATCCTCTGAGAGAGAAATCCAGGCAGATTTTGTATTACCTTTTATGACCTAACCTTAGAAATCACTCAACTACTGTGAATCGTACTGTGCCTGCAAAAGATATGTTCAAGTACAACTCTTGGTACCGGTAAAGGTAACCTTATTTGGAAACTGGGTCTTTGCAAATGTAATTAAGTTAGGATGAAGTCAAACTGGATTAGAGTGGGCCCTAATTCAATGACTAGTGTCTTTATAAGAAGAGGAAAATTTGGATATGGTATACACACAGGAAAGAATGCCATGTGACTATGGTGGTAAGAGATTGGAATGATGATCTACAGGCCAAGGAATGTCAAGGATTGCCAGTAACCACCAGCACTAGGAAAGAGGCATGGGAAAATTTTCCTCTGAGACTCCAGAAAAAACCAGCCTTGCTGACACCTTGATTTTTTTTTTTTTTTATATCCAACATCAAGAAACATAAGAAATTAGATTTCAGATTTTTTTAAGCCACCCAGTTTTAGCTGTTTGCAACAGAACCCTAGGAAGCCAATACACTCATGTCTGCTGTATTTTATTCAATGAGACAGTCATGAAGTCCTGCATCACTTTAAGGGAAAAGTAAATAGATACAACTTCTAGGAGGGTAGTAAAGTTCTGGAAGGGACTGAAAATACTGCTATGGTCCTTTGTGGAAATAATAATCTGCCACAGGTAGAAAAAAGCAGTCCTTAAGATTTGAATACTTTTGGGCAGCTTCTTTGCTGAATCCTATATCCTGGGGTATATAAAGCTTTTATATATATGTGCGTGTGTGTGTGTGCATATATATATGCATATATATACAAATATACATACATATGTATGCATGTACATATACATGCATATATATTATATGTGTATATATGTATATATATTATATATATAGTTTTAAACACACACACATGCACACACACACACGCACACACACATATATATTTTTTGGTGGTAGTGGGAATTGAATGCAGGACCTCACATAGGGTAGGTAAGCACTCTATCACTGAGCTACACCCAGCCCCAAGTTTCAGTACAGATACTGGGGTTAGAATTCCCTTTTTATCAATTAAGTGCTGGGATTAGTTTCATAGATGGTGGTTTATTTTTGGAATACATGTATGTTCAAAGTCAGCAAAAACTATAAACACTTTCCATATTTATTTCCTGTGACAAAAGAAAGCTCTGAATGAACTTCAATGATATAGTTTGATTTAAAACTATAATTATAATTTTATGAATTTTCAAATGTATAACATTTGTTATAATTTTAACAGTTATAATTCACATACCATAATTTTAGATATATATATAACATAAATATACTATAAATATATAAAAATAATTTTTAGTTGTTATAATATCCACAGAGTTGTGCACATATCACCATAATCCAATTTTAGAAGATTTTTATCTTCCCCAGAAAAACCCATTATACATTAACAATTATCCACCATTCTCCCCAACTCTTAACCTTGGGCAACTACTACTCTACTTTTTGTCTCTGCAGATTTGCCTATTCTGGGCATTTCATATATGAAATCACACAATGTGCAATCTTTCATGAATGGCTTCTTTAACCTTGCATAATGCTTTCATGGCTCGTTCATGTTGTAACATGCATCAACATTTTTCTTTTAATGACTGCATAATATTCCATTGACACATTTTGTTAATGATTTATCAGTAGTTTGATATTTGGGTTATTTCTAATTTGGGGTATAATATATGCACTTCTTTGAACATTTATGTACACATTTTTGTGTTAACCTGTTTTTATTTCTCTTGAGTATATATCTAATAGTGGAATTGCTGAGTCATAGGGTAACTATGTTTAATATTTTGAGGAACTGTCAAAGTTTTGCAAAATGATATGCCGTTTTGCATTCCTATCAGTAATGCATGAGGGTTTCAATTTCTTGCCTTATGCCTTCCTATATGGTCTACCCAAGGTATAATTTAATAATGCAAATGCTTATTTGCTATTGTTGAGTGTTCTACTGATGTTTGTTAGGTCTAATTAACTTAGAATTATTATTCAAGTCTTCTATATCCATATCAGTCTTCTGCCTAGTTGTTTTATCCATTATTGACAGTGGGATATTGAAATCTCCAACTAATGTCACATTATCTATTTTCCCTTCAATTTTTAGTGTTTTTTTTATGGCTTTTTTTGGGGGGAGTACTCTTTTATTAGGTACACATGATTGTAATTTTTGTGTCTTGCTGACAGATTGACTGGTTTTTCATTGTAAAAAGTCCCTCTTTATATCTAATAAAATTTTTTGCTTTAAAGTCCTTTTTTTGTTGGTATTATTATAGCCAGTTCAGCATTCCTGTGGTTGCTGTTTGCAGGAAATACGTTTTTTCACTCTTTTTCTTTGAACATATTTGTACCTTTGAATCTAGGGTATGTCTCCCATGGAGACCTCCATCTTTCTAAAATCTAGCTTCACAGTCTTTGCTTTGGATTGTTTAATGCATTCACATTTAGTTTTATTATTTATATGGTAGTATTTGTATTTGTCATTCTGTCTTTTGTTTCCAATGACTCTCTCATTGCTGTTCTATTTCTTCTTTATTATTTCCTTTTATATTGAGCAGATATTTTCTAGTATAATAGTCTTTTAATGATCTCTAACTGTATTTTTGGAATTAATTGTGGCTCTAAGAATTACAAAATATATCTTATCAGAATCCAATTCAGATTTGTAATAACTTCATTACAGTGAATTATAAAAACTGTATTATTATGAATTCCATTCCTTCCCTTTTTGTTTTTATTGCATTTATACATATGACATATCTGACAGTACATTTTTATTATAATTTCTTTATATAATCTTATGTCTTTTAAAGAAGCTGAGAGGAGAAAGGAAAAAATATTTATAGAGTTTATCAGGTCAATCAGTTTATTTATCATTTCTGATTCTCTTCATTTCTCCCTCTGAATTCTGGTTACAATCTCATGGCAATAAAAGCCTGGCTCCAACTTTGTTCTTATGGTCTCCTTTGAGCTGCTATTGTCAAATACACTACATTTCTCTATGTTATGTGGAAAACAATCCAAATATAAACATGTTATTTGTGCATATGCTTTTAAAACCAGTTGAGAAAAATAGCAGAAGAAATTTGAAAGTATTTCTTTTCTATAATTATCTACACAATTACTTTAGTCAGTGTTCTTGCTTTGTTTTGTTTTTGTAAATTTGAATTACTGTCCACTATCATTCAAAGAACTTCCATTAGTATCTCTTGGGAGGCAGATCTGCTAGGAATGAATTCCTTCAGTTTTTGATAACCACTGTTCTGATACAACACTGATGGTTAAGTTGTAGAGTGATGATAAATACTAAAATGTAATGCACTACATTAGGTAAGTTTTACTTACTTAAATAGCTCTGGAAAATTAAAATGTTTTATGATAGGGATTACATAAAGTTACAATAATAGTACTCAGGAGTATTCTGTAGAGTACTGATGTTCATGAAGAATCTGTGAATCTCAAATTTGTAATTCATATGGATCTTATGATCATCAGTTCTTCTACCACAACTGAACTAGCAATAATTGAGTTCTGCAGTATACCTACGTCCTTCCTTATAGAAATTGTTTCACAAGTTCAAAAAGTTCTCAAAGGTGAAAAACTTTTTGCAAGGTTTATCAAATTAGGAAACACCTTTGAAAATATTATGGTTAGATGGCTTCTCCCAGATATTGGAACCTCGCAGGCTGGAAGGAACCAATCTCGGAGGAGAATTCTTGCAGGCCAATAGCATGTTAGGACTTAACGTGAGAGGCAGCAAGATGGCGGCAGCGTAAGCTGGAAATTCCTGCAATGTAAGAGGCAGGCAGAACGCAGATTGACAGGTGGTAGGAAGGCCGGAAATTCCTGTAACGGAAAAGGTGGGCGGAGCACAGATTGACAAGTGGTTGGGAGGCGGGAAATTCCTGTAATGGGAGAGACTGGCGACTTTATACCTTACAATGGTAACATTGTGCAAGGTGCAATACTCTTTGGTGAGTTTGTTCAACATTAAATATTTGTACAGATTGCAAATATACCTTAGATCTGTGACATGTTTTCCCTTGGAATGTGACAGACGTAGTAAAGGTTTTATATGGGCTCACATGATTGGACTTACCTCTGTGCTTCAGCAACCTCTTGTATTTCATGAGTGTGACTAAGCAACCATGTACACTGGAAGCTGATGCCTTATCATTGGACCCCAGATTGAGATGTATGGAATAGACTTCAAACCCAAACAAAACATGGAGCAAGACCCAGCCATCCCAAGGTCTAAAATAGTCATTGCAACTAACCCATAGGCTAAAGAGAAATAAATTCTTCTAGTTCATATCATTGGCGGTTTGTTTCACAGCAGTATGGCAGTAACTGCTGACTAATATGTAATCATCAAAATCATTCTTACATAGATGACTTGTTATGGTTTGGATATGAGGTGTCTTCCAAAAGGTCATGTGTGAGACAATGTAAGAATGTTCAGAGGTAAAATGGTTAGATCATGAAGGCTGCAAACTAATCAGTAGATTAATTCACTGGAATGGATTAACTAGATGGTAATGATACCACGGTTGACTGGTGATGAGTTCTGCTCCCTCTAATGTTAAAGTTTGAACACTAGAGAAGCACCCCAAGGCAAGGATATTAAGCAGGTTTTATTTTAAAGTAGTAATAATATAGACTTCTCCTGAGGGGGAGAAGGGGGCCATGGCTGATGGTCTAGAATCCCAAGAAGTGAGTGCACCCCACATCTTTTAGGTTAAGGTCTCTTTTGTTCTCCAGTTCTCTCCCCCCTTATCTCTCCTTCCTGCCTAAGTGACTAGGCCTGGTTTTGCAGGTGAGATGCATAAAGAGAGAAGCGGATGGGGTAGGGGGAGGGTCAAAGCGATTCAGCCAGGCAAGGGCCCAGGGGGCATTAATTAGCAGCTCCTTGCTTGCAGTCCTTGATAAGAGCAGGTAAATTTGGTAATCAATGGGCTTCGGAGATCCTTGACATTCCATTCTCCCAGGGGCAGTCTCCAACTTCTAGAGACAGATGGCTTTTATGGCCTCCATTACCCGATCCCCTATTTCCACACTAACTGCCTGTCCCCGATTCTGGCATCAGTAACTGTAGGCACCTAGGGTGTGACTGGAGGAAGTAGGTCACTGGGGGTCTGCCTTTGGGGTTTATATTTTGTCCCTGCCACCTGTCTCTCTCTGTCATGAACTGAGCAGTGCTTCTCCACCACACCCTTCTGCATGATATTCTCCCTCACCTCAGGCCTAGAACAATGGAGTTAACCCACCATGGACTGAACCTCTAAAACTGTGAGCCAAAGTAAACATTTCCTCCTTTAAGTTGTTCTTGTCAAGTCTTTTGGTCACAGTGACAAAAAACTGACTAATGTATGACTGCTACCAGGCCTACATGTGAAGCTATCTTGTACTTAAGAAATTTTGAGAATTCTTGAACTTCTTTTACCTCCTCAACACATTTTATATAGTTGAAGCTTCCCCAAGTAAATTTGGTAATGTGCCATAAAATGTCACCCTAAACTTTTATTAAATATAAGGCAAAGTCATTTCTATTCAGTTTTTTCTTATAACAAAAAATGGTTTGTGTGTGTGTGTGTGTATCTAAAAGGAAGAAAAAAATGTAATGGAACATCTCTGTAGATAGCAGTTATTCCCAGGGGAAAATTACAATCACTATGGGCATTTCACCCAGTGCACAGCCCTGGTGCAACTCAGTGCCTCTAAATACCAAAGGAACAAAGGCATTTAATAAATATTGGCTCTTGCTCCGGTTGAGAGGGAGAACACACTGTTCTAAAGAGTGGCAGGGACGCTCTTAGCAGCTATTTGCAACTCTGCGTGCTTGGGTATTGTGTTGCTACGAAGCAGCGCATTGTCCAAACATAACCCTCTCCATAGGATCTTCAAAGAGGAAAAAGAGTCAGTGAACACATTCTCATGGAGACTCATTCATTCAGTCATTCATTCACCCAATATTTACTGTTCAGGTTGACTACATACATAACACAGACTTAGAGATCCCAGCTTGTGGGATTTCAGAGGAAGAGATAAAATATAAATGCCTCTTGGAAGTTTCAGATGTATCCTGTTAAACTTTCTGCAAGTCCAGAGGAGAGAAGGAAACCATGTTTTTCTAGGATTCTCAGTGAAACTTTCCCAGAGAGAGAGGCATAAGGATAGTGACTAGAAGAATGTGAATTTTAATACAGATGGAAGGGGGCAAAGATGTAAAGATAATTAGGCCCATGACACAAAAGAGATGGGAAAGTCAGATTATGCAGGGTCTTGAATATCAATCTGGAGAGTTTGGGTTACGCTCTGTTTGCAATGAGTCATGAAAGGTTCTGAAATGATGGTGGAATCAAGGAACGAGTGGTGGTGTGGTAAGACAGAAGAAGGGCCTGAATGTAGAAGATACTCTATTCTCTGAATCAATAATTGTATTCTAGATGGAAAATAGTAAATGGTGTGGAACTCAGGTAATAGCAATGCAAATAGAGGTGAGAGAGGAGCATGAGAGATGCTAAAATGTATAAACGGTGGGGTCCTGGTCATTAATTGGAGAGTTCATTTATTCACTTGACAGATATCGTCAATAAGATACTACCAGTGAGTTGCTGGGGCACAAGAGTAGGCAAAACATGCATGATCCCTTCCTCACATACGGTGTAGTAAACATTTACCTTAAAATGAATGTGAAATAGGATGAAGATTATGAATGAGAGGTACATGTTATAAGAATTTATGGTGGAAGATTTGATGAATCAGGGAGTAAGGAAGAAATGCTGCCTTGACAAGGTGACATGTGAACTGCAAAGAACGTAGGGTGTGAATTAGGTGCAGGTTGAAAGGACACCTTCTCCAGAGGGGACATCATGGACAACGGCCTGTTGTAAGTAAGCAGGCCTGAAATAGGTCACTGTGGGCCGGACTACTAAGAATGAAAGGGGTTGGGGTACAAGATGAGGCTGCAGAGATTAGACCCCATCATGTCCAGAGGATGCACCATCCTGTATACTAGTTCTAGTCCAAGTGCCAGTGTACGATGTAGAAAGGAACTTGTTCTAGAATGTGTAAGTCAGCACACTGCTGCTTTTATCAAGAAAATCTCGTTCTGAAAAAGTCTCCAAACTGGCTTAATGCAAAAGTGATTTACACTCTGCAGTGAGAAGCTTATATTATGAGAACAGTAATAGTTCTCAATCAGTAGCCAGTATGTGGCTCCATGCTGAGTGGAGGTGGTTGTGAGTTTTGTCTTTATCCTAAGAGCAATGGGAAGTCTCAGAAGGATTTGAAGAGGAGATGGTGGGGGCTGCCTTACAAAACACAGTTTGGAAGGTAGCCAGAGTGAGAGGAGAGAAGACAAGGAAGTTTGTGTCTTGTTAAAGCAGGAGATGTCCTCTTTGTAAGGAATTCCACGAAAACCATGCCAGACATGGGCAATCACATAAGGGAGTTTATTAAGCAAACAGAGTGTCTCCCTATAGGATAAGAGAGAAAATGAGAGGAAAAGAGAAAGAAAAGAGAAAGGGCATGCGCTAGAGAGAGTGGAAAGCGAGGAGGAGAAAGAAAGCAAGTCAGGGGGAGAGAAAAGCAAGAGAGAAAAGATGGCGGTGAAGCTATCTTTAAGAATCCTGCAGGGCTAACAGGGGACCAATAACAGAGAAGGATACTTGCAAGCTGACTGATAAACCAATAGCTAGCTAGGATGTTCACAGACTGACAGTAGTTGGGAGGCGGGGAAAATGCCTGCAAGGGAAAGGGCGGGGGAGCAGCTTTGTACATTACACTCTTCAGGTGAGAGAGCAGGAATTTAGAATGAAGTCCAGTGGCAACATGAAAAGAGTGGAGGAGGTTTGGGATAGACATTGTGAATATCCCATAAGGAAGGGAGTAGAAAAGTGAAAAGAAACCACGTGTTGGTTAAAATAAGAAAACCTACACTGTCAGCCAGGTTGATGTTCTCTGAAACTGGATCCAACAAAACTCGCTTCTCTAGAGCAGGTACCAAGAGGGTCAACCTCTGAGATGAGCAGAGGGCATGAGCATTTGTGGTTCAATGGAAAGAAAAGTGGCGAGGAGTCAGGTAAAATGTTGTCAAGATCGACTCTGAGTAGAATACAGCAAGAGGTAACGTGATGGCTTTAGCTGTATTGTGGCCAATATTCACTCACCAGACCCCTTAAAAGAGGAGAGCATATCTCTCATATTGTCCAGTAGAATGTCACTCCCAAGTCATCACCTGCAGGGAGGACAAGGCATTTTGTCATGGGCCAGAATTGAGGCTGTCTTCTCAGAGGGTCCCAGAGATGCTGCCCAGAGACACCTTTCATTCACAATGTTCAGGGAAAACTGTGGGTGAACAAACACACCCGATGCCCAAAGAAGACATAAAACTATTATGAAGCCATAATTCAATTGAAGTGGAGAAGAGATTATAGACAAGTCTTGACAGAAATCTTGTCACAATGAAAATAAGTAAGCTCAGGAAAAATAAAATTTAAATTAAAATGTTTAATGATTAATTAATATGATGAAGGCTTCCCTGAGCTGTGTCCATAGGCACCAGTCAAAAGGTTCTGATGATGGTTTGCAAGGTGAATAAAGGAAATTGTTCTAATAGTCATCATTCAGTGCTTCCTCTGTACCAACACTGTATTGGATTGGCTTAGGGAATACAAAGGTGAATGAGGCATGGTTCTTGCCTATGGAAGGAAAGCCATGTAAAAAACATGTTTGTGCTTGGATATATGAAGTGTTGTGATCAGGAATGTCAGGGAGCTGAGAAGTGAGGCACTAGGAGAGATGAGTGTTAGGAGAAAAAGGCCTCCCTGGGATTAAGCACACAAACCAAGGCTGAGGAAAAACTTGAAGCTAGACTACTAAGGAGTACCATGATTAAAGGCCATGGGCAGAAATGACAGTATCAGGAACTTCAAGCAGTTCCATGTGTCTAGAGAAGACATATGGGGAGTAACATAGTAATAAATAAGACAATAGATGTTCTTTAGTTGTGAAGATGCCTAAATGCCAAGCTAAGGAATACAGGATCTAATTCTGAGCATAATGAGACATATTTTGTATTCCCAATATTTGATGTATGGAGAGAGAAATCTTTGTTCAGGAGCCATTAGTGTTGGGAGGGAAGTTCAAATTGTGTCAAAGATAAGATCAGCAAGGGAAACTGCAAAATGTCAGAAGAGGTAGAGGTTGAGGATGGAAACCAAAAGAACACCAACATTTAGAATGCGTAAGTAAGCCCCAGAGTGAGACTAAGAAGGAAACAGAAAGGTCTAAAAAAATTACATGGTTTCATGGAATACAGAGAAGAGTGAGATTTAAAGAAGGTGATGGACAACTACATTAAATGATGCTGGAAACTAAAAAAAAAAAAAAAAATGGATGTAGCAACAAGGAAATCATAATGAAAATGGAAAACAATTTAAATTTTTACCAACAGGAAAATAGAAAAATTTAATTACTTATGTTCCTATATGGGAAACCTACATAGCAGGGAAAGTGAATGAACTCATGTTCTATATATGGACATGAAAGACCTAGCAAAGGGAACAATAAAGAAGGTAAAAGCATAGTAGAATGTTACATGCCGTTTACTTACAAATGTAGCAGAAATATAAAACTTGCAATGATGAATAGCAAGTTCACAAAAGCAATTTTCTGAAGGTTAGAGGGTACTGTTGTTGTGATTTGTAAGGCAGTTACACATGGATCTTCAGTAAGAGTGGTAATGTTTTATTTCAAGCTGGTTGGTGGATATATGAATGTTTACTATATATTTTAATTTGAGTATGTTGCATGTAAAGGTCATCACTGTGGCTATATCTGAGGAATTTTAGAGGAATGTGTGTCTGTGCATGCATGCACGTGTGAGAGTGTGTGTGCATGTGTGTATGTGTTGGTAGCAGGTTGTAATATTCAGAAAGCAGCATGTAGAAAAGGAATGCTATGCCTGAGGCCTGACAGGAAGACTGTTATTGGTCTAGAGAGTGGATACATATACAGGTTCTGAGACCAATTCTCAGGGTTCTTTTATCGACTGAGCTGTATGCTACTTAACATCTCTGTTCCCCAGTGCCCTGATTTGTAATGGCATTTACAATAACATATTCCTTGAGGAGATGCTAGGAAAAGGAAATAATTTCATACTTATCACCTAAAATAAGGCCTAGGACAGGGTACTAATTATCAGGGTACTAATTATCACCATCATCATCAATATCAAAGTGATTCGATGTAAACACAATAAAATACTGAAATTATGCAACACTTTACAATTTGCCAACAACTATGTGGGGCAACTGGAAACTACAGAAATTAAGGGTTATTTGTAGAAATTTACAGAGACATAAAAGATTTAATGGATGACAGTTCCTTGTTCATATATCCCTTATTGAATAAGCCTCTGTCCTGATTATTGCGAGCACTTTCCTCAGGAGTTTGGCCTTTTTGTTTAAAAAAACTGAAACAGACTGTTATATTTATTTCCCAGAGTTGACTTTGTTTCTGTCAAAGGTAATGCAATTTATATACAAATAAATGTTCCAGTAAAAAATAAATGAGCATATCATTCTGTATTTTCCTACTGATAGTGAACTCTAAGTTTATTTTCAGTAACTAATACACTGAACATAATTGTAATTTTTAAAAAAGGCGCTACAGAAAATAAATTATCTGCTTTGCATTCTGTGACACAAGGGTCACCCACAAGTACACATTTGCATTTTAACTTTTAAGTAACATCAAAAACTAATATTGAGAGTAATAACTAAGTTAAATTCTAGTTGTATCCGCTCCAAAGAAAAGAGAGAAAACAAAACTGAAGCCACTTGATTTACATGTGGATTTGGGCAGTTCCTTATCTCAATTTCTCTATTGAGAGAGTACAGTTGACTCCCAGGAATTAGTAATGGAAAACTTCCTAATAGTTTATCCAAGGACTAGATCATGTTTTGGAAATGCGTTACTACATCCACGTCTCATATTTATTAAGATCAATCAATAAACCCTTTATTGCAAATGCCACATTGCAACCATCTACTCTCTGGGCTTAGCCAGCCTCCCTATCCTTAGGCCCCGCCCCTTGGAAGGCGTGGTCTGCGTGCGGACGCAAAGCAAGCGCGCTGACGTCTACGCGCACCACCCCCGCCGGAACCCGCCCCCCGACTTGAACAGCAGTCCCGCGCTGCTGAGGTTGGTGAGGCGGACGTCAACGGCTGCGGCCGCGGAGCGGGAGGCAGCGCGGGAAGGCGGCGTTGAGGCGCTGGCCTAGCCTGAGGGCCTAGCCTGAGGGCCTTGGCCTTCGTCTTCTGGCCGCCGCTCCTGCGCACTGTGAGGGGCCGCAGCTGCCGGGCGGTGGGTGCTGGAGAGGCTGGACGTGACCCGGGGCCCCTGGTGAGTGCGGGAGTGGTCTCTGGGGCCGAGATCACCCCTGGCCGCCCTCTGGCCATGATCGACTCGGTGAAACTGCGTCGTGACAGCGCAGCAGACTTCTTCTCGCACTATGAGTACCTGTGCGCGCTGCAGGACTCGGTACCCCTGCCCGCCGTGCGCACCTGTCTCCGGGAGGGCGTGCTTGACTTCAATGCAGACCGCCTGCGCGTGGTGGACTGGGCGCCCCTCTTGAGCACCCTCAAGATTAATAAAGATCTGCCGGTGATCTCCATCAAGAGCTTCTTCCAGCCGTGGCTTGGTGAAACAGGTTTGTAGATGTGCTCCTCGGTGGCTGCCGCAGAGTGGGTTTTTAGGTAGGTCCGAGGTGGAGCCTGGGCCCTTGAAGAGACGCTTTGTGCTGGAGGATGTGTGTGGAACCAGTGGGGCGAACCTGGGCAAGTTGTTTAAGGTCTCTGTGTTCTCATCCATAACGTAGGCTTAATAAGAAGTCCGTAGATGAGTGGTTGCAAGTATTCCCAGAGTTAATGATGTTTGTAGAACGCTTAGCAGTTTGGGACGTCATTAAGTCTTAGTTACCTCTTTGATTCATTGCCTTTATTTTGCCCGATACAAAATAAAGTAAGCGATTAGGAAATTAATATATCTCAACCATTTTCTTAGTCTTTAAAAAAAATGTGTAAGAATTTTGTAAAGCCCTGTACAAATATTAGCCCCTTAAAAACGTAAGGTAGTGTAATTAGCAATCCAGACCCTTCGATTATTTGGAAAAACAGGTGAAAAACGTGACAAAATGATGTTCTTCCTTCTAGTACTTAGCACAACAATTTGTACATTGTCGGGTCTCAAATCATATTTGCAAAATTGACCTGAAAGAGGTTCACATCTTTTCTTTAGTAACCATCAGATGAATATAAAAGAGATTTTAAAGATGGATGGGGAATGTAAAGTGTAAATCTATGAATCCAGCTTAAACTGCTTCCTGGGAATATTTGATATATGCTTTTCTAGCTTTATGCTCTTTGTAGTTTGCCCCCTTCAGACAGTAGGCTGGAGGAGTAGTAAAGTTTTGAAGTGGGGACACTTGAGTAAGGATGACAAATTCTGCTCTCTGCAGGATATATTTAGGATGATCTGTTAGGCTAAGTGATTGTCCCCAGTTTCTCTTTCTTTTTTGATCCTTAAATTTTAAATCCTCTTCTGTCCTTAATTATAAGTTTAATGCAGTAGACTACAGTTGAAAATGAAAAGAAAGGAAAACAAATTTGTAATGAAACAAAAGACCATTTCCTATCATTTAGGGAAAACTTTCTTTAGCATCTTGTATACTTGATTCTCATTATTTTCAGATTCTGTATTTGTAAATTCACCATGCTTAAATTTAACCCCCACATCAGTTATTTGTGATGCTTTCATGTTCATTCATGGACATATGCAAAGCAGCAAAAAAATTTGTTATCCAACGTGTGTACCTATCTCATTCTTCATATCTTTTTAATAATGACACATCTTATTTAAAAAAATCTTTTTTTAAAGAGTAGTATCATGTAAGGAAAGTGCATAGATGTTAGAGATTACATTCTTATTTGATTTGAGGCAAATTACTTTTTGAACTACAATTCTCACACTTATGAAAAGGTATTAAAACAACTCCAGGTGAATTCTTAGGATTAAAGCAGGTTGGATGCGTAAAGTGTCCTGGCACTCCAGTGAGCTTAGTGTGCTTCTGCCCCAAAGGGTCTCACCTTCTACTGGGGGAGATAGCAAGTAAGTACGAGCACCTGGGTCAGTGCTGTGGAAGAAGTGAGCCCTGGTGCTGCAGAGTAGAGAATTGAAGAGGAAGGTTCAAGGAAGACTTCTTGGAGGAGCTGCCATCCTTTTGAAGGATGTGTAGAAGCCCGCCATATGACAGGAAGAAACAGTTTATGCAGAGTTGGAAATAAGAGAGAATATGGCAAGCTGGGGTACATGACTGAAATTTAGGTTTTGAGAAAGAGCTGAGAGAGTTGAGACTGATGAAGGCCAAATAGGTCAAATGTTCAGTGTTTAACCTGAAGATTGTGAGGAACCAATGAAGGATGTTCAGATGGACTTTTTTTTTTTTTTTTTGGTCCCTGGGGTTGAACCTGGGGCGCTTAGCCACTGAGCCACATCCCCAGCCCTTTTTTGTATTTTATTTAGAGACAAGGTCTTGCTGAGTTACTAAGTGCCTTGCTAAGTTGCTGAGGCTGGCTTTGAACTTGCAGTCCTCCTGCCTCAGCCTCCTGAGTCGCTGGGATTATAGGCATGTGCCACTGTGCCCAGTGAGATGGACTTTTGATTTAGGAGCCTACTGTGTCCTCCATATGGAAGGCAAATTAAAGTTGGAAGGAGGTTGAATTGAAATCTAACAGCCCAAATTAAGATAGGGAGAAGGGCTGGATTTTGAATATCAAAGAGAATTGATGGGGCCTGGTGACCAGTTACAAGAAAGAAGCTGCAGGCTTGGGTGACAGTTTAGAATAACATCTTTCCCTGAAACACTGAATCAGGGTGTGGAGAGAATCTTAGTTCATCTTTAATGTTTGTAGATGGTTTCTAGATTTGTCTGTTAGTCAGATCTAAGCCCAAGATACAGATTTTGTCTTTGTGGGAAGACAGGTGTGTGAAGGTAGAAGAGGGACCTGAGTTACCCACAAAGAAGATGGAGAAAATATTTGAAAGGCTTGCAACATATTTTATAAATGGACTTCAGTTGGGTTTATAAACTGAGAGAAAGAAACCAGCTGAGAGGGAGGGTATGGAGATTTTGGAGAGGAGGTGATTATGAATTTACCTAAAACCTATTTGTCATACACCTGGTCCTCTTCTAGTGTCTGAGGTTAGCACCATCCATGGTCTATTCCACAAGGACAGTTTAGCACACCCCTGACTGAAGAGATGTCACTTTATTCTCTGCATCTCATTGAGATGTTGATTCTGTGCCTCTGAAGGGGCTTAACCCACAGGAATAACAGAAGTTAAAAGAAATGAAAAATGAGAGGGACCTTAGAGTCAAAGCTAGCATACTTGATTTTGATAATTACTCAGTGTAAGAAAAATGTATTGCAAACCATTTCTTTTCAGATGTCCTTTGCTGAATCTTATTCCTCTCTTGAATCCAGTGGGGCTAGGTTTTAACTGCTTAGATGTCACTTGTTCAACCTTAATTACATTTTGCCTGTAATATTGCAGAAGCTCCTCAATAGTTTTGCTGCCCCTGAACTCAGTTTCCCTTAATTCTTCTGCCTACTTCAGTTCAAGTGATCTTTCCAAGATGAAAAAATATGCTTAAAACAATGTTTAAAGTGACTCACAGGGGACCAGTGCAAATTGGTGGCATAGCTTGTGTTTTTTCAAAGGTACTGAAATCTGAGCTGTGTTCTGCCAAGCCTCCTGGGGCTAGTTATCCCTGAGGAAAGGGTGTTTTTTCTGATCTAAAGAAGGTGCCTTTTTCTAATCCTTCCCTTTATCTAATTGGTTCTCCCACATTGAGAGACTTTTTTCTAACATGCCAGGGACACATTAGTGTGTGGTAGGCTTAGTCCTCATCACTTGTGAGATAAAAGACAACTGTTTTCTAGGCTTGCTTCTGCCTTCTTTTTAAATTCCCAACTCTTCTCTTCAGCCCCTGCAGAGCGTAGTCACCCCACCTGCAGCATTTACAATGCCTGGCAGGTGTCAGGCATGGTTATCTTTGCATACTCCACTTCCTCTGTGGAAGAATACCTTATCTACTCTAGCCTCACCATCATCTTTTTAGGTTCAATATCAGTATTCTCTTGAAGTCATCCCTTAGGTACAATTTCTTTGCCCTCTTAAGAACGTCTGTATACATGGTTTGTGTGTCCGTACCTCATGTGATGTTGAGTTCTTGTGTTTTTCCTTACAAGGATTTTTTAAGAAAGTGATTCATGTCTGTGCCTTAACACTGAGCAGATTTTTTTAAATGATAAATTGTGTTATTGAGATCACTAATTTTTTAATAACTTCGTTTTAGGTTCTGATGTAAATAAAGTTTGCAGAAGTCGTGTTCCTGCCATAAGATCCAAAGATGTGACCTTCCAGTTATGTAGAGCTCTTAAAAGCTGTTTAAGTGCATCAAATGTGCTAAGGAACCTGGAGTTAAATGGACTAGTTCTGAGAGAGAGGGATTTAACTGTTTTAACAAAGGTAAGCCTTCTTCATGTGGCCTGCAAACGTTTGATAGTTGTTTTATAGGAGAAATCACTCAATAAATTTTTTAACTCTTTTCCCCTATTAAAGGGATTGAATAAATCGACTTCTTTGGTGCACCTGTCTCTTGCAAACTGTCCAATTGGAGATGGAGGTTTAGAAAGTGAGTTTAAATCTTGTTTTAACTTTTGTCCCATCAGACTGGTCTCATGTTTGCCTATATGCCATATTAAACCCTGTCTGTACCTTTTCCTGGCTGCTGCCTCTGTGTGAGCTGCCTCCTGTGCCTCTTTATATCTTGATCCATTATCATTTCTACCATGAACGCTTGTCATGTTGAATACTCTCTGAAGTGACTTTACTTAAGGTTGTGTTAAGCCACAAACCACATAAACCTTTACTGTTTGGTATTCTGTTTTTTGTGTTTATTCGTCTTTTAGGGTTTTCCTTTTAAGAAATACTTATGGGAAGGGCAATAGCAAGAGGTAAAGAGGAAAAAAATCATCATCTTTGAATAGGTAAAGCATCTGTAATGCAACCTTACATTATATGCACTGTGGTATGTGCTAATGTAGAAAGTATATGCAGAGTTCTGTGGTAGCATATAAAAGGCCAGCAAACTCTTTGAGGGTTGGTCATGGAGATAATTACAGAGGTCAACTGTTGATTGGGATCCTGAAGAATTGGTGAGTGTTCAGTGTGTGGAATTATGGTCTAGAGGGGTAAGGAAGCTTGTATTTCAAGAAAGAACATAGTTTAAGGTCCTCTAACTTCTATTGCTCTTGTATATTAGTTGCTTTGGTATAGCACCTAATTATATTACTAAGAGTACCTGATGTAATTCTGGGTTTATAGCTGACATTGAAATTGATAATCAAGATCAAAGCATGTCCTTGGAAATAAAAATAGAAAAAAATCAAGTTTTTTAGGCTTTTCCTTTTCTTTCAGATGACTCAAACTATATAATACTGTGTGAGTGAGAATACAGACTATTCAATTTTAGCAATTAATAGAATTTTGTTATTGCTGTAAACTAGAATAACACTTTGTCAGAAACATATTTTAGAATGTACCAATTTAGTTTTTGGAAAGCATATAGAGAGTGATTTTAAGAATACAACTATAAACTAAAATAGACTCAAGAAAGTTGAGGCAAGATGTGGTGGCCCACACCTGTAATCCCAGCAGCTCAGGAGGGCAAGGCTGGAAGATTGCAAGTTGGAGGCCAGCCTCAGCAATTTAGTGAGGCCTTAAGCAACTTAGCAAGACTCTGTTTTTCAAATAAAAAATAAAAATGGCTGGGGATCAGGCTGGTGTTGTGGCTCATTGGTAGAGCACTTGCCTAGCATGTGTGGAGCACTGGGTTTGATTCTCAGCACCACATAAAAATAAATGAATAAAATAAAGGCCTATCAACATCTAAAAAAAAAAAAAAAAAAAAGTGACTGGGGATGTGGCTCAGTGGTTAAGTGCCCCTGGGTTCTATCCCTGGTACCAATTAAAAAAGAAAGGAAAAGGAATTGGCCAGGTTGATTAGGTTTCTCATGTTATTGTATGTGTCTTTTTTTTTTTTTTCTTTTTAGTTATTTGTCAAGCTATAAAGAACTCTGTCACTCTTAAGACAGTCAACTTCACTGGCTGTAGTCTGACATGTCAGGGAGCAGATCACATGGCCAAGATCTTAAAGGTGACTTTGTATTCAGAAGTTTGTGAAAATGTATTATGTGTTTGAAGCACAGTAATACTTTGATATGAGATGGCAATTGTTTTTATCTTTGATTCACATGGTGATTGCAGTTATAGTTCTATTGAAAGAATGTGACCTGTGTTTAGCTTGGTGTTCTACCATTTAGGAAAGATATGTACTTATCTTAGATGAAATTTAAGGTATAATGCATTATGAATTATACTTCTGTGTATTTTTAGTTATTGAAAATGTTTTTTGGGCACTGAAAGAAATTTTGTGCATTACAGTCTTCAGATTACTTCAGTGACTCAAATATTAACCGTAATTTATGAACCAATAAAAACCACCTTAATGTTTTATAAACATATTTTTTTAAAAATAATTTTAATGGTACCTTAATAACTTTATAGTGGTTTTAACTACTATATTTAAGCCTACAATCACTTGATAATTTGATGTGAAACCTGTTTTATAGTTTGTTGGTACAGATCAGGAATAAGCAAATTATGATCTGTGGATCAAATCTAGCCTGTCACCAATTTTTTTAACACAATCATGCCCAGTTGTTCACATAGTAACTATGGCTACTTACTTTCAACCTACACTAGAAGTATTGAGTACTTCCAAAAGGTACTTGTGATCCACAAAGCTGAAAATGTTTACTTTTGGGCCTTTATAGAGCAAATCCTCTGACTCTTGAAATAGATAATGGTTAAGAGTGTGAATTCTGAAACCAGATGCCTAGGTTTAAAATCCCAGCTCTCCCATTTAATACCTCATGACTGTGGATAGATATCTTAATGTATCTATGAAATAAATATAATAAGAGAACTTGCTTTCTTTGATCATTCTAAGGATTAAATGACCTCATATGTCTAAAATAGTGCTTTTAGAGTGAAAGGAGCTTTGAGTCTTATGTTGTTCAAGATTGTAGAAAGATTTTTTTCTAGGGTCCGTGTTCCCTGTTACCAGAGTTTATATGAATATAAAGAACTGGTTATGTTTTTAAGATAATGCCTGTAGTTAAAAATCAAACTACTGGACTGGGGATATGACTTGGTTGGTAGAGTGCTTGCCTCATAAGCCCAAGGCCCTGGGTTCAATTCCCAGCACCGCCAAAAAAGAAAAAATTATTAAACCATTGATTTCCATTATGTCAGACTGACCTTGCTTATTCTAGGTCTCTAAATTTGGTGTGCATGTCCTAATAAGAACATGAGATCTATTGGGTAGGAAAACAAAATATTTGTATCTTTTAAAGTTATCTTTTGTTTTTGTATTTTATAATGTATATAAACTCTGTGTACAGAACTTCATATATATAACTTATTAATTAATAAATCATGTTAAAAAATACTTACTTGTGGGATGCCCAGTCAAGTGCTTAGAGAATTTAAAGGTTCAGCAATGATGGAGTTTAGAACTACTTCTTTGACTTGGCACATAAGGAAAACAAAATTCTTAAAAGTTAATTGAATTGTCAGTTTACATAACTAATCAGCAACAGATCACCCAGTGGCTAAAGTCACATAACTAGTCAGTGGCAGAGTGGGGTCTGGGTCACTGGACCCCTAAGTCAGAATCTACTGTTTAATATACTAACAGCAGGATAACTCTTCCAGTAAATATATCTGGGGTGTGTGCATGTGTGTGTGTATATAAGGCACTGACATAATCAGCCATACTTATTTTACTTTTAGTTTTCCTGTGTCCTTATTTAAGCATTTGATTTCATGCTATTAAATCCTTGAAGTATCAGACCATGAGAAGGCATGAAGAAACCTGGGCTGAGAGTCTTCGATATAGGAGACCAGATCTTGACTGCATGGCTGGCTTAAGGCGCATCACATTGAATTGCAACTCCCTCATTGGTGACCTGGGGGCACGTGCTTTTGCAGACTGTCTTAGTGAGGATTTATGGCTTAGAGGTAAGATAAATGAACTTCTAGAATCGAAAATGGTGAATTTTTTGGTATCAAATGTGCTTAGCTCTTGGCACCATAGTGTTGTTGTAAGATAATTTTATGGTGGCGTTATTTATTTTTTATTTTTTTATTTTTGGAACTGGGAAAACAACCCAGGGTGTTATGAATGCAAGGCAAACACTTTGTCTTTGAGCTACATCCCATCCAAGATAGTTTTAAAAGCCTTTTTCTTCTTAATAGCCTTTAATCTTTTGTAAAAGTTAAATATATTCTTCATAGAAAATACAGAGTAAATAATCAGATAATATTACCTGTAATCAAAACACCCAGACATATAATTTTGGCATACATATTTTAGCTTTTTTTTGGCAGATGTATTTGTACATGTAAGAGATTATAAAAATAGAATTATAGGACTCTATTTTATAACCCTACTTTTTTTTTATATTTTCTATTTTTGTTTTAATTTTTTATTTGTTCTTTTTAGTTATACATGACAGTAGAATGTATTTTGATGTATACATGGAGTATAACTTCCTGTTTTTGAGGTTGTACATGCTATGGAGTTACATTGGTGGTGTATTCATATGTGAACATAAGAATGTTATGTCTGATTCATTCTACTGTCTTTCCCATTCCCATCTCCCACTCTGTTCCTCCCACTCCCCTCTGTCCAATCCGGTGAACTTCTACCCTAGCCTGTTGTGAGTCAGCATCTGTGTATCAGAGAGAACATTCGGCCTTTGGTTTTTTGGGTTTGGCTTATTTCCCTTAGCACAATAGTTTCCATTTCCTTCCATTTACCAGCAAATGCCATAATTTCATTTTTCTTTATGGCAGAGTAATATTCCAGTGTGTATACATACCAATTTTCTTTATCCATTCATCTATTGAAGGGCACCTGGGTTGGTTCCATAGCTGAGCTGTTGTGAATTGAGCTACAAACATTGATATGGCAGTATCACTATAGTATGGTAGTTTTAAGTCTTTGGGGTATATGCTGAGAAGTGGAATAACTGGGTCAAATGGTGGTTCCGTTCCAAGTTTTCTGAGGAATCTCCATATGACTTTCCATAGTAGTTGTACCAATTTGTAGTCCCATCAGCAATGTATGAGTGTACCTTTTTCCCCACATCCTCACCAACATTTATTGTTATTTGTATTCTTGATAATTGCCATTCTAACTAGAGTAAAATGAAATCTCAGTGTAGTTTTTATTTTTTTAAATTTTTTTAGTTGTCAATAGACATTTATTTATTTATACGCGGTGCTGAGAATTGAATCCAGTGTCTCACATATGCTAGGCAAGCGCTCTACCACTGAGCCACAACCCCAGACTGGAGATCTTAGGATAGTTTTAATTTGCATTTCTGTAATTGATAGAGATGTTGAACATTTTTTTGTGTATTTATTGACTGTATTTCTTCTTCTATGAAGTGTCTGTTCAGGTACTTTGCCCACTAATTGATCGGGTTATTTTTTTGGTGTTTTTGAGTTTCATATATATCCTGAAGATGAATGCTCTATCTGAGGTTCAGGTGGCAAAGATTTCCTCCCATTCTGTAAGCACTCTGGTCATGTTCTTGATTATTTCCTTTGCTGTGAAGAAGTTTTTTATTTTGATACCATCCCATTTATTATTCTTTCTTTATTTGATTTTTTGGGGGATTACTGGGGATTGAACTCAGAGGCTTTTGACCACTGAACCAAATCCCAGCCCTATTTTGTATTTTGAGACACAGTCTCAGTGAGTTGCTTAGTATCTTGCTTTTGCTGGAGCTGGCTTTGAACTCATGATCCTCCTGCCTCAGCCTCTTGAGTTGCTGGGATTTCAGGCATGCACCACCTTGCCTGACTCCATTGATTTTTTTTTTTTTTTTTTTTTTAATATTTTTAGTTGTAGATGGATACAATGCCTCTATTTTATTTACTTATTTTTATGTGGTGCTAAGGATTGAACTCAGTGCCTCACACATGCTAGGCAAGCACTCTGCCATGGATCTACAACCCTAACCCCACTCCATTTGTTCTTAATTTATTCGTTTATTAATTAATTCATTTATTTATTTTGTTCTAATTTCATTTGTGCTTTAGGAGTCTTGTTGAAGAATTCAGTTCTTTGGCCTATGTGATGTAGACTTGGGCCTACTTTTTCTTCTTTTAGGTGCAGGGTCTCTGGTTTGATGCCTCGGTCCTTGATCCACTTTTGAGTTTTTGTTTTTTTTTTCAGGGTGAGAAATAGAGGTCTAATTTCATTTTGTTACATATGGATTTCCAGTTTTCCCAGCACCATTTGTTGAAGATGCTATCTTTTCTCCAATGTATGTTTATGGTGTCTTTGTCTAGTATGAGATAACTGTATTTATGTGGTAACCCTACTTTTTTTGCTTTATTATATCTCATGTAGTACTCCCTCATATTGATGCACAGTAGTTTATTTAATTTCCTGCTATTTGATATTTAGGCAGTTTGTACTTTTCCCCTATTATAAATGTATATTAAAAGAATGTATGTGTACATCCCTGTGTCTGTTGGAATTCTTCTATAAGATAAATTACTAAAAGTGAAATGACTTTAGTGTAACATATTTTTAAAGACAAAGGTATGTGTCGTCAAATTTTCTTCCAGAATTGCTGTGCCATGTTGTGGTCCACGCTAACAGTATATATGAGGCCTGCACACTCATAAACATGAGTTTGTGTCAGTTTTAAAACTTTAAACTTTACGAAAATAAGAGCCACCTACACCTTTTGTTACACATGAGATTGCCCTATAAATCTTATAAATTTTCACTCACTATAGCTTGAGCACCTTAACATTTTTTATTAGTGCATTATAGTTATACATAATTATGGGATTCATTTTGACATGTTTATGAATGCATATAACATAATTTGCTTCATTTTAACCCCCCGTGCAAATCCATTCCCTTCCCTCCTTCCACCCCTAATCCTGGATAAAGACAATGTAGTATACATACACAATAGTGTCCCTTAGCCATAAAGAAGAATAAAATTACATTATTTACTAGTAAATGGAGGAAAGTCCTCTGTTGCTCTTCCTTTTATTAATTCATTTTTTACTTGGTGCTTTGAAGTTATACAGAAAAGTAGAATTCATTGTGATATATTCATACATGCTCATAGCATAGTTTGGTCAGTTTCATTCTGTAATTCCTCCCCTTTCCCTTCCCTTCCCCCTTCCCTTTGATCCCTCTCTCTATTCCACTGTTCTCCCATCTATTTTCATGAGATACCTTCTTTTTAAAAAAAAAAAAAATTCTTAACTCTATAATTTCAACATATTTGACCCTTGACATCCTGTGTCTGACTTAATTCACTTGGCATGATGTTCTCCACTTCTCTTCATTTACTAGTAAATGATGTAATTTTATTCTTCTTTGTGGCTAAGTGAAACTCTATTGTGTATGTCAACCACATTGTCTTTATCCAGTCATGTTTTGAAGGACACCTACAGTGGTTCAATAACTTGGCTGTTGTGAATTGTGCTGCTATAAATATTGATATGGATGTATAAAAAGGAATGGGATAGCTGGGTCACACAGTGAGTTTGTTTGAGCATCTTAACAAATCAATAACCCTACATTTACTGGATCATTTCTAGTTACTAGTTCATACTTCCATTGTTTTCTTTTTTTAAAAATTTTTTTTTGTTGTTGGTGGACCTTTATTTTATTCATTTATTCATATGCAGTGCTGAGAATCAAACCCAGTGCCTCACACATGCTAGACAAGCGTTCCACCCCTGAGCCACAACCCCAGTCCAGTTCCATTATATTCTATACCATAGTGCACTTAGGTTACTCCTTCCTTTTAGATATCTAAGCTGTTTCCAATTTTTTCAATGTTGTAATCAGCACTTTGATACATATCCTTGCCCATGTCTCTTGATTGTTTCCTTTCTTTAAATTCTTAGAGTTGCTGGATTAAAAGAATGTGCATATTTTATGCTGGAGTTATAGCTCATGGTAGAGCATTTGCCTGACATGTACAAGAGACCCCAGGTTTCATTCTCAATACCACAAAATGAAAGAAAAAAAAAAAAGTTTTAAGGATATTTGTACATTTTAAAGGCTGTTATTATATGATCTTGGCCTGAACTTTACTGATATGAGAACAGTCATATTTCATTGGAATAATTTGTGTTCATTTGGTTTACTAGTGAGATTTACTGGCTATTTTTATTTATGTGGTGAGTTGAAGGTTATATCCTATTTTTGTGTGTCATGATATATCTTAGTCTGAGCAGTTGCAGAATATCATAGACTGGTTGATTCAAACAGACATTTCTATCTCACTGTTTTGAAGGCTGGGAAGTCTAAGGTCAAGGTGCGAGCAGATCCAGTGTCTGATGTAGACGTTCTTCCTGGTTTATAGAAGAAACCTGTCTTGTTTTATCCCATTATGGGAGCTCTGTTCTCAAGATTTCATCTAAATCTATTTTCCCAAGGCCTCATTTCCTGATACTTTACCACTTATTTTTATTTAAGGCACGGTCTTCCTAAGTTGCCCAGGCAGCCTTGAACATGTTTTTTTTTTTTGGTAGTCGTGTATGGATAGAATGCCTTTATTTTATTTTTGTGTGGTGCTAAGGATCATGCTAGTAAATGCTCTCCCACTGAGCTATACAATCCCAGCCCAGCCTTAAAAACTTTGGGTTATCCTGCCTCAGCCTCCCAAGTAGCTAGTAGCTACGAGTACGGGTGTGTGCCATTGCACCCAATTTCCCCTTTCCATTATAGTTTTTTGAGTTTAATTTGGAGTTCAAGATCATAATCAAAAATTTTTGGATCATAATCAAAAGAATGCAGTGCAGTCTCTGAGTACTACCCGCTACTCGCCTGTGCTGTTTGCACTGCCACTAGCATCCTTGTTCATTATTAACTGATACTCATTTTGTGATTTTTTTTTTTCCCCCTCATAGATTGTGTAGAGAGCTTTCCAACTCTGCAGTTATAAAATATGTTGGGTGACATGTTAGAACTAAGGATGGATAATCATAGCACATCCAAGAAGAGAGTTTTTTGAGGGGTTGGCCATTTTTTTTTTCAGTGTATGTATTTGCATATGCATTTCTGATTTTATTTTTTTAATACTCAAGATTAAAAACCTGGGCTGGGACTGTAGCTCAGTGGCAGAGCACTTGCCTAGCATGTAAGGCATTGGGTTCAATCCTTAGCACCGCATAAAAATAAACAAGTAAAATAAAGGCATTCTGTCCATCTACAACTACAAAAAAATTTTTTTAAAAAGATTAAAAACCTGCCATAACTACTCTTGTGCAGGAATCTCAAACATTAATGAGAGTTGCCTGTATGTTAAATCTGTATTGAATTCACAAGTGACCTATTGTCTTTCATCAAAAGCTCTTGACCTGCAGCAGTGTGGCCTCACCAATGAAGGAGCCAAAGCTTTACTAGAGGCGCTTGAAACCAATAGAACTCTGGTCATTCTGGATATAAGAAAAAATTCACTCATTGGTATGTCACCTTTTTTTTTTTTTTTTAACTAATTAACAAATAGCAGAATTAAAAGAATTTGTTCATGTATTGACAGTTTTTAAAACTTAATATGTTTGTCTTCCTAATCTTATACTTTTCTAATCTTGTACTTACTTATGTTTTTAGCAGCTGATTTGCTAATTAAAATGAGTTATACTTGTAAATTGTTCTTGGCTGCTACTCTGAATAGAGGTGAACCTAGATAATAAATCTGCTTCCACCAAGAGCATTATTTCCATTTTTTGTGGAACATCTGAATTCTCGGAGAGAGCATTTCATTCTTTTTCTAATTTGACTAATAATTTTTAAATACTTCTGTGCGCCAAACACTGGTTTAGGCACTAAACTTATCAGCAATGAACCAGCTAGACAAAGTCTTACTCTCATGTAGCTTATATTCTTTTTTTTTGCGGCAATGGGGATCGAACTCAGGGCCTTGTGATTATGAGGCAAGCACTCTACCAGCTGAGCTATCTCCCCAGCCCTCATGTAGCTTATATTCTAATGGGGGAAATCAAATACAAATGAGTGAACAGATAAGTAATATAATTTGAGATAGCAGGAAGTGTAAAGATGTCTTAAAATGAGAAAACAGATGGGGTCAGATGAGACTATATTAGATAGGTTTGTTAGAGGACAATGTCAATAGAAAAGTGACATATACACAAGAGACCTGAGTAGAGACAGGAGTAACCAGTTCTAGAACAAGAAAGTAATGAGCATGTAAGCACGAGGTGGTAGAGTGAATGGAATATTTAAGGAAAAGCAATGAGGCCAACATGATTGGAGCACTAAGTAAGGGAGAATTGGTATCCTATGAGGTCAGACAGCTAGCTGGGGGCAATATTGTGAGGTCTTAAAGACCAAGGTAAGGTCCTGGACTATTCAGAGTGAACTGAAAGCCATGGGAGAGTTTTGAGCTGGGAAAAGAAATGATCCAAGTAGCATTTCAGTATGCAGGGATAAGGAGGCAAACAGACCAATTTGAAGACTTGGACCACAGTGGTCCAAATAAGAGGTGGTTATGACTTAGCTTAGGGTGAAAGTTTGGAGGTGATAAAACAAGGTGTAACTAAAAAGAAGACTTGCAGAGAGATTCAATGTGGGATATGAAGGAAATAGTAATTTTTTAAATGTCCTCGATAACGTGTACAACTGGGTGGTACCATTTACTAAGAAAAGGAGGCTGAGAGGAGCAGCTTCAAGGATGTATCACAACTTTGGTTTGAATATTTTAATTTTATGGGAAAAGTAATGATTAGTTGACTTTTGTTTTTAAATGGAAATAACCACTCACTGGAAAAGTTACTATTTCAATTTTCATTTTACTTTAGATCATTCTTTGATGAAAGCAGTTATCAAAAAAGTTCTTCAGAATGGAAGGAGTGCTAAGTCAGAGGTATAATATGTTTTAATCCTCTAGAAAGAATGTTTCTTTAGTTGCTTTTCTTTTGTTTTTAATAAAATAAAATTGTCAGGGCACTTTCTTAAATGAAGTTTTTAGTCAGATAAGGTAGCTTTTCTGTTTTTGAAAATATTTTGTGAGTCTAATTTGAAATCCTTCAACTGCAAATTGCAAACCTTTGGTTAATTTAGAATATTTTAATAAATTCCAGTTAAGGTTGAATCCTCATAAATTACCAGTAACTGAAATTACTTTTATATTTCTTACAGTACCAGTGGATAACTTCTCCATCAGTGAGGGAACCATCTAAAACTGCTAAACAGAAAAAGAGAACTATAATTCTGGGAAGTAGTCGAAAAGGAAAAGCTACTATTAGAATTGGTAACCCTTTCTTTCTGACTTGTCTTTTTATTGCTCCTAAAACTTATATTTCCATGTGTTCTAATGTGTTAAAATTGCTCTTCTCAGTGTCTGTAATCACCACTAATGACTACATGTATAATCTTATCAAGACTCTAATTGTTCTGAAACAGAAAACGAGAATTTAGAGAAAGTAGACTTAGTAATTGAATCATTATGAAAAGAATGCTAGTATTTCCATTTTTTAAATTAACCACTTTTATTGTGTGTTTTTCATAAAATGCTCATCATTTTCAGTGTTTCCCGGTTGATGATTATCTCTCATACTTTGCAGTTGAAATTGGGATGCCCTTTGATGACACTGCTTTTAAGTGTCTTCTTGTTCTGTGGTGCTACGGAGGGAATCCAGGGCTTTGAGCTTGTTAGACAAGTGCTCTATCACTGAGTCAGATCCCCAACCTAATTACTTTAAAATTTTTAATTTAAAAAATTTTTTTAATTTTTATTTTTTTGGTACTGGGGATTGAATGCAGGTTTGTTTTACTCACTTAGTCACCTCCCCAGTCCTTTTTATTTTTTATTCTGAGATAGGGTCTTGCTAAGTTGCTGAGGTTGATCTCAAACTTGTGATTCTCCTGCTTCAGTCTCCTGAGTTGCTGGGATTACAGGTGTGTGTTGCCAATTACTTTTTTTAAGTCGAGAAATACCTTTCTTAAACTATAGGAAACAACAATTTTCCCCATTTTGACCCTTGTTTCTCACTCCTCCTTTGAAATTCCTACTTGAAAGTTATTGAATTAACACCTTGATTCTTTCAATGATGAAGAAAAAACTTAAAAATATAATCCTTATGAAACAATTTTGCAGATAAGTATTGACCCTAGATGGAATGTTTTAGAAAAAAATGTTCTAAATATTTGTTATAATGTATACTTAATCTTCCAAGTAATACTTAATCTAATAATAATTAAAATCATCTATGATTTTGTGACCAAGTGTAATGGGGAAAAAAGGCCTTTTAAATAAAACTCTTTTTAACAACCAGTGAAATAAATTTCACATTCTACTGAATTTATAAATTTGGTGTAATTTAATTCTATTAAAACTTTTGTGTTATTTCTAAAGAGTTCTTTTATTTTCTAGAACACATTATCTTTAGGAAATTTTTTTTCTTTGTGATAAGGAAAAATGACACAGTAGACTAAGTTAATCTAAATCTATTAGGAAATTGGCCTTTTTAAAATAATAACTGCATTTGAGACAGTAAAAACATAAGAACTAATATAGGAAAAGACATAGTTGTATGTTTATGATCTACCAACTTTCTAGTTAAAGGTTTGTGGTAACTTTAGTTATATGCCAGATACATCAAGGTCACTGAACAATTAATGACAATCTTGTTTGGATTCAATCTGAAATTTTAACAAATTGTTTGACTTAATACCATTGAGGCATATACTTAAAAATGGTTAATATGAGGACTGGGGATGTAGCTCAGTGGTAGAACACTTATCTAGCATGTATGAGACCCAGGGTACAGTCCCTAGTATTACACGTACACACAAAAAAGGTTAATATGGAAATTTTTGCTAGCTGTATTTCAACATAATTTTTTAAAAAGTCGTTTGAAGATTTTCATTTAGCTTTTATTGAGGTATTGTATTATAATAGCAATGAAATAAAAATAGATAATACCTCCAGTTCCATTATTCTCTCAAATAATATTTCCTTTCTCCTGTTGACTATCAACATTTTACATAGTTTAAATATATTTTGGCATTCTTTTTCACTTCATATTAAATTTTTATATGATTGTTACTTTTTTAATGCATTCACAGGGTTTCATTGAGTTGATGGGTCAATATGTTGAACTGGGAAAAAGCTGGAGAAGATTTAAATATTTAATATTTTTTAAAAATCTTACTGTAAACATCTTCATAAATGTAACTTCTTGTTTTATTAAAAGATGTAGGGCTTGGGGATGTAGCTCAGTTGGTAGAGCGCTTGCCTCACAAGCACAAGGTCCTGGGTTCAATCCCCAGCCCTGGGAAAAAAAAAAAAAAAAGATGTATATTTTTATTCACTATTAACCAATTTATTTGTAGTAAATAGTAGATGAGTATTAAACCAAGAAAAGATATAGTATTTATCTACCAACTCTTTTTTTTTTTTTTTTTTAATCTACCAACTCTTAACAGTGATATTTTAGTTGTCAATTAGTATATACAAGTTGATACTGGTGACATCACAATAAATATTATTGCTAGAGGTTTGTATCATGTAAAGCATTCTTTTAAGTATTTCTGTTGGTATTTAGAAATAAAAATACAAAGTATATATAATGTCCATGAAAAAACATGTTAAAAATTCTGGTAGCTAGTGTTATGTAGTAAAGCATCATAGTTGAGAATAAAAACAAAAATTTACTTCTCAGCATGGTTAAAGAAGGGGAAATGTGGCTGAAGTTTACAAACTCACTGAGGTATTTTAAGAGTAATTTTATTTCTTGGGTTTTTTTTTTTTTTTTTTTTTTTTTTTTTTTGCCTCAGTTATTTGGAGACATAGAGGTAAGCCAAATCAGAGTATTAACTTTATAGTTAGATTTCAGTGAGAACAGGGGTTGAATACTGTGAATTGTGGCACATTCATATTGTATTATATGTGCAGAAAGAGGGTAAGAAGTTTTATTAAAGTTTTTTAAATCTACTAAGATAAGTTTAAATTCCTTTGATTTTAATTAAAAATTTGTTTGCATTATTTTCTGAAAGTGAAGGAAATGGTATATATGTGAAGGCTATCCATAGGAACATTTGTGTGTGAAGGTAATTAGGTTAAAAAAGAAAAAAACTGGAAAGGCAGAAGATGAATAGAGCTCCTGTTTTGGAAGAGCTATGTAAATGTATCCAGAGAAATTCCATAGGACCATGTGGTGATTGATTATCAGTAAGTTACAGTATATGAACTATTTTTCCTATAATACCACATTTTATTTTAGATGCCATCCTAATACTGCTAAAGTGATCTTGTTTAGTAAAATAGACTGAAAAGATAAATATGACCATTTTCATAAATGAATATTATTTGTTCTCACAAATATTTAAATGTGAATTTTAAATATCTGGTTTGTTCTAATAAAGTGTCAATTTGTAGATCTAGCTCTTGCTGCCAAGTATTTCATATAACTCTTCATTATTGAAATGTAGGTTCACTCTTATCCAATGTTTTGTTTTCTTTTGTAGTTTCTATAAAATCAAATGAGAACTCAAGGTCATTTCTTAGTTACTTAGAGGATAACATTTACCCAGCTACTACCCAGTAACCTTCAAACTTTTAACTTTTGATAGTTTTTACATAGTAAAATTAATCTGAAGTTGAAATTTTGTTCTAATTCATAAGGTTCTATTGGGCAGAAGTTATGGGTATATCTATTTTGATTTGACCTTGAGATTCAGAAATGACAAAGATGTTCTGAGATTCAGTGGAGTATTTCTGCATGATACATAATCATTCATTGTTTGGAATATATTTGTATTTACTTTGGCATGTTTTGCATATATCCCATATCTTGACTTATTTTAGTCAAAGTTATAACCTGTTACTTGAGAACTTACATTTTTAAAACACTACTGGCCTATTTAATAAAAGTGTTACAAATCGGGTGCTAGGAATGTGACTTAGTAGTGCTTGCCTGTCACACATGAGACCCTGGGTTTGATTATCAACACAGCTAAAAAAACAAACAAAACCCCAGATTTATAGATTGATCTTGTTTTATTGGCCTTAGTGTCATTATCAGTTGCTCATTTGAATCCTTTTAAGAATATGCACACAAAAGCTGGGCACAGTGGCGAACATCTGTAATCCCAGTGGCTCGGGAGGCTGAGACAGGAGGATCTCAAGTTCAAAGCTAGCCTCAGCAAGGTACTAAGCAACTCAGTGAGACCCTGTCTCTAAATAAAATACAAAATAGGGCTGGAAGTGTGGCTTAGTAGTCAAGTGCCCCTGAGTTAATCCCCAATACCAAAAAAAAAAAAAAAAGAAAAGAAAATATGCACATAATAATAATCGTTAGTCTTTTATTGCATCTGGATTCCTTCTTTTTAACACTGTCTCCAATGTAGGATTGGCTACAAAGAAACCTGTGAATAGTGGAAGAAAGCACACCCTTTGTAAAGAATATGCTTCTGAACCTCCACCTGGTGTGTCTGGTTTCTTGCCATGGCGTACTGCAGAACGTGCAAAAAGGAACAGGTAGGATGTTCTTCTTTCCCATCTTTTAGTCATTCACAATTCTTTTTTACAAGCTTCTATTTTATGGGAGTTATCTGTTTGTTAATATAAGTGGGAAAAGATAACTTACATATGGCATCTGCCTAATGAGTCCTTTAGGGAAGCAAACAAAAAATTATTTTAACTAGGAGTTTCATGTTACCTCTTGAGTGTCCCAACAGGTTGTAACCCCATGGGAGTCAATAGGAGACTGAAATTATCTTTAATTGTACAGGTAAGAAAAGGTCTCAGTAAACCCATGTATAGTTGAGCTGAGACCTACAGGACAGAAGTAGAAATTTGGATATGTAAGGATAGGGAAAGGGTATTATAGGCTATGGAAATTGTTTAGTGCAAAGTGAATAAGAAGTATGGATTAGACTTATTAAGTCATCTGGCCTAATGCTCATTTTAGTGAATCAAAGAAGATTTAATAAAATTTAGCCAATTACTTACCCAGGGCATAACTGTTTATAGTAATTTTCATCAAGAAGTTTTTAAAAAATTATACCATAATTTCAGCCTTAAGTGTATTAAACTATAGTACATTATTTTCTGATTCCTGACTTGAATATTCAAGAAATTGAGGATTAACAATTGCTCGATTTCATCCATTTGCCTGCAAATGCCATAATTTTATCATTCTTCATGGCGGAGTAATATTCCATTGTATATATATGCCACAGTTTCTTTATCCATTCATCAACTGAAGGGCATCTAGGTTGGTTCCACAATCTGGCTATGGTGAATTGAGCAGCAATGAACATTGATGTGGCTGTATCTCTGTAGTATTTGGAGAATATCATGCTAAGTGAGATAAGCCAATCTCAAAAAACTAAAGGATGAATGATCTCGCTGATAAGCGGATGAGGACATATAATGGGGGGTGGGAGGGGTTAGCATTAGGTTTAGGGTTAGGTTTAGGGTTAGGGATAAGGAGTGTGGTAAGAATGAAGGAAAGAAGGACTGTATAGAGGGAAAAGAGGGGTGGGAGGAGTGGGGGGGAAGGGAAAAAAAATAATGAATCAAACATCATTGTCCTATGTAAATGTATGATGACACAAATGGTATGCCTTGACTCCATGTACAAATAGAGAAACAACATGTATCCCATTTGTATACAATAATTAAAAAAAATAAAAAAAAAACAATTGCTCAAGAAAATAATTGATTCTAAATAGGTCTAGAAATAGGTACTATGTAAAATATTCAGTTGCTCACATTGATGTATATAATCTTTGCTACGCAAGTGACTACTATGTTTATTCATAATTGGTAATATGAATTATTATTACATAAACTGGTGCTGATGCACCAGATTTTACATTTTAGTTTTATAATTCTGTGTTTTCATATCTTTTTCTTGGGACACTTAGTAATCTCCAGTCCACTCTGATCACAAGGAGTTGTAAATTAGAGAGTGATTATTATCAGAGCAGTTAGACTGAAAATCTCAATCATCCTGAGCATAGAATTGGAATGCATTTCCTAGAATTATCACAAAATCATTATGCTGCAGTCTGTTCAGTTTTCTCCCTCGTAGAGATTTCCAGTTTCTTTTTTTGAGGTTATTTCTATACGTGGTTCTATATGGATAATAGTAAGTATGATTACTTGGTATTAACTGATAGTGTATTAACATCAAAATATAACTTAATTCGTCAATTTCCTTTTAGGGGTTTTCCATTAATCAAAACTCGTGATATATCTAATCAGCTACAGGTATGTGCTTATCATATTTACAGTATGTAGGGGCTTGGAGTAAGAAAGATGGAGGGTCATTCTCTGTGCTCTTTTAAAACCGAATAAAGCCTTACAAGAAATATTTCGCTCCCTGAAGTTAATCCACTCAAAACTTTCCAGGTTGCTCTCCCAACATCACAGTATCTTATGTATATGTGTCATATACTCTGTGCCTTGTGGTTTCATCTGTAGCCAAAGAAGCCATTTTTCCAGTTCCTAATCTACTATTACCCAGTGAAATGAATTCAACCACCATTACTGCTTGACACATGGAGCTGTCATACTCAAAAATGTCCTTCAGTTTTCAAGAAATGTTATATATATGTGTGTGTATATATATATCCCCCAAAATATATGTATGTATGTGTATATATACATATTTATGTAATATATATAAATATGTGTATATATGTATATAAACTTATATGTAAATTTATATATAAATATGTATATATATTTATATAAATTTATTTATAAATTCTAGATCCTAAAGTCAGAACAAAGCAACAAATGCCAGAGCCTCTGCTTTCTCAGACCATTTCTTTCCCACTCACCAGGGTCACACATATTCCCTGTCTACTGCTTCTCAGTCGTAGAGCAAACTGATTGTATCAGAGTATTGGGTTCTTCTCCCAGTTGTCACAGGAGACTCTAGGTTTTCTGTGAAAGCACTAATGAGATTGAGAAAGGAGCACCTGGGGTGTCAGTACTACCCTCTGCCTGCCTAAAAAATGGGTGTATATCTCATTATGCCATTGAGGATTTTCATATACTCATGATTTGCTGCTTGTGGTAGAAATTACATCTAGTGAGTTGTATACAGTTATGTATACAAGGTACTCTTTTTGATCTGTAGGCTTTTTTTTTATGGAGTTGGACACATCAGGTTTTAAATGACAGGAAACACTGAGCAACATTCTAGTGTCAGTGAAATTTGACAGGAGAATAATATTGTTATTTCACATCTTTAGAACAAAGGATGAGAAGAAAAGTTTTTGATGGATCAATTTTAGTTGTATATGTGTATGTGATTTTAATAAATCAAAAAGTCATTCTAGTGTTTATTAAATTACGGTTTAGCTTTCTGACTAGTCATTCTTTTACTTCCATATCAGTCCCCTACTTAGGAACTTTCCTCCAAAAAATTGTATATATTTTGTGTCTGATGATGCAGAATAAATTCCTCATCCATAGTATAAAATTGACCTGAGAAAAAAATGTATGTTCTGACTCCTCACTTGATTTATGTGCAAGAAATTTACTAAACTAACATGAGAAATTCCAAATATTAATCATAACCATGTATATACAGTAACACAGCAAGAATAAATTAGTCATATTTTACTATGTTATGGATTGTTTGGGGCCAAGGAGTAGTGAAAGACATTGTTAGAAAATGACAATATTTCAGAAAGATCACTTTGATTTTATATTTGGTATTTGGTTGATATTATTGCTTATACAATCTTGTCCTCTTTATTTAAGCAATCCAATTTTCCTGTGACTGTGACAGTAGAGAGTCCTTCATCCTCAGAAATTGAAGAGGTTGATGATTCTTCAGAAAGTGTTCATGAAATGCCTGAGGAAACTAGTTTAAAACAAGAAGCATTACAGGTATAAAACTATTACTTTAAAGATTTGAAAGTATTTGGTACTTGGCAGAAGCTTGATTGTGAAACAACCCTGGACAGCTTGTGTGGGAACCGTTTACCCCAT
Organism: Sciurus carolinensis; assembly: GCF_902686445.1. Lineage (NCBI taxonomy): Eukaryota > Metazoa > Chordata > Mammalia > Rodentia > Sciuridae > Sciurus > Sciurus carolinensis. The sequence goes on from NC_062226.1 coordinate 78,809,412, forward strand.
TTTCTAATTCATATCCTCTTGAATGATTTCTTATTTTAGTGCAAGGTGAGAGAAGGACATGTGACCACTACAGAATAAAATATCACCAATAATATATTTTTCTTTTTTTAGAATCATAGAATATTAGATTTAAGGAGATCACAAACTCAAGGAAACTAAATACTGTATGATATAATCACCTAATTCAGTGTTCTTATTTTACAGACCAAGAAATTGATGGTCTAGCTGAATTTTCTTGTAAGAGGAAAATATAACTTTGTTTTGTTAAAAACTAAAGTTGAAGAAAAGTTTCGATATTCTCCTTTCATAAAAAAATTTAAGGGGCTAGGAATGTGGCTCAGTGATAGATCACTTGCCTAGCATGTGTAAGGCACTGGATTTGATTCTCAGCACCATTTATTCATAAAAATAAATGTATTTTGTCCATCTACAACTAGAAATTTTTTTAAAAATTTAATAAGTTATATTACTTTATATTTATATGCCTTACATCTAATATCATTCCATCCTTCTGTTTATATGATCAGAAAAGAAAAATTAATTTTAATAATTTTGTTGCACCTTAAAAAATATTGTATTTATTTGTTTTCAACTTTTAAAACACAACTTACAACTTACGGTAAGGGAAACACCATTTGGGGAGTTCTTGTTCGTTTGGGGAGTTCCTATTCTTTGTACTACAACATCCTTATTTATTTGTTTTGTTTATTTTTTGGTGCTGGGGATTGAACCCAGTACCTTGGATATTCCAGGCCATTGAGCTACACACCTAGCTCCCCACATTAACTTTTAAAAATTAATGTGATTTTATTTTAGGATGAAACTTACAAATATAGAAAGTTATCCCTTTATTTCTTATTTATGAACTTAAAAAATAATAGACATTTAGTTTTCACAGTTCTGGAGGCTAGGGAGTCCAGGATCAAGGTGTTGGCAGGTGGTATCTGGGCCAGGACCTGCATTTTGGTTCACAGATGGCACCTTCTTACCACGTCTTCCTGTAGTTGAAGGGCAGTTGCCTATTATGTGACTATGGAGATTACTAATTGGTGAAAAAAAAAAAATAGAAAGCCAGTTGAGGCATAGCTCAGTGGTAGAGTGCTTTCCTAACATGCATGTGGCTCTGGGTTCAATCCCTATGACTGAAAGAAAAAAATAAAAAGTACCAGACTTTCATTTTTTAAAATCAAAATAATATCTATATGGTGAAATTTTAAGATAAGTACTTACAATATTAAGGAGTGTTAGGGAAGATTCTATAGAACAAGTAGAATTATTCCTTTCATCTTTAAAATTAGCATCTATACTTTTTAGTACTTCTTGAGTGGTTTCTTACTAAGTTGCAGAGCAGAGACAAAATCCTTGATCTTCTAATCCTAATCCATTATTGTTTTAGATATGTTACATTCATTCCCTTCACCAGGGCACTACAAGATTATATTTCTAAAAGTGGTTATAAGCATTGGGAAAGATCAAGGTTCAGAAATGTAAATAGAGAATTTCTGATTTTAGATGTGCTAAGTATCTTCTAAGCTCTTCTTAATTTTGAAAACCCTCTAAAATGATGGCATCAAAAAATTCTAAATATGTAAACCCATAGCAATCAACAGTCTCAAAGAGATTCTAGACCAGGTGTAGTGGTGTACTCTTGTAATCCCAGCAACTCAGGAAGCTGAGGCAGGGGAATTGCAAGTGCAAAGCCAACCTCAGCAATTTACGGAGACCCTGTCTCAAATTAAGAAAAAAAAAAAAAAACACCCCCCCCCCCAAAAAAAAAAAAAAAAGTCATGGTGGAGAGATTCTAACACAATTTTGAAAAATAGAAGACAGGTGGAAGAAAATGTAGCTGACCCAGTAGAATGGAGGAAAATCATCACCTGGAATTTGCACAGGGACAGCCTGTGCAGTTTTGCAGGGAGAATTAATGTTTATGCTCAGCTGTATCTTCCAGAGGGAGTAAGATTAGAAATGTGACTAAAGTAGAAGTCGCTTCTTACAGTTTGTATGTGGAAGAGTTGACTCCCAGCCCTACCTTCACTCTCCTAAAGTGAGGTAATCTGACTTTGAAAAAAAGTAAACTATCTGAAGAGAAGTAGAGTAACTACTGTGAATTACACACCCTAGTAAAGGACAGTTGGGGATATCCTAACCTAACTGGCTATCCACTTCTTCATGCATTAAAGAAGCCAGTCATTGGTTTCCAATAAGCGTCTACTCTTATTCTTAAATACAAAATTACTGGTTCACCAGGTGGTTCAATAAAACTTACAACATGACAAGGGAAAAACAAGATGAAAAATGCATCCTGGTAGAGCCAGAAATAATTGAGGGAACAAAAATATTTTGGGAAAAAGGCCTATTTGATATTCTTGGGTTTATAAAGGTACAGCATCTATAAAATAAAAATAGGGTGTAGTTTAAAAAGGAATTTTCAGAAAGCAAGAAAGGTCTGTGTTATGGGGCGCAACTTAAGAACAGACCGATCACCACTGAGAAGTCCAAATTTGAGAGTCTTTATTAAGCCGTCTGGCTGACTGTCTCACACAGTGCCCCAAAAATGGCTATTGAGAAAATAACCCTAACCATAGAGTTGCAGGGATTTTTATACCATAAATCAGTACATCAATCTAAGTGTATGTTGCTATGATTTACAAACTAACATCATGGAATCTGAAATCATTAGCAGAGAGGGAAGTGGGTCAAAATGACCTTAAGGTACAAACTAAAGAATGGTTACTAACATCTAAACAATCACTGTTGACATCACCGTTAACATGGTACATTATTTAGGAAACTAGGAATCAAAAAGAGAACAATTTTTCATTATACAAGAATTGTTATTTTGTCATTTTATATTGCCAAACAAGTCATGCTAAGCAACTGTTGACAAGTACAGAGGCATCATGGGAGTAGCATTACCTACATAACATGGAGTCTCAAGGTAAAATGGAGTCTGTTTAGTCATTGCCCATATAACCTGGCCTATAACATTTCCATGGAGTCAAATATGTCAATCTGTCACACTCTGGAGGTTAAAATATGATTGTTGAGTCCTATGTGGTGGCATACACCTGTAATCCCAACAACTCAGGAGACTGAAGCAAGAGGATCACAGGTTCAAGGCCAGGCCCCACAACTTAGTGAGACCTTGTCTCAAAATAAAAAGGACTGGAGATGTAGCTCAGTTGTAGAGTACCCCAAATACATGTATATTTGTTGAAATAAATTTAGGAGGAGTTAAGGAAACTTACTTCTCATTATGTGTAATACAAAGACAGAAATGGAAAATATGACAAATGATATGGTCTTGAGGCTGTGTGTGAGGTCTAACATGTTACTACAAGTTTCCTATACCTTATCTGAAATGTTTGGGACCAGAAGTGTTTTCATATTTTTTCAGTTTGTGAATATTTGCATACATATGCATATATAATGAAATATTTGGAGATGAGATCTAGGTCTAAACACAAAAGTTACTTATATTTCATATTCACCTTATATCCATAGCCTGAAGATAAGTATATACAGTATTTTTGATATGCCTGGGTTGTGACTGTGACCTCACATGAAGTCAGATACAGAATTTTCCACTTATGGCATCATGTTGGTTCTTACAAATTTTCACACTTTGAAGTATTTCATATTTTAGATTAAGTGCTGAAATTTCTGGTCAGGTGTGGGAAATGTAGGGAAGGAAACTATCCCCCACAAAAAGCAAGAAAATTTCTCTCAAGGCCAAGTTGCAAAGGGCTACCATGTGTTGAACAAGATGAATGAAGATAGACTCATAAAATTAGACACTCTTCATTGTGAAATTTTTAAAAAGTAAGAAAAGAGAAATTTCAGAAAAATCCAGTTTTCTAAAAAAGAATAAAAATAAGCCTTTTTCATGCTTCTTATCATCTATTATAGATTCCAGAAGGCTTTGGAAAGATACTTCCAAAGTTTTAAAGGCAAATAATTTTGCACCTAGGGTTTTGTATGTAACCAAACTGTCAATCTTAAGTGGCAGCTAAATAGGATATTTTGTGTATTAACAAATTTGAAAATTTACATCCTATGCTACAGCTTTCCTTATTTAAAGATGTATGTAATCACACAAAATCAGGGGATAAACCCAAAAGGAAGATGAAAGAGTATTCAACGATCATGAATTCAATGTAGAGCAACCAGTCTAGATTTCAGAGTCTTCCAGTGATTGTGTGATTGAGAGCTTTAAAAACAAAACAAAACAAAAACAAAAAACACAAAAAAACTTCAAGCATATTATTATGTATTCAGCACAGTTAGAAGGAAGGAGGGAAGATTGAGAGGGAGGAAGGGCATCACACTCCAGAGGAGGATTAAGCTCTGTTGACACAAATATAAAGCAAACTAAATTAGAGCAGATTTTAAAACTAAAAATCGTGTATGATGGGGAAGAAGAATCCATTTGGATTTGGTAGTACAAATGTCCTTCTTTAGGGTGGCACAGTGGTAAGTTACCTGTTCATCTATTCAATTAGAGAAAAACATGTTCTTTTACACATATATAAATCTTATAATAGCAGGGACTTTCTTTTTCACCAGTTATTTATTGCTTGTCTGCTTTGTGCTAGGCATAAGAGATGCTGAGGATAAACACTTAATAAAATACACTTCCTTCTGTGGTTATGATGTCTAAGTAATAGGTTCCATTGCTGATAGCAGTTTGAACGTCAGCATCTCTAAGCCTTAAAAATGTTCGTTTGCTTTGCCCTAAAATTTCCTTTTTAATATTTTATTGCAAAAAAATTGTACATATTGGGGAGGGAGCATCATGCATAAAAGTAGTTATTTTATCTTATAATATTGGAAAGTCAGAAACAATCTGAATATTTAGCTATAAAGGAATGATTAAGTAAACCAATAAACTCAATAGAATATTTTGTAATCCACTAAAAAAGTCAGGTTTACAACTCCTCTTATCATGAGAAATGATTGATTTCAGTGTTGAATGGAAAAAAATTGGGGCATAAAATTTGATATACAGGATAATGAGGGCTATATTCCAGAAAAAAAAAAAATCACCTTGGCAGTGTGTAGAAGAAAAGTGGGAGAGCAAATGAGAAAGAAAATTACTCAAAAATTTTATCATAGTTCTATTTAAGTAGTAGAATATTCTTTAAAATATTTTTTTAAAATGTCCATGGCTCTTTTTTTACTTTATTTATTTATGTGGTGCTGAGTATAGAACCCAGGGCCTCATACATGCCAGGCAAGTGCAGTACTACTGAGCCACAACTCCAGCACCAGTAGAATATTTTGTTGAGTGATTTTATTTTGTAATTGTTTGTTCCATATTCCCTATTTCCTTTCAGGAACGTGAATTACTCCTAAAGGAGTGGTCTAGGCAAAGGCATTTTTGTGTCACATGAAAATGTGACATTATGCTATAATTCCACTAGAGGGAGAAAGTATTTCATGTAATTGTACGTTGGTATTCTACTTAGAACCAGTCAAGAATGGAAAAGTTTAGTCTCCTTTTTCCAATGAGGATTGGAGGATTTTTTTCATTTGTTTACATCATTGCTTAAATTTCTGTATCAGTTTTTAGTATTAAAACCATTATATGAATAGTAAGAAGAGGAATTCTGCAATTTTTTTTTCCTTTTTGCCATGAATATTTGGTTGGCTTTAACATTAAAGAATCTGAAGTTACTACTGGACTAGGTGATGCACACCCTGGATAATTGAAAGTTCCAGGCAAGCTTTGGCAACTTAGAGAGACTCTGTCACAAAAAATAAAGGACTGGGGATATAGGTCAGTGGCAGAAAACTCCGAGTTCAATTCCCAGTACCAAAAGAGAAAGAAACAAAGAATTTGAAGTTTTTAGAGCATTTACTTACTTTCAAACATGTTCTGAGTATAGAACTACATATTTATTAAGGAAAATTTTGAATTCAATGTAAACTTAATTGAAAGGAAAACTACTTCTGTGTGGTTTTATGAATTTTACTTTTATTTATTTTGGTACTGGGGATTGATCCCAAGGGTCATTATCACTGAGCCACATCCCTAAGTCCTTTTTAGTTTTTTTAAATTTTGAGACAGGATCTTGCTAGGTTGTTGAAGCTGTCCTTGAATTTGTAATTCTCCTGCTTCAGCCTCCTGTGTTGCTGGGATTACATGACAAAATATTTTGATATTCTTTTTTTTTTTTAAAAAGGGGAGTAGATCATAAAATATCCAGGCATGTACCACTGTGCCCAGCACACCTGGATATTTTTATGACTACCCTTTAAAAAAAAAGTATCAAAATATTCATTGAGTACTCTTCTACATCAGAGATTGTGTTTAGCCTTATGAACCATCACTTAAAGAAAAATACAGAAAAAATTTAAAGATACTCCTAAAGCCCATTTAATAACTGATTGAGATCTTCATTATCATTGTTTATTAGTGGCTTCATAGAATTTTCCTTTTTTGTTTAAACTAATCACAGTTTGGAAACTTTTGCTTCTAGGGTTTGTTAGTTATAGTTCTCTGATATTATGTTAATAGTTCCTCACCCACATCTGTGGCCATTTCCTTAGGGAAATAAGAGACAGTTGTTGGTACCTAGTAATCTAGAGATTACTCCAGAAAATGCTATCAGTTTCCTCTCCTAATGCCAGTTTATAGTAGAGCATCTCCACTTGACTCATAACCAGGGTTAAACCCAAACTTTAAGTTGAAACTCTTTTGTTTAAGTGACTTCAAAGCCTTTAAGATGAAAATCCATCCTGCTGCTTTAGTAAATATACATGTTCTGTTCATTTACTATTGCACAACCAGTCCAAAATAGTGGCTTAAAACAGCACTCACTTATTAGCTCTAAATTCTGTAGGTCAGAAATCTGGCACAGGACATGTGAAGCATCTCTGCTCAGAGCATATAGCTGAAACCCAGTGTCAGTCAGGCTGTGTTACCATCTGAAGGCTCTGTAAAGAACCTTCTTCCATTCATGCATAATTTGCCTGCCTATAATCTCAGCAATGTGGACCTTAACAACTTGGTAAGGCCCTCAGCAACTTAGATCCTGTTTCAAAATAAATAGATAGGCAGAGGATGTAGCTCTGGTAAAGGGCCCCCAGGTTTAATCCCTAGTACCAAAAAACAAAACATAACAACAAAAAAGCAGTCCCCTTCCTATAGTTAGGACCTGAGATCCCATTTCCTTGCTGTCAGTTCAGGGACCTTCTCAGCTTCTAGCAATCCCCTCCTTGGTTCCTTGCCACAATACTACTTCAGATGAAGACAGCAATGGAGAATTTCCCTTGTGTCTGACTCCTTTCTTACTTGATATCTTTTATCAGGAAGAACCTGGTCCCTTTTAATTGATTGATTGATTAGGTCACAACCACCCAGGGTAATCTTTCCATGTTAAGGTCAGTTGCTTTGGGGACCTTAATTGCTTCCCTTTATAGCAGCACCTAGATAAGTATTTGATTGAATAGTGGGAGGTACGGGAGGGTACCCCAGCAAGAGGGAATCTTTGGGGTCATTTTAAGATTCCACCTACCATAAGTAGTGACCCCTACTTTAAAGTATTTTGGAGTCTTAGTTCCTGAAAATGATAAAGGAGTTTACTCATCTGCATCCTATCTTTTTGACCTTGGTGAAGAGGAAGATTACCTCTTGTGACCAAGACTAGGACCCAACTTCCTGAATTCAAACCTGACTCTACTACTTAACTAGTAATATGATCATGGGTGTGTTAATCTACTTTTCCTTAGTTTTCTTATCTATAAAGTATCATAAAATCGTACTTTACTTGTAAGGTTTTGATAGTTAAATTGGATGATACCTAGAAAACTCTTCATATGTCTAGAACAATGCTTGGCATATAATAAAGTGCTTGGAAAGTGTTTACTTTTTAAAAATGCATTGTAGTTTGCATTTACATAATTCAGGTCTATTAAGGATGTTAATAGAGTTTCCTATTATGATGAAAGGCCCACTAATAGAACAGAATTTTCCTTTCATGGCCTTTATTTTTCATTTATGACTCATTAACTATATTATATGTATATGCCTTAGGGTGAACTGCCACAAATCTCTTTTGCAAACAGTGGGATTTAAGTAAATTTGTATTGTGCTAACTTGGTATGTTTTGGTAACTAATTTAATTAGCATGGTCTGATATTACAAGTACTAGGTTGTAATTCCAGTATTTGAGTTCATTTGTGCCTCTGCCCCTAAATATTTGGTGGAATCTGTAGCTGGTAAAGCTTTGGGGTGAGGGGCCATAGTATGAATTAGTTACAATATTTACTCTTTTCATTCTAGGGAAAACTGGAGGAATGCCTAAAGCAGTTAAAAGAGGAAAGAGTAATAAGGCTTAAAGCTGATGAACGAGTTAGTGAGGTAAATAAGTCTTACATTCTGAAAGTTTTTTGTTTTTTAGTTTTGATTTGATTGATTCCAAACCATATATACATACATACTTACATGTAAACTTTATAAAGTTTAAAGTGAGAAAATAATAATGATTGCAAATTGATTACTTTTTTTATGGATAAGCTTTTTTATTTTAATGTCATACCCATGTTTGTTCTTAACAGTATCTGCTGATATATATGAGTATTTTTAAATTTTTTTATGTTTTTAGATATATATAACAGTAGGTATATTTTGACATATTACACATACATGGGTGCAACCCATTACAATTTTGATCCCATTCTTGTGATTATACACGGTGTGGAGTTACATTGATTGGTATTCATATATGAGCATAGGAAAGTTATCTCTGATTCATTCTACTGTCTTTCCTATTCCCATCTCCCCTCCCTTCCCTTCATTTCCCTTTGTCTAATCCAATGAACTTCCTTACCCTCCCTTATTATGGGTTAGCATCCACATATCAGAGAGAACATTCGGCCTTTGGATTTTTGGGGCTGGCTTATTTCACTTAGCTTGATATTCTCCAGTTCCATCCATTTACCAGCAAATACCATAATTTAATTTTTCTTTATGGCTGAGTCATAGACAATTTATTTATTTATTTATTTACTTATTTTTTTTTTAAATTATTTTGTGGTGCTGGGGATTGAACCCAGGTCCTTGTGCATGTAAGGCAAGCACTCTACCGACTGAGCTATCTCCCCAGCCCAACAATTGTACTTATATACCACATTTTCTTTATGCATTCATCTGTTGTAGGGCACCTAGGTTGGTTCCATAGCTTGGCTATTGTGAATTAAGCTGGTATAAATATTGATGTGGCTGCGTCCCTGTAGTAGGTTGCATTATTTTAATCTTTGCATTTATTTATGTGTAGTGTCATGGGATTACATTTTTAGAAGTATGTTAAAAAAAAAATGTAAGAATTGGGGCTGGGGAGATAGCTCAGTCGGTAGAATGCTTGCCTTGTAAGCACAAGGCCCTGGGTTCGAACCCCAGCACCCAAAAAAAAAAAAAAAAAATGTAAAAATTGTAGTCTATTATTTGTCCCTACACCTTTATATGAATGCAGCTTATTTTCTGACACATAAAATGTACTTATTATTAGATTTATACTTACATGCAATAGCTTTATAGTGAATAATTTAAATAAGTATAAGATAATGGAAACAGCCACGGTGCAATGACAGATGAAAATCTATACTATATAGAGTACTAAATTAGACTAATGTGCATGAAAGCTGGAACATTATTTATAAATATAATTTACTATTACAAAGAGTATAAGGAGGAATTTTTGACAGTACATGTATTAAATTGAAGGACACCTAGTCATTCAAGAAATATTGAGCACCTGATTGTATAAGGCAAAAAGTACATTGCAAGTGAAATGGCCTTTCCGAGAAAATAGTTCTGGGTTTGTATATAGTTTTAGGTAAGTAGATGATGAGAGGCAGCAGCATGCAGGGGAGTAAATATTTTCAAGACGCCAACAAAGCGGTTGCAGATATTGGTAGTTATTACAGTTAACAAGTTAATGAGACTTCCATGTCTTAAATCACACTCAGCTTAGTTAATCCCTATCATTTAGCAGAATTGTAATAGACTTTGCTCAAATCAATCTCTATATTTCATTTCTAATTTAAGAATCAGTCTCTATTTCATTTCTAATTTAAGAGGAAATCTTAGGCACCTAATTTTCTAATGTAGAATGATCTGGTATAAATTTAACCACTTAATGATCTTTTGAAGTATCATTAATGAAATAATGACTTTAACTTATTTATTACTTGTTACGTAGGAAATTTTGTCAAATGTCTCCAATTGGTTTTGTTTTTTGGAACTGGGGATTGAACATAGGGGTATTTAACCACAGAGCCAAGATTCCTAGTTCTTTTTTATTTTGAGACAGGGTGTCACTGAGTTGCTTAGGGCCTTACTAAGTTGCTGAGTCTGACTTTGAACTCACAATTCTCCTACCTCAGCTTCCAAGCTGCTGGGATTATAGGTGTGTGCCGCCACACCCAGGTGTTTCCAAGTTTTGATTGTTATGTGTTACCCTTATTGTCATCACTGTGAAGACTTAGGTTAATTACAAATTAATTATATTTTTAAATGTTTTATTTTAGTTTTGTTACTTAAAAATTTTTCTTTAGATGATAATGCATGAAAATTGTGTCATACATTTTCAACTTTCTTTTGTAGCTGGAACATGAAAATGCCCAGTTAAGAAATATAAATCTCACTTTGTCTGAAGCCCTTCATACACAGTCATTGGCAAGCATGATCCTGGATGATGAAGGTGTTTTGGGCAGTATTGAGAATTCTTTTCAGAAGTTTCATGCTTTCTTGGATCTCCTTAAAGATGCTGGGTTAGTTTATTTCTTTCTAGGGCATTTTTCCTTCCATGATTTTAATCATAGTTTGCCAAGGAACCTGAGTGATTTTTCTGAGCTTCTGTAAGCTATATTTAGTGTGTAATGATACATAATATACTTAGTTTTTTAAATGAAAAATTAATTGTAAAAAAATGCAAAATGGCAATTCTGTCTTGGTAGAGAGCCAGTCGTTAAAGTAATTGGTAAGTGTAACTCTTGGTACAAACTAAATTAAAGGTAATTATAATTGAAAATATTCAGAAATGTGTAAGAATTTTCTTGCCTTTTATTCATCTTACTTGTTGAATAAGTTTAAATTGATATTTTTGTCCTATTATAATGTTTATCAATCTCCAGGATAGATATAGATACAAATATAGATCAGTGGTTCTCAACAAGAATGATTTTGCTAATAAAAAGATTCAGAGATAGTTGATGGAGTATTGTTTTGTAGGAGAATGTGTTGGTTTTGGGCAGAAACATGCACATTCTTAGAAATTGTAGGGAAAGTGGTAAAATATGTGAGGATAAAGAGGCACTTGGTGCCCCTGGTAAGTTAGAGCTTAAAATGGAGGAGTGACACTGAGGACATAAAGTCAAGAGGTTTTTAATACAGAGTTGGAGGGAATAGGGTGTGCTGAAAGGATTGGAGATCCAGTTGGACCCTAAACACAAATATGGGGAGATCTGAGAAATGTGGAGAGATGGGAGTTATGATCTGGAGTAGGATGTTGGCTTCTAAGGTCTTAGAATCTTAGTATTCATTTATACAAGTATTTCATGCTTGTAGGAGTGGGGAAATTTGAGGTATTCTGATGATGTTACAATAACCCTTACCTCTTTCTCCTTTGCTCCTCTTGCAGTCTTGGGCAACTTGCCACAATGGCTGGTATAGACCAGTCAGATTTTCATTTATTAGGTCGTCCCCAGATGAATTCTACTATTAGCAGTGCACCTAAAGAAGAAAAGAAGGCACTTGAAGAAGAAAAAACAGATCCAAAGCAGAATGCCCTAGGACAAATGCAAAATATCCAAGTAAGTGGCCAAAACCTAATGATTGAAGAATGATTAGTAAAAAGGAAATTATTGAGTCAGAGAGAAAATAAGAACTATTTCACTCTGATAGTTCCCATGCTTGGGGACCAGAAGTCTCTTTAGGGTCCTTTCCATGTCTGAGATTAGTAAGTTTGTACCCTTTTCATAATATTGTATTGTTATAAATAAGAAAACTTATTTTGACAGTTTATGATTTAAAGCAGATTTATCTTCAGTAAAGAAAGAAAGATTAGAGAAAATACTCTAAATTTTAAATTTTGTAAATGTATATTCTATTCATATTTCATCTAGGTTTCTATTTGTATGCAGTCAGCTTACAATGAAGGAACACTAATGAAGGTACAAGTACTAATACAGATAATTTTAAAAAATAAGTAGTCCAGACATAACTAAAAGGCAATATGTTATAGTTAGTCACCTGGTGATAGGAATGGAAAGGGAAAACCTGTCTGCCACAGGATTCCTCCTCTGCTTTTCCCCTGCCTTACTTGGAACCCCATCTCTCATCAGCTAATTTCGGACTGGTCTCAGGAACTGACAGTTTGAGAACTCAGTTTGAGTTGCACATTGGATACTGCTTACATGCACATGGAGAATAGAAAAGAAATTCATTTCCTTAGGAAATAGATTTGTTTTTGTTTTTGGCGATGGTTGTTTCTGAAGGAGGGAAAGGGACATGGACAGTAATTACATTAAACACAAAATCTGAAAATGGTGGACCTAGCTCTGAATATAGCACATTTTGATTTTGGAGTCATTTGCCAAGATACAGTTAGTGGGAAAAAATGACCCTAAAATCTTCTGAACAATCAACTGATGGCTTAATAACAAGATTACAGCATTACGTTGAAGTTCTGCATTCTTTAATGGTTAACTTTGTTCATGAGTGATTTTTTTTGTTTGTTTTTTGTTTTCCAGTTTCAGAAAATCACAGGTGATGCTAGAATTCCTTTGCCTCTCGACTCTTTCCACGTCCCAGTTTCTACTCAGGAGGCCCCAGGAACTTCCAAAGACAACCTGGGAGACCCAGTCCCTGAGCAGCAGCAGGAATCTTTGGAAGGATTCATGGCAAGAACATGTTCTCCTTTAGCAGATAGGATTTCTGGAACTGGAAATCAAAGAGAAGAAGAGGAGTTATCTAGAAATAGCAGATCACCCTCAGAGAAAATGACCCAAACAGGTGAATATACCAAAAAGCACTTTGCTAAGAAACAACCTGGGAAGGACCTGCATTCCTACTCTGACTCCTTTATAAATCAGAAAAGCAAAGGAATTGGGGAAAATAAGTCTTTGGTTCATGAGTCAATTAAAAGTGAGTCTTCAAAAAACTACATTTCTGTCAAGAAAGAAAGTAGAATAGTGACTGTTTCATCCAAGACAAATAAAAGTAAACCCAATCCACTAGAACATTCTGAAAGTGATACTCTTGGATCTGATTTTGAAATTCAAGAAAGCATCCATTCTCTATCACGCTTGACCTAGGTCTAAACCTTCTGAAATTATGTTTTTGCCTTCAAATTTTAATAAAATTTCTTATGTTTTTATTATGGCATATAGTGTCTTAAAATATAGGAATGGATGGACTGGGGAGATAGCTCAGGTGGTAGAGTGCTTGCCTCGAAAGCACAAGGCCCTGAGTTCCATCCTCAGTACCACCAAAAAAAAAAAAAAAAAAAAAATATATATATATATATATATATATTTTTTTTTTATATATATATAGGAATGGAAACCATTAAAGGAAGATTTATCTATGCTTTTTATCATAATGAAGATTCTGGCATATTTTTCCTTTTGACACTTTGCACTATTCATTCAACAAGTGTTTATAATACTATTCTGGGTGCTGTGGCTTTCAGGAACAAAGAAAACAAAGCCTTTACCCTTAAAGAACTAATACTGTGTAGGGAGAAAACAATAGGAACAATGCAAGGGAAGGGGACTAGGAAGGGATGAGTGAATAAATGGAATAGTTTCATCAGTTAATTAAATTAAATGGCCAGAAGTCATTTGACATGTCCTAATTTATAACCAGAGCAACAGACATGTACATAGATTGCTTAACCAATCTTGTCATGGATTACAGCAGCCCTACACAGGAGGAAACTATTATTATTCCTATTCTATAGATAAGGAGCTTGAGGAAACACTGTGTGAATCACCCAAAGTTGCCTAGGTACAAACAGTATAACTGGGATTTGAACTGGAACCAGTGCTCTCATTCATTTATCCAGTTTCCCTGTTCAGAGAAGAACAGTTTAAGAAAGATGGCAAGAGAAAAGCCAATGAGCACTAGAGGTGCAAAAGAGGGGGACTGTAGAAAGCGCACCTGTCCCCTACCCCAGCCAGGGTGAATTTTTCAAAGACAGAGTATGTAAGTATGACACATATCTGGACTAAATCATGCCTCCTTGGTAAAGTATGCACAGATAAATCCTATAGTAAAACCTGACTGTTAAGAGAAAAGCTGGGTGTCCAGTTTCTTCTAAACACTCCTGCCTGATTGTTACCAGAGGGCTACTACAATCCTCTTGAATCCATTAATCTTGGCCCTTTAATAGTGTGTGGGGTGGGGGAACTCATGATGTTTTAATACTGTGTGTTCCATTCCATGGTGGGAATACTGAGAAAATTTAATGTGTAGGGAAAAAGGAAAGTTGTGAGACTAAGAAAGGTCATACAAGAGACTAAAGGTCATGTTTTTATCTAAAAAGAAGTCATTCGAATACCTAAGCTAAGTCTTAAGTCTTAAACTAGTTAGAAGCTGGTGAATAAGGAGATGAAGAGAATCACAAACACAGGTAGTTCAGAGTTCCTGGAATGTCATCAGACAGTGGCAGGTGACATTCAAGTAGACAGCCAGGAGGATGAGACTTGATACAATCCATGTTGCCTGGAACTAGTTCTCTTTCCTCAGGGAATAGTGAGCTAATCAAGAATGGAAATGGCAGGTGATAATTTTTCCACTTTCCTGAGGAACATTTTAAAAAGTTTATTTATGGGCTGGGGAGATAGCTTAGTTGGTAGAGTGCTTACCTTGCAAGCACAAGGTCCTGGGTTCGATCCCCAGCACTGCCAAAAAAAAAAAAAAAAAAAAAAAAAAAAAGTTTGTTTGTTAGTATTGAGGATTGAACTCAGGGATGCTTTACCACTGAACTACATTCCCATCCTTTTTTATTTTTTATTTTGAGACAAGGTCTTGCTAAGTTGCCCAGGCTCAGCCTGCTGAGTCATTGGAATTATAGGTTTGCATCACTACAACTGGTGGGTTTTTTTGTTTGTCTGTTTGTTTTCCTTTCATTTTGTTTTGTTTTTTGGTACTGGGGATTGAGCTCAAGGGCACTCAACCATTGAGCAACATCCCCAGCCCTATTTTGTATTTTATTTAGAGACAAGGTCTCACTGAGTTGCATAGTACCAGGCTTTTGTTAAGGCTGGCTTTGAACTCATGATCCTCCTGCCTCGGCCTCCTGAGCCACTAGGATGACAGATGTTGCCACCCATCCAGCACAACTGGTGAATTTTTAATTAGAGAACTTAAGCTCCCACTTACTGACCTGCCCCTACTGAAAGGATCTTGTGGACAAACCTAATGAAGATACTGGCTTAAATAAAACTAAGCTGTTTTTTTAAACAGTGTTGGGGATCAGACCTAGGACCTCACATATGTCAGGCAAACATTCTACCCTGAGCCATATCCCTATTCCTTAAGCTGGTTTCCTTACTGTAGGACTTTGCACAACTGTAGGCCAATGTTCATTCTGAATCTTTAAGACAGTCATATTGTAGTAGGCATGATAGCACATGGCTGTGATTCCATTGACTTGGGAGGCTGAGGCACAAGGATCACAAGTTCAAGGCCAGCCTCAGCAACTTAGTGAAGCCATAGCAATTTAGTGACACCCCATCTCAAAATTAAAAAGGGCTTGGGATATAGCTTAGTGGTAAAATGCCCCAGGGTTCAATCCCTAATACCTAAAAAAAAAAAAAAAAAGACATTTTATGTGCAACCATTCTCAAACATGCTTGATTATAGAATCCTTTTTAAAAGGAGTTCCTAGCAACTGGTTACACCATATGCCAATTGTGTAACTTCTGAGTTAGTCAGTAGTAAGAGGAAAAAGAAGTCCGAAATAAAGTATGGACAGAGAAAGGAAATAAGCTTGAACCTTTGGAAATAAGATAGCAGTTCGTCGTGAGAGTAAGGAAGAAGGAGGAGTATGTACTCCATTTGTATGACTAAGGTTGGGTGGTGGTGTCAAAGTTGAAAATAAGAGAAAGAACTGTTTCGAAGAGAAGAGTTTGGTTTTGGACATGGTGAGCTTTAAAGAACCTGTAGAATTCAGGAGGAGGTGACTGGTAGATGCTTTGATGTGCCTATGAAGACATGGAAAAAAAGAAAAATGTCGATCAGCACATATAACTAAAATCATGAAAGTGGATGACTGTGGGGACTGACCAATTAAATGACAAGCAAAGAAAGGATTCTGAAAGATACAAGTGATCATGTTTCAAGAAAAAAGAAAAAAGTCTGGTGTCATGCTGCAGAGAATTTAAGTGTCCATTGACAGGAGTTAGATCCTGGTGACCTTAGGGCAATTCAGTGAATTGGTTGACAGAAAAATTACAATTAGTGGGTAATTAATTCTCTGTCCCCCTGAGGGGACAGAGAAGGCAAGATAGGATCCTTTTTGAAGGAGTTTGGTTGAGAAGAGGAACAGATAAAAGAGGAATCCTTTAAAATAAGAAGGACTTAAATTTTATGGGATGACAGGAAGGCACTAATTGAAGAACAAGAGGCTCCTGTATGCAGCAGACTCTCAGACGAGGCGGGAGCATAATATATGCTTGTAAGACTTCAATAGATCCGAACAGATGAGGATGTAGATTTTTTGTTTCTGGATTTGAGATGACTTGGCATTGTACATCAGGGCAAAATGTTCTCAGGATCTGGGAAATAGGTCCGGAAAATCAGATAAGGTCACTGTTAGGTCTGAAATTAGGTGACTGTAGGGGGCAAAGCTGAGCAGCTGGAACAAAGACCAGCCCGCCAAAAGGTGACCAGATAGTTTGCAGCAAGGTGGATGGAAAGTTCCACTGACCTTTCACACCCACCTGTCTGTCACTCAACAGGACCCCCTCCCATCCCAGTCTATAAAAACCCTGGGCAGCCAGGGCCACATGCGATTTTCTCCAGGTCCCTGTACCCCAGGGGTCTGGGAATTTTGCCCGAGAGCCAAATTCCAATAAAGCTTTCTTTGGCCACTTTCTGTCCGATTTTATTTGGCCGCTAACTGTGCCCACCGAGCCCGCTGAGACCCGCCTGAGCTTACAGTCACATCACAAAATACATAAAAATAACTATGTACTGTCAGTTGGAAGATGACTGGTAAGTGTGAAAGGAGATATAAGTGGAAAGAGAAGTTAAAGGAGTGCCTCCATATTCTAATAAGTCTCATTTCAAAAGGGTAATTACAATCTCTAACCTTAAAGTAACACTTGATTTTTGCAGGATCAGCAAGATAGTAGATGACTGATTTAAAAAAAAAAAAAAAATTCTGATATATACCACATACTGGAACTTGTATATAATGTGGTATGACATGGATGGCTTAATATTTTTTTGCTCTTCCAGAATCCTGTTCAAATGACTGGAGAAATGTTAATTTTTTTCAAAAATTTAATAGCAGAGTTGGAAAACCAGAAAATGAATAATGTGGAATTTCTAGAAGATAAAAAGCAGATTATCAAAGAACCAGTTAAATAATATGTGGAACGGCTAAGCTATTCCACTTGTATTTGGAGCATCTAATTCTGGAGTTTGCCACCAGAGCTAAGTAAGCACTATCTCAAGTAGAAGTTATTACATAAGCAAACTTGGAATTGGAGAATAAGGTCATTATCCAAAGTGACTACGAGAAGGAACTGAAGTTCCCACCCACATTCTTTTGCTATAGTGACTTGTGACTTCCCTTTATAATTGCCAGATATGCCTAAAATCAGAATTTGTATTAATTGAAAGTTAACCAGAATTCTCATTTGGCTGAGGAAAAGTATCTCGTAGTTTAATATTAGGCCCTCATCTATAATTATCAATAGGCAAGAATCATCAAATCTGAAGAAAACTGGTAACATAAAAGGAGAGAATCCTAGGAGAACAGAATAATTGGCATATATATTTGTTGAATTAATGAGACAACACAAATATCAGGTTGGTATTAGACTTCACATCAGTAACTAGATTACTTTGAGGTACTAAGCAAACTGAACAATAAACATGAAGGAGTTTCAGTTCAAAGAAGCTGATAAACAAAGAGATCAGAAAAACCTCTCCAACTTGGTGACCTGCCAATCCTCTTTAACAGAAAAAAGTTAAAAAAGGTTAAGTAAATACATATGCATATGTGAAAAGTCCAACCAAAATCTAACGGATGGAGACAGGGCAGGATATATATAGGAAGTGAAAACATGTGCAGGATCATCTTATTCAAGGGAAGGATGGAGATAATGTTTGATTCTTGGTGTTAATAGAAAAGTACATTTAAGTTAAAAATTTAAGTTTAAAATCCACCAAAAGATAGGAAAGAAGAAAAAAGCAATCCAAAACCTATAAGTAGAAAGACCAAGTTCTTTTCTCAGAGTAAGTGTGAATAAGTCAAATTCTGGAATCCTTAAACTTAAAAGAAAATGCAAAATCTTAGTTGCAAAAGATAAGTATGCCAGCAAAGTTAGATGATGCTCAGTAACAACCCCCAAATCATGATTTCTGACATAGTTTTATTTGTGCTCATGCTATTTGACAAGTTGACTAGAGTTCCTACTTGATACCCTCAATTTGAGAGCTAGCCTGGTAGAACATTATGTGGAACATTCCTTGTGCCCAAGGAAAGAGTGTGATGTAACATACAATATGACTTCAAAACTTCTGCCTAGATGTAACGTATATCGCTACTACTCATATTTCACCTGCCAAAGAAAGTCACATGGCCATTCCTGAGTTAAGAGAGCAATGAAGTTCAGACTTGCCACATGGCAAGAGAAGGTGAGAGAGAATCAAATATATGTCAACAACTTAATAGCTACTAAACTGTCTGGAAATGCAATGGAATTTATAAAATCCACCAAAAGTCAGGAAAGAAGAAAAAAGCAATCCAAAACCTATAAGTAGAAAGACCAAGTTCTTTTCTCAGAGTAAGTGTGAATAAGTCAAATTCTGGAATCCTTAAACTTAAGAGAAAATGCAAAATCCTAATTGCAAAAGATAAATCTTTTTGGTTACAAAAGTGGCTGAGCCAGTTTTTTTTCCTGTAATGAAGTGTTCTGTATCCTGATTGATGTGGCGGTAACATGAATCTGTTTACACATGTTAAAATTCATAGAACTGCATAACCCTCACCCCCAGAAGTTTTACTGTTGGTTTACTTTACTCAGATCCCTTTTGCCCATCAATTGATCGAGACAAGAAGACATCGTCTAACATAAATATTTTGTATATATCACAAATACAAAGCTTATTCTTTTAGAAAACCTGTGACTGATATGAGTTTTTTTGGGAAACCTCATATGAACCATTTATAAAAATGATTCATAGGAGGGAAAATAAACTTATGCAAAGATCATACATATAACATTGTGTAATTAATAAAAATAGCAGAAGTCCTGTCCCTCTGGATTTTTTTTTTTTTTTTCTTTTGGCGGTACTGGGGTTCGAACTCAGGGCCTTGTGATTGTGAGGCAAGCACTCTACCAGCTGAGCTATCTCCCCAGCCCTGCCTCTGGATTTTAAAATGATCTTCTAAATTCATTTAAAACAAATTGAAAAAAAAATTCAAGCTATTTAGAACTAGTAAAAACTAGGAGCTAGGAGTATATCTCAGTAGTAGAATGCCTGCTCAGCATTGCACAAGATCCAGGGTTCACTCCTTAGCAACACCTCCTCACACAAGCAGGGGAGACAAAAGTAGCCCAAACCTGAGGGATTCTGCCAAATCAGGTTTTAAGAATTACAGATTTTAATTTGCTTTTTAGGAAGTAAGAAAATAAAATGGGTGAAATGGCAATTATAGAAACCAAAAAATGAAGTAAAATAAATAAATTATAAATTAATAAAATAGCCAATTTTTGGTCAGTGAAACTGAAAGGACTTTTTAAAAGTAAAAACCAATTTAAAAACAACCTTGGAAAAAGTGGTAAAAAAGAAAAACAAAAATTGCTACCATTGGGGATAATTTTTGAAAAGATATCTATAAATCGAGATATTTTTAATTATAAGAATATAATTTAATGCAAATATTGTATAACTTCATAATAAGTTTGAAAGACTAGATGAATTATGGTTTTTTTAAATTTAGATTTTAAAAAGTGAGGTAGAAAGTGAAGAAACAGTGCAAGAACTCCTTTTAAAAAGATAAATACTAGATGAGAGGCATATATATATTTGTAAACCATTCCGGAAGATAGAAAAAACTATATAAAGTCTTCTAACTAATTCAGTATGGCTAGCATAGTCCTAATACCAAAACTGCACATACAATAAAAGGAAAATGAAACCAGACTCAATCAACATAAGTGAAAAAAATAAAAAATAAAATTAGCAATTTGAGTTCAGCTGTGAGTAAAAAAAAAAAAAAAAGTGTCATTTTCAAGTAGAATTTATACAAAAACATGCAAGTCTGAGTTAACAGACACCTGTGATTTCAGCCCTGTGGGTGACTAAGGAGAACTGTAAGATCAAGTCCAGCCCCGGCAACTTAGCAAGACTGTCTCAAGATAAAAAGGAATGAGGTTGTAGTTTAGTGGTAGAGTGCCCGTGAGTTCAATCTCCAGTACACCCACCCCAAAAAAGTATATGATAGCAAATGAGACAACTGTCATTGTTTTGTAAATAAGAATTTCTTTGGACAAAAAAAAAAAAAAAAACCATAATGATCTACTGGCATGTTATTAAACCAATGAGCAAACAGTAGGAAGTCCAAGCACCTCAATACGCTATCTAACGCTTCTGTATACACCAGTAATAACCAATTAGGAAATATGTGGGGACAATAGAACACCATTCACAATAACTACACGAGTTTAATATCTAGAAATAAGGTTGACAAGAAATACAAGGCCTATATGAATAAAATAAATCTATGCTGAAGTGTATAAAGGGGCTGAGGAGATAGCTTAGCTGGTAGAGTGCTTGCCTCGCAAGCACAAGGCCCTGAGTTCGATCACCAGTACCACCAAAAAAAAAAAAAAGTGTATAAAGGACCCCAAAATGGAAAGGCATCCCGTGTTTCTGTATGAGAAGACCCAAGATAATGTCAGCTCTACCAAATTAATCGAAAGTCAAAGCAATTTCATACACTCGTCACAAACATTTTTAAATGGATGTAATGATTGCAGTCTTCATCTGGAAGACAATGCACAAACAATTTTGATTAAATTTGATTAAATATTAGATCTATTTGTAGAGCTGGGGTAAAGATGCTGTTGGCACAGAAATAAGTCAGTTAAAGGCACAAAGCAAAGAACCCAAGTATAGAGAAATGTGAACATATACGGGAACTACATATTTGAAAAATGGATCACAAGTAGGGGAAAATTGAACTATTCAGCAAGTGATGGTGAAAGTATTGACTACTTGGAGAATGCTTTATTCCATAAATAAGAAGATACAGATGAATTAAACATGGAAAAATAAACAACTAGAAGAACATAAGAAATTTTAAACAAATGTGGGGTGAGGAAGGCATCCTTGAGCAAAACACAAAACCAGTAGCCATGAAAGAAAGAAAAAAAAATAAGATCTGACTGCATTAAGAAAAAATATAGAGCAACCTTTTTTAAAAAAAGATCCACATTTAAAAAATTATTTTTAGGTATACATGACAGGGCGTATTTTGATATTTCATACATGGGGCGCAACCCATTACAATTTTGATCCCATTCTTGTGGTTATACATGATGTGGAGTTACATGGGTCGTGTAGTCATATACAAGCATAGGAAAGTTATGTCCACTTCGTTCTATTGTCTTCCCTGGTTCCATCCTCCTGCCCTTCCCTTCATTCCCCTTTGTCTAATCCAATGAGCTTCTATACTTACCCTCCCTAACCTCCCTTGTTATGGGTCAGCATCCCCATATCAGAACATTCAGCCTTTGGATTTTTGGGACTGGCTTATTTCACTTAGCATGATAGTCTCCGGTTCATTCCATTTACTGGCAAATGCCATAATTTCATTCTTTATGGGTGAGTAATATGCCATTGTGTATATATACCACATTTTCTTTATCCATCTGCTGTAGGGCACCTACTGTGATTTCACAGCATGGCTATTGTGATTTGAACTGCTATAAACATTGATGCAGATGTGTCACTCTAGTATACTGATTTTAAGTCCTTTGGGTACATTAGACCAGAGACCCTGTACCTACTAAAAGAAAAAATAGACCCAAATCTCCATTATATCTGCTCAGGAACAGACTTCCTCAATAAGACTCCTAAAGCACAAGAAGTGAAAACAGAATCAATAAATGAAATGATATCAAACTAAAAAGCTTCACAGCAAAGAAAACAAGAACAGAGAGCCTACAGATTGGGAGAAAATCTTTACCAGCTGTACCTCAGAGCATTAATCTCCAAGATATACAAAGAACTCAAAAAATTTAACACACACAGAAAAACAAATAACCCAATCAATTAATGGGCAAAGGAACTAAATAGGCCCTTCACAGAAGAAGAAATATGAATGGTCAAAAATATATGAAAAAATGTTCAGCATCTCTGTCAATTAGGGAAATGCAAATTAAAACTACACTGAGATTCCATCTCCAGTCAGAATGGCAATTATCAAGAATACAAGTAACAATAAATGTTGGGGAGAATGAGAGGGAAAAGGTACACATACATTCCTGGTGGAATGCAGAAGACGTGTTTGGGTAGCCCTAGGATGGCGGTTGGTGTTGAACCAAGAGGTGGCACATAGTGCCATAGTGTTAACACAGTGTGATCTACTTTTGCCTGATTAGTTAATGTCTCCTTTGTGCTAGTGGTCAACAGATATTTCTCATTCTTTCTTGATTGGTACCCAGGGGTGTGCTTCAATTGTGCTAATCCTAAGCTGATTGGTTGCTTAGGTATGTAAGACACACCTATAGGAAGCACCTCGGATAAGCAGCACCTCTGATAGATCGCTGGGCAGAGGACTAAGCAGACACCTCTAGGTTGCGGGTTGATGATGGCAGATTGCAGAATGCAGGTTGCAGCTCGCAGAATGAAGATCGCAGGATGCAGGATGCACCTCTAAGAAGAAGCAGCAGACCTTTAAGAAATAGCTCCTCTGATAATAGTAGCCTCTCTGAAAGTGTAGCAAGTCTCTCTTCCTATAAGCAAAGTCTCTCTTCCTCTAAGCTCTAAGCAAAGCCTGTCTTCCTATAAAACTTCCTCTAAAAGCAAGTAAGCCTCTCTTCCTCCATAAACTAGCGAACAAGCAAGAAAGCAGCGCACTAAAGAGAAAGATAATAGAAGTAGCTCAGTTTCCAGTCCACCTCCAATAAATACCCGCGAGATTGTTGCTGCAGGCTGTAACAAATATCCGCGGGATTGTTGCTGTGGGCGGCGACAGTGGAACTGCAAAAGGGTGCAGCCACTCTGGAAAGCAGTATGGAGATTCCTTAGGAAACTTGGAGTGGAACCACCATTTGACCCAGCTATCCCACTCCTTGGCCTATATCCAAAGAACTTAAAGAAATAGCTATACTAGGTATAGCTATAGGTATACTTCTATACACAAAATTAGGTACTATAAGTAAAAGACAAAAGATTGAGGAAATGTGTGTAATACAACAAAAGTTTTAAGATACATAATAGAGTGACTACAAACAAATGAAAAAATTGGACGAAAGTTATCCAATATTTAATGAAGAAACTATATAGCACAGAAAAATTGCTGAGTTATTTTTCAATACACTAAAAATGAAGAATTGGTAATAGTGCTGAAGAAAATGTGAGGAAATTAGTACTTTCAGTCATTCTTGAAGGACATATAAATCAATAGTTTTTTTGGATGGGCAACTTGGCAATGTTTGTCAATATATTAAATTGCCTTTGATCTAACAATTCTAAATGTAGCCATTTACCCTAAATATTCATGTGTCCTCTGAGAGGTATGGCAGTGTGAATTGAAGCATTTTTTGAAATAAAAAATTAGAAACAAATTGTACAAAAATGCAGAAATTGTTGAATTAGAATAAGCCAATTCCATTGTAATTTAAGCTTTTGGGCTAATACTATATATGGCACAATGTTTACTATTGACCAGATCATCTCTGATAGGATTAAGATATCATTTTAAAATAGAGATAATTTACTGAAGCGTCTCTGACAATCTGACTTACTAGACAGCAAGCAATATTTGAACAAATATTTCTTTATTCTCAAATGGGTCATGGAAAAGTTAGGACATATAGATTATTTGAGTTCAGCCTTTTTGTGACTTTTCTGAAAGTGCAAGTAATTCTTTGGATTAAGTAAGGTATACAATTTGCATGGTTTCTCAAGTTTAGTTTTGAAATCTAAAAAAAAAAAAAAGTCCATTATAAAAAATCAAATGCATAGATAATATATTAAGTTCACTTCGGAGGCCAAAAAACCCCAAAGTAAGAAGAAACATAAAGAGAATGTAGAATTTATATATATAAACACAAAGATGCACTGAAGATCTATTTCTATCAAAGGAAAAAAAAAAGAATATTCTAATTCCTACCATGTAATATTCTGCAGCAGAAAAAGACAATAGCTCTACAGTCTGGACATGAAAATGTTTCTAGGACATACTGACAGGAAGAACAAGTGGAACAATAATCACACACTCCAGTTTACATTCATATAGTTAAAACCTGTTTACGTATTGCATACATGTCTGTGTGCGCCTAGATAGTAGTCTGTATTTGTACATTCCAAATTCACAGTGATTTCTTCTACAAACGCAGTTGTGTTGAGAGAGGAAGAATAGCAAGGTAACTTTTCATATTTTACTCCATTTACTTCAGGGTTGTTTGAAATTTTTTAAGTAAGTCTGTTTTTACATTTGATAAATATCTAAATTCCTCTTCTGACATGGACCTGGATGATGTGGAGTGTGCAGGCAGTGAGAATTCACCAAGATGAAGAGAAGCAGTTAATAGAGTTTATTCAGGGAAGTTGTGTTGCCAGAGCACACGGGCAGGACCAAGACGTCTGCCAACCACTCGGAGGGGATCAGATCAGGGCTTATGTGCACTTTTGAGTTCTATGTTCACCCTTGGTGGGCTTTTTACTAGGAGTGGTTTATGCTAAGCAAGAGGCGATCGACAGATTCTTGTCTCTTGCCTATAATGCTTATTTTGCATGTGCTATATGCTTGTTCCCAGGTTTTACATTAGATGCATGAGATGGAAGTAATATATATGGAGTTTAAGCAGGGACTTTTCATTATTAGGTCAAACTTGGGTCTCTGTGCATGCTTCTCAAGATGACTGGCCAATATTTTGAAAAACAGGATCCTGCTGTTTACACTTGGGGAAGTTAGCTCCTCAGATAATGCAATGGAATGGAATAAAAGGGAGGTCCTTAGGCTCATGTTGGCTCTGCTAATTGAGATGGGATGGGGCTTGAGACCTATCTTGACTCATCTTCATTGCAGAAAACTTAGAAAATTAAAATGCATAATGTTATTCCTTATTCCCTGTGTTCATTTTTTTTTTATCTTCAGAATGTGTCTGTTGTATTTCCTTATCTATGTGAATGAAAATGAGCTCTACTATGTAAATTTCTCTCAGAGCTTTGGACCTTAGAGTGTTGGTGGAGCCTACGTAATGTATTCAAACCTTCTTGGATAGTAACTTATGATACAATTATATTTTCAGCAAAGTAAAATATGTGCACACCTACTTGAGTGCACATAAAATGAATGGGAAATTTCATAAACAATCCTTATCATACATCTAGCATTTCATTCTGATGTGTTCTGTTCTATTTCATGCCTTTAAAGAATATTCTGCTTTCAACTCACTGTTTCACAATCCCCTAACAGGTCATGTCCTATAGTTTGAAAATATCAGCTACAAGGTTTCAAACATCTGTTCTGTGAACCCCTGATAAAGCTGTTGTTACTGGTGGCACAGTGCAAATCTTTCCCACGTTTGCTTTATTATAGCCAAAAGTCATTTCTACATTTATACCTTACATCAAAACCTAGCTTTCCTTTTTTCTTTTTCATTTTCTGATTTTTATTGGTGCATTATAATTATACATAATGGTTCAATTTGTTACATATTTGTACATGATGCAACAATTTGTCAATATCATTTCCTGGGTATTTCCCCTTTTGATCCTCTCCTTCCTCCCTTCAAAGCCTAGCTTTTGTGACCTCTTTAACTCTTAATAGTCTTATGGTAATTCTCATTAGATTCTTTTTAAAAAAATTTTGGTGACATTGAAAGCCTGAGTTTTTAAATTGACACATCTACCTGGAATTTTCACATATGATTTGGTCAACAAGTTAGAAAACAGGAGACTTTGTCCTGTGGTTTAAGGCACTTGGTATGCCTGACTGCTCCTAAACACAGAATGTACCACAGAGGTTGAAAGAGCTCAGCCTAATGCCTCTAGTCTCTTAGTACAATTTGTAAATTTTAAACCAGTGTGAATTTAAAAAAGAAAAAATCCCACAAACCCCTGGGTCAAACAACTCTGAAGAAAATGGAGTAAAATATGAAAAGCTTCCTTGCATTCTTCCTCTCTCAACATTACCCCTGGTAGTTTAGGAATAGATAAGAATACCTCCCATAGATTAAATAACCATTAGCTCTGTTCCATAAAGGCCTGTGAAGATTAGTTGGTTTATTTATGTCTTAGAAAGATAGTCCTCAAAATCCTAAAATGTGGAGTAGTCCTTATCTCTTAAAAAAACAAAAACAGATTTCCACAAAACCTTAAATTAGGTACTCCTAGTTCAGGACCTTAAATGATAAAATTTGAGTAGGATTTGAATACACTAAAATCAACTTGATAGTCAGTTCCCATTTCTTTTTACCAAAGCCAAACATTATTTAACTCTCCTGAGAATCCAGAGCTTTATTGTTTACCCGACAAGAGACACTTTCATACATTATTCCAAGTTTCGAGAACCTGTAGGGGAAAATGCCTTATCTCTATCTTGAAGAAGAAATGAGGCCCCAGAGTAATTGATTAACTTTTAGGGGGTTTCAAGGTAGAAGAAGGATCTGTTCCTCCCAAATCTGTTTTCTTCCCATGCTGTGTGGCTTTTGGCATTCTTTGCTGCACAAATATTTATTCCAAAATATTTATTGTCACTGATTATCATAAAAGAACAGAACCCATATATCAGAGAGGCTATAGCAGTAAGAGATACCCTCATCTGAGCTGCCCCTCTAGTCAAAGGGGCTCGAACAGCAACAACCCAGGTGAATGGAACACATTTTTCTTCATTTTTTGTTATGACACTTAGGTTTATATCACTTTCTGTAGTTTTATTTCCTTTCCTCAGTATAGAACTTCAAATTGGCTAGTGCCTCTAAATGTTTTAGTATGTTTTCCATCCCATTTATTTTTAATTTATTTTTATTTTTATTTTTTATTTAGGGACAGGGTTTCACTAAGTTGCTTAGGACCTCACTAGCTGAGACTGGCTTTGAACTCTGAGTTCTCTTGTCTCAGTCACCAGAGCTGCTGGGATTACAGGGGTGTGTCACTATGCCTTGCCCCTTTATTTTTGTTTTTCAAAAAATTAAATATTAGCTGGGTGCTGTGGCAAACCCCTATAATCCCTTTCCTTTGAGAGACCAAAGCAGGAGGGTCATAAGTTCAAGGCCAACTGGGACAACTTAGTGAGACCCTTAGTGAGATCCAAAAAAAAAGGACTGAGGATATAGCTTAGTAGGCCCTGGTTTCAATCCCCAGTATCACAAAAATCAAAAATAAGCAAATATTTAAACATTAAAAAATTTAAATTAACTTTTGTGCTGAAATAATTTATCTTAGAATGAAGTCCATAGTCTTTAAGGTCTAGATGTTGAGTATAATAGACAAGATACAATCTGATGTTTTCTCTCACTAGTAAGAGTAGATTTACCCTGAATCTTTTATTAGGGATTAACATTTTAGATCTCTTACTTTAAGATAAAATAGAACTTCAGGTCGAAGGCCCTTGACTGCCCATAATTTTGCCATCCCTTTGAAGTGATTGCTTTTTTAACAATGACCATGTTATGCTGAGTTGTAGTAGCTCAAGCTACTTGAGAGGCTGACACAGGAGGATTAAAATTTCAAGGTCGGCCTCAGCAACTGAGACCCTGTCTCAAAATACAATAAAAAGGACTGGGGATGTAGTTCAGAGGTAGAATACTCCTGAGTTCAATACCCAGTACCACAAAAATAATAATGGACCATGTTAGAACTTACCATTTAACCTGAGTTAAATCCTTCCGTATAATTCACAATGATTCTGATCGCTTAGGGTTTTTCCATGTTCATGTTGGATCAACTTAAGACTCATGATTATTCTCTATAATAAAATGTTCTTTGCTAAGCTGGGTACAGTGGCTATAGTCCTAGGTACTTGGGAAGGAGGATTGCTTGAGCCTAGCAGTTCTGGGCCAGCCTGGGCGACATAAATAAGTAAATAAAATAAATAAAAATAAAGAAGATCCTTTTCCAATTGTCTATTACATCACACCCTTTCTAAGGGGGAAGTCTCACACCCTTGGCTTTGGGATGGAGAATGTGGCCCTTTGTCATCTGAGCCTGGGGTGGCCCTACAAGCTTAGGTACCAGGGGCCTTCTGTGAGGACAGGATCTGGGGTAAGTGAGAAACTGCTTCATTTCTTCAGGGACTTCAGAGTTCTGTGTGGAAGAGGCACAGTGCTTGCTAGTCCTGGCAGAATCTTACCTCAAATCGGGCAGAAGCACCTCTTAGAAGTGGGTTTACTTTTAATGGTTTTGAGCAGCAGCAGCTCCTGACCAGAGCCACTCCCCAGCAAGACAGCCCTCAGCCAGTCCTGGACCTGTGCCAGCAGCGCTGCCTTATACGACTGGATTCTCCAGTTATATCCGCTAGTGCTGGACGTCAGACTGCTGGTCAAGACACTGATTTCCAGAAGAGCCAGAAGCTGAAAGATTCTTCTGCACTGACTGCAGCTGCCAAAGAAGCCAGACTCCACCACCATCTCTAAATGAGAACCTCTCTCACTGACCCTGCACTTAGAGAAATTGAACAGGAAATTTTAAAAATTAAAAATTTTTTTAGATCTCCACCTGTGCTTTAAATTTTTTTAGACTTCCACCTCCAAGCAAAAGGAATTTTTAATTTTTCACTTATTTTTTAGACTTTAATACCTCCTTGAATAATGTGAAATATTTCATCTGGTTCAAATCAGGATGTTTTAATTTTGCTGATATTTGTTATTTGGAGTAGTTTTATGGCTTCATCTGAGTTTATTGCATAATCTCCAGTGAGTTTTATGGAACATCATACCTGGGAAAAGTAAGGTGGAAAACGGATCAGAAAGTGAATTTTTTTAACTAATTTTTTTTTTTAACAGACTGCATTTTGATTCATTGTACACCAAAGGGGTACAACTTTTCTATGGTAGATTCACACCCTTCATGTAATCATATATATATATATACATAGGAATATTGCCTGTTTCATTCTACTATCTTTCCATCCCCCACCCCCTCCCACCCCATTTTCCTCTACACCATCCAAAGTTCCTCCATTCTTCTCTTTCCCCTTGCCACCCCCACTCATCATATATCATCATTCACTTATTAGAGAAAACATTCGGCCTTTGGTTTTATGGGCTTGGCCTATTTCACTTAGCATGATTTTTTCCAACTTCATTTACCAGCAAATGCCGTAATTTTATTCTTCTTCATGGCTGAGTAATATTCCATTGTGTATATACCACAGTTTCTTTATCCATTCATCAGTTGAAGTTGTGTTGGTTCCACAATCTAGCTATTGTGAATTGAGCAGCTATGAACGTTGATGTGGCTGCATCACTGTAATATGCTGATTTTAAGTCCTTTGGGTATAAACCGAGGAATGGGATAGCTAGGTCAAATGGTGGGTCCATTCCAAGTTTTCTGAGGACTCTCCATACTGCTTTCCAAAGTGGCTGCACCAATTTGCAACTCCACCAGCAGTGTATGAGTGTGCCTTTTCCCCCACATCCATGCCAACACTTATTGCTTATGTTCTTGATTAAAGCCATTCTAATTGGAGTTAGATCAAATATATGAAAAAGTGCTCATCATCCCTAGTAATTAGAGAAATGCAAATTAAAACCACCCTAAGATTTCATCTAGTTCCTATTAGAATGGAAAGTGAATGTTTAGGACAGAGCATGTATAGCCTTGAGTAAATTCACCCAGTGTTCTCTTCAGGCTTGTTTCAGAGCTTTCAGGTCTCATCAATGACCTCAGAAGGATTCCTGAAAGAATCCTGAAATACTCCCACGCAGGCAGCACTCTTCCAGAAAGAAGAGCTGAATCTGTGCTGTGCTGAGCTGTGTGAAGAGGCAGCAGAGAGACATATTCCCTTCCAGTGTCAGCCCAAGTCCATTAAGATGAGCGTCCGTTTCTCAGAGGCTCTGGGGATTCAGCTTTGCTCTTCTTGTAGATTCCCTTCTTTCTCCTAGACCAAAGGTGAATAAGGTGACTTATTCAGCCTGGTGAGATTAGCAAAAGGCTTACTATGCAGGCATGGCTCCCTCTGATTCTGTTTTGGATCTCACCTGTCCCTGGGCAGCATGCAGTCTTCCCTCTGGTCTTAGGCTTTTTCTATTGTAAATTCACCAGGACCTTCTCTGCCTCTGTCATAAGGTAGGGCATAGCAGGCCTACCATTGCCTCCTGAATAAATTCCATTTATTGGGGAAAAAGAATGACAGGAAGGAAGCTGGCTTCCAGTCCTGGTCTCCAACCCACCTCAAAAAGTGCTTAAGTTCAGATAGAAGCAAGAAGTTTAACCTGATTTAAATATTGTACAATGTGTACGGGTATCAAAACCTCACATCATATCCCTTTAATATGGACATTTTTATGTTTCTACATACCAGCTAAAAATAAGTTTTAAAAAACAAATATAAGCTGATGTGGTGGCACATACCTGTAATCCCAGTTACTTGGGAAGCTGGGGTTGGAAAATTGGGAGTACGAGGCCAGCCTCAGCAATTTAGCAAGACCCAGTCTCAAAATAAATAAATAAATAAATAAAAATAAAAAATACAAGATACAAAAAATGTGACTTCTTTAAAAAAAAAAAGAAATGTAAAGGGAAAAAATAACAGAATGAATCAAACAACATTACCCTATGTAAATGTATAATTACACAAATGGTATGCCTTGACTCCATGTAGAAACAGAGAAACAACATGTATCCCATTTGTTTACAATAAAAATAAATTTTAAAAAAATAACAAGCTACACTACAAGTTAAAAAAAAAGAAAGAAAGAAATGTAGAGTGCATGCCTGTAATTCCAGTAGCTCAGGAGGCTGAAGCAGGAGGACTGGGAGTATGAGGCCAGCCTTAGCAACTTAGCGAGGTCCTGAACAACTTAGCAGGACCCTGTCTCAAAATAAAAAATAATACAAAGAACTGGGGATGTGGCTCAGTGGTTAAGTGCCCCTGGATTCAATGCCTGGAATTAAAAAAAAAAAAATGCTGGAGCTACTATTCTGACTCTTTTGGTGCCTTTTGGGCTTCTATGAAGACATTTCAGTGGGCTCAGAAGTTTGGAGGAAACAGAGTGGGAGTAAGTAGTATCCTAAAAGTTCAACACACATGTCTTCCTTCACATGTGGAAAAATATGACAGTTGACTCTAGAGTTCACCTCCATAGTATAGCTTCTGTCATAGAAAGACTTCTTTAGTTCTAGTTAAAAATCCTGGGGAAACCACTTCACACCCATTAGAATGGTTACTATCAAAAAAAGTAAAACAAAATAGAAAATAACAAGGGCTGGCAAGGATATAAAGAAATTGGAATCTTTATACACTACTTTTGGGAATGCAAAACAGTACAGCCACTATGGAAAATGGTACAGAAGCTTCTTGACAAATTAAGAATGCTATTACCATATGATCCAGCAATCACATTTCTGTATATATAACCAGAAGAACTGAAAGCAAGGTCTTAAGGAGCTATTTCTACACCCATGTTCATAGCAGCATTATTTCCAATAAGCAAAGATGAAAGCAACCCGAGTGTACCCTGATGGATGAATAGATAAACCAAATGTAGCATATAGGATATTATTCAGCCAACATATGGATCTCTACTCCTGGAGGGAAGAGCATTGAATGTCTGGGCTGCCTTACCTTCACATAATTTGAGACAAGTGAGATGTTGGGAAACTCTGGAATCCTGTGGCTAAAAATCTTTGTGACAAACTCATAAATGGAACTGACGTGCTATTAAAATTTTTGCTGAACAAACAATTCTGTAGTTTTTTTTTTTAAAGGGAGGAGTGAGATATTTATTCTTTTTGAGTTGTCCAAGTCAGAAAAATGAAAATACTAAATCTCAGGAATTCAATCTGAGATGACAGGGCAGAAAGTGCAAGAAAGATTTTGTTGTTGTATTTTTTGCCAAAACTCTGGGATAGACGAAATGTTCTTGAATGATATTTCCAATGATGTATGGTCTTCTGAGTCTAGCCATATAAGGTTATATGCAGTCAGAGCCACAATAGATTACTGATTTTAAAATAAAATCTTTTTGTTTTTGTAACCTCACCTCACACTTTGAGATAAAATGGGAGTCATTCATTTTCTATTGAAACGTGAATTTCAGTGGACCGGTACCTCATTCTAAGAGGACTTCCTTTGTGGATAGTGACTTGGGAATGTCTGGGAGGCAGTTCATCTCCTCCAAACATCTCAAGATTCTGAATGTTGACAAAAATTGAGATGTGTCAGTGGGCAGAGCTGTGTAAAGGGGCAGGGAGGGCAAGGTTGATATATAGTGTTTACCTTCTGAGCCTTCTGCTTCTCTTCTGCTAAGAATATTTCCATTTGGGCTTGAAACTACTCTCACCTCACTCTGGTATTATGGTTCATTGGATGCTGCCAATTGCATTGCTCTGCGTTATGGTTTGGATATTAGGTGCCTCCTCCAAATTTCTATGTTAACGCAGGAATATTCAGAGGTGAGATGATTACATCATGAGAGCTGTAACCTAATCTGTCCAACCCAGTTTGAATGGACTGACTGGGTTGTAACTGTAAGCAGGTGGGGTGTGAATGAAGGAGGTGGGTCACTGGAATGGTTCACCTTCCCTGTGGCCTCTTCCTCCTCCTCTGCTGGCTGCAGTGAGTGAAGCAGCAGTCCTCCACCATGCCCTTCTGACATGAGGTTCTGCCTTATCTTGGTCCTGCAGCAATGGAGTCAGCCCACCATGGACTGAACTTCTGAAACCGTGAGCCAAAATAAAACTTTTCCTCCAGTAAGTTGTTCTTGTTGGGTATTTTGGTCACATTAATGAAAAGGTGACTAACATATTCTGAATCTCAGAGTGCAGGAGTAGGTATGTGACCCAAATGCATTGAAGTTCTGAGGTGATTTCCACCCTAGAAACAAGAGAAGGGAGTCTTTACTCTAATTACAAAGATGTCACGGTCACTGCGAATGGTCATAGACTTGAGGTGAATGCCAGTTTGAGTGAATGAAATTGTATGTGGCAGAAGCAAAGATAGGAAAGAAAGACATCCACAGATGCACACCTCGTAGCATCTGGGCTCTTTGTTTCCCACTCAGGTTTGCATCTAGGTTCTGTGAATGGATTCATTTCTCTTCTGCTAACCTAGATGGGAGTTGGATTTCTTTTCATTTCTTTTTTGGTACTTGGGATTGAACCCGGAGTCTATCATGTGATAGGCAAGGATTCTACCACTGAGCTACAGCCCTAATCTGGAGTTGGATTTCTGTCACTTTCAATTAAAAGATTCCAGGGTTGAAGCTCAGGGCATCAAGCACAGGCTACCTAGCATTCCTACAGAGTGAAGGAGGTGCTTCTGAGGATGGAGTGGTCATCCAATTAGGCTATTGCCTTCCCTTCAGGAGAAAACCAGAAATGGCAGGAAAAGGTCGCTTGAACATTGAACAAAGAAGGGAGTGCCAGTTTCTACTTTCACCATTAATGGGCCATTGATTTCAGGTGAGTTACTTTCAAATTCTATGTAAAAATGAGAGGTTAGACAATAATATCTAAAGGGGCACTTTCTGCTTTTATATTCTTTCAAATACCCCAATGTCAATCTGATTATTCTTTTGAGTCTTTTCTTAGGTTTTACTCCACCTCTGCCTTCAGTTTTTTGCTCAATTCTTGCTCACTTCTTTAGTGGGGTTTCACATTTGTTCTTCCTGGGTTGGTCAGAGGAACAAAGTCAGGGAAAAACTGCATACCCTGTATCTCCCTAGTTAAATTGAACACCCAGAAATTTAATAAAGAAATCACAGTAATGTACTGACAGAGTAGGGTAAAGAAAAGTCAAAAGAAAGAATTGTCAAATGGTCTTGGGAATATTCCAAGACTGGGTACAGTTACCCAAGATAGAAGTAGCCAAAGATAGAAGGGGGATGGAGCCAGAAAATTTGGTTCTACTGTTTGAAAAGTGTTTTGGGTTACTATTATGGAAGACACTGGAAAAATTCCCTGTGTAGGTCTGAGTTCCCCCAAAATAGCAACCTAAGAACTGTTTAAGAGACTAAGATTATTTGTTCTTAAGCAAACTATACCAGGATTTCTTTGATCAAGAAATATCTTGAACTAATCAGAACAAATAAAAAAAAATATCTTGTGTGTTGTGATGAAGGAAAATAACGGGGTGTCTTTTCAAAGGACTAAGTCCTTCTGAAAAATGTGCTTGCTTGTTCCTTTGAAATGTGTGTGTATGGTGGGATGTCAAAAGAAATTTTAGGACTGGGGTTGAAGCTCAGTGGTAGGGCACTACTTGCCTTGCACGTTTGAGGCACTGGGTTCAATTCTCAGCACCACAAAATACTAAATAAATAAAGCTATTGTGTTCGTCTACAACTAAAAAATATACTTAAGAAATTTTAAAAGATTGTCATTGGTTGACATTGTGAATTTTTATTTTAAGTTGGGAGAGATAACAAAATGGGTCAAGATTTCTTGAAACAATTGTGCTTTTAGAAGTTCTACTGAACTATTTAGCAAAACCCAAGGCTTAGGCATGGGGATGTAGCTCAGTGGTACAGAGAGTACTTAGCATGTGCAAGACCCTGGATTCAAACTCCAGCACCAAAACCAAAACCAGAACAAACTCCAAGGCTGACTACCTTAATCAGTTCTGGAGCCTGGGACTGTTTTTACTGTGAAAGTCTTAACTTTCAGAGGCTGATCATTTTATTTGTATTGATACTATATTTAATAGTAAAGAAGAAAAAAGTCTCTACTTGCTGTCTCTTGGAATGCTGTGATTTCTGAATCAAAAAGTGGGAATGCCCAGAGAAGATGCCTCCTGGACTTGGGTTGATTCTAAAGACAACTGAGTCTCACAGTGTCTTCTGAATAAGCAAGAGATGTCCCTCGGCAGTTCTGTCTCTTATTTGGGGTCATCTGCCCTGACCTTCTGCTGCCATCTATCAGATAGCATCTTCTATCCAAAACTGTTATATCAGAAATAGATTTTTTCCCTCACTGGTTTATTTCTTTGTAAGATCCATGCAGTTGAATGTGTTAAACAATTATAGGTTCAAATATTTTATCTTGTTTAGTAAGATCAAAAAGAAAAATAGAAAACTGTGCTTGTTTGTGTGCACCCACATGCACTTACAGGTATGTGTGCATGTGTGCATACTTACAGGCATGTGTTCCTAATTTGTTTTTTCTTAAATCAGAAAAATCAAAATATGCTTAATATTTGCAATGTTAAAAAAAAACAAGACACAAAGCAGCGCATATAGTATGCTACATTCTGTGGTAAGGATGGAACAAGTATGTATTTGTATTTGCTAAAGAAACTCTAGAAAGATACAAAAGAGCCCATAAAATTTGTTACTGGTAGAGTTACAGTGGGACCCAGAAGGTGAAAGACAAGTAAAGTTTCAATGCAAGTTTTATGTTTGATTTTTTTAAACATAAACATATGTAAATATAAACTAAAATTGTCCTGGAGAGTTGGATGGTCAATGACTACACTCTGAGGTTTTGTAATATTTGAACATTTAAATATGGCATGATGCTGCTGGACCTGGGGGTACAGGCCTGAGATCCCAGTGGCTTGGGAGGCTGAGGCAGGAAGATCACAAGTTCAAGGCCAGCCCCAGCAACTTAGTGAGGCCCTTAGCAACTCAGTGAGATCCTGTCTCTAAATAAAAATATACAATGTAGTGCTGAGGATGTGGCTCAGTGGTCGAGTGTCCCTGAGTTCAAACCCCATACACCACTGCCCCCCTCAAAAAAAAGGCTGGATCCTGTGGTGCACACTTGTATTCCCAGCAACCTGAGAGGCAGGAGAATCTCAAGTCTGAGGCTAGCCTCAGCAACTCTGGGAGACCCTAAGCAATTTGGCAGCACCCTGTCTCAGAATAAATAAATAAATAAATAAATAAATAAATAAATAAATAAATAAATAAATGTTAAGGAAGGAGCTCTGGGTTTTATCACCAGTACCATTTTTTTTTTAAACAACAAATGCTATTAACATTTTTCCTAGATAAGGAGACCTAGGAAAGCAAAGGCAAAGCATCAGAGGTTTCTTTAGGAACCAAAGCTGCATGGGAACATTCAAAAAGTAGAGAAACAATCTATCAACTACTGGATCTTCTGTTTTTATTGCAAAAAGTAGAGAAACAATCTATCAACTACTGGATCTTTTGCTTTTATTGCAATAGCTTCTCCTCTGAGCCACAGTGGAAGGATGGTTAAACATTTCCCTGTGACACTCAGCAGTTGCAGAAAGATTGAAGACCAAGCCAATGGCAATAGCTAACTTGGTGAGGAACACGTGAAAAGAGCCCTAGATCTACAGATAAAAGTGAAAAACCTTAGCCAAGGCTATGCAAGATACCATACATAAAATCCAGGGCTGGCAGGATAAGAGGACTTCACCAGTAAGAATCCACAGGAATGAAGTCCAGTCATCCTACTGGAAGAGATGCAGCATTTTTTTGAGGGAGCCGTAGCATCTCCAGGTGGCAGGGCAGGGCAGGGCACAGACTTGTGCAATTGGCTTCCCTTGCTCACGCCCTTCATTTTCTAGATCTTATCTGATTGTTCAGGTTCAGTTTGTACCTCTCTGAGATGGCCCCTTCTTGGGAGAATTTAAATGTCTTTACTCACCTTTAAATCACTTTTAAAAATAGGGCAGTGTGCATAACACAAAGGATTGTATTCTCTAGAAAGGAAATATAGTAGTTTGGTGTCCTTTTCTTGGTTCAATAACCAGAATCTTGGTGATCCTGGACAAATCCTCAATTTTGGGGCTGGGGAAGTATCTCAGTAGTGGAGGGCTTAGTTAGCAGGTGTGAGCCCCTGGGTTTGATCCCCAGCACTGCTAAAATAAAAGAAAAAAAAAGAAAATCCTTGATTTGGTTTTACCTTTCCCTTCTATGAAATGGAAAAAATGTTACCAGTAAGGTACAGAAGACATACCTGTAAAGCCACACAGGGAAAGACAGGCTCAGCATCAATGTATCCCCTGGGGATATTTCAAAAAGTGAAGGAGTTGCTCTTGGGATTTGTGATGTGAATTTGACAATTTAGTAACAAACACCCAAAACCCAATGCACATGCACAGACACAAGACACACTGAAAATGCTTCTTATTTTGATATGTGAAAATGATCCCATATTGTTTGAGAGTGGATACCAGTGCTTTTGCTATTCATTGGGACACTTGGTAGTTTTCTTTGATCTGTAAACTGAAGTTTAGAATTCATGCAGTTCCCTTATTGGCTCCTGAATTCTACATGGTCAGTACATCTGGTTAGGATTCATTAATCAATTTTAGTTTTCTAAGGAAATTTATTTCTGTTTAGAGATTGGAGACATGAGGGACCAGGTTGGGGCCATTAAGTCATTCTGTTACTTGAGAGTTTGATTTGAACGATACAATGATAGGATGCTGGGATGTACAGAGTACATAAAAATAACATTATTTAAAAAATTCTCTCATCTTGTTTCTCAGTTCTGTGAACCTCTTCTCAAATCTTTGGCCAGTCATCTGGGAACAGCTTTGTGCTGATTTACAGGGAATGTAATTTTCCCTCCTCATTGCCTCAGGACAATGCTGGGAGAGGTTGGCTGTCAGAATGTGTGGGTAGATTATTCTAGATGACGTTCCAAGATTCCTTCCAGCTCTGTGAGTTTGGGAAACAAATGTACACTACACTCTGTCCCTCTAACTACCTCTTCTCCCTCCACAAATTACAACCTGCACCTTGCCAAGATCTGCTGTGAACTTTGAATGGTTATGCAAATCCAGAGACGGATAACTGGATCTAATGCAAGTTGAATAGAATTTTTTGGTAATCTCCCCCCTGCAGCATCACTTGTCAGTGAAAACACTGACCTAGAATTCTAATTGCAGGACGACATGTTAGCGCCTGATGAAGCATGTAGCCTTGGCAGAATAGAGGAGGAAGGGCCTTGGCAGACACAGGCTATCACAGGCTGCAGACTTGTGACCCTGGATCTTCAGGGGTTTTTGGTGGTTGCTAGGCCTATCTTCACCTTACTTTTAAAAAATATCCAACTTTAAAAAAAAACATGATTATTGTGCTGGGCATGGTGGTACATGCCTATAATCCCAGAGATTTTGGAGGTTGAGGCAGAAGGATCACAAATTCGAGGCCAACCTGGGCAATCTAGCAAGAAGATCTTCAGCAACTTAATGATGTCCTGTCTCAACATATAAATAAAAAGGACTGGGATGTAGTGCTCTAGGTTCAGTTCTCAGCAGCAAAGCAAACAAACACACAAAACCCAACAAAAGCCCCCAAAACAAAACAAAACATGATTATTAATTTTTGAACTTCCATTATAGGAAATTCTGAAAAAAATAGTGAATACCCCTAATTCTTTCTCCCAGCAACAATGACTATTGACATTTTCATTTATTCTCTTAAAAAAGTAAAAAAAAAAAATTAAAACAAGAATAAAGGGCTGTGGGTATAGAACAGTGGTAGCACACTTGCCTAGCATGCATGAGGCCCTGGATTCCATCCCCAGCACGGCAGAAACACCCCAAAGACAAAACAAAACATTTATTTCCTTCTTTCTGCCCTCCATGTTTACTCAAGAAGTATCTGTCAAGCTCCTAATATGCTTGATGCTGAGGATATAAACATAATCTCAGCTCTTCCGAGAACTTAAATCCTAGTGAGGGGGTGGTCAAAAAACAGGTAGTACTATTGAAGAGACTCCTGAGTTATGAGAGCCATAGCAAAGAGGGAACCAAGAACCAGGTCTGGTACAGTCTTGTGGGTCCATTAGAAGTTTGGAGGTTGTTCTAACTGCACTGGAAAGTCATAGAGGGCTTTCAGCAGGAAAGTGACATGATGTCTTTATGCATGTTTTGAAAAGTTGACCGTGGGCTGGGAGTATAGCTCAGCAGTAAAGCACTTACCTAGTGTGTGAGCCCTGGTTTCTACTCACCAGTTTCCTATTTGGAGCAGAACTGGGCAGGTGGAAAGGAGAGAGGGAGGTGGGGAGATAGCAGATAGATCAGAGAAAAGTTCTGAGGTAGAATAGACTGTGAGAACGAGGAAAGAGAAGACCTCCTTGAAACTATGCTGAATGAGGAAGGGAATGATTAATTCATGAGGGCAAACAGTTTTCTATCTCTAGAGGTAAGGACTTGAACTTCAAGATAGACCTGTTTTTATTTTAGGATGATTATTCTGATAGGTCCATTATTTTTAAATTCATTCTTTCATTCAACAAATCTCCATCATGAGTTTACCCCGGACTATGCACCGTTCTTGGTATAGCAGGAAACAAAGAAGAAAAAAGTGCAACCCTCACAGAGGGCTAATGATATAGCATGTGAGTTGATTCATGCTTTGGAAAAAGGAAAAATGTTAGCAGGAATCAGGTGGTCCAGTTGTGGAGAGGAAGGTTGTAGTTTAAAGAGGGTATTTGTGTTGAGGTGTTTTACATGAAAGTCCAATCAGGCATTGTGAGGGGATGTGGGGGTGGAGGATGATGAGACTTACTTCACCCTCAAGAAACTTCCAGTTCGAAGAGAGACAAACTAAAACAAAACAAACAAAACCCCACAACCAAACAACAAACAAACAAACAAAACAAAACAAACACAAGAAACCATCACAGCCATGCAGAGCCTAAGGAGCAACTCAATAGGATGTGGTATCCTGCAGGGGGCCCCAGGACAGAAAAAGGACATTAGGTTAAAAACTAAGGAAATCTATGAACTTAATGCATCAATACTGGTTAATTAATCATAACAAATGTACCATACCAACATGTGATGTTAATAATAGGGGAAGTTGGGTGAGAGGTGTACATGGAAACTATGTGATGTCATCTCAGTTTTTCTGTAAATCTAAAACTATTGGAACAAATTAAAGTCCACTAATAAAAATGAAATGAAAAAATAAAATAAAATAAAGAGGGTATTTGTGCAGGTCTCATTGACTGGATGACATTTGTAAAATGGAAAATTATTCTATGTAGACACACAAAATACCAGAAACTTCAGAAGGGCAGGTGCCATGCCTTCTATCTTCATTGTATGTAGTAGCAATGCACAATGTGTTGAGTAACAAATGAAAGTTATACAAGCAAAACTGAATGCGTTTGTTTATGTTCTGGTTTAGGACAAAAAATGAGTAGAAACTGTGACTCTAAGAAAGTGGGATTTTAAATTTTAATTTTTAAAATTTTTTTTAGTTGGGGCGCGTACCATTGTTATTTTTGGCTGTGTGCAAACAGAGATGGTTCATTGTGAGATGATTTTATTTTTTAAATTTCACATGGGGCGTATTCCTACATCATTAAATGATTTTTAAATAGTGGTATAGTAGTGCATCATAGCACATCCTGCTGCATATTTAATCAGTCTTGCCCCTCTCTTCTAGCCATGTTGCTGGCCCTTCCCTTCTTCAATTTCATTTCTGTGATTACAAAAATGCTACTCCAAATTTCCCTCAAAGAACTTGAGAAAATATATTCGTAGCAAAAGAAACTAAGTTAAATTATGAAAGTAGATGTAAAATTCACATTAAAAGATGAAATTCTGGACTTCAAAGGAACTCCTTTCTTGCAGAGAAGGGAGTTCTCTCTGTTTCAGATCTCCATGTGGGTCTCCACTGGAGTTCTTTCGAGAGGGGAACCTATGGGGAAAAATTTGAGTAGCGCTGGCTCTGTGCCCAGCTTGGCTCGGTGCCTCCTTCCTCTGGCTTGGACTGTGGCTCCCCCTGTGTATCGCGTTCCTGTTAGTTATCTTCTCACGTTTCTGAACTCACAGCTCCTCAGAGCTGGCGCAACCCGGGAGGGAACGCCAGGCTCCAGCTCGCCCTTTCACAAAAGAGGGAATGGAGAATCAGCAACTTTAAAGGATTTGCTTGGGG
This sequence comes from Sciurus carolinensis, assembly GCF_902686445.1. NCBI lineage: Eukaryota > Metazoa > Chordata > Mammalia > Rodentia > Sciuridae > Sciurus > Sciurus carolinensis. The sequence goes on from NC_062226.1 coordinate 78,850,866, forward strand.
GCATGTAGCCACCCAGAGTACTGAGACATCTCTATTCTTTCATTGCACAGGAACTAGGGGCCCAAGTGCCGGTACAAAGAATCTTATCCACTCACTCCGCCAACCCCCACCCCGTCCATCCTTCACTTTGCACGTCCCTCCTTGGGTGTCTTGCCTGTCCACTGGAGTCTGCCGCTTGTGAGGGTTCTTAGAAAAGTTTGGTGAATTAATGACTGCTGTGGTTTTGGAACAAAACCCATCAGCCCAGTCTAGGGGCTGGTGGAGGAGAGGTGGGTGGACTAGGAGCTACTGATCTGCATCGCATCCCCGGGTCCGGCCCAGAGAGACAGGCTGGGGTCAGAATTGGGGTGCTGGAACCTATGGAGGGTTCAGAGGCACGAATGCAGTTTGGCAAGAGCAGCCTCTTCTCGCCGCCTACGATCTTCAGAAGGGAGCTCAGCCAAGCCGGCCGGCTGGTGCAATCTCCCGGGCGCCTTGCATTGATCGAAAAGGAGGCCGAAACACTGAAAGCAGGGAGGAGCCATCGCACACTGAATGGGCTAGTGAATGAGACCAATGGGGATGCAAGTTTCCTAGTGAGAACCAATCGGCGCAGGACCTGCGACAGAGGGCCAATGGGGCGCCGGCGTGGCGCGGGAAGAAGGCAGGGGGTTGGTACCCGCGGCAGACTAGCGCGGCAGCTACTGAGAGACCCTGGTGTTCCACGCGGTCTGTCTTGTTTAGCTGACTCGCTGCTCTCGCCGCTACACCATGGATTCCCTGAAGCAAGTGATCAACTTCGGGCCCGGGCCCGCCAAACTGCCGCACTCGGTAAGATTCCGCCGGTGCGCTTGGGAGTCCGGTCGGATTAGGATCGTGCACCCGGGTGGGTTTGCATCCCAGCGCCGGGCGCCCGGATCCCCGCTTCCAACGCGAGTCCCCCAACCTCTTTGCAAGCAGCCTGCACGAGGGGTTCAGGAGCTCTTGCGAGAAGGATTCTGGAAGAATGCATTTGGCCATGGAAGCTTATCAGGGCATGTCTCTGCAGCTGCTCCTGGCACTGACGGCCGGCCGGGTGCAGCTCACCTGCAGATTCCGGGGCCGTGCCTTCCCCCCGGCCCGAATGGAGCAGGCGAGAAAGGGGGAGCGGTGGAAAAGAAAAAGTTCTCATCTCGGCTGCGCTGCGATCCCTGGCAGTGTGCACGGGATGCATGAATGGGCACTGTGAGTGAATGATGCAAGGGAATGAGCAGATAATAGATTTTGCATACCGCGGTCATTCACGATTACTGAAAGAGATTGCAAACTGAGGGCCCGCGTTTCCCCTCACCCCCAATCGTGTTTGGTTTAGCCAGCGCTGGAAATACTGCTTCTCAGAAATTAAGTTTGAAAACCCCCAGTTCCTGTCCTTCCCAGAACCAACGCATCCTTTCTCATCTCTGTTGTGTTTTTAAAACTTGCTTGCCCTCTAAAGACATTCGATGATTCAAACTCTAGTAGGCATTGGTCTGCTTTAGTTTAGTCTGTACATTTTGTTTTGTGGGCCACAACCACACGAAGCAAATGCAAGTGGAACTCAATCCCTGCCCTCCCAGCCCCCAGCCAGGCTCTGGCCCCTCCTTTCCCCTCCACGGAACACCCTCCCCCACGAGCACCCTCCCCCAGCCCCATCAGCAGTGAAGAAGGCGAGGTCTCTGATGTGCATTTCACCCTTTGACAAGCTACCGCCGCTTGCCTGATAATGTGCAATAGCGTGGGGACAAAGCCAAGTATTTTACAATTATCTATTGTTAGACAGTAGAATTCTCCCTGGGACAGAGCCTTCTCTGTGTGGTGGTAAGAACAGAGAATCTTACAGTGTGAGAGGGGAAAGAACATTTTGCTTTTTTGGGGGTAGCGCTCACAGTAGCTGAGAACAAGGCTCCTCCCACCTCTACCGCGCGGCACTGGGGATTGAACCCGGCCCTGCATGCGCTAGGCATGTGCTCTTCCACTGAGCTACAATCACCAGCCCTCAGGGCTTATTTTTTTTCCTGTTACTACTGCTAGAATTGTGGAAATTATTCTTGTAACGCCCCTCACGCCCAGCTGTTTTGGAGTCTTCCAAGTATTTGTTCCCAGTGTAATTTGTTATGAAATTGGTTATCATGGCATTTGTCATAAATAATACGCTTACTTACTGATTATTTTCGTGAGAGGACTTTTTCCCCACCTCTCTTGCCCAGTAACCTGGAGGGGCAGGTGCTACTTCTTAGGTGTCTTGTTGATTTAGTTGAATTGTAAAGATTCGAGAAGTTTTCCACCTCTGTCACTATAGTGAAAAATGTTTTACAAAATGATGAAGTACAGGCATTATAATTATAATGAAAGCAAAGGTCTTAGGAAATAATATTTAGCTGAATTGTGCCATATACTGTTTTTGTGCTCTATTCTGCTCTATTTCATTAAATAAATTAGTTGTGAGCCACAAAAATGATTGCATTCTGCAGTTTGAAAAAAACCTCAGTGTATTATAAGGGGTGTGTGGTTTTTGGCTAGAAGTCTTCTTTTTAAATGATAATTTTAGTTAGACACCTTTATAGTTGTGTGTTTCAAGGAATGTTATCTAGAAGAAGAATATAGTCTTAAAGCAAATTTGGAGATTCTTCTAGAGATGGGGGTGTAGCTCAGTGGTAGAAGGCTTGCCTAACACTTGAGAAATGAGGCCCTGGGTTTAGTCCCCAACACCAAAAAAAGTAAAAAAGAGTCTGGATTGTTTTCTTTGTTTCTCTTTATTAAACAAAAGGATTCACATAAGTTTATTTTTATTCTTAAAATTTTTGGTTAGCTGTAGGTACATATGGGGTACTGTAAGATTTTATCTCATGTGTACTCTGTGTACTGATCAAGTCAGAGAAATCTGATCAGCCAGTGCTAGCTAATAAGCATTCAGCTATTCAAAACAATGACACATTCTTGAACCTCATTGTTGAGGCAGTCTTTGTCTAATTCTTATGAAAATATTTTTTCAGACAAGTTGCTGTTCAGCTTATATTTTAATGATGTCTTCCTTTTCTAACATCTTTTAAAGAAGCAGTCTCCCATTTGAAGTGCACAGAGGGTCTCTTGTTCCTTGTGTTCATTTGTTAGAGGTTTTCATTTTCTCTCTTTTTTTTTTTTTTATGGAAATCCTCAGTTCACTCAGATCTAGAGAGAATAATATAATGAATTCTCAGGTACCCATCTATCAGCATTTGCTAATCTTATTTTAGCACTCTGGTATAATACCCCCAACCTCTTTCAAACCCAGGCTTTTACAATGAGCTACAGCCCCAGCCACTGGGATAAATCTTAATTCATAGCAGGTTCTTCTTTCTTCCTTTTTTTTTTTTTTTTTCCCACCTCACCTGTCCTAATCTAGCACCTTAGACAAAAAAAAAAAAAAAAAAAAAAAAAAGACTGGAAAATTGATTTAAATGTATCTCTATAATTAGGGACTAATTGATTTTTTTTTTTTTTTTTTGATTGTTCCCTGGACCCAGAAATTTATGCATCCTGTACTTTTAGCTTTTAGAGAGTGGCAAATGAGATTTGTGGAGGGAACATTTTCTAGGAAATTGGTAAATTCATGTCTTTGGGAAAAGCATATCTTAGCATCTATCGTGTTGCCTCATTTCAGGCTCAACTTTTGTGGAAGTTGCATCATTGAGGTTCCTGTGGGAAGTGGGAAGGAGGAGGTTTAGCTGTGGGTCCCAACAGAAGCCTGGGAACCTCACAGGCCTGTGTGTGGATTCCCTCCTCCTCTCCAGGTTGGTATACACAGAGGGAAAGCCGTGTGTGGCATATTGAAATCACCTTTTTTTTTTTTCTTCCAGGTATTGTTAGAGATTCAAAAAGAATTATTAGACTACAAAGGAGTTGGCATTAGTGTTCTTGGTAAGATTTGCTTTTGGATTCTGGTCCTGGTTTCAGAGGGAGCTAATTTAAATGCATTCAACCTGAATTTCTACAGGTCTTCCCAATAGGCTTTTGTAGATACATTTTTAAACTTTAATAAGTGGCTTTGCTAGGAACGGTTTTGAAGATAGCGTAAATGCCGGTGGGAGGCTTAGACATTTCAGCTTACTGTTTCATAATTTTTTTGCTAATCACATAATCTGTGATCAGAAGACCCTGTACATTTGCATGACATTACTATCAAACATTTATAATTGCTTCAATTCAACTTACAGTTTTTGTTATACTTAAATACAAACTTACTAAAGTACACAAGCCTTCTGTGAAGATCTTACACATTAGTAATTTTGTTGTTTCAGTTCTCTCCCCTGTGTTGTTGAGCAAGAGGACCTCTGAGTTCTAAAATTAATTTTCTTTTGTTTAATTTTTTGTTTTGAAAGTTCCAAAGGCTGAATGGTATGAACAGACCATAGGGTTAACTGTATTGTTTATTTGTGTTATCTTTTGTTCCTGTGGGTTTGAGACACATACTTAGATTTCTGTTAAGTGAGATCGCAGCCTGGAATTTTGTGCTCTGTCCTAAAAGGAAACCACTACCTATGGATTCCTGTTTTCCAGAGAGACATGGTATGCAGAGTCTAATGAGAACCTAATGATGAATTTAAGTGGCTTATTCATTACACGTGACACTTGAAAATTCATTTTGCTGTGACTATAAGGCTAAAATGTACACAACTGGAAAATCAGTTTGGATTATCCCAAACATTAAGTGAACATGGGCCCACAATTTGAATGCAAAGTAACTGATATTTTTCTTTATTGTTTTCTTGCCAATTTTGTAGATATTTTTGTTATTGTTTATCTTCCACAGAAATGAGTCACAGGTCATCAGATTTTGCCAAAATTATTAACAACGCAGAGAATCTTGTGCGGGAGTTGTTGTAAGTCTAAAAAGACCAAATTATGTTACTTTTGTTCAGTATTTCATAAACCTGGATGTCGTTACATTATTTTCTGTATTTTGTGTTTGTTCACAATATTCCGTGATTAAAAACAAGCTTTTTAATCCCCTCCCAGATTCACTATTAGTGCATAATGTTTTTATGTGTTTCCTAGCCTGCATTTGTGTGTTATTTTTATTTTATATGGTATTTCCAAAGATGTGAAATCATTATAGCTTGGAAAGATTTTTAGCATTGTACCAGTTACATTGACTTGAAGGGGCCTTAAGTGACAAAGCAATAGTCACCTTTTTTTAGAGTAAGTCTAATCTATTTTGGGGATTCTTAAGGTGGGAGCTTTCTGCTATCTGTCAATTACCTGGTTGGAGGTGGATGTTAAGAAATTCAAGGCTCACCTAGATTTGCTAAGTCAGAATGTCTGGAGAAACTATTTGTAAGAGGGTTTGAGGAAATTTAAGGGTTCTCAACTGCAGGTACTGCCCTCTGCCTTGATAATATTGAAAGGAGAGAGAAATTTTATATATATGTAGATAAGTTATATATACATATGGCTTTCTTCTTCTTCTTTTTTTTTCTTTTTTGGTGGGGTGGGGATGTGTCCTACCATTGAGCTACATCCCCAGCCCCTTCAAAAAAAAAAAAAAAAAAAAAGCACATTCATGATAGAAGGTTCAGAAACAGATAGCAACTCACAAATTAAACTGAACTGATCTCTGATCCCACCCGTCAGGGATGATCAACATTCAGGGTCTGTTCTGGTGTCATCATTTTATTAACAAAGTTGGAGTTGTCCTGATTATTTCATAACTTTACTATTTTTTTTTTGGTACTAGGGATTGAAGCCAGGGGTACTTGACCACTGAGCTATAACCCCAGCCCCTTTCATTTTTTAATTTTGAGACAGGGTCTCACTAAGTTTCTTAGAGCCTCACTAAGTTGCTGAGGCTGACCTTGAACCTCCTGCCTCACCCTCTGGAGTTGCTGGGATTACAGGTGTGTGCCTCCATGCCTGGCCATATTGCTTTTTAAAGTGCTTTTGAGAAGCTGATTAGATGGGGCAGGCTTGGAGAGAATTTTGTGAGGAATGGAGGAGGCCTGAACTGTGAGTGTTCAGATCTGGTGATCATCTGCTTTGCTCATCATGCCCATGTCTGCTCACTGGGTCCCATGTGACATTCATGGAATGATGAAGGAGGGAATATTTCAAGCTTTAGCCTGGGACATGGGCATTGACCAGATGACTGTAGGCCTCTTGTGACTAGAGCCACAGTTTAGTTATGGACCTGACCTCCTAACCAAGCTCCTATCTGTACCCCTGTACTTAGACTTCTGCCTGGTTTCCATCCAGCTAGTTCTTAACCTAACTTCCTTGCATTTGAATAACTGGTTAGAGTCTGCTTAGACATGCATGGCTGCTTTGCTCTTTTACTGGCCACAGAATGTAGGCCAAGCAGAGTTCAGAACAAGATATCACACATCACCTTTCCCCCAAGACCCTACCCTGTTGCCCTGCTCTTTATTATTTATGTCTGTGCTGGAGTGCTGTCCCCTGGCCACCTGCCTTTTGTACCTCTTTTCCTAAGCTCTGACTGCTCTAAGGCTTGAGCCCAGCTTCCCTGGCCTTGGATCCCCGAAGCTGGCCATATTATATTGCCTGTAGCCATTAGAATCATCATCTTAATTTTCCATCCTGGAGTCAAAAAAATTTTTTTCTTAATCTTGATTTACATCGTGTCTGTAATTGTATGACTTGGTCTAAGTCACAATCAAAAATCCCTCCCCAGGGTCTTCCTGATTCATAAACATGGTACCTAATGTAGAAAGTTTCAGGACTTTCAGTCACAAGTGACGGGAATCCAACTCACTGACTTTAGCAAAAAGTGGAATGTTTGCCTCTTAGAGAAGTACAGGTGGATTTAGGAGTTCAGCTGATAACAGGGATGTCTTCTCCATCTCTTGGCTCTGCTTTCCTATATGTTAGCTTTGCCAGATGGCCACCGGTGGTTTCAGGATTTGCTCCTACAAATTTATTCTTTCCCTCAATAGAAAGTTCGAGGAAAGATCTCAGAATTGAATCCCACTGGCCAGCTCGGAGGGATGATTCCTTGGAGACTGTGTTACTAGGAAAAGGAGGAAATGCTTCTGTTTAGATAGAACTGTAGGCTTCCACAGTAGTCCCCAATAAATAATTGTCCAATGAACAAAGAAGTAAATTACTAAATTGGGGAAGACAAAGTGATAGTGGGACTGTATTATATTTCTTGTAGGAAAGCCACTCAAAATAAAGCACTTGGTAGAGTATCACTCATTCTCCATCTTCAACCATGTGAGTCTGTTTATGTACGGTTACTTGTGTTTCTGTCCAGAGCCGTTCCAGAAAACTACAAGGTGATTTTTGTGCAAGGAGGTGGGTGTGGCCAGTTCAGTGCTGTCCCCTTAAATCTGATTGGCCTGAAAGCAGGAAAGTGTGCCGATTATGTAGTGACTGGATCTTGGTCAGCAAAGGCTGCAGAGGAAGCCAAGAAATTTGGGACTGTGAACATTGTCCATCCTAAACTTGGGAGTTATACAAGTAAGTTCTGGGAACTGGGCTGGATGGTGAGGTGCAGATTGGTGGCTTACCATTGCACAGGGCGAAGTGCAATTGTTTTTAATGCTCTCCTCCCCTTGTCAGTAGTTAGTTTGATACTGTTTAGGTTGGGTGTTCCCCCCCCCTTTTTTTCTTTTTCTTTTTTTTTTTGGCAGTGCTGGGGATTGAACCCAGGGGTTTGTGTTTGCGAGGCAAGCACTCTACCAACTGAGCTATATCCCCAGCCCGGTTAGGTGGTTTTAATAGTAGAAGATAACTAAGTAGCTTCTGCCAAACAGAGTACTTATAGGCTCATTTAGGTGAAAAGTCCAGCAGCCAATTTTACTTCAGGTATGGCTTGATCAGGGGCCCTAACAATGCCCCTGGGCCCTAACAATGCCCCTGGGCCCTAGTGTCTCCTCTATGGTATTTCCTCCACAGCCAGGAAAAACTCTCCCTTCTTTCTGGGATGATGCCTACAACTGCTTCTGATCTTACTTATATTCTCCCAAGTTTCATATGCTAGAGAATTCCCAATGACAGCCTCATGTCTCATGTCTAGTCTGAACAAGTCCCTGTGACTGTATTTGAGTCACATTCTAGCTCTGGGGCTTTGGGTTGAATTAGCTGCACTGGAACCATATTTGCTGAAGAGAAGGTGAGGGTTGGGGTCTCAGGAAAAAACTCCTGAACTCTCAGTGGACATAGGACAGATGGATGCTGGGTGACAAGAAAAAATGCCAGATATCCACTATGCTTTTTTTCTTTTTCTTTTGGTTCTGGGGGTTTAATCCAGCGTGCTTTACCTCTCAACCACATCGGCAGTCCTTTTTTTTTTTTTTTAAATTTGAGATAGGATCTCACTAAGTTGCTAAGGTTGACCTCAAACTTGAGATCCTCCTGCATCAGCCTCTAGTGCTGCTGGGATTATAGGCACACCACTGTGCCTAGCCACTGTGCCTTTTTATTTTGGCAGTGCTGAGGTTTGAACCTTCAGTTTCCCACATGTGAGGCACTACACCTCCAGCCTCCACATGACATTTTTTTCCTCATATTTCTAAAAATTGGTGCATTGAAGTTTTACATAATGACCACCATGCCATTTTTGAAGGTTATTTGTCCCTAGTAAATTTAAAGGGTGTGACCAATCATCCTTTCAGGATGGTGGTGGTAATAATGGATTATTGGCAGGGTGACATGCTTTGGGGTCAACCTTTTACTACAGGGGGAGTGGTATCTGTCTCCGTGTTGACACCAATCTATATAAGAAAGGAGGATAAAAGTGCAAAATCTCAAACTTGTCTTCTGTGATAGAAATTCCAGATCCAAGCACCTGGAACCTCAATCCAGATGCTTCCTATGTGTATTACTGTGCAAACGAGACCGTGCATGGTGTGGAGTTTAATTTTATTCCTGATGTCAAGGGAGCAGTACTGGTTTGTGACATGTCCTCAAACTTCTTATCCAAGCCAGTGGATGTTTCCAAGGTACAGTAAACGAGGAGTGGTTTCTTTAGGGGGATTCTGGTATATATGAGACCAGCAAAGGACATGGGAGCTTGGGCTAGCAGAATCCTTGAAGATGGGGCAGATGTCATTTGAGAAGGCTGACTTTTGCTTGTAGGTGGTCCACCCTTGCATCAGGTGCATGGAACCAGGCGGAGAATGTCTGCAAAGAATTTAAAAACAACAGTTGAACTAACCAAATGCAATCTGCTTTTTTTTTTTTTTAACTTTTTTATGCATTAAAATAGTTCTCAATGTAAAATTTAGCATTTAAACCCTTTTTATGTGTATAGCTCAGTTACTTTGAGAAGATTCTGTGTTGTGCAACCCTCGTCACCATCCATGTCCCAGAATTTTTTAATTTCTCCCGACTAAAACTTTGTATCTATTAATCACTTACCCAAACCCTTAGTCCCCAGCCCCTGGCCACCACCTTTATGCTTTCTGTTTGTGAATTTTGACTATAGGGACTAACTCTTTTTTTTTTTGGGTGCTGGGGATCGAACCCAGGGCCTTGTGCTTGCAAGGCAAGCACTCTACCAACTGATATAGGGACCTCCTATAAATGGTGTCTTGTGATATTTGTTCTTTTGTCTCTGGCATATGTCACTTTCTATAATGTCTTCAAGGATCATCATGTTGTACTGTGTGTCAGAACTTACTTGTTTTAAGGCTGTTCCCATGACCAGGTGTGGCAGTTTTAAACCATGTCAACTACAAGTCACACCCAGTGTTCCCCTCCTCCCCCACTTGATTTCTTAAAGGTTTGATCAGGCGATATGGGAAAGGATTCTATATCTTGCACAGTAAAATTTCCTGAAATACCTTTAAACATCTCTTGTTTTCTAAAAATTTCTTCTGCCTCAGGCAGCTTGTCTTATCCCTCTTCTTGGCCACAGTAGTCTTCTCAGCATCTTCTGATTATCTTTTTACATAGAGGTAAAAGATTTGTATAAATGCGTTTTTGATTTTTAAAAAAAAATTTAAAAATTAGAAAAAGTAATAATTTTAAGTATTTAAAAGTTATAGTTTTGCCATTTGAAATTGTTAAAACTAAACATTGAGTAGATAAAATTTTTTTTAGTTGTTGGTGGATCTTTATTTTTTTATTTATTTATATGCAGTGCTGAGGCTCAAACTATGCCTCACAGATGCTAGGCAAATGCTTTACCACTGAGCCACAACCCCAGTCCCTATGTAGATAAAATTTTGTGATTAAAAAATGGTGTTTCTTCTCTTGGTTGCCAAGGATATTTAGAGGCTTTATTTTATTATATTTTATTTTTTGTGGTGCTGGGGATTGAACCCAGGACCTTGTGCATGCCAAGCATGCATTCTTCCTCTGAGCTGCACCCTCAGCCCGAGGCCCAGTATTAAAGACTGGTTCCGGTGTGGAATATGGACACGGCCTTTACAGTGCTAGGCTTGGGTAACCCCTTCCAGGTGAGGCCCAGGCCTTGAGCCACGGTACTCCAACCACTGTTTACTGTCTCCTGGATATTTCTGGAGACCCCGGGATGCTCTCTAAACAGAAGTGGAATCACTTCCTCAAAAAAAAAAAAAAAAAAAAATTCTTTGGAAAGTAATTGGGAAGTTTGCATCCATTGATGGAAAGGGACCACACAAGTTTATGCTTCTAAAGCAGCGTACCTTTCTCTTTTTAAGTTTGGTGTCATTTTTGCTGGTGCCCAGAAGAACATTGGCAGTGCTGGAGTCACAGTAGTGATCGTCCGGGATGACCTGCTGGGCTTTGCCCTTAGAGAGTGCCCCTCCATCCTGGACTACAAAGTGCAGGCTGAAAACAAGTCGCTGTACAACACGCCTCCATGTTTCAGGTAACTTTGGGTTGTGTCACTGTGGACCCCTTGAGGAGTTCTTACTATTCCCATTAAAGCAGAGGTGACCTTTTAAAGTAGAGTGTGCTTCCATGAGTCGTGACCTAATAGCCCCAAATATCTTATCAGGATTCTTTGTCCACCTCTCCCCGCTTTAACATTTTTAAAAATTTTAAAATTTTGGGGCCATTTTTTTTTTTTGGTACTGGGGATTGAACTCAGGCACACAACCAGTGAGCCACATCCCCAGCCCTATTTTGTATTTTATTTAGAGACAGGGTCTCAGTGAGTTGCTTAGCACCTTGTTTTTGCTGAGGCTGGCTTTGAACTCATGATCCTCCTGCCTCAGCCTCCTGAGCTGCTGGGATTATAGGCATGTGGCCACCATGCCCAACTGGGCTGTTGTTTTTGATTTTGGCAATCCAGGCACTGTCTTGAATATTTGTCCTTTTTTTGAACCCCAGCTGCAGGGATTCTGGCTTTTCCTCAGCTGAGTGGGAACCTGCATTGCAGTATCTCAGCGAGAGCAAGGTTGCCTGCTTTAGAGTCTTTTCACTCCCAGACTCAGATTTTTGTGAAAACCTTCATGACACCTAGGATTTCACACTTGTTTGAGAAATTCTGCTACTTACTAACTCTGTGACCTTAGGAAGTCACTTACCTGTCTGACATTGGGAGTAATAATAGTACCATCCTAACTGGGTTACTGTTAGGGCTACATGATACATTTATATATTAGTAAGTACCTGGTACTTGGTGATTTATAAATGTCACCTGTTTTATTTGTTGTTAGTTTCCAGAGCCTCAGCGGGGACAGTGTGATAAAAGGGAAGAGCCAGAGTTGATTAATTTATCTTTCCAGGTATCTGTGACGTAAAACACTGATACATTATGTGTAGGACCCCAATAATCCTCCCAATCACCTAGGGGTTGGATACTATTACTGTTCCCATTTTGCAAGTGAGGAAACTGAGGTCACATTTTAGGAAATGGTCTTATTGGGATTTGAGCCCAGGCAGCCTGGGTACCCACACCTTGTACTTCAGTACTTTGCAAAATGATCCGAGTGAATTTGTTTTTCTGAAGGATTCTGTCTTAGGAGACTAGCTCTTCTAGTCTATAGGATTTTTCCCATGAGGGGCTGAAGTTCTCTTAAATTTGAAGGGGTAGGGCAGGCCTGTGCATTTAGCAGTTCCATCTGGGTCAGGACTTTGTTAAAGGTCTCTCCTCCCATAGGTGCTGCCTGTGGAAAATGTCTCCCATATAGTCTACTAGAAGAAAGAAAGGAGATTTTTTTTTTCACAATTAGAGCTCCAGTGGAAATTTCTGCTGGATTTCCGCATGGCCCATATGGTACAGAGCAGTCCTTGTTTTGTGTCCCTCACTTTCCTCAGGAGATAGGATGTTCTGGGGCTAACTTCCCTGTTCACCTCTAAACTCCACTCAGTTGTACCTTGGCTGAAAATATTGCCGAAATGTGAGTGTGACAGGGCAGGGCCAAATTCTATCTCCCACTCCCTTGGTTTACCATTGGGGCTCTAGGCAGTGAGGAAGCACCTCTGGTCATTGGTCAGCCAGGGGACAAACTGGGCAGGCTCAGTGGTGAAGGTCTAGAGGGAGACCTCAAGTGCAGGATTCCAGGAGGAGGGACTTTGTCAGGCTGCATGTGGAAGGAGGGAGGAAGTGGTCATCCTTACCTGGATGGTTTCCTGGAGGTAGGCCCGGGGTACCTGTCTCAAAGTTAGGCGAGTCTTTCAGGAGGAGGCCAAAGCCACCACTGCCTTTAGAAGTGAGGAGGTAGCAGGCCCAGGGAATGAGTACTGTCCCTGAAATGTGTTTCCAGGCCAGCAAGTTCTGATCAAGGCACAGCCCGGAGGGACAGGGTGAACAGTTGTACCCTCAGGCACCTTTCCTAAGAGCTACCTTGAATCATAGTTTAAAAAATTGAACACATTTTTATGCTGTTCATATTAGGGTAAAAATGGCTTAGTGAGAACAGTGAGATTAATAACAGGAGATGAAAATGATTGGAGACACAGAAAATCTTCTTGGACGAATGAACCCCTTCCAGCCCCTGTGTGGACCTTGACTGACCTTGAACTGTTGGGGGGGTGGGCGGCTAGGAACACTGTTTAGGGAGAGGCAGGATTCCTTTCCCAGGACTGAAAGGGGACAAAATTTCTTTCCCAGGCAGATAAAGTAGTTATAATTGAGAATGTCTTAGGGCAACTGGGAATGGCTAATAATAATATTAAAATTATGTAAGTGTAGAAGATGAAAGATACTGAATTAAATGAATTTTGACTCCAGTATGCCCCCTGTAGGTTGCTTTGCTTTGTTTTACCCTAAAAGAAGACAAAAGAAGAAAAGTTCTGTATAATTCTGTAGAATGACGGTGAATCTGGGTTGAAACACATGGAGTTCATTTGCAATGCTTCAGCATTGACTTCCTCAAGGAGAGGAAGTCCCCAGTGAGAGCCTTCTCCATATGGAGAGAGAAATTTATGCTGGTACTCGGCCCAGTCTTTGACTGTGAGGCCAGTAAGGCACCTAGTACTTCCTATCACGTAGGTAGATAAGGCTCCAGCTTTGAAAATATGCCCTGGATTTATTTTGTGTGTTTTATTTGTTTTTGTCAGAGCTGAAAGACCATGGGCCCTGAGAACTTTGTTTTAACTGTGCTAGATAAACTGGGCTGCAAATAGCTCTCTGTAACCCTGAGCAATGAACTGGGGTGGAATAAAGGGCCACAGTGTCATTCTCTTTAACCCTTTGGTAGAACACACTAAATCCAGAAGAAAGATTCCTAAATGTCCCTGGTAACCACACAAAACATTTTTTACTTAGCATCACTAACTAAACCCCTGAGCTTCAGTGTGAGGGAAAGTAAGACATTTTGAATTCAATTATTTTTATTTCAATAAAAATATGAAGTGAAGAAATGATTAACCCAGGCCACCTTTCTTACCAGAATGGGAGGTACAGATGAAGCCTGTAAGTCTGTCCAGGGGGTTTAGCTTGTCCCAGGTTCCCTTACCCTGGGTGAGACGCAAGAAACCTGGAGTCCTAGAATCCGCAGAGAGGCATAGTGAAACCAGCTCAGGGGAAATTGCTGTGCTCCCTGGTTACTTTCATCAGTTCCTGAGAAAACTGTGCCACGACATCGTCCAGACCAGAAGCTCCTCTGCAGAATCCAAACCTTTGGAACAGCCAGGAAGAGTTTCCCATTGGACTTTCTGGGGTGTGCTGTTCAAAACCCTGGCACATGGCAGTAGTTTGTATTGCTTTAAGAGATTTGTGAAAGTCACACATACTCTTAGCAAAGATTTCCAAGTGAGTAAGTCACCGGGGTAACCACTTGAACCACTTGTTGTGAATCCAGATAGATTCTTAACTGGGTCTATGCAAATCCAGTCTTCCCTCAGTGTCCATCAGGGATTAGTTCCATGGATACCACAATTCTCAGATGTTTCAGTCCCTTATCTAAAATGGTATATAGCCAGTGAACATCCTCCTATATACTTCACATTATCTCTGGATTACTTATAATACCTAGTATGACGTAAATGCTATATAAATAGTTGTAATACTGTGTTGTGTAGAAAATAACAATGAGGCGAAAGGTTTGTACATATTCAGTGCAGATGCAATTTTTCCCCCCAAATATTTTCTGTCCAGGGTTGAATCCATGGATAATGAACTCACAGATATGGAGGGCCAATTGTATACTGAGCCATATGTTTACTTGTGCAAATGGAACTTGAACTGTGCCATTCAGACTTTAGTGAATTCCTTTTTACCCCACCCAGCAATGTCCCATGGACACTCAAGTCTCCCATGGTAGCTAAAATGTCTGCCTTGTTTTTTTTTTCCCCCATTTTAATAGTTGTGTGGTATTCTGGAAAACTCTCAGCCTTTCTTTCCTCATCTGTAAAATGGGATAATGGTGGCTCAGACCTCAGGGTTATTGGGAAAAATAAAAATAGAGGTCACAGTAGACTTCAGTAAGATGCCTCCCCTTCTCTTTTTTGTTCCTCCTCCTTTGCCCTCTGACTTCTCAGTCTTTAGCCAGAGAGCCACAGCCGAGGCTGGGACTCATTCAGGACTGTTTTCTGCTTCTCTCTTCCTCCCTGCTTTTTCCTCCCTGGGCTGCCCGGGGAGCCAGGCAGGGAAGCTTCAGGAGAGGCCATTGTATGCAGTTGGGTGCTGGCTACTCTCTGCCTAAGGACCTTCTGGGCATTAAGCTTTTGTGTTATGGTTTGGATTTGGACAGTCCCCCCGGCAAAGGCTCAAGTGTTGAAGGCACCCTAGTCCCCAGTTCAGAGGTGGGACTTTTGGGAAGTGACAGATCATGAGGGCTCTGACCTCATCAGTGGATTAATCCATTGCTAACTGAATGGACTACTGGGAAGTGATTGGAACTGTAGGTAGGTGTGGCATGGTTGGAGCAAGTAGGTCACTCGGGGTGTACCCTTGGGGACTGCATCTTCTCCCTGGGAATTCCTCCCTCCTCCCTCTTTCTCTTACTCTCTCTACTTCCTGGCTGCCATAAGCTGACACCATTTTGCCATGATATTCTGCGTAACCTTGGTTCCAAAGCAAGTCTAGCTGACCATGGACTAAAATTTCCAAAACCATGAGCCAAAATAAATCTTTCCTCTTCTAAGTTGTTCTTATTAGGAATTTATGTCACAGTAATGAAAAGCTCACATCACTTGAATTTGTGGCCCACCCAGTTGAGAGAACAAAGAACCAGTCAGTATGGGGGACTTCTGTCCCCAGCCTCTGACTGTTAGACCATCTTCCAGACCTGGGCTCTCCTGTGAGCATCTGTCCTGGTATTGGTAGACTGAAGGTGTCAGTAAATGAGAGGGCCACTGAGTTCAGGCAGTGCCACCCCATTTTTGCTGAGCATTGACTTCCATCAAATTTTTGCAAATTTCCATAGAGGACTTTTGGCCTGCCCCTCTGGAGACAGCATAGCTGAGAGCTCACCACCTCTGAACTCCCAACTCAAGGAGGGTGGTGTTGGTCAGAGAGGGACACGTGGAGCCTTTAGTATCTTTTTAAAGATGGGACTTTCAGAAGACTGCTGGACAGAACCATCCACTATTCTTCAATTCTGTCTATTTTCAGCTTTGTCTTGGGCACCTAATAGCAGAGACACCACTAGCTGTCATTTGTGTGGCCCACCTACCTGTTCCCGGCCCTGTTCTAAGCATGGGTCTTGCAGGAGATAGGAAATTAAAATACTTAGCTTAGAAGGGGTTGGACCCAAGCAAATTTTAGGAAGGACTGGGTGCAGCTGGGTCTCCCAGAACCAGGAACACCGATCCTATACCATCATACTCTCCATTTCTCTTTTCATTTTTGTGATATTGAGGGTTGAACCCAGGAGTGCCCTACTACTGAGCCATACCTCCATCCCACTTTATTTTTTTATTTTGAGAAGACAGGGCCTCACTAAATTGCTGAGGCTGGCCTTGAACTTGCTCTCCTTCTGTCTCAGCCTCCTGAGTCCCTGGGATTATAGGTGCCTGGTTTGCTTATAGGTTCCATTTCTTGCTTCTCTCAGCTGGAATGTTAGCTTCAATATTTTCAGCTGAACCTCTTTCAGATGTTTCCTAGAAATGATATCCACTAGGTCTCTTACCTTATACCTTACAGAATCACCAGCCCATGATTTTGCCTCTTTTCTCACTCCCAGGTGAGAGAAAATCCCAGGGAAGTTTCTACCTTTTTTTTTTTTTTTAACAGTACTGGTGATTGAACTTGGTGCCTCACAAATGCTAGGCAAGTGCTGTACCACTGAGCTATGTCCCCAGACCCCCAGGGTAGTTTCTGATTGGTCTGGATAGGTCCCATGCCCAACTTTGAGACCAGGGGAACAAGGCTTGCTGGGAATTTGCAGGCTGGGTGGGAGGGTGGAATTGAGAAGAGAGGGCAGATAAAATGCCAGGTGTCCATCATAGGTAGATGGTTCTCCTTGTTCCCTCGGGAAAGTCAATGCTTAGATTCCATGAACCCGTGTAGTGTGTATGTGTAAGCAGCAGCCCTGGGTTTGGGGTCTAGACTATAACTGAGAGTCATGGTCTTAAACATTGTGCCACACCACATCTGCCAGGTGGAAGACTCTGAACTGGGATTATGAAGTAGAAAAAGTGTACAGTGTGAGCTTCCAGTCTTCTAAGACCACAACCCAAAACATATAGGTAGTATAAGATAAAGGAGTGAGTGGTAAGCTATAAGGTAGTATGGGCAAGGGACTCTGGGACCAGAGTTCAGGAAGTGAAGAGTTAACCCTGGGAGAAGTTGGGGAGCAGGACTCTGATGATTTATTGTAGGGACAGGGAAGTGTATTACAGGTATCATGAAGAGTTTGCATTAGAACTTGGGCTGGACAGAAAGGGACTGATGTGATATCCATTGAGGTGCATTGAGGTGTCTTTTTTTTTAATTTATTTTTATTTTAAACAAATGGGATACATCTTGTTTCTCTGTACATGAAGTAGAGGCATACCATTTGTGTAATCATATATTTACATAGGGTAATAGTTTTTGATTCATTCTGTTATTTTTTTCCTTTCCCCCACCCCTCCCACCCCTCTTTTCCCTCTATACAGTTCCTCCTTCCTCCATTCTTGCCCCCCTCCACCCCCCATTATGTGTCATCATCCGCTTATCAGCGAGATCATTTTCCTTTGGTTTTTTGAGATTGGCTTATCTCACTTAGCACGATATTCTCCAGTTTCATCCGTTTGCCTGCAAATGCCATAATTTTATTATTCTTTATGGCTGAGTAATATTCCATTGTGTATATATATACAGTTTCTTTATCCATG
This sequence comes from Sciurus carolinensis, assembly GCF_902686445.1. Classification (NCBI taxonomy): domain Eukaryota; kingdom Metazoa; phylum Chordata; class Mammalia; order Rodentia; family Sciuridae; genus Sciurus; species Sciurus carolinensis. The sequence continues at coordinate 78,868,494 of NC_062226.1, forward strand.
TATCTATTGATGGGCATCTAGGTTGGTTCCACAGTCTGGCTATGGTGAATTGAGCAACAATGAACATTGATGTGGCTGCATCACTGTAGTATGCTGATGTTAAGTCCTTTGGGTATAGGCCAAGGAGTGGGATAGCTGGGTCAAATGGTGGGTCCATTCCAAGTTTTCTTATTAAACCTTTTTTTATGAATGACCCTTAGAGGTTTAGAATTGTATTGACCCTAGTCCTTGCTTCATGACATGCTCTTGTTTACATGTGGTTTGCATTTATCTTATCTGTTTTCTTAAATTTTATTTTATTTTTTTCTGAACCCAGGGGCACTCTACTATGGGGCCAGTCCTTTTTATTTTTTTTTTAGGGACTCACTAAAGGTACCTAGGCTGACCTTGAATTTGTGATCCTCCTGCCTTAGCCTCCCTAGAAGCTGGGATTATAGATGTGCACCGCTCTGTGCAGCTATCTTGTCTGTTTCTAATGATGTCTTTAAGTTTGTCTTAATGCAAGGTAACAATTTGCTTGAAAGTCTTTGCGTTAAATGACTTTTTGTTTTAATTTTTATTTTAGCATTTATGTTATGGGCTTGGTCCTGGAGTGGATTAAGAACAATGGTGGGACAGCAGCTATGGAAAAACTCAGCTCCATCAAATCTCAGAAGATTTATGAGATTATTGATAATTCTCAAGGATTCTATGTGTAAGTCAATGGGTTTTATCCTACGTTTTGCATCTTGTGAACTGAAAACTTTATACCTTTAGAAAATGGACATAATTACCTTTCTCTAAGACCTGACACACTGGTGAGTGTGTATGTGCCTCGTGAACAGTGGGGTGAGTTCTTCCCTGCTGTGCCCCACCCGAGGAAACCCAGGCTTTGGGGTCCAGATCCCAGTGGGTAGTGACTTTTCTCACTCCAAAGATCTTGTCCTGGGGAAGAATCTCAGTTTGCTCCCTGGGAGAGGCCCCTTCTACTCCCGCCTTCCACTGTCACTGGGAAGAATGCTTGCCGGAAGCTTTCAGCTTTATCTGTGGCCTCCTGTTGGAGTTCCCTGGGATAATTGCCCATGCCTCCCTTCTACAGGACAGATGCTCTGATCCCAGGCCTGTGTTGAGTGGAATGGACTGTGGCACAGGTGTACTCCTACTTAAATATTTTCCTGACAAAGTGATTGATGAACTTGTCTTGACCACTGGACCAGCACCCATGAGGGCTACAGAAAATGTACGGGTTTTGTGTCCGTTTCTTAGGACTCCCCTAACAAAGTGCCAGGCACTTGGTAGCTTAAAACAAGAGAAAGTCTTACCATTGTGTGTTATGGGGCACAACTTAAGAACAGACCGATCACCACTGAGAAGTCCAAATTTGAGAGTCTTTATTAAGCCGGCCGGCTGACTGTCTCACACAATGCCCCAAAAAATGGCTATTGGGAGAACAGCCCTGACCACAGGGTGTAGGGGTTCTTATACCAAAAATTACATTAATCATAAGTGTCTGTTGCTATGATTTGAAATTACACATTGACATCATGAGATCATCGACAGAGGGGGAAGTGGGTCAAAACGACCCTTACCTAGGTACAAACTAAAGAATGGTTACTAACATCCACACAATCACTGTTCACATGGTACATTGTTTAGGAGCAATAGGAATCAAAAGAGAGCAATTCTTTACCACATAGGAGTTGCCATCGTATATTATTAAACATATCACACCAAGTAACTGATGATGGGCACAGAGGCAGGGTGTTCCCATGGGAGAAGCTTATTTCCTACATAACATGGAGTCTCAGAGCAAAATGGGTCTGTTTAGTCATTTCCCTTAGAGTCTGGCCTATAACATTCTCATGGAGTCAGATCTGTCAGCCCATCACATTGTGGAGGCCAGACATTTGAAATCAAGATGTTAGCAGGGCTTTGCTCCTTCCACAGACTTCAGGGGAGAATCCATTTCTTGCCTCTTCCAGCTTCTAGTGGCGCCAAGTGGTCCTGGCTTGGAGCTGCCTCATCTCATTCTCTGCCTCTGTCTTCACATGTCTTCTCCCTCTGATAAGGACTGGTCATTGGATTTAGCACTTCCACCCCAGTTGATCTCATCTCCAGATCCTTCTATATTTACCTGCAAAGACCTTTTTTCCAAAAAGGTCAGATTCACAGTTCCTACCAAAATGCAAATGTGGGACCCAGAGAAGTGTCCCAGATGTTATCGCCACCTGCAGTGTGTTTATGTTGACACTCAGTTATCAAACCAGGATTCTTGAATTTTATTTTCTTTTCTTTCACATGACATCTCACTGTTGCCCAGGCTGGCTTTGAACTTCTGAACCCAAATGATCTTCCTGACTCAGCATCCCTAGTAGCTGGGTCAACAGGCTTGTGCTGCTGCACTTGGCTTAGGACCCTCATTTTTAGTGCTCATTATCTTTGAGTTTTACTGTTATAACAAAAAGATATGCCCCACAGTAATGGGGGAATTGGCACTATCTTTATTACATGGGCCACATGGGATAGAAAATATTATGTCTCAGTTCTAAATTGGAAATGTGTGCAGCAGCTGTGACTTGGTGTCATGATTCTGTAACCACCCACAGTTGAGGGCTGGGGTAGACGCTGGACAGCTGGCTGAAAGCAGCATGGTGCTGCCATCTTTCCCCCAAAATGCCTGTCATCTGCTTCTGCAAGTTCTTGGCATGCAGTGGCCTCTAGCCATAGCCCAAAGGGAGTTGGACTTGGCTGGATGTCTTGGCCTTTGGGTTCTGCTCCATGTGCTGTCTGGGGAAGGGCTGCCCTGCACATTCCTGCCTACTCTGTGGTTCTGTGCAACACAGGCTCGGTCTTGAGGAAGCTTCCATCCTACCCTCTGTATGTGGAGGTGGGGATATCGGTGCTTACAGGAGTGATGCATGATTAGCAGGAAGTGGTCCAGGAAGTTCAGGGCCAAGGGTTAAGGAATGTGGTGTGAGCTTGGAACGGGGTGATATTGTTGGGTTGGAGGGGGAGGGAGAGCTTTTGGATGGAGCCTTGGTGTGAGTAGAATTAGGCAGAGAAGTGGGCAAAGTACTTGTAGGGATTTAGGAAGGCAGGGAAGATCCCACAAAGACACTGAGGGAAGAAGCACAGTGTGTTGGGGAGCAGATAATGGGCCACCTGGTGGCAATGGCTTATGCTCGGATTGAAAGGAAAGTCATGGAGAAGTCTGAGATGTGTTGGTTCATTTCTTCATTCTTCTGTCCACCCATCTATCTACTTTCCTGTGCACCCATTCACTCAGCCATATAGCCAGTCACTCATTCACCCACCCATCTACCTATTCATCTGTTCACCTCTCCATCTGTCCTGCAGATGGCTCCTGACTACCTAGCTGGGCTAACCTTGGTCTAGGCTCCTGAGATTCCCAGAAGAATAAATCACCATGCCTGACTTCCCAGAAGTGCTCAGAACCTGAATGCATGGGAACATTTGGTAGTTATTGTGGAGTGGAGAGCAGTCTATTAGCTGTGGCTCCACTATTTCTCAGGAGGAGTATAGACATAAAATTGGAGGACTCCAGTCACCCTGTCAGTCACCTGCCTAGAAAATGTCATCCCAGGCTGATGGGTCCTAAGGGACCTTGTTACTGGAGTCCAGAGTACTCCTCTGTTTACTGAAAGCGGGAGGCTCTCTAGCTGTTCCTGGCACCACTGAGCTCTTGGGAAATTCTTTACTCTTCTTTTAAACTGTGGAAATAGTTTGGCAAGATGGTCCTGAATACTGAAAGACAGATCTTGATTTGCACTTTACTGTTGTCTTCGCTTCTCCTTTTTATCTTTGTCATGAACCTCTTCTCCCTTTGTGCTCCCTAACTTGTAAGGCCTGATTCTCTCTGAGTGGCTTGCTGGGGACTGCAACAACTTGTCAACTAGTCACTTGACAGGGACCTCTGAAACTAGATGAGACAATCCTTGAAGTCTCCAAGTTCATTCTATAGCCTAACCAGTCCCATGGCATTGGCAACCTGGAGTTGAGTCCACCCGGGCAGGACAGCATAGAGTCTTGGGCCTCAGAGTCCCATGTTGCTACCTATTGGCATGTGATCTTAGGCAGATGACTTGATTGCCTTAAGCCTCAGTTTCCTCATCTGTGCAGGGGGTATAATAATGGCACATGTGTCTTGTTGTCATGAGAATTAAGTGACAATGCCTGTGATATAGAGTGTATATAAGTGGGTTAAGAGGATTGGCTCGTGCTGGTTAATTTGCCTCTTGTTAATCATGGCACCTTGTTGAGCAGTCCTCACATGTTGGCTCTTAGTATTACTATTTGTGGTTGTTACCATGTAAGGCACTTTGGATGTTCCTGACATGGTGCTTAACAGACATCAGATATTAACTTTATCATCATAATATGGATGTTCAAGTGTCATATTCCTTATCCAGATGTGAGATTACCTTGGTTGCCTTCTTAGGAAAGAGAAGGAAGCATGTGATAGGTCTAGTGAAGACTAAACTAAAATGAAGCAGGTGGAGTACTAGGCACTTTACATGTAGGATTGCATTTATTGCCATTGCTGTCCTGTGAAGTACAGGAAGCATGTCTGACAGATGCCCAGACTGGATAAAGTCACACTTGGAAAGTGGGATCGGCCTGGGTACGAACATGTGGAGGGTGGGCACCATGGGGGCTCTTTCCAAGGCATGTGTGGCTCTTTAATTACTACACCAAAGAAACGAAAAAAAAAATCACAGATTGCAGATGGGGTGACTTTCTGTATTAAAAGTGCAAGAACCAGCAGAAAAACCTTAGAAATGATCAAGTGCAGAAGAACTCAGTGTGTAAAGTCAGTTGTGATTCCATTCTCCACAAGTGTCAAACATGCAGTAAGGATGGAATTCACAATAGACCCAGAATTATAAGATATTGCCAGGCTTGGTGGCACATGCCTGTAATCCCAGTTGCTCAGGAGGCTGAGGCAGGGGGATTGCAAGTTCATTGCCAAGCCTCAGCAACTTAGTGAGGCCCTAAGCAACTTAGTGAGACTCTGTATCAAAATAAAAAATAATGGGCTGGGGATATAGCTCAGTTGGTAGAGTGCTCACCTCAAAAGCACAAGGCCCTGGGTTCAATCCCCAGCACCGCCAAAAAAAAAAAAAAAAAAAAAAAAAAAAAAAAAAAGAATTATAAAATATCTAGAAATCAATCCAAATGTCCACCTGTTTGAGTTAATGCAGAAGGATGGCTGAGAAACTTTTAAAGGAAAAAGTTACAGGGTGAACTTTGCACAAAATCTATTACAGTTGTATAAAGCCTTGTTAATTTAAACTGGGGTACTAGCACAGGGATAGACAATAGATCAGTTGAAGAAGTTCATAAATGGCCAGGCTTGGGAATCAGCTGCGTTACATTAGATGAAAAGTATATTCCTAACATGCTGTTTGAAGCTATGATGGTGCATTTAAACAAATCAGCGTTATATGCTTCATGCCATACTCAAAAACAAATTCTAATTAGTCAGAAAGTTCTAAGCTGGTTGTGGTGGTGCTCACCTGTAATCCCAGTGACTTGGGAGACTGAGGCAGGAGGATCACAAGTTTGAGACCAACCTCAGCAACTTAGTGAGACCCTGTCTCAAAATAAAAACAAAAAATGAAAGGCCATGAGAATGAAGCTCAGGGGTACAGTGCCCCTGGGTTCCTGGGTTTAGTCTCTAATACCAAGAAAAAAAACTGCTGGTGAATCTTTTAAGTCTAGGAATACAGAAGGCCTTAACTAAGATCAAACTATTAATCTCAAAAGCAATAAAGTAAAAAATGACATTTAATTTCATAAATTAAATCTTAAAAAAATCTTAAAATTTTAAAAAAAATCTTAAATTAAATCTTAAAATTTTACATAGTGAAGACAAAGCAAAAACAAATGTCAGACATGAGAAAAAATGAACACTAGATAACAGAAAGGTTGCCATCCTTAATATGGGCTAGAATCCACAAACGAATGAAAAGGATGACCAAATAAAAATTAGGGCAGAAGGTGGTTGCTAATGGTTTAAATAAACAACCCAGAAGAAATATAGCTAGCTAACACACAAATGAAAAAATGCCCTAGTTCATTAGGAAATGCAGATTGAAATCATGAGGTGTATTTTTTACCTTTGGATGGCAGAAATTAAAAAGAAATTGATCCTTTGGCAAAGGACTGCACTTGGATGGAAGTATAAATCTGGACAAATCTGGGGCAAAGTTTGCAATACGAATCAAAATTCAAAGAAAACTTGCAGAGATATTTATGTCTAGGCAGCTACCTTCCCTCAGTACCCTGCTGGATGCAGCAGTATGCAGAGAATTGAGCTGTAGCAGGTCCACTGTAGGATGGGACAGTAAAAATCTGCAGAGCACCACCATGCCTGTCAGTCACGATTGGAGGAAATTTAGTAGGATCCATGCATAGTAAGTGTTATGGTTTAGATATGAGGTGTTCCCAGAAGCTCATGTGCGAGACAGTGCAAGAAGTTCAAGGGTGAAATGATTGAGTTGTCGAGCCTTAACCTAGTCAGTGCATTAATCCCTTGATTGGCATTAACGGGGTGGTAACTGGAGGCAGGCAGGATAGAGCTGAAGGAGGTTTGTCACTGGGCCTGCCTTTGAGGTATACATTTTGTTCCTGGTGAGCAGAGCTTCTCTCTGCTTCCTGTCATGTCCTGAGCTGCTTTCTTCTGCCACACTCTTCTGTCTTGATGGCCCAGAACAATGGATTCAGCTGTCTGTAGACTGAGGCTGTGAGCACCAATAAACTTTTCCTCTAAAATTGTTTTTGTCAGGTATTTTGATCACAGCAGTAAAAAAGCTGACAAACACAGGAGGGAATAATGTGTGCATTGAGGGCAAGGTTGTCTGAGCAGACAGTGAAAGATGTCTGTATGTCAACGGGCCAAAAGGAAAAAGGAAGCATAGAAAAGGACATGTCTATTAATTAGTCTGTTTATGAAACCCATATTTATATTTGTAAATATTACATAAGGACATATAATTTACATGTGTATACATATGTACATATTCTGACACATATTCATGTTTGTATATTTAAAAACGCACTGGTGAGCACACACCAGATTGTTAATGATAGCCACCTCTGTGGGAAGGGGTTGGTAGAGCTTCATCATTTTACTCAGTTTTGTAATCACATATGGTTTTCAAATTGATTTTTTAAAAATTAATAAAACCAGCCATCCTCCTGCCTCAGCTTCCTGAGTCACTGAGATCATAGGTATGCACTATCAGATCCAGCTTAGACCTTTTTAAAATAAAAAAAATTAGAATTTTTTTTCTTTTTTGTTATACATGGCAGTAGAGTGTGTTTTGACTATCATACATACATGGAGTATAACTTCCCATTCTTGTGGTTGTACATGATGTGGAGTTACACTGGTCGTGTGTTCATATGTGAACATGAAACTTAGACCTTTCTGACTGATTAGAATTTATTTTCTGAGTAAGGTGTGATGCAGATAGCTCTGATTTGTATACGTGGAGACTGTCTGGCTTCAAACCATGGAGGTCTGTAATTATATTTCATGAGCTTTTCTTTCATTGCATGTACTCTCTATCCTTGACCTGTTTGTTTCTGATACATCCTTTTGGAGGGGATGGACAGAAATGAGCAGGTCAACCCCTTGCCCACTGGCCTGCCACTTTCCAGCATACCCGACTGACCCTTGCCACCTCTGTGAGATGCGTGCCTCTTGTTGACGCTGTCCTTTCCCTCACCCGCCCCCTCCACTACTTGGGGAGTACTGGTGTCTTGGGGTACGGGGGCTCTCTGGAATGTTAATCCCCTCTGTGGGAAGGGTTTTCAGCAGGTGTGTTTGGGAGAAACTGTCCCTGCATGACCTCCCCCTGGGGGTTCACGCTATAGGAGGCCCAGGAAGTCAGTAAAGAAGCCTGGTGAGCCCAGTTAATGCAGCATTCTCTAAATTAGGATGGTGAGGGAATGACTTGAGGCTCCCCAGTGCTGGGCTTGGGACAAGTCCTGTATCTTTTGACCTAGAAAGTTCTTGGTAAGGCTTTCCAGCAGGTCTCTCAGTCTCCCAGTGTCTTCACCCTCCGTCTCCTCTGTGTGCCAGTTCTTTTTTTCTCAAACTCAGATCTGTTGCGCAAACTTTTTGCTCATTGCTCAAGGACCTGGTCAAATTCCCAGTGGAGTGAATGGGCCAGGCCCTGCTGGTCTTCCCTGCCACCTTGTCTGGAAATCCCACACCCTAAGGAAGCTGGAGACCTTGCCTGCTGCCTTCATGTCTTTCAGCTGCTGTAACGTCCTTCCTCTTCCTCTCCCCGTCCTGGCTTTTCCACATCCCCTCTGAAACCTGTCAGCCTTCTCAGTAGGATTACTTGCTGTGCTCTATATCCACAGGTTTTGGCTGTTAGCTATAATTCCCTGCGGAGCATCTCTCACTAGTTTGGGATCAGTTAACTCCCCTTGATCTTTTCCTTCTGCCTCATACTTGTTCTAGCCACATATGGTCATGGGTACTGTGTAACTATTTGGATGGCAACTTAAACTTTAATTTCTAGATTTTATAACATTATTACTTTGTGATATCTTTTACTTTAGTGATAGGATGGGTAGACTTGGGAGGTGAACTCTAAGTACAGATCCTTAATTCCTTGTAATTTTTTACCTTGGGTGTTGCTCTTTTGTTGGGTCACCTCTGTGATTGGACCCTCATATTGGGAGCCTGAGGCAGCAGAATATTAAAAGAGGGTAGCCACTGAATATTTAGTTTAAATGCCAGCCATGAAACTTGCTGCCTTCTGGAAGAGGGTGCCTGGAATTGGGCTGAGTCTGCTGCAGTTCCTTGGTTCCCCTTCTTGCCTGTCTTCTCCCTGCTTTGTGCACTTGACTCCTATTAATTGTAACAGGGATTATGGATGTGCATACAGGGGGCTTCTCCCACTGCATTTATTTGCTGTTTAATTTTAATGAATCTCACATACAGAAGTATAAGAATAAAATAAGATGTACCTGAGAAAAGGGAGAGAGGGTTACGTGTTCTGCTTTTCTTTCATTCCGGAGTTACAGTTCAACTCATCGTCCATTTGTCTCTTCTGGTTGTCAGTGGAGAATAATTTTGGCTGCTTATTTTCCAAATCAGATACTGAAGTCAGATACTAATCTTTCCCAGAAAAAAATTACTTTTTCATTTTTGAGTCTCTGTATGTCTTAGGCAAGGGGCTGGGAGTAAAAAGATAATTTTATTGCATTTAACAGATACTTAAATAGCATTTGATATGTTCTGGATGCTGCTTTAAATTGCACCAGTTATATCAGTTATCTATCTATGAATCACAGAACACTCCAGAACTTATTGACTTAACCCTTTTCTGTGCTCCTTATTCTTTGGGTCAGCAGGTTGGGCAGAGCTCAGCTGGGGGCTTCTGCGGGTCCTGGGAGCCCTCGTAAAACTGAAGGCATCTGGTGATGGAGCTACTGCCAGATGAACTAATACAGTTTCACAAGTCTGGCCATTGTTGCTGGCGAATGGCTAGGCTACTTACCTCCACCCTGCTAGCTTAACTTCTGAAAGTGGCAGTGATGTTGAAGACGGAGAGAAGAGAAACTGGTGTGAGACCTCTGGAAGCTTGAAAGTGGCACAGAATGACTTCTTTTGCAGTTTCTTGGCCAAAGCCAGAAACCAGGCCAGGCCAGAATCAAAAGGTAGAGAACTAGACCCTACCTCTTTAAAAACAAAACAAGAAGAAACATTTTTTGGGGAGTGGAATTGAGAATTGAATCCCACCGCACTAAATTTACCACTGAGCTATATCCCCAGCCCTTTTTATAATAGAGACAGGGTCTTGCTAAGTTTCTTAGGGACTGATAGTTGCTGAGGTTGGCCTTGAACTTGAAATCCTCCTGCTTCAGGCTCTGAAGTTGCTGCGATTACAGGTGTATGCCACTGCACCCTTCTCTTTTTTTAAAAATTTGAATTGTACCCTCAGAATTCTCTGTTAATACTCACTTAGAGCTGGTGGCCCACACCTGTAATCCCAGTGGCTCGGGAGGCTGAGGCAGGAGGATTGTGAATTCAAAGCCAGCCTCAGCAAAAGTGAGGTGCTAAGCAACTCAGTGAGACCCTGTCTCTAAATAAAATACAAAATAGGGCCGGGGATGTGGCTCCATGTTTGAGTGCCCCTGAGTTCAATCCTCTGTACAAAAAACAAACAAACAAACAAACAAAACTGACGTAGTTTATTTAATACAATTCTTGAGGTAAGTTTCCATTAGTGTTCTCACTATTTTGAGAGGAAAGTGAGGCACAGGAGGGACGTAAAGTAACTTGCCCAAGGTCACACAACTTGGAACAACACAGGGTGATAAACCCTTTATAAACTGCTGCTCATTATTTTCAAACCTTACAATCACTGTTAGGACAAACTGATTTCTCTACATTCGAACAAAGAAAGGGTTGTACACACTTGCTTTATGACTGCCATGTGTTGGATTCTTCCTGCCTGTTGAACCTCTGAATCATTGCAATTAATCTGCATTGAAGGTATTATTCCCAATATTCAGCTGAGGAAACTGAGGCTTACAGAAAATAAATACAAGTCTTATAGGAGAATGCTAACTCGCTATTCCACATGCAAGAGCCTGGTCTCGCTCGGTAATTTATAAATGGCCTGGGACAGATTTTTGGTCTTGTTTTAATCTTTTGCTTTCATCTAGAAAACGTTTCTTAAGAACTTGTAAATTTCTTAATGACAGCTTGTGCATTTCAGAAAATAGTAGTTGGACTATGAAATGTGTTTTTCAGATGCCCAGTGGAGCCCCAAAATAGAAGCAAGATGAATATTCCATTCCGCATTGGCAATGCCAAAGGAGACAGTGATTTAGAGAAAAGATTTCTTGATAAAGCACTTGAACTCAATATGATTTCCTTGAAAGGTCATAGGTAAGTATGCCTCCAACCCAGAAACTTTAGAGATTTGTTTTTTTTGCTTTTTCTTTCTTTCTTTCTTTTCTTTTTTCTTTTTTTTTTTTTTTGGTACCAGGGATTTAACCCAGGGGTGCTTTACCACTGAGTTACACCTTGGGCCTTTTTATTTTTTTATTTTTGAGACTGGGTCTCCCTAAATTCCTTAGGACCTCACTAAGTTGCTGAGGCTGGCCTCAAACTTGGAATCCTCCTGCCTCAGCCTCCCAAGTCACTGGGATTACAGGCATGTGCCACAAACTTGGCTTGGTTTTGTTTTTCGGATGCAAAACAAAACAAATCTGGGAGCCTTCTCAGCTTGGAGCAGCAGTTTGTTAACTTGTTGGGGGAAACAGTTGCCTTAGTTGTGTTCCTTCCTCCTTCCTATAGAACCCAGGGCACAGTTCTCTGGCTGAGAGTGTAATGGAGTCACAGCTTCCATAGGGTTTTGTCAGAAATTACCTTTGAAAGTCTCTAATGCTCTCACAGCCATTCTGTCTGAGGAGCCCGGCACCACTCCTTTCTAGTGTTAGAACATCGCTGTGTCTCCAGGTGAACACCAGATAGAGTATTAATTTTGCACACTGCTTAAAAAATACGCATCCTCACACATTACCCTGCAGCAGTGAGCTGCGCATCCCCCTCTGGCTGCCACTGTTGCAGCAGGATCATGAGTGGCCTGGTGCCGAGCCCCACGATCACCATCTTCATCGATGGATATGTTTTTTTTTTTTTTGCGGTGCTGGGGATTGAACCCAGGGCCTTGTGCTTGCGAGGCAAGCACTCTACTGACTGAGCTATCTCCCTAGCCCTCTAGTTTTTTTTTTTTAATTTATTGAGAGTGAATAGTTTGAATTAATCCAGGTGTAAGCAGCATGAATCTTCACTGCATAAGGGAGATTTTTTTCTAATGACTCAGACATGGAAGCTCAGTGCTTCCTGTCTGGTTATCAGGTGGGAGGTTGGGCATCATTGGTCTCCAGTGCTACAACTCTCAGGCAGAGGGTTGTGTTGATATTAAATTAGATGCTTTTTCTCTTTTCTTTTCTCTTTCTTCTTCTTCTTCTTCTTCTTTTTTTTTTTTTTTTTTTTTTGTGGTAGATAGAACCCAGGGCTTCTTGCATGCTGGGTAGGTGCTCTGCCATTGAAACCCCAGCCTGATGCTCTTAAATTTTTTTTTTTTTTTTTTTTTGCACCCAGGGGTGCTCTATCATTGAGCCACATCCTCAATCCTTTTCATTTTTTTGAGACAGGGCCTTGCTAATTTACTGAGGCTGGCTTTGGCATTCCTCTTACTTCAGTCTTCTGAGATGCTGGGATTATAGGAGTGCATCATTGCATCCAGCTGATACTCTAATTCTTAATGATTGAATCTCTTTGGTCATTCTAGGTCAGTGGGAGGCATTCGGGTCTCTCTGTACAATGCTGTCACCACTGAAGATGTTGAAACGCTGGCCACCTTCATGAAAAATTTTTTGGAGATGCATCAGCTATGAATGAGGCCTAACCAGTATATTCTCTGCTTTTATACAGTATATACAAAGGTTAAAGTAACTTGAGAATGGCTTCAAAAACTTAACAGACAGGTTAAGTTTTTTTCAGATAAACATGCTTATTATAGATTCCGTTTTCAAAGAACAACAGCAAAACATCCACAGCTCTGCAGAGTTGATGGGACCACCTGCTAATAGTCACCTCAATTCTGACTCAAACTGGAAGCATTTAAAAAAATCTTCCTGTTGCTTTTCTAATGAATTCCAGCCTATTTTGTCTTTGCTGCTATTTTTTCTAGCTAGATCTCAGTATTTGAACTTGCTTGGACTTAATTATACCAGTTGCAATTAGTAATGGAGGGTGGGAGGGTCTTCCGGGTACAGAATCTGGGAGTAGTGGGGTCTCCTGGGTTCTGCAGCTATTGATTAACCCATTAGGTCCCAAGTTTTCAATTCTGAAAATGTCAATGAAATTGACACAGGTGCATTAAATTAGGCTGGAAATCCTAATCCTAATCTAGAGCTTATTATATAACTTATTATCATTAAAATATAATGATATCATTAATAATATAAGTACTATCACTAATCATTCACCTATTACTTTTCTCAAAAAACTCTAAAAACATAAATGTTTCAAAATGATCAGAAGTGGTACATTTGTTGCTCAATTTAAGTTTTTTAGGTGTTTCATAAATGAGATGATGGGACATAATGGGTTAAGGTTAACATTGATTATTTGGTGACCATTTGGAGGGCCAGGCAAAAGGGCAAACTGCAGGTCTTTCTTTATACTGTTATTCTCTTGAAGAGATAAAAGTGACTTACTATATAAATAGTTCATATAGTAGGGTCTGTTTTTAATACCACATCATTTATATCTCTGTGCATTTGTATTTCTGATGAAATGGTTCTCAGTGATTTATAGAAGCTTAGAATTTGTTAAATTCCTGACCTTGTGCATTACAGCACTGAATTAAGAACAGTTGTACCCCGCTCTTCAGCCCTTTCCCTTTTGAAGCTGCTCCGTGGAAAGAATTCTAGAAGTTTCCACAATTCACTTTGACTTTCCTTTCAGTAGGTGAAAGAAATGGTTGCATTTCGTTTTCCATTTATGCCATTAAACTCAAAATCTGTTAGACTCCCTTATCCTGTGTTCATTTGGTGGTTTTCTTTGTATTGTGTGAACAGAGTAATACTGTGAGTCCCAGAAGATCTTTGCTGGAGTCTTTTCCCCTGTTGTTTATCTGTTGTCAGTATTTTGTATTGAATGTGAAGAACATTAAAATCCTGAGATATCTAAACTCTTGTCAATGATTCTTCTACCTGTTTTTTAGATAAATGTTTCTTTCTTTTTTTTTTTTTTTTTAAACCTTTTGATGAGAAAGCTAGAGTCTAAAAATAGCATGCAATAGTGTAATTTAATCTAAGGTGTAAGACTTGAATCTTGTGCAACTGTGTTTTAAAAATCGAGTTTGGAAGCTTTCCATTTGCTTTTGGAATGGACATTATCAGCAAACCACCTTCTGACCCAGCTCACTGGGTAAAGTTCTGTGAACTCTGTCCCCCTGACCCCAGAAACATGCCAGGGAGACAGTTCTGAGCTCTCTGCCTGTCATGTTTGATTGTGTAATGAGGACTCTACTGATTGCTTGTTCTGTCTGCACGGATTAGTTGAGTTTCCTGGTCAGGTCTCAGTCTCCTGGGCTGGGTTCTCATCTGTAAAAGGAGGGGTAAAATAACTCTGCCTCTTATCTCTGGAATATTTAGAGTTTAAAGTGAGTACCTGATGCAGGATGTGAATGATAATCACAATAAGCCCTTTAGCAAAAGCCAGCCAGTCCATGGAATCCAACTAAGTGAGTGGTGCTGAGTCCACTGTGCCTTTGTCCTCACATGTGCTGCAAGTCCCTGTCATCTGTGACAGCACCACATTGCTCATATCTGGGCTTCTTTCCCTTCCTGTGGTTAGGGCCAGCTCTGTTGTGTCAGCCCTGGTGGCTTGCCTCAGCAGCCTTGTCTGCCCCGTCCTCCTCTCCCACTACAGCCAGCTGGACTGTGGCTTCCCCTCGTGCTCCTTGTTCATTCACACAGAACCCCAGGCCTCTTAGCCTTACAGTCACAGCTTCATAACATCTGGCTTGGCCCCTTGTCTCCTGTGTTCGTGGTTCTTGGAATGGGGTGTGCATTTGCATTTGCCCATGCTGTGTCGCCATGATGGCAGCCTGGGTTCCTGCGCTCAGTAAACCAGCCTGCCTTCAAGGTAGCTTGCCTGCCTCAACTTTATTTGTCTCTACTGTAAGTGCTTTATTCTTTGTTTTCACCCAAGTGACCATTTTATCCCATCAGGACATCTCCAGCTCTGTTCTTCACTGTACTGAGGTGGCTGCTTGTCTACTGGGTAAAGCAGTGTAGAAGGAATTGAGATTCTCCTGCCCCTGACAGCCTGCCTTGCCCTTGGGAGGTGCTGCATAATTGTCTGCTTGATGAATGGAAAGTCCTAAGGGAGGTCTTCCTGAATGTTGCATATTGAGCTGCCTAGAGTAGTAAAGTCAGAGAGAGAGGCAATCTCTAATATTTTGTTTTTTATTTTCCTTCAGTTTCCTTCCCCCCCCCCCCCCCCTTTCTTTTTGTAGTAATAGAGAGGGGATAGAACCTAGGGCCTCACACCTGCTAGGCATGTGCTCTACCACTGAGCTCAATCCCCAACCCTTTTCTCTTAAAATTTCAAAGATTTTTGTATACAATTTCATTTTTCACTAGAATGGTCAAATATGGTTCCATGGTTGAATGTGAAAATTTAAAATCCTAGCGGTTCCCTAGAACTATCTAAATCTGCAAACTTTTGGAAAATGGTCAATAACTTTCTATAGCAAGGGATACTCACTTGTCTGGCCACAGGGGTAAGTTTTGGAGTATAGATTGCTGGAAAATAGTCATCAGAGTGTAAACATTGATCTTTTCTCAAGGAATGAGCTGATGCTAATCTGCTGACCATGTATAAAAAGGGAGGAGATCTGGATGCAGATGGCTGGTAAGCAGGCTATAGGTGAGAACCAACTGGTTTGTCATTCAAGATTAAAAGCCAGGTAGACAAACATGTGTCCTTGGAGACTTTAGAGGCTGTGCAAGGGACTGCCTTGTGTTCCTTGGGTTCCTCTAAACTGTTTTTCCCTGAACTGAATCTGAATTTGTATTTTTCCCTTTCAAAATGCTTTACAACACCTAGTTGTTCTAATGCCATCCAGTGAGAAAAAACAAATTGGTTCCCCTGTTCCTGAGGTTTATCTCCATACACTGCTTTGTCTCCAGTACCACAGTTCTGTTCTTTGCATAAGAAATGAGACTGGGTTCTGTCCCTAACTCCCCATGTCCCTGCTAGATTATTTATTGAAGTATCTATTGCTATTTTGCAACAACGTAGTTGATGCTGGAAGGTTTGGTGTGCTCCTGGGTGAACGATATGAAGAAACAAATAATTATCCCCTGACCCCCTTTGGAGCTGAGGCTGTCACCAAGACTCATAAAAATGGACAAGACCCATCCATGCATTAGATGTCTAGTTCTGCCAAAGGCATTGCTGGGTCTGGCCTTGTGTCACTCAGGATTAATGTTTGTTGTATCATGTTCTTTGGAAGGAAAATAAAATGAGAATTTCCTTACATTTGATCAGAATAAGCATAATTAAAAAGTGAAATACTACTGAGTCTGCTAAGAAATCAATCACTTTAATTGGAAAGACGATTCCTTGGCTCTGTTGGTAATTGGGCTCTTGGTAATTTAAAATTGGAATCCCTGACAGTTTGTGATAAATTGGCTCCTTTTGGGCTAAAGCAGGTAAGAAGTTCTAATTACCTCTGGATTATTCCAGAGTGGATGGAAAATCTTGATCAAAGAGCTATTGGGAGAGAGAGAAAAGCTGGCAGTGAGCAAAGATTTATTGAATTTTTTTTACAAGAAGCTAAAGAATAAAATGGTTTATTTGACATGACAGAAGTGAGAGCTTGTATATTTGGAATCCTAGAGATGTAAATTGAATTTTTTAAAGAAAACGGAAGTAGGCATCTTAGAGAAAGTTTACATCCACACAAGTTCTCTAAGTTTTGCAGAAAGTATCCCTGATTACTAGGTAGTGCAGAAGAATATTAATAGCCTTGAACCTCACTTGGGGAAGACTGTGGAATTTGTACTTTGTTTTTAAACAAACTGCATAATTGTCTGCTTAAACTGCACTAGGTTTAAGGAAGCCTCAAATGTTTATTCAAGTGAAAAAATAAGTTACTAGAAATAATAGGTTAATGAATTACGGACCCTGTCTCATGATGTCTTAGCGAAGACTACCTGAAGAATAGCCTGGATTTTAGGTTGATGCACTGGGCTGTAATTATGTGTTTATATATTGTTTATAATACCTTTGTATAGTAAATTTATAGATATAATTTCAAACTTGTAGAAAATTTGCTAGACTAGTATGAAGAACTCTTTGTATATGCTTCACCTAGATTCACCAGTTCTTAATATTTGGCATCATAGACTTTTTGGCATTTATTCTTTCCATAGATACTTATTATTTTTCTTGAAGTCTTTAAGGATAAGTTGGAGACAATGTACCCCTTTATCTCTACAGTGTTTACTTCCTAAGAACAAGGGTATTCTCTTATGTAACCACCTCACACATTACCCAAATCAGAAATTGAACACTGATACATTTAATCTATAGTCCATATTCAAAATTTGCTAATTATCCCAGGGACATCCTCCACAGCTTTTTTTTTTTTTTTTTTTTTTTTTTTTTTTTTTTTTTCTCGATCAGGTATCCAGACTACAATCATGTATTGCATTTAATTGACAAGTCTCTTCATCTAAATATGAACTAGCTCTTAAACCTCTGTTATTTCTGTTATTGGCATTTAATGAAGAGTGTAGGTCAATTGTGATGTAAAAATGTCTCTCACATTAGGTGTGTATAAATTTGTTTTCTTGTGACTGCTTTAGGTTATGCATATTGGGCAGAGACCTTGCAGAAGTGATACTGTGTCCTCAGTTGATTTGTCTTATTGGTAATATTCTTGGTGTCTTGGTTCAGGTGGTTTCTATGAGATGTTCCCACTGTCAGTTATTACTTGTCTTTGTAATTAATAAGTTTGGGGGAGATTTTGAGGGTATGTAAATAGTTTGTTCTTCGTCAAATAGATTGCAAATAGATTCCATAAAAAGGACAGTCTCAGTGGAATTATTTGATGGAGAAAGTGAAATGATTTATTGCTTATATTTCACAGCTACCCACGCCCCAAATGAAAATACCTAAAGCAAAGGTGTGTGAAAAATTACATTTTGGAAGTCCAAAATTAATAGTTGGAGAGTATGTATTACAGAAGCCCTGAGAGTAACAAAAATATTTTGAAAATATTAATAGTCTGGGCAAGCATGCTTTTAGTGAACCAGGAAAAGAGAAAAAGAATTCTCTGTTTAAGATATAGGGAATTCAACTTGTAGAATTTTCCTTCCCTGTCTAGTCAAGTTTGTTTATGTCTCAATATTTTTAGAAGTACAGCCCTTTGGCAACACATACCTTTAATATAATAGTCAGATCATGAGCCACACAGCCTGATTATACTTTGAAAGATGTCATAGAACAACCTAAAGTTGCCTCAGATGACTGTAGCTCAGCAGAATTGTCCCCAAGAGAAAAATAAAATCTTGGCTTCCATCTAGTCAGGTAAGAAGCTGAAGGTATCTTAAATGTCTGAGAAATGAGACTTAAAGTTGAGGCATAAGAAATGTAAGCAGTTAGAGGGTTATTCATGCAGGTGAGGGTGAGGAAAGTAAAAGACAGCTAGAGACTTTCTGCTCCCTTCCCCCAGTTTAAAACCATGCTTTAAATAGTTTAAAACCAATGTTTAAAAACATTGTCTTCCATGAGGAGCATTCTTGTGGATGCAGCAGTGCCCAAAACGATCAAGGCTTGGTTGTCACAATAGATAGAAAACTTGATCCAAACTGATTAGAGAAAAAATATATATTATTGGTTGATATACTATCCTGAAAAGGCCACAGGCAGGCCAACCTCTGGTCTGGTTTGCTCCGTGGGTTCACCTCCTGACTCTGGGACTTTACCCTCCTTCATATCCTCCCTCATGATCACAGGATAGCAATGGCAATTCTGTTCACAGCGGTTGCCCAGGTGATGAAAACAGGTACGGATTTCAACCTTCCCAGTGGGAATACCGAGGTGCACTTTGATTGGGCCGGCTTAGCTCAGCTTCTCACTGCTGAACCAATGAGGAAAGGATATGCTAATTGACTGAAATAAATCAAGGTCCTCCCTTGAGGTGGGTAAGGTCAATGCCATCTAAACCGTATTGAAGCCTGGGTAATTTGTCAAAAACTTTCTGTTACCCTCATGGATCAGCCTAGTCGGGGAGGCAGACAGTAAAAACTAAATGGTTGCAAGATATGAAGTAAACTAACACAGAACTGTAACAATTATGTCAAAGACAACCAGTCCAGATTGGAGGTGGGAGGTGACATTTAAGCAGAAACCTGAAAGATAGTGTAGGAGTTATCAAGAAGAGGGCAAGAAATTTGGGCATCTTTCGGGGGCTTCGAACACTTGATTTTTTTTCTTGGGAGAGTTGGTGTATGATACTCAAAATATTGATCCATCAGTATGGTGTTCCGCACAAGCTGCAGTTTCTGCATGTGACCACAGGGGGGCGCCTATAGGAAAGCCCCAATGGGCAGCAGGTTCCTATAGACAGGAAGTCAGATAAGGCCTCAGCAGTAGCTCTCAGTAGCGCCTGGGATGCTCTCCCGCTGGGGTCCGAGCCCACAACTGGGGCTTGAACCATGATTGCAAACCAAGGAGGATAGATGTAGATAAATATATAAACAACTGATACAGAGCAAAGATTCATACCTGCTGGATTTCAGTCCTGAATGTACCACATTTTCAGAATTTCCACAGTATCAACCACTAATCTTCTCTAAGTGATATTCAGTAAATGTTGCCTAAACATATAGATGACAGTATAGACAGCCATGGGAAAGTAATCTACATTCGTGTCTGATTGCTATAAGATTTCTTCCCAAAGCAAATTAAGTGCTTCCCTAGACCTGTATCACCTCCCTCCCTGCTGAGCATCTTGGGTATTGCTACTGAGGCTGGGGAGCAAAAGGACAGACAGTGTAGGTAATGAATGATTGGATCAGGAAGATGGGGACTGATTCAAAAGGAAATAAAATGCTAATACCTCCAGAACACTTCCCTTCCTCCAACCTGTTGCCAAGGTTATGTGCTTCCAGGGACTTGTTCCTCCCAACACGGAGTTGTTAATGAAGTACCTTCTGGGTAGCTCCCTTCTTTCTGGGCAGGTATGGAGAGGTACCCCTGGAAGGCTCCTTTCCCACCTTTTGGTCATGTGGGCAAGATAAGGGTAGGAGGAGGCATGAAAAGAAAGGATAAAAGGAGAAGGACTCCCCCCCTCCCTCGGGTACCAATTTGGACTCCCTCTGCAGAGGTCCTGTTTGTCTCTTTCTGTTCTATCCTTTAAACAAAACTTTTTGCCCTTGCCTCGGTGTTTCTTGGGCGTTCAGTCTTCAACGCCTGGGGAATGGGACTCAAACCTGATTCTCGACACTGGTGTCACTACTCTACCAAAGACGTAGGGAAATTGAATTAACATCTGCTTGAGGTTTTCAGGGTGAGAGAAACTCAACCTGGAGCTACATGTTGATTCTATTGTAGAATGAACCGGTGGTTGTGTTCTGTTGGAACCATCTAATACCTTATTATTATTCAATTAATGGTTCTATTAAAAAATAACGAGAGGAAGCATTATCATCTCAATTCCTGTCTTTCCTTAAAGAGGAAGGAAATTCTGGCTTGTATTCAAGTGGTAACAATGGTCTGGAAGCATTGGAGGCTGCCCCTTTGGACAGGGAGCGCTCAAATTTGCTTTTCTTCTCCCTTGTCAGTTTCTTTCATATTTGTTACCCACATGGTTCTTATATACTTATATACTTATAAATAGCAAGATTTATACTTTATATTAGAAAATCACTCTGATGTAAAAAGAATAAGACACTTGACAATTACCAGTACCTCCCTTCTAGCCTTCTTCCTTTCTGCCATCTTAACCTTAACAGCAAGCATGCAAACAAACTTTAGAGCTAGATGAAGGACTCTCAGAACTGTAGGCCAGTGAGCAGCCCCACAAACTAGTTCATATTCTTCTTCTGTTAGCTTCGTTGAAGCTAAAAGCATTATTTAATCATTTCCGGTTATTGGTCCTGTCCTTTCCCTCTAGTCTATAGTTCCTTCCATTAAGCTCCTCTCTTATGGCCCAAAGGCCTGACCTAGAACTAACCTCTCTGTCTAAAGGTCAACAGCCTCAGGCTCTGAAACATCTCTCCTGTTTAGGCCTGAAGTTCGGTTCTGTAGAATTCCTTTCCTTTCCTTTCCTTTCCTTTCCTTTCCTTTCCTTTCCTTTTTTCCTTTTTTCCTTTTCCTTTTCCTTTTCCTTTTCCTTTTCCTTTTCCTTTTCCTTTCCTTTCCTTTCCTTCTTTTCTTTTCTTTTCTTTTCTTTTCTTTTCTTTTCTTTTCTTTTCTTTTCTTTTCTTTTCTTTTCTTTCTTTTCTTCCTTTCCCTTCCCTTCCCTTCTCCTTCCTTCCTCTCCCCCTTCCCTCCTCCCTTCCTCCTCCCCTCCCTTCCCTTCCCTTCTCTCTCTTTTTCTTTCTTCTTTTCTTTCTTTTTCTTTTCTCCTCCCGCCTTTTTTTTTTTTGCAATGGGGATTGAACTACGGAGCTATGTCTCCAGCCCTTTTTATTTTTTATTTTGAGACGGGGTCTCGCTAAGTTGCTGAAACTGGCTTTAAACTTGTGATCCTCTTGCCTCAGCCTCCCAAGTTGCTGGGATTCCTGTGCCCAGCAAGTCCTATAGAATTTCAAGTGAAAATACCAATTAACAAGCTGGGTGTGGTGGCGCATGCCAGTGGCTCAGGAGGAGAGGCAGGAAGATTGTGAGTTCAAAGTCAGCTTCAGCAATTTAGCAAGGTGCTAAGCAACTCAGTGGGACCCTGTCTCTAAATAAAATACAAAAGGGGGCTAGGGATGTGGCTCAGTGGTTGAGTGCCCCTGGGTTCAATCCCTGGTACCCCCCCCCCAAAAAAAAATACCCATTAATATTCACTTACCCATCCATTCGAATTGTTTGCATGTTACTTGTTCACTTAGCAAAATGGAGAACAATAATGACCAGATCATTATCCTCAAGGAATTTGGAACTTAGTGGGAAATGAAAATGTAAACCTTCAATTGCAATACTCTGGAACAAATGCTCACCAGGTAGGAATGCCAGATAAAGCACAGGATGGCCAGTTAAACTTGCATGGCTTAGTTGTTAAATCTGGTAACCCTCCCACAGGGGTATGTGTTAGTTGCAAGGCGACACACAAGAAGACTGGGGAGGCTTCCTGGAGAAACTGACCTGAAGGCCAACACATGGAGGGATGTCAGAAGAGGGAGGAGGATAGCACTATGTTCCATGCAGAAGGAGCGAACAGCCCATGTGAAGGTCCACACCCAAGAGCTGCTCCAGGGAATTCAAGGCAGTGACATTGAGGAAGGTTGGAGCCCAGAGGGCTAAGGATTGTCACACGGGGTGTCTAGAGAGGCGATGAAGCCTGCTGTGGAATCTGGACTTGAACCTGAGTGTTCCTTGGAGCCATTTTAGGATTGTCAGCTGCCAAGTGATGGAGAGTAAGCATTTCAGGAAATTTTTTGCAGCTGGAGGTAGCTGAGGTCAAGGAAGTTAGAAGGGAGTCCGGAGATGACAGGAGAAGGGTGTGAGCTGTAGTAGTAAAGGTGAGCGATGATGGTGGCCGTGAGGAAGAGAAATGGACAAACTTAGTGGGTGGATGAGGAGAGGCAGAATGAGAAGAGAAGAGTCAAGTCTAACTTGCGTGAGGAGGGGAAGACAGTCCCCTTGATGGGCTAGGGGTACAGAAAGAAGTGGGCATCATGCTTTCATGGCCAGCATGCTTCAGATACGCTGCCTGCCTTTCCATTGCTCTGGTCGGGGTCACAGGGTTGCATCTTCAATCCACCCTACAATGCCGCTCCTCTCCACCTAGGTTCAACCAAGGAAAGCATCAGCCTGAGGTCAGAGGGCAGGAAGAAGGGAGAAGCAAGTAGTTCTTCCTTTTTGCCCAGGCTGTTCTGTTTTGCCTCTGAGGCCTGTCCATACCAGGTGCTGTTTCCTCTGCCCTGGCTCTGGTGACACCCAAGGAGTGGCTGTTGGGATTCCCTAGGCTGTCTGGCTAGCCACTTGGCCTTCTAGCCTTTCTATCACCAGGTGAAACTTGCTGTATTGAGTTTCCTGTTATGGGCTGTTTTCTACTGAACCTTGACTAATATGAGTGATTTGAGTTCGAGGTCACAGTATGAGATGTTTAAATGGGATTTTAGCAGGAAGTCATAGGCAATGGTCCCTTGGTGTCCAGGAGGCGTTGGTTCTAGGACCTCCCTTGGAAACCAAAATTTGGAGATGCTCAAGACTCTTATATAAAATGATGTAGTAGTATTTGCATGAAACTTATGCACATCCTTTCCCATATTTTAAGTCATCCCCAGATGACTTATATAGTGAATATAAAGTAAATACCATCTAAGTAGTTGCTATACTGTATTGTTTAGGGAACAATAACAAGAACAACACACTTGTTTAGTACAGAATCAATCCGTTTTTCAAATTTTTTCCATCCATGGCTGGTTGAATGTATGGATGAAGAACTGGTGAATATGGATAAAGTCATCATTTCAGATGGTACATTCTGCTTCATTGATATGGAGGGTAAGGATCCAGAAGTCTTCTGTTGGTGTGTCAACAAAGAAATTATCAGGGCCTCCAAGGTGAGCAGTTCCTTTAGAGAGAAAAATCAGATGGCAGCAAACTGAAGGGGAGATGAGTTGGGGAGCAAGTGGAGGCAGGTCAAGAAATTCAGCAGTGGAGGGAAATAAGAGGAAGTAAAGAGAAGGACCTTGAGAAAAGAGGAGAGGGAGGGCTCTTCCCATGGGAGAGCCTTTGGATCTTTAATGTGTTGGGAAGCAGTCGGTGAAGGAGGACAGGGGGCTGATGTAGGCAGAGAAGATGTCATCTGGAACCCCAGTGGACTAGGCTCCTGTGCCTCCAGCACCCCACTGACGGGGCGTTCCCTTTCTCTGGTTTTCCATGTAGTTATGGGTTAGATGTGGGGTGTCTCCAAAAGCTCATGTGTGAGACAATGCAGGAAAAGTTTGGTGGCAAAATGATTGGGTTACAAGAACCTTAACCTAACCAGGGGATTGATCCACTGACAAGGATTAACTGGGTGGTAACGGTAGGCAGGTGGGGTGTGAGTGGAGGAGGTAGGCCACTGGAAGCTGCCTTTGAGGTGTGTACTTTGTTCCTGGTGAGAAGAGCTCTCTGCTTCCTGGCTGTCACGTTCAAGCTGCTTTCCTCTGCCATGCCCTTCTGCCATGATGTTCTGCCTCGCCTGGGCCCAGAGCCATGGAGTCAGCAGACCATGCAATGAATGAGAGCCCAAATAAACTTGTCTTCTGCTTTTTTTTTTTTTTTTTTTTCCTTTAAACTTATCTTCTTTGAAGTTGTACTTGTCAGGTGCTTTGATCACAATGAGGAAAAACTAATTAAAGCACATGCTGACCCTTGGAGGTTGGTTGTCCTTTGAACCCGTGGGTCGGGAGCCTTTGACTCCTCTGTCCCTCTCCCTCTCCCTCTTTTCTTGCAATGCATCTGGGTCATAAGTCAAGGTCAGGTTCTTGAGCGAGTACATCATTTTTAAAAAATTCATTCATGACAGTTGATTATCTTGAACCAACCCCCTAGGCCCATACCATTTTGGACAAAGACCTACATACTGTTTCAAAAAACCAAGTTCACAAATCTTTCCTTCAGCAGTGGGACAGATTGCTGTTTCTTTGAGAACTAGACAGAATGGTTGACTTGCTTTTAGGAATGTCACTTGTGTATGGGAATCAAACTTTACCTCTGGTGTCTTAGCCTTCCTGTGGGCATGAGAATTAAAACTGACATAAGATAGATTAACAGGAACTGGGCACAGAGGTGCACAACTGTAATCCCAGCTACTAGGGAGGCTGAGGCAGGAGGATTGCAAGTTCGAGACCAGCCTGGGCAACTTAGTGAGATCTCTGTCTCAAAGTAAAATAAATAAATAAATAGGCTGATGGGTACAATCCCTTCTCCCAAAACAAAACAAAACAAGGCAGATCTATGAGAACAAAGCATCTGAATGTTTGCAAGGAGATGAAGACCAAAGACTTTCATATCAGGTTGGACCAAGAGAGGAGATTTTGAAAAAGTAACTAAATTGTATTGGGGAGGCTAAAGGAAAGTAAGAAAGATAATAATAATGTAATAATAATTATTATTATTGTACTGGGAACTGAATCCAGGGGTGCTTTACCACTGAGCTACATGCACAGCCCTTTTGATCTTTTATTTTGTGACAGGGTCTAGTTACTAAGTTATCAAGGCCGTCCTCAATCTTGTGATTCTCCTGCCTCAGCCTCCTGATTTCCTGGGATTGCAGCTGTGTACGACGATGCTGCACAAGAGTTATTTTAACTAGGTCTGTTCCTGCCCCCACCCCTGCCCCAGCTATGGCTCCCCATGGAAGAATGCTTCTTTTTTCCTCTTACAGGGAGGGTATTATTCACATGGGATTTTTTTTTTTAACATCTGAGGACCAGTTTTATTATTTTAATTATCTCTTATAGTGCAACACAATTAAAAAATTTTATTGGTGCATTATAATTTTACATAATAGTGGATTTGTTGTGATATATTCATGCATGCACATAACATAATTTGGTCTATTTCATTCTCCAGTACCTCCTGTCTCCCTCCTCTTCTCCTTCTCCTTAGTCCCCTTTCTTTACTCTGCTGGTCTCCCTTCTATTTTCATGAGTTTTTGTTGTTGTTGTTATTGTTCCTTTGCAGTTTCCACATATGAGAAAGAACATACAATCCTTGACTTTTGGACTCTGACTTATTTTGCTTAACAAGATCCTTTCTAGTTCCATCTATTTTCCTGTAAATGACACAATTTCATTATTCTTTTTGGTTATTAAGACTCCATTGTGTTTATTTGCCACGTTTTCTTTGTCCATTCATCTGTTGATGGACACCTGGGCTGGTTCCATAATTGTTATTGTGAATTGCACTGCTGTAAACAAGAATGTGCATGTATTTTTATTATATACTGACTCTAATTCTTTTAGATAAACACTAAGGAGTTGAATAGCTGGGTCATATGGTGGTTCCATTCCTAGTCTTTGGAAGAAGCATCATACTGATTTCCACAGTGGGCTTACTAATTTACAATCCCACCAACCGTGTGAAAGTGTTATCCCCCACCCCCACATCCTCACCAGCATTATTATTTGTATTCTTGATGATTGTTGTTCTGACTGGACTAAGATGAAATCTCAGTCACACAGGAATTTTAATCTCCTGTTTTCTGGAAGAAGAGGGGAGATTAGAATGTTTTTGCATTTTATCTTTTTTTTTTCAAGTATCTTTAGCTCAGAATAATTCTTACACTAATGTAGCATCTTTGGGGGGGTATACTTTGTCACTTTTCACTGGAAAATACAAAAAAGCAACATACTTTTACAATAAGAGACACCTGAGGTCTTAGGCCTCCTGAGAGAATTGTAGGTTTATTCCTTCTGTTTCCATGTGACTGGGATCTGAGCTCATTGAGGAGAAAGGGATTGTTATGGGGCGCAACTTAAGAGCAGACCGATCACCACTGAGAAGTCCAAATTTGAGAGTCTTTATTAGCTGGCCAGCTGACAGTCTCACACAGTGCCCCAAAAATGGCTATTGAGAAAATAGCCCTAACCATAGGGTTGCAGGGTTTTTTATACCATAAATCAGTACATCAATCTAAGTGTCTGTTGCTATGATTTACAAACTAACATCATGGGATCTGAAATCATTAGCAGAGGGGTGAGTGGGTCAAAATGACCTTACTTAGGTACAAACTAAAGAATGGTTACTAACATCTAAACAATCACTGTTGACATCACCATTAACATGGTACATTGTTTAGGAAACTAGGAATCAAAAAGAGAACAATTTTTCATTATACAAGAATTGCCATTTCGTCATTTTATATTGCCAAACAAGTCATGCTAAGCAACTGTTGATGGGTACAGAGGCGGGACATTCCCATGGGAGAAGTGTTTCCTACACAACATGGAATCTCAAGGTAAAATGGAGTCTGTTTAGTCATTGCCCATATAGCCTGGAAACATGGAGTCAAATCTGTCAACCCATCATAGTGATTAAAAATCACTAACATGGTTTATGTCATCATTTTTTTAAAAAAAAACTTTTCTTTTATTCAGAGCAAATGTAATTGAATTTTTGTAAGATATGTAAACTACTTTTCCATGTTACAGGGCTTGACTGTCTCATGGATGTGAGGTGTCCCCCAAAAGCTCACGTGTGAGACAATGCAAGAAGGTTCAGAGGAGAAATGTTTGGGTTGTAAGAGCCTTAAACTAATCAGTGATTTAACCCCCCTGATAGGGATTAACTGAGTGGTAACTGAAGTGGTAGGGTGTGGCTGGAGGAGGTGGGAGTTGGGGCGTGGCTTTGGGTATATATTTATATCTGGTGAGTGGAGTCTCTCTCCACTTCCTGATCACAGTGTGATCCAGATGTGATCTGCCATGATGTTCTGCCTCATCTTGAGCCCTGAGGAATGGAGCCCACTCTCTGTGGATTGAGACCTCTGAAACTATGAGCCCTCAAATAAACTTTTCCACCCCTGTAATTGTTCTGATTAGATCTTTAAGTCACAGCAGTGAAAAAGTTGACTAAAATACATGAGGTCCTTCCCTTTTCTTTCCTGGTACTTGCCCTGGGGCTCTTCAGGGCTCAG
Source organism: Sciurus carolinensis (assembly GCF_902686445.1). Lineage (NCBI taxonomy): Eukaryota > Metazoa > Chordata > Mammalia > Rodentia > Sciuridae > Sciurus > Sciurus carolinensis. The sequence goes on from NC_062226.1 coordinate 78,895,901, forward strand.
TCCCACATCATCAGTCCATTCAACTGGTCCATCCAGTGTGTCCTCCTCCTTCTCAGTTTGGTTGTCGTTAACAACTGCTTTCCTCCTGTAGATGTTTGGAGATGGGGTCCACTGAGGGTGAGGCCGACATTGGAGACCGGGCTCTGAAGGCACAGATCTAATTTTACTTAGGATTGTACAGGACATATATAGGCACATTATCCAATCAGGTTAACAGGCTTGTCAAAGCATAACAGAGTCAGCCTATAGGTGAACTATACGTCCAGGTAATGTAAACAAACCAAGCATGCCTAAGTACTTCTGCCCAACAACAGGTCTGAGACAAAGGACTGGGGGAATGGCAAGCTCCTGTACACTGCATGAGGCAAGGCAGCACGGGTGAGCTCACATCACAGCTTGCTGGAATGCTTGATAAGTGAGGCCTCCCCTCAGCTCCTAACTCAGCCTCAGCAGCTGCAAAGACCTTCAGTCCATGGCAAGTCTTTACCATCACCTCAGTTTCTCTGTCCAGACTGGTTGGCTTACTTAGACCATGGTGTCAGTGAGTGCTGTCAGATAAGCTTGAGGAATGTTCCCTACCTCCTTCCACTCCTGGAGGTCTTTATGACAAAGGCTCGGTCCTTGTGAAACAGGTATTGGATCCTTGTTCTCCAGGTGTTGATGATTAAACACCCGAGAAACACCAAGGCAAGAGTGAAAAGTATAAAAGGAGAATTGGGGTGGTGGGGAGAGGGAGGGTGGGAGTCCAGAGCTGGTGCCTGAGGGAGTGGGGGTGTCTTGTCCCTTGCATAGAATTGAGATTTCCTTTCTTCTCATGCCCTCTCCTCCTCTTATCTTGCCTATGTAACCAAGTGACCAAAAAGGCAGGAAGAGAACCTTCCAGGGGCTGATTTCGTGTGTTGGAAAGTGTGATCCTTCCCCTCCCCTGGAGTCTGTTAGCAACCCAGTGGTGGGGAGTGTTCTCTACCCGTTTCCTCCTTTTCTTTGATAATCAGCTAGCTGTCCTCTGCCCCATCTCACTTGTACCAATGCAGATCCTTTAAAGAGGACAAGGTTTGGAGAAAAAGGAAGAAAATTTCTTGCTTTACTAGCAAAGGAGAAAGGATTAGCAAGGACTGGAGTCACAGAGGCTGCCGTTCTAACTGCTGGGAGAACAGAGGATTTCAAAAGGAGGATACGAAGGCTGTTTTCCAGGTGTCACTATCGGCAGAGCTAATGAATGTTAAACTAATATCTGAAAGAGCTGCTGTTCTGTAATGGCTCTGGCGTTTCTACGTCTGGAGTGTCTTTACTCTTGTGGACAGTAAGAAGCTCAGAAATCTTGGCTGAGGATTGAAGAATGTAAATCTTGCTTTCCTTGAAGTTGAGGAGGGGAAGAGGGAGAATATGGAAGAAAAAGGGGAAAAAAGTGAGTTTTGAAAGAAGCCACTAGTGGTTTATATTCAAAGCATGAAGGGGACCCCTGTTACATGAAAGGGACTCTTGTTATAGTTTCACCTCTCCACAGTGGTTGTTAGGCACAGGGAGATGGGTTTACTCTGAGAGAGTGTCTCTCAACTCTAGATTGGTGGAAACAACGAGACAACCAAGCAATGGAGTGAGCCAACCCTGAGTAATTTATTCTGACATGTGTCAAGGAGCATGGAAGAGAGAGCAGCTCTGTGATGCCCCAGAAGTTTTAAAATTGCTTTCTTTTCTTTTCTTTCCCTTTGTCAGATGGAGGATGGACCCAGGGCCTTCATGAGCTAGGCAAGTGCTAAGTCACCCCACAGAAGTCCTAAGACATACCTACTGGGTCTTCCTGTTGTTACACACACCAGGCTTACCTTTCTTTGTTCTCCCTCTTCACACCACTCAGGTTTCTACCTTCTTTGTCCCCTATGGAAGGTCAGTACCAGAACCCTGGGATAGTTCCTAAATGAGTCCTACTTCCAAGTGCTAGGGAGATTTGCACGCCCCCGTCCCCCAACTTTTTGGGCTGCCCTGTCATTCATTTTAACAAGAAGAGTGGATATCTGCCCCAGGCTGAATTTTTGGGTATCCTTCCTTTTTTTTTTTTTTTTTTTTTTTGCGGTGCTGGGGATCGAACCCAGGGCCTTGTGCTTGCAAGGCAAGCACTCTACCAACTGAGCTATCTCCCCAGCCCTGGGTATCCTTCCTTATTGATAATCTTAGTGCTTTGTTTTCTTCCAAGTGTGTATAAATCACAGAATGCATTGTGAACACAATTATAAAAAGAACCCAGCATAAACTCTATTTTCCATTACACCCTGGAAGCTATTAGTTGTGGTAAATCGACTTGTTTCTTTACCCTTCTTACTTCGGATTATTTTTTCATTTGAACCGTTTTTCTTCAGACAGATGTCTTCAAATGCACATGTTCCTTCTCTTACAATTAATGGAGTTGTGCTCTGATAAAACCGTCCTGAGTTGAAAATATTGTAAGCTGGAAAATTATTGAACACACCTAACCTCCTGAACATCATAGCCTAGCAACACAGTACTTTGTAGGGTATTGGTTGTTTATTTTTTTATTTTTATTTTTTATTTTTGGTACTGGGAGGTGAACACAAGGGCACTTTACTACCAAGCTACATCTCTAGTCCTTTAAATTTTTTTTTTTTTTTTTTTAATTTTGAGGCGGGGTGTAGCTAAATTGCCCATCTGCCCTTGAATTGATCCTCCAGAATTGCTGGCTGGGATTACGCATGTGCTTCCACACCTGACTGTTTACTCTTGTGATCACAAAGATTAAAACTCCAAATTCAAAGTAGTTTCTATTGAATTTATATCACTTTTGCACCATCATTAAGTCAAAAAATTGTAAGTGGAATCATTGTAAGTTAAGACTCTTTATATAATATCATGTGAACTTGGACACATAATAGTATTTTCTCTCAATTTCGGTTTGGATCATCTACTCTCCAGTAATCATCGAAGTTATTATTTTTTTAATAATGTGTCCATGAAGGGATTCACAATATCAGAAATGCTTTTGAAAAATAATCTTACATTTGCACAGAAGTTTATGCAGCACAGTTATATGAAAACCCAGCCTATCCTGCTGGCATTTTCTTGCTGTGAGGGCAGATGGGTGTCAGCAGGGTTGATGGACTGACGGGGCCACATGTCTGTCTGGCAAGTAGCTGGGGTGTATGCTTGTGGTGATGGCAGGGTCCCAAGTTGGGAAGCGGGAACTGCAAGCCTTCTTGGGCTCTGGAGTGGCTTCTCATCATTTCTGTTCCATCCTGTTGGTCAAAGCAAATTATAGAGTCACCTCAGATTCAAGGGATGGCAAAATGCACCCCACCTCTTGTTTGAAGAGGTTGTAACATCACATTGCAAAGGATGAGGGTTCAGGAGAGGCTTAGTTAGAGCCGTTTTGGGAAATCTGAAAGAACTCTATTACCTCACTCTAGGAGACTGTCAACACTTACCTTTCAGACAGCCCAGATTTCTGTACATACCCATCTTTGGTTTGGTGGTCCCTAAAAATTGTCAGTCCACTTTGGTGAGGAGGCATTTTGTGACAAGCGTTGGTTTTCTACATGAGTAGTTCTATTATTGGCATCTATTCCCCTCATCCATTATTTATAAGGTTTTCTTGTATGTATGTGCGATTATATTTCTGTGTATATTTTGAGAAATAAATTGCACAGGTCTCTTTTCTTTCTCGCCCCCTAGAGATGGGATAGAGGCAGTAAAAGTGTCCAAATTTGTGAGAAATTGGAATAATCAAGAGTCACCTGGATGGAATGCTATTAACGATAGCAATTCGTGGTAGAGTAACTTTCATCTGAGACACTCAGGGTCTGTTAAAAGATTAAAGTAGTAAAAGACACCGATCTAGAGAATTTTCATTATCTTGTGCTCTGAAGACTCAGATTTTCATTGGTTTGAATGGGCCTGAAAATACATTTTTATTGCTAGGGGCATAGACGCCTCTAGCAGTGTTCTTAATAAAGCAAGGTGAGTTATAAGCAATCGTCTGATGAAGGGTAAATGTACCATACTCCATTTTAAGAAAAATACAATATAAAAGTCTTACCATGGAAGAAAATCTTTATATGATCTTTTAAGAAAACTTCAAGAAAAATAAAGACGTGACACTATATTAAATTTAAAGCCAGTGACTTATAAGCAAAGAAAAGCAAAGACAGTCTGATTAAGGCTGTTGCCTTGTTCAGGCATTTTTTATATCTCATCCGTTTCTTGGGCCTTCTTAGATCATAAGCTTTTAGGGCGCATAGAACAACTCCATCTTGATGTAGTACTGAGCAAATGCACCAAGAGGTTCTCAATAAATAGGCATTAAATTCTAAGTCCAGAAGGGACCTTGAGACGCCCTTTGCTCACTCCTTACTACTACTGGTATGCAGTGTATTAACCAGCCCAGAAAAACAGGCTTTTTTTTCTTTAAATGTCCAAATTCAAAGACTTCCTTCTGTGAATTAACTTCTCACATTTGCCTTGTGCTCTTTTTCCATGTCATTTAAAAAAATTGTGGTAGAAACCAAAAACCAAAAATTTACCATCTTATCCATTTTTAAGTATGGAGTACAGAAGTGTTAACTGTGTGCATATTGCAAAACAGCAGATCTCCAGAATGTTTTCATCTTGCTAAACTGAAACTCCACCCCCATTTAACCACCCTCACCCTCTTGCTCTCTGCTCCTCTCCCCCAGCTCCTGTCAATCACCATTCCACTGGCTGCTTCTGAGAATTTAGCTGGTTTAAATCCTCACATAGGTAGAATCAAGTAGTCTTCATCTTTGCATGATTGACTCAAAGTCATTTAGCATAATATCCTTAAGCTTCATCCATGTGGTAGCATGTGACGGGATTTCCTTCCTTTTTATGGATGAGTAACTTCCCATCGTGTGTACAGAGCACATTCATTTTGTATAGACTCATCTGTCGATGAAAGGTGACTTCTACCTCTTTGCTATTGTAAATAATGCTGCCTTGAACATTGGTGTTTAATAGCTCTTTGAGACTCTGCTTTCAATTCTTTTGACTGTATACCCAGAAGTGCAATTGCTGGGTCATAAGTAATTCTATTTTTAATTTTTGAGGGAACTACCATACTGTTTTCTATAACAACTTCACCATTTTACATTCTCATTAATAATGTATAAGGGTTCTAATTTTTCCACATCCTCTCCAACACTTGTTTTCTGTTTTTTGTTTTTGGTAGTGATGTCCTAATGGGTGTGACATGATATCTTATTGGAGTTTTGATTTGTATTTTCCTGGTGATTAGTGATGCTGAACATTTTTTTATGCTTGTTGGTTATTTGCATATCTTCTTAAGAGAAATGTCAGCCTAAGTTATTTGCCTATTTTTAATTAGAATATTTTTTGTTGTTTAGTTGTAGGGAATTTTTGTTCTGGTTGTTGTTGTTGTTTTGTCTGCACTTCTGGGGACTGAATCCAGGGGACTGAATCCACAGAGCTATATTTCCAGCCCTTTGTATTTTTTATTTTGAGGCAGGGTTTAGCTAAGCTGCTTAGGGCCTTGCTAAGTTCCTAAGTGTGGCTTTGAACTTGCAATTGTCCTTGTTTAGCTTCTGAGTTGCTGGGATTATAGGCTGCACCACTGTGCCTGGCTTGTGTGTTGATTTTTTATCTTGCAACTTTGCTGAATTTATTCGTTAGTTTTTTGGGGGGCGGGGGAGATCTTTAGGTTATCTAATTATAAAGATCATGTCATTTGAGAACAGAGGTTAATTTAATTCTTCCTTTCCAATGTGGATACTTTAAAATATTTTTCTTGCCTAACTGCTCTGGCTAGCACTTCTAGTGGCATGTTAAACAGAAGTGGAGAAAATGGGCATCTTTGCTTTGTTCTTGATCTTCGAGGAAAAGCTTTCAGTTAAGTTTTTTTTTTTTTTTTTTTTTTTTGATATTGTAGCTCCTGTGGTGTCTGTAGAGAGGTTTGAACTCTCTTTGGAGACCCTGGCCTGCTCTCCTGACATATAGTGTGGACTGCTGTGGTATTTACTTAAGTTCCTTGATAGATGCTCTGGGCTCGAATGCAGTCTTGGTCATCTTCTTTTCTGGAAGCTTTGGTGCTTGGAACTCTGAACCTCATATTATTTGCAGGTTCTTATGAGGATTTAATGATTTAATGAGCTAAGTGTGATATCAAAATGCTTTAGCCAGAGCAGGTACCCAGTGAATCCTTGCTTCTTTGTAATTAGTCGCGGAGAAGAATATGACCCTAGGGATGGGATTTTGGATTTCAGCTTAGTGCTTCTCAAATTTTAATATGCATATGCAATTTTAAGATACAGGCCTTGTTAAGTGCAGGTTCTGGTACCATAGTTCCAGGGTGGGGCCCTGATTCTGCTTTTCCAAGCACCCTGGTGATGGTGGTGCTGCTGGATTACAGATTTTACTTTGTATAGTAGACTTTAGTTCTGACCTTTCTCACTGCTTCCTGGTAGAGCATGACCTTTGCCTCCAGGGACAGAAACGTCTGCAATGTGAATACTCAAACCTACTTTCTTTGCAGGCATGGCCCTGCACCAAGTCAAGGTGAGCTAGAGAACTGTATGCAGGGTCCAGTTCCAGAATGTTTGAATTGCAGATGGACAGTCTGGGTTTAGAAACTGCCCTGCCATGCCCTAGCGGTGTGATCCTGTGTAACTCATTTAATCTCAGCATGGGGGTGGTGAGCATCCTTCCCGTGGGAGTTTGCCATGGGGATTAAATGAGACAATGGATGCATGCCCAACGAATGAGCACTTGTGTGCGTTGCTTTGGTTCTTATTTTTGCAAGAGGCAGGTGCTGTTAGAAGATAAGGTATAAATAAGACTACACACAGTCTAAAACAGAAGCTCTCGCATAAGTGCCAGCCTCCTTCCCTCCTGCAGCTTGGATGGAATAAATAACTGCACTTACAGGGGCCTCTGGCTTTCCAGGGGTGGCCTCAAGGGCCCAAAGTCAGCCTCTGTCAATCCAAGCCTTTCCTTTGATTTCCTCCCCTTATCCTCTGTGGGGGGATTTCCATTTTACTGCAAGAAGAGAGAAGGAGCCAAATGTTTTGAAAAAGGCCTATACCTACTTGGAAACTTCATGACTTTTTAGATTAAAAAAAACACACACACAAAGAAACCCCCAACAACCCAACTCCTGATCAAGAGGAAGGAGCCGGTTTAGGATGGGGTTTAATTGGCTATTAGAGTACTTACAGGGTGGTGGAAATCGCTTGGCCTTTGGCTTCAGGCCATGGGCAGGCATTAATAGCCCATTAATGCACACTCTGTCACTGCTTTATTTCCTAATTAATACAGCCTGCTTTAGGGACAGGGAAACAGAGCTATAAAATTGTTTTATCTATTGCTTCAGCAATGAAGGAGGAAAAAAAATGTTATTAGCAGCTCATGCTTGTCACACATTAATGGCTGGACTAGAAAATCAGAAGGATCAGCATGACTTATTTTTTGAATTTTCGCCTCAGGGTGGAGAGAGGTCAATACCAAACCCATCTGCAAGTTTAAGTCAGGAAGTTCGGATTTTGATGGTGTTGCCAGCTCGTGGGTTCTACATTTTACAGGTTTGTGAAATAGAAAGGAGCGATCAAAGGTAGGAAAGATTTATTTCATTCTCCTGTCAGGCTGAGGAGAAAGGGAAAGAGAGGAGGTCTGCCATGTGCAGCTGGGCAGATTGTGCACTATACAAGGCAGCCTAATTCACATCATAGAACATTGACACATATTATTATGACAACTTTCTCACAGATGGAAAAAAGTGTCTTGAAATAGCTTTCCATTGTTTTTATAGGGTTAGAGATGTCCTTCTCAGCAGAAGTAATTTTGTTCCTTAGGGGACATTTGGCAATATCTGGTAACATTTTTGTTTGAACAAGTGGATGGTGTAATGCTGGCATTTAGAGTGCACATGGCAACAGTTGCCCCCACAACAAAGAATTAGCTAGCTCAGAGTCATACTGTCGCTGAGGTTTAGAAGCCCTGCTCTGGAAGATGAAGATGTCCCCAGGTGTCAGTGTGGAATCTTTTCTCTACCTGTCCTATTGGCAGGACCACTAGAAATTGAGGGAGCCATTTCTGATTCTACGTCTGTCACGCCACAGCAGTGCATAGCTCTAAGTGCCCACAGAGGCCCATGTGCCCAGAGGAACACAGGCCACCTGAGAGCAGACCTGAGTTTTGGGTAGTGCTGGGGACTAGGCTGGGGTGAGATTTTCTGCCTCTGGGTCCTTGAATCACCCATGGTGCAGATGGTATCTCCTCATCTACGGCCCAGGGAGAACCCACTTTCCTGATCTCTCCATATCTTCCCGGCTCATGACTTCTTGCCTCTCAGGAGTGAGGCCCAGCATCCTTAGATTTGTCTTCCATGCTGCCTCTAAGTCCAGTTGTGGAAGGTTTTGTGGATAAGCAACGGGGAGTAGCTCTGAGACAGAACGGAGAGCTGTCGGGCTGGGCCCCCGATCCCAGCTCCTTTGCATGCTCCATGTATGACCTCTAGCGATCGTTGGACCCCCTCTGGGCTTCAGTTTCCCCATCTGTAAAATGGGGATGAGAACAATAGTGCCCCCTTCAAAGGATTATGGTGAGGATCGAGCTAATACTCACCATGTATTCAGAGCAGCTGTGGGCATGTAGCAAGCTCCCTGTGGGTGTTGCCCATCTTGGGCCTTGTTCTGCATTCATTACTTGGATGCTGTATTAATTAGCTTGGGCGAACACATCAAAATACCAGGATATTTTCCACAATGCAAATTAATTTTCTCATGGTTCTGGAGGCTGGAAGTCTGAGATCAAGGTGCTGCCAGGGTTGGTTGTTCCTGAGACCTCTCTCCTTGGCCTGCGGGGTCATGAAGACATCGCTGTCCCTCTGGGTGGGCCCAGGTCTAGTGCTTCTGCATGTCCAGATTTCCTCTTCTTATCAGGACACCAGTCAAACCGGATTAGGGCCCAGGCTAGTGGCCTCCTAAACTTAATTGCTGTTTTAAGGACCTATTCTCCAAATACAGTCGCATTCTGAGGTACTGGGGATTAGGACTGCAACATGTGAATTTTGGTGCTGAGGGACTAACACATGTCAGTCCACAATGGGCACCTATTAGACTCCGGTCCCTGCTCCTCCAGTAGGGAAATGCTGAACACAAGCCTGATCCGGAAGTTCAAGAGAAAAATGAGCAATCAGCACTTCTGTGAGTTAGGCACTGTCTGGTTCCCAAAGTGTGTTCCTTGTACCAGTAACAGTCACATCACTGGGAGACTTACTGGGAATGCACACTCTCAGGTCACATCCCAGACCTACTGCGTTGAAAACTCTGGGCTGGGGAAGGGCCTGTGGTCCCTTTTACACCATTCTGATCCTTTAGGAATGATAGCCATGGGACCCGCCATGCTGACATTTGAGAATCCTTGCTGGAGATGATATATATGGGAGTAACTCTGATCCAGTGTCTGCCAGGGAATGCCAGGGACAGGAGCTCGGAGGTTAACCAACTGTGAATTCCTATCCCAAGACAGACAGAGACCTGAGTTCATCTCTCTTTGTGACTTGTTTGCTCTGTTATTTTGGATGCTTATTCTGGACCTCACTTTGTCTTTGCATGATTAGGATAATAGTCTCATAGCACTTGTGGAAAAATTTGAAGATAACAGATGTAAAACATTTATTATGTTTATTTAGATGTAAAACATTTAGCAGCCTAGCTCAAGTTGGGGACCTGGTGGCAGGGTTGTCCTCTGGGCTGGCGATGTGATGGATGGGGAGAAGCCAGGATCCAGGAGATTTAAATGGTCTTACAGTAGGTCGAGGAAGGAACTGACGTGGGCTGACAGTTTTGCAGGCACAGGAATCTCGAGGGGTCAAACTCCCCCTTGGAAAGGGCTTCCGAGTCCCATGGAAACTCCCAGGTGGTGATGACACTGTCAATCAGGGGAAGAAGCCAGGGGTCCTTAGAGAAGCTCTTCTGCCATTTGCAAATGCCTTCCTGTCCCCTCCCAAGTACTACCCAGCATGTTAGTTTCTTAGGGCCGCCATAACCACACATGTACACAACAGGAAATCATCTTTGCCCAATTCAGGAGGCCAGGAGTCCAAGATCAAGGTATCAGCAGGTGTGGTTTCTATTCGGTTCTTAGATGGACACCTTCTTGCTGTGTCCTCACGTGGTCTCTCCCCTGTACAGTCACATCCCTGGTGTTTCTTCCTCTTCTTATTCAGACTCCAGTCAGATTGGATGAGGGCCTTAACTTAATTCCCTCTTTATATGGTTCCGAGCTACAACAGGATACGTCCTCGACATAGGATTTTTTTAGGAGACACAAATCAGTCCATTCCACCTGACAAACACCTGGTAACAACACAAACTGGTCCTAAGTGTTCAATCATGAAAGCAAGTGAAATGAAGCTGGAAGCTCAGGGGCAAATCCTCCTCCCTTCTCCTCCTTGTTCAAATTCAAGGTGAGACCTCACGTTCAAGTCTTACAACTGCTTTAATTATACTCCCGTGTCAATAAGTGGTAGGCAGTTCTCTCCTCTCATCTTCCTTAGCTGGCAGTTTGGGGATATCTGAGAATCACACTATTGAAGTGGCCGCTTGTCTTAGGTTTTTCTGGATAGTCATGGTTTCAAAACTATTTTCTAGTTGTCTGCCAGAACCCATTTCAAAATCTGGTTTAGGAATTATAGCCATGGGACCTGCCATGCTGAAGACTGTAAATTGGAGCCGTGGGCAAGGATTGGCAGGTGGTAGGCAAAGCCAGAAGCCAGGAGGAGGAACAGAAAGTCCAGAACTTGTACAAGTCCCCCGATCATAATGGTTTATTGTAGAAGCAAATACTAGCTTCTGGTTTATTGGCAAATCTATTCCCCTAATAACATACTAGCAGGAACATTTAATGCAAAATTTCCTAGCTGTAAAATGGAAATATGCATACCTGCTGTTGTGTTCGAAGGTTATTGCAGGAAGTAATGCTAATATCAATAAAGCCCTTTAACAGTGAACTAAAGTAACTTGGAAAGTATTGCTTTCCCTCTCAACTGCTCTTCATAGCTAGCCAGCAGTGTCTCTATTTGTACTGAATCCTAGAGTATCTCCGAGTCCTGAAAATATGAAATGATCCCCTTTATACTGAAGAATATTCACTTGCAATGTGTACACACATGTCCCTCAGGCCTCTTCTGGGACTTTCTACTTGAAAGATCAGATTGATACCTAGTATGACATCTGGAGGTTTTTGGAAAATGTCTGTAGATTGCTTTGTTGAAGGCATTTGTTAATTGGCCAGCAGACCCTGAGTAGCCAGAACAATGCACTTGTCAGCTAGGAAAAGTCCCTTGAAAAATCAATAGCTGCAAACAAGACATCTTCAATAGTGAAGGCTGATTAGAATGTGGCTTTTATTTTGGACAATAAACTCTATTTATGATAGTGTCCCGGTCATTAAGTAGCTTTGAAAACTAAGGCTATTAACTTCTTCAGATAGAACCGGGGTTGGGGGGAAGAGCAATCATTTCTTTTATAAGCAGAAGGGAAGGTTCTGCTCAATAAAGATCAATTAAACATCTCTGTTAAAAGGCTGCTGGGGAGCTGGTGCCAATGAAAATCTCTCTCTATTGAATCCACATGCTCCCATTCTCTCCAGTAACTCCAACCACTGCATCTTGCTCTGGGGGAGATTTTAAACGGACACTGGCAATCGTAAGTGCTATAGCACCTTATAAGGTGACAGTGACTCTCGCGTCCATGGTTGACTGATCTTTGATGTTGAGTGACTTTTCATGCACTCTGCAGGGACATTCCCAGAGGACAGATGGCAAATCAAATGTGCCTCTGGATTCAACTGAGCCATCTTCAAGAGGGAGTAGCAAGGAGAATAATAATAGACACCCGTAGAAGATGCCCTGGTGGCCAGAGTTATGAATTTTCAGGATGCAGGAAGGTTTGGGGCCTCGGTGGTACATAGGGCATAGTACAAGCCCTCTGCACTCTTCAACCTCATTTTCTGCTTGAAACCTCTCTCTGGTTCTTTAAGCTACCATGTGCTTCTATTTCCTGGCTTACACTGCATCCTGTCCTCTCATGTAAAGTCCATCTCTTCTTCAGAATTCGTTGCTGTTTTCTGTGCTCTGGTATGGTCCTCTTACACATCAATTGTAGTACTTTCCCAATGGTTAATTTTTCAAGTATTGCTCTCCTCATCTAAGATGTCCACTCCTTATTTATCTTTTCATCCCTTCTCACCCATCCATCTCCAAAACCTGGTGTGAGAATCTGCACGGGACAGGAATGTTGAATGTTGAAATGTCTTGGTGAAACCCCATTGCAGTTAGCATAGGGATAATCACCTTCCACAGAGGAGGGCTCTGCACTCTATCCAGAGCTACGTGAGAATCCAGGTCCAGCGAGTGAACTGGGCTCAAATGGGATACACCCACCTATATTTGAAACTGGAAACTGTTGAACTTCATCATCCCCAGTAATAATTCAGACATCAAACCCTAGCCTTGCTGTGAGTGGTAGTGCACTCCTGTAATCCTGGTGACTTAGGAGCCTGAGGCAGGAGAATCAAGTTCAAGGCCAGACTTGGCAATTTAGCGAGACCCTGACTTAAAATATAAAAAGGGTCTGAGGATGTAGGTCAGTGGTAAAGTGTCCCTGAGTTCAATCCCTCGTACTGTAAAAACAAATAAACAAAAACAAATACCGCTCCCTGCCCCAGATCCTCTAGCCTCTCTGTTAGTTTTATAATGCTGTGTATCAAATTATCACAAACAACAGTTTTCCGTAATATGAAGCGATTATGTCACAGTTTCTGTAGGTCAGAGGTTGCGACGTGGCATGTCTGGATTCTCCTCTCTGCTTGGGCTGATGTCAAGGTGTTGGCCAAGGCTCTGCTCTCATCTGCAACTTGGGGTTCTCTTCTAAGTTCACCAGCTGTTGGCAGACTTGTGTCCTTATGGTTGTAGGACTAGGGTCACTTTTCTTGCTGGCTGTCCACTGGAGCACTCTCAGTTCCTAGAGGCTCTCCACATTCCTTGCCACAGGAGCATCTTCATCTCTCAGCAAGATACTTTCCCCATGTGGAATCTTCCTTCCACTTTGATTTGAACTCACCTCTGACCTCTAGACTCAAGTTTCAAAAGCTCAATTGATTCGATTAGGATAATATCTCTACAGTTTGGGATCTTTACAACACCTGCAAAATCCCCTCAGAGCGGTGTTTAAATTAGTGTGATTGAGTAATTGGCGGAAGTGGTGTATCCATCAGGTGATGACAGTATTAGATGCCATCTTGGAATTCTGTCCACTACAGACAAAACCATTCAAAAGCTTTGCTCACCTGCCTGTTCCTGACGTACTGATATCCTAGGTCATGGAGTTGTGTAAATAAAGGAGACAATAAACCTGGACCTGCCATAAAAGTGCAGCTCCCTGAGGGGGAGGAAGATTTAACCTTGACTTGATCCCTTGACATGAGTGACGTTTCATGGTCTTGGAAGAAGCTCATGTTGCCTGATTGAGACACAAATTCGTTGAGGCGACAAATAACAAGTATCACTGTCTTTTAAAAAATGGTATTATGAATGCTCTAAGACAGGGGTTAGCAAACTATGGCCAGTTTACCTGTTTTTGTAAATCAAGTATTGGCTCACAGCCATGCCCATTCATTTGCTTCTGGGTTACTAAAGCAGGGATGGGGGGTTGTGATGGAGACCTCACATGTTTCCACTATTTCCAGGGATGCCTCTCCAAACCTCTTGTGTAAGTTACCTTTTTTGTTGTTGTTGCTGTACTGGAGATTGAACACAGGGTGCTCTACCACTGAGCTATATCCCTAGTCTTTTTTTTTTCTTTTAATTTTGAGACAGGGTTTTGCTAAATTGCTGAGGCTGACCTCAAATTTGTTGTCCTCCTGCCTCAGCCTCCCCAGTTGCTGGGATTATAGGCCTGTGCCACTCCACTTGGCTCAGAAGGAATCCTTGATTTCCTTACCTGACAGATGAGGATATGGTCATTCACTGTTAGTTCGTGTATAAGTAAAGTGTGTAATACAATGTGAGTAATAGCTGTAACCTTCATTAAGAGGAGCAGCACAGTCTGCCCATAAATAAGATAGGCCCGGCAGGGCTTCACGATATTCCATGGTGTGGGCGTCTTCCTCAGAAGGAAAACTTCCTGTAAAGCCGTTTTCCATTACAGAGCACATTCAGGGCAACTTGAAGCCCTTTAGAAATTCAAAATTCCCTGCAGATCACTGAATATTGCAAGAGGTCATAATTGATTAGGATATAACTGAGTTTGCAAAGGAATATTTAATTTTATGATTGAGAACCTTGGTACTTTGCAAGAAACCTTCCCCCCCTGATTTCTGAGGTTAATGCTTTTAAAAATCATTGCCTGATGAGATCATGCAAATTCAGCCATCTGTGTAGCAGTTGAAAGAAAGTTTTTAGACAAATGGCTATGCCTTCGCCACATAAATCCTTATAAGATACAGGACTCCAATAATACTTCAAGTTACCAGGGAGTTTCATATTTTACTAAAAGGGGAAAAAAATCAATCTCGAATCTCTTAGTTCAGTGACCAAAGAATCACTCCATTGATTTTGTTCAGCTACTCAGGTGGGCATGCAATTTATCCTGATCTGATCTTATCTGATTTAAAGTTTACTTTTTTCTGGGAAGTATTAATTCAAGTGTTAGGACTGTAATACCAGACCCTCTTTAAAGTCACTTTACACAGCTTATATAAACATCCCAGGATAGAGTTTCGTTTTAACATTCTCTCAGATTCACATTTTGTTTGCTGCACGCTATTCTTCTTTTCAACAGAAGAGGGAGGCAAAGCCTTTTCTAAATAGTGCTCGAAGGCCAGGGATGCACATTTTTAGAGGAATGGGAAAGCAAGACACAATGAACTCTGCCGGATGTGATTTAGGTTTGCAAAACAAACAGAAAATTGGGAAATAAGTATGTTTTGCCGATTTAAAATTTTAAAAGTACCTATCAATAGAACCAAGAAAAATAATGGTAGATGGCAGTGAAGGGCAGTATTGGGCCCCTAAACCATGGCTGGATGGACAGAGTGCTTCAGGGCCTGATTGAACCAACTCCCTGAGCAAGTCAGGTCACTTGGCTGAACTCCAGGCTCTGGGCAGCTAGTGCTGTGGTATTTCTTCCTGTCCTACCTCTGGGGGGAAAAGCAGAGGTGATGACCACTGGAAGCTGCATGAATTCCTGCTGGAGTTGTCCCACTCAGAGATTTTTCTAGACCAAGGCCTTCTGGACAGATACCCCTCACTCATTATTTTTATTTATTTATTTTTTTTGTGGTGCTGGGAATTGAATCCACGGCCTTGTGCTTGCAAGGCAAGCACTTTACCCACTGAACTATCTCCCCAGCCCCTCTCACTCACTCTTAAAGAGTTTCCGTGGTCCGCCTCTGGTGCCAGCACACAGCCAGGAACCTGCTTGTCACCGGTGTGGAAAGCTGGCACTAACAGAGAACTCAGAGGTGCCCCTTCTGGGAAGCAGTGTCTTGGCTGGAATCTCTCTGTGGGCTTCTGTCTCTTGTTTTGACACATCATAGGAATATTTGGGTTAATTTCATTTCAGAGTTCATCATTCAGAGATAAAAGTACGGATTGATTTTGCCTGTGTGGAGTCATGGAAACATGAGCGGATGGGAGTCACTGGGTGACTAAATGGGTGGAGTGTATTGTCCCTTGCCAGCCGTGCAAACTCGGACAAGTCCCTAAACCTTTGTGGTCTCTTTTCTCTAGAATGGGAATTATGACACCTGTCTTGTTTTCCTCAGAGACTTATGAACAGTCAGTGAAATATGTGCTTTCTGAAATGACAAAGTATATAGTATGTGTGGCATGTAGCATCTCAGCTTGAATCTAAATGAGATTCAGAGCTAGGATAGGTTATAGGAAGAAGGGAGGCAGGGTCAGGACTAGGGTGAAGTGGAGTGGCTCGGCTACGAAATTTGAGGGGGAACTCCCTCTCTCGGGTATTTAGATGTTATCTCTGAGTAAGTAAGACCCAGAAAGTCAACGCCATCTTAAATTTTTCATCCTAGCTACTCCTCCTCTCCTCTGCCAGTCCCGATCCTGAGTATAAATCAACTATATGCCTATTAAAATTATAAAAGCAATCCGTGTTCATTGTAACAAAATCTACCACTGGCTAACCTAATTTTACAAAAGTAAACACTGAGACAATTTTGGGGGTCTCCTTCCTAGCATTTATCACACATTTGCAACCTTCAACTGGGCTTCTTGCTTTTGCCTCACAGGCAGAACAGAAATATGGAAAAGAAACACAAACCACACTGGGTATTCTAGACCCTCATTACAGGATTCTGAATGGGTCACAGGGAACATGATTACAAAACACACTTACAGAATACTTTAACCAACTTTCTCTACTGCGGTTCAAGTCTTGTGGCAATTGCTCTAGGATCTCCAATTCCTCTCTTTGTAAAAGCTCCAGGTACCTGTTGTTTTATACTTCTTGACTGCCTCTCTTCATCCATGTCTACTTCTTGTCTTGTGTGAGACAATTTGGCCATTTGTGGACTTAAAACCTGTGTACCATCTCATGGATCAGTTCCATAATGTACTGAGTGGTAAGGAAGCACTCACCAAAAATCCGAAGGGTGTTAGTACTTCAATAGGTTTTGTTCCTATTGAAGATAGGTAGATATGTACATATATCCACAAGTACATCTCCTTCACCTCCCATTTTAAAAAATGGGACCGCAATATACCTCATACGTTCCAATTGTCTTGTTTTACTTAATGCATCTCAGGGAATCTTCTGTAACAATACTTATAACTCAACCTCCTTGTTTTTAATAAGCTGCCTACATTCTATGATGTGTGTCATAATTAATGGAGTCATTTCTGTACTAGTAGATATTTATTTGCATGAGTGAAAAAGGGGAAGTAACACAATCTGTCATGAAAATTCTATACTTTTAATTTCTTTTCAAATCTGGAAATTTAATTTAAGTCAAAGAGGACTGCATTCTGACGGTAGGTGATGAGAGGGGCAGTTGTGAGTACTGTGTAGCTTGGAATCTGTCCCTGGTATTTTTTCATCCTGACCAACCTCCTTTGGATTCATGTTTCTATACTAAATTTTTCATTTATAGTTTAGGGGCTGTAAAGTAAAAACTGGAAGAGCTATTTTTCTCAAAGAAATCCTCAGTAAAATATTGTGGCACACACATTACTGTTTGGGGAATACTTGCTCACAAGAAGAATGAGGTGTTTCCCTGGGTTATGCCGCATCAAGCATGCTGCCGCTTCGCTCTGCTGGGGTCTGAGGCGAGGGAACGCTTCACGGAGCCGAGCAGGCACAGCGCCACCCAGTGGCTCTCGGCGGAGGATGGATTTGTTTCCAGGCACACGTGCAAAATCCCTGGGAGCTCCTAGAAATGCTTGAGGGGGCATTTTACTGGAGGCTGAAGCCCTGCATGAACAGCAGGGGAGATTGGAGTCGGTGACATTTGGGTTATTGTTAAAGTGACTCCATGTGTTGCCGTAGGCTGATGCCTGGGGCAACTCAGGTTACTGTTGCTTTTCAATGAATTTGCATTTTATGTCTCACAGTGTATCTACATATATTAAAACAAAATAGTGGCAATATACTGGGAGCAAGTCATTCCTTGCTCTGTAGGCAGTGCTTATATGACTTCAGGGACCTTTGCCATAACCCTGTGGTCCATAAGTTGGGAACCACTGAGATGGGATATTGAAAAGCTGAGTGCAAATGAAATCATTAACTCAATGTCAGGGGGAGCATGCTCTTTGAAGGAATCCTGGGGTGAAGTTTCACCATAGTGAAGAAACTCCCAGTCACTCCTCAAGATCCCAGGATGACTCCCCTAGGTAACAAATCAACATCTCAGGCAGCTTGTTACTGGAGGTCCCACCCTGTAATGAACCCTATTTCCTACAGCTCTAAATTAAGGCAGGTGCCGACATCATTATCAGCAAACACTACAGTTATTTCGACTTTTAAATCTAAGCTTCTGTTTTTTGACCTCTCTGAAATGCAGCCTCTAGCCCTTTGGTAATCTGAAACTTACTCCTCTTCCATGCCCTTCTTAAAGCTCTCTGAAGTTCACTCAGCCAGCTTGGGCCTAAGGTGGCCTTTCCTTCTGCAAACTTGTGATGTTGAATTGTTAACATGTTTCCAGTTCTGGGTTGGTTGTTTTGTTTTAGCTGGGCTGTAAATTTTCTGAGGTTGGTGATGCTCAATGTCTTCATAGCTCCTTGAAGTGAGATGCGACATAGCATAATAGTATATAACTTGCTGTATAATAAAAAAAAATGCAGTGATTTTTGGGATAAATTTAGATCTTCATATGTTGGGTCTGCTTCGGGTAGATTTAAAAACATCTTCCCTGTCTCTTTCTCTTTTCTGTTCATCTGGTCATTCATGTGCATTTGCCCCTCCATATCTCTGGGTTTGGTATTCACAAATTCAACCAACTGTGGATTGAAAATATTTGAATAAAAAATTGCATCAATATTAAAAATGTATACACTTTCCTTGCTATTATTTCCTGAACAATACAGCATACAAACTATTTCCAAAGAATTTAATTTATAATAGGTATTAGAAGTCATCTGGAGATGATTTAAAGTACATAGGAGAATATGTATGGGTTATATGCAAATACTATACCATTTTATGTAAGGGACTTGAACATCATAGATTTTAATATCCTTGGGGAGTTGTGGGAACAAATCCCTGTGGGTAGTGTGGAGCAATTACATGTGAAACTCTGGGTGCATATCAGATACATCCTTATTTGGCAGAATGGAGAAGAACTTTAGCTTTCTGTAGCTATGACAAATGGGCTCTTCTGTGGGCAGGACCCTCATGACCCACCAGCCATGCCTTGGAAGATGCCCATTTTCTCAGTTATGTTTGTCCTCTACATTCTTGAGCTCAGAGTGTGTCCTCTTTGTTCTTGTTGTGCCCTGTAAACCTACATTAAATGCTCAAATGTCTGGGCAAGGTTATGGGGCGGTACTTTATTTGGAATAGAGATATGTTCTGTGGGAAGCCTGTGGACCACTGTGGAAAACAGCCAATTGTTCATACAGACTGAACCCCTCTGCCTAGATGAGGAATTGAGAACTCAGACCGGTCTGATCATGTGTCTGTATTCCTGGCCCTTGGGTGTTGCTTGGGAAGTATCTGTCAAATGCATGGTGGCCATGCTGTTACTAGTGACAACTGTGCCTACCCTGGTCTGTGCTGACTTTTTTGTGTGAACAGTGTTTTGCAGGCCTCGAGGTTAAGAGTAGTTACTTAATGTACATAGACCAATGGGTGACTGCTAAATGGGAGAAGTTTAGGGGATGTAATATCTTGGGAGGATTTATACCAATTACTTAACTGCCTGAATTCCAAGTTCTTCATATTAGCTTTATAATAAGATGAGCCAGGTCTCACATTTATCCCAAGAAGACAGGCTTATCCAAATCATCTATATTTTAGCAGGCAGTACCAAACTTCGGGCCTCAGAAACACATTTTAAATAATTCTTGCCATGCCATATATTTTA
Source organism: Sciurus carolinensis (assembly GCF_902686445.1). NCBI lineage: Eukaryota > Metazoa > Chordata > Mammalia > Rodentia > Sciuridae > Sciurus > Sciurus carolinensis. The sequence goes on from NC_062226.1 coordinate 78,915,485, forward strand.
AGTATCATTAAAAAGCCATTTTCTTACTTTTAAAAATATGTGTGCAATATATTTTATGAAACCTATAACAAGTCTATGAAAAATTGATTATTTTTTCCACAGGGATACGTTCAAATGATTTTCATTCTGCTCACCCAGTGAAAAATCTAGCGTACATTATGTTCTTTATCTTATTTACTCCCTCTCATGTGTATAATCACTGTGTTCCCAACAAAGAGAGAAATGGGTTTCTCTGTTTGGGTAGCCAAATAATTTCCTGTGGTGGGCAAAGGAGTTGATGCAAATCTAAACCAGGGAGTGTGGATTTCCCTTGCAAACACATCATTTTTCCATTCTGCTTCCTTTCTGTCGACTCCATGTGACGTGGGTCAGGTTGTAATGTGGGTACTGACATGATCAGAAGGCAGCATGCATGCTGGTGGAATATGTGTGTGGTGGAAGCTGGTTGCTTTGGGAAGAAGCAAAGAGCTTCATGGGCAAGGGTAATAATTGTTCTGTCCCTTCACAGTATTATTTTTTTAAAAAATTAAAGATGTAAATGCCCCCTTTATTTTCCTTTTGCGCCACAGGCTATTGGTCATGGTAGAGGCTGCCTTTGTCAGCATCCCCTCTGCACCTTTTCCCCTGAATGGGAGCCAGGGCAGGTGGCTGCATGACTCACTCCGTGCCAGTCTCTCCCCCTTCTTCCATCTGAGAGTTCTTACAGTGGTGAAACTCTCAGAGCAGAAGAGGGAGCAATTGGGCAGACCAGAGGAGTGACAGGTGAGAAGACACCCTCACCCACCACTGAGAGGGAGAGCGACACAGCCTCCTGAGCTGGGCTGGCTGAGCACACCACAAACAGGGAGGAAGCAGGCAGGACCGAGAAGCTCAGCAGACTGTTGTGATTAATCCTGAGTCTAAGGGAAGAGGAGAGCCTGAAGCAGGATTTTCCAAGCAGAGGGAGTAACAATGAGACATGGCAACATCAATGGGCCAGGGCCTGACCCCAGGAGGAAAGGAGAGGGTTTCTAGGACCGTGGTGAGGAGCATGGACTGTTTATACATGGAGGGACCAGGACTTTGGAGATTTTTGAGAGTATGACTTGATCTAAAGATTTTGGATCATTTTTTCTAAAAGAGCACTTAGAAGTTATCAAGTCTAGGGGTTTTAAATGTGTCTTCTGAGGAAACCTCTTGGGGGCTGCTTTGGTGGGGGCATGGGAGGGTCTGGACAAGAAGCCTAGAGGTTGGGATCTTGGAATACTGCTCTTGCTAAATCAGGCAGTTCCATCTGTTTTACAGATTGAGCTGCTAGGTAAAATTTCTTATTTTTCTTGTAAAATCATATAATATGAAAATGGCTAAGATGGTACATTTTAATTGTATAGTTCAGTAAAGCCTATTCACATCATGAAACAGATCTCCAGGACTTTTTCATCTTGAGAAACAAACCCTATCAGTGATTTGGATATGACAGATCCATTATCCCTCTCCTTTTTCACCATCCCTGCTTTGACAGTGAGGAGATTGAGGTCTTGGGAAGCCACACTGGCCACACAGTAGAGATGCCATGCATACATCTGAAGCCAGGTTCAGAGTATAAGTGCCACTAATTGTGTGAGAGACATGGAGCCTGTAATTCAGTGCCTCAGTTTTCTCGTCTGTTAAAGGGACATGGCCAATCAGGCATGGTGGCACATGCCTGTAATCCTAGCAATTAAGGAGGTTGAGGCAGGAGGATCACAAGTTTGAAGTCAGCCTCAGAAAATTAGTGAGACCCTAAGCAACTTGATGAGACCCAAAATAAAAAATAAAAAGGGCTCAGGATCTGGCTCAGCGGTTAAGTGCTCTTGGGTTCAATTCCCAGCATTACCAAAGAAACGGAAAAAAAAAAAAAGGGACATGGCAGTAATTGTATCTGCTTTATAGCCTTGTTGGGAGGTGGGGTAATATAAACAAAATGTTTGGAACAGGGCCTGGTACTTAGATAAGTATTGGCTATTTTTATTAAGCGACTTCCTAGCATGACATGACTCCTTATAAGGGGGGCTGCTCCTATGAGCCCACAGTTGGCTCCCTTGCTGCTTTTTCTCTTGAGTTTTCTCATGTAAGATTGAATAGGTGGCTTTGAATTAACCCTCCTTCCTCCTACAGGTCCTATTTCTCTCCTGGTACACACCAAGACCTTAATCCTCAAGGGGAAACCGAGGCAGGACTTTTATGTAGCATAAGGACATTCACCCTCCCAACACTAATTAGTACAATGTTCATTGAAAGCATTGGCTTAGGTATAGGGGATAGCAAGTGACAAACCAGGTAAAAGTCCCTGCTGTCAAAGAGCTTGTGTTCTGCCAGGGTAAACCTTTGCAGTGCAGATTTTTTAATACATGAAATGTTTTTCTTGGACACATAAGGACTAGGAAGATGAAAAGTTTGCATAAAAATGCTCAGGTTTGGAAATGGAGTGCTCCAGACTTATTGCTAGTAGTGCCTTGAAAAATTGTTTGTGAAAATAGATACTAAAAATGGTGTAGAAATACTGGTGCTCTCGGGTTGAGATAATTTTTCAGGTACAAAGTTCCCAAATTGATTTATCTCATGTTCTCACTCCAGAATTGTGTCTCTAGTGTAGTTTATCATATTTAGAACTGGGCATGGACCGCCTAAGGCTTATTTCCCTTGTGCTTCAATCAGATGTCAGGAGGAATGTAGGAGTTCAGCTGCTTTCACCTCTCCAGAGCTTCATCCTTTCCTCTACCATGTGAGTAGGTGACACTCAGACATCAGGGAAGCAGACACAGTAGTGTGGGAACCAGTTTCGTTGGGGATGAACTGATGCTCACTTGGCACAGGTTGAGGACTTTCCAACTAGGAAGAAGATCTGTCCTGCAGGGCACTTGCGTCATGTGCTACTCTGCTGTGTCATGTGTGTTGCAGTCATTGTTATAAAGTACAGCACTTCACTGGGTCCTACAAGCCCATCATTCACTGGCCTTCCCCAATGTGGCACTTCCAGCTGCCATCAGCAGTCAAGGTTGGCAGCTGCTATGCATCCTGTGTGCCATCAAGACCTGCCTGTGAACATTTAAGTCATTAGACAGTCACTGGAAACTGAAGCTCACTTCTCATTGCGTAGGCAACCTAACATTGTCCCCACTTTTTTTTTTCCCTTGAGGAGACCCCTATTTGTTTACAGAAGGGTGAAGATCACTTACCTTAGAGAGAAGGTCTCTTTTCTAGGGCTAGCAGGTGGATTATGAAGGTCTAGGCCACTTGTAATAATCCGCTCTTCTGCCAGCTTCCCTTGCAGCTCTAAGTGGCTCTGTCAAACCGGCTGTCTGTGAACAGTTTCTAGGAAAGACTTTTATATTTCTCAGATACTAAGACAGAACCTAAGGGAAAGCTCTTCTTGTTTCTTTATTTCCCCGCCCCACCCCCCGCCCTTTTGTGTGTGTGTGTGTGTGTGTGTGTGTGTGTGTGCGCGCTCATGTGCATACATGCAGTACAGGGATTGAACCCAGGGTCTCACACACACTAGGCATGACACACTACCACTGAGCTATACCCCAGCCCTTTTTATTTTATTTTACTTTATTTTATTCTCAGACAGGTTCTCTTATTTGCTCAGGCTGGCCTTGAACTTACAATCCTCCTGCTTCGACCTCCCAAGTAGCTGGGATTATAGGCATGAGGCCCTGTGCCCAGTTTTCCTCTGATTCATTTTCCATGTCTGTTCCACTTAGCTGAGCACATGCTAGGTGCTATGTACAGTTCCAGTTACTGGGGGAACAATAGTATATAAAACAGGATTGCTGTCCCCACCTTCCATTCTAGTCAAGAGGGCTACATAGATAAGAAATATAAAAATGAACACATAATATATTAGAGAATTAGAACTTTGAATAAAAATACATCAGGGAAGAGATAGGAGGTGCCATTTTGAATAGACTTCAGCTGGAAGTTTTAAGAGAAGGTGACAATTAGATAGGGGCTTGAGGGAAGGTGAAGGTATTGGAGGAAAAACGCTTCAGGGGTGGGGAGAAAGCACATATACAGGTTTTGAGGTAGAGGAGTGTTTGACACCTTTAAGGAAGAGCAAGGAGATGAGAATAATGGGCATGGTGGAGCAGAGCCATGGCCAGCTGAGTAGTGGGGTCAGCCATATGAGGCTTCATAGAGTTCTGCAGAATGTGGCCATGCCCTGAGTGACATGGGACAACTTGGGGAGGTTCTGAGCAAGGGAGTAATGGGATGGGCATACATTTTGAAGAGGATTCATTTGCTTGCCTTGGCAGGAATAGACTGTGTTGGTGGGTCAGGATGGGAAGAGAGGAGACCCCACATGGGTTGTGCCATGATCCAGGTAAGAGGTGATGGATTGCACCAAAGAGGTCACAGGGGAAGAGGTGAGGGTGGATTGCATTCCACATGCATTTTGAACGAACAGACAAGATGTCTCAACAAGTTAGATGTAGTAATATGAGAGAATAAAGGATGACTCTAGGTTTTTGTTTTAACTAAGCAAATAGAAGGTTGCGTTTGCTTTCTCCTGTGAGAATGTGGCAGGCGCAGGTTTGCTGGGTCCATCAGGAAGCTCGGTGGACAAGCTAAGTTGGAGATGTACTTAGTACTTGGTTGTACATGATCTGTGATGATGCAGATCTGGAGCTCAGGCAGAGGAGAGGCTGAAGAGTCTGGAGGAAGGCAGCACAGTCATCATAGATGCAGTTCAGTGGGATGAGAACATCTAGGGCTGAGTGAAGGTGAAGAGACGCGTTAGTACTGAGACCTGGGAGGTCCCCAAACCTATAGGGCAGGGGTTGAGTAGGAGCCTGAGAAGGAGCAACCTAAGGCAAGAAGAATATGCAATGCTGGAAGCTGAAGGTGTTTTCAGGAAATGGAGCCATTGTCTGTGCCACATTTTGCTGGTTGCACAAGTAGGACAAAGTTGGAGGTCATCCATAAGGTTGATAAAGTTGTTTTGGAGGGCAGTGGGATAAAAGTTGGAGAGGAGTAGAGAGGGAGAGGCAGCTAGCCAGGGTGCTTCTTGGAAGGAATCTTGCTGTAGAGGGGAATGGGAATGAGGAGAGAGCTGAAGGGAAATGCATAGGCGAAGAAAGAATATTTTGTCAGAGTCAAAAATTATTTCTGATGTCTACAGAATAATGAGAACTTCCAGCCCTTGGGCCTACTTTGGGCTGTGCCTTGGCCCTCCTCAAAATGTTGTGAACCCTGCCCTTCCTGGTAGTTCCATCCTCTGGTTTCCTTGCAGGCTCCCCCACCATCCTGATTCCCCTCGGTGGGACTCTGCCTGACGTTCACCTCCAGCAGAATTGATGGTTGTCTCCTCTGTGGGCTCCTACAGTCTGAACCTCTTTGACGGCACTGTCTCACTTTTTAGGACCTTGGCTGATTTTCAAGTTCCTCAAGGGCCAAATCACATCTTGTGGTTCTACATGAAGAATAATGTTTGGCTCTCAGTAATCATGTGGGGTATGATATGAAGTATATAATCTTGGAAAGTTAGAGGATCTGCCATTCTTTCCTCCTAAAATAAAGGTCTCATGGATTAGGGGAAAGGCATAGGGTATTTTATTTATAATACTAGGTGGGCTGCATACTAGTGTTTATATCTAGTGCAGGTCTCACAGTAGTTTCCGTTGCATGAGAAGTGTGTGTGGTGTAAATGGGAGTAATTACATATGTTTCTGCTTAATGGCAAGAATTTGGTTCTGAGTATGTAAACCCTACCAGGAATATACTTAATTCTGCCTTTGGATAATGTACTTGTTGAAATCTCCATGACTGTGAGGCCTCGCCTGCCATATGGCTTCTGAGTAAAGTGGTTCATAAACCATTTCTCTTTTAGACTGCATGGAGATGCACATGGAGAGGTCGAGCCGGCGCAGCCAGCTTGTATTCCCAAGCTCCATGAGATGAGTGAGGAGCAGAGCATGGAACTCAGCAATTACAGATTGACAAGTTGGTTTAATATCAACTCAAGAGGACCTCGACTATGGAGTTGCTGGATTGATTAAGTAATACAGTCGCATAGGCTCTGATGGGTTTTGTTTGGCAGAAGGTTCTGTGGGGTATGGGTCTTTAGGGTTCACGTTTGGAGCCCATGAGAAGAGCTAGTATTTTCACCTGTAATTGTGCTGGGGGGCTCCCAATGATTACAGCTTCAGACCTCTGAATGGGGTTAGAGAGGGGGAAAAAAAGGTTTTAGAATTAGAAGAAAATGAACATGAAGACAAAAACCAATAAGTGGTCACAGAGCTGCCAAGAGTGAAGGCAGTAACGAGACAGAATTAGTTCTTACTGACAACTTGAAATTGCCTGGAACATTATAAAAATCAATCAGCCTGTTAAAAGCAGGCTCACAGTGACCACTGGATGGTGTGATGTTTGCAATTTGTCTGGACACAAATTTAGAGAAGCCAGCAGAGATTTAGCCTAATACATAGCTTTTGGCTTGTACAAAGTTTTTGAAGAAAAGTCTCAAAATGAGCTTCTACCAGGGTTATTTTTTTCTAGCAATCCTAAAGGCAGTAGAACTGAAGTTAGTTGATTACTCATTTTTCCAACTTAATATCATTTGTTGTTTTGCTATCCTTATAATGTAGTGTAAGGAATATATTTTAGTGTTTCTTTTTTCTTGTTGAAGGTTTGGGGTTTTTTTGTTTTTTGTTTTTGGATTATGTTTCTCTGCTATTGTTCCCTAGTGACTTCTAACAATATTGTTGTAGCCCTCAATATTTCGAATGTGAATAAGAGTAAGAAAACATTAACCTTAAATTTATTATTTAAACAGATATAGTGGGCACAGAGCATACAGAAGATCCTCAAGGAGCTTCAGTCTCTAAGGAGGCAGATGAATAAATCAATCGTAATAGGACAGGATAGGTACAGAGAGAGGCGAGCCTGATGGTATAGTGGCAGTTGAACCTTGGTGAGGCAGGCATTGTCTTGCTTGCTAACTGCACAATAGTTTTGATTCCGAGTGGCCCTCAAAGACCTGTGTACAAAAGATTTGGGTTTCAACATGCAGTACTATTGGGAGGTGGTGGACACTTTAGGAGGTGGGGCCTAGTGGGAGGAAGTTAGGTCATTGGGGATGTGCCTTGGGAAGGCACTGGAATGTGGGTCTTTTTCTTTCTCTTTGCTTTTTGACTGCCTCAAGGTGAACAGGCCTCCTCTGCCATGCACTGCCACCATGATGTATGATACTGCTGCAGACCCAGAGTAACAGGGATAAGTGCCCATGAACAGAAACCCTGAGGTAAAATAAACATTTCTTCCTTTTAAGTTGTTTATCTCAGGTATTTTGTCACACTGATGGAAAATTGAGTAACAAAAAGTGTCCCCAGAACTTGACACATGGATGGAGTTTTGTCAAATGCTTTTAAAAAAAGTAGGTGGATGTGTTGAAGAAAGGAATTTCTAGACATAAGGGAAAGCAAATACAAAGTTCTAAGAGTATGAACAAAACTTTGGGTATTACATGATGGCTGGGATGGTGGAGGGACATGGATGTCCCAGGTGCCAAATGAGGTGAGGTCAAATCACCAAGGACCTGAAGTCATAGGAGCCTTGTGAGGGCTGGGTAGAAATTCTTGCATAGAGCAGGTGATTACAAATGTTTATCACATGACCAAATGAATGAACAGAGGACTCCAAGTCAGGGATGTCCTTGATTAGATTTGTCTTACATTTCTCCTGCCATTATTGGAAATGGTCTGGAAGGGATCTGTCTAGAACATGACTCCTGACCTGAGGTTATTTTGCTTCTCTAGGGATATAGGTATTGTAGGTTGGTACCAGGTGGGGGATGTTACTTGTATCCAGCGTGTAGAAACCAGAGATGCTACTAAATAAATAGCTTACAGGGCACAGGACAGCCTTCCTTCCCCATCAAAGATTACTAGAATGAGAAAGACATCAGAAAGCACATAAAGTTGCAAATTGAAGCACAACTGAAATGTACCGAAAAGATGTAGTTTCTTCCATTTGCCTGGAACTATCTGGTATTCCTTAAGGTCCCCTACTTAAATTTATTTCAAAGAAGCTTAATAATATTTAGTGCAGTTCAGTAGTTAGTATGATCCTTAAATTATTAAAAGTCCCTTTAGACAGTGGTCAGTCTTTTGGGGATAATTGCAGCAGCTCTTCTATTGCAATACCCTACTATACCTGATCTCTGAGTTTATAGACAGCAGGGGACCTCATGGAGCCTGAAAAATTCTTGAAGAACCCAGGGGCCACTACTGGATGTTACGTATTGCCACCCTATGTTGGTTCCATGTAAGATTTTGTTTGAGAAAAGGGTCATTCTACTAAATACTTAAACAACTGATTAGAAATACTTTCAAGGTTACTGTGCTGTATCATGAATGAGGCTTAGACTGGTAACCTGTGATCCACTGGGAATTTTTACCAGTGTCATCATATTGGTTTTTAGGTTTTGTTGTTGAGAATTGGGCCTGCCCAAGCCTTTTAATCATGTCCAATTGTGTCATCATTTTGTAGATGTGGATAAAATCTCTTCATCATGGTTAATAGTTTCTTCACAAATAGCAATTTCTCATTGAAGACTGCCCTCCTAAGGGAATATAATAGGTTTCATGCTTCTTCAACAAACAGGGAAGGTGCTAAATAACCTACATCATTACAGCAACCACTTCCCTTTAAGGACTAAAGAATTGGACTTACAACCTAAAAATTCCCTTTCAATACTAATATTAAGGAAGTTTTACACTTGTTCTATGAGTAGTTTCTTCAGTAATTCCTTCTGTATTGCTTGAGTTTCTTGAACTTTTTCCTCTTCCCCATGAAGCAAGAGGAGAGTGAGAGGGGGGTTGAATAGGATGAAAGGCTGTATAATAGGAAGCATTAATAATTATGTCAATTATTATAAATATAATAGTAGCCAATATTCATTGAGTAATTATTTATGATCTAGGGGTTGCTCTGAGCACTTCTTACTTATAATGCTGTGGTCAGGGTTAGAATTAGTGAATTCTCAGACTGGAAAGAGAGACATGAGCAAGTTCAATATCTGCTCAAGGTCACTCTGGCTGAGCCTAATTCCACCAGGGCATCTAGTTCCAAAGTCCAAGGTTAACCAGAACACCTCATGAGGATGTTGTTCTTTATTGTGGGACTGGGTTTTCTGGTCTCTGGACTGAAGGTTCTTTCATTTGAATGCTCTGGGTTATGATGGTCCATCTGCCTGCATTAAAAAAAAAAACTTGTCATCAGTGTCCTTAAGCAAAGATTTTGAACATTTAGATCTTTAAAGAGCAAGGCAAATATATCCAGACAGAGAGTTATATTTTGTGAGGGATTTGGTGAAAATTAAAGGAACATTTAATTGCAAGCAGGATACACATAGTTCAATCAATTTGTTTTATCTTTATGAATTTCAAAATTTGTTCTTTTAGGTAGTTTGACTTCATTATTTTAATATTTGGCTGCTGACAGCCTAAGCCTCATTCTTCCTTTTTCCCTTCCTGCTCCCATATATGAGCAAACTGATAAGAAAGCCTGGGGTGTCCTTTCTTTGGGGTGAAGAGAGAGTGAGAGTCAATTCACAACAGGCCTCATCCTTTGTATGAAACCTCTCCCTGATCTTAGTGGAAACCAGGCCAGTCTCCTTCCTTTGTTGTGATGGTTAATTTTATGTATGAACTTGAGTGTCTCAAAAGCTGCCAAAACCCTTCTGGATGTGTCTGAGAGGGTGCTTCTGGAAGAGATTAGCATTTAATGAAGAGACTGTGTAAAGAAGATGCAGGACCTTCATCACTGTCGGTAGGCATTATCTAATCTGTTGAGGAGGGAAAAGAACAAAAGGCAGAAAAAGGGTGAATTCTTTCTCTTCTTGGGCTGGGGCATCCATTTTCTCTTGTTCTCAGACATTGGAACTCCTGGCTCTGGGGCCTTTGTCCTTGCACTGCATTAGGCCACCATCTCTACTGGTTCTACTGTACATGGCAAACATAGGACTTCTTGACCTCCATAGTCATACGAACCAGTTTCCACAATAAATCCAGATATATCCTATCGGCTCTATTTTTCTAGAGAATTGACTAATAGACTATGGTATTCAGAGTGGTTCTAGAGAAACAGCATTTTAAGGATCACTTTGCTGAATTGGCTTTGTGGCATCTGGAATTGGCTCTCTAATCTGATTGAAGATGCTAATTACTATTTCCAGTAGTAAGGAGAGCATTGATATTCCTGATGTGGACTGTTAATAGTGCACTGGATACTCATAATCAATACTTATACAAAGCAAGTAGCTACGTAACTCTGTATATGATACTTATGAACATTTTTTTAAACTAAGGAATATAAAGACATTGTTTCATTGCTCCTAATGTCCTGGGACAAAGTGATATAAGAAAACAGTGAGCTTAGGGACTTGAATTCCCAGTTCGAGTGCCACATAAATGATCTACGAGCTTCTAAGGGTCTCCCAAGGAAGGGCCTTATCTCCTGCAACAGGAAATCAAACACAGTACCTCATCTTGTTATGGGACAGTCTGTATGGGCGATGACCAGACAGACTCCATTTTACCCTGAGACTCCACATCATGTAAGAAATTCTTCTTCTATAGGAACACCCCACCTCTGTACTCGTCAACAGTTGCTTAGTATAACATGTTTGGCAACACAAAATGGCAATTCTCTTTGTTCTCTTTTTGGTTCCCATCTTTCTTGGACAACGCACCCTGTCAGAGAACAATTATCTTGACATTAGTAACCATTCTTTAACTTTTACTCCACCAGAGTTGTTTTAACCCACTTCCCCTTCTGCTTATGATTTTAGATCTCATGATTGTTTCTAGTTTTGAATCACAGCAACAGCTATTTATGATTAAGGTACTGACATGCTTTACTTATGGTATAAAAGGTGTAATCTAACCCGTGGAGGGGGTCGAGGGTGTAGATTTGCAGACTACCCTTTCATCCTGCCAGCTGGTGAGTCAGCACCGCCAGCTGGTGAATAAACTGGTGAATAAAGATAGTTCCATTTTCTGCTTTAAGATAGACTAGTTGATTTATTGCACTCTTGCCATAATAATCTCCTGAGTGACTGATTTTCAACACAAATTGAATTTCCAACCTTTTAGGGTCACTGCTATTAAAGTAAGATTACTGTTTGGGAAAGATGGGATCCTGTAAGGTGGAATGAAGAATGTAGGAAGACCCTGATGAAGTTGGGGACATTGAGTTTCCTTTGCTAGCAGCATCCTACCCAAGGCCTGTCTGAAGGAATTAACCCTGCCTTATCTGAGGAGATGGTAATGGTCTCCTTTGAGCAGTTTGCATGCAATACATGTGAACTCTCCTCAAGATCCACCCCACCACTCCTCTTTTCTACTAGACCTTTAATTAGACCCAAGTCCCACCAGTCCTGTAAAGATGAGATACAAAGTGTGATCCACAGAATGTGCGCTACACTCTGGAAGAACTACTTGAGTTTTCTAGCTTACACCAGCAGAAATCCAAAGCGCATGAGTGGGAATGGATATTAAAGGTGTAGGATAATGGTAGAAGAAACATAGTTTGATCTGGTCAAATTGATCAATATGGACCCATTAAACAGACTACAGGTTGAATGGTATCATACTGTTTATGCTGAAGCATTCGAAAATGATAGTTCTTGTAGTACCTGTCCTTAGTAGAGAGTCTGGATCCAGCTGTGTCTGCACTTTCTGTTAACTTTCAGTCATGCAAGCATTTCAGTTTCTTTTGTTACCACTTAAGCAGGTAAAAATTAGGTCCTTGTCAGTTACTCCAAAATATTTCTAAGCAAAATAAAGATCTGGTGTTACTGGGCATAGGCCTGACTCACCCTGCCTAACCCACCCCAGGAACTGAGGCAGTCTTGGTAATCCTTTATTGCCAGAAAGATTTCAGACATGTCACTCATAGTATCAGACTATGAGGTTTTCATTATTATTATTATTATTATTTTTTGTACAGAGGATTGAACCCAGGGGTGTTTTACCACTGAGTCCCATATCCCTAACCCTTTAAATTGTTTATATTGAGATAGGGTCTTGTTCTGAGACTTGCCTTGAACTTACAATCCTCTGGCCTTAGTCTTCCAAGTGGTTGGGGGTTATAGGTAGGTGTCACCATGCTTGGAAGCAGGCACCAGTTTATTAGAAGGGATAGGGAAAGGAAAAAGGGGATATTCTCAAGGGAGAATGTGTGTCCACTCAGAGAAGTATGGTTCCCCCTCCTACATTCCAGTTTTGGGGGGACCCAAGGACTTTTACAGTCTTGACCAGGTCTACTGTTTGACTTTTGACTGACTGAATGACAGAATTCCAACGCAAGCAGGATGACACCAGACTTTCAAGTTCCACTGTGCAGGACAATTCTAGGACACTTAGGCCCATGCTGACCAGTTAACTGAAATCTTTCCTACAGATTTTATGGTCGGAGGAATTATGCTTATCTCCCTGAGTTCTGGGATCTGGTCTATGTTGTTAAGCAGTTGTCACAACATGTGATCTTCAGTTTAACATGTGTTCTTCTTGGTATTTTGGGTTTGCATTTCTCCTGCAGATAACAGGTTGTTTGCTGAGGAATGTAACACATCCTGTTGACTTAGACCAGACAGGGCTGCAGGTAAATTGCTTTTTTTTTTTTTTTTTTTTTTCTTTTAAAGAAGAAAACCTGTGGGGGTCAGCACTGTGGGACCCAGTTTACAGAATTGTTCTGTTAACCTCTTGTTCCTACTGCTCATGCCTGTCTGTTCCCTATTGTGGAAATGCAGAGTGGAAGGCCAACAGGCCTATACTTGTCCCTTCTACCTTGTTCCTCAATTTTCTTCAGTTAATCTAATATTTATGTAATGTAATGCATCTTAAAGAAAATAGCAAAACCTCCTTCAGTTTCCTAATCTAGGCCTAGTCTTTCCTACCAGGAAATGCAAATCACATCTGCTGCAGTGTTGAGTATTAAGTTTCTGAGCTGACTTACTGAAATCATCTCTCAGCTTTATTTCCTCCAAACTAAACTTCATGGGTGGGCACTTTCTTAAACAGCTTTCCTAGAAGGTTTAAGCATTGGAGACAAAAATGGAAGGCTTGGCTGAGCCTTGAAACACATGTTAACAGCACAGCAGGGACCAGGATCCTCAGAAATAAAGATCATCACAGAAGAATGATATTTGTTTGTTTTCATGCAAATCAGCACTTCCAGAGGATTCCAACATTTTAAAAACCAACTGAGGTTAAAAGCAGCTGAAGCCCTTGCCTGATGAATCCTTACTGCTGCTCCAGGATGAAAATATATTTTCCATTGGTTTTCTGCCTTTTTCATTCTTAGGGTTACTCAGACAATGTTGAGCTATTGCTTTAGGTGTGTAACTAAAAGGGTAAGTACCTGTTTAATTTAATTAAACATTACTTTTCTCATAACAAACAGCCTAAGTATGAGAGGTTCTACTGTGGGTTTATTAGATGTAAGAATTGTTGTATAGACTTAGCAGTTACCCACTTAACAGTGGGGTTGGAAATGTCATTGTTTCAACCTTGTATTGTGCACTAAAGTAAGGAGGTCTGGCACAGAGGCCCTGTTCAGAAGTTATTTAGGGCCTGGCCACTGAAGTGTGGCCTGAACCAGCAGCTTTGGCTCCACAGGATCTGTCAGAAATGCAGATCCTCAAGCCCTACCCACTATGCGTTGAATCCTCTTGTTTCATCTTGATTCATGCTTATCAGAACTTTAAAGTTTGAGAAGCTCTAGCACAGACAACACAGGTAAGAATGAATAAAAGGAAGAAACTTGCCCTCAATTAGGTCATAGTTTGTTAGGGGAACTATAGGGGATCAGAATATGCCACCCCAAAAAGGAAGAATTGTTGATCTGGAGGCAATTAAGAACCCAAAGCAGGAGAGCTGTCTGTTTTTCCTCTGTTTGCCTAAAAGCAGGACATAGATCTATGAAGACAAAAGATATCTTGCCCCTATTTCTGTGAGGGAGAACTGAGGCTAACTGCTAAAGAACACCTTAGGTACTCATTGACCTGGGATAATGCCAGAAGAATTTTTATTAGCAAGCTTTACTAATTAGCCTTTATCTGCTATTGGTTTGCTTTTCTACAACTTGCTGTTCATAGACTCAGAAGTCCTTTGCCTTTGTGTTGTCTCTTCTATAAAATTTTGCTCTTCTTTGAAGATGCTGTGTGTGCTAGAATTCAAAGCCACCTCTGGAGAATTACTCTTGCTCTGGGTGTCTCCCATGTACATATGGAATATACATGCTAATGAATTTCTGTTTGCTCTTCTTTTATTCTGTATTTTGATACAGGGGTCCATTCCAACTATGAACCTCTGGGAATTGTTAGTGTTCTCCTAAATTTGTAGGTAGAGAAAGTTTGTGGAAAGGTGCATTTGGGACACTGAGATTTTTGGGGAGAAGGACTGGAAAACAGTGAAACAGAATCTTGAGGTCAGTCCCATAGCTATTGGGATTGTGATGGAACAAGAATCTGAAACCCAATTGGATTTTTCCAGATTTCAGAAGTTTCTTAGGAGGAAGAACTGTTTGAAGGTTTAGGAAAAGACAGCACGGCCAGGCCTGGAAGGCTTGGAAGAAGTGCAATGTGTCCTGTATACACTGGGTTGACTTATTGAACCTTACTAGATACACCTTTGTGTGAATTTCCCCTCAGTGGTAATGAGGGGATTCCCGTGAGTTGCCTGCATTCTTTCTCTGCACAAGCCAATTTTCAAGGTCAGTGGTAAGGCTTGTACTTGGGAGCAGTGACCCCAGCTCAGAGATAATTGACTTGAAATGGTGGTTAGTGGAAGAAATGGGAGAACGGGAGGGCAGGCTGCTTCAATTATTGGTGAACCCCCATCCCATCCCTCCTCTCCTCTTGCTCATAAATACATGTAGATTTTCTAATAGTGTTGCAGAAATTTTGAGGAAAGGAGAAAGCATGGTCTCATTGATTGTTAGCCATTTGGATGATTCTATTTTTAGAAAACAGGGCAGATCTGAGATAGGATTACTGTCACCAGGGACTAAGCGTAAAAGTCTCCTCAACATCATTTGAGAACAGTGGTATCCAAAACTAAGTTGCTCAACAGACCTTTTTTTTTTCCCCCCCTTAATTCAAAAACATGAAACTGTTAAAAAGTGGTGTCTCTGGGAGTTGGGGGTGATGATCATGAGCTATCTCTTTGTTGGGCCCCACCTACCCTTAAGTACTATGTGGAACCACCGAGTACAGTCCTTGAGAAGTTTCTGGGAGGTTAAAATTTTGGTGTTAAGAGATACGTCCACTCAAGTTCTGTGTAGATGGCAACTGTTGGCAGATCCCAAACTCAAGCAAAGCCAGTTATATTCTCCTTGTAATAGAGCACATTGACAAAAGACCAAACGATTGACCACTGTATAGAATCATGGATTGAAAATAAAAAAATCAGCTATAAACTAATTGTGTTAAATCCTGAGGAAACAGTGGGAAAGTTCTTTGGAAGATGTCTCCATTGTCTGTCTAACTCATGACTTCCTACAGGGGAACCTGGCAGAGCACAGGTTTGGCTCTCCTGCCTGGCTTTCTTTGACAATTTGATCTTGGTGGGAGCAAAGCAGTTGCAAATGAGCAAATGAGCGCAAGGTAAGCTGGTGAGAGTTTTGTCTTTGCCTTTAAGGCAGCAATTTGGAGGTTGTAATGGGAAAGCTATTTGCTGCTTCCCACTCCCAAGTCCCCAATCTTCATTGGAAGAGAGAATTAGTTAAAAAGAAAAAAATGAAGGAAATTCCCTAAAGAACCTTCCCAGGGACAACAAAAACATCCATTGTAAACAGCAGGTTTGTCTTCTGACAGGTTTTGTTTGCAAATGATAACAATTACAGGTAATTTTTCATTTCAATTGGAGGAGCAGGTATTAAAAGAGAGTGAGAGAGAGGGGGCAGAGAAAGAATGAGAGCTGCAAGATCTCCCAAGTGCCTTATTCACTCCCAGGTCTACAACCCAACATGAGTGAGGAGGGCCAGGTAGTGGCTCCTCATTCCATTAAGAGATCTAATTGTGGCTGTTCGGTCTGTTGGCAGATGCAGTTTCTACATAACAACAGCCCAGAGACAGAGCTGCGTGATTAATGCCTCCAGCTGTCATATGCCCCATTATCTGTGCATTTGCATAACTTAATGGTTTAGGACAGGGGAGAGAGGATGCTTAATTTAATGTTTAGCAGGCCCTTGATAGCTGAATAATTTAAGAACTGTCAAGGGGGGTCAGTCCTACAGCGATTCAGCAAGACAGCTATGATTTCTGCATATCGTTAAAATTCTTACTTGGGAGAATTTTTTTTAAGGGAAAAGAAAAGAACAACAATGCCTGAAAGGAAGCACTGATTTTTTCTGTTAACCATTTCTTCCCCAGGGCAAATGGAATTTTGCTTTTGACAGCAGTTAGATGTCTGGAGACAGCTGGAAGAGAAAGGTTTAACCTGCTCCCTTTCTCCCTTCCTCTCTGGACCTCCAGGAGCCTCTTCCCTACTTCTTGTTCTCTTTGTCCCCTCAACCATCTTACCCTTTATGACCTGTTTTATGACCCACATACAAATCTTCTCCCACCTTACCTCCAGTCTCATTTAGTTGAAAGGCAGATGAGGTGGGGAGGGATGTGGGGGAGCCTAGAAGGGGGTGGAGCATAATTTACTTAAAATCCACTAACAACCCAACCTGCTTTCAATAGGAAACACTGTCAGTTTCATTAGTTGCTAATGAATATTATTAAACTAATCTGTCATTTGTTTTCTAATTATGTGTCACTAGGCATCACAGTGGCAGCTGAGGTGACTGCTGTTGAATAATTCTCCCCCTTGAGTTCTTGTTATTTTTTTTAGAGTAAGAACAGCCAGGCATGATTAGCAATAATTTGAACCTGTTAGGTCCCCCAACCCTGAGCATTTCAGTAATCATTTTTCTCCCGCATGTTTATAATATAGCCAGAATCTGTATTGTAGAATACAGAATCTTTGTAATACACCCATCTTTTGCAGCACACTGCCATGGCAAGACCTTGGCTTATGTCAAATGTGGGTCTGCCTCATTGCTGAAATTTCCAGCTTGAAACTTATTCTCATTATTTTCCATTACAACTTCTCATCATATCCCATTAAAATTCTGTGGATATGGAATTTGGGCCCAACTCAACTAGTGACTAGGTCACTCCATAGTGCTTGACTTTTCTGGAAAGTCTAAATTGGTTTTGCTCAAATGGCTGAACTGGAGGCTCCTCAACCCTGTGTGGTCTGTCCAGCAGGGCAGGTGAACTTCTTACATGGCTGCTCAGGGGTAGGAGAGAATATACTAAAGACCTGGATTAGGAGGTGCCAATGTCTAAAGAGCTGCCTTGGGAGCTTGCCTGGCATTATTTTATTTCCATCATATTCTATGAGACAATTCTGTCACAAAGTCTACCTAGACCCAAGAGGCAATGGAGACTTCTAATGGAAGGTAGTAGAGTCTGGGACTATCTTTAATCCACCTGCTCTTGCCAGATATTTCATCATTGGTTTCCTGTCATTGTGCTTTGAACTTCTCCTACCATACCTGATCTGGTTTCTCACCAGCAATCTGAGTTCCTATATGTCTGGACCTTCTACCAGAATTCTCCTGCAAATCCACAAACTAGATCAACTTTTGCTTCCCCTCTCATGCTTATTTGAGATTGAGGGCAGCCGAGACACATGGCACATCCCCACAGAGTAGCCCACTAAAAACAAAGGGGTTAAGAGTTTAATTGCATCCTAAAGCTGTCTGATCAGTCTTCTGTGTTTCTGATTTGTCTCCAATTTCCTAAAATAGTTATGAGAAATATTTCTCTTTTCTGGAGTGCCCAACCTAGATCTTCTGTATCAACCTATCTCTTCCTTTCAAAGGACTTCATTTGATTTAAATTTTTGCATGTGTGACTTCTTCTCAGGACCTGCACATTTGTTGCCTGTGCCCACTTACTTCAAATCCCTCTCCATACAGAGGTATCTTTTCCTCCTTTCATCTTGGTCCCTTAAACCAACTGAATCTCCAATTTCTACTATTTTCTTCAAGGACTGACGACTATCATTCTCTCTCTGGGTCTATTTTCTCAGTCTACAAGCATGCTCAACCTCAGCATTGAGATAATAATGCTACGTTTGAAAGAGTGTCTACATTTAGAGAATCCATGATCTCCCTTTCCATCTTATCCCCTGATCATTGCAATTTGATTCTTGGTTCTTGCTGACATTACCATGGCAATGGTTAGTGGGGCCTCCTGATCACCATATCCAGGGGCCTGTTTTCAGTCCTACCTGACTTTGTTTCTTTGTACCATTGACTCTTCTGTCCTCTCAAATTTCCTCTTTCTTTAGCTGCCATTGTGCCATCTCTTATGTCTTAGTTTGCTTAGGCTACTATTAAAACAACAACAACAAAACAAAATTCCACAGATTGGGTAGCTTATAAATGATAGAACTTTATTACTCAAAGTTCTGGAGGGTGGGAAGTACAAGATCAAGGCGTTGGAGTCTGATGAAGTTCCATTTCTTGATTCATATATGGCACCTTCTCTCTTGTCCTCACATAGAAGAGGCAAAGAAGCTCCCTGAGCCTCTTTGATAAGGGCACTAATCCATTCACAAGAGCTTTACCCTCATGACTTTCTTACTGCCAAATACCATCGCTCTATAGGTTTGGATTCCACCTGTCAATTTTGGAGACACACAAGCATTCTTATTTCTTTGTTTTCAGAATCAGTCTTATGGTTTTTCTTCTTTCTTGACCTCTCGCTTTCCTGAATGTTAATGATCCCTGAAGTCTGTCCTTATGTCTTTCCATTTCTCCCTCCATGATGTGGCTCATGGACGTGTGAATTACTGTCTGCTGTGAAGACTCCCAAATGAATCTAGCACAAACCCTTCCTGAATAACATATACCCACACACATCTGCACAAATACTTCCCTATGCACACATTTAAAGATGGACCAGTAGATACCTTACCTGGAGGTCCCGTAAACTCAAGCTTCCCATATCTGAAAAAGGATCCAATTCTTAACCTGTTCTTACCCCTCACTTCGAATCTGCAATCTCTAGTTCTTGGCATTCTTCCTTGTCTTTGATGTTCACTTAAGTTCTAAATTCTATTGAGTCCCCCTCCTTAGATTTGTCTCATCTTGCTTTTATGGGCTTCACGCTGCTCCTCATTATCTAGTTACTGTGTTAGTCAGCTTACCATTGCTGTGACCAAAATACCCTTCAAGAACAACTTAGAGGAGGAAAAGTTTATTTGGGGCTCACAGTTTCAGAAGTCTCAGTCCATAAATGGCCAACTCCATTGCTCTGGGCCCAAGATGAGGTAGAATGTTATGGTGGAATGGCTGGGTTGAAGAAAGCTACTTTACATACTGAGAGTCAGGAAGCAGAGGTGAGGGGAGGGGAGGAAAAGTGGTTGCAGGAAATCTGAACTCTTCCAGGACATACCCCCAACAACACACCTCTTCTAGCCAGGCCCCAACTGTCTAGTTACTACCAAGTTCAGTCAAACTAGGACAAACTGATTAAGTTACAGCTCTCAGCATTCACGCACTTCACCTCAAACATGACTTCTTTAACGCAGGAGCTTTGGGGTCACCTCATAGCCAAACCATAACAGTTAGTAAACTAGATTCCTCTTCTTTTCATTTCCTCTACTTTTATTCTATTACCACTCAGTCACCACAGAAATGCTTCCAAAATGCAAATTTGAATAATTCACTGCTCTACTCAAAATCCTTCAGTGACTTTCTGTTGCCTAGAGATTAAAGTTCAAACTTTCAGCCTGGCATGTTAAATACTTTCTGCTCCAAGCTTCATAGTCCCCCATTCCCCTCCTCATTGCAGTTTTCTGCCTTTCTGCCTTTGCACATGATTTATCTGTCTGAAATCTCTCCCTTCCTCTTTCATTAGGCAATTCCAACATATACTTTAATTCTCAGCTTAAGTTTAAGCTACTTTAAATCTCGCTCCCTGGAAGACATTTGGCAATGTCTGGAGAAATTTGTGGATGACACAGGTTGGAGGTGCTGCTGGCCAAGAAAGCTGCTAAACATCCTACAATGCATAGGAAAGGTCCCCCTCCTCCAACATCTGGTCCAAAATGTCAATAGTGCTGAGGATGAGAAACTTTGCCTTAGATCAGTTTTCATGCTACTATTCCTTTGTACTCATCTCTTCAATATCTTCCACATGGCATTTTATTTATTTGAACTGTATATTTCTCTGCTTAGATTGTGTGAGGTAGAGGACAAGATTTTATTTCCTGGCAGATGGAGCATCTTAAGGACTATTTATTTCAAAAATGACTTTTGTTGATATTTCTCCTAAATTTCTTCTGCCTACCATACTGACTGTTCATGAAGCTATTATCAATCATTTGTACATTGGAGTGGATGAGTCTTGGTTGGTTTCTTGAATAGATTGATTGGTATATAGGAAGGTAACAAGAGAAGGAAACAAAGGAAACACTGAAGTTGTTGCCTGTCTGGTAACCTTGTCCTGTATTTCTTGGATGTTCAGATTTCCCTTTTTCTTTCCTTTGGTCCCAAACACTGATGCAATGTTTCCAGCTTTTATTTATCTTGGTTTCCTAAGATTTCTAATAGTGGAAAAAAATCTTCCCATTATTTGTTTGGAAATGTTAATTACCTGATTTGATCAGTGCAAATCTTAGGAAATCTTCCCATTATTTGTTGGCCGTTGGCTCCATATTCTTTCTTTTGTGACCTTCTGTATATTCCTGGTGAGGGGGGCTAGAAGTCTGAAAACTATATTTCTAAAATTATCTTGCCAAATGGCTTCTAGTTATGTTCTGCAAATGGGAGGCACGGGCAGGATATTGGGCAGAAGGAAGGAAGAAGATATTTTCTATACTTCTGGAAGTGTAGCAGAAGTAGTGGTGGTGGTAGGCAAGTCTAGACTCCTGGCTTCCTTCCCAGGCAGCCATGCCCCAGCAGCCTCATCTACAAAGCACCTGTGGACTTTGGCTCTGGTAGCAGCAATGCTCAGTTTGGACAACTTTAGGATCTTGACTTTCTATAGAACCATGGATGTGATTTCAACAGTACCAACATTGGGTACTCCAGAAACCTCAGTGGTATGGAGATCACGGACTCTGACATTTTCTCATTTGCTCCTCCAGGTTTGGGGATGGGAGCAGCTTCTTGCAATGACTAACCTTTGCCTAATTTCACTTGTTCTCTCTTCTCTCTGCCAACTCTTCCCAGATTGTTAAGTTTCCTCTGTTCAAAATATGTAGAGTGGCTTCTGTTTTCCTGATGAGACATGGAATGAAGCAGTACTAGTATGGCGCATTACCTTTTCCAAGGAATTTTGCATTTTTTATGAATTATTGAGGCTTAGAGGTTTCTGATACAATTTTACTTCCCAGAGAGTAGGGTGTGAGCTCTGGTAAATACAGTGTTTAAATTTTAATTTTAGGAAGAGGAAAGTTGTCACGTAGGTAAGATTTTCTAACTTTTCTGATTCAGATTCAAAGCAAGATTCCTCACTTTACCCCCTTAAATCTTTAGTGCCTTCTTCCACTGAATGAAGTGATCGGTTTGAATGAAGTGATAAGTTTAATGCAACTTTCTGTTCTCTAAAATTAAATACAAGTCCTGTTTCTTTTTTCTTAATAGGGAAGATGCATTCCTTGTATAAAACAACTCTGTCAACCAAAGAAGTACCTGGTTGCTTTGACAATCTGTGTGCTATATTAGTATGAAACAATTTTGCATGGGCTAGAAGAGTCTCATTTACTCCATCACATATAATGCACCAGGCAGGCATCTTTTCTGAGAAGCTATTTAAAACCTTCTGATGCCTTCTTGTTCTGATTAGAATAAGATCTGAACTATTTACATGAGCTTACCCAGCCTCTGCTGTTGATTTGTTCTTCCCATTCGGGTCTGTCCCACTTACGGTCACTATGTTGTACTGGTGCCTTTCTGCTATTCAAATATTGGAACCTTGTGCCTGAAAGTGGGTTTCAACACTTGCTATCCAGAATGCTCTCCCCTCGATCTTCTTGGGGTTCACTCCTTTTACCCAAATGCTTACACATAGCATTGCTTTAGAAGTGACTTTGGTAAGTGATTCTATGTAAAAGTCACCTCAAATCATCCTCTCCTCTATTTCTTTTTAATGTGTCATAATTGGTATTTCTATATCATCTGAAATATTTAATTCATTTGTTTGCTTGTTGATTATCTACCTCCCACCACTGACAAGAAAAATCAATGAAAATAAGAATTTCTTTCACCAGGGCTTTACCTTCTGAGTTTGAAATACTCCCAGGAACAGCATAGGTACCTGACAGATATTGTTAAATGATTTGTTTAACTGTGCCAGGGTGCCTCCTACCCAAATTGGTAAGTACTTATTGTCTATCTGCTCTGTGCACAGTACTGTAGTGGAAATGGAGATAGCAGGGTGTGATTCTTTTCTAAACCAGTGTTCATCATGGTGAGAACCTTACCAACAGTCACGGCTTCTGTCCTCCAGGAAAACCAGCTTTTACTGAGCATTCATGACATGCTGGGTACTTTGCTAAGTCTCTATCTCATTGAGTTCACTCAACACTTCATGACATGGGTATTTACTCCATTTTTAAATTAGAGAACTGAAATTTGGGAGTTTAGTAATTACTATAAATCACATGAGTAGTAAATGATAAAGCCTGACCTTGAACTTAGATCTGAGTCTAAAGCTACTTGTAACCTCTTCATGATCTCTGTGTTATTGAACATTTTATTTTGCTTTTTGTGATATTTTTATGTAAAAGATAAGAGTTTCTTAGATATAATAGGTTCTAGAGTTTTACAGCACAGTGGGTGAATATAGTTCACCACAACTTATTATGTATCTTATGAAGAACTAGAAGAGAGGAATCTAAAGTCTTCAATCATGAAGAAATGATAAGGAGATGGAAATGCTAATTACCTGATTTGATCAGTGCATGCTGCATGCAAGTATTGAAACACCACAATGTACCCCATTAATAAGTACAGTTACTACATGTTAAAAAGATTTGAAAAAAAAGAGACAAGGATTGAAAAGGGAATGAATGATTAAAGGGTCACTGTGTAAAAATAGAAGGTCCATTATAATGTCTCTTGAAATCCTTTGAGTAAATTTTTCAAAGCAAATTTTAATTAAACACACATGTGCGCGTGCACACACCCACACCCACCCACACACACACACACACACCCCAAACCAAAGAAATGTAGTGCTTGCTGGAACTCTTTAAATAAAACCACAATCTGATTGCAACAAAATCGACCTCTAGACTTTAATCTTGGTTTGAAATGTGACAAATACCCCTAAAGTTTTGCATTATATTTAAATGACATATAATGTTATATATTAGAATTATATGTAATACATATAATATTACATTATAACAGGGAAAACTTCAGTGTGATGACATGGGAAATGATTTGATTCTTTAAACCACCTCCTTAATTTCAAAGAGTAAAAGAGGAAAAGGGAACTTTATTTTCTACCATAAGGCAATGAGATTTGTTAATGAAAACAATCAAGATTCCTTCAAACACTTGTTGACTTTATTGCCAGCTCAGAACTTGTGATAGTCAGCTTTTCATTGCTGTGACTTAAATACATGATATGAACAATTTAGAGGAGGAAAATATTATTTTGGCTTACTGTTTCAGAGGTTCGGTCTATGGTAGGTCCAGTCCATTGCTCTGGGCCCAACATGAGGCAGAACAACATGGCAAAAGGGGGTGGTGGAGAAAGCTGTTCTGTCCTTGGTGGCTAGGAGCAAGAGGGAGGGAAAGGGGCTGCAGGAAAGACAAATCCTTCCAGGGCATGCCACCACCTGCTCACAGTTACCCTCTAGTCACTCCATTCAAACTAGGATGAACTGATTAGGATCTAGCTCTTATAATGCAATCGTTTTAAAAAATAGTTTATTTATTTTGATTCATTATAAACAAATGGAGTATGACTTGTTTCTCTGGTTGTACATGAAGTAGAGTCATACCATTTGTGTAATCTCCAATCATTTTTGACCTTTGAACATTCCTGCATCAACGTAGGCAATTTTGGGGGACAACTTATATCCAAACTACAATAGCACTTCATCTCATTCCTGATCTTCTTGGGAAAGAGTAATGAGGAGAAGAAAGTAAGTGGGGTCTGTATAGAAGGTAGAAATAGTTGGATAAAATTTAGAGACTAGTCGAAAAACATCCTCCTCTCCATGATGCCCATGTGTTTTACCTTTTGACTTTCTACAAACTAGAAATTCATTCTGATTACCAGGAATCCACGTTGATATGGAAGTGAGCTCTAGAATGCATGTAGTCACATACTCCAGACTCAACTCATCTTTTCACTTTTCTGGTGTCTGTTAATTTGAGAAAGTAGTTTTTCTTTTTTTCTTTTTTCTTTTTTTTTGTGGTACTAGGAATTGAACCCATCACCACTGAGTGACATACTCAGCCCTTTTTATTTTTTTATTTTGACACAGGGTCTTACAAAATTGCTGAAGCTGGCCTTGATCTTGTAATCCTCCTGCCTCAGCCTCCTGAGTTTCTGGGATTACAGAGAGTGCCACTGTCCCTTCTTTTATTGCTTACTAGAGAAATACTCAAGATTTAAGAATTTAAGAGTTAACCAAGTTCTTTTAGAAGGGGCTGGATAGGAATTGAAAAAAATAATTCGCCCTCTCCCCTGTTTTTTGGATTTGTTTTGTTTACTAGAAGTACTTTCAAAATTAAAAGGTGGGTGAATTCTTATTACATGTTCAGTAGTGAGGTTCAGGAAAATAATTCCACTTGGCTAATATGCTGTTGTTTTTAAAGCTACAAAATAGATCAGCCATGTTGATTGAAAGAGGTTTGATTGGAGTGAGATCTAGCAATCTAAGAATAGAGGCACCGAGACACCCAGGATAAATGGTCTTCTAGCCTAGAGGGGTGATTGCAGCCTGTAGGCACATGCTGGCAGCTCTGACATCGTGTTTGCTCACCTTGAAAGCAGTGATATCTTTTATCTCTGGCCAGTATTGTCCAACTCCTGCCTCATATGGCTATTATCTTCCTTTTGACCACCTTCAATTGTACTACTGGGAAATTAACTATTGGTCAAAGTGGGAGGATCTTGATTCTGTTTGGGGAGATGAAGATCATAGGTTTATTTGACATCCTTGGGATTTCCTTGTGAAGCCTCCCAGTCCTGTCAGAGTTACTTCCTGGGGTGAGAAGATGAGTAGAGAGAACAGAGGGAAGGATACATGTGAGTATCAAACTTACAAAGTAACTATTCTGTGATATGCCTTTTTATATTGGTGCATGATAATTTTACATAATAGCGGGATTCGTTATGCATTTGTACATCTACACAATATAGCAGCATAATTTGGTCAATTTCATTCCCCAGCACCTACATTTTCCCTTCTTTAACTCTACTGGTCTCCCTTCTGTTTCTATCATTCATTATAGACATTTATATGTATATATATGAATGTGTATACATATCATTGTGTATATATATATATATGTATATATAAATGTATATATACACATGTATATATACACACAATATATATACACACATTTTTTTGTGTGTGTATGTGTGTGGTACTAGGGATTGAACCCAAGGGGGGCTCTACCCCTAAGCCACATTCACAGCACTTTTTTTGGGGACCAGGGATTGAACCCAGAAGCACTTAAACACTGAGTCACATCCCTAGCTCCCCCTACTTTTTTTTTTTTTTTAGTTTCGAGACAGAATGTAGCTAAGTTGCTTAGGGCCTTGTTAAATTGTGATCCTTCTGCCTTAGCCCCCTGATTAGCTGGGATTACAGGCTTGTGTCACCACGCGTGGCCTGTTTCTATAGTATTCTTGCCTTGGCTATTTAGCTATGGTTCCAGAATGAGTGAGGATGGAGATGAGGGCGAATCTGCTTTCATTTTAGGGGAGAGGGAGAAAGTACCTCCAGCTTTCACCAAATTTTTGTAGGAAACAGATCTGCTTCACCCTACTGGAAACTATCAACTTTAAACAAACAAACTCTAGGAAGCCTCTTTGTAATGGCAGAATAAATCTACCCTTATATTTCTCTTGAAATAACAAGGAGATGAAATACAAAGAAAAAAACCCTTGCGCTCGCTAACATAAATCAGCCCTGTTGTTGGGTTCGGCACATATGGTACGGTAACGTGGCCCACTGCTCGGAGACCTGCTAATGGAAGACCATATGTGCTTCTGTAAGATCAAAAACACAACAGGCCTGGTTTAAGACTCCGTGGCGGCCCCCACACGGAACTTCCTTGCATTTATTGGCTTGTGTTTCTGCTTTAGCACTCTTCTTACCACCACAGTCTCTCTCTTTCCCTCACTTTTTCTTTTCTATCTTTCAAGAGCGGAGGGGGCTGGATAATTTAAAGCTTGTGTTTGGACTTTGCAGCATTCTTTCAGAGCCTATGGAGAGATGTAGGCATCAGGAAAGGGAGGTGTTATTGATGGTACCTCCAGGACAGAGCAGTCTTTCTGCCTGCAAACTTGCCTTTTGGAATATATTAATTATAAGAGGTTAGAGATTTGAGTTTAAGCAAGGATGAAAAGAGGTATTACTGGGTTTTCTCCCTCACCCTTTTATTTAATATAGTAATGTAGACCTGGAAAAAAAAATGAGAGGGCTCAATATTTACTTTTAGTACATCAACAAAATGAATGAATTGGAATGCACAACTTTGGTTATGGTGGGTAGAAGCACAAATGAAAACCAAAGAACTTACTAATAGGTCCAGCATATCTGTACAAATATCTGTCTTCTTTGGGGCTCCAAGAACTTTGTGAGCATAAGTGCATTTATCTTTGAGATGACTATTTGAAAGTAGTGTCTGGTGAACATATTACCCTTTGATTTGTGACTGTCCGTGCTTCTCTGTTTTCAGGAGATGCTAGATCCTGGGTAGGTCTGAATGGTCCCAGGATGCCTTCCAGACCTCATGAGAAAGAAAGCTTCCTAAGAGGGAAGAAACAAACAAAATACACATGCTTGTTATTGACTATTATCTTTTGAATAAAATATAGCCTACTATTCACATAACCCAATTCAGTTATGCTATTTTCTGAATCCTTATCCACAGCATCTGTCAGGACCTTTCTGAAGAGACTGTGTGGCATCTCATTGTCAGTCTGCACAACAAGCGTTCTGCTATGAAGTTCTATGTACCAACCTATACATTTTTCTTTTGACTAATCCCATGCTATTTCAGTGCTATGAAATCATATTGTTCCAAAGTCCAAGTTCACCCATGAATCCAAGTCTTGACTGCCTTAATTTGTGTATTATGCTTAAAAATCATTTTGATGGTGACTTGGGACACCGTTTTTCACAATTCTAAAAGATGAGCTCTATATGTAGCCACCTAACATGATGAAATAAATGCTACTTGTCTTAGGTGTGTTAGGTGTCAAGAGATGATATCATTCAGGGAAATGGTTTTTAAACCTGGGTGATTATCATTGAACTGGGGTGGATGTTTACATCATCAGATTCCCACATCTGAGGATTCTGATTGAAGAGGTGTGGAGTGCAGCCCAGGGATCTATCTAAAAAACTTCCTTAGGTAATTTTGATGCTGTTCCTTAGGTTTGGGAAGCGCTGGTTGTAAAACCCTTGCCCTGAATTTCAGTTCAGTTTTGCCACGTATTCACTGAACCAACAAATGAACCAACCACCTGTTATCAATTCCAGGTATGGGGCTGAGTGCTGGGCTACAGAGATTTACACAACAGGCACGCAGTCCACCCTTTTTAATGATTCTGGCCTCCATTTCTTCACCTTTGAATTGCGGTTGGATGAGGTTTCAGGTCCTGCTCAGCTCTAGCAGACAATGATATTTTAGGAACTAAGCTGTGACCTCCTAAAGTTCCTTTCAATTTCTTTTTGGTTCTTATTGCCAAGTTGGCATTCTCCCATTCCAGTTTCCTATCTGACCCTAGACATATCCTCAGAGCAGTGTGAAAGGACTCAATTGAACCAACCTGACTCCATCTTAGGGAAGAGCCTCTATCTCAGTTGGGCCTCCAACCCCTCAAAAGAACAAAACAGCCCACTCCCAGACCAATCATAGTGCAAGAAGAAAATCCCTATGAACTTAGAAGTTCCTTTCTGAGATCATGCCCACCCCCCAACCTATCCCTGACAAGGACAGGTATACCCCGCACACCCTTACTCAATCCCGAAACGCTAAGGCATGAAACCCCCTGCCTACAGTCCCAACTCCCTGCTTGTGGTTTTTTCCTATAAAAAAGGAACCCTTGTAATGGTCGGGGCCACTTGTTGGTGCATTGGATGATGGTCCAGACTCCAGTCTGCTAATAAATGGTCCTTTTGTGCTTGCATTGAACTCTGGCTCCCTGGTGGTCTTTGGGGGACTCGTCGTCTTGGGCATTACACAATGGTCTTCAGAGCCTTTTGTCAGACTGAGGGAAATGTTAGCAGATTTCTCCTTCCTCCAGAGGCTAGTGGGCTGAGAAGTTAACCAAGGCTTCATTAGGGCTGTGCATGTGTCTCATCGTCATAGTAGTAGGACAAATGGCTGCCCACTAGTGATGGGGTTTAAAGGGTGCCCCTTATTTCATTACAAGGAAAAGCTCTTTCTTTATCTGTTCCTCTCAGGGGCCTATAGGCACTAGCCACAAGGCCCCAAAGACAGGTAGACATGGAGCAAATCTGGACCTTCCAAACCAAAGGGTGCTGAACTGAAAGGGTGGGCACTTTTCTCAGCATCTCACAGGGATGGGATTAGGGGTGGAGTGGAGGAGAGAATGTGGTCAGAGACCCATTCTTACTCCAGTATAGAGCAAAACATAAAACAACATGGCAATTTAAAGTTAAGGAATTTTTGAAAATTGACCGTGAATTTGGGACTCTCTAGATCTTACTGAGATGGAGAATGGAATTTAAACAACTGAGTTTTCTTTAGAAGTCTTCTAATGATCCAGGAAAGTTACTGGTGTTTGCCACTTCTTATGGTCAAGGAGATTGTCCCCAGTCATGAGCATCCAGCTAAGGCTCACTTTTGTTCAGCAGAGTAAAACTTCAAGGTGTCCAGTCAACCAACAACAGTTATCTTGTAGTTCTTCCTCCCGGAAGCAGAAGTAGAAGGTCAGGGAACTCATTCTTTGAGTCTTCAGGCAAGGCCCACTCAATCCCAGAAGCCAGCATATAAGGTAAGTTAATGAGGCAGATGGTGGAGACTGGCAGGGGGAGATTTCAGGCCTGGCCTGATGAGCAAGGCTGTCGCTCAGCCTCAGTGATGGTGGCATTCTGGGAATGTGAACCCAGGATTGTCCAATCTTATGAAATTTTCCCAAAGAAGCTAGAGATCAGGATTTTTAGGTTTTCAAACAATTTAAATTAAATCCGCACCTGTATCCCAACTACAGATTGCCCTCCCTAATTGTTACTCACCTGGGGAATCTCGGGAAGCTTTTGATGATCAGAAGTAAACTGAGAAAGCATACATATAGAACCTCAAAAAGGTTTCCTCTGTTCTTCAAGTTCATTGTGATGGAATCCAAATTGTAGAAACCTTAGATTGAAAACAGCATCCCAATGTATCCTAGGGGAACGCAGTATCTGAGTACTTGGGCCTTCAGTTGAATTGCACAGTATATGGAACTCCTTAGGGTTGTGTCCTGGAGAAGAGGTACAACCATCTATGATGACTTTTGTATCAGAGCATCTTCACTTGGAGGTTCCTTCAGGAGGTGGTAGGTGTTCTGCCAGGGACACGACTTCTCTTTATTTTTCCTTACTGACAAGGTTAGGTCTGTTTAGTTCTTTCTCTTCCCCTGAAATGGTCACCTCCCTTCTGTTCCTATGTTTCCCCCAGATTCCACTATGATTTCATCTGCAAAGTTGAGTGTGCATTATAGCTGTCTCTCCCTCTATATCATTATTTCTCTCTCTCTCTCTCTCTCTCTCTCTCTCTCTCTCTCTCTCTCTCTCTCTCTCTCTCTCATAGGCAGGAGAAAGTTAGAATGCTGAGGGTAGTAAGGACAGAAATGACATCAGGGTGGGTGGCCTTTCCACCACCGGATTGTGACTTTATAATGTTTTTCCTTTTTTTGGTTTCCATGGAGGCCTAACAAATAGATATCTCTACTGTAAGTCATAAAACCTTGCCACTATGTCAGTATGAGGCATAGCTCCCACCATTGCAGAACTTTTAGGTCTTATTTTGCTAAGGAAGCTTCTATATCCTTCCGAGACTTGAGGTGCATTAAAAATTGATTGGGTGCTGTGTTTGCAACGATGGGGAGCCTAGAAAAATCAAATGTTACATCATAATTGAATAATTTGTAGTGAACTTAAAATAATTATATAGTTGTAGAGCAGAATTACAGGTGATTGTGCAGTATGGTAGGGCTAGAAATTGTGGGACATGTGTGGGAGTTTCTTGTTATCTCTGGGTCTGGTGGGGCTGGTGGAGATAGTGGCTCCTAGAATTTCGAGACAGGGCAGGCTGTGTGGAAGGGGATGGTGTTAGGAAGAAGCCAGGATGTGGAGACTTTCTGTGGGGGAATCCAGTTTATTCTCCTCTTTTGTCTATGGTCTACCCTCTTCATTGACCAAGACCAACTGGAAGCCATGCAAGTCAGCAGGGTGAAGAGTGGTGGAGTGCGGGTCTGGAGTGGCAAACAAACTATCAAGTACATTATTTTAACAATCCAGGACTTCCAGACATAGTCATGAGATGCCAGCTTGATTTTGATTGTTTAGTGGAGTGTAATTGCTCACACTTCCATGCTGGAATGTTCAAACTGAATTTTCAACAGAAGCATTTGAATAAACTCTACTGAAGAAATGAAATATATTGCAAAGGATTAAGTGAATTGTTGCTTAAAAAATTCAACAAATATTATTAAATCCTTAATGTGTTCCTAATACTGTGACCACCTTATTGATGAACTATATGGATGCTACTGCAATAGAGGGCAAGATCTTATGATATTTATAAGCTATGGGTTCAGCTATGGCTACCTCTCTTCTGTGAACTTGGATAAGACATTGTCCCATTACCCTTCAAGTATTGAACAAGCAATTATTTTGCACCAGTCGAACTTTGTACTTTTACATTGTATAGGAAAATGATTTCAGAAGCAGAGAGTCTTTTTTTTTTAAGAGTCCACTTATTGTTCAAGTTTTTATTTATGGAACAAACAATGTCAGAACTGCATTTCCAGTTTTCTCCTTGTAAGATGGGAATTGACACACTGCATATATGCACATTCCTGAATCTAATTTTGAAATAAGAGTAAACTCACCAACTCTCTGCTCCCCAAATCCAGTGTTTTCTTGGACTCTGTCCATGTGCATCTATCATTTCTATAAGCTAAGAGGTTTTGTTTGCATGTGAAAGAAACCCAAACTTGATGCGTGAACAGAAGTGACATCAGTAGAGCGTTGTTTCTGTGTCCTTGGGCACTATGCCCTGGTCCAGGAGGCTTCATCCTCAGACTGACTTTCTTCAGGGGATAAAACGACCCTCCTTTTCCAGGTTTCATCACCACCATGACAGACTATCAGGCTTAAACATCAGGTATTTGTTGCTTAAAGTTCTGGAGACTGGGAGTCCAAGATGAGGATGCCAACAGGGTGTCTGGTGGGAGTTCTCTCCCTGGGCTGCAAGCAGTCCCAACCCTGACTCTTCATATGGCCTTTCCTTGGTGCCTTTGGGTAGTGGGAGGAAGTTGGGGAGCAGTCAGGAGGGAGGGGAACCAAGCTTGCACATCACTGGGGTCCCACCCTCATGACCTCATCCAAACTGAACTGCCTCCCCAAGTTCTCATTTCTAAATACCTCCATTACATTGGGCATTAGGAATTCAAATATGAATTCTGGGGGAACACAATTCAGTTTCTGGCATCACCTTGCCTGGCAGAGGTTTTGTTCCCAAACTATCAAACAAAAGCCCTGCTTTCACTGTGACAGAACTAACTTATACCAGTTATTGTAGCCAGGGAATACCATAAACTGTTAGATTGTTTTTTGCCCACTGTTAATGGACTCATACTAGTGGGGATAGTGGAGATAAGATTTGCAGATTGGTTTGTGTTGAGTCGTTGGGGGAGTTCTGCCCAAAGCGTGCCTGCTGTGCAGGATGGGAGAAGAGGAAAAGGTCAAGTGTCTACTGTATTTAGGCTACCCATTCCTCTATTGTCAGGTACTCAGCTTGTTTTTAGTGTTTGATTTCTGTTCAGTAGCACAACTAAATTGGATTTCAAAATTTCTCATGAAAGTGCATTAATATTGGGTTTCGGAATTTTGTCTGACATGCTCAGCAGTGGTTGCTGCTTAATGGACAAAAGCTAGTACTACTGAAACCAAGTGTTCCAGAAAATCAATATTACTACAACAGTGGAGCCCTTGTTTCCATACATGTCTCCCCATAAAGAAATCCAGTCTAGGCATGATTTTTGAGCTGCTTTTTCCAGTCCATCTTACTTCAGAGAATGTGTTAGTAGGTCACTATCAAAATCCAAGCCTGAAACCTTTTATTCTCTCAGCCCAGGAAGGCTCTCTTGTCCTCCCTCTTCTCACCTTCTGACTCAGCTCTTTATCATCTCAATTGACTTTGGTTTCTTTGCTTTATGTTATTTCTGCCTCATAGTAGCAATGTGTAGTGGTCATTGGAGCCAGACCTGGGTTCTGATCCTGGTTCTGTCACTTAGTTGCTCTGTGATCTTAGATAAGTCATTTATCTTGGATAAGCTTGGATCTTGGATAAGCTCCCATTCTTTCTTCAACAGTGAAGTGAAACTCTCATGGAATCTATCTCATCAGGTTGTTTGGAGGACTAAATAAGAATGCACACAAAGTGACTTTCACAGTTCCTGACCTGTTGTGTGCACCTGAGTCAAGTAGGCTAATTGTGTTATAGTAGCAATCAACACAAGGTTTTGGGATCTTTACAACACAGATATTAAAACATTTTTTTTCTTTATGCAGTGCTGGGAATTGAACCCAGGTCCTGACACATTTTGGGTAAGTGCTCTGCCACTGAGCTACATCCCTAGCCTAACACTTAATTTTTTCATTGATCTAATGTTGGCTCTGGGTTTGGGAGATTTCTCCAAGGAGTGGCTCAATGAGAAAGACTACTCCAACCTCCTGGCACCTCCATCTCAGTACATAATTTCATGGTTGCTGATGCAGGTGTGGGCAGATGGAGGGTCTCACTGGTGGTTAAGTGTTTGGGCTCTGAAATGACACTTATCACTGCCACTTCACAACCAAATGACCAGAACTAGTTGCATGAATCCTAAGTGCAAAGAAAAAAAAGTAAAGTAGTATAAACTTTACATGTGCCTAGAAATGGGTAAGACCAGTATTCATTGTAGCTATATATAAAGGAATTCCCTCAGCACTCAATGCCCCCCAAGAAGTCTGATGTGGGACCTACAGAAGTTTGGTGAAATCTTCACCTTCACATAAAAGAACTTATGTTTCACTGGATGCAGTGGTGCATGCCTGCAATCCCCAAAACTAGGGAGGCTGAGGAAGGAGCATCACAAGTTTGAGAAGAGCCTGGACAATTTAGTGAGACCCTCAGCAACTTAGTGAGACCTGTCTCAAAATAAAAAATTAAAAGGACTTGGGATATAACTAAGTGATTGAATGCCCCTGGGTTCAATCCCCACTACCAACCAACAAACAAAAACCCTCACCAAAAAATCCTGTTTGAATTAGTCCTCAGAATTCTAGGTTTTCATATTGACTGGGCAGTCTAGAATAATGGTCCTTATTTTGGATAAGTCTACCACTCCAAAGAAAAATGCATGAAGGATTAAAGGAGACTATTCCTGGTGGTTTTGAGAGATTTGGTGTAATGAGGGAAGGGAGTGACAATTACTCCAATTTTCATCTGTTGTGGTTCACTAAGAACATAGAACATTGATGTTTCCCTGTAGTAATTTTCAGGGGGAGAATTGGCATCCCTGTTGTTGGGGTGAGAGGTAGGAAAGACAGCCCAGCATATCTTTGGGCCTATGAGCTGAGAGAAATTCCAGTTTTCTTATAGTTGAATCAATTTTCTGTTACACTGGTACTAGTAATTAAAGAATGACAAATTAACACATGGATATGGAGTCAGGGTTCATGTTCATCAGTATCGTTGCCAGTTCTTAGCCATGAATCACTTCCGGGGCGACCTGGTGAACTTCCTCTATAGGTGTCACTAATAGTCCTCTTCATCTGGGCTCAACTAGACAACTGCTGGTATGAAAGTGAAGGGAATGGCAGATCTTTGAGATGTTGAGCCTCTTTGGTGCCCCCTGGAGAAACCCCTTCTTCAGTGCTGATTTTGTTTGGAGGAAGGTTTATGTGCAGGTCCCTTACCTGCTGGGGAAAGGTGAAGTGGAACATGGAGAGTTGTAATGGAATTGCAATGGCACCAAGATACCTTGATTTTACTATCTACTTGGCTGTGTCATTTATGTCATTGAACCTATTTCCTGCATTAAGAAAACAAAAACAAAAACTGTTAGTCTTTCTATATTTGAGGATAAATAGGAAATACAAAAGATATAGGAAGTATGCAGACCCTTAAAAAGCATGAAACTAATGGAAATGGATATTTTTTTCTCCTTTAAAAAGTATCGGTTGAGCATTTCTAGTTTGGAAAATCTCAAATCTGAAATGCTCCTAAATCTGAAATTCTGGGAGCATTGACATGAAGTCACAAGTGGAAGATTCCATACCTAACCTGTGACAGGTCACAATTAAAATGCTGGTGCACTAAAAATGTCATATAAGATTACCTTCAGACTGTGGGAATATGAAACATAAATGAACTTCATAGATTTGAGTCCCATTCCTATGATATCTCATTATATATATGCAAATATTTCAAAAGTC
Organism: Sciurus carolinensis; assembly: GCF_902686445.1. Lineage (NCBI taxonomy): Eukaryota > Metazoa > Chordata > Mammalia > Rodentia > Sciuridae > Sciurus > Sciurus carolinensis. The sequence goes on from NC_062226.1 coordinate 78,950,431, forward strand.
CAAAACAGAGCAAAATAAAATGCTTCTGGTCTCAAGCATTGTGGATAAGGGATACTCAACCCATCAAACACTTCGTTATCCACTTTTCAAAATAAACTTTTACTTGTGCCCATTCATTAAAAATAAATCATGAAAATCAGACAAAATGCCACTTTGTTTACAAGAGTTTTATAATATACTTCTTCTGTATAAAGCACATTCTAAACACTTTTCATGTTGTTACACGTTTTAAATGGGTAGATGTTGTTCCATTGAATGATTCTATTTCAACCAGTGCCTATTTGTTGGTTTTTAGGCTGTCTCCACTTTTGCCCAGTGTTGGTGGCTGTTGAGTATTTCCTCCTGTTCATTGTGAAGTATGTGGTTTGGGGTGGGGGTGGGGTTTTCTTCCTCTTCCTTTCCTCCACTCCCAATGAGTGCTGTTTGGTGTAAACCAATCAATGCAGCCCTATGCCCATTGCCATAATTTATTCATGAGTGAGTAAGGAAGCCAGGTTAATTCAGTTGGAGTGAAGTTCAGTCCTTGTGTTTGATGTCTAGGGAAAGACAAAATCCCTCTCTATAACAGCAGCAGTCACATATTTTTGAAAGTTGTTTTAAAGCCAAGTTAAGGACAAAATCAGCACATGGAGCAGGACAGAGCCAGGAACACTGGTGAATGAAACTGAGCCCAGATAGAGTGAGGGTTGAAACTCCAACTATTTCTGAACCTTTCAGGATGTGAACCAGCAGCTTCTCTTTATTACTAAACCCAGTTTGAACGGAATTTTCTGTCATTTGAAATCAAATGCGTCCTAGGTGGCACATCCATTTTGAATAGCCCAGCAACAAACACTTGCAGTTGAGTCTTTGTACACATCCAGTCATGACTTTTTCCTTGGCACACTTGTTAGTAGAATTATGGAATTAGCGTGTGCAGAGTAGGTAACCGTGCTTCCCAGATCCCCTTTAATTCCTTTTTATACTTCTTGTGTGCTTACTGGCTTTGATGTGCTTTTACTGACAACAGTAGGTACCTGGGGCTCCTTTTAGGAAAACTGTATTTGGGCTGCTGGAATTGGGACTGAAACCCTGGAAATCACTTAGCTCACGGTGGGTGGAGGAAGCAGATGGAAATCTAGATCCCTGACCCAGTTCTGAGGTAGAACCTGCACTTCAGAGTGTGCCTGAGAGATGGGGATGAAGCAGCCAGCTGCTTGGATGGCAGCCGGGTTGGGCTTTCTCCCCGTTTCCTTCCTGTTTCCCTTACTCACTGGCCCTCTAGGAGCAGGTATTTAATCAATCACATTAGCAGATGAGGGACTGAGTGTTTGAGTCCCCTCTCCCCTCAATTCCTATGTTGAAATCCCAACACCAGTGTGATGGTGCTGGAAGGGGAGGCTCCAGGGAGGTGGCTAGGTCATAAGGGTTGAGCATTGTGATGGAATTAGTGTCCTTAGGAAGGGGCCAGAGAGCCCTTTGCCCTTTCCTGCATGTGAGAATTCAAAGAGAAGGTGGCAGTCAGCAGCCTGGAAGAAAGTCCCAACCAAAACCCTGAAGAGGAACGTCCAGAGCTGTAAGAAACACATTTCAGTTGTTTATAAGCCACCCGATGGGTGGTACTTTATTATGGCAGCCAGAACCGACTAAGGTATCTCCTGAATCCTTTTCTCACATCTGCTTCTGGGAAACTTGGTCCAAGTCAGTTTGTGAAAAATATTCAGGTTTTTGATTGAATTAGCTTTTTAGTTTAAATAATGAATAGTTACTACAATTGCCAGGCAGGTGGCACATTTCAAAGTTCTGGCCAATGACATTGGACCTTGGGCATTTTGGTAATGAGGTGAGAAAGGGAGGGGCTTCAAGGCCTTGGACAGTGGTTTGCCCAACACCCCTCTGCAGATCTGAAATGACTTTGGGTCACTGAATGAATGTGGCAGCTCTTACTTCTTTGGGAAATGAATATTATCCTGTTCAACAGAGCTTAATATTATGGCCCTGTTTATTCTTTCCTCCTTGGAGCTGCATCTCCCTTTTTAACTTCATCCTATTTTCTCTAGTTATAGGTCCTCACAGAACCCTAAAAACTCTTTATACTTGGTGCTAACAATTCTCATAATAAAGAACGAGCTGTTCTTGCACTGGAGTGTGGAGTGAGTCACACTGCAGGAGAGGGGATGATGGCACGTTTGGCCCTGCAAGGGGGCTGCTCTGTTCTAGGAGGCACTTCCATCCCTCCATCCCTTTGGGTTGGTAATATTAGCACTGTTTTTGATTCTTCTCTTTCATAAACATTTTCTATTTGTACTTTCAAAGTCTCTCTTGTCTGTTCTTTCTCTTACATTTTCATTGTGGCTATTTCAGTCTGATCTTAGACTGTTTTGGACTGAATTGTGTCCTATCCCACCCCTAAATCATAAGTTGAAGTCCTAACTTGACACATAACTGTATTTGGAGGTAAGGCCTTTAAGAAATTAAGGAGCTTTGCACAGTTGCATTATTATAGTTAGTAAGGTTTATCTGAGATTTAATTATTGCTTAAAAAAAGTCATTGAAGTTAAATGAGATCAAAAGGGTGGCACCCTAATCCTATAGGACTGGTGTTTTTATAAGAAGTGGAAGAGACAACACTGGTGATCTCTCTGCACCATCACCAAGGAAAGATCACGAGAGGACACAGTCACAGAGTAACTTTCTGAGGGAACCATCCAGCCCATAGTATTCTGTTATGGTAGCTTGAGTAGATGAAGACACCATTCTACAGTGGAATTCTGCCCCTCTAGACCTCCAATAGTCATTGAACTAGTGTCCTTGTCTCCAATTCTTTCTGGTTCAGTTAATTTTTAAAATCAGTACTTATATCTTACTTTACATGGAAATAAATCCTGGAATGCATCAGTGTCTAAGAATAAAGCTTAGAGGGTCTAGATGGACATTTGAGGTCTTAATTTGGACCCGTGCCCCTTTACAACATTCTTTTTTACTTTTCAGCCATACTCTAGTCTCATCTCTGTCCCCAAAGTATGATGCCCAATCCTTTTCTGGCGCAGTTGGAATAGTCTATTTCAGTGCATACTGTTCCAAAATCCATCTATTGTTTAGGTTCACCCTCCAAACCTCTTGTCCTTTCTAGTCACCTCTGAGTTGCTTTAATAGTTTTTTGTCTTTATCACCTGATTTTATAATCAATGTTTGGATTTTAAGCATTTTATATGTGTTTTTAGGATTGTGCCATTTTTAGCAGTAATCCACTGCTAGACACAATAAAAACAGGTGAAGCAGGCTGGGGATATAGCTCAGTTGGTAGAGAGCTTGCCTCACATGCAGAAGACCCTGGGTTCAGTCCCCAGCACCACACACACACAAAAGCAAAAACAAACCAAAAAAAAAAAAAAACCTGGTGAAGTGGGACTTTTGTAAATAGAATGGGTTTTGGGTTTTACTGTGCATACAGTAGTCAACTAACAGACTGCAAATCATGGTTGTTGTGTTCTGTCAATTGACCTGAGTTACTGAGATCTTCGACTTGTGTTACTTTCCCCCTGGATTCCTCCCATCTAACAGAATGTCTACTGAATGATGAAAAAGGTTGCTTACGCATTGGTGTGGTTCTCTTTCTCCCACCTTTATGACCTAGTCTGCCATTGCTGGCGCAAAGTAGAGTCAGGACCTTGTGGAAATTTAACAGAGAGGGAGGTAGTAACTGAGGCCACTGGCACCTAGAATATCAAATAGGTAAGCCTTTTCTCCATGGGTGTAGCATAAGGCTGTAAGGAATGACTTTGCAGCCTGACCTGAGGATATAGTTGCAAAGTGACTTTATTTGTAGGAGTGCTAAAACTCACATATGTAAGTCTGTATTCTTTGTGTAAAGTCCCATTCATTTAGAGGAAAAAACGCCACTTCAAATTTTCCCTTAAGAACTAGAAAGTTTGTCTGTCATGAGATCAACACAAGTTACATGAGACAGACATGCGTGGGGAGTAAGCAGTGGCTTTCCTAGAAGCATGTCCCATGTCATAGACTGCTAAAGGTGGGAGAAATCAATAGTCGGTCACTTTTACCATAACTATTGTTTCTTTCCACCTTATTCACATTTCATCAGAGGTGATGTTTTGGGGCACTATTAACTTCTTTTCACAATGCATGTAGGAATTTGGTATATGAGAGTCCACAGTAACAATCTATTTCATCTGTGTCACAGAGACTTCTAGGCAGCTCAGGTGGAAGGGACAATTACTGAAGGTTTGAAACTTTCACGGTATGTCTGAGTACCGAGTCTTGCCTTGTTTGTGTGTGAGGTGGGTCATCATGGTGCTGCTCAGGTTAACCTTCATGTAGCAACAAGACCCAAGAAATCGTGGGGCTGATGGGCCCCCATGTAAGGTTTTTCCAGACTTAATCATGGTGGAGCCTAAAAAATCCATTATGAGTTAAATATAAGTTGGAAATGCATCTGCATGCCTAACCACTGAGTGCCATAGCACAGCAACACTGCACTGTGGGGTATGGATTGCTTCCCTTTGGGATCGTGTGGCTGACTAGGAGCTGTCGCTCACTGCCTCTGTTCAGCATGGGGAGAATATTATTCTAATTATTGCTAGGGAAAAGATCAAAATTTAAAATTTGAGCCATTTTTACTGAATGTGTTTGACTTTGCAACACATTATAAGTAACACTGTTGTAAGTCAGGGACTGCTTATGTTTATTTTTGTATTTGATGGAAAAACATATAATATTGATGCCTTCATCTTTGTTCAACTTATTGTTTAATTTCATAGTGATGAACACATTGTACTTCAGGAAACATCAATGTAGTCCAACTCTCATTTGAAAGCTAGAAATGAAAGATCTGGAGAGGTTAAATTTGCTTGTTCAGAGTCATTCAGATGTATGGTGGCAGGATTCTGGGGTTCCTTGCATGCAGGGTGGCTTTGTTCCCCTAAATTACAATGTCATTTAATCTCTGAAGAGAGGCACAAAAATGTTGGTGACTACTTGGCATGGCAACTGCACAGTGAAATGGAGATCTGTGATTGCCTGGCTCTGTTCTCAAGAACTCTCAAGAAGTTAGAGTCTAGAAAAGATTAGTCATGCAAAGACTTGCTGAATTGGAAGGGGGCCCATGATCACTAGCTCAATGCTGGGCTGATCCCTGGAGGTCAAGGTGTAAGGGGGCATCCAGGAAGCAGGTCTGGGGGCTCCTTGCTCTCATTCTAATCTTGGATGTGGATGTTTTTATATGTTCCACATGTCATTTTCACATTAGACATCAGTGAAAATTGCTTCGATACTAAAGTTGGAAAATGCCCATTTTCATTTTATAAATAACAGTAGGATTCAAAGGGAATCTTGATTTTCTGATGAATAACAGAAGATATTTGCTTATTTTTTTTTCAGTATTCCTTCATCTTAAAAAAACAAAAACAATAGAGACTGGCAGCTCCATTGAACATGGGCTTTGTGACTATGCAAATCTGAACCTGAATTCCAGCAGGGCACCAATGGAATTTTTCTCTGGTCAGGAATTTGATACTGGTTCTGTCTCCAAACTAGGCAAACCATCTCTCTGAGGACTGTGGGGCTTCTTGATGCTGGAAGCATTGCCAGTATTACTGTGGGTGGTGATGGAAAAGTAGCTTCCTTATTTTATCCTAGACACATGTCATCTGTGAGGAGGGAAAGGAAAAAGGATAGGATATGTGAATAAAGAGGGAGTACACAAAGGTGACAGAGAACATTCCCAAAAGTTCTCTGTGTTGTTTCAGCTGTGTTTCTACAGATTCCTTGGGGAAAGTAGTGGGTGCTTGCAGCTGCAGAGAATAGAGAGCTATTGTCTAACGGGTATAGGTTTTCAGTTTTGCAAGATGAAAAAGTTCTGGAGATTGCACAACAATGTGAATATACCTTACACTTCTGAACCATATGCTTAAAAGTTGTATTGATAATAAATTTTATGTTCTGTGAATTTTACCACAACTAAAAACCAAACAATACAAATGTCCCATGGGAGAATGTCAAATATTTTTGTTGTTTGCACTCTAAAGCCAACCTTTGTCAAGTTGCTATTCTTCAGACATCTAACAGAGAACAGGTACTGAGGTATTTTTGTGACTGAGCTTCTGAAAACCTAGTTCAACAAATATTATTCAATTATTCAACAAATATTTCAGTGCCACCTGGGAGCCAGGTGCTATACTTAGTTCCAGAGATATCAATGTAAAAAGGACATAAAAGTCTCTGTCAAGTCTGTCCAATTCCTTTCTCATTGAGATACCCCACTTCCTCCCTCATGATTTATTTTCTCATTGTCTTTATTATCTTGTAACATGATCAAATTTACTTTTTGAATTAGGTAAGGAAGTGGGGTTTCTCAATGAGAAAGGGACATGTGGTCAGACTTGATGGAGCAACCCCAGTAGATAGGGGGAGAGAGAACATTCTAGAACATTCTAGATTGAGTAATAGTAAATAAGAGGACTTTGAGAAGGGACCTTCTAGGAACAACAGGTTAGAAAGGTGTGAGGGAAGGAGAGGTGTGTGTGTGTGTGTGTGTTGGGGGGGGAGGGAGAGAGAGAAGGGAAGGAGAGTGCTCTAGAAAGGGTGGAGAAGGGGGAAATGTCTTTGCTGTTACCTGGAGCCAGACAGGAGCCTCTGTGAAGTTTTGAGCTGAGGAGTAACAGGATCTGACTTGGAATTTGCCAGGATCATGGTGACTGGTGTCCTGAGAGTGGTCTGAATGGGACTGAGGGCAATGCAGTGAGACAAATTTGGATGCAGAGAAGGAGTGACTGGTGGCATCTGAAGCAAACTTCTTTATTTAAAACCATCCTATTTGCCTGTTGCAGGGTGTTAGGGACAGGGTTTAGTTTGTTCATCTTTTATTCCCCAGGCACCCTCTACTTCACCTTGAGACCTCTGTCTTCCCCATCTCTTGGAGATGGAGGAGAAGTACATCCTTGAGTTTCTCCCAGAGAGTTGATGGTTATGCCTGGGAATAGTCTTGATTCATTGCCTCTTGGCTTTAATGAGCTTCCTGGAAGCTCTGGTCCAGGGTGTTAACTTCCCTCAGGATGAGAATCATCATTCACCAGGGAGAAAATGGATGTCTTGTAGCTGTGGGCTCTTAACTCCCTTAAGGTTGCAGGACAAATGACTTGATGAAACATACTTCACGCAGGGAGGAATGAGTCATCTCAGAGCAGAAAGTTCTGAATCTGGGGACCTTGTGGAGAAGCCAGCTTTCTGCCTGCTCTTCCCGTGTGTGCCAGTCGTGGAAGGAGTAGATGGGCAGAACCATAAGTTGTTTAGCCCCGGCACATGGAGGGCAAGTTCTCTTGACATCTCTTTATTTCTTGATTTGTAAAAATGACAAGTATTAAAAAGGGAAAGAAGAGTGGTAGTCGCCATTTGTCTGGCTACTCATCAATTATGTGGGAAGCAGGAGAGACAATTGCTTTCGTCTAGACAAGGGTTTGCTGAGCTAATCACTGATGGTGTTTTGGATCAGATCATTCTTTGTTGGTGGGCGTGGGGCATTCTGTGCATTGTGGGATATTTAGCAGTACCCAAGGCCTCTGCACATGAGGAGCCAAGGGCTTCTCCCCAGGTGTGATAACTAAAACTGTCTTCAGAGATTGCCAGTTGTCCCCTGGTAGGCAGTATTGCCACTGCTTGAGGACCAGCTTTGCACTGGCGAAGTCAGGATTTTAACTTCATGTCCTTTCTGGTTAATTACGAGAATTATGAGAATTTTATCAATAGAGATAAAGCTAAGAGTGGTTTTGGGCTGGAGGTGTGGCTCAGTACCAAGCATATCTGAGACCCCTGGGTTCCATCCCCAGCATTGCAAGAAACCAAACAACTAATGGCGGCTTTTACTTTGTCACTTTGTCATTGTGTTTCAACTAGTAAGGTCCTTGTGATGCTTGGATTCTGAGCATCCCAACAAATAAGTGTGCCTGTAAGGCAGAGAAACCAAAAACAACACACTTCCTGATTACCAAGGCGTGGGTATACTTTGCTTCCTTTTTCTCTTCTGGATCCATGCAATAATTAGCCAAAGTAAAATGAATATTAGCTCATGCTTAACTGCTTTTACAGCGCACTCGCTGCCACTGACCCAGTAGTGCTAAACCAATTATTTTTTGAACTTTATGGCTTTAAATAATCCTTTGCTCTAAAATTCCCTGTACCCCTCAGCTACTTAACCACAGGCCCCTCTGCCCTAAATCCTTTTCTTATACTTTGTAGCTTTTTAAGCAGGGCCCCTCTTTAAGAAGACATAATCCCTTCTCTGTAGAAAACATGAAAGACCTTGAACAAATCAAGATTTCTCCGTGGAGAATTCAGCTAATCCCGTGCTTAGCTCCTAACAAGGAAATCCATCTCTCCACCAAGCACGCCATTACCCGGACTAATGCCTGACTTGAATAACAAGCAAATTGTTGTGCTTTTAATTGTACCCTGCCCGGTCACAAAGCACATCTGAGAGAGGAATGTGCCGAGCTCTTCCCGGAGAAACAGGTCATGCTTCTAATCCTCCTTTTCTGTCGCCTTCCCTTCCCCCCTCTCCAATCCTTTCTCTTCCCAGCAGCTCAGAGGAAAAAAAAAAAAAAAGAAAAAAAAAAAAAAGACATAAATTATGTTTAAAATGGAAGAGTCTAAAAGAAAAAAAAGTGATAAATACTGACTTGGGAGAGGGTGAATTATCCAGTCTCTGCAGTGTGGCTCATTTGAGGACAATCAATGTTATCATAACCCCATTACTGGAGGGCAATCTTTGTTACCCTAAACCAGGTTTCCTCAGCATTCTCACTATTGACATTTGGGCTGGATAATTCTCTCTCTCTCTCTCTCTCTCTCTCTCTCTGGTGTGTGTGTGTGCATGTGTGGCAGGTTGTCTTTTGCATTATAGATATTTAGCAACCTGATAAGTTGTGACAATCCAAAATGTCCGAAAGCAAATACCAAATTGTGTATGTGAGGGCACTCCCATGGTGTGCCATGGACTGAAACCCTTCCATATTGGGATTTATGTGCTCTCTTATGATCTCCCTCCAGCACATAAACCCCAGTGAAATTCTAATTCCTGATGCAAAACAGAGAGAGAGAAATGTGCTCTTTATGTACATAGAATGAATGGAAAAGAAAAAGATGCCGATGAGTGTGTCACAGGTTGGAGAATGGATACCCCCTCAGCACCCAGATTGGAAAGAGTCTTGGAATTTGGTTGTGCTTCTGACTTCCTTTAGGAAGTGCCCAAGCCCTGGGGTGAGCAAGTTGACTTTTGAATGCTTCTACCTTGTGCTCTTTGGAAGTGGGCTTGCTGAGTGAGACAGAAATGTTGAGAGGTTGCTGAAAAAAAGGAACCAGTCACCTGGAGGTGCTGACACTCAGCCCAGGATATTGCAGACAAGGGAGGGAGAACTACCCAGCCTCCCTTGCTCAGACAATGCCCGCCAATAGTCCTGTTTTAGACCTGCAAATCAGGACCATGGAGAGCTACCCACAAAAGAACATTATGCAGGCATTGAGTTGCACTTGCATGACAGCCATTGGGGCCAAACATTTCTTCACTCCCTGAGATAGAATCCACCCTATTTTTAGAAACTTAGGAGAAGCATTGTTGCTCATCCTTACTGGCCTGAAGCAAACGCGAGACGAACGCATTGCAGTTAGCCCCTGTGCCCACTAGATGGCGGTGTACGTCTTCCTGAGAAGCCTGGCCTGGTGGCAGCTTGCAACACCTCCTTGGGCTAAGGAAGACAAGTGCCACTCGTCCTTTGGGAGACAGGCGTCCTCCTCTCATTGTTGGCACAAACAGCTCCAAACAATTGCACTGACCACACAGCTCTAAGCCACATTCCAGGGCGCTACCATCCTCTCAGGACGTGAATGCTGGGAAAATGAACCAAGCTGCTAATTTGCTTGATTGGGGGAAAAATAAGATCTCGAGTAACAATGGGCATAATTTATTTTTCCAACAAGAATAGGGGCAATGCCATTTCAGCCCCCTCCCAACTGCTACTGTAAATGAAAGCAATCACCTAATTAGTCCTGAATTACTAACTGGCAGGGTGAAGGATCTGCTGAAAATCAAGCTGGAGTGGGGAATTTGGAGAAAGGGATGTGATTTCTTTGAGAGCAGGGGGCGGGGTGGGAAGGGAAGGGAGGTGAAGGCTTGAAGCCCATTGTGGGCCCTGGGCTCCTGCCGTCTGGGGGCTGTGCTGGCCCTGACCCTGGGAGAACAAGGGGCTCAGTGATTCTCCAGGCATTCATTTTGTGCAGGCAAATGACTTTCTAAACCGAGGAAAAAGAATCTGCTGGAAGACATGCCCCTGAGTTCCTTTTAAAACGTTACAGATGTAGATGAATTGGCTTGGGAAAGAGAACACAGCCCTGTGGGGCCTGGCCACCCCGCTGATGGGGGCTGGACAGGCAGACCCCACAGGAAGGCTCTTGAATGCCCTCTCTCTGACACACAATGAGGAAAATTGCAGGCAAATCTGAGGCTAAGTTTGGATTTTAGTTGTTAAGACATACCCAAAGGGAATGAAATAAATGCCTGGTTACGGAATTTTTTTTTTGCATGTGTCTTTACTAATCGCCCCTTCTTCAGCTGAAACAATAAGGCATCTCCACGCCCCCGTATCAGGCACTCCTGGAAGGAAAGCAAAACAATAGCAGAGTGGGTCCATGCTGGAATCTTCCACTTGAAGGCTCCATGAGTTGAAGTACTAATTTATTTGTTCAGCAATGACTTCTTGTTTTTTAGTTGGATATCACTTTAATTGAAATACTTTACTAATGCGATTTATCACAACTGTAAACTGTCAGTTTCCACAGCTGTTGCTTTTTTCAAGCAATCTGGCAAATGTGTGTGGGTAAAAACACAAACTTGGAAGGTTGAGAAGGAGAAGGCGCAGGCTCTTCCCCCCCCCCCACTCAGCTGGTCTATGGGCCCCTCATCCCCCTGCCAAAAACATATGCTCCTCTTCCTTAGAGGCACCCACTTCAATTCTAGTGCACATCTGTTGTTTTTGGCTGCTAAACATCCATTCCCCTCTCTAGGGAGGGGTACCTGGTTTTCTTTGGGGAGACACCCTTCTCCCCTTATTAATCCATGTAGCTCTAGTGAGGTGGACTCCACTCTCCTGTGGTGGGATGACCTATTATCCAGCTCTGGCCACATCTTCCATTATTCCACCCCTCTTAGCCACATGATTGGTTGGTAGAGTTTTGACAGAATTATCAAAGTAACCACCACAAAACTGAAACGGGATACTGAGTTGAATTTGAATTTCAGATAAGCAAGCTTTTTCACTCTTAAGTATGTCTTTCAAAAATTACACGGAACAAGTTTATAATAAAAACTTATTTGTTGTCTATCTGGAATTCAAATTTAATGAGGCATCTTTTATTTTATCTGGCTAGTGTTCTGGTTAAGATGTTTGACCAAAATCAGAACCAGCCCAAAGCTCTTACTGGAGTTTTGGGGAAAGTAGTATTTAAACAAATGAATGGAGGTTGCTTAATGATAGGCTGGTACGTACTTACAACTGTTGGTGGCCATCTCTGCTACTGTGGTGGAACAACTGTGGGAAATAGCAGCCAACACCATAAAGTCCAGACCTGCTTTATTTGGGGAGGTGGATCCAGTTGTTGCTGCAGCTGATGGAGGTCAGGGTGCCAATTGCCAGGCATGATCACAGTTTTCTCCTGGAGCCAGGCAAGTAAAAATGCTGACATCAGAATGTGCCACCGAGAGTGGTGAATGAATTTCAGTCCCACAAATAGCCAATGTTAACAACACCCTCCTAAGGTTGCTCTTTGTTTTGTTACATGTAACTGTTAGCTCTTTGTTAAGAGGGGGTAGCTGGAGTCTGGATCAGATTCTCCTGTCTTTGGAATTGGAGGCTTGAATTTCAAAGCTGCCTCTGCTTGGTTGTGTGACTTTGGAGTCATTGTGACTTTTGCAAAATTGAACTTGGAGGTCTGGAAACTAAGGATAGGGGTTCTTTGTCCCTGGATTGGGGCAAAGACTCCATGAGAGATAAAGTATGTAAGCAGCTATCATGGGCCAATATGGAGTAGGTGCCCAATAGAGGTCTTCTCCCTTCTTAGAAATAATACGCCTATCCTGGCTACTCCTTAGGAGGCTGAGGCAGGAGGGTCTCAAGTTCAAGGCCAGCCTCACAACTAAGTGAGACCATGTCTCAAAGTTAAAAAAAGAACTGGGAATGTAGCTCAATAGTAATGTGGACTTGGGTTCAATTTCCAGTTTTAAAAAAAGTCTATTCCTAACTTCTACATAACTTAGGGGAATGAGTGAATCTAAGACAGCTATTGCTACCACTAAGGCTGCTCCTATTGTCACCAGGCGTTAGACAGTGGTATATATGTGGAACTTTTAAGGTATTTTCTCTCACATTTTCTCATTTCCTGTTCTGGCATAAACCCTCTTCTCCTTTTATATTGTTTTTCTGCTTTTTGTACCTGCTGACTGAGAGCTTTGTGTCGCGTTGTTTTTACATACATAGGGATATCTTTGAAACTCGGTTGCTATCTTTCTCGCATCTCAGTAGCATTTACTCAGTTTTAGTTCTTTGGATATTTAAGATCGACAACCCATTTCTCTCCTCTGTCAAAGTTGGTCAATTTAAGTAAGAAAGGGAGGACAGGGCACCGTTGGACTGTGACATGTTTTATTCTGCTTTCTTTGGAATTTTCCAGAACTTGTAGTCGGGGTTGGAACTTCTAATCAGGGCAGACGTCAGATGTGGGACTTGTCTTTTCAAGTTGGAGGCCCTGTGCCCAGCGTCCCCCCTCCTCCTTTCACAGGTGTGTGATAAGGAGAGGGAACAGGGAGCTCCCCAAGTCTCTGGGGCAGTCTTGGCCCAGTGAGCCGGTGACAATCAGGACTAGAATCCAGACCATCTGACTCACAAGCCCGGGGTCCGGATGGACGAGACTCGGCAGAGCCTGGCAGCACACAGGTCCTCAGGGACATTTTGAAGAGGTGTCAGTTGGTCGGTTGCTTTGCTTTGAAATTCAGGGTCGTGCTGTACATCCAGGCGGGCGTGCGTCTCCAGCCGGGAGGAAGGTCAAAAAGGGGCAGAAGGTTTTTGAGGGTCTCTGGGAATGTGGAGCCCAGGGCTGGAGTGGGGAGAGGGCCGAGACGAACTTGAGACAGATGTTCAGGGGATACCTTTGTCCTCTCCTGGTTGTGAAATAACAAAGCTCCAGATCCTCTGTGAATTACGAGAGAAGCAACAGTCACCTTTCAGAAAGCTTGAGATGGCACTCCTGTCCCACATTTTCTTTTTTCTCACAATCCTTTCCTCCTGCTTCCCCTCCACCCTGTTTATTTTTGGTGGAAGGATTCATCAATCAAGGAGAGGAATGCCCCTGTCCCTCCTCCTGCTGTTCTGCTCAGGGAGGGAGGGAGAAGTGCCCTCCAGTGACAGTACAACCCTCAGCAGTCCTCATACCATTTTCTTTTTTTTCCCCTCATACCGTTTTTTAGCTAAGAATCCAGGCAAGTATCTTAACCTAGGCCTCAGTTTTCCCATCTGTAAGATGGGCACAAATATCTACTTTAAAGAGATTTTGGGGAGATTAAATGAGATTACACTTATAAATATATGAGATTAAATATATTAATTTACTGGTATATCCTGTTTGCTATATAAATAGTAATTTCAGAGGCTAGAAAGAGGGATATATGAGCATTGAAAATGTGTACAGATGTGAACAATGACTGACTATAGCAATTACCATGTGTTAGGCAATCTCCTGAATGCTTTAGGTTTAATTCAGTCTTCCAAGTGGCCCTATGAGGTAGACATTGCAATCTCCTTTTCACAGATTTGAAAACCAAGGCACAGAAAGGTCAAGCTATTTGCCCAAGGCCACACAGCTTGCAGCGCAGGGGCTGTAAACCTTCCAGGCTCCTCAGGCATGCCCCATGCCTGGTTGTGAAGGTGACCTTGGGAGGGGGGGGAAGTGGCATAAAAAAGGGAGGAAAGCAGAATTGCTGGGAAGAAAGGTGAGCTTTCAATGTTTGGATGGAGCTGTTAGCTCAGTCTGATTGGAACCTAGTGAGCTAGAGTTAACTGCAGGTGACTGGCAGATAGAGCTGGAGGAGGCCTTCAGGAGCTAGAAAGAACCCATGACATAACCTCGGATGCTTGAGTGTTAGATTTCCATCTTTCCTTATCATGTCCCAAAGTCTCCATTCTCTAAATTTAGTGCTTAAATTCTAGCAAAACCTGCCTCTCCCCAAAACAAACAGAATAGTGTATTTCTTTAACTCTTTACTTAGGGGTAGGGAAAAGCCTGGTATCACAAATTCAGCAGAGTCAAGGTTCTTCTTATGGCCAGCTCACACTGTAAAATATAAATAAAGCAGGAGCAGATTCTGGTTCTACAGCTGGTAGATGCCTCTGCAGCACTGCTTGCTCCCCAGTCCCATCCTGAGGGCCTCCCCTGTCCTGCCCAAGAATTCTAGAGGCTGACTCAGCGCAGTTCAGTTGACCCTGCTTCTGCTCCCAGAGAGGTATTGAAGCTGAGAATCTGATGGGATGTCACACCCCAGGTCTTGGTCTCCAAGGTTCTGTTCCTTCTCTGGAATGTTGCTCTTGAAAACTGGGCCTGCATAGAAGCCACCGTGCCTTGTCTTTGTAGACTGTCCAAGTTCAGGGTCCTGTGCGCCCCAGCAGCGCTAGAGTTGCAGCTTTGTTCGGGAACTGAGCTGAGAGGAACACCTAGCTCCACACTGTGTCAGAATGGCCCTTTTCCGTGAGGCTCTTGGCCCTGGAGTGGAGCCATCCAGGCCGAATGCACGCTTTTGTCTTCTGAGGGTTTCTGGGCCCTTTTCTGCTAGATACTTTGTCAGTTTGGTTTCCAATAAAGTTACATATCAGAAGCCAACAAGGCACACTAAGAAACTAAGAATTCTTTTTGATTCCTACAGTAGATATTTCTGTTGTTCACAAACGAGAACATAATCACTAACAGGAATGATCCCAAGTCACAGGCTTGGCCTTGTGACTTGCTTTGGCTGATGAAATGTGCTTGGAAGGGGCTGTGTACATGCCCCTTTGTGGGGTCTGTGCAAAGTTGTCTGTGATTGCTTTTCCTTTGCCTTCTAAATTATGGAGGCCCGTGTCAAGTTTGTTTCTGTCAGGCTGGATTCTCCAGTGCCTACGACCAACAGAGCCATCTCATTGATCAAAGACGTGCATGAAGCATGGAACTGAGTCAGCCTTTGCTGTTTCTTAGGTCATGGATAAATTCAGGTTACTTGTTATTGCAGCATAGTTTTGTTATTCCTGACTGACAAAATTCTATGAAACTGTACTTCCCTGTTCACTGAAAGGAACCACAACTTCTTGCTAATTACCTTAGTAATACATCTTTTCCGGCCCTACATTTATATTATTAGGAAGGGCTACTCCAGCATCCCAAAGAGGCCACTTTGAGGGCAATTTCTATGTCTACTTAGAAACTTCTCTTTTTAAACAATTTAAATATAATGTTGTGGTTTGTCTCCCACAACCTCTTATGCTAAAGGTTTGGTGCCCAGCCTGTGTTGCTATTGGGAGGTGGTGGAACCTTTAGGAAATGGGGCTGAGTGGGAGGAAGTGAGTTCAGTGGGCACATGCCCTTGAAGGGGATATTAGGACCCCAACTCCTTCCTTTCTCTCTCTGCTTATTTCTTTTCTTTTTTTTGGGTACCGGGGATTGAACACAGGGACACTCGACCACTGAGCCACATCCCCAGCACTATTTCGTATTTTATTTAGAGACAAGGTCACAGAGTTGCTTAGTGTCTTGCTTTTGCTGAGGTTGGCTTTGAACTTGAGATCCTCCTGCCTCAGCCTCCCGAGCGGCTCTCTCTGATTCTTGACTGCCATGGGATAAGCAGCTTTGATCCACCACATGCTACTTGCCATGATGCACTGCCTCACCACAGGCCCAAAAGCAGTGGACCTAAGTGACCATGGACTGAATCCTCTGAAATCTTGTGAGTCAAAATAAATCTTCCTTTTAACTTGATTATCACAGTGATAGAAAACAGATTAACACCTACACCTTACCAGTCTCCCAGGCTCCTAATGTAAGGAACTATATAACACATTTCCTGACTTTGTACAAGACTTCAGGAGAAGAATACCTGGGATAAATCCTGCAATATGCAATCACAAAACAATAGCTGAGTGGTTTAATAAACTGTGACTACTGATGATAGAGCTTTTTCATTCTATTGAGATAATATTCATCAAATTAACTCCTGGAAGGTAATTTTTATTATTTTATGTTTTTTCCTATTATCTTTTCCTTTTTAAAATAAAAACATTATCCGGTTTATAAACCAGTTTACTTTGTCTGCAGTTAAGAAAGCTAGATCTTGTTGTATTTAGCACACTGATTTTTATGGATAAGAGAGCCAAGGCAGGGGTTAGCAAATGCTATGGTTTGAATATCCAAAAAACTTAATACTTCAAACAAGAGTGTTTAGAGATGTGGGAGCTTTAAGAAGTGGTTAAGTCTTAAGGACACATGTAGGAACCAATGCCCTTATGATGGGAGTATGTTGGTTTGGTAACGGTAGGTTGGTTATCTTGGGAGTGGGTTCCTGATAAAAAGATGAATTAGCCCCCCATGCTCTCTTCTCCGTCTGCCATGGGATGATGTAGGAAGATAGTCTTCCTCAGATGCAGGACTCTCAAACTTGAACTTCTCAGTTTCCAGACCTGCAATAAATCTCTGTTCTTTTCTCAGTCTCAGGTATTCTACTATAGCAGCCCAAAACTATGATCTCTGAGACAAATCCAGCTCACCATCTGCTTTTTTAAATTAAAGTTTTATTCAGACACAACCCTGCCATTCATTAAGTTACCTTCTAAGGGTGTTTTTGTGCTACCCTCGGCAGAAGCAATTATTTATAACGAGATAGTGTGACCCACAAAGCCTCTACTATTTACCATCTGATTCTTTAAAAAAATTTTTGCTGACCTCTGATCTAGAGCAGAAAGGAGTCTTTTTTGTGACTTGTCTGAGCTCACGAAACAAGTCATAGATGGCGTTGCTTTGTCTTATAATTCTCTATTTTTGTTGTGGGTTTTTCTCTTTGCTTAACCATCATATGCCTTATTTCAAATGTTATAAAAAAGACCTAACCCACTTCAGGTCCCAGTGGAGAAACAGACATTGAGTAAAACTTCTACACCATAAAAATAAAGGTGAACTATAATATTGTCAAGACATGTGAAAGCTGGAAGCTCCAGAGAATATGGAGAAAATAATAATAATGTAAGTGAAGAATATACATCACATCCCCTAGGTATCTGAGGTACAAATGATAACTTTGGAGAGTCTACAACACAGGTTTGTTGTGGTTTTGTGATTTTGAATTGTGGGGTATTACTTTGTGTCTTTTACCCTGGGGTACAATTAGCCCCACTTCATGGAAAAATAAAAGTCCCTAGTCTTTTGTAGGACTTCCTCCTTGTTTCTCAAGAAGCTCAAGGTCATCAGAAAATTAGAGATTTTAAGCTTTACAAATACCTACAATGAAACCACAGGTATTTACAGCTGAAGGTTAAGACGTCAAACCTCAGGAGGTATCCTGGGTTTTGAAAGTGACATGTGCCTCCCAGGTCTGCTTGAATTTCTTTCCAGGAGCATATTGGGGGACTTAATTTTAGTATATTTTATAGTTGCTTGCACAGCCAGAGATTTCTTTATTTCATTGCATAAATAACAAAGATCTTCTGTACATTTCTTTATTTCCCCCTTTGAGCTACAAGAATTGCAGCAGATCTGAGATTTGCACACATATACTTGATATAAATGTGTACCGAGGAAGGGGGAATAATAAGGACTAACTTTTATAGACCTCGCTCATTAAAACTCACCTTCAAAACCACTCCTGCTCCTTCCTTATAATCAAATGATGCCTTGTAACGACCTAACCATTTTTTAATATTCCCCGGACTCCACTGAACTACGCTGGAGCTCAGACACTGTCTAGCTAGTCAGGGAAAAGAGTCTACCATCATATTTAAAAGCAGTTATTGGGACAGGTTTTACAGGCAGCGGGCTAGGACAATTCAGAAACAATTGCTTATGTGATAGTTGGAGGATTTGTCCCTGTCAAACAGTTAATATTGCTTTAATACATGAAGTAGGCTGTATAAGACAGCAATAATGAAAAATGTCAGGAAAGACAATATCAATTGTTATTCAACATCCACATCAAAGATTACTTTTTTGTCAGTAGCTTTCAGAAAATGTATTTTCCATCAGATCTGATTGCGTTCCTCTTTGAAGTGCTCCATCCTCCCGGTAGATTTAATGTGACATCTAGGCACTTTTTAGTCCCTGGGCCTCTGAGGCGATTCAGAGAGGCACAACAAGCCATCACAGGTTTATCCTCAAAGGCCGACACTGTCTGTCTGATTTATTGTAACTTTAAGAATCATCTCCAGCAAAGCATGAGCCTTGCTACCCATCCACAGCGTCAGACTTTTATCAATGCATTTGTATGCAGCCGGCACCTCTTGGAACAGAGAGCCCTATAGCCACTCATGGAAAATGCATTACCTGCGACTAATCCTTTTTATCTTTAAAGTCTGTATTTTTTATGTATAAGTCATTTTGGGTTATCATAAAATATACATAATTCTCCCTCCCCCCTAAAAGAAAAAAAAAGACAAAATGGAAAGAGAATATATAATAAGTTATGAGCGTGTGGTGTCCTTATCAGCAAGGATGCTAAATAAACAGCTCTCTTTATGTAAACACCGAGGGATATAAAACTGTGATTACTTTCAATGGGAAATAGGAATGCTTCCTTTTTTTTTTTCCTTTCAGGTTTCAAAGTAAAACAGTGAGATTAATCATTGAAAACACGCTTGCACAGGCTTCCATTTTTCCAGTGTGTTCGTTCCAGGGGGCGGCAGTTCCTGGTGGAGAGAGTGGGGTAGGGATGGGGCTGATGGTAGTCTGTTCCATTTCATAGATTCCCCAAATTGCTTCACTCTGCAAGCCATTTGTGAATGGCCTTAATTAAAAGGACTAGGAATGTGTTTCCTGGAAGGTTGAAGATAAACCTTCTTCATTGGTCCCAACCCAATGCGGTTCCAGTGTCTGAACTTTTGGGGGTCTTAGGTTCCTGTCTCTAATATCATAAATGCAATTTGCTGACTTGTGTTTTTCTGTAATTTGTTTGGTATTGAAACTCTGATCAGGTCTGAATCTTCTCAAGCATAGAAAATTCTCTTCTACTTTAAACCAAATATAAGTGCCAACAGAGTTCATGCCCCCAACCCATCGGGGGTCAACAAACCTGCTGCCCGGAGACCTAATCCTGCTGTGGCCTGTTTGTGTAAGTGGAGGTCTATTGGTCCAGCCTTGCTCATTGGTTGCTGTGTTGTCTGCGACTGCTTTCAGGCCACAACAGCGGAGTTAATGGTGCAGCAGACTATATGGTCCACAGAACCCCGAATATTTACCATCAGGCCCTTTCCAGAAACATTTGTTGACTTCTGCCCTGGAACCATACCTGCAATTTTAAATTAATGAAGTTAATTAACCCAATCTAAGATTTACTTGGCCTAAGAGTGAAAAGTGCTTTTGGGAATGGAGGAAATGGCCTTAAAGAATGTAGTTCAAACTGTTGACAAAAACTTCTGAGTGGGCATTGAGACTATGGGTAAGTATTGAAGAAGCACTTTTTATTTTTCGATACTTTTGGTTTTTATGACATAATTGGGAGATATTTTTTAGAATCTGCCTGGTTTTCAGGGATGCTGTTTCTTCCTGGGCTAGACCCTACTTAAATCTTTCTGTTGCAATAGTTTTTAGGATATCAAAAGATAGTACCTGAACACAGGGGTTTTATTGACCCTTTATTTTTTATAAACTCAGTGCTCAGATAATGTTTAGAAGTTATCTACATTGCTTTCAGTTCTCAGCCACAGATAGCTTTTTAAAATATATCTAAACAGTCTTGGACCCCCCCAAGCTGGCATGATTTAAAGATCAGAGAGGCAGTTGGAGGGAAATGTGCTCATAAGCTACCGTCAAGTTTCTGAGAGTTTTATAAAAAGATTGCTAAAAAGGGTGCGTGTTTTGCATGTAACCCCCCAAATGAATATGTTTAAAACCCAAACCCCAATGAAACATTGTTGGGAGGTGGGGCCTAACGGGAGGCATTTAAGTCAGGAGGACTCCACCCTCATGAATGGATAAATGCTGATTATAATAGGGTTTGATGCTGAGTTCAGTTGCTTGCTTTCTTTGTTCTTCCACCATGTTATGACATAGCAAGAAAGTTCTCACTAGATGCAGCCTCTTGATGTAGGACTTCCCAACCTCCAGAACTGTGAGCCAAATAAACTTCTATTGTTTACCCAGCGTGTGGTGTTTTGTTACAGCAGCACACATGGACAAAGACGAGGGAGTAGGTGGTCTTTGGGGCAGAAATTGCAAGCATACCTCTCATTACTTTCAGAACCATGGGGGACCCACTTCTTTCTTCTCTAATGGAAGGAGAAAGCAAAGAAGTATGATCTTTAGACAAAGAGGAATTTTAAATTAGAGAATCTGAGTTCATGCTGTGCTCCCTTCTTTTTTCTACACACAGCTCATCTTTTGGGAAAGGATCTTGTTGGAACTTGCCTAAAAACAATAGTCTGAGTCTATTAGTGTTCTGTTTTCCACAAGAAAGGAAAAAGCAATCATTACAAAGTAATGTAAAAAGATGTTAAGGTTTTATGAGGATTTTCCAAAACACTTCCATGTATCACTTTGCCCATGGAAAAAAATCAGATTCGTTTTCCTAGATATTGCTGACACATTAGCATTTTATGAAATCATATTGCATACAAGACTTCAACTTGGTAGGAGGTTGAAACTCACTTTTCAGTCTTCACTTTTGCTTTTCCTTTAGCTACCCTAAGCCACCTGATATTTCTTAAAACTCGTATATGTTTATGCTAGGCAGGACTAAGTTCACATTGGTTCTTGTCTCTGAAACAAACTTGTTATGGTTTGAATGTGTCCTGTTCCCCCCCTCCCATTCAAATTCTGGAAACTCAATGCCCAATTCATATGTTGATTGTATTTGAAGGTGGAACCTTGGGAGATAATTAGGGTTAGATGAGGTCATGGGGTGGGCTCCTGTGATGGGATTAGTGGTGTTATGAGGGAGGTTTGAGCATAGCTTGCTCTCTGGCCATGTGACGCCTTCCTCTGTGTCATGGCAAGAAGGTTCTCACCAGAAGCCTGTGCCAAACTGTTAGACTTCCTGGACTCCAGAACTATGAACCAAATAAAGTTCTTTTGTTTATAAATTATCCAGTCTTTGGTATCCAGTTATAGCAGCAGCAAGAAAAACAAAAACAAAAACAAAAACAAAACTAAGATGATCCTTCATCCCCTGTCCCCATAGACCTTGTTGGAAACTCCAGCTCCCCTTTCACAGCTCTGTAAATCATTCCTTCTGTGGAACCTCCCAGATTCTCCCCACATCCTTGCTTATGACCTGCAGCATGTGAATATGCTCTATCACAGTATTTCTCAAATCATGTGGCCACTGTATTTACATGGCTTAATTGATCTCTGTATCCACTAGGCTTTGGAGAGTGATTTGCATAAATAGGTACTCAATAAATGCTTGCCCCCAAAAAAGCAGGACTATAATTTTAGGGTAGAAACAAACCCTAGAGAACTGCTAAATCTAAAATCTTATTTTGTAGATAAAGTCGGAAGTGTAAAGAAATAAGGAGTGTTGAAGTTGCACATTCCTTTTGAGCTGGCCACTGAGGTGAAAGGAGGTGGGAGAAGCTCTGGAAAGTTTATTTGCTTTCACCGCTTCTACTCACAAACAAAGACAAAACAAAAAGCAAAGGACAATAACTGAAGACTTCCTGCCCGAATTCAGTTAGGAAGGAGCTGAATTCCCAAGCCAGATGGACAGTGGAATAGCACCACTGAGAGCTGAGGTGGTGAGGGATCCACACTCTGTCCCCCACCTACCTCAATACCTCTTCCCTCTCACCTACAAGGCTCCCCATGAAGTCATGTGCTGAGGCCTCTGGTTTTCTCACTTTCAGAGAAACTCCACTGATTGGTGCTTCCCTTGGCACTTCCATTTTGCTCAGATAGGGAGATGGAAGAGAATCTGACCTGGGGCCAGGGGAGGAGAGAAGAAAGAGACATGGGCAGAGGAGAAAAAGGAGGGAGTAGAAGGTGCAAATAACGCAATTCTTCCATGGTTATCATCATTTGACTTGAGGTTAAAGAAGAGATGGCATCCTCATCTAGAAGGTTCTTAGGGGTATTCTGAGGAAATGTGCTGGTACACATTTCTCTCTCTCTCTCTGTATAGCACAGCTTTGTTCTACAGCATTCACACTCCTGGCTGGGCAGGTCTTTCTGGCTAATTGTAGGGATCCTGTCACACTTCAGTGTGGGACACAGGGTACAAACTTGGTGGTAAGGCTGGAGGAGGGCAAATGGTGGCCCAAGGCGAAGGGGATGCGTGAAGATGCTCAGGAAACTTCATCCATCTCAGTCTCCTTGCAGCTTCCCCAGTGCCAGCCCTGGTGCTGCTTGTTGCAGGGGCTTCTTGAGGATGCCCAGTGCTAGGCAGGATCCAGACCCCTGGTTGTGAAAGAAAATGGGACGTGGAGCACAAGATGTGAGCTTTACCTCAATTGGTTGTGGGGCCCTGGGCAAGGTACTTCACCTCTCTGAGTGTCTATTTTCTTATCTGTAGGAAGAAAAAAAAATGGACTAGATGATTTCTCAAGTTCTTTCCAGTGAATTTCCCTAAGAGTTTAAAGGAATTAGACCAATTATTCTTATGTGGGGAATTTTTGGCAGTATTTAGCATAGGCATATGAAATTTCCTCCTCTGGTTTCTGTGCCTGAGTGGATGGGTGCCATTATTTATCTGAAAAAAGGCAATCAAACTCTTGAGAAAATTTCTGAAGAGCAGATTTTATTTCCCTTGCTATGGCCCTTAAATGCTACACTTGTTACATCTGAGTGCTAATTACTAGAGATTAATTAGTCAGCATGAAAGTACTTCTGCGGCAGCCCCCAATTACTGAACTACACTTGATCTGTGCTACCTGTAGACTCTCCACAGTGATCCTGGGAGGTACTCTTTGGAGGCCCATGGGCAGGCCTTTCGGCAATTCTCTAGCCATGTTTTCAGAAAAACAGCTGTCAAAGGTGGATGTCTTGAATATAATTAAATGGAAAATATAGCTAACTCCAAAAATGGAGGTAGTCTGGCTAACACTCCCAAGGGGCCTGGCTCTTTTGAAGTGATTAAAGGTGGGTAATGGGGGGTGATTCTCTTGGGTCTATTTCTGGCTCTCTGAGGGCCCTGTGGTTTGAACCTGGGTAATCCGATCCATCCCACTTCTCTCTGCTTCTGTCTTGGCCCTCAGAGGATACCTTCAGTAGGGTATTGTGAGATTTAATCAATCATTATTTAAAGAAGGAAAGGTTCTTGGATGAAAGGCAGGAAGAAAAAGCAAAGTCCAGTTGTGCTATTATCCGTTTTCCTATGCTCTTCTTTCTTCCATTTGTGACATGGAACTGTAGCTGAAGTGTATTTTGATGCATTTTGCAAAATATAAAGAAAGTAAGGAAATTACAGTAGTTTCAAAACCAAGCGCCCATTCTTCTTTGTAACATGAGCACAGTAGACTGGCTGGTGTTCGTGTCTCATTTATCTCTCTCTATTGGGTTGTCCTCTGTGTCTAATTTTCCCTTATTAATGAATCTCCACTTTTGTCCTGTACAAATCTAGGAGGATGACATTTATACAAGGTAATCATTTTTATGCATTACCAAAAGGATTATTTATTGGTGGTTATCTAGCAAAAGTAAGCATATCTGTCATCGACATCTGACCAAGAATGGGCTATTATTTTCTTAGCAGAATTATTTGCTGATCAGTTTTTTTCTGGTCTGTAGATTTGTGATTTTTGGGAAAAAGATGAACAAATCTCTGACTTTTAGAAAGGAGACCCCTCTTGGCAAGGTGCTAAACCACTCAGATGTGTTTCTTCTAAATGAAGAGGCGAACCCAGGCCATGTTTAAAGCCAGTTACAAGGTTAAACATGGAGGGGCCTAGGGAACTTCCCCATCAGCAGTTCTGAAATGACTTTTCTAGAATGAATAGAATGAATACCTTAAACTAGAGTAGCTTTAACATGCAATCCTAGGGTTATATAAGCACTTGAATGAACTTGAATCTATGTGCACATTTAAGTGCAAGAGAAACATACATTTTAAATTTTTCCAAATTTCAACTTAATTTATATTGCTCTCAATCAGTTCCAAGCATTTCCCTTGTTTTTCTTTTATGTGAATCACTGCTAAGTCCTGGGGGTTGGTGGCAGTTAAGATGTTGCAGGATCCATCTTGGTCTTCCATTAACCATCCACGGACAACTTTAGGGTCTGAGCTCTTCTTGACACTTCTCTGTCACAGGACCCTTCAGAATCTCAGTGAGACCTGTACCTGGTTCAGTCCACCAGGACATTTTTGTGGTTTTCCTCTTCCTTTGGCATTCTAACTGAGAAATAGGAAGGGGGTCTTCTCTGCTCATGGATCCTCCAAAACTTTCCATAGACCTCAAGGTCTTTATGTAGAAAATAGAAATCAGAATACTTTCCTTCAGGATCCATATCTTCTCTGTCTTCCATCCTCTCCTCAAAGCCAGGGAAAGAATTCTTTCTTCAAATTTCATTTCTTTCTAATATTTTGATTTGACTCCACCTCAAATTCTCTCCATTTCTCTGAGAACTCAAGTTTTAGAAGATAGAACCAGATGGATATTGGTAGTTTCTTTCTGCTTTACATCTGTCATGACTTATCCTGAAGCAATAAACATTGATTGGTCTTGTTGGAGAGAGAGAGGGGAGTGGGAAGATTGATAATGGAGGGAAAAAATAGTTAACATCTCAAAAGTATCATCCTTTCAGTTTTTAATAATGGGCTTCGAAGGCCAGATTATGTGATTTGTCGTCAGGTCCACAGGTATTGGGATGGCATAGAAAGTTTTTGAATGGAGCATGACATAGAAGCTATGAATTGGGAAGGCTAATTTGAAAGTTAGATGGAGTTGGTGTAATGAGATCGAAGTTTTAGAAGGTTCTTTAGAGAGGTAATGGAAGTTTTGATTCTAAAATGCTATTAATTGTACAATCTATCACTTTAATAAAAGAACTTAGTGTTAAAAATTACAGGGAACATACCTTAACTAGAAGATAAATTTGTATTTTGGAAGTATAGTATACATTATGGTGAAACCAATTAATCTTAAACTTCAGGACACTTTCATTTTTTCTTCTTTTTTCAAAATTTTGTAGTGGGGTGCTTTAACACTGAGCCACACCCCCAGTCCTTTTTAATTTTTAGAGACAAGGTCTCATTATGTTACTGAGGCTGACCTTGAACTTGCCATCCTCCTGCCTCAGCCTCCTGAGTTGCTAGGATCACAGGTAAGCACCACTGTGCTCAGATTCAGGACACTTTTCTTACATGGGCTCCCTCAAAACCTTTATCAAATTCGTACTTAAAAAACAAAACATCAACCTTCCATAAGTTGTATAAGCACTGGGACTCAAAACTTGATTCTGTTCCTGGAACTAATGGGAAAGCATTTTAAAGAGTCAAGTTTTACAGATGTTTATTAATCATCTACAATATTTTGGGTACTGTGACAAACACAAAGATGTTAAGGAACTAATTTGAGACACCAATGATACCAGTAGGAAAATACTGAAGGATATTCTTGGGGGAAAACTGTAGGATTTGGAAATATACTAGGCATGACCAGGTGTGAGAAACTGAAGTGAAGTCACAGACTGGAGGTGAAATTAGCCATCTGAAGGAAAGGGTGCTGACCCTGTGGGAGACATAGGAAGGCCGTGGGGGGTCTATGGGATTGGACAGTTTGTGGAGAAAGACAATAAATTTAATTTGAACATACCAAATTATCTACCTATATACCCACCAAGCAGATGAAAATGTATGTCAGGTTCTGGGGACTGTTAGGAGGTACAGATAGAGACTTGGCATCATTGGAGGGATAATTGCGGTCATGGACATGGATGAGTCAGAGAGAGGGACTGTAAAGAGAAGAAAGGTGGTGTAGGCAGTTTGGTCCCTGGCATGGCTACTACAGAGTGTGGTAGTATGTTGAACTTTGATGTTGAATTTGACCATGAGGGTGACTGGAGACAAGCTGAGATAAGGATTCTGGCCCAGACGTCAAAGTGTGGAGTAGCACAGAAAAGAGTCAGGAAGCAGGGAACAGTAAAAGGGAAGTGGATAGAAGAAAGGTCATGACCTTTCACAAAAGAGAGGTTGTTGGATTATGTCAGGGCTGATGGGAAAGGAGAATGCTGAGGCTCAGGAATGTACAGAGGAGAATTGAAGAAGGAAACTTTTTGAAACTTAGACTGAAAGGCTTTGTTGATGGGCAGAAGAACTGGCCATGTGATGTCAAAATATGACCAAACACACTGTTCATTTTGAGTGTTGGTGCAATGGTGTGTGGTTTTGCTAACCTAACTGTCCAAAGGCTGGTTCAGCCTAATTAGAGGGGGAGATGAGAGGAAGCTCATATTCTGCATTTCTTTAATATTTTAATAAGCTCAATAATGCCTAACCAAGTGCTAGGAACATAATGAACTTTTGGCAAATACCTATTATTCATGTTTTTAAGATACCTGATTCTTCAGTTTTATAGACTAATTAAAAATCCATTTTTAATTATAAATCATGTCCCAAACACAATTAAAATGTAATGATTAACATATTATATTTTATTATAGCTAAATAACTGATTTTAAGATAATAGGGGTTTCTTCAGGGTAGAGTTTGCATTTTATTCACCTTTATCTTGCATGATGCTCAAACATAATAAGTGTTCCATAAATATAAGGAGAATGAACTATTTTATGGCATAAGTTATAATTTGAATTCTAAATGAACTTAGGTCCCTGACAACATTTTAATGAAAATATTTCTCTAGGGTCAATAACATATCACTTTTATAGTAGAAATAAATCTTTTATGCCCATATCCAGTCTTATTTGATGACTTACTATACTATCACCATATAGGTGGCTCTGCAAACCTATTTCTGCTGAAACACTGACAAATTTCCATAGTAAGGTTAAGGGTTCTTTCTTAAATCATTATTTTTGAGGTTGTTTTCATTTTGTTTGAATGGAGGGCTACATCAATGAACTAAAAAGACACTTGAGGTGCCAGACTCAAATTGTTTTAAGAATCTTCCTCTGGGAAACTCTGTTTCCTGGAATCTGTAAAATAGGGAAAATAATTTGTTGATAGCAATGTTGGTATTGGTGTGTGAGGATCGTATTAGATAGCATAAATAAAGGTCTGACATTGTCCTGGGAATAGTGGACAGGGAATAAATGTTTATTTTGCCTTCTGAAAGTGGCTCAAAGAACGACTGGAGAAAAACCTAATGATCACACTAGCTAGTAGGCAGATTGTGTAAGGAAAAGCAAGGATCTCTACTGTGTAGGGGGGTCAATTTAGCATCCCTCAAGATCAGTCCCTTGTTAGGACTCTTGTAAGAAGTGTCTCCCTACATTCAGTGTTCTTAGGTGTATTAGTATTAGCTCTCTGCTTTATCTTATGGTTGAACTTCATGTTCTCTTTGCCCTAAATTTGTTAACTTAATTTTTTTTGGTATTTTATTTCTTATGTTAGTTGTCTTTCTCCTTCCTGGAATGAGGTAGAGGATGAACAGGGTTGACATTCGGTTTCTTCATTACATTAAATATTAAGAATTTTGAGTATCAGCTTTGGAGAGAAGCAAATATGTGCTCTTTATACCATCATATGATTACTCGATATTGGTAGGAGGAGGTAATTGTCCCATTTTATAGATTAAAAATTGACACAGAGTCAGGTGTGGTGGTATGAATCTGTTACAAGTCCTAGCTTCTCAGGAGGCTGAGTCAGCAAGATTTCAAGTTTGAGGCCAGCCTGGGCAACTCAGACCCTGTCTCAGAACAAAAACAAACCAACCGATAAAAAACAAACAAAAACAAACAAACAAACAAACAAAACCCCCCTGGGTTACACAAAGTAGTTTACCAAACTAACACATATGCTTCTTGATTTACCATGGGGTTATGTCCTGATAAATCTATCCTCAGATGAAAATATCCTGAGTCCCCAAATTCATTTAATAAGCCTAACCTACTGAGCATTCACTAGCTAGCCACACAAGACACTTACAGTATCAGTTGTGATCCCTGGTGATCCTGAAGCTAACTGGGTGCTGTGGCTTGCTGCTGCTGCCCAGTATTTTTTTTTTTTTTTTAATTAAAAAAATTTTTTTTAGTTGTAGATGGATACAAGGCCTTTATTTATTTATTTAATTAATTAATTAATTTTGATTCATTGTATACAAATGGGGTACAACTTTTTGTTTCTCTGGTTGTAAATGAAGTAGAGTCACACCATTTGTGCAATTATATATGTATATAGGGTAATGATGTTTGTCTCATTCCATTATCTTTCCTTCCCCTGCCCCCTCCAAAATGCTCATTTCCCTCTACATAATCCATCCTTCCTCCATTCTTACCTTGTCCCCCGCACCCCCCATTATGTATCATCATCCACTTATTAGAGAACATATGGCCTTTGGTTTTTTGGGATTGGCTTATCTCACTTATCATGATATTCTCCAACTCCATCCACTTACCTGCAAATGCCATAATTTTATTCTTATTTATGGTTGAATAATATTCCATTGTGTATATATACCACAGTTTCTTTATCCATTCATCTATTGAAGGGCATCTAGGTTGGTTCCACAATCTACCTATTGTGAATTGAGCAGCTATAAACATTGATGTGACTGCATCACTGTAGTATGTTGATTTTAAGTCCTTTGGGTATAGGCCCAGGAGTGGGTTAGGTGGGTCAAATGGTGGGTCCATTCCAAGTTTTCTGAGGAATTTCCATACTGCTTTCCAAAGTGGCTGCCCCAATTTGCAATCCTACTAGCAATGTGTGAGTGTATCTTTTCCCCCACATCCTTGCCAACACTTATTGTTGCTTGTATTCTTGATAATAGTCATTTTAATTGGGGTGAGATGAAATCTTAGGGTGGTTTTGATTTTCATTTCTCTTATTACTAGAGAAGTTGAACATTTTTTCATATATCTGTTGATTGCTTGTAAATCTTCTTCTGTGAGTGTCTACTCAGTTCCTTAGCCCATTTATTGATTATGGGTTATTTGTATTCTTGGTGTAAAGTTTTTTGAGTTCTTTATAAATTCTGGAGATTAGTGCTCTATTTATTTTTATGTGGTGCTGAGGATTGAACCCAGTGTCTCACATGTGCTAGGTGGGCACACTACCACTGAGCCACAACCCCTACCCCTGCTGATCAGTACTGAGAGGGTGTATTTTATATCTATATACACTAGCCCAGGAAAAATACAAATTAAAAATGAGAAGTATGGTTTCTATGCAATGTGCATCACTCAGTAGTCAAAAAGTTGTGACCTAAACCATAGTAAGCCCAGGGCCATCTGTAGAGCTGAGGTTTTCCTGTGACCTGAGTTCTGATTTCCTTATCTCCATCTCCTACTCTGCACATTGATGTTCAAAGACAGGATATTTATTACAATTCCCCCAAAGACATTTCTAGAATATTTAGCATTTCTCTAGAGAATTTGTGAGCCAGACATGGTGACGCACACCTGTAATACAACATGTAAGGTTTAGGGGGTTGGGGAAAGAGGATTGCAAGTTTGAGGTGTGCCTTGACAACTTAGCAAGATGCTGTCTCAAAAATAAAAAAAAACGTAAAATAAAAAGGGCTTGGATGTAGCTCTGTGGTAGAGTACCTTGGATTCAACCCCCAGTGCCAAAAAAAAAAAAAAAAGAAAAAAGAAAAAAGAATTCATTTGTCTTTAGAGAATGTGGTTGATTATGCAAAAAATTCAGAAATATTTATTATTATTATTATTATTATTATTATTATTATTATTATTTGTAGTGCTGGAGATCAAACCCAGGACCTTATGTGTAGTAGGGAAGTGCTACACTAATGAGCTACATGTTTAGCTCTAGAACTTTTGATTAGAAAGAATAATTTTTTAGATTTTGCTGGAGAACACAGGGGTAACCATAATCGATATGGAATTTTTAAAAATAAAGGTTTATCTCTTTCTACCAGTTTCTCATTTCCTCTCTACAAAGAATTTATGTCCTAGGACTTGCTTTTCCTACAAGAAAACTTTCATTTTTTAGGTTCCATGCCAATATTCGGTCTTAGGTGCTACATTGCTCTGTTTAGGATTATATTGAGTTATGCAGTGAAAAGATTGACACTGTATACTTTTTGGAAAGGTAAGATGATAGCAATGATGTCCTTAAATGATAGGTGAAATATAGATCTCTAAATCTGTCATCTACCTATCAATATCTTTGATGCTATATGTGAATGGTAACTGCAAAGGTTGGTCCTTTACTATAGGTTCTTCCCACGTTAATTTATTTTCAGGTATAAATAATGTTTGCAGAATCACATTCAATTGAGATAAGTTTAAAGTAACTTAGTATACTTGTCTTGATTTGATGTTACTTTACAGTTTAGAGACAAATTCAGATTTCATTTTTGTAAGGTAAAATCCCTACATTTTAAGACAACTCATTTATTTTGGTACGTTTCAGATGAACTTTGCATTAGCATCAGTGAAAGGGAAGGATGATTTGTCTGTTTGCCAGTGATTACTGAAGCATATCCTGTATACGACGACAGTGCAGATCAAATGCTATAGGGTTTTTGTTTTTGCTTCTTTATGTTAGGAAAATAACTACCTCCTCCAAAATAAGAGATTCTTAGGTGAATAACTGTTATAGTTTGGATATGAGGTGTCCTCCAAAAACTCACGTGTGAGACAATGCATTTTCTCTTGGAGGAGAAACGATTGGGTTATAGCCTTAACCTAATCAGTGAATTAATCCCTGGTGGAATTCTGAGTGGTGACTGGAGGCAGGGGGGTGTGGCTGGAGGAAGTGGTTCACTGGTGGGATGTGGCGATGGGGTATGTATTTTGTATCTGGAGAGTGGAGATCTCTCTCTCTGCTTTCTGATCATCATGTGAGCTGCTTCCCTCCACCACACTCTTCCACCATCATGTCCTTCCTCACCTTGAGCCCTGAGGAATGGAGCCTGCTGTCTAAGGATTGAGACTTCTGAACCTGTGAACCCCAAAATAAAGTCCCCCCGCCCCCCTAAAATTGCTCTGGTCAGATCTTTAAGTCACAGCAGTGAAAAAGCTTACTACAACAAACTCTCTACCTGAAATGTTTTAATTATCAAAAATGTACCAGACTGTTTACATGAGAATATTAATTTAGACAAAAGCAAGATTCTGAGGACCGAATTCAAGTTTGTCTTTGATGTTACATGGGAAGAATTGAGTCACTGAGTGAAACCCACGCTGATTCTGAAAGCATGACTGTTGGTTGTTCACATCAGGTGTCCCTTCCAGCTGGTTGCTGCATCTGCCTGACTGACCATTATCTGAACTATACTGGCTGATAAAAATGGTAATAACCCTGATGATACTTAGACTATAAATCCTTGCCTGGCTACCTAGTAGCTATCTAACTACACATCTATTAAATAGCCTTTTGAGCTCTATTTGCTTTTGGGTAAAATGGGATAATTGTACTGTTAGGGCAATTGATTAGGCATTGAGCGTAGAATATTTGTAATCTTCTCTGGCAAACAGTAGGTGCTTAATACATGCTAGTTCTCACCTACCATTCTCTGTTTTCCTGACCTTGTCAGGAATCCTTGTCTTTTCTTGTTCCAGGAATCATAGAGTCATAGATCTTAGAGACTGGTGGGAATTCTGGGGCTGTCATGTCCAGCAGTTCCTTAGGCTCAGAGACCTATCTTGTTGGTAAACATTTTGACTGTAATCCAGACCACTATTCTGAATTGCCTTTTCTGCTTGTATGCATTTGTAATTCAAGATGCAGAGGATGATGATATATAATGGGGGTGGAGGAATGGGGGGGTAAGAGAAGAATGGAGAAACTTTAGATTACATAAAGGGAAATGGGGAGGGGTCTGAAAGATGGTGGAATGAGACAGACATCATTACCCTATGTACGTGTATGATTACACGCAGGGTATGAATCTACATCTTGCACAACCATAGAAACAAAATGATGTACCCCATTTGTGTATAATGAATCAAAATGCAGTCTGTAAAAATAAAAAAATTACATTTAAAAACTAAAAACTAAAAAAAAAAAAAAAAAGATGCAGAGATGTTTTGTGTTTACTGCATCCTCTATTTGGACACTCATTGCATCATTAGCCAAACCAGTCAACTTTCAAATTTGTGCCACCATTAAACACAAAGAAAAACGGAATGAGAAATGGTAGAAAGATAAAAGTAAATTCATCCCTGTTACTGAGGAGAACCTTCAACATTTAACTTTATCTTCATCCCCCCCCCCCCCCCCCCTTTTTTTTTGGTACTGCAGATTGAACCTAGGGCCTCTTACATGCTAAGCACATGTTCTACCACTGAGCTATATGCCCGGCCCTCCACATTTATCTCCGATGAGGAGAGGATTTGTGGTAGTATTGAAAATGGCAACATCCAGTGTTCTTTTAAAAATTCTTTTTGCTGTATTTCATTCTAGGAAGCACCTTTTTGTTCTACAGCTAATTTTTATAATGAGGAACAGCTGCCAAATAACGTGGCAACTCCTTGGCAACACATATTGCAAACCTTGGGTTACTCTTTTTTCCATTTTTACCTAGTACTTAGTGGAACAAAGCTAAATGAATGAGTGTAGTGACCTTTAATGCAGGAAAAAATTCTTATAGTTTGATAAAGCTTAATTTTAGCATTCATTTTACAGTAAGCTGTGTAAAAAAGTTTCATCATGAAATCCAAAGCCATCAAAATAGAGTTGACTGTAGATCTAACACAGAATTAGAGTTGTGTAAATCCAAAATATATCAGTATTTAGTATTAGGTGGTACTAAATATACAGTTCAATGACAAATTTGTGATAAATACTTGGATTTTGATCATTTTATTTGTGCGTACATGCTTATGGTTTTAAAATATGATTCTTCCTAATTTAAGTAAAAATGTGTGTTATACTTTGATATATTTCTGTACATGTCTTTCAACTGCTATAATTTATTCTCCCACAAAACCACCCATCAAGAAGCTATTGTAATCCCTAAAAGTCTCTGTAAAGCCCAGCCTATTTCATCCCCACCTGTTGTGCATAGAGGCTGTTTATGGTATATTGTGATAGCTGAGGTATTATATTTCTTATTTTTCTCTGTTTTTCAAGTTAGTAAATACTTTGCTTATTTTCATAAATAACAGCATGCCTCATAATCCCAGCAACTTGGAGGATGAGGCAGGAGGATTGTGAGTTCGAAGCCAACCTCAGATACTTAGTGAGGCTCTAAACAACTTAGTGAGACTCTGTCTCTAAATAAAATCTAAAAAAGGACTGGGGATGTTGCTCAGTGGTTAGTGCCCCTGGGTTCCCTGGTACCACACATAGACACACACACACACACACACACACACACACACACACACATGGGGGTGGGGAGAGATTGAATGAGAATAATCATACATTTTCTGGAGAAAGGAGCTGTACAGTCTATTCTTTGTAATTCCTATGTTACCCAGCATGAGTATATTTAATATCTGCTGATTGGAGCAATCTTGTCCACAACCTGGGTAGAAAGCAAATACTCATGAAGGTATTAAGAGAATCACCTCTGTGTCAGTTCATTTTCCATTACTACAGTGAAATGCTTGAGGCTAGGTACTTCGTAAAGAAAAGAGGATTATTCAGTTCACAGTTTTGAAGACTGAAAGTCAAATAGCATGGTGCCAGCTCTGGTGCCTCGCTCCCCAGTTACATCACATCATCACATCCTGGAGGGTAGCATTGTGGTTTAAGACAGGGAGAAATCACATGGTACTGTGCAAGGGACTGAGGAGGGACCTAAGTTTGCTCAGGGACCCACAAGAGCTACATTAATCCCTTCTGAGACCAGAGCTCCCAATACCTAATTACCAAATTACTAAACCCCACCTGTGAACATCATCATACTGGGGAACAGACTCTGAACACATGAACTCTTTCAACTACCTCTGAACCATTACTACTTCCCTATTATTTAATGATGCATTATTTAGCTGTTAATTTTACAGTTTATCTTGATTCATTGTATCTGGATCCTCAGGGTTTTATTTCTCTGTGCTCTCTCCACCATCTCCATCTTGGTTCTCCTGCAAGGGAATGGATCTGCCGGCTGAAGCTAGAGGTAGCAGCAGCATTGTCAGAAATAAACAGGAAATCTGTTCCTCATCCTAATCCAGATACACATCAGCAAACATGGACTTAGCAGGAAGCCAAGCTTTCAAGTAAAGCCAGTGAAGCACTCAGGGGGAAGCATCAGAAATATACCCCAAATTGACTTGGCGTCTGTCACCCGGGACAGCCTGGGCTGTGAATGGAAAACTCTTGTACATTAAAGGAGGGGAACTCAAACCATGGGTGTACTTCATACTGTCCTCACAAAATCCCTGCGAAATTGTTGACCTTAGAGGAGACTCTAGATGATACGCCTGTCTTTTGAACCTGTTGTTCCTATTTGCACTTGTGTTTTATGGATTCCTTCAGGGAGAAGAGTTTTAAAGGAATACAAAAAGCTTTCTACCCCAGAGACACCCAAAGGTGGCAGCTTAGGCCAGATAACTTTCATTCCTCTGTTTGTTATGTCCTTCTAGGATGAAATATTTTTTCTTTCCCAAAGCATCTGGATTTTGTGATCTGGGATATGCTCA
This sequence comes from Sciurus carolinensis, assembly GCF_902686445.1. NCBI lineage: Eukaryota > Metazoa > Chordata > Mammalia > Rodentia > Sciuridae > Sciurus > Sciurus carolinensis. Next base: position 78,985,363 of record NC_062226.1, read on the forward strand.
GATTTAACAGCTTGAACTTTTAAAAATAATAATTATTTAGGGGATCTTTTGCTCTTTTATCTGTGGGTAGACTGGGAAATATGGAGTTGCTTTTGTAGCTTTTTAAAAGCCTAGCTTTCCCGAAGTGCTGTTTTTTAAACTATCATAAGTCAAATTTATCATGGGGATAATGTAATAAAGACAAATATTCCACCAATAATGAAAAGCTAAGTAAACGGGTATGTTTAAGCTCTATTATATGCAGGGGAGTACATTAAGGCAGATCTAAGAGACACTTTAATGGATTTAACATTAGCAATCAGACCTGGACTTGGTATAAATCAAACACCATTGCATTTCAGTCTAATGCACACCCACTCATTCATTAGCACCATTCAACGCAGATTATAAATATTAGCCAAGAAACCTTCAGTTCTTGAGATTCTTTCCACAGACACAGCAATAATTGAACAATAATGATGACAATTTTATTTTTATGAATCGCTATGGCTTACTTTTATTGATTTGCTCTCAGGCCTGCAGAACGGCTTCCTCAGCCAGTGTATAGCAGGAAATGGTTATGGCATTATCAGATAGGCCGTAAAGAGATAAATAAAATAAAGGGGGGTAGGAATGATGGTGGGACTCAGCAAAGTGCTGATAGAAGCAGGAATTACTCCCTTCACTCCCAACAATCGAGTAACTTAAATCACCTCCTTTTCCCTTCCCACTCCCCTCTCCCAATTCAGTAAAAGGAAAATACTCCCAGGCTATAAATGTGCATTAACTTTGGAACTGAACATTTTGGGGTTCTTGGTAGCAGCTAAAGAGGAATGAATTAGATGGGAATAAATGAGCTGCTTAGGCAATGAGTAGAAGGGAAGGCCAAGTCCTGTGTGAATATGGCCTTTCACTGCTGCCTTCAATGATATAAAGATTCTTAGTAACAAAGACAGTGTAGCCTCCTATGGAAAAGACTGATCCCTCGCTGCCTACCTCTGTTCCAGAGCACAAGATGTCCTGGGTTTCTCATTTGGCTTTCCCTGCCCTTTACCTCAGAGCACTGACAAACTGAACATTCTGGGGTATCAGTAAAAAGGAAACAGATGTGGATCTGCCCATGCATTTCCAACACTGCTGTTGTTTTTCCCCTTCTCAGTGATGGATTCCAGAGATTTCTTTCACACTCACACCTTCCCATCACCAGGAAAGATTCGGTTTGTCCCTCCATTGATTCACCGAATGGAGACCTCATCTTGGCTTTTAGTGAAAGGAGCAAGAGGAAATGCATCTCTGAGAGACTGTGCATCCTCTGTAAAATTCCATGCAATGACACAGACCAGCAGGATCCACCAGGACATGGACAGTGGCAAGAGAATTTTTTTTTTTTGTGGTAATTCTTCCATTTGTCATGGGCTTTCATTCTTGGCCCAAAATTTCTGCACCCGTTTGTATTGGAGATATGGGGAAGTTCATGTCTCAGGGCCTGTATAGCTTATACATCTACTGGTTCTTTAAATCATCTGTGTCTCCATGGAAGAATGGAATACTGAGCTGCCCCACAGACAGAAAAGCAACCTCGAGGAGAGCAGTGATGGCTGCTATAGTCCCCTTCCTCTGGTTCATTCCTCCTGTCACCTTTTTTATTACATCTTCAGGCAAGCCTGCCTGGGTATTTGAATTCTACTCTTCACTAGGAAAAAAAAATTTTTTTCTTAAGTAGTAAGTCGTAAGTATGGTTTAATTAATTTATCAGTCTATAGAAATAAAAATGTTTTAAAGAATTTCCAGTTATTGGTCACATTAAGTAGTCAGGTAACAACCTGGAAAAACCTCAGCTTTGGTAAAATTAAAAAAAAATTCATACAAGCTCAGCACCATATTTTGTGGTTAATGGAGAAAAGGAAGGTAAATTCCTAGCTCTATGTTTAGATGGGGGATCTTGTATCTTTGAAGGAAAAAAAGATACTACGGCAACCACATCTTGTGTCAGACCCAACCACAATTCTGTGGTAGTTTGAAAGACTCTTTGATGTATGTGAATTCAATGATCTCACTGGTTTACAGCAGAATAAAAGGGGATAATTTTAAACATGGTCAGTCCCAGGAGGGTGACTGAGAAAGTGGTTATTGGGGATTCCCAACGGAAAGAATAGAAATTCTTGAAACAGAACATACTTTCCCAACTCTTTACAAAATGTGAAGGAGAAGAGGTACAATTCCTTTATCAATAAAGTAACACGTTAAAACATACCTAATGAGTGACCAGAAGAGCACAGTAGATCTGCTAGGAATCAAAGAAATCAAAGTGCGACAGACATGCCCACTGCCTTTAAGGAGCTTACTCATTCTAGTAGGGGAGCCAATTGAACCAATTAAAAAATAATTTTAGGTATTGGTAAATGATGGAAAACTGATAGAGATATGGAAGAGGCCAAGTGGGAAGTATAGTTTTAGAAAGAGTGAGTTCCTAATAATTCCAAGCAAGAAATATGGACTTTCTTCTAAGAGATAAAAAAGAATACATGATCTTATTCACAATTTTCAAAGATCACTGTGGCTACTATGTGGGAAATCTGCCAAGGTTTAATAAACTTTTGGAACAGCTCATTGCTGATTAATGGGAGATTGAAGATCTCTCATTCTTGATGGCAAACGGATCTCCAGTTACTTGAAAGTTCAGGGAAGAAAACAGACCAACAAAAACACAGATGGTATTTTCATTTCTTCTGGTTTTCAGTAGTGTCTTTGGAGAAAAGGAAGTTCTAGGAAGAGAATGATTGGATATAGAAATGCAACTTCATAGCTTAATTATCTGCTTGCAGTCATCAAATAATGGGCTCCAGAAAAGACTGTCAGGAACTGTACTCATGTAAGCATTTGCTTGCAACCATATCAGGATGGAAGGGGGAACTGGGCACACGTGGTCGTAGCCAATTGCAAGGTGAAGAACCTAATAACTAGCATGGCGTCTCACATGTGTTGGGTATTTGATACACATTTGCTGGGTGGGTGAAGTCAGGATTATTAACCAAGGACAGAAGTGTACTGAAAGTCAGTGAGGAATAAGAAATAGGTTCATAAGTTTTGAAAAGATGTTGGTAACTCCCCAGATGAGAGTTATCCACAATTATCCTGGCTTGATAATTATGGCTCCTTTTGATTCACTGGAAACACATGTGTGGGAGTATGACTTAGATTGAGAATTCATCAGTAGTAATTGCTATCTGAATATGAGAAGGTTTATTTGACCTCACTGTGCTCTGGCCTACTAATGACACACTTGTCTGGTGATGTGGCACCTCTTGATATAGCCTGTGTTACTCTGCAGCAATGTAACTGAAATAGGGTACCATAAATGCCTTGGCCTCTGAGTTGTGAGAGTATAATATTTGGGGTGTTCTAACAGTAGATATGAACAGTGATGAGAATTCCAGGAATCTTTATTTTCCCTTCTTTAGGCCAAACCTAGTGGCAAAAACTGAATTCTCCAAGTATTAAGTACTCCTCCATGACAGAGGATGCTGTAAGTTTACAACTTCATTTCCAAAATTTTCTTGGTTGAATGAATGCATCTTCTGTTATTATAAGGAGGAAAATGGAATGTTGATTTTACAAATTTGTAGGGGGTTCTGAAATTTTCCATGCAATTTATTGACTTCAGTCAGTATGTATATGAAAGTGCATTAGCTGGGCTCAGATGACAAAAGACACCATGGAGTAAGAGAGACATAGTTTCCTTTTCATTGTACCTCATTTTTGGTAGGGGGAGACATTAGAAAAGGGCAACTGTCCTTGCAGACCATCAGTTGGAGTGGTGGTGGCCAAGTGCTGCCTACAGAGGATTTTCAGAATAATGGAGTAGAAAAAAATGCAGACACTTAGTTTTGACCACGTGGTGATGCAGCAACTCTGGAAGACCATCCAACAGTGAAGGGAGAGTTATGAGTACTCCAATTGGGAACCCTAAAGAAGGTCACAAAGAACTGGGAACAGAATGATGAACTGGGGAGCCAGCAGCCTATGAGAAGTTGCATGAAATTCAGATAAACTGGTTTGATATGAGAAGAAGTGGACGGAGATCTTGGAAGCTTAGTAGAACTGATTTTGTCTGTGGCTGCTTAGTGTTACACTGAGTCCTTAAGGGCACAGGCAGGGCAAAAAGCCTTATGAGAAACTCATTTTATATAGTTATAACATAGGGATTGAAGTAAAATGGGACCTCATTTAGTAAATGAGGAGTTTCAAGGATACATTTTCAGTGTGTGCCCAGGATTACCCTTCCGTAACCCCACAAGTTTATCAGATGCCTTGTTGCACTTACAACATGTGTTGTGAAAAATCTCATTATGTAAAGCTAGTTGGGTCCCATAGATGGTCATGAGCACAGATCTTAGGACCTTATTTTCTTTTGTAAGTTTAATTTTATCATTCTTATGTCCTCTTAAGGCAATTTTAAGTGTGTAGTACGGTATCGTTGATGTTATGGACAATGTTGTACAGCAGATCTCTAGAACTTGCTCATCCTGCATAACTGAAACTTCATGCCTGTTGATTAAGAGCTTCCCATTCCCACCCGCCACCTCCTGGCCCGTGGTAAGTACCATTCTACTCTTCATTCTATGAGTTTGAATGTTTTAGAAGATTTTTATTTGTGTCAAAAACACAATTACCTTACAAGAAAAGAAAATCAAGAATCAGGGTGATTGACATCAGTAGAGGGTCCACAGCAACCAGTCCTCTTGGAGGCATAGAATTCTATGGTATTAGACAATGGCCATATCCTTTTTTTGCCAGTAGTGTATATTTATACTGTCTTGAAATTGCATAGCTCTGTTTCTTTTTAAACAAAACAAAAAATATCAAATGAGTCCTGCAGTAAATATAAAACTATCTTAAGTGGTATAAACATTAGGAACATTAAAAAAGAAGATGGCATAATAAAGACAAGCAATAGGCCTACCATAATCAGCAGGGTCAATGTTGTTGATACTGAAGATAGGATCTTTTTCGTGTTAATCTGACTTCCTCATGGTAGCAAGATGGCTGTAGCAGGTCCATGTGCCACATGTAGAATTCCTTTTTATGATTTCTAGGAGTTAGAGAACTCTTTAACCAGATACTCTGCCTAGTCAAATATATCACTCATCTTTTGCCACAATAATGCTGAGTGACAAGACCTCTCAAAGTTTTTGCCTTATAGAAAAAACATGTACTCTTATGCTCATGGGTCTGGGTTGACTGTGGCTTGGCTGTTGTAGGCTGAGAAACACTGCTTTAGTATGCAGTGTCTGCTGGCAATAGCTTCAGGCCGTGGGTTGGGTTCACATCTGCTTCACACATTTGTTCTGGGGCATGGGCTAAGAACATTCTGTTGACAGTGTACCAATAGAGATCAAGAGCCAAGCACAACACACAATTACATCTAAGGAAGTTCTGAGATTCCTCATCTACTAACATTCCATTGGTCAAAACAAGGTACATAGCCAAACCCAACACAAGATGGGTGGGGGAGGTAAACAGTGTAGGAAGAGGAAGTTAGTGAATATTGACTGAACTATTATCTGTTAATCCCCATCTTCTCTAAGCCAAAATTGTCTCATGTTCTAAGTCAGAATTAGGTTGAACACTAATTTCCGAACCAATCACTAAAAAGGGAGATGGATAGTACCTATCATGGTTTGAAGTAATCCTCTGGAATGGTTGGGAGTCAATGAGCATGACTACTAGGGAACCTAATGGCCATATTCTAGACACAATCAGTTCATCAGGGAAATTCCTTACTCATTGTAGGGACTCCAAAGAAAGAGAAGCACAAGTATAGAAGCTCAGTGTTACTGGCATTCATGACCTGTCCCCAGGAAGGAGTTCAGACATGGAATTCTAATGGTCTGCTTGATTCCCGTTCCATCCCCTCCTACTCCAGTCCCAGTTCCAGGTCCCTAGATCTACCTATGCATTTTCCCTGGCCTCTCCTTTTCGTGATATTCACTCCATCACTTGCCACATTCCTTTGGGTCCATTGTGTATTCTTGACCATGGAACCAAAGGAGTGATCCTGGGAGTGAAAGTCTGCCAAGAGAGAGATTCTATAATACTTGCAGTTAATGATATCTGACATTTTCCAGTGCTTTTTATTTTAAGGTTTTTTTTTTTTTTTTTTTTTTAATTGTTACCAGGGATCAAATCCAGGGGCACTTAACCACTGAGCCACATGCCCTGCCCTTATTTTTTTTTTTAATTTCAAGGCAGCATTTCTCTAAGTTGTTTAGGGTCTCACTTAGTTGCTGAGGCTGGCTTTGAACTTGCACTCCTCCTGCTTCATCCTCCTTAGTTGCTGGGTTGCTTCTATTACTCTCATTTATGACAACATTGTGGCTCAAAGAGGTCAGACAAAGTACTCAGCATTACAAAACTAGTAAGGGGTAGAATTGAGATTTGAATTCAGGTGCATATGACTCCAAAGTTATTCTCTTAAACACTATGTAAATTTTTGTAATAGGATTCATAATTAAAAGGTACATTAGAATAGAATTGTTTGGAGATAGGAGAAATACTTTTTTGGGGGGGTACTGGAAATAAAGTTTAGTGGTATCTTTTCTTTTTTCTTCTTCACAATATGGATCTAGCAGAAGCCTGTAAGTGAAAATAATGATGTCAAAAGTATTATTTTTATGGAGTTGTTAATTGTTTTATGGAGCAAGCTCGTAAAAGTCACAGACCACAAAACATAATTACAAAATGCACTTGACATCAATTACAGGAAGTATTGATTTCATTAACTTACATCTTGTCCAGAGCTATAAATTGTGGGAAATAGGGGAATGTGTGTATATCTTCTTTCTGAATGTCTAATCATACACCACTCATGATTTATTACAGGGCCAGTGTTGAGAAAGGAGTACACCATATTACATGAATCTTTTTGTGAAGATTCATGGAGACATGTTTTTATCTTTCAGACCTCATTCTTTGAAAGACCCCTACTTCCTATTTGTTTTTGTCTTGTAGGACCTATGATTCTTGTAACCTTTGTGATTCTCAAAGTGCCTGTCAGGGGTCCACTGGAGAAGACCCATTAGGGAGTCCTAGAGGTCAAAACTGTGTTCCTAGTAATGTGAAGATGCTCTCTGCCTTTTGCACTCCCATTATGTCCTAAGTATATAGTGGAGTTTTCTGGAGGCTACAAGATGTGTAGTATCATAACACATTAAATGTAGATGCAGAAATAAGAATCCAGCTGCTTTCCATTGAGCCAGATATTAAGAAGATTTTAAAAAATGTAAAGCAGTGTTAATATTTGAATTTTTTGGGAAATCTAGTACTTTTCCATAAATGATGTTATTTATGTTGACATAATAGGTTTATTGTTTTCTTAAGATAAATTCATAGATATTTAAAACTTTTGTTTTTATTTCTTATAAGATAAATGTTGGTAAATATAATCCACATAAACAAAAGTGTAAATCCACATAAACTTTAAAAGAAAAAAATCAGTTCTGAGGTCAAGACACTTGAGAACTATTGCTATACTTTATTGTGTATTCCCTCTTTGTTTTGGAATCCAGAAAGTCCTGAACAAATTTACAATCAAGTTTCAGTATTTAACTGAGATCACAATACATATTAATATTTTCCATGTTTTATTTTAATCCTATTTTCTAAGCAATTTTATTATCTGCTTTTCAAAAAAATTTTTTTAGTTGTTGATGGACCTTTATTCTATTTATTTCTATGTGGTGCTGAAAATCGAAGCCAATGCCTCACACATTCTAGGCAAGTGCTTTACCACTGAGCCACAACCCCAGTCCTGTCATCTGGTTTTTTAAAATATTTTTTTTAGTTGTTGATGGATCTTTATTATTTATTTATTTATTTATAGGTGGTGCTGAGAATTGAATCCAGTGCCTCACACATGTGAGGTAAGTGCTCTACCACTGAGCCACAACCCCAGCCCAATCTGTTTATTTTTTATCCTGTTCTTTTTTACTTGAAAATGTGTAATCATAAGTTTATATGTTATTATGAACTCCTGGAAATTAAACACTCAGTAGAAAGGATGATTTTGCCTTTTAGAGAACATATGGATGTGCAATATTGAAGATTTTCATGTAAATGTGCCCTCAAATTTAAATGCTGCTTCTTACTGACTGCAGGCAAGGTCTTCTTAGTGATTGTTGAAACCATTGTATCTAAATGGATGGTACTTTGGTCCCGGAGTCTCTTCAGTCTCTATTCTCAAAATTATGCATATCCTTTTAAGGTACAGCCTCTCTCCCACTCACCCTCTCCTCCCCTGAACTCAGTAGAGTTTTCCCCCTTTTCCTTTTTTCTACTTTGCATTTATGTTCTCTATGGCCTATTCTTAAAACATATTTTCTAATGCATTTCTTGAGTTCAGAATAAAAGGCTGGTACTTTCAGCATTACTTCATCTTCATTATTAGCCTCTTACAACTCTCTCTGATTTAAGGTTATTGTATAATACTTGAGCTCTCTGCTAATGTACATTACATTGGCACTGTAATCAGTGCGCATTTCTAGGGCTTCAAGTCAACAATAGTACCCGAAGCTTTGAATTCAAAAAATGTATAATTATCTTTCCAAATTGGTGTCTAACTAGAGAAGGGGATAAGATTGGTCTAAAGCATGCAGTAAAGCATACCCTTGAATTTCAGCATCACATATGATGTGTAGATTATTAATCTTTATTGGCATTACTTGATCAATTATTACCATGGTTTTGATGAATGCACTAATGCTTTGTTTTTGAATGAACTTGGGAATAACTTTTCTCTCAGTCTTTGAACTCATTTGTTCAGCTTTGGGGGAAGTACAACTGGACCATTGTGGTATTATCTCTAGTGAATGGTAGTCCTGTTTTGGGAACACTTCTTTATCGCTTAATGGTAGAGTGGGAATTAAGGGGCTGCAGAAAGTGAGAGAGAATTAGTCTGAGGAAATCCACTAAAGTGTAGATAGGTCTTTTATTTTCCAAATATTTGTCTAAACCTATCTTAATGGCATATAGAGGTTATGACTGCTCTTTAAAAATTTTTATTTTACCACAAGCTGGGCATGGTGGTATATGGTCTACAATCCCAGTGACTCCAGAGTCTCAGGAAGGGGGATCACAAATTCTAGGCCAACATTAGCAACTTAGTGAGACCCTGTCTCAAAATAAAAAAAAAGGATTGTGGCTATGGCTTAGTGGTAAAGTGCCCTTGGGTTCGATCCCTAGTACCAAATAAAATTAAAAAAAATTTTTTTTACCACAAAGCTTAATGGCATGGAGCAACCAAAATGAATTCATCAGAAGAGAGGCCATGGTTATAATCCATGTAATAGTAATAATGTAACAGTAATGACAGAGCTTTCTCACAGAAAATACAACAGCAGCATCAGTTAAAGTCTAACTACAGTTATTAAGCATTTCTTAGGAAATGATCCCTTAGCTTTTCTTAAGTGGTTTTATAAGCAGTGAGCTATCAACCAGAGTATCCTCATGGCATGGAGGAGGAAATTTAGACTCTTCATTTTGGGTTTTAAGGTCCTCCATAATCTGTTCCTGAACCTCCTTCCCCAATTTTCTAACAAATTATCTCATGCTTCCACTGCACACACTCTCTCCTGTGGCTGGCTTCATGTCCTTTCTACCCGAAATGCCTAGTCTTCTTCTCTTTCTCCCTATTAATAGAGAGTAGTACATAGTTAACATGCTCAGATCTCAGAGGTCTAAACCTACTCGTTGGGTACTTCCTAGTTGTGTGGCCTTGTTGCATGACCTCTAAGAACCAAATTCAGCACTAATAGCATAGGGAAATCATAGGACTGTTATCATTGGAATTTAATCAGGATCTAGTGACTTGCTGTACTTTAAGTACTTGGCAACATGCCTACATGCAGTAAATGTTCAATAAGTGAAAAATAGTTCAACTTTAAGGCCTTTCTTGAATTCAGACTTCTTCAGCAGGAACTTCTAGATTTTCCAAGTTGGAACTGATTTTCTATTCTGATTGTCACAGGACATTTTTGTCTTTTGTCATTTTCCCAGGATACTGATAACTTACATGTCTGCCTGTCTCATCATGGGAGGTAGGTATACCTCCAGGGCAGTCACTAGGTCTCACTCACCTGATAGTTTTCTTCTGCACCTAGCACAGTGCCTTGCCTGGGAGATGACTGCCGCAGTGTGGAAATGCATTAAATCACAGACCCTCTTAGGCTCTTAACATTGTCATTTGTGCATAGGGATTATGAAAGAAAGGATCGTGTGCCATCATTACCTTCAAGAAACTTGCTATCTATTGGGGGAGGTGATAAAACACATCTAACACTTCAGAAAGGAGGGAACGCCATGAAAACCAGACACATGGAGTCATGCATTCTGGAGCAGGGAGAACTTTTGGAGTGCCTGGATGGGCTTGGTGCTTTAGGATGGAGCAGGAGATATGGAGGGGTATTTATGAATCACTCAGAATGCTGGTGAAAGTCTCTAATGCAGAAGAGTGTGTGGGCTTTAATTTTTTTGACAGTTGGATGGATTTGACAAATGTATGTACTTGCATAACTAACACCTTGATAAAGATAAAAATAATTCCCATCCTGTGATAAAGTTCCCTCTAACCCACTTCCATTCATTCCTAGCACTCAGTCTTCTGATTTCTGTTTGTATAGATTAGTTTTTCTTGCTCTGGAAATTAATATAAATGGGGATTCATAGTATTCTTTTCTGGAAAATGATACAAATAGGATCATACAATATTCTTTTGAATCTAATTTCCTTGACTAGTAATGGTTTTGAGGTTCACTTATGTTGTTTTTGTCAGTAGTTCATTCTTTTTTACTGTTGAAGAGTTTTCTGCTTATGAATATACCATGGTTGTTTATTTACCCATTGATTACCTTTGGGATCGCTTCCAGTTTTTAGCTCTTATGAATTATGAATAATAAGCATTATATAACAAGTATTTAGGAGCTATGTATTTGCATTACTCTTAGGTAAATACCTAGGTATGGAATTACTGGGTATATATTTAGCTTCATAAGAACCTATCAAAACTTGCTTTTCTTTTGGTACTGGGCGTTCCACCTGAGGGTGCTTCACCACAGAGTTACATCTCCAGCCCTTTTTTATTCTTTTATTTTGAGTTGAAGTCTAAGCTGCTGGCTCTGGCCTTGAACTTATGATCCTCCTGCCTCAACTTTCAGAGTAACTGGGATTACCAGAATGCACTATTACATCTGGTTTAAGTTTTTTCTTAAGTGGTTGCACAAATTAACACTTTAACCAGCTAGTATGAGAATTCCATTTGCTGACATTTTGATCCATCATTCTTTTAAATTTAGACTATTTTATTGGGTCCAAAACGGTATTCATTTGGTTTTAATTTGCATTTTCTTAATTTATAAGATTGAGCATCTATTTATTTGCTTTTTGGTCATTGTTTATCTTTTGTAGAATTTTTATCTTTATAGGAGTTAGCTATAGATGGTGAAAACAAGGTCCTTGTCTAATAAATGTTTTCTTAATCTGAGCCTGATATTTGCAGAGAAGTTGCTTTTAATTTTGATAGAGATGGATTCATTATGTTTTCCTTTAATGATTAGTATATATATTTTCAGTGTTCTTATTGAGGAATTTTTGCCCATACTAAGATACAAGGAAGTTTTCCTTTAAAACTTTCTATTTTAACTTTAATGTTTATGTCTGTGATTTATCTCAAATTCATTTTTATTTGTGATATGAACTAAATATTGAGCTTCATTTTCCCACCATTTGGACACACAGTTGTTTCAATCCCATTTGTTGAAATGACTGATGCTTTTTCATTAAATTACTTTGACACTTTGGTTAAAAAATAAATCATTTGGTTCTATATGTGTGGTTCTGTTTCTGAATTCTATTCTATTTGATGTGTTTTTTTTTTTCTTACACCAATAGTACACTGTCTTGATTATAACAGTTACAGAGTAAATTCTGAAATTAGATTGTGTGAGTCCTGTAAGCTTGTGTTTTGAAAAAGATTGTTTTGGCTCTTCAGGGTTTTGCATTTCCATATACAGTTGAAGAACAGTGTGAAAATACCTACAAAATGATGGTGTTAGATTTTGATTGAGATTTTTTTCAACTCTATAGGTTGATTGGGGAGAATTGATCTCAGAATAATGTTCAGTCATGAAACGTCCAGTTCATGAACATGATATGCCTTTCCATTTATTCAATTGTTCTTTAGTTTTTTAGCAATGCTTTGTAGACTTCTGTATTTAGGTCTTATAGATATTTCTTTAAATCTATTCATTTATGCTTATACATAGACATAAAATTAAATAATTGATGTTATTATAAATGAAATTTAAAGAAGTTTTTAACTGTTTGCTGTTAGTATATAGAAATACAACTGCTTTTACTATATTGATTTGGTATCCTGTAGCCATGCTAAATTGAATTATTAATTTTATTTTTAATTTTTGCTATTTTAAGTTGATGTGAAAAGATGCTCATTTTGGTTTTAATATGCATTTTCTTGATAACTCATAACATTGAGCGTCAATTCATTTGCTTTTTTAAAAAGTGTAAACAGCCAAGTCATTGCTAATTAAGCACAGTTTAACATTTCTCTCATCTTCACTTCTTTTACTTTATTATTCTGAATAAGGTCCTTCAATGCAATGCTGAGTAACAATGGTACAAATGAATGTTTCAGAAAAAATTTGAAGTAATTTACTACAAAGTAAGATATTAGCTGTAGGTCTTTGGTAGCTATGTCTCATAAGAATGAGGATATTCCCTTTTTTTGCAAGGCAAACACTCTACCAACTGAACTATCTCCCCAGCCCCCCTTTTTTAAATGTCCCAATAAAACTTTATTTATAAAACTGGGCAGAGGGGAGGGCGTGTAGCTTTTGTGTAGCATGCTGGAGATTCTGGGTTGGATTCCCTAGTACCATTTAAAAAAAAAAAAAACAAAATCAGGCAGAGAGCTGGATTTGACCTATAGTACGTATTATTATTATTATTTTTTCATGCCTGCCTTACTAGATAGTCAAGGCCTTTTTAAAAAAAATGACCTTGAGCCAGTCAGGGAGCACACTGTAGGCCCTGGTTCTTGTTCCCTACCTTTCATGTGATACATTTTACTTTCTTTATCCAGAGAATGTGAATTCCCAGATGTCACCATCTGCTCTCAGACCCAGAGGCCAGGAGATCTGTGCCTTTGACTCAACCCACTACTTGGCCTTTTTAAAGTTGAAATTCTAATATGTGCCAGGCATTGTTCTGGGCCTCAGAGATGTAATGATGAAAGATATAAGTATCGTCTTTTTGTTAGGTAGAAGAAAAAGCATGGGGAAGGGATAGGAAAGGCAGAAGAGAGGCTATCACTCACCTAATACTCCACCCAAAGTCCCTTATAGGAAACTGGGCCATCTTGCAGTTAATGGGAAGAAGCTAGACAACCACAAGCAGAATTCCAGAATTCAAGAACCTGAAGGGAAAGTCCCTGATCTTGGGCATGTGTAATAGCTTAAGGACTGAATTAAAATCAACTTACTGATAATTAACGTATTATTGATATTGCAGTTTGCTCCCCCTCGTGTATTTTCTGAGGTGAAAAAGAAATAGATGAACAGTAGAAAAGAACTTATGGCAGGTTCAGTTCAGATGTCAATCAAGTGTTAGTCAACCCAAAATCCACCCAGGAGAGAAGAGAAGGAACTAGCCCAGCCCAATACAAGTGAGTCCACTGTGAGGACAGGACTCTGAACCAGGAAGTAAGTCTTTATTGTCTACCATGTGCTCCATCTGCCTTGTTTGGATTCATCTGAGGGAGGCGTTGGATGGAATTTAGAATCTAGTCCTAAATCCTTAGGGTTTCCTTTCAAACAATCATGGGAAAAACTACCTCCATACCACAAGAGTCCTGCTATATTCTCCACTGCTAGGACCACTTCAATGCCAGAAATCTGGGAAAGAGATGCCTAATCCTCTATGGCTCAAAATAAGTTAGAAGACATAGAACAGTTATCCATTAATGGTAGCTTAAATTTTAATGCTATCCTTCAATTGGATCTGTCTTGTAAAAGACAAAGAGAATGATCAGAAATCCCATACGTCCAAGCCTTTTGTGGCCTTATACAAAACCCATTCCTATGGGAAGATAAGACCTCTTGGGGATCCCTAAGGCAATATACCCAAACCTAGATATTTGGGTAGTCCATTGTTAAGCCATAATATCTCTCAGGGTACCATCAACAATCCCCTCCATGCTACCTGGCAAAGGAAAGTGTCATTTTAAATCCATACTGCTGTGACACATAAATTTTCTCTCTTTTCTTGTACTCCAAGACTGTGCTCTAAGTTCCTTCCTAAGTGATGATTGTTGAGGGAAGGAAAGTGGAAAATCCCTTATGTATACATTTTATTTTTCTTGAGAACCTTCTCCTGAGGCCCACCCTCTCCCTGACCTCATAGTGTCCTTCATTCTTTAAATATCTGGACTGATTCTAATCTGATCTAAAATGCACTCTGATCTGATGTAGGTGTTCCATTTGCCCATTTACTAGAATAATTATGGCTATGTCATTAAAAAACAAAAAAGTGAACAGTCAAAAAATCTGCCTTTTTTGCGCGCTTGGATTTTCTGGTGAATTCAGCTTTGGTTCTGTGTGCTGAATTAATACACATGTTTTTTTGTTTTGATTTATTTTGTCTAGCTGAAGTTTTATAGCCCTCTAGCTTCTTTTTAAAAATCTTTATTCAGAGGCCAGTTAATCAAGGATTAACTCTCAAAAACTCCGGACAAGGAGAGAGATTGTCCCCTTTGGTGAAGATTGATATGGATCTGTATCACAGATGGACAAGTAACTGCCTGAACAATTGATTCAGCATCCAGACATGATTGTAGAACCTGCCCCTGTCATCCCCACTGTACAGGGCTCTCTCAAGTCTGTGTCCTCTGTAATCTATTGCTCACTGTCATGTGAAGGACATCTATGACAGACTATTTTAATTTAGAAAGGGTTAAATATGAGTTTGAGTAATAAAAATCTCTGGTTCTTTTGTCTTTTACCTGTGAGGGTCTAATACCTGATATTGTGTCTACAGATGTGCTGATGTGTCTATGTTATTTACATGGTACCAAAATTGATTTATAGATAAATGAGCACTCGTAAATTCAAAAGAAATGAATCCAAATGCCTTTTTTAGTTCATGTGACTTAAATCTTTAACAAAAATGTTAAATTAGCTAAATAGATAAAAGTAAAGATGTCTTTAAAATTACTAACATGCACATTTTTCTAGGTGGTCAACCAATTAAGAGAATGTTGGTTTCTATAAAATGTTTGAAGTATAATGTCCATGCTTTCAAGGTTTTTCTTCATAAGAAGAAAGATGTCTAGCTGTTTTGAAATTTGAACTAAGATTGTCTGATAGCTTGGTTTTCATTGGTCACCTAACATTAACAGTTAAAAATGAATAAATTGGATTTAATATAAGTGTACTTTATACATGTATTTTTTAGAGGAAAATCTAATGAATTTACAAAGTTAAAACACAAAACATCTACTGCTAAATATAAATTCAAGCATTCTTGGCTTCTTAAATTCTCTGAGTTTGGGTCTCTTAAATATTTGTTGTTCTTAAATTTTTTTTTGGTACATTGTGGTAAATGGAAAAATAGTTTAAGGTTACTTTGTTTCTGGGTCTTCACTAAAAGCAAGGTTACTGAGTTAAGATTCTAACAGATGTAATTCTATATGTAGAGAGTACAAGAAGGTTTCAGTGGTGTTCAGTCAATTTTTCTAAGGCCAAAATATAAAAACTAGAATTGAATCTTCTGTTAAAACAACAAAGGTCTTTTAAACATTAATCTGTTGTCATCTACAAAGATAATTTCTTCTATAAGGTTTTATTACTTAGGGAACTATGTCTTAAAGGAATTAGGGAACCATAACTATTTTTAAGTCTTTTGAATGACTACTGTATGTCTCTGGTTAAACAAACAACTGAGGATTAAATATGTTTGTCCAAGCTTTGCATAAGTGTTAAGAATTTGTAACATGAGAGATATGTAGGCTTAATATAGGCCAATATTAACAAGTAAGTGCTTTCTTTTATACATTGTATCTGACATAAAAGGACAACACTGCCATTTAAAAACCTGGCTTGCATCTATTTGTTTTGACTACCTAAATGTTTTATGAAAGGAGCTGCATTTATATATTAGAGAGTAAGTCTATTTCTGATCATTAACACTATTTCCTAAACTTAAAAAGAATTTCATATGTGATCGAGTTGATAAATTTATGGGTCTGTGTAGAGACTTAACTAGATACCAAAGATACATTAGTGATATAAAAATTGTTTCTTGATTAAAGCTGTTATGCAAAGTTTTTATTCTTGTTAATTTCACTTTTAACTGTTGCCTGTTAGTGTTTTGCAGAAGTACTATTTCTGACAGAATAGCATGAGTTAATTTAAGACAGATAGGACATAATACTGACTTCCAGAATTTATACAAACCCTAATAAATGGAAGGGGTAATTGTGAAATAACAAACAATAAAGTGAAACACTTTACCCCACTTAAAGATTGGTGAAACTCACCTGCTGAATGTTCAAAACCAAAACATGAAGACAAAGCTGAGGAAGTAAACGTGCTAAAGAAAAAGCAGCCAACATCTCTAGTAGACAACAGAGAGTAGAGGTTTTATAATCACCCAACACAGATGGAATTGGCATCCCCTACCCCCAGTTAAGTTGGGTCACAAGTCACAAAGCTACACATGCAGCAAAAGGGTGTGAAAAGGCTTCTTACTCATATAATGAGGTTTTCTGGGAAGAGCAGGGATGGTACTCAGACTGGTTTGAAAATGACTTGAGAAAGCAAAAACACAAAACAAAATGCTAACTTGGCTTTCATTATGAGCAGGAGGTGGAGCTGGAGTAAGCACTGGGGCTCATATTGGTTTGAAGACTTTATCAGTGCTGAAGGAAGGATCCTGGAGCTTTCTTTTTGGCAGAAAAAAAATTGTATCATACTCTAAACATTTTTCTTTTAATGTAAAAAAATAGTGTGATATTATTATATAAATCTTTTAAAAAATAACCAACTCAAAAATTTGTGCCTTACAAGCATCTTATTCACTTATATTTGATTGCTAGCATTTTTTTTTAAGCCTATGAGAAGTTCTTCTTTGCCTACATTAACCATCTGTTCTTCCATGTTGTTCACCATCTCCTTTAGAGCCTTAGAATATAAATGCTGCTTTTAAAATTCCTGGTCTGACAATTCCAAAATCAACATCATATCTGAATCTGGTTTGGATGCTTTCTTCTTTTTCTTTTTTCTTTTCCCTCTTTTATAAAGACTTTAATCTCATTTCTGGGGGAGGAATGCTCATGGTCTGATCACTTCTTTTTTTTTTTTTTTTTCTTTTTTGTTCTTTTTAGATATACATGACAGTAGAATGTATTTGACATATTATACATACATGCAGTATAACTTATTCTAATTAGAATCCAATTCCTGTGGTTGTACATGATATGGAGTTACACTGGTGGTATATTCATCTATGAACATAGAAAAGTTATGTTCGGTAGATTCTATTGTCCTTCCTATCCGTGCCCACTACCCGTTGCTCCCTTCCCTTCATTCCTCTTGTCCTGGTAATCCAGTGAACTTTTATTCTTCTCCTCTCCACCCTCCTTTGTCCTGAGTTAGCATCCACACATCAGAGAGAACATTCAGCCTTTGGTTTTTTGGGACTGGCTTATTTCACTTAACATGATATTCTCCAGTTGCATTGAATGCTTTCTTGACCTCTTCAGTCTGTGGTTTTGCCTTTTAGTCTACTTTGTGATTTTTACTGAAAGCTGGACAGGAGTTACTGGGCTAAAAAAAAACAAAAAACAAAAAAACAAAACAACAACAATGAAGTGAGGTAAATAGGCCCTCAAAACAAGGAGCTGTGTTTTTCTGGTTGGAGTTCAATTGTGTTTACTGTTTACTGCAACTGTGCTGCTGGGTTTAAATTTTCTTGAAATTTGCTTGTTTTTGTCTCTCCTTGTTTTTTGATGTTTACAGAGACTCTTTAAATAAGGCAGGAGGTTTGAAGCTCCAACTCTAAGTCCATTTTTATCATAAAGGAGGCTTACTGATTTGGTGGGAAGTTATGGGAGGAGAGGAGGAAGTATTCTAGATCCTGTAATTAGGTAGGTGTGTCTTATTTATGGTGTGTCTGAGTTGGCCATTCTCTTTCTGCCATATTAAAGATTGGAGGGGGTTGGAGTTGGCTACTCTCTTTCCCTAGATCAGTTAATTTTTGGTAAAACCCCATCCAAACTCTGATAAGATGGGTTTCCTTGAGGGGTAGGCCTTGGGTAGGGAGAACTAGAGCTCTGGACATTATTTCAGAATGATTATTTTTTTCCCCTCCCCCTGCCTGAGGGACAAGATAATTTCTCTCAGAACTTCAGATCTAGCAGAGAGAGACTCCAACATGGCTCTTGGAGATAAAACTCACCTAAGTGTGGGGTCTGCCATGAATCTAACCTCTTGATGTTTTGAATTCTCAAGTTAGTTCACCTTGAGCATCCAATAACTTGTCAGTTATAGTGTGGAGTCAGTTATGACTTCAGACATAAGCTTCTGCTTCTGGGCTGCTGTGCTTTTGTATCCATTTCTGTCCTTAGTTTTGGGGGCAATAGTTCATTCGGTAATCTCAATTCTCTGGGATATCTCAGTTGTCGATTTTCAGTTTTTCTTACTATGAGGACAGGGATGGTGACTTCTAAGCTTTGTACATGTTGCACCAGAAGCCCTGTTCTCTTACTTTTAATACAATTATTGATGTTAGATTACATCTACCATGTTATGGTAATTGTATTGTTGACATGTTTGTATATAGAGCTATATTTATTTTCTGTTTGTTTCATTTGTTTCTCTCTTCTTCCTTTCCCTTCATCTTTTAGATTAATCTGATATTTATTTCCCATTTTACTTCTCCTACTGGTTCTTTAGCTCTATTTCATATGTTTAATTTTATGTGCTACAATGTGCCATGGTCTTCACTTACACAGCTTTCTGTGTGAACACTGCATTGTTCCTTATAAAATAAATGAAACAAGAGTGTAATTTCATTTACCTTATTCTTTGTCACATATTTGTCATATATTTATGTTTATTTTGTTCTGAAACTCACTATACTGTATTGCTGTTATTATTTACCTTAGTTTGACATTTACCTTTGAAGGAAATTAAGGGAAGAAAAATAATTTATAATAGTTCTCATATTTATCATTATTGGTGCTTTTTATTTATTCCTGTGGATCTGATTTTCCATTTGCTTTTATTTTTCTTCAGCCCAAAGAATTTCCTCTAATATTTTTTAAAATTTATGATTTCTGGTAATGAATGTCATCTTTTCGGTTTTGAAGAATATTTTTACTTTATAGAGAATTCTGGGTTGATGGGTTCTTTCTTCCCTTTATTTTTTGTTCAAAAATATTCTTTTGTCTTCTGGTTTCCACTGTTACTGATGGGAACTGGGTATTAATTTTTATTGTTGCCCTTTATGGAATGAGTCTTTTCACTTTTCAGAATGCAATTAAGATTTTCTTTTTTACTTTTGGTTTTAAATTGTTTATGATGTTTCTAGATGTAGTTTTCTTTATATTTAACTGCTTGGGATTTAGTGAACTCTTGGAATGGTAAGTTATTATTTTGCAACTTATTTGGGATTATTTTTAGTGATTATTTCTTCAAACTTTTTTCCTTCATTTTCTCTCTCCTGTCCTTCTGGGATTCCCATTATGTGTGTTAGACAATATAATATTGGCCCCCATGCCACTGAGGCTGTGTTTATTTTACTTGTCTAAATCTTTATTCTCTCTTTTCTTCATAGTGAATCATTTTTTAGAACTTGATTGTTCTGCAGTCTTTAATCTGTGGTTATGTATTTGCAGTGAATTTAAAAATTTAAACTATTTCTCTCTTTTAGTTCTAGGGATTCCCTTTAGTTGTTCCCCTGCCCCCCATATTTCCTATTTTCCTCTTGGCATTAATTATCTGTATAGTTTTTCAGACAATTGTTTTCTTGAAGTCCTTGGAAATAGAAATATCTGTTTTATAGTCCTTGTCTGGTAATTCCAACTTTTGGCCCATCACAGGATCACTTTCTATTAACTATCTTTTTTTTTTTTTTAAATGATGGTTCACATTTTCCATGTTTTCTTTGCATGTCCATGTTTTCTCTATTGTATGCTGGACATTAAGGTTGACACATTGTACAATCTTCAGATGCTTTTTTCCTTCCCCTGAAGTGTATTAGTTTTTTTTTTTTTCCAGGGCAATTAAGTTACTGGCTGATCCTTTTGAGCTCATGGAATCTTAGTTTTATTAAGGTGGGTCTTTTGATTTTACCCTTTGTGTTACTAAGGTGAATCCCTTAATTCAGAGATGTACACATTAATTCTGAAATGTACCATTTTAGAGTCTCAATGAAAACCTAACATGTTTACTAAATCATTCTGACTTGAAAACAGACTTTAAACTCTCCCCTCTCTGCAGCCGGTCAGCCCCAGATAGTTCTGTTCAACTCTTTTAGTCTTTGCAGATTTCTTGTGCAAATGCAGCATAAAAACCAGTCAGAGGGGCTGGGGAGATAGCTCAGTCGGTAGAGTGCTTGCCTTGTAAGCACAAGGCCCTGGGTTCGATCCCCAGCACCCCCAAAAAAAAACCAGTCAGAGAGTTGAGGGGAGACTATATGCAGATTTTGAGACTACTTTCTGTGGCTTCTTTTATTATCTAGTCTTCCTTCCTTCCTTCCTTCCTTCCTTCCTTGTCTTTCCTTTGTATGCTGGGGATGGAACTCAGGCCCTAGATTTTCTTTCTTACTCTCCAACCAGTCTTGGAGCTTGGGAGCCCTGAACTCTGTCCTCAGACACCTGAAGTTATTAAGACACCTGAAGCTAGAATTCTTGAATTCTAACATTGCAGTATCTCTCAGACTGGGGAGTTTCTGTAAGACAAAAACTGCAAATATGATCTCATTCAGTTTACTTCTCTTTTTTCAAGGATCTACTACCCACCAATTTATGCAGACTTCTAGTTATTCTCTGATGCTGTCAAATAGTTTTCATTTAAAAAATTTTTGTCTACAGATTATAATTCTTATCTGTAGGAAGTTTGATTCTGATATAAGCTACTCTGCCATTATGGAAAGTACACCTCTCTCTGTTTCCCAGTAAGTAGTCCTGACTAGTGATGAGGTTTTGTGTGGAGAAGAATTGGTTTGGCTGTGTGGGCTGGCGTATATAAGGCCTGAAAGGCCAGGCAATAGATATTTTACACAATGAGGTAGAAAATAGGGAAAGGGTCATGTCTGAATTATAGATAGCTTTTGTTTTTAAATATTAGAATGATGCTGACATTTATTATAATTCATGGAGAGACTTGACATGTATTCAAATGAATTGGTATGGTATTTTCATCATTTACATGAAGCAAATGTCAGAACAGAAGTAAGACCCTCAATTTATCCATGCAATTATAAGTCCTTCCCTCCCCCTTCTCTCCCTACTGCCTTCTCTCACCCTTTCCCCTTTCCTCTTCTTCCTCTTTTTTTTCAAATTGTCTTTTCTTTCTTTTCCCAGTCTCTTTCTTTTTATTTTCTTCAACCTTGTGACTAACATGTGAAGATGGTAACACACCTATTTAAAGATACCTCAAAAATTCAAATTTGGTCTTTAAATCAAGTCCAGTATTTTTTTAATTTAACCAAAACATGTATTTTTTTATAACTTTCCTGTTCTCAAATGATTAGAAAAATGCCTTGCCCTAGTAGCTAAACAGAAGGAAATTAAATATTAAGACCAGGGAAATTATTTGTTAAATTGTCATATATCACTAAAGATTGGG
Source organism: Sciurus carolinensis (assembly GCF_902686445.1). Taxonomy (NCBI): domain Eukaryota; kingdom Metazoa; phylum Chordata; class Mammalia; order Rodentia; family Sciuridae; genus Sciurus; species Sciurus carolinensis. The sequence continues at coordinate 79,007,262 of NC_062226.1, forward strand.
ATGCTCGTATAACTATAATGGGAAACTCCTTGTGACAACTTGGAAAAGAAGTTTTAATCAAAGTTTGATGCAAAATTATATGTATAATATGATGCAGTCTGTGAAAATATTTTATATGTGACAAAGACTGGAAGGGAATAACCACAATGTTAATAGTGAAAATGCTAATACAGGAATTTGACTCTAAATTCCCTTTAGAGCAAATTCTATAGGAATAGATGGGAGCAGTATTCCAGGGCATCTATTTAAACCACATGGATTTAGAGTTGTAAGTGTTCCAGGATTAAATAGGGTTATACCTTCTGGTTTGTGTTCTTTGAATCTATTAGCCAGGGTCTCCTGGCAATAATGTCCTTTTCCTGTTTCATAGAAGGCTTGCACCTCTCCCCTGACAATACATGGGACTGGTATATTTCTGGGTACTTAGTTGCTGACCTTGTGAAGCTGAACATGCAGGAAGCAGTCAAGCATCAAGATGTGTAGTGAGGTCCAACTCCTTAGAATCACAAAATCAGAGAGCACACAAGGAAAAGATGTCTCAGGACAGAGGGTGAGGTTTGCATTAGCTATCATATTTATTTTGTTGACCTTGATGATATCCCTCCTCACTCTCATACTTATGTAATGCTAGGCAGAGGATGAGATTAGAAGACCTTAATAAATTGTATTGGGGGGGTTCCTTGGGGTATCTATAAGTTTTGGTTAAAAACATTTACATACATTGGTGGCAGGCAAGTGACATCATAATCCTGGTACTTGATTTATCATAAAATTTTGTTGTTTGAACCAGGACAATTTTGGGAGCCAAAGGGTGTGCTATATTAGCATGAGAACAGGAACAGACTGGGGTATTCCAGGCAAACAGTAGTTTAAGATCCAACTACCAATGACCCATTTGGATTTGGTTACATTAGGGTAATAAAATCTTCCAAGTTGGTGTTTGTCTTTCTGTGACCTCAGTTCACCAGAAGGCCTTGAATCAGAGCACAGGACACTGTCTCAGATGACACTTCCTAGCTTTGGGTTTTTGGGCTTCCAAATCGGGGGGACTGTGAAGCAAGGCTGTCATGATTGACATGATATTTCAGTTAAAAATGTCTAAAAGAAGGTAGGAGGGATTAGAAGTTTGTGACTTGGTGAGTCAAGGAACTTCAAGAGGTGGTTGCTTCAGTCATCAGTTATTTTGTGTAAGCAGATAAACAGCCCAATTATGAGAGCATCCATTTTGGGGAAGGGTAATACGATGGTAATTCCCACACTCTTTTGTTGCCCAGCCCCCTCTAATTGGGAAACCAGTTTGCCTTTTAAACAATGCTTTTCCCTAATGGCACAGAATCAGGGCATGGGGAATTAGTGTTTGCCTTCTTAACCTTTTAGAACATTTGGTCTTACATTGTGATCCACTGTCCTCTAGCAGCCCGGAAGTCTTTCTGTCACAGCAGCTAGACTTGTGTAAGCTTTTGACTAAATCCTGACATGTTATTGCTTTCACCTCTAATATGAAATGATAATTGACCTTTAAGTGCTAATAAAATGTAGACCAAGTATTTGTGTTTCATTTGAGTTGTTCCTTTTGTTGTACAAATCCTGGTAATTGCTTTTATGGTTGTTTTTGCAGGTGGGCATTCAGAGTAATCATTTTCCATGATGATACAGGTCAGTAAATATTGCTCTAGTAGGGAAATCAGAGCCTACATCCTCTCAATAGAGAGGAAAAGGAAGGTCTTAATCATTAACATTGTTATGTATGGATATATTTATAATCCTTTTGAAGTTCTTGAAACCTCTAGATCCATAGTGATAGAAACTAGCAAGTGAGTATGTTAACCACATTCTTCAGATTTTTGTAATATTTGTTGGATGCCTATGTTACATTTTCATTCCATCTTTTGCAAGCTATGTGATTTTGGTCACAATTTGGTCTCTTGGAGAATTGAATTCACCAGTATCATGAAATAAGAAAGTGATCCATTAGGCTGCAAAAATTCTATGCCTTTATTACAGATGTGACCATAGAAGCCAGGGATCTGGATGAGTTGCTGCAGAGAAGGGGAGCTAGGAAAGATTTTTTCTGTTGGAGAAAGCACGGTATAATAATTGTGACCATGTCATCTGATCCAAAGCTCAGATTCAGAGAATAACAGGTACTTGTACTCTCAGAGCAGTGATGGGGCAAAACATCTTAAGAATCAGGACTGTCCTGAAAAATCTCCCTATATAATTGTTACAGGCATGGAAGTGGACCACTCAAGTGGACAATGGAAGAACAGCATGGTGCCCAATCTGTCATATTGGCTCCCAAAACAGAGTTCTCATTTGAAATAGAGGAAATTGAAACAGATGGCTGTGAGCTCCCTTCCCGTCCCTAAAATAATGACTCTAACTCTCCTGAAAGAATGTAGTTTTATTTAGAGTTGTCTAAATTCTTAATACTGTCTAAGAAAGGTGTGTGTTCAAGGTAGGAGATGACAATGAAGAAGAGATAATGTTCAGATAAAGACACACTGAATCTTTTTCATTCTTCTAGCCTGACCTAGCCAAGAGTTTGACTAAATGAAAAGAATGTGTCATCAGATTCTGGCTTTGGAAATTCATCCCAGATTTATGTATGTCAACTGCTATCTTAATTATAGACTGATGAGCCCATTAAAGGAGATTTGAGGGGAAGAAATGGATGTGATCAATAGAGTTATCCTTTATGACTTATGAATAATATTGAGGGAACTGTAAGAAGCACAAAGTTCCAATATTCACCTTGGACTCTGGTCATGTGAAGCCCTTCACTTGGCAATGAAAAAGTCATGCCTATTCGCCTTACAATCTACCACTTCCCTCCCCGAAGATCCTTTGCTGTGTGATGTCATAGCTGTCATGATGTCATAGTACGCCACATTTCTCATGTATTTGTGGTGGTGCTGGTGTCAAAAAAAATTCAATGGCTGCTGGTCCATAAAAATATGCAGTTATGTAGAGTATATAATACTTGATAATGATAATAAATGACTGTAACTGGTTTATGTATTTACCATACTTTGTTAGTTTTTTAAAAAATTTTTTAAATTTTTATTTAGCTTTTAATTTTTTACAGACTGCATTTTGATTCATTGTACACAAATGGGGTACATCATTTTCTTTCTATGGTTGTACACAATGTAGATTCATACCATTTGTGTAATCATACATGTACATAGGGTAATGATGTCTGTCTCATTCCACCATTTTTCATACACCTCTCCCTCTTATTTTCTTCTACAGTTATTTTTGAATGTACTTTTTTTTTTTTTTTGATACCAGAGATTGAATCCAGGGGTGTTTAAACACGGAGCCACCTCCCCAACCCTTTTTTGTGTTTTATTTAGAGACAGGATCTCACTGAGTTGCTTTGGGGCTCACTAAATTGCTGAGGCTGGCTTTGAATTCAGGATCCTCCTGCCTCAGCCTTCTGAGTCACTGGGATACAGTTGTGTGCTACTGCATTGGGCTGAGTGTACTCTTTTTACCTCTAAAATAAAAATTTACCGTGAAAATAGTCTGCTGTGTTACACCATTAGCAGTCTTGCCCATCTTGAATTTACTGTCTCTTGATTGCATTAAGAGGCCATGTCAAGTGACCAAAATCACACAGCATCTTGATTTGTCTAAGTATACTCTGATGTTCACACAGTGAGGAAATGACCTAACAATGCATTCATTGGAATATATTCCTGCCATTACACAATGCATAATCATATGTCAGTTCTCATCATTTTGGTAGCTATTTCCTACGAGGCCACTGAATTGCCGACTACTACTAAACCCGTTGCTCCTGGGGGAAATGCCGAGGAGTTAGGTTCCGTGGGCCTCTGGCCACCTATCTTCAACTGATGAATTGCTAACCTTGTTTTGTGTGAGTTTCCATTTAAAGACACCTTTATAATATACATTGTTGATTCATTAACATCAAACTCATGGCTAATGAAACTTATTTGTGCTTGAATGATGCTTTTCTAACACATGTGCTGTCTCCATAAGAGACATAGCAGACTTCCTGTGCTTAGAACACTAGATGCACTTTAGCACTATGCTTTGAAGCCATTTACAACAGCAAATCCAACAAAACCCATAAAGACCCAAAAACACATGGCACTAAACCACTGTGAAAAGGACATATACTGGATGAGAGCTGAAACAGGAAGGCAGAGCGTTGCCTCATTCAGCCTTAGCTAGGAGTGTGTTCTTTGGGTGACTCAAATTTTTTGTCCCTCTGCATTTCAGCAAATTATTATTATATTCTTAATTAATTTAAAAATTTTTTACAGACTGCAATTTGACTCATTGTACATATCATAGACGTTTCTGTGGTTATACTTGATGTAGATTCATACCATTCATGTAATCATACATGTACATAGGGTAATGATGTCTGTCTCATTCCACCATTTTCTACCCCCCCATTCACTTCTACATAATCTAACGTTCCTCATTCTTCTCTCACTCCCCGCCCTGCCCCGCCCCCACATATCTGCAAATTATTGTGGAAGTGCTGGGAATATTGATCTGGGGGCTCTGAATAAATTGTAGTGACTGGGTGACTTTGTAAATATGGAATCTGTGAATGAGAATCGACTACTAATTAAGGACTTGGAGACTGTACATACAAGTTTACGCTTAATTAGGTGTTCCATGTTGCTAATAGAGAATTAAAACGAACACAAAGAAACCAACATTCATTAATCACCCACCAAATACCACATACTAGGCCACATACTTTCATATAATTTCTTTTCTTTTTTTATACTCATTCTTTTTTAAAAAAATTTAAAATTTCTTCTAATTTGTTGTACATGACAGTAGAATGCACTTATACATTTTGATGAATCATTCATAAATGAAGTGTAATTTATCATTTTTCTGATTGTATATATTTGTAGGATCACATTGGTCATGCAGTCATATATGTACTTGAGGTAATAATAATGTCTGTTTCACTCTACTATCCTTCCTATCCCCATACTCTTTCTTTTCCCTTCACTCCCCTCTACCTAATATAAAGTAACTCTATTCTTTTTTTTTAATTTTTTTAAATTTTTTAAATTTTTTTATTTTTTATTTATTTATTTTTTAATTGTATACAAAAGGGATACATGTTGTTTCTCTATTTGAACATAGAGTCAAGGCATACCATTTGTGTAATCATACGTTTACATAGGGCAATGCTGTTTATTTTTTTTTCCCTTCCCCCCCACCCCTCCCACCCCTCTTTTCCCTCTACACAGTCCTTCTTTCCTTCATTCTTGCTGCTCTCCTTATCCCTAACCCTAAACCTAACCCTAAACCTAATGCTAACCCCTCCCACCCCCCATTATATGTCCTCATCCGCTTATCAGCGAGATCATTCGTCCTTTAGTTTTTTGAGATTGGCTTATCTCACTTAGCATGATATTCTCCAATTTCGTCCATTTGCCTACAAATGCCATAATTTTATCATTCTTCATTGCGGAGTAATATTCCATTGTATAAATATGCCACAGTTTCTTTATCCATTCATCAACTGAAGGGCATCTAGGTTGGTTCCACAATCTGGCTATGGTGAATTGAGCAGCAATGAACATTGATGTGGCTGTATCTCTGTAGTATGCTGATTTTAAGTCCTTTGGGTATAGGCCAAGGAGTGGGATAGATGGGTCAAATGGTGTTTCCATTCCAAGCTTTCTGAGGAATCTCCACACTGCTTTCCAGAGTGGCTGCACTAATTTGCAACCCCACCAGCAGTATATGAGTGTTCCTTTTTCACCACATCCTCTCCAACACCTATTGTTGCTTGTATTCTTGATAATCGCCATTCTAATTGGGGTGAGATGAAATCTTAGGGTAGTTTTGATTTGCATTTCCCTTATTACTAGGGATGTTGAACATTTTTTCATATATCTGTTGATTACTTGTACATCTTCTTCTGTGAAGTGTCTGTTCATTTCCTTAGACCATTTGTTGATTGGATTATTTGTATTCTTCGTGTAGAGTTTTTTGAGTTCTTTATAGATTCTGGAAATTAGCGCTCTATCTGAGGTATGGTTGGCAAAAATATTCTCCCACTCCGTAGGCTCTCTCTTAACATTTCTGATAGTTTCCTTTGCTGAGAGAAAGCTTTTTAGTTTGAATCTATCCCAGTTGTTGATTCTTGCTTTTATTTCTTGTGCTATGGGAGTCCTGTTAAGGAAGTCTGATCCTAACCCAACAAGTTGGAGATTTGGACCTACTTTTTCTTCTATAAGATGCAGGGTCTCTGGTCTGATTCCGAGGTCCTTGATCCATTTTGAGTTGAGTTTTGCGTAGGGTGAGAGATAGGGGTTTAATTTCATTCTATTGCATATGGTTTTCCAGTTTTCCCAGCACCATTTGTTGAAGAGGCTATCTTTTCTCCATTGCATATTTTTGGAACCTTTGTCTAGTATGAGAAAATTGTATTTATTTGGGTTTGTGTCCATGTCCTCTATTCTGTACCATTGATCTACCTGTCTATTTTGGTACCAATACGATGCCGTTTTTGTTACTATTGCTTTGTAGTAGAGTTGAAGATCTGGTATTGCAATACCCCCTGCTTCGCTCTTGCTACTGAGGATTGCTTTAGCTATTCTAGGTTTTTTATTCTTCCAGATGAATTTCATAATTGCTTGCTCTATTTCTGCAAGGTACATCATTGGGATTTTAATTGGAATTGTATTGAATCTGTATAGCACTTTAGGTAGTATAGCCATTTTGACAATATTAATTCTGCCTATCCAGGAACATGGGAGATCTTTCCATCTTCTAAGGTTTTCTTGAATTTCTTTCTTTAGTGTTCTGTAGTTCTCATTGTAGAGGTCTTTCACCTCTTTTGTGAGATTGATTCCCAAGTATTTTATTTTTTTCGATGCTATTGTGAATGGGGTAGTTTTCCTAATTCTCTTTCTGAAGATTCATCACTTATGTATAAAAATGCATTGGATTTATGAGCATTGATCTTGTAACCTGCTACTTTACTGAATTCACTTATGAGTTCTAAAAGTTTTCTGGTGGAATTTCCAGGTTCCTCTAAATATATAATCATGTCATCAGCGAACAGGGATAGTTTGAGTTCTTCTTTTCCTATTCGTATCCCTTTAATTTCTTTGGTTTGTCTGACTGCTCTGGCTAGAGTCTCAAGGATGATGTTGAATAGAAGCGGTGAAAGAGGGCATCCCTGCCTTGTTCCAGTTTTTAGGGGGAACGCTTTCAGTTTTTCACCATTTAGAATGATATTAGCCATGGGCTTAGCGTAGATTGCCTTTATAATGTTAAGGAATGTTCCCATTACCCCAATTTTTTCTAGTGTTTTGAGCATGAAGGGATGCTGTGTTTTATCGAATGCTTTTTCTGCATCTATTGAAATAATCATGTGATTCTTAACTTTAAGTCTGTTGATATGGTGAATGACATTTATTGATTTCCGAATGTTGAACCAACCTTGCATCCCTGGGATAAAACCCACTTGATCGTGGTGCACTATCTTTTTAATATATATTTGTATGCAATTTGCTAAAATTTTGTTGAGAATTTTTGCGTCATTAAGGATATTGGTCTGAAATTTTCTTTCCTCGATGTGTCTCTGTCTGGTTTAGGTATCAGGGTGATATTGGCTTCATAGAACGAGTTTGGGAGGGTTCCCTCCTCTTCTATTTCATGGAATAGTTTGAGGAGTATTGGACAGAGCTCTTCTTTAAAGGTTTTGTAGAACTCGGCTGAGAACCCATCTGGTCCTGGACTTTTCTTTGTTGGTAGGCTTTTGATGACCTCTTCTATTTCATTGCTTGAAATTGGTTTATTTAAGTTGTGTATGTCCTCCTCGTTCAGTTTAGGTAATTTATATGTCTCTAGAAATTTGTTGATGTCTTCGAGGTTTTCTGTTTTGTTGGAGTATAGATTTTCGAAATAGCTTCTAATTATGTTTTGTATTTCACTCGTGTCTGTTGTGATGTTTCCTTGTTCATTCCGAATTTTAGTAATTTGAGTTTTCTCCCTCTTTCTCTTTGTTAGTGTGGCTAAGGGTTTATCAATTTTATTTATTTTTTCAAAGAACCAACTATTTATTTTGTTAATTTTTCCAATTGTTTCTTTTGTTTCGATTTCGTTGATTTCGGCTCTGATTTTAACTATTTCCTGTCTTCTACTACTTTTGGTATTGGTCTGCTCTTCTTTTTCTAGCGCTTTGAGCTGTAGTGTTAAGTCGTTTATTTGTTGATTTCTACTTCTTTTTTTGAATGCCCCCCATGAAATAAATCTTCCTCTAAGTACTGCTTTCATAGTGTCCCAGAGATTTTGATATGATGTGTCTTTGTTCTCGTTTACTTCTAAGAATTTTTTAATTTCCCTCCTGATGTCTTCTGTTATCCATTCATCATATAATAGTGTATTATTTAATCTCCAGGTATTGGAGAAGTTTCTGTTTTTTATTCTGTCATTTATTTCTAATTTCAATCCATTATGATCTGATAGAGTACAAGGTATTATCTCTATCTTCTTGTATTTGCTAACAGTAGCTTTGTGGCATAAAATATGGTCTATTTTAGAGAAGGATCCATGTGCTGCTGAGAAGAAAGTGTATTCGTTCTTTGTTGGATGGTATATTCTATATATGTCTGTTAAGTCTAAATTGTTGATTGTGTTATTGAGATCTATAGTTTCTTTATTCAATTTTTGTTTGGATGATCTATCCAGTGGTGAGAGAGGTGTGTTAAAATCGCCTAGTATTATTGTGTTGTGGTCTATTTGATTTCTGGAATTGAGAAGGATTTGTTTGACGTACGCGGATGAGCCAATGTTCGGGGCATAGATATTTATGATTGTTATGTCTTGCTGATTTATGCTTCCCTTAAGCAGCATGTAATGTCCTTCTTTATCCCTTCTAGCTAGTTTTGGTTTGAAGTCCACATTATCTGAAATGAGGATGGATACTCCAACTTTTTTGCTGTGTCCGTGTGCATGGTATGTTTTTCCCCATCCTTTCACCTTTAGTCTATGGGTGTCTCTTTCTATGAGATGGGTCTCTTGCAGGCAGCATATTGTTGGATTTTTCTTTTTAATCCAATCTGCCAGTCTGTGTCTTTTGATTGGTGAATTCAGGCCATTAACATTCAGGGTTATTATTGTGATATGATTTGTATTCCCAGTCAATTGACTCATATTTGTTTTTGACATGATTTGGTTTCTCCTTTTTTTGGCTATTCCTTTAGGCTAGTGCCTCCTGTTGCTGATTTGCATCGTTGTTTTTCATCTCTTCCTCATGGAATATTTTGCTGAGAATGTTCTGTAATGCTGGCTTTCTTTTTGTAAATTCCTTTAGCTTTTGTTTATCATGGAAGGATCTTATTTCATCGTCAAATTTGAAGGTAAGTTTTGCTGGGTATAAGATTCTTGGTTGGCATCCGTTTTCTTTCAGGGCTTGGTATATGTTGTTCCAGGCCCTTCTAGCTTTTCAGGTCTGGATTGAAAAATCTGCTGATATTCTTATTGGTTTCCCTCTGAATGTAATTTGATTCTTTTCTCTCGCGGCCTTTAAAATTCTGTCTTTATTTTGTATGTTAGGTATTTTCATAATAATGTGCCTTGGTGTGGGTCTGTTGTAATTTTGTATGTTTGGAGTTCTATAAGCCTCTTGTACTTGGTTTTCCATTTCATTCTTCAGATTTGGGAAATTTTCTGATATTATTTCGTTGAATAGATTGTTCATTCCTTTGGTTTGTTTCTCTAAGCCTTCCTCAATCCCAATAATTCTTAAATTTGGCCTTTTCATGATATCCCATAATTCTTGTAGATTCTGTTCATGATTTCTTACCATCTTTTCTGTTTGGCCAACTTTGCTTTCAAGATTAAATAATTTGTCTTCAATGTCTGAGGTTCTGTCTTCCAGGTGTTCTATCCTATTGGTTATGCTTTCTATGGAGTTTTTAACTTGGTTTATTGTTTCCTTCATTTCAAGTATTTCAGTTTGGTTTTTTTTTAGTATCTCTAACTCTTTATTGAAATGATCTCTTGCTTCCCATATTTGCTCTTTTAACTGTTGATTGGTGCGATCATTTAATGCCTGCATTTGCTCTTTCATCTCCTCCTTCAATGCCTGCATTTGCTTTTCATCTCCTCATTAGTTTCCCTGATCGTTTTAATTACGTACATTCTGAACTCCCTTTCTGACATTTCTTCTGTTGTGCTGTCATTGGGTTTTATTGATGTAGTATCTAGGTTTGTTTGGGACATTTTCTTCCCTTGTTTTCTCATATTGGTCGGCTGTCAGTGGGACCCTGAGATATTGCAGTTTTCCGCTATTGGCTTATAGTGTCCCGGTAGATTTCCAGTGTATCACCTCCCAGCCTTCAGTAGCCTGATGTCTTGGAGGAATCTGATAAAGCAGCGCATCCGAAGAAAACTGCCCCTAGCCCCCTACTGGTTCCACGATTTGGAACTGGCTCTGTGCGGAAATGCTCTCACTGTGGGCCTGCACCGTGCAGCTGGCCGTGTGGGAGGAGCCCACTGCCGGAGTGTGGAAGGCTACCTTGGGAAGACTCTAGCTGCCCTGCCTGGCTCCGATAAGCCACCTCTATCTGGGCCTGCCACCCGGGCCGAGCTTTACCCAGTGGGCAGACTCACCTGTGGCTCTATTTCAGTCCGAGTCTCTCAATGCCTTCCCTTCTTAACTCCTGGGTTCTGGAGCAACTGGGGGTGCAGTCTCCCTCTAGGCCGCCATCTTGGATCGCCCCGTGAAGAGAGCCTGCGGCCGGAGTGGGCAGAGCCGCCTGAAGAGGTCTCTAGCTGCCCTGCCCTGATCCCAGAGGCTGCTTGCGGATCGAAGCTCTCCGTTGGTTCGGGGACTTGTGGCTGGTTCTATGTGGAAAACCTCTCACTGGGCGGTCTGGTCTGAGAAGCTAGCCTTGAAAGGCACCTCCCACCGCAGGGGTCCAGGCTACTTGGGGAGGTTTCTGGCTGCCCTATCCTGGTCCCTGAAGCTGCTTGTGTGCCGGAGTACGCTGCGCTGCACTGGCTCCGGGACTCGGAGCTTGTTCTGGTCAGAAAGGCTCTCACTAGCGGGCCAGTTCCGTTCTGAGAACCTGGAAAAGCTGGCTGTGTGGGCAGGGCCCACCGCCGGAGTGCCAAGTAACTATTCTTCCCTAGCTCCCAACCCCATTGTGAATTAGCATCCGTATCTCAGAGAAAACATTCGGCTTTTGGTTTATTGGGTTTGGCTTATTTCACTTAGCATGATATTCTCTAACTCCATCCATTTACCAACAAATGCCATAATTTCATTCTTCTTTAAAGTTGAGTAATATTCCATCATATATCTATATATCTATATATCTATATATCTATATCTATCTATATATATCTATATATCTATATCTATATCTATACCACATTTTCCTTATCCATTTATCTGTTGAAGGACACCTAGGTTGGTTCCATAATTTAGCTATTGTGAGTTGAGCTGCTGTAAACACTGTGGCTGCATCACTGTAGTATGCTGATTTTAAGTCATTTAGGTATAAACTGAGGAGTGGGATAACTGGGTCAATTGGTGTTTCCAAAGAAAAGAAACTCAGATTAAATAAGTGGACACACAGCTAATGTGTTTCAGGGCCAATATTTGCAACTCAAAGTCTATCTCCTTAGCATTGGACCACCATGGGATGTATATTCAGGTTATTTCTATCACATATGTTTGGGTTGCATAGCGGATGGAGGGGACAGAAGAAACCTGGGGATTAACTAAGTTATTAGGATTTCTGAGACTGACTTCTTCGAGAAGGAAGTTAAATGTGACAGTATAAAGAGTATGCAAGGTGACCTTAACCTGGAAACTGGAGGGTCTTTCCTGAGGCACAGCTGCAGAGAAAGGAAAGAACAAAAAATTCTGATCTCCTGGTAGGAGTCCAAGGACAGCCAAGGTCATTCCCTAACAGGACTCTGGAGTAACCTCATGTGTTGTCTTCCGGATACACTTTTCCTGTCTTTGAGTTCTCCTCTCTCTCTGGAGCTTGATCTAGTCTTCTGATAACCCTGGAAGTGTGGGCCTGAGTAAAAAGTTATATTTACCACATTATGTATTTTTATGAAAGTGAGTCTTATCTTAACAGCTATACTGTAAGGTTGTTGAAGTTGGGGGTCATGTGTTGTATTTTTGCAGCCTTTATACTACCCAGCACAGTGTCAAGCACAGAGCAGATACTGTACTACATAAAAGAAAGGTCACTTACTTTTGTTTCTTGGTGGAGCTTTTATGACTGTGAAATAGGTATGATTTGGAAGTGCATATCATTGATTTTCGAAAGTGAGGACATCATGTTCTTTTGCCTGTCTCTTTCAGCACTCCTGAATTTGTCTGGGGGTGTTTTTCTCTTTCTGCCTCTCTGCCTCTCTTCCCCTTGCTGGTGTTGATTGTGTCTCCCTGCAACATCAAGTCCTCTTGTCAGCTGATACTGTCCTTGAACTGAACAAAACCCTCACGAGCGAGCCATGAGTTGAGTCACTTACCTCTGTCTCCAGAGGAATTGATCTCTCCTGACAAGGTTTTGTCTGGTTTTAGTGGTGCAGTTAGTGACAGCCCATGCATGTAGCAGCGTGTGACCCAGCTCCTTGCCGCAAACTGTGTAGTCGTCAGAACTGTCACACAGTCAGAACAAGTTAATTCCACGCCAGCAGCAGGGCAGACTGTAATAATACAGGGCCTCTGGAGAGGGTGCTGTCAGGCACAGTCTAGCTGCAGACACCCAGCTGCTTTGCTCTGTGGGCAGATGCAAGCTGACAGGCAGCATGGCTATTCCCAGGACCTGAGTGGAAACAGGCTAGGTGATTTTCTGTAAGATCTGGGGTGCTCTAGGTACTGCCAGCTGTACTCTGAGAAAAGGGAACATTGGAAGCTTCAAAATGCCCTATCTTTTCATGGCAGAGGCAGAAAACTACTCTTGACCCTTCTCTTTTGTCAGTTCTCGTTTTTCTCATTGTAGTTAATGAGGATGATTATCAGGTAGATGCATATTTGTAGGTTTCCCAGGAGATGGTAGCTGATTAGCTGCTGGTCTCATTAAGGAGCATTTTTGTACTATGCTCTTAAAGAAATCCTTGATTTCTGATATAATGGGGGAAAGGTATGTGTTTCTTAGAGCTGGGAGAATTCAGAGCGCCCCCAGTGGAGGAAAAGAGAGCAACTGTTTGCTGTGTGTAAGGTTTTTCTACACAGTAGAGATTGTGGAATATTAAAACAAACAAACAAAAAAACGCTGACAAGTATATAGATATGGGGACTCTAGAAGTTCAACACTACTTGAGAACAAAATATGGCCACTAAATTAGCTTCATTGGGAAGATTTATACAAAGGCAGAAGCCACATTTGCTTTTTAGATTAGGGGTTGTATAGAGTCAGCTTGACATGGCTAAGGCCATCTTGAGTCATAGCTCCATGATTGCCCCAGAGTAACTCTAGTCAGTTTTTCCTGCATGGTTTCTCAGTTAACTATAAACAGACAAAACCATTAAAGTGGTATGTAGAATTTTATAACCAGCCCATGGCACCAGGAATGAGTCTGACAGATATTAGCTTAAGATAAACCAGGTACATTCTGGCTAGAATGAAGTGACTTTTGTCCTGTTCAGTATGTATCTCCTTCTGATTCAGATTGTACAGATCCACTTAGTCTTGGTGCTACCCAGGACTACATTTATGTGAAAGCCCCCCAATAAATTGCTCTCTGTGAACCCTAGTTTGTTTGCCTCTTTTTCTTTGGTTTCCTGGCACCTTGGGAGGAAACCAAAGAGAAGCATAAAAGACTTTGCTTACAAATAAGTAGTAATGAAAACAAAAGATAATTTTTTTTTCTAGTGGTATATATGCCACTTGGGGATGTGTGATTCATGTTAGTATGTTTGTTCCTTTTGAATTGCTGTAGTTGTCTCCTAAAGTGATTTTAGGAATTGCTGAGCAAAGAAGAGCCTTTTTTCAGAAATGAAGCCTTGTCCTATTGAAGATCTAATGCCAGATTTACTGACTCAACTCAGTGCCTACATAGACCAATTCAGTGAGGACCCATTTGTGAAATCCCAATGGAGTCATTCTGGTTGGTCTAGTGAATTAAGTGTGGGATGCATCACATTCTGTTGTTCCTACTAATTCTTTTCTAAAAGGGAAGATTCTAAAGAGAGATGTTCTAAAAGAAATTCTCTGTATAATTGCGAGAGAACTAAGGAAACCAACACAAATGCTAGGTTGTTTTCCTAAAAACAAACCTGATCACATGACATTATTGTAATACTCCATGAAGCACCTGCACTGTTCTCTCTTACCACGAAGCCCTTCATATATTCCTTGCATGTCAAACTTTACTGATGCTTTAAGATTTAGAACAAAAGTTCTCTCTTTCATGAAGCATTCCCCGCATCCTTTGGGAGAAGACTTGGGGCTTTGAAAATGTATGTTTATATGCCTTTTAGTGTATTTGCTGGGCAACATTTAAATATACTTCCTGAAATTTCATCTTTCCCACTAAACTGTGACTGATTGAGGTTAGGAGTCATGTATTATTTGTCATTTTCTCTGCAGTGCCTAGAAAATGTCTAGCACAAAACAGATGCTAAATCAATGGTTGAAGACTGCATGAAAGGTACCCTCTCTTGAGCTCTGGTAAGAGAAAAAAACTTGTGAACAGATGAAAAGTGGAACTTAATTGGGGGAATTTAAAAGGGTTGATGTTTGCAATAAAATGTATGACTATAATGGCATGAACCCTCAAGAATACTATCAAGATGGAGTTCAGACATCTGAAGAATGCTACAATTAAAAAGTTAAAAGGATTGTTATAAGCTATGATTAATGCAATTATTGGGGCAGATGGCAAAGAGCTTCTGGAACATGGATTTGGGTTTTCTTCTGAGCTACAGAGACCCCACATGGTCAAGGGGAAAAACAGGATTATAAAACAGAGCTTGTCTGCTTTCAGCAAATTCAAGTCTCTGGGGTCAGAAGAAAGATAATCCAAGGTTTTGAAATGGATAGCTGATTGTAGAAGCGAAATCATAGTTTTGATGGGTCCTCCTTATTTTCTGCTCTTCATATCCAAGAAGAGTTTTTCTCCATGGCCAGTCTCTATGTCCCAGTATGTCCCCATTTCCCCAGATTCCTGAATAGCTGAAGTCTTCTTTTGTCCCTAAAGTTTCCTTTACCCAAGTAGTCTCTACACACAAACCAAAGTGAGGAAGATCTGATCGTGTCACTCCAATGTCAAAACCAGTCAAGGCTTTTCCATTTCACCCTTTGTTGTGACTGTTTGACCTGATACATCAGCCTCTCCAGCCATCACTTCTACCTGTCTCCTTCCACCTTCCTGTGCTTTCCAACTGGACTGGACTCCTTCCAGCTTTTCATACATGCAATGTATCCTTTCTTTGTCAATTTTTTGTCTATGTTGTGTTAATTCATTTAAAAAATGTATACATTGAGCCAGGTCCTGTGTTAAAAATTAGGGAGATATAAAGTACAACTCCCCTCCAAAATAATCCTGATTTTTATGGGGAAAGATGGTCATTAATCAAATAACCATTAAATAACCAAATAAATGATAGCACAACAGGGATAAGGAGAAATAAGATGCTACAAGAGTGCATGACCTTGCAAACCATGTCAAAGTCATCCCTGGTGTATCAGCTTTTTTCTTTCTCTTTCTAGATTTTTAAAAAATAAAATGTTTTGAGGGTGGGGGAAGGAAGGACAGTGGACTGAGACAGACATCATTACCCTATGTACATGTATGATTACACGAATGGTATGAATCTACATTGTGTACAACCATAAAAATGAAAAGTTGCACCCCATTTGTGTACAGTGAATCAAAATGCAGATGGTAAAAATAAAATAAAATCCCAAAATGTTTATATTTCTTTTAAGATTTGACACAGAAAAGGCTACATTTAAGTAACTACATTAAGTCTTCAGAGTACTTTCATTGCAGTTTTGGATCTCAAATCAAACAAATTCTCATATTCGTAAAGCCATACTTTTTTTTGTAATTTACTTTCATTTTTGCAAATCAGACCATGATAAAACCTGACAGAAGACACTCATATGAGACAGTTTCCTTTAGTGTTATATTGGTTGATCAATGCAGTAGACGTTATTGTTGTTGCTCTTTACATTGGGAGTTTTTATGATCTTAGCAGTATACAACTTGAAACTGAGACTACACTCAAAAATAAGTTTAGGATATGACATTAGAAAATATTGGGACTGAGTTGGGGAGATAGCTCAGTCGGTAGAGTGCTTGCCTTGCAAGCACGAGGCCCTGGGTTCAATCCTCAGCACCATAAAAAAAAAAAAGAAAAAATTGGGACTGGACAGTAAAACAACAACAACAACAACAAAAAGAAACAAGAAACAAACAAAAACAAACAAACCCACACAGGGTTGTGTGCTGCACAGAATTGGTGCCTTCACTGTCATAAGTCTTCTGTGTGACCCAACTTAAAAACCAGTCCTCCAAAGAAGATGAAGTCATTCTGGAAAAATACAGCAATTCCAGGACATACCATGGATTTTTGTTTAGCAGCCTGTGGCTATTTACTTTTCTTGGCTTAACGTTGGGGAAAGTGAGGCTACCCAGCCCAGAGTGACATTGAGCTCCAGACCTACTGCACCTGCAAAGCTATACTTCTCCAAAGAGAATCCACCTAGATGCAATCAGAGATCCAAAGGCAAACATGAAACCTATGAATAGCCAAATGTGAGCACTGTTTGACCCAGACAATCTTCACCATAACTATCATCCCAGACTTGTCCATTGAATAGTGCACTAATCATTAGGAAGGCTGTGGTTGCTATCACACCACAGGCATGGTAGAGTGGTTGAGCTCTTCTATAGCAGGGTAAGTAACAGCTGCCTCTATGAAAATCCACTGGCCTGTGAAAAATAACATGAGCTGCAACAGAAGCAATAGTAGTTTGTCTCCCACCCCACCCATCAATGCATTCTGAACATCTCAAACCTTCTAGAAATCTAGATAAATTTTTTAGTATAGCCTTGCAGGTGTAGTAGGTCTGGAGCCCAATGTCACTCTGGGCTGGGTGGCCTCACTTTCCCCATCTTTCAGCCAGGAAAAGTAAATAGCCACAGGCTGCCAGATGCCCAGATGTAGCCGCTCTATTAGCTTTTCACTGCTGTGACCCAAATACCTGACAAGGACTACATAAAAGAGAAAACGATTATTTTGATTCATGATTTTAGAAGTTTGGTCCGTGGTCAGCCCACTTCATTGTTCTGGGGCTGAACATCATGGCAGAAGGGCATGGCAGAGGAGTACTACTTCATTCAGGGAGGACAGGAAGCAGAGGAGAAGGGGTAGCAGGGATGATAGACTCTTCCAGGGCATGCCCCCAGTGACCCATCTCCTCCAGCCATGCCCCACTTGCCTACTGTGACCACCCCATTAGTCCATTCAAACTAGAATGAACTGACGAGGTTACAGCTCTCTCACTCTGATTATTTCACCTTTGAACATTCCTGCATTAACACAGGAGCTTTTGGGGGACACCTCATATCTAAACCATAACACCTGCTCTAGGGAGGAGGATGAATAGGCATTAACTAGGTGAAGAAAAAGAAGGAAAGGTATTTCCAACATATGGAACAAGATTTGCAAATCTTGTTTAATGAGGGAATCCTATAATAATGATGAACTGAGAGGAAGTTAGTGTGGCCAGAGTGGGTAGGCAGGGTTAAGTCAGATCATGTCAGACCTTGTTGTTTACGATAAGGAAGTTTTGTCTCTGTGCTAAAGGAGGTAGAGAGTCACCAGCTCATTTTAAGCAAGGGCAGCAGGATTAAATATTTTGAAGATTGTTTTGTCTGCAGCTGAAATTGTCAGAAGAAAACCCAAAAGGATGTAAGTAAAGGATTCTAAAGATGTGGGGGCAGAAATTTTTCAGTAAACCAGTCAACTGATTACTGGATTAGGATGATTGTGTAGGATACAGAGAATAGTGGGTTGATTTGAGAGGTACTTGGGAGGTGAAGTTGATAAGGCATGCTGGTGGTTTAGACTGGAGATGGGAGGAAGAAGAGCTTGGAATGAAAACTCTGAGATGTCTGACTAGGTAACTGGATGACTGGTGGAGATAGTCACTGGAAAGGACACTGCGGAAGGAGAACAGATTGGGTGATGAGATTGATGTTGGGCAGGATCTGAGGAGCCCCTGAGTTGCCCCTGAGCTGTGCAAGGGGAGAAGTCAAAAGTGCAACAGGACCCTCTATTTTGGAGACCAGAGGGGAAGTTGAGGCTGGAGGCACAAGTTTTTGAGATATTATCCAAAGTCATAATCCGGTCAGGGACTTTGATGCAATTGCTTTGAAAGAGAATATGGAGTGTGAACAAGAGAGGGCATAGGCTCAAGTCCTGAGGAAAGTTAGCATTAAATGGAGGATTATGGGAGAACTTGAGGTCCTAGTTGGAGGGAGAGAAGATACCAACTGTGCCCTCTGACTAAACTACTGCTTCCTTTTGTCTCTGCCTGGCTGATATACTCACAAATTCTTCAGATTTTGACTGAAACACCTCTTGTTCCAGGACAGTCTTCTACAATGACTTAGTGTTCCACAAAACTGGTTGGCTGCTTTTAAAATGTGCTTCCATCACATCAGACTTGCCCATTTTAGTACAATTCGTTCTGCTTTATGCTATGTCTTTGCCCATTGCCTATCTTTCCTGCCAGAACCTCAGATCCCAGACAGTAAGAACCATGCTTGTCTATACCCCCATTACCTAGGGAGGTTCATGACTGAGTATGCTAGTCCATGGTCAAGTTGAAGAAAAGTGTTCTGGTTTGCTCTTAGGTCATTCTTGATTTGAGCTGAGGTAAATGGTCCACAGTCTCTGATCTGAAAGCCTGGGAATCAGAATTTATGTTTCAGAATTTAGAGGTTTGGGTTGTGTTAATAGTAATAGAAAGCATTGTAATGTATCTGTCCCTCTCACTCTGTCATTATCAATGGCTGAATTTTTTTAAAGAATGATGATAGTAACATGGCTTAATTTCTATCTCACTTCAGAGTTTCACCAATACCACATTTCATCCTTACATCAGTTCTGTGAAGTAGGTACTGCCTTCATTCTACGGACAGGGTCATGATCTCTGAGTTCATAAACTACTGAGCCATATCTTGAAAGTGTTTTTAGACCTGTCTAATATCCTCTACCTAACCCTAGATAGCCTTCTCAGTTTTGAGGTGATAGCTCTCAGGCATTTGTATAACTTCTGTGTTAGCACATCGGTTTATAAAAATCAACACATGAGCTTGGACAAGTCACTTAATGGTCAACATTGCTTTATTTGTGCTTATAATATTTGTTAAATTAATAAACCTTTATATCAAGTTTTTTTAATCAATAAAATGATAGTGTCAAACTGGGATCCATAACTTTTATTTTTGGTACTAACCATATCAAAAATTAAAATTGAAAAATTAGGAAAAAAATTAAGTTTGTTACCAATAATGTATTTATTATATGCTAATACATAAATAATTATGAAATATAACTATTTTCTCAAGATAAAAATAAGTGAAATGACATTAGTTCACATTTTTCCAAATATCTTTCGTGTCTGAATTAATAGAAGATAGTTCTATTTTCATGTCTTCTCTTGTGTTTAATCTGATGTTCCATATTGTTAAAATATATGAAGAAACATAGACATCATATATAGTTGGAAAAAGGGAGAAATATTTTAGTGACATCTCAGATAATAATAATTGTGGAGATTATTCTTAGAAATGATACTAGAACTCAAGAAATGAGTTTCTTTAAAGTTAGTTGTTTATGGAATCTGAAATCATATTAGTGAACATTTCTCATTCTGTTACATTAAAATTCACTAGTCTGTCTTTCATTTTGAATGAATCTTTTCCCCATATATGATTTTGAATATTTTGCAATGTTCATTTGGAAAATACTGTTTTACTGAATTATGTGAATCTTCCAGATATTGATAAAGTTAGTGATACAAGACCAAAAAGTCATTATATCACTGATTTTTAGAATAATTCTTTAAGCATTAGGGAGTTATAAAGCGAGTAGTAGAATATCCAAATTTTCTAAAATGTGGGTTTTCACTTAAAAACTCAGATTTTATCCTTGGCAATTAATACTGCCATTTGTTTTAGTGGGAATGATTGGCTCACTTAGCTCATTTTTGGTAAAATATCTGCTGGTACTCCAGGCAGAGTAACCATAGTATGACTGTAAGCCATCCTTTTAAGTTAAAAATGTTGTTTCATGGCAAAAGTTTCTGGTGCAGATTGCAATTCAAATGATTACACATGTGATCTATGAGACAACTGTCATACAGCAAAAGTACTTAATATTTCCCATTTTGTTACATAGAACATTAAAATGATGTGTACTCCACAGTTGATATTTAATAAAAATAATTTTTATTGCTTCATCAAGGATTCTTACAATAAACCCTCTCTTCCTTCCCTCACCCAGGCTTATTTAGTAGTGTGATCCCATGCCTTGATTTTTGCTAAAATTTTAACAAGTTTTATCACCATTATCTTTCACCATCAGTGTAAAGTCAACATAATGAACAAGGAAAATAACATCTTAGAATTACTATGTACATGTTTTTGACCTTTTCAGCCCCCCTGAAATGATCTCAGGGACCTCTAGATGTCGTCAGACAACACTTTGAGAGCCACTGGACAAACATCAAACTGTCCATAAGATTTGAATTGTGTTTCTCCACCTCCTAGTGATGATTTTGGATGAGAAGATGGTAAATGACCAACTAGGTCAGACTTGATTTCATCGTGTAGGACTGATGATGTTTCTAGAATGTACCCACATGAACAACCAAGCCCAATTCATTCACATCTCTTTCCTTTCTCTTTTAAAATGTCATTGTTCTTACATGAAAACCAAAAGCTGTGTATTGGTGGAGATGGCTAAGCTTCCCCCATTGCTTCTTCTTCCTAGGCAGTCTCTCTTGCATTAGATATGACCATAAGACCAAATTAACAACTATGTGAGTGGAAGGGTGCATTACCTTCAGGTACATTACCATAAAATATTCTGCATCTTTTTCCTCCCGCTGGCTAGATGTAGATCAGGACAAAGGCCAATAAAATGGTGAAAAGAATCCTGGAATGACCAAATGGAGGTGAGCTGACTGTATTCTGAACATGCCTGAGCACTGGTCAGCAAGTGAGCAAGAAGTAAATTTCTATTGTTTTGAAATCACATGTTTAGGTCTATTATAGCAATTAGTTTACCTTCACACTGACTTGAATAATAACCTTTTAATTAGAATTCACAGTGATTCCTCTTCCTTGATGACATGTAAATTGAAACTACTAAAGGCTAACATCATTAATGACCTCCATCCATAGAGATATTCTGGAAAGGACATTCCTTTCTAAATTTATGACAGATTATCCTTCTATCCATTCAGCAGAGGATCTATTTCCAAATTAATGGGTAATGCAAGGAGTAATGAGGAACAAATATTTGTACCTTAACTATTTGGGGGATTTAATATTGCATCATTACTTTACATATGTTCCCAAACTAAAATGACTAGCTTTGGATACCCATGGGTGTAGACAGGGCATTAGGCAGGAAATTGGAAATGTATTCCATGAAAGATACAATGAGAAAAGTAATTGAAGATAAAGTATTATAAATAGGATGACTCAGAAGCTTGAAAACTGCTTTCAAATAATGGATATAGTTTTTCAAGGGGAAAGTAATTGAGTAGGTTCCAAATTTAAAACCTATGGGGAATTGGTTCTTCCCCTAATTACTGATCTTTCTCCTTGGTTTGTGAATCTGAAGCTAATTCCCCCTAGTGTCAGTTGGATAGAGATGCAATTACAAAAATAATGGATGTGATCCAGGACGTTATTAAACCTTTTTTTTTTTCTTTTTGGGTTTGCTCTTATTTGTATTCAGTGCAAGTCAGCATTCTAAGCAAATAACTGACTGTTTTCATAAACATTATAATATACCATGGCTTATGCAATATGGTCCATGGAACATTCAATGACATTGCTTCCATTGATTCTGCAATGGTCATTTCCTATCTTAACTATCTGTAGTGATCAATTTTATGATTATTTCAGCATTTTTTGAAGACAATAACTGAATGAAGTTACCATTAGGCTGCTTTGTAAGAAAAATGTCCAAGCACACTTATGCATTAATTCAACAAATATGTACTGAGTCTGTACTATGTGCTAGATCCTGGAGATACAATGACATTTATGCAACTCTGGTTTTAAAGGAGCTCATAATGCACTCAGGAGCTAACACTGTGATTGTCAACTGGAATAGCTTATGGAGCAGTGACAAACAACCCTCCCAACTCTCAATGGCTTAATGCAACCAAAATTTATTTCATGTTCATATTTTATATCCCAGTAAAGTCAGCAGGGGGTCTCTACTCCTCAAGTGCCAAGGAACCCATGCTTTTAGAGGCCCATTGTGCAGTATCCTCATAGAATCTCTCTGACTGGGGCAGGACCATAGTAATTGCACACTGATTTTTAAAAGCTTCTCTGTTCAGAAGTGACAATTATCATTCTTGCTCACATATTATTGACTGAAGAAAGCCTAGAGACTTCAGGAAGTGTGGAAGGTCCAATCCTGAAGGGACAAATGGGGTGCTTGTGGACAGCCACATGAAAACCATAGGAATACAAAACATAGGAATACATAACTATGTGCAGAGAAGTGAATAGACCATTCTGGCTCTAGGAGGTGATACAATAGGAAGTGTTATTGTGAAGGTTTGCACAGGATGCTGATCAACACTAAGGTGGACTAGGTCTCCAATTAAGAGACTGGATCCAGTGGGCATCGCCTTAACAATTTCATCCCTAAACACACTTCCTCAAGCCCCTGGGACTTGCTCGGGGAGAGTATTATAGACTAGGGAGTCATCATGCACAGAGGCACAGACACAACAGAGACAAGACCATTGGAAGAAGAAAATGGCAAAGCTTGTAGTTTGTTCCCTGGAAGAGGAATTTTTACTCATGCATAAATTAATTGCCATTTTAAAAGCAAGTGAGCCAGTGTTCCACTTCTAAAGCACTCTGGGTTTCTACTCCCCTGTCCTCTTGCCTTGCTGCTTTGATGAGCTCAGACCACCAGCTGTGCGAGGCTTCTACACTGTGGATAAATGTCCACAAGGGGCAACAATCAGGCCACCAACCTAATTTTCACGTGTGATTCAAGTCCAAACTTTAACCTTTCTCCAGAGGAGTAGATAATGCATTAACACCTCAAACCATTCGACCAGCTCCCAGGGCACTGTAGTATCTGTCGTTTCCTAGGCCTAAGCCTATCTCCCACTTGCTTTTGATAATCACATCCTGGGAAATTATTTCAAAGAGGTGGGAGGGGGTGTGGAGAGAGAGATGAGAAAGTGTTCCTCATAGAAGTGGAACTAGTTTTTTTTCTGGGTATACCTTGCATCCAGTGTTTTAAGATCATAAGGTGATTGGTTTTGGATTCCCAAGGTACTGGTTTTTTTCTGGGTATACCTTGCATCCAGTGTTTTAAGATCATAAGGTGATTGGATTTGGATTCCCAAGGTACTGGGGTCTCCCCCTGCTCCTAAATGTGCCTCCAGGAACCCTCTGAATTATTAGGCTGTTGCTGATGCATAAATTGCTGGGGTGTGGCAGCAGCACAGCTACATGGTGGGAGCTGCAGATCCTTGGTCATATCTCTTAAATCGAAGTCTAGCATTTATGTGAAGAAAACTTACTGTCTGATTGGGGAATGTTCACTTATATCAGAACTGAACTGATCAAACTGAAGCAGATGGCAGGCCTTGTCTTTGCCCCTCGAGCACCTGCCCTGGCTAACTCACAAAGACAGTCGATGTCTGCAGCTCAAAGGAGCAATCTGGGGATGCTACTGAATATTTCATACAACATGAGGAGGAAGTTTTTTTTTTTTCAACAACTTGTGGTGATTAAATTAAATGAATCCCTGCATATATATTTTATTCCTTGCTGCACATTTACTTTCTCAAAATGAAAAAGATGATTAATAACAACTCTGGACCCTTTCATTGTGCCCACTTGGGATATAAATAGCTTTCTACCTGTGCTGGTTGTTACCAGTTACATGTGGCTATTTAAATTTAATTAAAATGAAGTAATTTTAAAAAGTCAGCTTCTGCAGTCACATTCACATGCTCAACAGTCACCAGGGGCTAGTGGCTGTCATTTTGGACATTTACATCATTCTGTAACATTCTATTGGGCAGTGCTGATTTAGACCATTGCGTGAGGAAAGTAATCCAAGGAGTTTGTAAGACAGTACCCTGTGGGGGAAGAAGAAAATGCCAGAACTCCCAATTTTTGTATTTAATTCTAGTAAGTAGACTTTGAGAGTAAGCTTACAAGCAAGAAATGTACTAGGGAGTTCTCCCAGGAGCAACAGCTGCATAAACTGGAGTAAAATGGTGGAGGAAGGATTGGGGGAGAAGGAGATGTTGGGCTATGATACTGTCACAACAGACACCTCCACTGGCTCACAGGGAACTCTGAGGGCAGGAAAGCTTTTCAGAACCTCCTGACTTGCCCAGAGGATGCTAGTCCTTTTTCCTCCTCTAAGGGACAAGCATTATATTGCAGGCTACTCTTGGATGAGGTGTGACCTTGGGCAAGGAGAATGTCACTAGCAGTTGGGGGAAATGTGTCTTTCCATCTTGAAGTGGTAAGTCAGAATGCCTGTGCCATTTGGTGTCTTTGTATTTGTTTTAGGATGTTCAAAACTGATTAGTGTCCTGGAAAATGAATTTAACTTATAAGTGAATACAGGTACACATGGTGGGATTTGTGCTAAGTGTGCTTTAATGATCAGAATTCAAAAGCTTGGAAATCGACTGGTCCAGACTTTGGATTGAAAGTCAGATTTTTACATTGGAATGGTTGAAATATTCTTTATAAATGGTGGCCAGCTGCTCTAATACAGCAACAGACTTAACTTGTTCAGAATAGCCTTTTTTCTTTCTTTTTAAAAATCATATGCAAATAACTTTAGCTGTGGCCTGCTGCTGTTGACTGTAGTCCTGACCTCTTACTGCTGTCTTAGCTCAGTGATTTCACATATTTGCATGTCCTGTTTGAACCCCTAGTCTGCACAGCATTAAAAAGAGAGAATTAACAACAAATTTAGTTTTGCAGATCTAAATTAGCTTTATTTGGGATTAGAATTGGGCATCAGTCTGGATAAAAAATGGTTCAGAATGCTCTGCCCTATCACACTTATAGTTTGTGTGGATAGAGGGAGAAAAGAAAGTGATAGAAGGTAGAGGTGAGGTGTGGAGATGGTGCCCACAGCCTAGGCTAAACAGTGGGTTGCCTGTGGTGACTGAGACTGTTGTGATTGGCTGAGACTTGGCTACATGGTACAATAGTAGGTTATTGTCTATTTATCAGCTTAGATTACAGTTGATGATGTATGGAGAAACATTTAGTCCAATCTTAAAATATATGCAGAGGCAGCTTTAGGCCAAGCTTAAGTCATCTCAACAATGGGAATAGTGTCTAACACTGAAAGCCATAAAGAAAAAAGAAAAAGGGGGGGGGGAGAAGGGGGAACTCAGGGTCAAGGAATGAGAACGAACAGGAATAAAATGTGTGGAATTGGACACTGTTTTTAAAATTTAGTTCATACATAATCATTCTCCTTGGTGGATAAAGAAGCAAAGCTGGAGGAAGACAAACAACAAAAACCATCCTAGCATATTAAAGACCCAGGTCCATCTCTTGAGAAGGAGGGACCTAAGATTTATTCAGCATCTATTTACATTATATATAGAAGGCACTTGAATGTGTGGTTCTCATACATAAATGTCATTAGATTTTCCTAAGTACCGACCATGATAGACTAAATACTTTTCTCTCCCCATGGCCAAATTCATATTTTGAAACCCTTATCCCCAGTGTGATTGTATTAGTACTTGTTCTCAAGAGATGTTGAGCATATAGTTCAACGTTGGAGATGTGGGTGAAATCTCTTGGTTTCTATACCTTGGCACTCATTTAAAAGTGTTGTGGGTCAAAAGAAGCACATCTGGGGCCAGTCAATTTCTAAGGGAGCAGGACCCTAATCTGAGAAAATTCATAGCATTTTTGTTAAGTAGGCTCCCTGTAGACTGGGACCACTACCCAACTTTAGGAAGGCAGAAGCTCAGGTGTGGAAAATTGGGAGCCATTCATATCCTTTCCCTTTAGAGAATGCTATAATCATCATTTTTTTTTTTTTTTTGTCACTATAACCAAAGTACCTGACAAGAACAACTTAGATGAGGTAAAGTTTATACTGGGCTCATGGTTTCAAAGGTTCAGTTTATGGTTGGCTGACTCCATTTCTCTGGGCCTGAGGTGAGTCAGAACATCATGTTGGAAGGGTGTGGTGGAGAAAAGCTGCTGGGAAGCAGAGAGCAAGGTTAGGCGACAGTGACAGAGACAGTCCAAGTGCATGCCCCTAGTGACCTACTTCCTCCAGCCATGCCCCACCTGCTTACAGTTACCACCCAGTAGTTCATTCGAATTATAAATCCATCAAAGGAATCAATCCACTGATAAGGTTAAAAGATCTCATAATCCAATCGTTTACCCTGTGAACTCTGCAGCATTGCCTAACACATGAGCGCTTTGGGAGACAATTTTAGATCCAAACCATAACAGATGCTTACCATAAGGACATTCATTGAGAGACTGACCTGGACTTGTGACATACTAGAGAGTTGGTCATTAGGGCAACTCTGAGCAGAGGAGGCCTGAGCCCCTCATTTCCAAAGTCAACAGGAGTTCACACACTTAGAGCCCCTGTTATCAGATATTTCTTGGCTGCTGCTTCAGCTAATTTTAGAAAACTAGGCTGACTTCAACCTTCAAATGCAGCCCTTGATGTACTTCTGTAGCCTCCTTGGCTATCACTGAATATCACTTCAGACTTGCAAACTAATTACGGAAATGTCACTGGTGTTACCACCTGTTAGCATAATACATTTAATCATTAGCAATTAGTGAGATGTTTGACCTTTGGCTGGGCAGGGGAGGGAGAGGAGAACAGGAAGAGGGAAATGGTAAGGGGAACACACCTACTTCTTGATCCCTGTCTGTGATGGTGATTTTGCACCATTACCACCCTGGCCAGAAGGTTTTTATTCAACTTGTATCTTTCCCACAGAAGAGGACATGAGACATTTGACGAGTCACTATCCACAGCCCTAGGCATTTTCCATGGAGCAACACAGGCCATAACTATTGGACCAAAACTGTTTGTTTTTTATTTTGAGCAGGGGATGGGGATGGGAACAAGATTCTGAAGTAAAAGTCAAATTTGTTTCTTGGACCAATGTACACCTCCAATAAACCTAGAATCCTTTTCATTACCATTGAGAGGTCACAAAAAGAGGACTTTTGTGGCAATCATTTTGTTGAGGGTTTGCTATTTAATACAGATAGATCCTTGTTGTGGTTTTCTCTATACCATGGTTGTATACTGCCTCTGTAGTTTCTGAACTGTTTAACAAACTGTTGGAATTTCCTCTTTAGCTTTAGTTTAATTCTTCTTAACAAATCCTTTGATCTGTCTCTGGGAAACTCAAATTAAAAGAATCCCTTGTGTGTAGTTGAAGATAGTTATCCAGACAGGATGCTCCAAGATGATTAATAGAGTCGCCTTACAGTTCCAATGAGCAAAACCCCTCCATCGTACCTTGCCTGAACTCTGCCTCTTCTTGTTGACTTATGTCCCCTGTGACAAGCTCTGGTGGCCACCCGTACTTAGTAAATTAGGCAGATATGTCCAGGGCCCTGTTACACATGGTGAGCAGAGGCAGACCCACACACATCTCTTCAAATAAGTAACTAAATATGGCCCTTCCATTTGTATGGGATGGAAAGCGGGAGCCCAGCGTTGATATTTTCTGGTTTGGCAAGAAATACCCTTGTCAATAGGCAAATTGGTTTCTGGACAGAGGACAGAGAGGACATAGAATTTCAGAAGTTCTTTAAAAAAACTGAGAGATGGGTATGGAAAGATGTTCCCTCCTATTTTATGAAATCTATGTCCATTCAACCAATGAGTTCCTGCTATTAGGTAAAATCACAAATTTATCAAGGTGATACTGTGTTGATGATGAATAGCAACCATTCACAACCTAATACTTCTGCATCCCAGTTTTTCAGGACCATCATTCTCCTTTTTGACATCCTCCTCCCTTGCCCCAGCCTGTCCCTGTCCTGTGTCTAGAGCAGTCTGTGCGTCTCCTGCTTACTCCATTCTGAGTTCCCTCCAGTGTCACGTGGGTCCCCTAAAGAGGGCTTTGATATTAGCTTGCTGTGTCTTGTCAATTCAAATCAAGTCACGGCAGCTCACGCCCACCCCGCGGGTGAGTTCTTGACAGCTCTCCTTGTCAGCCGACCCGCTGAACAGCGGCGGCAGTGAGTGGGAACCAGTTAATTAGCAGTGACGACTACCAGGTTGGGATTTTTTGTTTAATGCTTAGTTAATTTCACAGTAATTGAATTTAGATTTGGCTTACAGAGGTGGGGTGAAAGGTTCTGGGTGGAGCCCCAGCTCCTCCAGTAGGAGCATGAAAAAAATGATTGTTTCAAGGTTGTCCTGGCCTCTCTCATGAACCCTGGAGACATTTGGGGGCCTGCAGTTTCCCACAGGGGGATTTTGAGGAAATCAAAGCAAAAGGACTTGCTGTGACTTTCCAGTCAGGAGGAATGGGCATCAGATCTGGCAGAATGTGCTGGTCACCAGGGTGGTAGGTGGGGAGCAATTCACACATATCCTCTCTTTTCTTTTCACAGCCTACTCAATTTTATTATTTTAATTAATAATTAGTATTGAAAGGCAAATGCTTTGATTTGATTATTCAGGTGAAGAGGGTGAAGATGTGAGATATTAAGTGACTTACCAATATCAAGCAGTAAGAAGTATGTCGAGGATTTGAACTTGGGTACTGTTATGGTTTGGATGTGAGGTGTCCCCCAAAAGCTCGTGTGTGAGAACAGTACAAGAAGGTTCAGAGAAGATATGGTTGGGTTGTGAGTGAATGAATCCTCTGATAGGGATTAACCGAGTAGTAACTGAAGGCAGGTACGGTGTGGCTGGAGGAGGTGGGACACTCAGGGCATGGCTTTGGGGTATATTTGTATCTGGCAAGTGGAGACCTCTCTCTGTTTTCTGATCATCATTGAGCTGCTTCCCTCTGCAACACTTTTCTGCCATGATGTTCTGCCTCACCTTCAGCCCTGAGGAATGGAGTCAGCCACTTATGGACTGAGACTTCTGAAACCATGATCCCTTTCATAAACTTTTCCTCCCCTAAAATTATTCTGATCAGATCCTTTAGTCGCAGTAGCAAAAAAGCTGACTAAAATAGGTACTTTTGATGCCTAAACTCAAACACCTTCAGCTGTTGCTTAGGAAGAAGAAAGAGAGGGGATGGGGTTGTGGCTCAGTGGTAGAGCACTTGCCTAGCACACATGAGTTCCTGAATTCAATCCTCAGCACCACATAAAAATAAAACAAAGGAGGAAGAAAGAGAAGGTAGAGAAATTCTGTGTTTCCATCATCCCTCCTGATCCCCATCCGGTATTGGAGATTTAACCTAGGGGTGCTCTACCACTAAGTTATCAATGTTAGATATTTTGTCCCTGCAAAAAAATGTTAACACAATGGTTCAATTTAAAAAAAAAAAAAAGGACTGGAGACATATGTGGCTCTGTGGTCAAGCCCTTGCCTACCATGTATGAGGCCCTGGGTGGAAATAAATTTATTTCTTGTAGTTCTGAATTCTGGGGTCCCCCAAAAGCTCATTCCTTTCAAAAAAAAAATTTTTTTTTTCTATTTTGAGACAGATTCTCAAAAAGTTGCCCAGGCTGGCCATGAACTTGTGATCCTTCTGCCTCAGCCTCCCAAATTGCTGGGGTTATAGGCATGAGCCAGTATGTTTGGCAGTATTTTCATTTTTTTATATTGAATTGGTTGCCAAGAGTTTTTGCATCAGTGAGACTATTACCAAGTGTGAGGATGGGTCTTGAGCTCTTCTTGGCCAGTCCCATCCTTCCTGGTGCAAGATGGTGTGCATTTGACAAAACCAGTGTGCTCATTGTCTTCCTTACTTGGAGATTCTGTATTCCAAATTGTCCATATATCCAGTGTACTAATCAGGAATCTTCTAGCTGCCACCCACAGAAACCTAACTAAAAGCAATTTGAGTATAAAATGAGTGATTCTGATCACATGGCTAGAAAAAACACCAGGAGAGCAAACAGACATGCAAAATTAGTGGAAGGAAATTTGTCATGTGGCCTGGAACTATGGACTTACAATGGCTATACAATGGCTCTCAGCTGTTCTGTGATCTGCTTATCTATTGTTATGGACTGAATGTTTGTTAGCCCACCCCAAGTTCATATGCCGAAGCCTTAACCCCCTCCAGCTGTATTTGGAGATGGCTTCTAAGGAAGTAATTCAGGTTGAATGAGGTCTTAGGGATAGGAGCCTGATCCAAAAAGATTAGTGCCCTTATAAAAACACCAGAGACCTTGCTTTTTCATGTAAGCACACAAAGATGGAAGTTGCCTGGGAGGCAAGAGAAGAGGTCTAAGAATGAACCCTACCTTGTAGGCAATCTTGATCTTGAACTTTCCAGAATTCAGAACTATAAGAAATAAATTTATTTCCACCCAGGGCCTCATACATGGTAGGCAACAAGGGCTTGACCACAGAGCCACATATGTCTCCAGTACTTTTTTCTTTTTAATTGGACCTTTGTGTTAGCATTTTGTTGCCGGGACAAAATATCTGACATTAATAACTTAAAAGGAAGAAAGATTTATTAACTCATGGTTTCAGAGATTTTAGTCCATGGTTGACTGGTTCAGTTGCTTTGGGTCTGAAGCAAGGCAGAACATCATGGCAGAAGGGCATGGTGGAGGAAATCTGCTCACTTTATGGTAGCTGGGAAGCAGAGAGTGTGGGGAAAGTGGGTGGGGAAAAGATGAACTCTCCCAGGCATGTCCCCAGTGACCTACTTCCTCCAACTAGACCACGTCACCTGCAATTTCCACTACCTCTCAAAATTTCATCAAATGGATTAATCCATTGATGAGGTTAGAGCCCTCATGATCCAGTGGTTTCCTAAAATCCCACCTCTGAACATGACTGCATCCCACCTCCTTCCATACATGAATCTTTGGGGGACATTCCCCATAATAGTCAAGGAAGGCAATCTGGATGGAAGATGTTCTAGGACATCTTAGCCTTGATAGCAGGAGATATGGAATGATAAAACAGTGATATTGTGAGTTTTCAGTGCATGTGACTTTCACCTGTATATAGCATAAAACCAAGCTGTGATATTTGTTTTTCAGAGGTTAATATTGATTGTTTAGAGACAACATGTTTTGAGTTTGTGAATTTGTCTTGGGATTGTTATAATTTGAGAGTCTGATTTTCATTGTTTAGTAAATAATTTATAAAGGGCACCACTTTTGAAAGATCTCATGATTGCTAAGTCATTAAAGGGAAGAGAGCTTTAATTCTCATTGAGGAAAGAGTGGGTGTGTTTCTAAATGGGACTTGTGGTGATCATCAGTGTGGGTACTGGGATCCACATCACTAGGGTGTCCATATTATATACTGGGAACTGTCAAGTTGGAACATATGTGTGCTCTATTGTTTTTCTGATCATTATCAGACTTCACATGTATGCAGTGGAAGCAAGGCCGTTTCTCTTGAATTTTAAGAATCTGTAAAATTTGTATTTCTTCAAGGCAAAAAATTACAATGTAAGTGTAACAATTGATTATTAACTCTTGTTCCCCTAATATGTAAGTTTTGTAAATTCTTCTGAAGGCTCTTGCTTTCATCAGTTTTTTGGCTACTGTGACTAAATGACCCAACCAGCACAACGGGGGAGGAAGAAAAGTTTATTTGAGGGCTCAAGGTTTCAGAGGTCTCAATCCATAGACAATCAGCTGCATTCCTCAGGGTTCAAGGTAAGGCTGAACATCATGGCAGAAGAGGGTGGTGGAGGGAAGCAACTCATATTCCAGTGATCAGGAAGCAGAGAGAGAAAGACTCCACTCTCCACACCCCAATTCCCACCTTCTCCAGCCACAACCTACCATTTCAATTAATCCCATCAGGGATTAATTCATTGATTGGGTTAAGACTCTTAGAACCAAATCATTTCTCCTCTGAACCTTCCTGCATTGTCTCACATTTGAGCTTTTGGGGTCACCTCACATCCAAATCATAACAGCTCTTCTGCTTCTTGTTAGAGCTGCCTTTCATAGCATAGATTCAGTAGGCTCTATTGTCTCTTTGATGGTACTGATGATGGTTTTTAAACTTTGAATTTATTTTTCCTGCAAAAATCTCCCTTTCCTCTGTATAACTTTGGTTTATTTTTATCTTTCTTCTATTTTAAAGTTTTCCTTCGACATCTGGTAATCCTTGGTAGCTGCTTATGATTTATAGTGAGGGACTATACATTGGAGCTCTGAGCAGGAGGGAGCAGGGAGCATACTGACCTCGAACTTTTGAACTTTGAGTGGCGATCTGGGTAGGTTGTTTGCCAAATAATCCCTGATGTCATTTTCTTGAGGTCTTTCCTGTGGGTAGTTCAGGTTTCTAAAGAATCATCAATGAATCTCTCGTCAAATAAGGATCTGCTGCTATTCCTGGGGTAGTGCTAGAAAGGCCCTGGTAGGGGGTGTGAGGGGGTGCTCAGCATTACATGAATGTGGTAAATACTCTACATATATTTACTATAGTACTGAGTCATCTGTTGTGCTGGCATTCCCCAGTCCAGGGGCCTTTTATTTTACACAGAGAATGAACTTGGAGACCTTTTCCAGGGTTGGTGAAGAGCAGTTATTTGATAGCGTGGAGAGGAAGTGGAGGGAGCACGCACACACACACACAGTATGTTTATTTGGGTGTGTTTAAAAATTTTGTGTTTGTGTGTGCATGAGCATTAGCTTTTCATTGCTGTGACCGAAATACCAGAAAAGAGCAACTCTGAGGAGGAAAAGTTTATTTTGAGCTCATGGTTTCAGAGGTTTCCATTCAGGGTGACTTGACCCCATTGCTGAGAGCCTGAAGGGAGGTGGAACACATGGTGGAGGAAAGCTGTCAGCTCATGGCGGCTGAGAAGCAGACAAAGTAAGCCAGGGACAAGATATAATCCCCAAGGATGTGCCTCCAGTGACCTACTTTCTCTGGTCATGACCCACCTGCCTACAGTTCCCACCCAAGTCATCCATTTAAATGTCTATCAAATGGATTAATCCACTGGTGAGGTTAAAGTTCTCATAACCTAATCATTTCACCTCTGAACATTCCTGTATCACTACATGATCTTTTCAGAAGACATCTCCTTTTCAGACTGCAACAATAGGGGTGTGTGCAAATCTCAAGTATAAACCTCCTTGAATTTTTAAAATATATTATTTGTTCTACTTATACATGGCAGTAGACTGCATTGTGACACATCATGCAGAAATGGAGCACAGCTTCTCATTTGTCTGGTTGTACATGATGTGGAGGTACACAGGTTGTGTAATCATATATGCACATAGGGTAGTAATGTCCAGTTCTTTCTATTATCATTCCTATCCCCATACCCACTTCCCTGCCTTAACTGCCCTCTGTCTGGTCCAAAATACCTCTATTCTCTCCACCCCTGCTTATTGTGAATTAGCATCTGCATATCAGAGAAAATATTCAGTCTTTGGTTCTTTGGGATTGGCTTATTTCAATCAGCATAATATTCTCCAATAACATCCATTTACTGAAAAACGCCATAATTTCATTCTATAAGGCTGAGTAATATTCCATTGTGATATATACCACATTTGTTTTTATCCATTGATCAGTTGAAGGCCACCTAGTTTGGTTCCATAATTTAACTATTGTGAATTGAGCTGCTACAAACATTGATGTTGCTACGTCACTGTAGTATGCTGTTTTTAAGTCCTTTGGGTATAAACCGAGGAGTGGAATGACTGGGTCAAATGGTGGCTCTATTCCAAGTTTTCTTGGGAATCTCCATACTACTTTCTAGAGTGGTTGCACCAATTTGCAGTCCCACCATCAATGTATCAGTGTATCTTTTCCCCCACATCCTTGCCAACATTTATTGTTGCTTGTATTCTTGATGATTACCATTCTGACTGGAGTGAGATGGAATTTCAGTGTGATTTTGATTTGCATTTCTCTAATTGCTAGAGATGTTGAACATTTTTTCATGTATTCATTGATCATTATTTCTTCTGTGAAATGTCTGTTCAGTTCCTTTGCCCATTTATTAATTGGGCTATTTGTTTTTTCGGTGTTAAGTTTTTTGAGTTCTCTATATATCCTGGAGATTAATGTTGTATCCGAGGTGTGTGTGGTAAAGAATTTTTCCCATTCTGTAGGCTCTTTGTTTGTGTTCTTGATTGTTTCCTTTGCTGTAAAGAAGCTTTTTAGTTTGATTGCACCCCATTTATTAATTCTTGGTTTTTCTTCTTTTGCTTTAGGAGTCTTGTTAAGGAAGTCAGTTCTTGAGGTAACATGGTGGAGATTTGGGGCTACTTTTTCTTCTATTAGGCACAGGGTCTCTGTTCTACTGTCTAAGTCTTTGATCCACTTTGAGTTGAGTTTTGTGCAGGGTGAGAGATAGGGGTTTAATTTCATTTTGCTACATGGATTTCCAGTTTTTCCAGCACCATTTGTTGAAGAGGCTATCTTTTCTCCAATGTATGTTTTTGGTGTCTTTGTCTAGTACAAGATAACTGTATTTATGTGGCTTTGTCTCTGTGTCTTCTATTCTGTACCATTGGTCTATGTATCTGTTTTGGTGCCAATACCATGCCATTTTTGTTTCTATGGCTCTGTAGTATAGTTTAAGGTCTGGTATTGTGATGCTTCCAGCTTCATTTTTCTTGATAAGAATTGCTTTGGCTATTCTGGGTTTCTTATTTTTCCAAATGAATTTCACGATTGCTTTTTCTTCTTATGAAGAATGTCATTGGGATGGTAATAGGAATTGCATTAAATGTATATAATGCTTTTGGTAGTATGCTCATTTTGACATGTTAATTCTGTCTATGCAAAAGCATGGGAGATCTTTCCATCTTCTAAGGTCTTCTTCAAGTTCTTTCTTTAGTGTTCTGTAGTTTCCATTGTAGAAGTCTTTCACTTCTTTTGTTAGATTGATTATCAAGTATTTTATTTTTTCTGAGGCTATTGTGAACAGGGTGGTTTTTCTAATTTCTATTTCAATGAATTCATCACTGATATATAGGAATGCATTTGAATTATGGGTGTTAATTATATGTCCTGCTGCTTTGCTGAATTCATTTATTAGTTCCAGAATGTTTCTGGTGTAATTTTTGGATCTTGTAAATATAGAATCATGTTGTCAACAAATAGTGATAGTTCGAGTTCCAATTTGTACCCCTTTAATTTCTTCCTTCTAATTGCTCTGGCTAGAATTTCAAGGATGATGCTCAAAAATAGTGGTGAAAAAGCATCCTTGACTTGTTCCAGTTCTTGGGGGGAATGCTTTTAATTTTTCTCTATTTAGAATGATGTCGACCTTGAGTTTAGCATAGATAGCTTCTACAATGTTGAGGTATGTTCCTACTATACCTCGTTTTTCTAGTATTTTGAACATGAGGGATGCTGTATTTGTCAAATGCTTTCTCTGCATCTTTTGAGATGATCAGATGATTCTTGTCTTTAAGTTTGTTGATGTGATGAATTACATTTATTGATTTCCATATGTTGAACAAATCTTGAATCCCTGGGATGAACCCTCACTTGATTGTGGTGTGCTATCTTTTAAATATAATTTTATATGCGATTTGCCAGAATTTTATTGAGGATTTTTGTGTCTATGTTCATCAGGGATCTTGGGCTGAAGTTTTCTTTCCTTGATGTGTCCTTGTTTGGTTTTGGTATCAGGGTGATACTAGCCTCATAGAATGAGTTTGGTAGTGTTCCCTCCTTTTCTATTTCATGGGATAATTTGAGGAGTATTAGTGTTAATTCTTCTTTGAAGGTCTTGTAGAACTCTGCTGAGAATCTGTCTGGTCCTGGACTTTTCTTAATTGGTAAGTTTTTGATGACGTCTTCTATTTCATTGCTTGAAATTGATCTGTTTAAATTGTGTAAGTCCTCCTGATTCAGTTTGGGTAGATTATATGTCTCTAAAAATTTGTCAGTGTCTTTGAGATTTTCTATTTATTGGAGTATAAATTTTCAAAATAGTTTCTAATTATCTTCTGTATCTCAGTAGTATCCATTGTGATATTTCCTTTCTTATCATGAATTTTAGTAATTTGAGTTTTCTCTCTTTCTCTTTGTTAGCATACCTAAGGGTTTGTCAATTTTGTTTACTTTCAAAGAACCAACTTTTTGTTTTGTCAATTTTTTCAATTGTTTCAGTTTCATAGATTTCAACTCTGATTTTATTTTATTTTATTTTTTTTTTATTGTAAACAAATGGGACACATGTTGTTTCTCTGTACATAGTGTAAAGGCATACCATTTGTGTAATCATAAATTTACATAGGGTAATGTTGTTTGATTCATTGTTATTTTTTCCCTTCCCTCCCACCCCTCCCACACCTCTCACCACTCTTTTCCCTCTATTACAGTCCTTCCTTCCTCCATTCTTGCCCCCCTCCCTAACCCTAACTCTAACCCTAACACTAACCCCCCCACCCCCCATTATGTGTCATCATCCACTTATTAGCGATATCATTCGTCCTTTGGTTTTTTGAGATTGGCTTATCTCACTTAGCATGATATTCTCCAATTTCATCCATTTGCCTGCAAATGCCATAATTTTATCATTCTTTATGGCTGAGTAATATTCCATTGTATATATATATACCACAGTTTCTTTATCCATTCATCAATTGAAGGACATCTAGGTTGGTTCCACAATCTGGCTATTGTGAACTGAGCAGCTATGAACATTGATGTGGCTGTATCTCTGTAATATACTGATTTTAAGTCCTTTGGGTATAGGCCAAGGAGTGGGATAGCTGGGTCAAATGGTGGTTCTATTCCAAGTTTTCTAAGGAGTCTCCACACTGCTTTCCAGAGTGGCTGCACTAGTTTGCAGCCCCACCAGCAATGTATGAGTGTACCTTTCTCCCCACATCCTCGCCAACACCTGTTGTTGCTTGTATTCTTGATAATCGCCATTCTAGTTGGGGTGAGATGGAATCTTAGGGTGGTTTTGATTTGCATTTCTCTTATTACTAGAGATGTTGAACATTTTTCCATATGTTTGTTGATTGCTTGTAGATCTTCTTCTGTGAAGTGTCTATTCATTTCCTTAGCCCATTTGTCGATTGGATTATTTGCATTCTTGATGTAGAGTTTTTTGAGTTCTTTATAGATTCTGGAGATTAGTGCTCTATCTGAAGTATGATTGGCAAAGATTTTCCCCCACTCTGTAGGCTCTTTCTTTGCATTGCTGATAGTTTCCTTTGCGAGAGAAAGCTTTTAGTTTGAAAGGGATACGAATAGGAAAAGAAGAACTCAAACTATCCCTATTTGCTGATGATATGATTATATACTTAGAGGAACCAGGAAATTCCACCAGAAAACTTTTAGATCTCATAAGTGAATTCAGTAAAGTAGCGGGATATAAGATCAATGCACATAAATCTAATGCATTTTTATACATAAGTGATGAATCTTCAGAAAGAGAAATTAGGAAAACTACCCCATTCACAATAGCATCGAAAAAAATAAAATACTTGGGACTCAATCTCACAAAAGAGGTGAAAGACCTCTACAATGAGAACTACAGAACACTAAAGAAAGAAATTAAAGAAAACCTTAGAAGATGGAAAGATCTCCCATGTTCTTGGATAGGAAGAATTAATATTGTCAAAATGACCATACTACCAAAAGTGCTATACAGATTCAATGCAATTCCAATTAAAATCCCAATGATGTACCTTACAGAAATAGAGCAAGCAATTATGAAATTCATCTGGAAGAATAAAAAACCCAGAATAGCTAAAGCAATCCTTGGCAGAGAGAGTGAAGCAGCGGGTATCGCAATACCAGATCTTCAACTCTACTACAAAGCAATAGTAACAAAAACGGCATGGTATTGGTACCAAAATAGAAAGGTGGATCAATGGTACAGAATAGAGGACACGGACACAAACCCAAATAAATACAATTTTCTCATACTAGACAAAGGGGCCAAAAATATGCAATGGAGAAAAGATAGCCTCTTCAACAAATGGTGCTGGGAGAATTGGAAATCCATATGCAACAGAATGAGACTAAACCCATATCTCTCACCATGCACGAAACTAAAATCAAAATGGATTAAGGACCTCAGAATCAGACCAGAGACCTTGCATCTTATAGAAGAAAAAGTAGGTCCAGAGCTTCAACATGTCAGCTTAGGACCAGACTTCCTCAATAGGACTCCCATAGCACAAGAAATAAAAGCAAGAATCAACTCTGATTTTAATTATTTCCTTTCTTCTACTACTTTTGGTGCTGATTTTTTCTTCTTTTTCTAGGACTTTGAGATGTAATATTATGTCTTTTATTCATTGACTTTCTATTCTTTTAATGAATAAGCTCAATGCAATGAACTTTCCTCTTAGCACTGTCTTATGATGTTCTAGAGATTTTGATATGTCATATCACTATTCTAATTTACCTTTAAGGATATTTTTATTTCATCCCTGATTTCTTCTGTTATCCATTCATCATTCAATAGTGTATTATTTATTCTCCATGTGTTAGAGTAGCTTCTAAATTTTATTCTATTGTTGATTTCTAATTTCATTCCATTATGACCTGATAGGATGCAGGGTATTATCTCCATTTTTTTGTATTTGCTAAGAGTTGTTTTATGGCATAAGGTATGGTCTATTTTAGAGAAGGATCCATGTGCTGCTGAGAAGAAAGTGTATTTGCTCATTGATGGGTGAAATATTCTATATATGTCTCTTAGGTCTAAATTATTGATTGTATTATTTAGTTCTATAGTTTCTTTGTTTAGTTTTTGTTTGGAAGATCTTTCTAGTAGTGAGAAAGGTGTGTTAAAGTCACCCAGTATTGTTTGAGCTGTGGTCTATTTGATTCTTGAAGTTGAGAAGGGTTTGTTTGATGTACATAGATGCTCCATTGTTTGGGGCATAAATATTTATGATTGTTATGTCTTGTTGATGTATAATTCCCTTAAGCCGTATGCAATGTCCTTCTTTGTCTCTTCTGATTAACTTTGTCTTGAAGTCCACTTTATCTGATATGAGGATAGAAACCCCTGTTTGTTTACATATTCCATGTGAGTGATATATTTTTTCCCATCTTTTCACCTTACGTCTGTGGATGTCTTTGCCTATGAGGTTAGTCTCTTAGAGACAGCATATTGTTGGCTCTTTTTTTTTTTTTTTTAAATCCTATCTACCAGTTTATGTCTTTTGATTGATGAGTTTAGGTCATTAATGTTCAAGGTTATTATTGAGATATGATTTGTGTTCTTGGTCATTTTGGTTTATTTCTAGTTTTTTTTTTTGTTTATTTATTTTTAACGTTTACATAGGGTAATGATGTTAATTTTTTTTCCCTTCCCCCCCCACCCCTCCCACCCCTCTTTTCCCTCTATACAGTCCTTCTTTCCTTCATTCTTACCGCTCTCCTTAGCCTAACTCTAAACCTAACCCTAAACCTAATGCTAACTCCTCCCACCCCCCATTATATGTCCTCATCCGCTTATCAGCGAGATCATTCGTCCTTTAGTTTTTTGAGATTGGCTTATCTCATTTAGCATGATATTCTCCAATTTTGTCCATTTGCCTACAAATGCCATAATTTTATCATTCTTCATTGCGGAGTAATATTCCATTGTATAAATATGCCACAGTTTCTTTATCCATTCATCAACTGAAGGGCATCTAGGTTGGTTCCACAATCTGGCTATGGTGAATTGAGCAGCAATGAACATTGATGTGGCTGTATCTCTGTAGTATGCTGACTTTAAGTCCTTTGGGTATAGGCCAAGGAGTGGGATAGCTGGGTCAAATGGTGTTTCCATTCCAAGCTTTCTGAGGAATCTCCACACTGCTTTCCAGAGTGGCTGCACTAATTTGCAACCCCACCAGCAATGTATGAGTGTTCCTTTTTCACCACATCCTCGCCAACACCTGTTGTTGCTTGTGTTCTTGATAATCGCCATTCTAATTGGGGTGAGATGAAATCTTAGGGTAGTTTTGATTTGCATTTCCCTTATTACTAGGGATGTTGAACATTTTTTCATATATCTGTTGATTACTTGTACATCTTCTTCTGTGAAGTGTCTGTTCATTTCCTTAGCCCATTTGTTGATTGGATTATTTGTATTCTTCGTGTAGAGTTTTTTGAGTTCTTTATAGATTCTGGAAATTAGCGCTCTATCTGAGGTATGGTTGGCAAAAATATTCTCCCACTCTGTAGGCTCTCTCTTCACATTTCTGATAGTTTCCTTTGCTGAGAGAAAGCTTTTTAGTTTGAATCTATCCCAGTTGTTGATTCTTGCTTTTATTTCTTGTGCTATGGGAGTCCTGTTAAGGAAGTCTGATCCTAAGCCAACAAGTTGAAGATTTGGACCTACTTTTTCTTCTATAAGATGCAGGGTCTCTGGTCTAATTCTGAGGTCCTTGATCCATTTTGAGTTGAGTTTTGTGTAGGGTGAGAGATAGGGGTTTAATTTCATTCTATTGCATATGGTTTTCCAGTTTTCCCAGCACCATTTGTTGAAGAGGCTATCTTTTCTCCATTGCATATTTTTGGAACCTTTGTCTAGTATGAGAAAATTGTATTTATTTGGGTTTGTGTCCATGTCCTCTATTCTGTACCATTGATCTACCTGTCTATTTTGGTACCAATACCATGCCGTTTTTGTTACTATTGTTTGTAGTAGAGTTGAAGATCTGGTATTGCAATACCCCCTGCTTCGCTCTTGCTACTGAGGATTGCTTTAGCTATTCTAGGTTTTTTATTCTTCCAGATGAATTTCATAATTGCTTGCTCTATTTCTGCAAGGTACATCATTGGGATTTTAATTGGAATTGTATTGAATCTGTATAGCACTTTAGGTAGTATAGCCATTTTGATAATATTAATTCTGCCTATCCAGTATTTCTAGTTTTTAATTTGAATTAGTTTTTCCTTTGATTTAGTTTTCCTTTAGTGTAATTACTTCCTTTGCTGGTTTTCATTTCCTCCTCATGGAATATTTCATTGAGAATATTCTGTAGTGCAGGCTTTCTGATGGAGAATTCTTTTAATTTTTATTTATGATGGAAGGTTTTTATTTATCTTCAAATCTGCAGCTTAATTTTGCTGAACATAGGATTCTTGGTAGGCATCAATTTTCTTTCAGAGCTTGGTATATATTATTCTAGGACCTCCTCACTTTGAGGGTCTGGATTGAGAAACCATCTGAGATCCATATCAGTTTCCTCCTATTTGTAATCTGATATTTTTCTCTTGCAGCCTTTAAAAATTTATCCTTATTCTGTATGTTAGGCATTTTCATTATAATGCACCTTGATGTGGGTCTGTTGTAATTTGCACATTTGGGGTCCTGTTAAGCCTCTTGTATTTTATT
This sequence comes from Sciurus carolinensis, assembly GCF_902686445.1. Taxonomy (NCBI): domain Eukaryota; kingdom Metazoa; phylum Chordata; class Mammalia; order Rodentia; family Sciuridae; genus Sciurus; species Sciurus carolinensis. The sequence goes on from NC_062226.1 coordinate 79,048,973, forward strand.
TTCATTCTTTAGATTTGGGAAATTTTCTGATATGATTTCATCAAAAAGATTGTGCATTCCTTTGGTTTGTATCTCCATACCTTTATCCCAACACATCTTAAGTTTGGTCTTTTCATGTTGTTCCATAATTCTTGGAATTTCTGTTCACGGTTTCTTAACATCTCTCTGTGGTCAACTTTATTCTCAAGATTATATATTTTGTCTTCATTGCCTGAGGTTCTGTCTTCTAAGTGGTGTAGTCTGTTGGTGATGTTTTCTATTGAATTTTTAATTTGGTTTACTGTTTCCTTCATTTCAAGAATTTTTTTTCAGAATCTCTATCTCTTTATTGAAGTGATCTTTTGCTACCTATTTCTTCTCTCTTACATCATCCTTTACTTCACAGATCAGTTGAACTATGTACATTCTAAATGCTTCTCTGACATTTCTTCCACTGTGGTATTGATGGATTCTATTATTGGAATATCCTGATTTGTTTTGGGTGATTTGTTCCCTTGCTTTTTCCTGTTGCTTGTGTGTCTACCCATCTAACACTATGGATCCGAGGCAGTAGAGTTTCTGCCCTCTGGACTTACAGTGTCCCTGTAAGTTTCCAATACCTCACTATTTAGGGAGAGACAAATAATAACAATAACCAATGCAAACAATTTACAACATTAAACCAAAATGTTCCTACTATGATATATACAATGTTAATTATCACAATAAACAGAAATGTTATAATCTGTTATTGCCTATAATAAAAACAGCAAGTTTGCAAAAGGGTTTATGTTTTCAAATGGTGGACAGGGAGAGAACAGAAGTGATATAGGATGAGACGATTATGAGGGAGAAGGAGGGAATACAGAAGTAAAAGATTAAAGGAAGAGTGAAAGAACAATAGAGATTGGCTGTTAGTAGAAGAAAAGTGAGTATTGAGGGAAAAAGATGGGTAGGAGAAAAAATACATATAAAGCAAAAATTTAGAAAAAATTAAAAATAAAAGAATAGAAAACTAAAATATACTAATCAAATATCCTAGTTCACAAAAAATTAACCCATGTAAAATACCTGGCTTCAAAACTGCTAGAGATGAGAAGAAAAAAATAGGAGACTATATAAATGTCCATGTACCATTAAGATTGCAATTAAACAGTGAAAAAGAATTAAAAAAGAGAAATAAAATGAAAAAAAATCTTGATGAAAAGTTATAGAATTCTTTCTATTAGAGTTCAAAAGATTCTCAGCTTCTCTTCTTAGCAGTTTTAGGTGGGGTCTTCTGAAGTGTGATGTTCTACCCTCCGGATTGCTGGAGTCAGAGAGATGATCCCATAGGTGGAACTCCTGGAGGTTGGTTTAGGCTTGGTGGGCTGCAGGCTCTTCACTGAATGTCTAATGGTCTGGAGATTTTAAACCAGCCCACCTCTGATGCCCAGTACCTGCTGGTCCATGCTGGAAGATTTTACTCCAGGGATCCCCCTGGGTTCCACTCATGTGGTGGGGGAGCCAATTCTTAGTAATCTGCCTACCCCCAGGTTTCCTGGTCTCAGGTTCAGTCTCCAAACTCTGTCCCCCACCCCCGCCTTTTTGAGTTCCTGGCCAGATGCATCTCTTCCAGCTGGTCTGCAAGTGGTTGGATTGGAGGGGGAGCCAGGTGGGTTTCTGTGACCAGTTGTCCCCTGTGTAAACCTCTCTCCATGTTTGATTTGCTCCTGGTCAGTTAAGTGCACTCTATGTTGTGGAGCTTGCGTTTACTTGGCCTATATTTTGGACAAAACTTGGGTTTGCTAGGAATTGGCTTCCTCATTTGCTGGTCCCAGAGCCACAGCTCCAGAAGGGTTCCTTCCTTTGTACTTCGAATGCCACCTGGAGAGACAGCAGCTTCTTCCCCCCAACACGGATTTCATGCAGCACATCCTTCAGATTGTTGGGCAATGACCTTGGTCTCTAAATGCTCAGTACATGGACATGCCTCAGGTCTCCCCAAAATGCAGGTTCCTTTAATTCCCTTATCCCTCCTCTATGTTCACGCAGGAACCTCTCTGGCTGGAGCTTCTGGCCCAACTCTGGCAGCGGCTTTGCCACTGGGGATTTTTTTCCTTATTTATATCCAACCTCCTGTGTCCCTGGTCTGCTTTGAATGTCTGGTTTTAGGTTCCAGTAAAGTCCCCCCACCCCTTTTTTTGGGTTCACTCACCTTATGGAGAAGCTGCCTGTCTGCTTTCTTGGTTTCATGCCATGAAGTAGCCAGGAACGTGATCTCCTCTATTCGCCATCTTGGATCTCTCCTACTTGAAGTTTTAATTATGTACATACTCAGGTAACCATCACTCAGATGTAGATAGACATTTTCATCCCTTCAGAGAGTTCCCATGTGCTCCTTATTGTCATCCAAAGGTTGCCACTTAAATTGAATATAGCAGGATGAATAAAATTCTTAGCCTCTTTCTTAGAAGTGGTTAGTTTATTCTGTGGACTTTTCTTTGCAAATACTGCAAACATTTGGATTTATTTTACCATTTTGTGTTCTCATTTACAGTAATTGTTGGCCCTATTCTTCCTTGTTTTGTTTTTATATTGTTTTAGTTGTAGGTGGACACAATACCTTTATTTTATTTATTCATTTTATGTGGTGCTGAGGATCGAACCCCGTGCCTCATGCATGCAAGGCAAGTGCTCTACTATTGAGCCATGATCCCAACCCCCTATTCTCCCTTCTATTGTATTAATCAAATTTAGTTTATTTACTGTTTAGGAGTTATATGTGCTTTTTCTATTATTTAAATGACACAATTTTCACACATATTTGACTTAAAGCCAAAAATAAGTCAATATCTTTATCGTTCCCTTGAAAACTCTAGGACTTGAGAATGTTTTTATTCCAATATCTTCCTCGCATTCTTGGATATTATTTACGTCTAGTTTCATTTCACTTTATTTAAAAAGAAACTCCTTAACTTAATCAATATTATTAATCTTTTCCCTGGATTCCTCGTTTCTAACTTTACCAATTTCTTTATTCACTGCCACTTCTCACATCTTTTTCCACATGTGTAGTTTCATTTTCTTCTTGTATGCTTACCTCTTCTCATATTTCTCTCAGGAAATGTCTATGAATAGGAAACTTTCTCATATTTTTGAATAAGATGTTTGTTTTTGCATAATTGACAGGGAATTCAAATATCTAAATGGACAGTTACTTTTTCTTAGGGCTAGGCCAGTGGGAGGGGTAAAATTTTAATTTCACAGAGAAGCCCTGTAAGGCTTACAGGGTTTTTATGGTGATTGTTTTCATCTCTGGTTAAAATATATCTAAAAGGAATTTTCTTGTCCTTGGGGTAGCTCTGTATCTCTGTAGACTGCTATAGTTCTGCAGAACTATATTATTTTGACATAATTTTTTTAGTGTTTTTTTTTTTTTTTTTGTATTTGGGACTTGAACCCATGCATACTTTACCACTGAGTCCTTTATTTATTTATCACTTACTTATTTATTTTTACATCCCCAGCCTTTAATTTTTTCCTTTGAGACAGTATTTCACCAAATTGCCCAGGCTAGCCTCAAACTTGTGATCCTCCTGCCTCAGCCTCCCAAGTCGCTGGGATTACAAGCATATATCACTGTGATGATCAAAACAATGACTACAATGTTTTTAAACCTCTTTAGGGGAGGGTGCCTTGTGCCTTCAGGTTAGCACTGTTTGAAAGTGTCCTGGTATACTCTATCAACCAGCCTCATCCTCCCCTATTTTATGTTCACTCACACCTCACCTGCTTAGCCCCTGAAGGCTTCTGAGTGAATCCTGAGTACCACATGGGTAAACCTTCTATTGTTAGGTATATGAGCATTTTGTGGTATATGATTTGTTCATTCATTTCCATATCTTTTAGGTGCTTATTCTCTACAGGACACTATACTGATGTTGGGGATAAAGTAGAAAATGAAAGCTATTCAGATCCCTAATTTTTAGTTTGCATCCCACTGTGAGGAACATAACGAAACACAGCATTGAAGGTTTGTTATGTTTCCGTTGATGGCGACTGGTAAGAAAGCAAGTAAATCAGGAAACAGGTTACAAAGCACTGAGGGTGAGATGGTAGGATAGCCTTGTGCTTGCATAGCACTGGAATAAACCTCTGTGGGGAGTGAGCACACCTGGCAGGCACTTGAGGGGAATGTCTTCAGGGAACTCAAGAGCAAAGGTCCTGTGGCAGACCCTGGAAAGCCCACCTGTCTGGAATCCAAGTCTGGGTGAACCACTGCACAGGAGGTCAGAGAGAGGAGCTAAGTCAGTTTGGAAGAAGCTACAAGGTGAACTGGAAGGAGACTAAATGCTTCAATGTAGGAAAGCATGCTTTCATGAATTATTTGATAATTCAGGTCAAAAATGAGATTTGCCTGAACTATCATTCACACTAGGAAAATATTCTTGAAAGTTGAAGATCATTGATGTCCTTATTTCATCTGAACCACTTGATGTCTTAAAAATGTAATAACAAGGAACTAGAAAGAATTGGTCTTGTTATCTCTTAGGAAGAGCAACTTGAATACGTTTACTATAGAGTACTGTTTTGTTTTATGAGGCTATTGATAGGTAGTCTTAAGTGTCCATTCTTAAAAAATTTCTTTTTCTCACCATGAGAATCTGTTTTTTTTAGCGTACTGGCATCCAAATATTCAATTAATTACTTGTACAGTGGTCATATCATAACACAGTTATAATTGTTCACCCTATGTAGTATTCCGCTGCCAGTTATAATACCAGAGCTCACTCCATTATTGCCTATTTTCCTTTACTCTTTTCCTTGTTTATTTATAAAACTCTTCTTGGGATTTGAATGTGACAGACTCAGGGAACCTCAGTGTTGAGAATTCCTTCTCACTGTTATTATTGATGCTACTGATGAGTATTATTCATTATTTCCAGTTGAAGTGCTATGTAGTAGGTGCTCAACAGAGTGTTAAGTGCATACACACACATATGCAACATATATGCTTATATACTCATTATTAGAATGGATAAGTAAGATAATTAGGTTGAATTTACTGAGTCATTAGTAAATCCCTGGACATACATAATGGGAGTGAGGAGAAAAAAAACACCACATAACTTAAACAAATCATATGCCAGGTTGGTAAAATCAAGCTAAGGAAAATGCTTATCCATTTTCCATATGTTTTGTATTGGAAAATTGAGTGAGCGTCACCTTTACTTGTACATTTTTCTAGTGTGGCAATTTTCTGAAGTTCATTTTCATAAATATCCAAACAGGACAATTCTATTGTTTGAAACACTTCCCACATCTGTTGCAGAGAAGAAATGCCAATATGATTAAATGGCACCCAGAAAGAAAAATAGTTTGTAGCAAAGTACAAGTAAAAGAATGAGTGTCTGAAGATAGCTATGGGCCAATTCCAAAGGAGCCAGGTCAAGTTCTGTCTGATTTAAAGGAATCAGGTCTAGTTTTGTCCGGCGTAAAGGAACTAGGTCTTGTTCTGTTCTATTTGATTCAGTTAAAATGTCTGTTGTATGATAATCACAACTTAAATAAGGATTCTCAGGAAGCTTAGAGTCTTATTTATTCAACAAGCTATGATTCATTAAAAAAATAACAGTCTAAGACAACATAAAGTCAGCTGAGGCACTGAGGGTTAAGAGATTCTAGGGACAGTTAGAAGAGAGAAGGAGCAGACTTTTATAGGTAGGGGTGTTTGGGAGGACCTGAGGAGGACTCAATGATGGATGGGATTTCAATAGGTGGAGGGAAAGGAAGGGGACCATCAGAGCAAGGGGAATAGTATGAAAAAGGTCACGCATAGGAATGAACATCATATATTCAAGTAACAGGAAAGAAACCCACTTGGCTCTAGTGGAGAGTTCATGTAACTAAGGGAGGGTTAGAAGAAGGTAAGTTTGGTTAGCCCAAAATTTGAGGAGAGATTTGAACCATCTGAGGAATTTGATACTTCTTTAGAAGAAGGAAATCGAGCTGGGGTTGTGGGTCAGTGGCAGAGCCCAGTGAAGATGTTAGAGTAAGAACTTAGAAAAGATTCTTTTCTCTATACGTGTGATGAAAAAAAAAAATGGAAAAAGTTGCCATTATTAACCTTCAGTATTCTGGAAATTAACCGAAGGCTTTCAGCAATGAAGGGAGCATTTATTCAGGATAATTGGTTAAATCTCAGTAAAACAATGATCTTTGTTGCATTTTAACTTGTCTTATTCCCTTCCCCACCTTCAACTCTATGATATCACTGAAAACCTGTAGCTCACAGTCCCCAAACCAGAAACCTGAGGGGTCCAGTTTCCTTCAAAGTTCCATTTCTAGAGAATTGTCACCATTTGATGTTTCTGATGGTTCCTAGGACACCTCTTTTGAAAGCTGCCTTATTTTTTAACTTTGAGGCCACCCTGGGGTGGAGCAAACAGCAGGGTGACCAACGTTTGAAGGGAAAAGCTGGGGAATGAAATGTCCTTTGGGCTTTGAAATCTCTGACATAATCTTGAATCTATAAGGCCACATGCAGGTACAGGTGTACATGCAGAAGGCTCTGAACAAGAACAGCAAAGATCTGAGAAGCCCTAAGCTCGCACCCTGGCTGACCTTGAGGCTCTGTGTAGTCAGAAAATGAAGGCTAAAGCAGGGTTGTCCTTTGGCTGAATGAAGGAGGTACCTCAGTACACACGTAGTCCTTCCCCCAACACTGGGAGAATTATTTTTGGCTTCAGGTGTTTAGGAAACACTCTGTCCAGCAATCAGCTCACCAATAAGTTAATTGAACAGGGGGGTCAGAGTCTAAAACATGACAGAAAATAGACAATAAAATTAGTTCAAAAAAGTCGCTAAGTAGACAATGATTTTGAAAAAGGCATAAAATGAAACAATGGGGAGAACATTAAATCAGAGATCCAGAATTGCCACATTATAGAATTTAAAATGTTTATGTTCAGGAAAAGATTGAGACATGCAAAGAAACATAGTATGAGACATAAAATAATAAAGAACATCAGTCAATAGATAGTGGTTTTCCTTGATGCTGCTCAGATGGTGGATTTATTAAGCAGAAACTTCAAGTTAGTTATTTAAAATATGTTCACAGAACAAAAGGAAATTACATCTAAGTAATTAAAAGAAAGCATGAGAATGATCTCACCAAATAAAAAGTAACAATAATGAGAAAAATTATATATAATAGGAATCAGATAGAAACTGTAGAGTTGAAAAGTAAAATATCTGTATAAAAATTTACTACCAAGATTTAAAAGTAGACTTGGGCAGGTAGAGAGAAAGAATCAAAAAACTTGAAGATATTTTAACTAAGACTATTCAATGAAAATCACAAAGGAAAAAAGAATGAAGAAAAATGAACAGCTCCTCAGAGACCTTTTGGACGTTATTAACCTTACCAATTTACCTATTATGGTAGTCCCAGAACTAGAGAAGAGAAAGAATCAGAAAGAATATTTCAATAAACAATGATCCCAAACTTCCCAACTCTGATGAAAAACTTTAATCTACAAATCCAGGAAGCTCCATGACATTTCTGTAGGACAAACTAAAAAACATCCACATCCTACCCATAGAAAGAGAAAAAAAATTTGAAAGCAGCAAAAGAGAAATAGCACATTATGTATGACTGATTTTTTTATCTAGATTAATAACTGTTTTCTCATCAGAAACCAAAGAAGGCAGAGGCAGTGGGAAAACAGAGTGCTCTCCCCCGCCCCCCAAAATACTGTCAATCAGGAGCTCTATGTCCAGAAAAACCATCATTTAAAAATTAAGGAGAAATTAATGTAGCATCAGACAAAAATTAAAAAGAATTTGTCTCTGGCAAACCTCCTATAAAAGAAATATTAAAGGGAGTCCTTCAGGCTGAAATTAAAGGACCTTAGGCAATAACTTAAGTCTATATGAAGAAATAGAAAACTTTTGTAAAGGTAATTACATAGATAAATATAAAAGATGGTATAAGTACATGTTTTGTAACATTTTTCTATTATGTGATTTATAGGGAAATTATAAAGAGTAATAATGATAATTCTATTGGGTGTGGTGGCACATGCCTGTAATTCCAGTGATTCGGGAGGCTGAGGTACAAAGATTGCAAGTTCCAGGCTAGCTTCAGCAACTTAGTCCCTAACCAACTTAGTGAGACCCTGTCTCAAAAAATAACAAGGGATGGGAATGTAGCTTGGTGGTAATGTGCCCCTAGGTTCAATCCCCGGAAAAACAAAACAAAACAAAACAAAACAAAACAAAACAAAACAAAAAAACAAACAAAAAAACTTAAAAGATTTTTGTGTTAGTGGGCATCTAATGCATAAAGATGTTATTTGTATGCAATAATACTATAATGGAGTTGAGTGGACAGCTTTTTAGGATCAGAGATTTTGTATACTATTAAAAATTGGTATTAGTCCAACCTAGATTACTATCAGATGTTAATTGTAACCTCCAGAGCAATCAACTAAAAAAAGAAAGTGCTTGTTGCCATTTCTGTTGGAGATGCTAGCCAGCATATTTAGGAAGAAAATGAGGAAGGAAAAAGGCATGCAGATTGGAAAGGAGGAAGTAGAACTATCTCAGTTTGCAAAGGACATGATCCTATTTGTAGAACGATCTAAGGAATTTATTTAAAAAAATAAAAAACTAATAAAGCTAAAAGTAGTTCAGTAAGATTGCAGGATATAAGATAAATATACTAAAATTATTTATAATTTTATACACTAGTGATGAATAATCCAAAAGTCAAATAAAATAATTCCATATGCAATTGCATAAAATATTTCAGAAATAAAATTTAATAAAAGATGTGTAAGACTCTTGTATATTGAAAGCTACAGAAAACTGTTGAAATTAAAAAATTGAAGTAAATGAAAGCATCATATATTCATGAATTGTAATACTTAATATTGTTGATGGCACTAATCCCAAGTTGACCTACAGATTCAACAGAATCCCTTTCAAAATCCTAGTTTCCTCTCCCTGCCTCCAAGACTGACAGCTGATCTTGGCATTTAAGGGACCTAAATAATTCAAACAATCTTGAAGATGATTGGAGGACTCAAACTATTCAGTTTCAAAAATTATTATAAAAAGTAGCCAGGTACAGTGGTGCATGCCTATAATTCCAGGAGCTTGGGAGGCTGAGGCAGGAGGATCTTGAGTTTAAAGCCAGTCTTAGCAAAAGTGAGGTGCTAAACAACTCAGAGAGACCCTGTCTCTAAATAAAATACAAAATAGGGCCGGGGATGTGACTCAGTGATTGAGGGCCCTTGAGTTCAATCCCTGATATCCTTCCCCCCAAAAAAATTAATACAAAAATAATCAAGACTATGTGGTACTGACATCAAGACAGGCATGTAGTTTAATGGAATAAAATTGAACATCTAGCAAACAATCCGTATGTTCTTGAACAATGAATGTTCTACAAGGGTATCAAGATAAGTGAATGGGGAAGAGATAGTCTTGTCACTGTGTGATGCTGGAACTTTAATTGTTTGCATATAAAAAGGTAAAGTTGAATCTCTACCTCACATCAAATGCAAAAATTAGTTCAAATTGAATCAGAGACTTAAATGTAGGAGCTAAAACTACAAATCTCTAACCACATGTAAATCACGATCTTGGATTAGGCAATAATTTCTAAGATAAAATACGTAAAGCTGAAGCAACCAATGAAAAATATAGTTAGGTTTGACTTCATCAAAATTAAAGCCTCTGTACTTTAAAGAGTGTCATTAGAAAGTGAAAAGACAAAGCACAGGCTGGGATAAAATACAAGTCAGTATCTTATAAAGATTTATAACATCAAGGATATCTAAAGAATTCAATATATAGACAAATAACCTAATTAAAATTGGGCTGAGTTTTAAATGAACATTTCTTTAAGTAAGATATAGAAATGTCCATTAAACACATGAAAAAATGCTCAATACCATGAGGCAATAAGGTAATGAAAATCAAAATTATGAGATACAACTTCATGCTCATTAAGATAAAAAAGAAGGACAATAACAAGTGTGGCAAGGAGGTAGAGAATTTGGAACTCTGATAATGTTGCTGGTGAGGTTGTAAAATGGTACATTTAGGAAAAAAGTTTTAGTTCCTCAAATTGTTAAATGTAAATTAATATTACCCAGCAATTCTATTACAAGGTAACTCACCAGAAAAATGAAAACATATGTCCACTTGCACAAATGTTAACAGCAGAATTATTTATAATAGCTGAAAAATGGGTTCAACCAAATGGCCATCACCTGATAAATGGATAAACAAAATGTGGCATACCCATACCATGAAATATTTTTCAGTCATAAAAATGAACAAAGTACTTATTTGTGATACCATATGGACGAACCCTGAAGCATGCTACTTGATGGAAGCAAGAGGGAAAAGGTCACAAACTCTGATTTCATTTTTATGCAAGGTACAAAGCGGACAAATCCATACACAGAGGTAGATTAGTGGTTGCCAGCACCTGGGGAGAGGATCAGGGAAGTGACTGCTAATTGGTATGGAGTTTCTTTCTTGGATGATAAAAATATTATAGAGTTAGGTAGCAGTGATTGTTGCACAACTTTGTGACTATCTTCAAAATCACTGAGTTCTGTATTTGATGATTGTAAATTTTATGACATGAATTATGTCTCAGTTTTAAAAACTAGAATTTTGGAAGCTTTTTCAACAAAATAAATTTTATGTTAGGAGTTTAATAGCTGAACAAAGATAGTAAAGAGGTCAGAGTCAGGAGTACCCCAGTTAGAAAAAGTTTTTTTTTTTTTTTTCATTCTTTCCAAAGAGCACTAGGTCAGGAGTCCAGATTATTATTTTAATATTTATTTTAGAAGATTTTTCTGCTCATTTAGCTATGGAAAATGTTCAATACATTTTTATTGAGGTATAAGTCAAAAGGACTATGTTGTGCTGTCTGGGAGTGTGTATGTGTGTGTACTTGTGTCACTTTGTGTATTGCAACTCAGTGGAGTTTCGTCTTCTGTAAAATGGAGATTTTTCTTTTGTTGTGATAACAAACCCAATTCATTTATGTAAGCTACTCTCAATATTAAGCATACCAATAAATAAATAATAATAAATAATAATAGAGGAGACTATACAGCCATAGCTCCAGTTCTAATGGATTGATTTGCCATTGAAAACTTTTTTTAAGAGGCCAAAGTCTGAATTTTTTCCAATCCGATTTTGCCTAGCTAGCTACAAATATATTACAATATATATATTGTATGCTGAGTGTTATGTATATTTTTGAATGGTGGGGTATAAACATGTTGACTATTTTATACATCCTGTATATGCTTATATATCATATATTTATTCTTGTGTATGTGTGTACATGTACACACTTATACACCTGACATGAAAGTGGAGAATCAGCATCTTGTTTAAATTTGGTAATAGTATTATCTTACCCAATAATATTTAGAGGTGCCTAAATTTTAAAAGTGTTTCTGATTTTTTTAAGGTGAAAATATAAAAAGCCCCTCTAAGAATGGGAAGCCAGTTCAGGAATGAAACTTCCTCTCTTGCTTAAAGGGCTATGTTTTCCTATGCAAATGTAGCAAAGCCCAGAAATTAGCAATGACTGCTAAATTAACACACTTGAAGAGCTTGGCTGGTTCTAATAGGCAGTCAAATGGTCTTGTTACATTGTAATGGTGCCAAGCTAATTGAAGTGATTACTGTTGCTCATGAGCAGCCTTTTTGAAGTAGAAGTCTTTTAAATTATCCATAGACGTTAAATGTCAGACACTATTGTGTAATTATACTTTGTAAATGCTGAATGTCATAAGGCATCACAGGTAATTGAGGTTTACAGAGAAGAGCTTTTTCTAAACCTAATTGGGCATCAACTCTTTGTCACTTTTTCTAAATCTAATTGGGCATCAACTTTTTGTGCCAGGGGACACTCCAATGCCTCACAATCTCCCTTTCTTCCCACCTTCTCCCTGCTAGACTTACTCATGGGGCCCTACATGTCATGACAGTTCCAAATCATTGAGCCTAAAACCTCTCTGTGTCATCCTTTGGAATCTTCTGGGATTGTTACACTGGTGTGGTATATCACAAGTTGAGGCTTTCTGGAAAACTGATGTGGCTATCGGATGGCAGAATGAGGACAACTGAATGAAATAGCAAGTCCTGTAAAATCTCAGAGTGACCCCAGAATATCCTGTATTATTTGGGACTTTTATCTGTGTGGTGGTGGTGTTGCATGTGATTTTGAAAAGTGCCTTTTGTGATCTTCGCATTAGATTTTCCTTGCTGTGTCCAAAACACAGAACAATGTAGGGGAAGATAAGTTCATTTTGGTTCATGGTTTCAGTTCACAATGGGCCAATTCCATTGCTCTGAACCAAAGATGAGGCAGAACATCACGGTGGAAGGGTGGTGCCGGCTAGCTGCTCAGCTCATGGCAGTTGGGAAGTGGGGAGAGAAGGCACGGGGAGTCAAGGACAAGGTGTAATCCTCAAGGGCGTGTCTTCAGTGGCCTGCCTCCTCCAGACAAGCCCCACCTGCCTATAGTTACCACTCAGTAGCCCATTCAAATTATTAACCCACCAAATGAATTAATTCACTGATGAGGTTACAGCTCTCGTAATCTTCTCATTTCACCTCTGAACATTCCCACATTGCCTAAAACATGAGCTTTTTTGGGAACATCTCATATTCAAACCATAACATGATTAGAAATGGAGGTTTTCAGACCCTAAAGTAGACATATTTTGTCTTATTATTTTTATTTCTTAGGTCATATTAGAGCTCACATCTGGCTTCCAATTTTGAAAGAACTCATAGAAAGCAATTTTGTTTTTCTTTGCGATTATGACAATAATATAAATCCTAAACCAAAGTTTGGAAGCTTCACACGTCTTTTCTTTGTAAGTCACACACTGAGAGTGACCCAACAGGCAAACTGGACATTTTAATACAGACATCAAAATATCTTACTGTTCACAGTGAATCTTAGATTGGCTTGGTGGGAACACATTCTCGATTTCTGACAAAGTAGCTGGCAGGAAATACACACACAAAAGGCATTCATAGTGCATAATTTTTAATATGTGTGTTCAATTGGTCACCAAATTTTATTAAATAAAACTGTCATTATCTCACTGTGATTTGATGACAGGGGCCTCATTGTGTGCTTCCAGCAGGTAGCAATTTATGAAAGACCTCGCTTATTTGTAAGGCTATCTTTATCTGTGCTTTTAAAAGGCATTCATTATTCTCTATGATAAACTGAGTTCTGATTAAAATGTTTTCTTCCCAGCACAATGAGACTAAGGGAGAAGTGTCAGTGCACATAGAAAAGAGTATGGGAATATTTTCAACACTGGTAAAAATAAAAAAAGAAGATGATGATCCAGGTAGTCTTGCTGAGAGTGTTCCAGAGAGTTTGCTGATTTTTGAAGATGGATGAAGAGATGTTCACTGGATGCTCTCAATGGTCAGGAGTTATTCCAGGCTTCAAAGATACACTCTTATTCCTTGATTATGATTTGCTTCATTGTGATATTGAAAGGGCAAATTAAATGAGTACTTTTTAAACATTACAAGCAGTATATAGATACTTGTCAGAAACAGCACTGAGTGTTAAGTGCAGTTTTCTAGCATCACTTTTGAAGGTGGCTTTTATGATGTGCCTGTTGGAGAAGAATAAGGTGCAAGAATATTAAAGTTGTTAAAAGTTTCAAGCAATTATATGCATGATGCCACCTAAAATGTCGAATTATATGTGGTTGTTGCTTAGTGAACATATGCATCTTCTTTCATTTTGCTTCCCCTGAATGAATTACATGCCTCTTGATAAAACTCTTAGACCCCTTTGGCTTAGAAATCTTGGCTAGTTATTGTCTCCATTGCTCCAAGTATGACAAGGTGGCTTAAAGTACAGGGAGGGGGGGTGTTCTGATTTTTACTGATGTGCTATTGATAGGCAAGTTGTGCAGGGACTAGTGTTAGCCTTATGATAGCCTCAGTTTTGAAGAGTTATTCAGTTCTGCTATATTTCTCTAGGAATTCTCAGCAATAAGCAACACGTGTGGTTTTTAAAAATTTATTTTTAATACAAAGCCTATAAATGGAAGCTCTGCTGAACACTGGCCATCCAGCTGAGCATCAAAGAAACACATCAGGTAAGGTTTGTCCCCACACTCCAATGGCAGGATGAGCATTCTTAGGGACAGGGTACTACTGTGATGGGCTGACAGATCTGACTCCATGAGAATGTTATAGGCCAGACTCTAAGGGAAATGACTAAACAGACTCCATTTTGCTCTGAGACGCCATGTTATGTAGGAAAAAACTTCTCCCATGGGAACACCCCGCCTCGTACCCATCCTCAGTTATTTAGCATGACATATTTTGCAATACAAAATGACAATTCTTATGTAATGAAAAATTGCTCTCTTTTGATCTCTATTTCTCTTAACCAATGTACCATGTAAATGATAATTGTGTGGATATTAGTAACCATTCTTCAGTTTGTACCTAGGTAAGGGTCGTTTTGACCCACTTCCCCCTCTGTTGATGATCTCATGATGTTAGTTTGTAATTTCAAATCATAGCAACAGACACTTAGGATTGATGTGATTTTTTGGTATGAGAACCCCTACAACCCTATGGTTGGGGCTGTTCTCCCAATAACCACTTTTTGAGGCATTGTATGAGACAGTCAGCCGGCCGGCTTAATAAAGACTCTCAAATTTGGACTTCTTAGTGGCGATCGATCTGTTCTTCAGTTGTGCCCCATAACACTACTGGCTTCATGGTGGTCCTCCACACTCCCTGTTCATCTCTTATTTCCAACTCTTTGCCCTCAGGCACAAGTAGAATTGTATTTCCTTATGGTTGGAGGGGATCATTTGACTAATTTGGTCCAATGAGGTTCAAGTAAAGTGACATGTCATTTTCAGATTGGAGCATTGAGTGGTTAAACTGAGACCTCTTGATAGTCTTCGTTCTGTTTATTGTTGTGACTGGCAGTATTTAAGATAGTGGCTGCTCTAGTGTCAAGAGTGAAGAGACCCGAATCAGAACTCCTTGCTGACCCTTAGTGAAAATACAGGATGGATAAGAAATGGAATTTGTTATTATTGGTATTTTACTTCCTGCAGCATAACTTGCCAATATGATGCACTGTAGCTGCAGTAATAATTCACTCAGGCATTCAATCATTAGGGCTTATATCAGGGTTTACAAATGTCAGTGTCCATGAAACCTAAACTCAGTGAATGGGGCAGGCAGGGCAGATAGGCATACTTCTTACAAAGGTATATGCTCTATTGTTATTATTATTATTATTTAATGAGCAGTCTTTTCACATATCTTTTGATTTCTCCCTTTTGATGTCCTGACAGTCCCAGCAGCTGTTGTCCTACTAGATATAGAACAGTAGTCAAGCACAGTGCTCAATGACTATTGACTTCATCCTAAGTATTGGGGATACTTTAGGAAGGGTGGTGACTGAGGCAAATTAGACTATACAAACCCTGTTTGAAGGAGGCACTGGTTTTACCTAACCCAAGCTTACCTAGAGCTACAGTAAGGTAAACACAGAATTCTCAGTTCTTATGGTTTCCCAGGAGAAGCTTGAAAGTTCAGGTTTTATGTGAATTGTCTGGATTTTAAAATAATGGTCATCTTTTAAATTATTCTCAGGGACAAATAGAATATGTCATAAAGCTGATGGTTAAGGTCTTTGGCCTATATCCAAGAGCCCCACAGACTTTTATTCTCAAGACAATGATGGTGATAATGAAACCCTTCATATAAAGAGATGACATCTAAAAAATAGGACAAACATGCCAAATGGGCAATGTAATAGGACAGAATAACAGCAAACCACCAGCACATATTCCCTTGTTAGTTGCTGTGAGAGATACTGAAAAAAATGTACAGGTTGGGCCCTGACTCTGGGAGCTCACCATACATTTGGACAAAGTAAGAAAAAGATACAATATAATATATAAGAAAGAAATTTTAAAAAGTACCAGTAAAATGTAAAATAAATAATATAACCTAACATTCAATGAAACTTTGAGTAGTACAATAAGAAAAGAAACCGTTAGGATTCTCTAGAGAAACTGAGTCAAGAGACTGGATGGATCTCTCTCTCTCTCTCTCTCTCTCTCTCTCTCTCTCTCTTTGTATTTCCTGTGTGTGTGTAAAATAAGGTATTGGTTCATGAGATTATGGAAGTTGAGAGGGCCTGTGATCTGCTGTCTGCAAGCTGGAAGCAGGAAAGCTGGTGGTGTATTTTGAGGCCTAACAGCTGCAGGACCAGTGGTGTAGACTCCAGTCCAGGTCTGAAGGCCTGAAAGCCAGGAGCACTGTGGGTAGGAGAAAATGGACGTCTCAGCTCAGGTAGTCAGGTGGAGAGTGAATTCAACCGTCTTTTGCCTTTGTGTTCCCAACAAGCCTTGAAGGGATTAGATGATGTTAACCCACAACTGGGAAGGCTATCTGATTTACTCAAACTGTCAATTCAAATGCTAATCTATTCTGAAAAAACCCTCACTGGCGCACCCAGAAATAATGTTTAACCAGCTACCTCGGTTTTCAATGACCTAGTTCAGTGGGCACCTAAAATTAACCATTACAGATCTATGTAAAAATATATAGTTAATGACCAAGTGGTACAGCAAGGACTAAGTGTGATTACAGCAGAGTAGTGAAAAGAGTGAGGACGCATAGTCATATGAAGAAGTGAGTATTGTACAGGAAGTCGAGGAACTAAGTGGTAACTGGTGCGATGGGGAAGAGAAGGCTATTCCACATGAAGATGATGAATAGGAAGGGAAACAGAGCAAGGAGGTTGGTTGGCTAAGGTAGAGGAAGCCCAGGGCTGTGGGAAGAGCCGGATGGGAGAGAGTTTGGTTGCAAAGTCCTGTGTGAAAAAGGACCTTGGAGCTGGGCACTGTGGCTCACACCTATAACCCCAGCAGCTCAGGAGGCTGAGGCAGGAGGATTGCAAGTTTGAGACCAGCCTCAGCAATTTAGTGAGACTTTGTCTCAAAATAAAAAATAAAAAGGACCTGTGGATGTGACTTAGTGGTAGGACATCCTGGGTTCATGGTACCTCAATACCACAAACAAACAAAAAAAGAAAAAATCCCAAACCTTGGAAGTCAGGTGGAGGCATTGACTAAGAAGCTTATTACTATATCCAGCATATAAACAAGTGACTAGAGACTACAGCTGAGGCCAGCTTTATATCCAATTAGCATTAACTATGTGGCCTGGGACAAGTTGTTTGACATCTTGTCAACACCATTATTTTTGGTATTAAGATGAATTGCATCAGTACTGGAGTCACATATGAAGCTTCCTGGAAATATAAATGCTCAAGTTCTCAGCACCCCATCTGGCAAGATGGGCTCCACAGGGATCCTGGTGATGCGAACGTTGAGGAGCACGGAGCTGGGGTGTCTGTGGACTGGTGAGTTAGAGAGTCCTGGAGCGCCTCAAGCTGACAGACAGGATGAAGTCAGGACCAGAGTTTAACATGCAGGTTGGGTTAGAGGAAGGAACTACGAGTCTGATTTCTGGTACGCCTCCTCCCCAGTCCCAGATATTGCTAGAGAAAAAATTATTCATGACACTTGTTAAAAATGGTAAGACAGACTTTATTCAAAGGGAGGAGCGTGGGGCATGGCGATTGAAAGGAATCACACGGAGACACAAGCCAAAGCCAAACGGGGGAGCAGTTCTGTTTTATTTTAAAAATGTACACGCTTATATAGGGCCGGGAAGAGGCTGATTGGTTGGGGCATGAAACAGGGTGAGAGTTGATTGGGTGAGCCTTGTTGCTAGGGGTGTCAAGCTCTGATTGGGTGCGAGTTTGCGCCGGAGGGTCGGTCAAGCACCGATTACCTTATAGCGATAGATACAGGAACCACTGTAATAGTCTTGTAGTGTGTGGGGGATGAGACTCAACTCCAACTTCAACAAGGACTTGTGGGGACTTGTAATCAAGAAGCAGGATGCATGTCAGTGGAGAAGAAATGACTGAGCGGAAACATCAAGAGTAAGTGGATTCTGACTGTAATGATTTATGATTATTGCTGAAGACAGGTCAGGGAGATAAGATAAGATATCCAGGATGGTCAGATAACAAAGGTGGAAAATTATCCCTAAACTTAGTTGAATTCTTGCTCAAACAGGATTCTGTAAGGACAGAAAGGAAAACACAAGGTCTAGCAGAAGATTCAAGGAACCTTGGTCAAAGGACAGACTTTGTGCCCAGAGTAACAACCTATTGCTGTCTCCTTATGGTGGTTTACATGATTTCACTTGAGGACCCTAATTTGGGGTGAATTCTTGTCCAGTCATGAGATGTAAAACATATTTATTGTCTACTTGAGGGAGAAGTTAATTTTAAGTTCTCTCTGTCATCTGTACTTACCTCAAATGATTTGCAGTTTTGGATTCTTGATGTCTAGGTGACAGTCAATATGGAAACACCAGATCAAGCCATAATTGGGAGAAGATGAACTATATCCCAGATTGAGGCCTCAATTCTGGGTTGATGCTCTCTTTCTTCTTTCACAGATACCTTCCCTTTCAGCATTCTTCATCTCAGAGCCAACTGTGTCTGTGTCCTTGGCTGGGACATGTTCCAACATATTGTCAGAGAGAGAGTTCAGTCTCACTTGCCTAAAGAAGTCCCACGCATGGCTGCTAAAGTATCAAGAATCAAAATTGCATGTGATAGTTGTGCAGTCCCTAAAGGGTAGAAAGAAAGGCTTTGCCTAAGGCAGAATGCACAGATCCGTTGTGCTAGCAAGTTGCCAGAGCTGTCCAAGACACTGTTTACTTTTGTCAGAGGCAGGAACAAGGTAAAGCACATGGGAGAAGTTCCTAGTGTGGAGAAATTAGTGCTAAAATTAAGATGCAAACAACATGTCCTGAGGATGGAAAACAATTTAGGGAAATGATGCAATCAGCAAATATTATTTGTTTCTTTGATAAATAGGATTTGGCAGCCATCCAAAGTTTGTTTTTAATTTGTAGCCAAAAATGCCTTTTGATTTGATAATGTAATTTTATGTGTTTTGCTAGGGACTGAATGTTGGTGTCTCCTCTCTTCTCTATTTCACAGGTTGAAACCTAATCCCCAATATGATGGTACTAGAAGGTGCGGGTCTTTGGGAAGTGATTAGGTTATGAGGATGGAGCCTCATGAATGGGATTGGTGACTTTATGAGGAGCTAAGAAATCGGAGTTCGCCCCTCTTCCACCTGAGGATGAAGGTGGAAGGCCTCACAGAGGGGACCCTTACCAGACACCCAATCTGTTGGCACTGTGATCTTTCAGCCTGCAGAAACCGATTCTGTTGTGTTTAAGTCATCCAGTTTATGGTATCTTATTATATAAGATGTGCTAGTATGTTCCAAAATGGGCAAATCGTGGTTCATGTTGGTCAGAAGACATTTGAGAACTATCACAGCACATTGGTGTAGTGGTGGTCCTGTGAGAAAGGAGTGTCTAAGTTTATTTATTTATTTATTTATTTTTGGACAGACAGGCATATGGAATATGATAGGAATTCTGAACAAAGCAGAATTTAAAAATTTTAGTATGATCTATTTCTTTCATCCTCTTTTCCTTCTGCCCATATGTCAAATCATGCTAAGGGGGAAGAAAGAATAATGTAAATGTATCATTGTAAATTGAACTAAGTAAACATTTTAAAACATTTTTCCCCAAGACCTACTATGTATGAGGCAAAGTGACACACTGTTACTTGTTAGAAAACCAGCCAGAGATCATCTCTCTGAGTTTGTGTCTTCATCACAGAACATATGAAATGCAAAGTTCAACTGTCCTTTGGGTTCCTTCCTGTTTTGGGATATATGTAGTCTAAGGCTTAGTGATTCTATTGGCATCATGGGAGCAATGAATGTGACAGCAGGGAAGGACAGATCAGTCCATTCCTCCTGTCTTATAGAAATACCAGAATGTACATCTGTATTTGCATCAGATGTTGACATACTTGGAGTGATCTTAACCAGAGACAAAATTCTGACTAAAGGAGAAATGGGCATTTTAATAACAGCAATAACAACATCAATAGCTAATGATTGTTCAGACAGCATTTGCCAGGCTCAGCCCTAAGTCCTTTACATTGGTTAGCTCTTTTGAGCCTTAGGATCACCCTATGGAATAGATATCCATAGGATCCTGATTTCACAAAAGAGACAATTGAGGGTTGGAGAAGTTAAGAATGTACCTGCAATTCCATAGCTAGTAAGTGGCAGAGCTGATGTTGAAACTGTTATGGGGCACAACTTAAGAACAGACTGATCACCATTGAGAAGTCCAAATTTGAGAGTCTTTATTAAGCTGGCTGGCTGACTGTCTCACACAATGCCCCAAAAAATGGCTATTGGGAGAACAGCCCCGACCACAGGGTTGTAGGGGTTCTTATACCAAAAATCACATCAATCGTGTCTGTTGCTATGATTCAAAATTACACATTAGCATCATGAGATCATCGACAGAGAGGGAAGTGGGTCAAAATGACCCTTACCTAGGTACAAACTAAAGAATGGTTACTAACATCCACACAATCACTGCTCACATGGTACATTTTTAGGAGCAATAGGAATCAAAAGAGAGCAATTCTTTACTACATAGGAGTTGCCATCGCATATTATTAAACATGTCACACCAAGTAACTGATGATGGGCACAGAGGCAGGGTGTTCCCATGGGAGAAGCTTATTTCCTACATAACATGGAGTCTCAGAGCAAAATGGAATCTGTTTAGTCATTTCCCTTGGAGTCTGGCCTATAACATTCTCATGGAGTCAGATCTGTCAGCCTATCACAAAAGTAGGCAGTTTGATCTCAGAGCCTACATCCTGTTGGGTACCTCCTTCATATACATCTCTACATTCTTCTATCCAGGAATAGGAAAAATAGTATTTGTGTTCCCACGAGACACCTGCTGTTTTCATTTCTCCTTTTCCTTTCTTTCAACTCTTTCTGGTCCCTCTTTGTTGCTGGTAACATTATAGAGCATTTCAAATGGGAATTTTGGAGGTTAACTCTCCATAATTCTGTCTCTCTATATTTGTAATAATGTCATAAGAATGGTATTCAGCAGGAAGTGGTTCCAAGTAGGAAAGCAGCTACATGAATTGTGAAACACATCACAATTATACTTCACTAAAATCATACTTTTCATCTTGATATAAAGTAAGATGAAAGAAACCTACCAGCCCTAACTTGGAAAGACCATCTATTAACAATGTTCCAGTTGAGGTGACATTGAAATTAAGGCTTTACAGAAAGAGATCAAGAGGAAGATTACAACACTCAGGAACTATTCCTTCAGTGTAAAATAAAATCTCAATGTATAATCCCTATTTCTCATCATCTGATGTTTTCAACCTCCAGCTAGATTTTCTTAGTATTTTATATTGCACTTGTTAGCATTTAAGCATTTAAGGAAGAATTAAGATGTTAGCAATCAGTATAACTTAATATAATGTAAAAATTATGTGAAATTCAGTCCACCTTAAAATAAAATCTCAGAGTAGGTGCGAACCCATGATGAATGTTGTTTAGAGGATGGGACTGTTATCGGGTACAAATTTTAGTTACATTGAAGGTCCCATTTAATTACCAGGAAGCTGAAGGAGCTCCCCCACCATCAGACAAGAATCATGTACCCATAGCCAATGCCCCTGGAAGGAATACTGATAAATGTTTTTCTCAATGCATTCTAAGTATATTGATGTGCTTTAATTACAGATAGATAACGGCAAAATGATGGGAAATTCTCATAATCTCAACTTAATGGGCAAGGTGATAGACATTTCTAGTTTCATCTTCCAGAACTGGATGCCTTTGTTCAATGTTTTGTCTTTTAATTAAAAGGAGTTTAATGAACACTATACTCCTGAAATGTTAGTTCAACTGATATTTATTGAAAACCCTCTGTGTGCCCAGCTATTTCTGTGAGAGAAATATAATTAGTGGATGACAAAAGTTTCCTACTTTAGAGACTTTCTTTGAAGCCTTAATACTCTTGTAGTAGGGTTCTCCAGAGAGAGAGAGAGAGAGAGAGAGAGAGAGAGAGAGACCAATAGGATATAGATATAGATAGACAGATGAGAGGGGATTTATTAGAGGAACTGGCTTATACAATTATGGAGGCTGAGAAACCCCATAACAGGCCCTCAGAAAACTGGAGACCTTGGGTTGCTGCTAGCATAATTCAGTCCAAGTCTAAAAGCCCCCAAACCCAGGGGAGGTGCTGGTATAAGTCCTGAAGTCCAAAGGTTGGAGGTCCTGCAGTTCTGATTCCAAGAACAGGAGGAGATCCCAGCTGTGAGAAAGGGACAGACACAGGAAATTGCCCTCCCTTTTACCTTTTGCATTTAATCTGGGCCCACACACTATTGAACGGTGCCCACTCACACTGCGGGTGAATCTTCTCTACACAGCGGACACACTCACCTGCCAATCTCCTCTGGAAACACTGTCCATAGACACAACCAGAAATCATGCTTTACTAGTTCTCTAGGTATTTAATAATCCAGTCAAGTTGACCCCTAATGTTAACCATCACAACAATGATAGTCCCTCTGTTGTAAAGCAGCAAATAATACAGTTGAACTTAGGACAATTATTTATGTAGGACAGCATTTTAAGTTTGCAAATAACTTTTACAACTATTATCATCTTTGATTTTTTAAAATTACCCTATGAGGTGGTTGATACTGTTATTATTTTATGAAGGCAGAAATGGAGCAACTGAAACACTGAGTGATGGTCAAGGCCATGCAGCAAGAAGCACCCATCTTCTGCCTTCTCATTAGTCTTTCCCATCATGGTGTGCTCCCTTTCTGCTCCCAATTTCTTTTGACTGTGGTGCTTAGAGCTAGTACTACATTGTGACCAGTGTTTGGTTGGAGTTCTCATTTGGTACCACATACCATGTTGATAGCATGGTACTAGTTGTGTTTTGGGTCTGTGATTTGGGAGACCTCCCTTGAAGAATATTCTAGAAATACAGCCATATTTTCATTCTTAAAATTTGTGGCCTTATAACCACGCATGGTGGCACATCCCTGCAATCCCAGAGACTCAGGAGACTGAGGAAGGAGGATTATAAGTTTGAGGCTAACCTCAGAAATTTAGTGAGACCCTCAGCAACTTAGCAAGACCCTCTATCAAAATAAAAAATAAAAAAGGTCCGGGGATGTAGGTCAGTGGTAAAGTACCCCTGGGTTCAATTTTTAGTACCAAAACAAACAAACAAAATGTGACTTCATTATGTTGAATGTACCTATTTGAACTGAATCATATCCTTACAGAATTCATATATTGAAATTCTGGCCTCTAGTACTTCAGACAGTGACTATTTGGAGATAGGATCTTTAAGTGGTAATTAAGTTAAAATTGGATCTTTAAGGCAGACCCTAATCCAACATGACTGCTGTTATATTGGAGTTATTATGTCTCCAAGGACAGCGGCAAAGTCAATACCAAACTGAAAACCACATTGCCTCTCTACTTTTGGGTCACTTGTGATTTTCCTGGCTTTTTTTTTTAAGAAAAAAGACTTTGTGTGAAAAAGAAACATTTTACTTTTATGAACTGAAAGAACAATCAATTCTTCCAAATGTTTCAGTTTTGATTTGAAGAAATTGAGGCACAGAAAGGTGAAGCAGCTTCCCATGGCTTCCCAGCAGGTCCATGGAAAAGCTGGCCTGAATTCAGAGCTCCCACCTCACTGGTAGTACATTTTTCATTAAATTCTCAAGATGTTGAGATAGTAGAACGTTTCAAATGCAATGACTTATTTTAAAAGACTGATAGGAATTTATTGAATAAGCAAAGGAGGAAAACAGAAAACCAAGGTTTGTTCTTATTTTGTTTTAGACATGAATAGACAATGCTTATGGGATTCAGAAATAGGTGGCCTGCCTCCATTCAGCTGTGGTCAGTTTGCAGTTAGTCTAGAAATGAATCTGTGGGGGACACAGGTCAACTGTCACCACTGGGGCCACATACCCTGGCAAAACTCTGGAGTAGCTCCACTCCGCATCCTTGGTTTATCCTTCCTGTTTTCTCACTTATCAAATATTTATTGTCAACAACGGGCAGTTCTGTTTGCACACAGTGTGATGGGGTAATGAGATAGTTAGGTTTCCTCCCGTTATTGATGAGCAGTGCTGATGGCATGAATAATTTCCTCTCTTTATAAATGGGAATTTAATTATTGATGTCTTGTTTAGGCAGTGACAAAGGTGTTACCAACAAACACCGCAGTCAGAGGCTTTGAGAGGCACCAGGCTGCAGGCTGAAGTCTAGGGTTCATGGGGATCATGACATAAACTTGCTTAATTGTTTAGAAGAGCAAGTGTCTTTATCATTCGTATCTGTCTGTATGTAGTACACACGTACATACATGCATACAAATATATACACACACTGTGTGTACACATATATTGTCAGAAATTTTTTTCATTTAAAACATATCAAGGTAAACAAATTTTTAAAACCAGATCCTAACAAGATGCAAATAAATCAAACTTGTGAGAAAGCAGTGCTTTAATATTTGCAGAGAACATTAATTGAATTTTTAACATCACTTGAGTAATGTTTATTCATATAGTAAGGATTTTTGTGGACTGACAACTCACTTTAGTTCTTAAGATAAAAAGAACATGAAGTCTCCAATTCAGTATTTTAATTTTTATGATTTTCTTTCAAACAAGTCAAGGCTTTCTGCATACTGTCTCTGTACCTTCCTACCCCACCAATGCCAAAAGAAAACAAAACAGAACACTAGAGCAACATACTTCTCAAGGAAGTTTCATTATTACTTTTTTGGTTAAAAATTCCGTTAATGTGTCTGTTTTATTCTTTTCAACTTTGTGTGGGAACCAAGGAAGGAATTGGAGCTCATGTCTCCTTTTCTGGTAGTGTGAGATTTCATAAGACACACGATCCAGAGTCAGGGAATCCTTTACATCTATGGGGAATAAGAAGTTTCTGTGATTTTATTGAAGGTAGGAATGCAGTAAAACAGGGCATCTCAGAATGTGCCTGTGAATCACCTGGGAATTTTCTTACAGAGAAAATTCTGACTTTATAGGTCTGGGCTGGGGTCTGAGATTCTGCATATAAAACAAACTCCCAGGTGAAGCTGGCATTGCTGGTCCGTGGACCACACTTTGAGTAGTAAGGATTATTGGACCAGATAGAAAATCCTAGAGATATTGAATTTTAAGATAGGTAAACAGTAGCAATACTTTTATAATTTTGTTGATTCTTTATACTTTTTTTTTTTCAGGATTTTTTTTTTTGTCAACCTGCTTTATACAGCTTTTTACTGCAAAGTCTTTTTTTTTTTTTTTTTTTTTTTTTAATTTCCAAATTCTCTGACATCAATGGACATAGAGTGAAACTGGGGCTAAGACAGATTGGTCTTGGAATAGTTCTTTTTTTTTTTTTTTTCAGTACTTTTAAGATTGAAAGCAACTTTAGACACTGACGTCAAATCTCTCGATTGTAGGCATGATTACTAAGCACACTTTCAGCTTACTTGATACGTTAGGTTAGCATACCCTACCCAGTGTGAATCTTTGCTCCTTCATTGGAAGACTCCTCTTTGTTCTTTTCAACCTTTCAGCCAACTTCTTAACTTTTAGGTGTTCAGGAATGGTATCTTTTTCTCCTTCAAATGATCCATGCTGTCTATTGTCCAAGAATAGGCCTTATTAATGTTCCCTAACTTTGCTTCCTCTTCCTCCAAGTTAAGTATATTCTTTTAAATAATTGATTTATTAAAATAAGTGATTTTTCTTATAAGACAGGAGGGGACAATTGTTGAGGGTGAAATAGGAGAAACAAAGAAAATCTGAGAGAAAGAAAAAAAGTCAATGTTGGATTATCCTAGAGGAACAAGACTGAAAGTTGCTTGAAGTTGAATGGTGCATGGTGTAGGGTATATAGATGTCGGTAAATAATAAAGAAACCATTCAGAGGATCCAGCCTGCCCCCCAGTCCGAATCCATCTCGGCACCAGTGTACCAGTGCGTGCCTAGAAGAGTGACAAGGCCCTCAGATAAGCCAACCCCTCACCCTAGGGACTTTCCCTGGAACAAACTAGAACAAATGTACGAATGCTTTGGAGGAGCCCTAAAAGGAACCTCTCTCTCATTTCCTCTCTAAGGTGATGCAGGCCCAACCTGGTCAGGACCTGCTAAGATTCCTTCCTCCTGGCTGTAGGTGACAGTCTGATGGCTTCTTCAAAGTTCCTAGGAACCGAGAAGTAAATGATCTTCCTTTTCAAGTGCTGAAAGATCAATAATTATTGAGAAAAAGGGAGAAAGAAAAAGAGCAAGGGAAAATGGGCATGAGAGAGAGGGAGAAGAGAGCTCAGACCAATTATTTTTCTACAAAATACTTTATGTGACAACAGCGGCAGCCCCCAAAGGGCAGCATGTAACAACAGAGCCTAATTAGAATGATTTCAGTGTAATCATTAACTTGCATCTAACACCTACGAGAGTATTTCTGTTTAAACTAAAACATGACCTGCATGGTGGAGAGGCCTTGTAAACTGTCTCTGAAATAAAATATGTGACAGGAAAGGTCAGAGCAGCCCTCATTTGAATTTCAAGTAGGGAGCTGGCTCCGCGGTGGCCGGTGCAGCAAGCCGGAGGACTCCACTTCCTGGGCCTTCCTGCCAGCAGTAGCAGTTGGAGAAATCCTCTAGGACTAATTACTAGGATTGCAAAACAAGGATTTTTCATCTTCTGTGTCTGCCCACTTTCCCTTTCCTTCTCCCAACCAGGGCGGGAAGCAAGGGTCTCTAATGATGTTTGGAGAAAGAGGTGATTTCCTTTGTTGTCACTATGAGACTGAAGGTCACCACCAAGCGACCTGATCCAGACACCTGCCTGCCGGCCCCTGGGCCAGGCTGAGCCTAGTCTGGCCTTCCTAGCACGTCCTCCTGCCAGCCAAGCAGGGGAGGCCTTGCTAATAAACTCTCTTCCCAGCAAGAGTGATGCTAAGGCATTGCCTTCCGCTGGGCTGCGTAAAAGCAGCTATCAAATCAGCAAGATGCAACTTGATTTGCAGGTCTCCAGTGAAATTTAAGAAGGCGAACCGTAAAACGTTCAGGGAAAAGGAAGCATGAAAACATTTTTAAGGAAAGCATTTAAAAAGTCAGAGACAGACATAATAATAAAAAAAAGTTGGCAGGGAAGGTTTTATTTATTCATTTTGAAACATTGCAAAGAGCTCGGTTAGCAGCATTTATCTGCCTCCTTTCCTTTCTCTCTCTCTTTTTTTAAGGCAGCCCCGAAAGCAAGTGAGTTGAATTCATTTCCTTTTTCCTACTGTGACTTTTTAAAGTATTATATACACTGAGATCTTTTTTGCACTTCTGGGAATTTATAAAACTATAACATTTAGTACGTAAGCCTGACTTGACTAAACCCTCTTTATTTCTCTTCTCCCTCCCCCATCCCTTTCCTTCCTCTTACTCCCCAACCTTTAGTGCAGGACCATTTTTTTTTTTTTTTTTTGGTCATGCATACTAATTTGTTCTTTGAAATACTTTCTTCACTTTTTTTGTTAATTTTGTCCTCAAATTTTTTTCTTCTCTTTGATTCAAATGATCAAAGAGGATAAAGAAAATTAAAAATGTACTTGGCAGCAGTGAAAGAAAACAGGGTTGGCGAAACCACATACACATAGTGGGTGTCCTTGTCACCTTTCAGCATTGCCCTAGTCAGTAAGTTAGCACTGTTAAAGAGAATTTATCCACAGATACTTGTTAAAGGAGAGACGGATTTTCTCCAAGTCTATTGCAATAGAGGAGAGACTACGGCAGTAGGGGAGAGTGGCTGAGTTCAATTCTGAATACAGCAGGATAGTGGGGCTTTATAGACAGAGTTGGTCAGTAAAGGGAAATTTGCTAAGAGGTGATATCACCAGGTGAATTATAACCAAACGGACTTAGAATTCTTACTAAGAGCAGGCTGAAGGTAAAGGTCTAGTTGAGAGGGTCCAGGGTACCTAAACTAAGTCTTTGTCGGTTCTTGCTCCATGGTGTTTTTCACTAAATTAGCCTGCCATAGTGATCTCATGCCACCAATTGTGTGTTCTCATTGACAAAATAGTGACGAAATGATGTGGAATAGGACTGATTTCCATTAAAGACCCCTGTGTAAATTCCTAAACGGATCTCTTTAATTCCTGAAAGAAGCAGATTTATGATGCTGCTGATAACCATGGAAAAAAGTGAATCCAAAACATCTGTTTAACTTAAGACTTAACAACCTCAGATAACTTTGAATTCTATCCCTGCGGCACTAGAATGATGTGCCTTTGCGGTTGTAAAACAGAGTTCCAATTCTGACTTTGCAAACATCTGTGATATTCCATGTAATTAACCTTTCTCTGGACTGACTTTGATAAATGTTCAGGTTAGAAAATGCCATTTTTCTATTTTTCTCCCCACATTACCTTCAATCCATATTGTGTCCAATTTGTAGCCCCACTGTGTTGGGGCCCTGTTGAACCCCATTTTTCACCCCAGGATTGGAGTTTCTCCAGTCATTGACAGCTTTTCAATTGTCAGAATTTATTTTAATAATTAGAGCACTTTTAGGGCACTAAAAATTTCTAGTCCACATTAAAATGTGAAGTTCACCTACAACTGGAAGCTTTTATCTATTTTCCCCATTCCTAACCTCAGTTTAGGCCTGCCCTGAAATGGGCATGGTTTCTTGCGTCCCTGGCTTTCTTTGTTCTTTTATTCTTCTGGGTCACCAGAGTTGGGGCAGGGAGAGCAAAGCGTGGAAGAAAAGAGGAAAACTCTTGAGCTGTCTGGTGCTATTTGTGGTTTTGCTTTGGCTACCAAGGTCAGCTCTCAGGTCCTCCATGTGTGCGCTTATACATCCCTGCTGTGCACAATATCCTGGTGTTGGTCTCTTAAATCTCTCCATAAATCTTGCCTATGGTAGACTATTCCAAATTCTCTTAGTGATGGGCTCTTCTTTGCCTGGCAGGAATCCCTCTTGAGTTTCAAGACAAGTAAGACAAAGTCTCTTTCTCAGCCTGCACAGGGCCCATGGGAGGCCCATATATCTAGGCCATTCGCCATGCTGAGAGCAGAAACTCACAGCCTGCTGCCGTCAGAAGTCTCTAAATTTTCATGTCTGAGGCAGCAAACAGGGAACAAATGTCCTGCCCTCTCGAACGTTCTCAAACTGTTTCCTACTCATATGACTGCCCCAGGGTGGGCTGATGAGTTTCTTTGACTGGGCAAGCCACCAGCCAGGAACTGGAACCCCAACCCTCTCATCTGGGAGACATCCTAGGTGGGTGGATGAGTCTCCCTGTTGTTTTTCTCAATAATTCAACTCACTGCTTCTGTGAGTTGAATGGGACAGAGGGATCCAAACCCAGGCATGGCCATTTCTTAGTAAGACCCTAAGCAGGCCCTATTGAGAATGCAGTGGTGACCACGGACTATTATCCTTAACTTTAGCTGAACTTCTGAGAAAATAATGCATAAAATAATCTTGCTACATCAGCAAGCTTCTCTGAGTCTCAGGTTTTTTTTTTTTTCTTTAATGAGAGTACAAAAATCTTTCTTATTAGGGTTGTTGTAAGGATAAAATGAGAAGACGTATATGGAGTTGTCAGTCATACTAAGTCTTTTTCCTATCATAGTTTGGATGTGAGGTGTCCCCCGAAAACTCTGGTGTGAGACAATGCAAGAATGTTCAGAGGAGAAATGATTGGGGTATGAGAGCCTTAACCTAATCAGTGAATTAATCCCCTGATAGGGATTAACTGAGTGGTATTTGAAGGCAGGTAGGGTGTGGTTGGAGGAGGTGGGAATTGGGGGCATGACTTTGGAGTATATATTTGGTATCTGGTCAGTGGAGTCTTTCTTTCTTCTTTCTGATCATTATGTGAGCTGTGCCACATTCTTCCACCATGTTGTCCAGCCTCACCTTGAGCTCTGAGGAATGGAACCATCTGTCTGTGGACTAAGACCTCTGAAACCATGAGCCCTCAAATAAACTCTTCCTCCTCTACAATTGTTGTGGTTGGGTCTTCTAGTCGCAGCAGTGAAAAAGCTGACTAAAACACTGTCCCTCTTTCTCTCTCTTTCTTTTTTTTTTTTTTTTAACTGTTTACTTTTCCCCACAATTTCTCCTGGGTCCCAAGGTTGATAGGTGGGGGAAGAAACTGATGAAAACATTGTGGTCTTAATTCAGAATTTCTTAAAAAAAATGCCTTGGTTGGTGGAGAAGGTGGAGCCTTCATAGGGAAAGCTAGAAGTAGGAAATGATCAGGGCCTCTCAAATGTGAGAGCAGAAAACAGAGAAAGACAAAGTTTTATTTAGTAGGAATTTGCTGTGAAGTTCTCTATTCCCAGGTTTGGGTATGTGTTCAAGCAAATTCCTTGACAAACTGGGAACTGCCCTCATCACCAGGCTCCTATAGGAATAGGTGCCACTAAATACCTGCAGTCTTGGTATTTGTTACTAGTGAGCTTCCATGCATGGTTTGCAAAGGGTTGCAGGGAGGTCCCAGGAAACAGGCTGAGAATCCCCTTAGTGTTGTGCTTTCCCATCTGGTCGTAGAGTTCTTCATGATGAATGAGTTTGGGGTGTAATATCTTCTGTGATGGATCACAGAGGAGTATGAAAATTCATAAGGAAGCATTAGGTTGTATTTCATGGGCCTCTGTGAGTGTGTGTGTGTGTGTGTGTGTGTGTATGTGTGTGTCTTTGTAGTCCCATTAGCTCTCTGGATGACTGCATAAAGCTATGCCATTTTGACAATTTATTATTTTCTTTCTGCTCCATTTTCCCATGCATGCACCAGAGGGAGAGAGCTACTTGTCCTTTGATGTATAGATGCCTGGATGACAACCCTTCTTTTTTGCCTTTGGACCTCCCTTTTCTGGGTACACCCTTGGCTGCTGGAGGGAGTGTGTGTTTGTGAGAGCGTTTGGCTTGAGGGATCTGCCTTCACCTTCATCTACTACTGTCCACACCACTTGGGAAATTCTTGGATTCCCAAGATACTGGATGCAACCTCTAGTAGTGCTATCCCCTGAACCTTCTAGAATTAGTGAGAGATGAGGGTAGAGACAGATAAAGAGTTTGTTTCCTGTAAGAGAATGGATAATCAAGGGATCATGGAAACATGCAAAAAAATTTTTTTCCCTGTCAAAGTTGAACAGCATTAAGTATTTCAAAGCTGTACTTACATTGTTCTAAGTATTAAATTATACTAGCCTAAGCATATTCTGGTGGCTCAACCTCCTTGTGCTTTTTCTATTCAAAGAGGTATCTGATGTGGTGGGGAGAAACTACAGGATCAGAAGGTGTGATTTTTGTCCCATTCTGCTCCATTCCATCCTGTGATATGGCCGAGATATCTATTCTCTTCTAGCAGGAACATGAGGTGATTTGACAGGAAGACAGTTGCCTCACCCACAAACAGGCTCTGTGGTTGGAGTTAGTGGGACAAGGCTGTGTCCATCTGTGGAGAAGCTGTGGGGAGTTAAGGTCCCTGGAGTTCTGGGCTTGTGTGAGTGACACATTGACCTTCATATTCAGGCTTGTGCAGAATAGAACGATCTGATCTGGAAGAACTTGTTAGTGCATCTTGGAGATGGTTCCTGGCTTAATGACTATCATGAAGGAATATCTCACTTCCTCATGCTAGATGAGTTGGGGCTTGGCTGGGTCTTTAAACACACTCTTCATCTTCAACTGGATCTTACACCTGGCTAGCCTCCACAGAACAACTCCCTTGAATTTTCTACAGGCCGAACAGGCATGAGATAAAGAATCTGGTTAATTGGTAGGCACTTGGAAGAATTTCCAGCAATGCTTAACTCTACCAAAGGGGAGCTTGCTCAGGTGTTTGGATCACAATTAGGCAATATCCGAGAGTTATAACACTATCATACTGAAAAGAGGAAGGGGTCTTTGCTTGTCAATTGTCCTATTTTTATGTTCTAAGAGTTAGAACTTTCAGGCTTTCTACATAAGACATGGCCATTTGCTCAGGCAGGTCAGTGAGGGGCTTTGGGCCTACTGGTATCTGAAGGAGCTCCTGCCAGGGAGATCCTGCTGCTTTGTGTGACAGGAGGAGCCAAATCACTTAAGCCACCACTTTAACTTCTTTTCCATTTTCTCAGCTCCCTTTGACTCCAGGCAGGGTTCTGTATAAAAAGCAAAGGTAGAAAAATCTGCCTTGGGTTAAGTAGAAAACCAAGTTTGTTATTTGCTGCCAGGCCCATGCCAGACTGCAGGAGTGCATTGATGTGCTGATCTGAGGACAACTTGCCAGAAACATTCCAGAAGGTTTGATATAATGAAAAAGGAAGGAATAAAATACTTAAAATAGAATCAGCAACATTAACTGCTAAGTGACTACTTGAGTCATTAGGAAAGGTTTTATAGTGGTTGTGGCCTTCTTAGGTATAAGTTTACTAAGAGTTAATAATGATCATCATAGGTACTGTTTACCCAGGGCCTGCTCTTACAGATGAGTTACAGATATACCATCATCTGATTTTTGAGAAATCCTATGAGACAAGTTTATTTGCATTGAATAGATGAAGAAATGGGATTAGTGGCCAAAGCATCACAGTACATGCAGAGGACCAAATCATGGTCCCCCAAAGATGTCTGTGTGCTAATATCCAGAACATGGAACTATGTTAGGTTACACATAAAAGGGAGTTTATGGGTGGAATAAACTAACCTAAAGAGGGAGATTGTTTGGTTGGGTTCCTGTAGTCATAAGGACCTTAAATGGAGAAGTTGAGGGCAGAAGGGGAGTTAGTATCAAAGCAGTGTGATATGAAAAACACTTGACTGTCCATGGCGGGCTTTGTCGAGGAAAAGGGTCTATGAGTCAAGGAATGTGGGTGGCTTTCAGAAGCAGGAGGAGACAAGGAAATGGGCTCTTTGCTAGAGTCTCCAGGAGACACAGACTGGCTGACACCTCAACTTTAACTCAGTGAGACCTGTATCCAACTTCTGACCTACAGAACTATAAGGTAATAAATTTGTATTGGTTTAAGGCACTAAATGTGTGCTAGTTTGTTACAGCAACAGGAAACTAATACAGCTCCTGAGGGGAAGAACCAGGACTTAAAATGGAATCCAAAGTTTATTCTCTCACCACTATGCAAAATGACTTCTAAATTGCTTGATATATAAAAATGGAGCCAGAAAAAGCCTACTCAACCACCTTAGCTATTTTCCCTCCCCACCTTTTCCTGCTTTTCTCTTATGCTCAGTTCATGTGCTTCCTCTCTCCCTCTTTGCCTTTCCCTAAATTAACAGATTCTTGCTGTAAAAGAAATTGATTCTTCACTCCAAAGTAGGTCATTATAACAAGGGTTTTAAATCATTTGGTCCTCCCATTTGTGAAATATAGACTTCACTTTAATCTTCTGTGCATTACCAGCAGTAAAAAAAAAAAAAAAGGCCCATAATTTTGTGAAAAATGGGATTCCCCCCCCCACCATCAGTCACCTGGACAGATATGTAAGTTTTTCACTCCTTTTTCACCCTCTGTCTCATACCTGGAAATCAGCAGGACCAGCGTCGATCCACACCGAGTCTCCTCATTCCATTTACAACTTCCAGGACCGAATTTCAAAACTTAAGCAAACACTGGGTTCCAGAAGCCAGACTGGTAGAACCCCCAATGGTCCTCTTCTCATGATTTTTCCAAACTTCAATTCTCCTTCTCGGAGCTCCTGGTATTTAATTAATTCTTCTAATCTTTTAAAACTTCTGCGTTTATTTCTGAAAACTCAACCTAAGCTTGTTCTGATGGTGAAATTTGGAATAGTTAGAATTTTTGCCCCTATATGCTCGAGGGAGGCTTACAGGTACTTTGGGATTGTTTTCTCTCCTCAGAAGGTCACCTAAACAAACATGGCGGACTTACTCTATCACAGGACACACATTAAGTGGGACAGTCATACTGGAAACGAGCCGCTTCGTTGAACTCTGTGTCCTTAGAGTTTACAACATAAGGGCCTTTTGCAATATACCCTACATAAGGACTCTCGAGACAGGAGGAGACATACTCTTTGGATGCACAGGCACTATGCCATGTGTCTTCTGTGGACTCTATTTCTATCACAGTGTGCCTAGCACGATTTTATACACATTTTGGAATTTGGTAGGCCTGGGTTCAAATCCTGATTTGTCTACTGTGTGCCTCTTGTCTAGTTACTTAGTCTCTGATCTGTATTCGGTTCACCTGTGCTGTGGAAATCTATAATTCTGGAAGAATTAAATGAAACAAAAATTTAGAAGTACCTAGCAAAGTCTTAGCATTGCACATAGTGGGCATAAAATTTTAAAATGTAGTGGTTAAAATTGTGGAACCATGTTGCCCTGGCTTAAATCTTAGGTTCCATACATATTAAGAAAGTGATGTGATCTCTCCATATCTCGGTTTCTTCATCTGTAAAATGGGTGTAACAATGGTCTTAGCTCAGAAAGTTGTCATATGGATTGAGTCAGCATATGTAAATATGTATGGTTTAGAGACAAGTATGAACTGAATGCTATTTATAAACAGGAATAAATTATAATCTTATACCTGTCTTCTGAAACCTTATTTAATTTAATTAGCTCTCCCTTTTGGACTTTCTAATAATACTTGGAAGGGACAATTTAGTTAGTTCTATGGATTATTCCAAAATTCTTCCCTGCTTTTTCGGATGTAACTTATGTGAACAAAGACCCAAAGCCAATTCTCCATCCTCATATTTTCTTGGGGTCCGAAGGGAGGGAAACTGTAATTTTGACAAACCATGTTCTGGAGCTAATGGAAGTAAGACTTCCTGTGGCAGAAAAAGTAATTTTCCCCCCTTCCTGGATTAAACCCAATGTTTGTAACAAATATAACTGCTGTGGGCTTCGCACTTAAAACAACAACAACATCTTTGTTTGAAAAATTATATATACATATGCTTAGTTTTCTAAGTAACAGCATTGCAATATGGTGTGTCAGAAATTACAGCCAGCTCTTGATTTTACTGCAAAGAAAAATTTTGCATAACCTAAAACTGCACTCATGTTGGAAACCAGGATTATCAGATAACATTTTAATCGTTGCTTCCATTCTCCTGTGTCCCTGTGAAGTTTTATTTTCTTTGTCATGCTCTGAGCAGCCTCTTTTGTTAGGGCCCATGCTTATGGTAGTGCAATAAAGCCCTCCTTCCAGGTTTCACTACCCTTTCATATAAGGGCTGAAACAAGGACACCATCTCCCTTACTTGTCAACTTCCTTTTCCCATCAATATCATGGCATGTTTGAAGGTTTAAAACAAAGCTAGGTTTGAGTTATCCAATCACAAAAAGCATCTGAAAAATGTCTGAACAGGTGAAAAACACCACCCTTTACATGCTCTGCTAACTCTGAAATGTCCAGATGGAATTCGAGCTGAGAACAAGCATGAAGAATCACAGAACAAGTGGTAATTGTTTTCAGCAAGTCAGAAGGGCCTGAAATCAGTGTACCCTTGGCCAACACAAAGCCCTGCTCCTCAATAGCAAGAGAACTAAAGTTTTCAAATCAGCTTTGCTCTTGACTCAGAGTTCCACCTCTGAAAGCTCACCAGATGGGTGGAGGTCCTTCACAAACATGGGTGGAGAAGGCACTTCTTGGAAGGGAACAAGCTATAAAATTAGGCTGATGAAATTTCAAGGAATCAACTCCTGATGGCTTCTCTATGGGCCAAGGCCATGGCAATATATGTGCTGAACTTGATGCTGTGCCGAGTTTATGGCCTTATTGCTTGTATGGTGTTGGAGTAAAAAGGAACTTTATAGAACTTGAGTCCAGTCTTCATTTTACATATAAGGAACTCTGAGGGTCACAGGGATGTTAAAGTTACCCTGCTGTTTATTGCTCACATTTGTTGTTTATAGTTGGCAGGATCTCAAGTTCCCTCTCTCTTTCTCTTCCTTCCCTGTTTTCTCCTCCCTAAGGTGAGTCAGGATTTAGGTTCACTACTCACTCACTCCATTTCCTGGGAGGAAGAGATAGTGATAATCATGTTTCAAGACACTGAAGTGTCTACAGAGCTAGAAGAGGGCTGCCTTCAGAGGTTGTTCTCTTCCTTTTAGAAGACTAAAGGAATGTGGGTGCTTGTCCTCCCAATATGATCCAGAAATTGTTGCCCAACATTGGAGAGACTATTGTTTATTTTTGCCTCTAGAAGTGTGGTATGTGTCTAGGATCACATATGTGCATGCAGGGGAGGAGAAAATACGTTCAGTCCCTTCTCCCCTTGCAGATTTGTGTCTGAAGTTAAAGTTTTGGTTCTGGGGAAAAGGTGGCATAGCATACCTTTGGTTTAGTTTGGTTCCAGACCTCTTAGAGCTACAGAGGTCAGGTCCAGATGGTCCTCTGTATATTCTCATCTAGTTCTTCAAAGTTCTCCTAGGGGCCTGTGATCCCAGGCTGAGACTCAGCCTCAGAACCAGTAAGCACAATAACAAAACAACACCTCACTTGCATTTTCTAGTTTGTCCTTGGGTCCTGTTGATTGATGTCTTTTTCTATTTCTTCCTCTGCTTAGCCATGAGCTAGGTAGCTTTCCTCCACCATGTCCTCCCACCATAATGTTCTGCATCACCATTGGCCCAGAGCAATGGAGTTGGCTGACTATGGGCTGAGACCTCTAAAATTGTGAGCCAAAATAAACTTTACTGCTCTGAGTTGTTCTTGTCAGTATTGTGGTCACAGCAACAAAAAGCTGACTAGCATAGTAATGGAGCTAGTGAGCGAAGGAGATAGGATTCAAACCCAGGCAGTCTAACCCAGATACCACAATGGTTACCATAATATGGATAGTAGGATACATATGGCAACTAGCTTAGTAGGGGATACCTAGTAAAGGCTTGCTCATGGTAGTTGTGATTATGTTTATATTTGGTGAATAAGAGAAAATAAGTGATAGTTTAAAGGAGCTGTAGCAAAATTTTTGTGAATCAGGCACCTCTACCAACAAAATAAATTGGGATGCTTTCAATTCATAGCTGGTTAAGGAGCATCTGCATGTACTTGAGGCACTTGGGTGAGAGAACTGAACAATGATAAAAGAGATACAAAGAGAGAAAAGGGTCTGTGACATGATTCAGTAAGCTGCTTTCACCTTACAGACTGTGTTGGTTAGGTTTTCATTGTTTTGACAAAACTACTTGACAAGAACAACTTAGAGGAGGAAAAGTGTATTTGATGATCACAGTTTCAGAGGTCTCAGTCCATAGAAGGCTGACTCCATTGCTCTGGGTACAGAATATCATGGTGGAGAACTGCTTACCTCGTGGTGGCCAGGAAGCATAGGGAACAGGGATGGGACCATGGGGAAGATAAAGTCTTCCTGGGCATGCCTCCAGTGACCCACCTCCTGAAGTCACACTCCACCTGCCTACAGGACCACCCAGTCAGTCCATTCAAACCAGAGTGGGCTGCTTAGTTTACAGCTCTCACAATCTAAACATTGCACCACTGAATGTTCCCTGCATTAACACAGAAAATTTTGAGGGACCCCTCGTATCCAAGTCATAACCCAGGTGTTACACATCCCTCACCTTTGTGTAGTGGATGTGATTCTTTATATTGAGAGCAAACCCAATGACAGAGCCTGGAATGTTCAGGGTGAAAGAGAATGCTAGAGATGATCCACATTGGTGGCCTATGGGCCACCTGAATCATCTCACAGTTGAATTTTGACTATTAATTTTTTTATTAGTTGCTAAATTCAAAAACTAGGAGAACACACATAAACTATGTATTTCTAGTTTTCCTTAGAGGTTGGAAAAATCTGGCAATGCTGAATATCCATTCTCACTCTTTAACTCTTGCCTTCATTGGGTTGTGGCTCTTTTCTTTAGACCTTCAAAACCCTTTATCCACAGGCCTCGCTATTTTCTTCTGTTGTCTCCCACTCCCATGACTGCCTGTCCCTGTCAGCATTTGATTGGACACCCCTTACCTCATTTTATACATGACAAGTAGAGTCTTAGTGGTGACTAGCAAGAGCTAAACTCACTTTTGAATTGCTGTGTGAACATTCCCCCAGTGGTTTTGACTGTTTCACTGAATAATTCCTTAGGTCATAACACAGCACCATGTGTTTATGGCTTGGACTAGCTGGGCTTTAGGTGGTGCTATGGCCTGAATGTGTCCCCTCAAATCTCAAAATCTGTTGAAATCTTAATCCAGCGTGATGGTAATAGGAGGGTCTTTGGTGGTTGAGTAGATCATAAAGGCCGACCATAATGAATAAGATTAGCCTCCTAATAAAGAGGCTCTGGAGAGACCTTTTGGTCTTTGTCCCATCTTAGGACAGAAAGTCTACATGTGAACTAGAAAGCATTGAATCTGCTGATACCTTGATCCGTGACTTTTAGGCCTCCAGAACCATGAGCAATACATTACTATAGTTCATAAGACATCTGATTTATGCTATTTTGTTATAGCAACCTAAATGGATTGTGATAGGTAGTACGTTGATGTTACACTGACCCCCTGAAGTTGCAAATAGGAGATGAGATTGGTTTAATAGCAAAAACACCAGATATCGAAATTTGGATCTCCTTAGCTTTCATGAAGTCATTGTGTTGCTGTGGCTGATAACTGTGTTGCTGTGGCTGATAACTGAATTTTAACCATCAGGATGGAAAGTAATGCAGGGGAATCTCCAGTGGGAATGAGGATTATCCTAAAGAACAATAGCGTCACAGCCTTGGATACCCTTCTGTAGCTCATCCAGCCTTGGTAGTGGATTGGATCCCTGTCAGATAATTCCTAAGAAATTCTTTGATTCTCTCACTAAAATCCATCTGCCAATAATACTCAAGTACTTGAAAACTTACATTTCACTTCACCTCTTCCATGTTATTTCCCATTTCTAACCTAAACCCTTTTCCTTTTACCCTGATGGTTTCTCCCACCACCACTTAGAATTGTCTAAATAAACACACATTGTAAATGCAGTGGCCCATGGTATGGTTTAAATTTCTTTATCCTCAGTCAGAATTTTCATAAAAGGATACACGATTTTCCCTGGTTCCATTGTAAAAAATAAATTTGTTTCCTGTGGAATCAGAATCAGATCTGTTATTTCTCTCCACTCTGCCACTTTTGTAACCTCTAGGCAAGCTACTGAATCTTTCTGACTGTTCTAAGATCCATAAGATGGGAACAATTGTTCTCTTGCAGAGTAGTTCTGAGAGTCAATGATATAAGGAATATAAAGTATCTACCACAGTTTCTGGCATCTCAGTGAGGATCACAAGATCTAAGTTCACTGCCTCTATCATGACCTCCTTTTAGAATGGACTGTGTTGTAACCTATTGTGGACAGGACAATTTGTAGCTACTGTGAAGTGTTCTCTGGGAAGCCTGGAGAGTGGGTACCCAAGAGGGATAAAATACCTACAGCAGTTGGAAGAAAGTGCTGGAGTGGAGGAATTCCAAATACAGGGAAACAGAGAGCAAGCTGGAACTTACACTAGTTTCACAGAAAAGTAAGGAATGCCCTTTTCTTCTTTTCTCTCTCCTTAGAAGGGCAACAACTTACTTTTCAGATGGACACTCAATAACTTGGTTGACTGACAGACCACAGAATGTTATGGAAGGTTTACAGGGCAGGGAATATAATATTAATATCAATGCAATGTTTTTATGTTTTAATTTTGGTAGAGGAAGCCTGAAGCCTGGGGCAAAAAAGCTAGTGTTTTCATTTGCTTCACCTGAAGTTATATTGGCAGGGGCCCTCAGGGTAAAGAAGAAAAGGATTAGGTTTGGGAATGGGAAAGGGTATGAAGGAGTTGTAATAAAATATATAAGTGCAAGAGCTTGAGGAATAAACACAGATGAATTTCAGTCAGAGAAGAGAAGGATTCGGCATAAAGACATTTTGAGGAGAAAAAAAATACACCCATAGGGTAGGCTTTGCTGAATGGAAGAGAGAATGTTAGAAAAGTAATGAAAAACTTTTAATATCCTGGAGCTCCCTAAGAGGTACGTGGATATTGTTGTTTTACGTTGATTGAGGGCCCACCACGTACAGGGCTGGTATCTGCTTGAAAACCTAATGTATGAAAATTTGTTCAGGGGAAAGGGTAAAACTATCATGGATTTACACTAACGTGGACAGAGGGAGAGTAAACTCTGCTGGTATGTGGGTATGGGTAGGAAATGAATAAATGAATGATTATTTGACTGGTAAGGTCTTAATAAAAATCATCTGTAAGTCACTTGAAATCAAGTTTGGTGTTTACACCAGCACAGTCACAGTCTCACCCAAAGCAAACAAGAGATCACAGCTCTCAGGAAAGGAATTTGCATTTCTCACCATAGGAATTTAGAATAATTTGTAGTATTAACCTGAAGATATCTGTATCTCTTGTTAATCGGAAAGTTGTCAAGAAGAGTCCCAATGCAATTGTGAAGTATTTTTTAAAAATGAATATACTTGGGGATCCTTTGCTACCACCTGAAACTTGTTAATGTTCTAATTTTTGACAAAATTATTATGACTAAACTCTGATTACTGCCCAAGGCCAGAAACCACAGGGACATTCTCCCCGCCCAACCCTGAGGTTCAAGTGACACATAACGAAGACTAGTTGAACAGACCCAACAACCCTGCCATCATGGATTGGTGAATTGTAGTCACACCACTCTCAAAGCCAGCACATATTAGACCACAGTGGACTAGTAGGAAAAATGGTCTACTTAGTGAACTCTGGAACTGAGAGCAGGAAGGGATTTCCTATGAGGTTATCCAACTCAGCACCCCTTCAGCAGCACCCCTGTCTGGAAGCCTCTTTCCTCAAGTGGATATTGAGCTGGTCTGATAGTTTCAAAG
The DNA here is from genome assembly GCF_902686445.1 of Sciurus carolinensis. NCBI lineage: Eukaryota > Metazoa > Chordata > Mammalia > Rodentia > Sciuridae > Sciurus > Sciurus carolinensis. Next base: position 79,089,905 of record NC_062226.1, read on the forward strand.
CTTATATATTTATTTATTTTGAAATTAGCTGGATCCTACTCTTTAATTTTGTATTGAACTTCAAGAACATTCCAGAATAAGTCTACTTCATGTATTCTTTTTCAAATTAATTCATTAATTATTATTATTTTTTACAGACTGCATTTTGATTCATTGTACACAAATGGGATACATCATTTCATTTTCCTGGTTGTGCACAATGTAGATTCATACCATTCATGTAATCATACATGTACATAATGATGTCTGTCTCATTCCACCATTTTTCATATCCCTCCCTTTCATTTCCCTCTGTGTGATCTAAAGTTCCTCCATTCTTCTCTCACCCCCACCCCTTCATGTATTTACAGAGAGTTGAAAGTAATTTTTTAGATGTTGATGGATCTTTATTTTATTCATTTATTTATATGTGGTGCTGAGAATCGAACCCAGCGCCTCATACATGCTAGGCAAGTGCTCAACCACTGAGCGGCAACCCCAACCCAATTCAAAGTAACTTAACTTTTTTTGACTTGTAAAAGAGACCCTGTTTTCTTCATCTATTTGTTCAATTCTTGTCACTTTCTGCATTCCTGGATCAGTCAGGGTAGGCTGGACTTCACTGTGGCAGCCAGCAGCCCCATTACCAATATTATTTGGACTTTTTTTTTGCATTTACATAATTTGGGTAGTTGGCCAGTATTTTCAAGTGCTGAGATTTTTAAGGTGAGGCAAAAGTTGCTGTGGAGAACCATGTAGTGTGTTCAGTTGAAGTTACACCATTTTCTTTTTCTGTTTTCTCTGAATTGAAAGGTTTGGCTGGATATTGAGTTTTACCTCATTCTCTAATAACACTCTTGCTTTGCATTTGCATAGTGTGCTACCCTTTTCACATCTACCAGAACTTTTGCTGTTTCTGCTGTCTGAAAGATTCTTTCTCTGGTTAGTTATGTGACTCCTTCCTTATGATTTCCAGATCCTTCCTCACATGTTACCTTCTCTGTCAGGCCTTCCTCCAGTTCTCCATCTAACATTGCAAGACAAGTGCAAAACTCTTCAAAATATCTTCTGATAGAGATCCCCATTCTTTTCCTTTGGTTAGACCTTCGTCACTAACATATGCCATGTTTTTATTTACAGATGCTCTTCAACCCATCATAAATTAAAAATATCATTAATATGAGAAGGCATTAAATACACCTAGCCTACTGAACATCAGAGCTTAGCCTTTCCTGCCTTAAATGTGCTCAGAATGGTTACATTCACCCATAGTTGGGCATCTCAACTATGATGATCCAAGAGAACATCGTACCATATATCACTAGCCCAGGAAAATATAAAAAATGCACATTTAAATATGGTTTCTACTAGGTGTATATAGTTTTTCCATCCTGATAAAGTTGAAAAATTACAAATAAAACCATTTGGTGTCAGGGACCAGTCTGTATAAACCTTGCTTACTCTCTGTCCCTCCTCAATTAGAATAAGAAGTTCTGTGGGGTTTTTGTTTCCTATCCAGTGCTGTATTCTCTGACCCTCAACCCCATGTCTGGCATATATGGGTCCTCCACAGTGCTGAATGAGAATTTGTGATTGACATTTTCTTGTGATGAAGTAAGTGGATATGTCATAGAAAGGGTCCTTTGCTGATGGAGTCTTGTTTATTGTGGCTTTGTGAAGAGAGAGTTTTGGTGGGGGGGTTAGGTTTGTTTCATTTAAGTGTTTGGTCCTAGATAAGAAGATCTAGATCATTGTTTATCCTGTGGCTAGAATATAAAGATGGATGTTAAACCATCTCAATTGCTATCTCCTTATGTCTCTACTCTGCAGATATACTGTTACCCTTCTTGCCACAGAGACAGCTCCATCTTTTTCTACTCCTGTTCTTCAAGAGTATCTAGGTTTGGATGTCTTATAAATTACATTTCCCTGAAGGTTATTCGAGTTTAAAGATGGTAAAATGATAACACCTATATAGACAGAGAGATGCCAGTTGTCTCAAGGGCACTCAGCTTTTCATCCTTGTGACTCACAGGACAGAGCTTGAAGCAGGAGTGAGTATGGTGAATGGTGACTATTCAGGTGTCCTCAAAGAAGTCCATGAAAAATACAGCATGGTGAATACTTTGCCTTCTGTGGCAATTGATTTTGCCTTTGACTCTGAGGAACTACTGTGGTCATTTAATTGGGGTTAATTGGGAGAGGTGAGAGAAGAAATTAGGCATAGCATTAGAGGTGGTACAATATATGTGTTAGTCAACTTTCTATTACTGTCACATAATACCTGAGATAATCGACTTACCAAAGAAAAGATTTATTTTGGCTTGAACTTCTGGAGGGTTTCATGGTCAGATGGCCCTGTTGCTTTGGGGCCTGTGGTGAAGCCAATACATCACAATGATAGTGCCTGATAAAATTGTTCACCTCATATCCTGTTTGTGAAAGACAGGTAGAGGAAAGAACTGGGATATTAGTATCCTCTTCAAAAGCATGCCCCAATGACTGTTAGACTTTTACTAGGGTTCATCTATTACAGATTCTGCCATGTTCCAATAGAATCTAAGGTTGGGACCAATAGGCTCCCAAAGGCCTTTAATACATGAACCTTTGCAGAACACTTATTCAAACCATAGCATTATCTTTTAGTTTCCTGGGACTGCTGTAATAGTGATTTGGGTGACTTGAACATCAAAAATATATTATGTAAGAGTTTTGGAAATTAGAAGCCTGAGATCAAGGTGTCGGGGTTGGTTCTTCTCAGGATGTGAGGAAGAATTTGCTCCTTGCCTCTCTCCTCTTTGGTGTTCTTTGGCTTCTGCTGCATCACCCTGATCTCTTTTCACCTTCACGTGGCATTCTCCTTGTGTGCTTGTGTCTGTCCTAACTGCCTAGTGTTGTGAGGCTACCAGTCATACTGGACTAGGAGCTCCCTACTGTGACCTCATTGTAACTAATTACATCTGTGATGACAGTATTTCCAAATGAGACCACACTTGGAAGTACTAGGGTTAGGGCTTCAAAATATGAATTTGGCAGGGGTGGGGCACACTTCAAGTCTTAACATATAATTTGGGCAGTCAGTAACATTGGGGGCATTACAGATGTGGTGAAAATATTCTTAGTTCACCTTCATCTCTCAGGCTAAGCCTACCTAATACACTGATTTGTGCAGTGCTGAATTATGTAGTCTACAACATCCTAAAATGCTGCAGATGGAAATTTGTTGTTTTTGTCTTTGGAAACACTTGCTTAATAAAAATTCATTCTCAAAGTATACAATAGTCATTTTCATTGTGGTGCTATACTCTAAAACCTCTTAGTCAAACTTACATGTCATTATAGGAAGCCCGGCAAACTCCATGTTGCGATTGGCACATTACAAAGATTAACTAATTGGTGGACTTTTAAAATAGTTCTTTACTAGTATCAGAAACAACAGTATTCATGGTTCAGGTCGTTACTTAACAACATTTACTGAATCCCTGCTATGAAGTGAAGACAAATTACTCCCTTTTCCTTTATGCATCAGGAAGTAGACATGTGTACATATGTACATATTCCAGTAAAATGGTAGACACTAAGAAAAAAGCTTTTGAGAGTACAAACTGCTCTTTATTGCTCTGAAATCTCTCACTCTACCCTGAATGGGGGCAACTTGGCTTTCAGAGGAAGATGTGGTTCTGCTGCTGTCCACACTTTCCTTTCTTCTGGGGATTCCAGCAACCCATGGAGATAGATTAGGATTCTTATTACTAGATGCTGGCTTAGAGCTCTCTATGTAAGTCTTTGAGTTCTGGGTGGTTCTAACCCATTAACATGAGACCCTGCTATTTTACCTCTTAAAAATTCCTAAGTAAAAGTTACTGTGACAGCTCAATAAGAGCCATAATTCTAAACCGTTTACATTTAGTGGACCTAGGCATGGGGCATCACGAGGCCAGATTCATTAGCGCAAAGGATGCAGTGCTCAAAGGTAGAATCCCAGGGCTGTGCTCACCCTGCTCCGTCAAGAGGTGAATGAAAGGAGGAGGTGGGACTGCTCCTAGGACAACCCCTGAGAGGCAGTGGTAGTAGTAGGGAGGCAGTGTTCCCTCTCAGAGTCATTTCTAAAAATGCCAGTGCATCTGAAGTCATTGCCAGCAGTTCATATTTTAATGGGAATCAACCGATGAGATGTGAGAGGGGAAGGGATTGAGGTGGTTTGTAGGGTGGTGGTGATGCTGAGAAGGCATCTGGAAGGAGCGGAGGTATAGGCCAGGGAAAAGGGGGTCTTAGTATAAAATGTGTTTTGGGGTGCACTGATTTTATTTTCTTTAATTTGGCCACTCGAAGTGTTTTTCATGTCGTGAATGACCAAACTTTGATCTTAAATCTCTTTGAAGAGGAAAAGAAGATATGGTGTGCTCAATTATTGCTAGAATACTTGTCTGTTTCATTGCCAGGAAGTCCAGCATCTTCCTCTCCTATGACTTTATGGCTCTGTTCAAGGTGTGGAGTGGGAGATATGCTGAGTCCTCCTTTGACCCTTTCTGGTGTGGAGGGCATTGATGTCCATTTGGCATGTTCCATAGCTGTTGTTTCCTCTGCCTGACACCTGGTGGCGCTGTTGAGGCTGTGTCCTGTGCAATCTCAGTTTGCTAGTCTGCTGCCCTGGAGATGGCTCCATCTCAAGACTATGTCTCATTCCTATGTCTAACAACTATCGTGAAGCAGGTCGTTGGCCTCTGGGTTATGGGGTTACACTTTTTATTGGGTAAAAGGAAAAAAGAGCTGGGGGGTTAGCCAAGAGTGTCTGGTTTTAGAGCTAGTAAATTTGATAAAGAGAGGGCTGTAGGAGGAACAAATACTAACAACAGCAGAAAGTGCCCATAAATTATCCATGGGGTCAGGTTGAAGTGTGTCTCTGAATTATTCACCAGGATCACACAGGTAGTTTATATATATGGACCCAAACTTCCATTGTCCTGTGCGGCTGGAATCTTCCACGTGTGGGGAAAAGGTGCAAGGAGGGAGTTTATCAGGGAGATCAGGATAATAGAGCCATGTAAGTTGGTCATTCTGTGTAGCATCCTGTAACCTGTTCCTTGGTTTTGATGTGCTAATGGTTGAAAATATAACTTAAGCACTTTAAAAATGTCTCAGTCTCTTATCTTAGTGCAGAAACTGGAGAAAGAATATAGTACCCATGGAAAGGGAACCTGTTTCATTATGACAAATATGCCCTTGTTCTCATCTCCAGGGACCAACTGACCCACATATATTATCTTTCCTCCTATTAGTGCTTGCTCTTGGAAAAGAACCTAGTTCATTTATTTTTGTTGCTATAACAAAATACCCAAGATGGGATAAATTATAAAGAAAGGAGGTTTATTTTGGCTTAGGGTTTTGGAGGCTGGAACATCCATGTTCAGGTGGCCACACTCAGTGAGATTCAATGCTGCATCACAACATAGCAGATGGCATCTCGTGGCAGTAGCAGTGAGCAGTGACTGTAGAAGAGGGACTTGGGAGGTGCCAGGTTTGCTTATGAGAAGCTACTCTTGTGGTTTCTAATCCAATCCTGTGAGACCTACCCAACTCTGGAGAGACTAATGTTAATCTTTTTCCAAAGCAGAGCCCTCATGACCTGCTACCTTCCTCTGTGCCCCTCTTTTTAAGGCGCCACCACCTTTCAGCATTCCCAAGCTACGGACCAAGTTTCTAGCACAGGAGTCTTTGGGGGGATAAACCATATCCAAACCACTGTAAGAACCTAATAAACAAATTCAGAGTGAGGCGTAAATAACTGATAGAATTTAGTATCTCATCTAATTAAGGCTCATCAACTTACAAGCAGCTTACCCTGTAAACTAAATCATCTGATTAACTTTGGAGTTTTAGGTGGTCAGGAGATCATAGTGGTGAGTTATATTCTTCTGATGGAAGCATGACTAGAGAATTGGACACCTCTGTAACCGTGTCATTCACTTTCTCACTGTTGAGAACCCACAACCAAATCTGCAGCCCGATTCTTTAAGACTAGTAATGTTCAGATTGTCTTCAAGTCTTCAAAACAATTTTTAAAAATGCCATTCAGTAGTCATGCTCACGTTATTTAAATGTTCCTCTCATTTAATTTCCATTCTTTCCCAAATAATATTTGTGGCATTTGAGACAACAAATTAAGCAATTAGAAATGGTTTGGTAGGCAAGTTCAGTTCGTGTAGTCTTTAAGATCTGTCTTTCAAAAAAAGAGACGTTAGTTTCAGGTATGAACAAGGAAATAAATTGTCAAATTTGTGTCACAAAGGTTTTGATCTCCTTGACACAAGACCTGTGTCTATTTTTGGAAGAAAGCATTCTTCTCTAAGATTGGGTATGTTTAAGATTTTCCCTCTTATGATGGTTGTTTATTTTTAATAAATCTTGTGCATATCAATTTTCTGTCTTCTCTAGCATCATTATCTTGTAATTGCCTCTACCCTAGTTTTTCTTGGCCTATATTCTTTCTTTTTTGCGGTACTGGGGATCGAACTCAGGGCCTTGCGCTTGCGAGGCAAGCACTCTGCCAGCTGAGCTATCTCCCCAGCCCCTATATTCTTTTTTAAATGCCTTGAATTTAGGCATGGACCCCAGGGGAATCTCCTGACGGGCTTCCTATTGCCACCCTGCAAGGAGTTCACAAAAGGGCAAAGGATGCTCTCCCATGATGCATCGGTGACAATCCTAGTTTCCAGTCACTGGGAAATGTCAGTAAATAGACTGTGCTTCAACATCGCCCAGAATTTTTAAAATGTTATTATGATAATAGTATGGTAAGTGGGGCGATGGTCACAAGGTAAGTGCCAGCTGCCGAGGAAAGGGCACGAGGGATCTTCTGTGGGGGGCTGCCTGCCCACAGGTCCACAGACGAGCATCCTTCATGCGGTGGCTCAGTGTTGACCTGGCTCCAGATTCATCGCTGTGATCATCTGTGCTTTGTGCTCTGCCCAAGAGTCACTTCGGCCTGTCTGAAGGAGGCAGCTGTTGTAAATTATAAGTGCAGAACCAGAGGATAATTCTTGGCTTTCAACATGCCGTGAAGGCTTCAGCAATTAATTTCTTCTGTTCTTCATGCAGCCAAGGATTCTCCACATTATTCATCTCTTTGGGCAAAAGCCATCAGTGACTCCTGAGTTATTTTCTCATTAGGCTTATGATAGGAATTACCTGATTGTGGATGGCTTTCTCTTGTAGTTCATTTTGCAGGTGGAGTCTGACTAGGTATGTCTCAGCAGTAACTTAATCTGCCTTAAGCTCCCACAAGTTTGAGAATTGAGCATGGTATTTCCATTTGACCTGAAAGTACCTGCTTGGCATTTTCAAATCCAGAGGTACAACTTGCTGATGCTTCAGCCTCTTGAGGTGGCTATTTTCCCCATGTGCATTTATTTGGCAAGACCCAAGAAACTTCATTAGGACATCAACCTGTGCTTTTGTTTCCAACATCTTTTTGGTACTTTAATAGGAAAACAAAAGCAAAGCAAATAAAAAGATCAGCCTTTCCCACTGGGAAATTTAAACTTACCCAAAATAGAGTTTAAAATCGCCTGGGTCTGGCAAGTCACAGGGCAGAGACTGTGAGGGCTGAGGATAGGAGCTGGGCTCTTGGGGGTCGAAGCCAGGTGTTCCCAGAGAATGCAGGGAACCAAGGTGTCTCTGCAGAATCCATTTAGCATGGTCCTCCTGACTTTTTTTTTTTTTTTTTTTTTTTGTATGTGAGCAGAGCAGATAAATTCACAAGAATCTAGCCCTAATATTTTCCCAGATCATCAGTGTTCCCTGTTGTATATCTGAGCCAGGTCCATACACTGCCAAATCAGTAGGCAAAAGAATACAAACACCCCAGTCTCATGGAAACCATAAGAATGGGCCAGAAGAGGAGCCATGTTCAGATGGTCAGAATGCTGCCTGATTCTCAGGAGGCTAACTTGGATGTTTTGTAACCCTGGGCATGAGAGCCAGGGCTTTTCAACTCCCAGAGAGGAATAATTAAAAAGTGCTGGCTCAAGGGGAACATTGTGATGAGGGCCAAGCTGGTCTTGAGTATTTTTAGTTGTCTTTGTGCTTAGAAACTTAATTCATAGTGTATCCTACACCCTTGGCACCGTCCATGGCACAGAGTAGGCACTTCATGAATATTTGATGAATGGATGAAAGGACAAATGACCGAGGTTGAGAATCATTCATTTTGGTGCTCTCTTTTTGCAACACAATTCCCTCCGGTTTTTTTCCTTCCTTGGCCTCTGCAGCAAAATTTCCTTGTTTGCTATTCCACTGCTATTCAAGTTCTCAACTCATTGCAGCTCATTGGAATGTAATCCGAACAACTCATTCTCTCTCAGGTATAATAGTAGATGATGAATAATTTAATGTTCTACCCTGGAAGTGTTATGCACATTTTAACAAGTGGCAGGTAACTGGATACAGAATAAATACAAAGAACACATTCATATTAAAGGTAGAACTTTAAGTGGATTGCAGGACATTGTTTTCAGTCAGGAGTGGGTGTTTGTGATTTTCCTCAAACCACATCACTAGCTAACTTCCACTTCTTCTTTGGCATCATTTTGTTCCTGGTTACAATCATAGAGGAGTTGGTTTTGGTGGTACATGCCTGTACTCTGAGCAGCTCAGGAGGCTGAGGCAGGAGGATGGAGAGTTCAAAGCCAGCCTCAGCAACTTAGAGGGGCTCTAAGCAGCTAAGTGAGACCCTACTCTAAATAAAAATATAAAAAGGACTGGAGATGTGACTCAGTGGTTAAGCACCCCTGGGTTCAATCCCCAGTACTTCCCTCACCAAAAAAAAAAAAAAAAAAAAATCATGGAGGATTTGAAAATTGTTCCCTGGAGTACCTGAGTTACTCTGAGGGAGTGTCTTATATCACAGCACAGGACAAGAGCAGAAATCTGGGGCTGGGGATATAGCTCCGTTGGTAGAGTGCTTGCAAGCACTCAGGCCCTGGGTTCAAATCCCCAGCACCGCCGGAAAAAAAAAAAAAAGAACCACCTTCTGCCTTTTGGGCTGGGGATATGGCTCAGTTGGTAAAGTGCCTGCCTCGTAAGCACAAGGCCCTGGGTTCACTCCCCAGCACCACAAAACAAAACAAAACAAAACAAAAGAAAACAAAACAAAACAAACAAAAAAAAAACAAGAGCAGAAATCTTCCAAATCCAGGCTACGTGCAGAGGGAGCAGGTAGATTCATTGGGAAACAGATAGATTCAGTGCATATTTTTCAGATCCCCCTATCCAACAAAATGTGTGTGGGCCTCTAATGAGTCTTGAAAATAATTTGCAGCTCTGACAACCTCTTTGCATGGAAGGTGTGTGTGGAGCATGGAGTCATAACTGTCAGTGGGAGGAAATGAGGAGACCAGTTCCCTTTTGGAAGCGATGGGGAGGTTTCTGCTGGCTCAGAACACAACTTGCTCAAGGTCACTCTGCAAGTCACCACACTGTGCCTCTCTCTTCCTAGTTTGGCTCACCATTGACCTGCATGCCCCTTCTTCCAGTTTAGAAGTAGAGCTGCGTCTGAGTTAGTCTCCTTGCTGGGGCTGCGGGGATTGTGGGTGTCAGCAGTCTGGGTTTGCAGAGGCTCAGAAACAATACCAGGTATTTTGTAGCAAGTATGTGCTGAGTGTTCTTCTCTCACTCTCTGCATTTGGAGCATTCAGCATATAATCCTACAATTAGTTCATTAAAAAAAATAAAACCTACTTGCAGGTCACCTTTAAAACAAAGAGAGAAGCAATTTTGAATTTAGCAATTTTTCATTTTTGACATCTAGTACCACCTCAAGCTCTGCAGTTACAAATAATGCTGGTGGGGAACGGGTTATTTTATGCACATTTGAAGAGAGAAGGGCTATACATTATGAATAGAACAAGGATAAAAGAATTGGCTGTGTAGTGCAAGATATTTTGAGTAGATTAATCAGCCCATCTCTTTTAGAGTGAGAATCATTTTTAAAAATGGGTATAAAACAGAATGCACACAATTTGTGCACTGCAAGTCTGCTTGATATGCAGTGGTTGTATAAGGGCAAAGGGAAGATGAGAAAGCACAGGGAACAGGGCACTTGAGAGGAAGGTCCTTAGGGTAAAACAAGGCAAAGGAAAGAAGCAGCTTGAAGCAGCAACAGGATGGTACTGACATGGCTGCCATGCTTGATTCACTTGCTCCTTATAAGCAGCAAATAGGTTCCTTTGAGCATAAGCCTGGACCCAGTAGAACCCACATTCTAGGGGAGAAGGCAGACCTCAGTTAGATTCAATTAGACTTGTGATATGGAGGTGAACACAAGGAAGCCACATCAGTTAGGAATGATTTTGTTTACAAGTGTAGCCACCACATCACTTAATGACAGGGACATGTTCTGAGAAATGTGTTGTTAGGCAATTTTGTCACTGTGTGAACACCATAGGATGTACTTAGGCCAACTAAGATGGCAACAATGTCACTAGGTGATATAATCTTTCAGGACTGCTGACATGTATGTATATAGTCTGTTGTTGACCAAAATGTAGCTATGTGGTGCATGGCTGTACTTGAAAAACCATCGTTTAAATACATGGAGGTTTATAGTTCTCATACAATAAGAAATCTAGGAGGATTCAGTTGCTAGTGTGGTTTTACTGATGGCATGAGGGCTGTATCTCTGTGATTTTCTTGGACTCTCCTCTTTTGTTTCAAGATAGCATCCATAGCTTCAGGAATCACATCCACTTAGATGGTGGAGGAGAGATCTAGATACCCTGGATGACTGGATTGGCTCATTCATTAAGGAAGTGAGTCTTTCTATAAGCTCCAAGGCGGATTTCCACTGATATCTCATAAGACCAAACTGTATCAAATGCCAACTGCTTTCTGCTAGCAGCTACAAGGGGAACAGAGAAAATATGAATGTAGCAAATCAAAACTAAGATTTTATCTCACTCCAATCAGAATGGCAGTTATCAAGAATACAAGCAACAATAAATGTTGGTGAGGATGTGGGGAAAAAAGGTACACTCATACATTGCTGATGGGACTGAAAATTGGTATAACTATCATGGAAAGCAGTATGGAGATTCCTCAGAAAACTGGGAATGGAATCACCATTTGACCCAGTTATCTTACTCCTCAGTTTATACCCAAAGGACTTAAAATCAACATACTATAGTGATGCAGCCACATCAATGTTTATAGCAGCTCAATTCACAATAGCTAAACTATGGAACCAACCTAGATGACCTTCAACAGATGCATGAATAAAGAAAATGTGGTATATATACACAATGGAATATTACTCAGCTTTAAAGAAGAATGAAACTCTGGCATTTGCTGGTAAATGGATGGAGTTAGAGAATATCATTCTAAGTGAAATAAGCTAAACCCAAAAAAACCAAAGGTCGAATGTTTTCTCTGATATGCAGAAGCTAATTCACAATAAGGACGGGGGACGGGGGAGATAGGGAAGAATAGAGCTACTTTGTATTAGGTAGAGGGGAGTGGAGAGAGGGGAAAGGGTATGGGGGAAAGAATGATAGTAGAGTGTAACAGACATTATTATCTCATGTACATGTATGACTGACTGCATGACTGATGTGATCCTGCAATATGTATAATCAGAAAAATGAGAGATTATACTCTATTTATGTATGATCTATCAAAATGTATAAATGCATTCTACTGTCATGGATAACTAATTAGAACAAATAAAATTAAAAAAATTAAAAAAGCAAAAAAAAAAAAAGAAAAAGAAAGTAGCATTTCTAGATCTCCCTTCTGAGCCTTGTTCTCTACAGGCTGGCAGGTAAAAGACATGAATAGGCTCCTTTGCTTTCGGATTTGATTGACAGGCTGAGAAAAGGAGGAGAGCAAGAGTGGCTCCCTTCCTAGGTGGTGGCTGCATTTGGAAGCTCCTCTCAGGTGGCACCTCTCCTTCTTGTCTGGGAGATGCTAGTTCTCCTTACACTTTGGGACCTAGGGATATCTTGCTTTGCTAGGCCCCTGGATACTGCAGTTATCCCTTAGGCTTCCTCTGCTGTCAGACCTTTCTAAGTAGTCCCTTAATGAGGTTCTCAAATCCCTCACTGAATATACCATCTGTTTCCTGTGGGGACCCTGACAGAGTGGGATTAGAAATAGAAGTTCTTTAGCCAAGCAACATTGTGTATTAGAGGGACCTAACCCCCCAGGTGGGGAGCTGCTAGGTGAGTATGGGGGGTGTGAGAGAAGGTTTCTCAGGGAAGCTGATATTTGAGGTAAATCTCAAAGAGCCAGAAGGATTTCACCAGTTGGAAAAGGGGTGGGTGATATAAGGAGTGTAGAACCTTCTAGCAAGAGGAATTAACGTGTGCAAAACTATGGAGGTGAGAATAGGCACAGGATAGTTGAGCAATGATTCTGGAGTTTGGAGAAAGGCCTGTGAGGTGTGGGATGGAGAAAATGTATGAGGAGAAGCTAGCCTTTGGAATTTTATTCTGAAGGAGATGGGATGCTTTTAAATGATAAAGGGGCGTGGCTTAATCTGTATTTTATACAACTGTTACTGAGAAAATTCTGGCGACACCCTGGAGGATTATTGAATGATTTGAGAAAACATCTGGGAAAAGCTTGAGGAAGTTTCAAGAGTTTTTCCATCAGATAATAAAATCCTGAACTCGGGGTAGCTTTCCCTGATGGCCTTCCCCAGAAAGATTACCTTCCCTGACTGAAGTGGTCATTATAAACCATATTTTATCCAGCATCAGACTACTATAACATAGTCATTATTATAATATATCTCAATAGTTCACTACATTGTTGACTTTTCCACTTTCCTCTAAAACTGCACAGGGAGAGGGATTATATTGTTGTATTCCTAGTGCATAGCATGAGGCCTGGTACACAATAAGCTTTCAATAATTGTTTCTTGGCTTAGGATTGTCATATACGGGTAAAGATTCATTTTATGTGCAAAGTGGTTACTTGTGACGACTAGTAGAGGTTGATTTTTACATCCTGCAGGTGTTCTCTTAATAAAGGAGGGAGGAAGAGTAGGAAGAAAGGATGGGAAAGTCTGGTTTTCTGAATAACATGGATGAATGAGAAGGGCAGTGATGGGAAGCTGAACAGGGCTGGGTGTTGACCTTTGGTGCATGTTATACCAAGAATTTCCAAACCAAGAGGAACAGAAGTCAAATCTATCCCTACATTTCAGTGAAATGAAAGGGGGAAAAGTAGGCCAGGTAGTGACAATGGGTGCCTTAGTTGTTGACACTCAGACCGGGCTATTCCTGCACAGGTTGGGATTGGCTGCCTGGAGGTCCTTTCTGAAACCACGGAGAGGAACAAGGATGTGGGTACCTGAAGTCATCTGTGAGAACTGCTGGAGGATAGTGCAGCCACACATCTGGCAGGAGAGGGAAGGCCCTCTGCTAACTCATTACCTTAATAATACTGGAAAGGGAAATGTGATCAAATGTGCCATGGTAAAGAGTGCATGGGGAAAGGAAAGAAATTTTGAAGAGTGACTTGAATATAGTTGTTTGAGAGTTATGACAAATGCAGTCATAGGTTAGGAAATTCAGTATATCAAACTGACTGGCTTGAGAACATACTGGAAGCACATATCAGAAGAGTTAAACTTGTCTTTAAATCACATCATTAATACTTGTAAAGTTGTGTTGGTTAGCATAAGGTCTTGGGACTTTAAAACAGAGTTTTTCAATGACTTTGAGTGTATACTCAAAAGCAGGCCCTTGTCATATTTAGAGCCAGACATTTATCATCATTTAAGTCTTATAAGACACAGAGGAAGCTATTATTATATTCATCTGCTGATGAGGAAACTGAGGCTTACAAAGTTTAAGTAACCTACCCAAGGTCACACAGGAGGTGATGGACGGAATTGCACCCAGTTCCTGTCTGATGTTAATGACTGTGAGCCTTGTCCAACACCTTGATGCCTTCCACCCAATTCACTGAACTGTATCAGGTTTTCTGTGTGTCCCCTCCATTTGCCCAGATTCTGTTTTTCTGTGTGTTTCACTTATTTGATTGCAAGAGGGACTCAGTCTTGCTCTCAATGGGAGATTTGGTTGCAAGTTTGCATCTCAAGTCTTAATTCTTCCTTAAAAAGAGAAATTCGAGATCCTTGACTCCTGAATCAATTGTTGACATGACACACCATTTTTCTTTCTCTTGGACTTTTTGTATAGTTTAAGTGATTTACTGTGCATTTGTCCTTGAAAATATTTGTTTCAGGGACAGAGAGTGACCTTGTTTCCTGTCTTGCGGTTTCAGTCACCTCTTTTTGCTCTTCATTGGAAGCATGTGACTCCTTTGGGGATGCCCTGACTCTGGAGGGTGAGCAAAACCCCAGCAGGTGCTGGTAAGAGCAGCTGACTCTGCTGCTCATCAGGAGTAGACTTGGAGCCCAGAGAATTGCACATGTGATCTTCAGTAATAAGATGGGAGTTTCTTATTTTTCAGGATGTTGAAATGCTGCATTTCTTGTTGATGTTAAAAATCTTGGGTCCACCATTTCAGTGAACCAACCCAAGAGCTGCAGTGCTGGGCCTTCCATGGTGTAACCAAAAGTTGTCTGGGAGAATGGGATCTTCTGGTCCTAGGGAAGCAAAAAACTTCTGTGTTTTACCTTGTAAAATTCTTTCTTCTCTGCATTATGGTCTGTTGATAATTCCTGGCTATTGGTGGAGATAATGCCTCTTCTATCCCTGAAACCACTTTACCTCCTTGTACCTTGACATGATCTTAAGTCTGAGATCTGAGCTCTAACGTGTCTTTCAGGTTGTCATTAATCCTAAACCAAAAGCTGGGAGAATTTCTCAGGAGTTGGTGAGTATAGTCTTTGCGGTATTAATTTCATCAGGTGATTCATTTCATTTTTTTTTTTCTTTTTTGGTACCAGGGCTTGAACCCAGGGATGCTTAACCACTGAGTCACATCCCCAGCCCTTTTAAATATTTTATTAAGATACAGGGTCTCACTAAGTTGCTTAGGGCCTCATTAAGTTGCTGAGGCTGCCTTTGAACTCATGATCCTCCTGCCTCAGCCTCCCGAGCCACTGGGATTATTAGCATGCATCACAGTGCCTGTTTAGGTGACTTATTTCTTAAGACCTGATTCCTTCTTGTATTACTTTAATATTACTTGCATAAGATCCCAGATTTTGGGTAGGGGAAGCTAAAATGTAGCAAGAAGTTGAATGAATGGCCCTCTCATTCAAGTCATGACCGTTTTCCTCCTTTGCCTGCTTTTTATTGAGTGTGGTAGGGGAGATCAGTGTGTCGTCACCACAGCCAGTTAGCAGTCGCATGCAGCAGGTTTTCTACTGCTGCTAAAACTTGGAAAAGCTTTCTGCATGTAGCCTTGTGTCAGCAAGTCTCTGGGGGTAAGTGTTAGCAGGGCAATATGGTACTGCAAAGTGACAGAAGAAGAACTGGTTTTATGTGGATGGGACTGAGAACTTGTGGAACGGGAAACTGAGGGCTGGATAGGATATATGTAATCTTTCCCTCACTCCACCCCTAAACTCCCAGGGCTACCAGGAGATGGGTTTCTGACACAGAGGAAAATGTAATTCAATCTTGCTAAAATCTTAAAGAATCAGGTGATACCTAAAAGCTCAAACAAATTCAGTCGGCTGATGACATTTGGGTCACAACTAATGTGGATCAGAGAATAAAGCAATACTTCACTCCAAAGTCATTTTTTTTTTAAGAAATGGACAGAGAAGCTGGGTAACCAGGCGTGCACAAGTGTGACTATAACGCACACGGCACTATTTTTAGATGGTTCATGAAAATCTTTTCCAACATGCTCTTGTCATGTCTGATACAACTGTTGTCTTTGGCAAGCCCTGGAGTGTTTTGTTTTGTATTTGGTTTCTTTTGGTTTGATGGAGAGGAAAACAATTAAGACAAGGTCTGAAATGGTTGCAACTTCCGGAACCAAAAAACAAAACAAAACAAAAAAACCAAAAACCAAACCCCACGTGGAAGTAACGCATGATTTGAAGAAGTGGAAAATTAGAAGGAATCTAGAAGGAATGCCCCTATTACAAACTCTGGTTTAGCAAGCAGTTGCCTTGGGGGGACCCCCCCGCCACTGCCAATTCCCTAATTATCCTATCTTTATGAGCGAAACATACTGCTAACATCAGGGGGCCTGTTACTTAATCTTCATCCCTCTGTATTCCTCCTGCCTCCTAATCCTGGATTTAATTCCAAATTGATAAAATGCTTTTGCTGGCTACATTAGTGCAATAATCAGAACTGTGGGCCATCAGGACACACTTTTATTCTTTTAGAAAAACAAGAAGGAAAAGATGATGAAAACCATTTTGTAAACTAAAGGGAAAGAAAAAAGAAATAAATAAAAATGATAAAAAGGCATTACTGCAGGCAGTCTGCGAACTAAGGGAGAAAAGAAAGATTCCTGGCTTTGATTCATACCTTCTGAGAGGGTTTCCTTAATGACTGCTCCTTTGTGTCGCCAAAGCTGTGCTCATTTATCAGTCTGTGGTTTAATCCAAACCTATCAGGATGAAAATTCAAGGAGGATGAAGGTTAAATGACAGACATCCTGACTTGGAAACTACAGAGTTGACAAATGTCTACAAAACTTGACTGAAAAGGCTGAGAGGAAAAACTCTCTCGGGAGCCACTCAATACAGTGGTGGTTGGGTGGCGGATGGGGATGAGGAGGTGGGGTGAATCCTATTCAAAGAGCACATTTTATTTTAACAATGCACTTAATTAATTGTGACTCAGAGGGAAATTCTGAACCATATCTCTCCTATATGTCAATTCTGATAAATTTGTGGTTTTAAGTGTTTAGCAGCAAAAAGCCTTAATCATGGAAAAACCATTTCTAACACAATAGTTACTAGTAAGATGTCTTCTGCAGTGTTGTTTGGACAGTCTTCCTATTTTTACTGAACCTATTCCTTTTGAACCCCAGGAGGGTAAAAGGCTCTCATCATCTCTCTTTTTCAGAGGTATATAGTGTCTCCTTTTTAAAATGTCCCTTGTCTAGTTATTCTGATTTGTCTTGCCACATAGTCTAACATCTGCCATACTAGGTGCTCAATAAATGTTTGCTTATTTGAATCAAATTGCATAATGCAATTCAGTTCAGTTGTCTTCAATATATTGCATATGGATGTAATGTTTTTCTGACAGACATAGCCATCCCTGCCTATTAAACTTGGCTATAGTGGTCAAGAACTTGACTTTGGAGTCAAATTTGGAGTAATCTCCAGTGAGTTACTTAGCCCTTTTGGCTGCATTTTCTCCATTTGAAAAGTGGGGGTTATAATATGTTCAACTTATAGGGTTGGCATAAAGATTAACTGGGTTCATATTTATAAAAGTGCTTAGAAGAAAGAAAAATGGTTATTCTGGGAGAAATGGCATGTGCAGATGAATGTTTTCAGTACTGTGAAAGAATCAAAATCTATAAATTCCTAAAAGTTAGAAGCAACAAGAAATGAGAAAAATGAAGAATTTGGCATGAGTGATAACGCTTTTCTCTGTCTTCCACGTCCTCTTTTCTAAAATAAAATCTATCTTGAGAATATACTAAAACCATGGTAAAAAGTTATTAGTATTTAATATTGAAAGATTATGTCCAAAAAGTACTTGTGCAGATTTAGCAAGTCACCCCTGTGTCGTGCCTGCTCTCACAGCAGTGCACTGTGAAGAAGGTGACCTTCTGCTTGTGAATGAATGAGTGGTCAGAATGATCAATCATGAGGAGCTATTCATGACTAGCTCCTTTGTAGGTCCCATACTGACATTTCATTTTTTTTCTGATTCGTGGATTGACTTCTGGGTCGACTCCCATTATTTTAGTAGATTCATTTTTCCCTTCTCCTAATTAAAGTGTATGTCATCCGAGAAAAGACCAGATCTTGAATCAGGATGGCACTTCTTTGGCATTCACAGCATGAAAACCAAACTTTCCATTGCCAACATGTTCAATTTTCTATCGAGTGTATAATTGTTTACTTCCTGTCCTACAATGGAAACTTGAAAAACAATTTTTTTGAATGAGGATCACAGGTACATAGGTTGAGCAAGGTGTAGTGATAATAGTTTGGTGGAAGTGGTTGCTGGGGAGGAGGAGTTGGCAGATTGACTCTGGCATGCATTTCTCTCTGGGCTCCTAGGACCAAGGCTGTGCTATGGGTGAGGCTGTCTCTGGGGCATGTCTTGTCACCCAAGAAGGGACTGTGGGAACCTCAATGATCCTGGGCAGGGGATTGTTTCTAGAGAGCCCAGGGGATTCCCACTTCCTCCTTCTCTCATGCAGCCTGAAGGCAGGGGTACCCTCATAGACTTCCCTCGAGAGAGGGAAGAGTGCCCTATTAAACGTGGACTGGAAGAGAATCAAGCTTGTAGCCTGTCACTCTACCTTCTGTGTTCTCTCTGACCCTGACCTACCAATACCACGGCAAGGAAGTAAGTCCTTTGAACATGCCCTCTTTTCTTACAGCTCTGTGGTGAGAATCTGTTCCTGTGAGTAGTTTGTTAGGAGCACAATTCCCCATGACAATTTTCCAAAATTCTCTTTTCATTTCCTTCAGAAGCTTTACGCTACTGTGTTGTATTCACTTCAGAATCTTTGTATTTAGCTTATTTAGAGGAATAAATAAATATTATGATAATGACAACAGTCAGTGAACAAATGGTAATAACAGCAGAGGCCTAAATACAAGAATCAATTAACGAGAGACAGAAAACAGACCCAGCTGTCTCTAGCAATTCTGAAAGCTTAACTTGAGACACAGAAGATGTTCTTAGGAAGATGTAAGTGGAGGAGCAAACACCACATGTCATTAACATGTACTCTACAGATGTGAGCTTTGTCAGCAGCATCTCTTTTCTTACTGTAAATCCAAAGTTGGTATTATAGGATTACATCAATTATGTCAAATTAAAAGTGCCACGTGACTCAAGGGGGCTAGCAGAAGAAATTCCACTGGTAAAGGCATTGAAATTAATTTATATTGGCTTAATGTCAGCATCATGTGATGCATTGTTCTGATGTCTAATTTTGAGGCTCAATCTACTTATGCTTTTGTATAAAAAATGATTCAGATTGAGCATCCCTGACCCAAATGCTTGGTTTCAGATTTCAGATTATGATTGACTCTCCTTCAGTTTGGAGGTTAAGGGTGCTGATTCTCCTGAGTAGTTGAAAATCTTGGGGGCGATCCAAGATGGCGGCCTAGAGGGAGACTGCACCCCCATTCGCTCCAGAACCCAGGAGTTAAGAAGGGGAGGCATTGAGAGACTCGGACTGAAGTGGAGCCACGGGTGAGTCTGCCCACTGGGTAAAGCTCGGCCCGGGTGGCAGGCCCAGATAGAGGTGGCTTATCGGAGCCAGGCAGGGCAGCTAGAGTCATCCACAGGCAGTCCTGCGCACTCCAGCGGTGGGCCTCGCCCACACAGCCAGCTTCTCCAGGTTCTCGGAACGGAACTGGCCCGCTAGTGAGAGCCTTTCTGAACAGAGCAGGCTCCGAGTCCCGGAGCTGCCGCAGCGCAGTGTACTCCTGCAAAGAACCAGTGGAGAGCCTCGATCTGCAAGCAGCCTCAGGGATAAGGGCAGGGCAGCCGGAGACCTCTTCAGGCGGCTCTGCCCACTCCGGCTGCGGGCTCTCTTCACGGGGCGATCCAAGATGGCGGCCTAGAGGGAGACTGCACCCCCATTCGCTCCAGAACCCAGGAGTTAAGAAGGGGAGGCATTGAGAGACTCGGACTGAAGTGGAGCCACGGGTGAGTCTGCCCACTGGGTAAAGCTCAGCCCGGGTGGCAGGCCCAGATAGAGGTGGCTTAGCGGAGCCGGGCAGGGCAGCTAGAGTCTTCCCAAGGTAGTCTTCCACACTCCGGCAGTGGGCTCTTCCCACACGGCCAGCTGCACGGTGCAGGCCCACAGTGAGAGCATTTCCGCACAGAGCCAGTTCCAAAACGTGGAACCAGTAGGGGGCTAGGGGCAGTATTCTTCGAATGAGCTGCTTTATCAGATTCCTCCAAGACATCAGGCTACTGAAGGCTGGGAGGTGATACACTGGAAATCTACTGGGACACTATAAGCCAATAGTGGAAAACTGCAATATCTCAGGGTCCCACTGACAGCCAACCAATATGAGAAAACAAGGGAAGAAAATGTCCCAAACAAACCTAGATACTACATCAATAAAACCCAATGACAGCACAGCAGAAGAAATGTCAGAAAGGGAGTTCAGAATGTACGTAATTAAAATGATCAGGGAAGCTAATGAGGAGATGAAAGAGCAAATGCAGGCATTGAAGGAGGAGATGAAAGAGCAAATGCAGGCATTAAATGATCGCACCAATCAACAGTTAAAAGACCAAATACGGGAAGCAAGAGATCATTTCAATAAAGAGTTAGAGATACTGAAAAAAAACCAAACTGAAATCCTTGAAATGAAGGAAACAATAAACCAAGTTAAAAACTCCATAGAAAGCATAACCAATAGGATAGAACACCTGGAAGACAGAACCTCAGACATTGAAGACAAAATATTTAACCTTGAAAACAAAGTTGAAAAAACAAGAAGATGGTAAGAAATCATGAACAGAATCTCCAAGAACTATGGGATATCATGAAAAGGCCAAATTTGAGAATTATTGGGATTGAGGAAGGCTTAGAGAAACAAACCAAAGGAATGAACAATCTATTCAATGAAATAATAACAGAAAATTTCCCATATCTGAAGAATGAAATGGAAAACCAAGTACAAGAGGCTTATAGAACTCCAAACATACAAAATTACAACAGACCCACACCAAGGCACATTATTATGAAAATACCTAACATACAAAATAAAGACAGAATTTTAAAGGCCGCGAGAGAAAAGAATCAAATTACATTCAGAGGGAAACCAATAAGAATATCAGCAGATTTTTCAATCCAGACCCTAAAAGCTAGAAGGGCCTGGAACAACATATACCAAGCCCTGAAAGAAAATGGATGCCAACCAAGAATCTTATACCCAGCAAAACTTACCTTCAAATTTGACGATGAAATAAGATCCTTCCATGATAAACAAAAGCTAAAGGAATTTACAAAAAGAAAGCCAGCATTACAGAACATTCTCAGCAAAATATTCCATGAGGAAGAGAGGAAAAACAACGATGCAAATCAGCAACAGGAGGCGCTAGCCTAAAGGAATAGCCAAATAAAGGAGAAACCAAATCATGTCAAAAACAAATATGAGTCAATTGACTGGGAATACAAATCATATCCCAATAATAACCCTGAATGTTAATGGCCTGAATTCATCAATCAAAAGACACAGACTGGCAGATTGGATTAAAAAGAAAAATCCAACAATATGCTGCCTGCAAGAGACTCATCTCATAGAAAGAGACACCCATAGACTAAAGGTGAAAGGATGGGGAAAAACATACCATGCACACGGACACAGCAAAAAGCTGGAGTATCCATCCTCATCTCAGATAATGTGGACTTCAAACCAAAACTAGTCAGAAGGGATAAAGAAGGACATTACATGCTGCTTAAGGGAAGCATAAATCAGCAAGACATAACAATCATAAATATCTATGCCCCGAACATTGGCTCATCCACGTACGTCAAACAAATCCTTCTCAATTCCAGAAATCAAATAGACCACAACACAATAATACTAGGCGATTTTAACACACCTCTCTCACCACTGGATAGATCGTCCAAACAAAAATTGAATAAAGAAACTATAGATCTCAACAACACAATCAGCAATTTAGACTTAACGGACATATATAGAATATACCATCCAACAAAGAATGAATACACTTTCTTCTCAGCAGCACATGGATCCTTCTCTAAAATAGACCATATTTTATGCCACAAAGCTACTGTTAGTAAATACAAGAAGATAGAGATACTACCTTGTACTCTATCAGATCATAATGGATTGAAATTAGAAATAAATGACAGAATAAAAAACAGAAACTTCTCCAATACCTGGAGACTAAATAATACACTATTATATGATGAATGGATAACAGAAGACATCAGGAGGGAAATAAAAAAATTCTTAGAAGTAAACGAGAACAAAGACACATCATATCAAAATCTCTGGGACACTATGAAAGCAGTACTTAGAGGAAGATTTATTTCATGGGGTGCATTCAAAAAAGAAGTAGAAATCAACAAATAAATGACTTAACACTACAGCTCAAAGCACTAGAAAAAGAAGAGCAGACCAATACCAAAAGTAGTAGAAGACAGGAAATAGTTAAAATCAGAGCCGAAATCAACGAAATCGAAACAAAAGAAACAATCGGAAAAATTAACAAAATAAATAGTTGGTTCTTTGAAAAAATAAATAAAATTGATAAACCCTTAGCCACACTAACAAAGAGAAAGAGGGAGAAAACTCAAATTACTAAAATTCGGAATGAACAAGGAAACATCACAACAGACACGAGTGAAATACAAAACATAATTAGAAGCTATTTCGAAAATCTATACTCCAACAAAACAGAAAACCTCGAAGACATCAACAAATTTCTAGAGACATATGAACTACCTAAACTGAACGAGGAGGACATACACAACTTAAATAAACCAATTTCAAGCAATGAAATAGAAGAGGTCATCAAAAGCCTACCAACAAAGAAAAGTCCAGGACCAGATGGGTTCTCAGCCGAGTTCTACAAAACCTTTAAAGAAGAGCTCATTCCAATACTCCTCAAAGTATTCCATGAAATAGAAGAGGAGGGAACCCTACCAAACTCGTTCTATGAAGCCAATGTCACCCTGATACCTAAACCAGACAGAGACACATCAAGGAAAGAAAATTTCAGACCAATATCCTTAATGAACATCGATGCAAAAATTCTCAACAAAATTTTAGCAAATCGCATACAAATATATATTAAAAAGATAGTGCACCACGATCAAGTGGGTTTTATCCCAGGGATGCAAGGTTGGTTCAACATTCGGAAATCAATAAATGTCATTCACCATATCAACAGGCTTAAAGTTAAGAATCACATGATTATTTCAATAGATGTAGAAAAAGCATTTGATAAAATACAGCATCCCTTCATGCTCAAAACACTAGAAAAAATTGGGGTAGTGGGAACATTCCTAAACATTATAAAGGCAATCTACGCTAAGCCCATGGCTAATATCATTCTAAATGGTGAAAAACTGAAAGCGTTCCCCCTAAAAACTGGAACAAGGCAGGGATGCCCTCTTTCACCGCTTCTATTCAACATCGTCCTTGAGACTCTAGCCAGAGCAATCAGACAAACCAAAGAAATTAAAGGGATACGAATAGGAAAAGAAGAACTCAAACTATCCCTGTTCGCTGATGACATGATTATATATTTAGAGGAACCTGGAAATTCCACCAGAAAACTTTTAGAACTCATAAGTGAATTCAGTAAAGTAGCAGGTTACAAGATCAATGCTCATAAATCCAATGCATTTTTATACATAAGTGATGAATCTTCAGAAAGAGAAATTAGGAAAACTACCCCATTCACAATAGCATCGAAAAAAATAAATACTTGGGAATCAATCTCACAAAAGAGGTGAAAGACCTCTACAATGAGAACTACAGAACACTAAAGAAAGAAATTCAAGAAAACCTTAGAAGATGGAAAGATCTCCCATGTTCCTGGATAGGCAGAATTAATATTGTCAAAATGGCTATACTACCTAAAGTGCTAAACAGATTCAATGCAATTCCAATTAAAATCCCAATGATGTACCTTGCAGAAATAGAGCAAGCAATTATGAAATTCATCTGGAAGAATAAAAAACCTAGAATAGCTAAAGCAATCCTCAGTAGCAAGAGCGAAGCAGGGGGTATTGCAATACCAGATCTTCAACTCTACTACAAAGCAATAGTAACAAAAACGGCATGGTATTGGTACCAAAATAGACAGGTAGATCAATGGTACAGAATAGAGGACATGGACACAAACCCAAATAAATACAATTTTCTCATACTAGACAAAGGTTCCAACAATATGCAATGGAGAAAAGATAGCCTCTTCAACAAATGGTGCTGGGAAAACTGGAAAACTATATGCAATAGAATGAAATTAAACCCCTATCTCTCACCCTACACAAAACTCAACTCAAATGGATCAAGGACCTTGGAATCAGACCAGAGACCCTGCATCTTATAGAAGAAAAAGTAGGTCCAAATCTTCAACTTGTTGGCTTAGGATCAGATTTCCTTAACAGGACTCCCATAGCACAAGAAATAAAAGCAAGAATCAACAACTGGGATAGATTCAAACTAAAAAGCTTTCTCTCAGCAAAGGAAACTATCAGAAATGTGAAGAGAGAGCCTACAGAGTGGGAGAATATCTTTGCCAACCATACCTCAGATAGAGCGCTAATTTCCAGAATCTATAAAGAACTCAAAAAACTCTACACGAAGAATACAAATAATCCAATCAACAAATGGGCTAAGGAAATGAACAGACACTTCACAGAAGATGTACAAGTAATCACCAGATATATGAAAAAATGTTCAACATCCCTAGTAATAAGGGAAATGCAAATCAAAACTACCCTAAGATTTCATCTCACCCCAATTAGAATGGCGATTATCAAGAATACAAGCAACAATAGGTGTTGGCGAGGATGTGGTGAAAAAGGAACACTCATACATTGCTGGTGGGGTTGCAAATTAGTGCAGCCACTCTGGAAAGCAGTGTGGAGATTCCTCAGAAAGCTTGGAATGGAAACACCATTTGACCCAGCTATCCCATTCCTTGGCCTATACCCAAAGGACTTAAAATCAGCATACTACAGAGATACAGCCACATCAATGTTCATTGCTGCTCAATTCACCATAGCCAGATTGTGGAACCAACCTAGATGCCCTTCAGTTGATGAATGGATAAAGAAACTGTGGCATATTTATACAATGGAATATTACTCCGCAATGAAGAATGATAAAATTATGGCATTTGTAGGCAAATGGTCGAAATTGGAGAATATCATGCTAAGTGAGATAAGCCAATCTCAAAAACTAAAGGACGAATGATCTCGCTGATAAGCGGATGAGGACATATAATGGGGGGTGGGACGGGCTAGCATTAGGTTTAGGGTTAGGTTTAGAGTTAGGCTAAGGAGAGCGGCAAGAATGAAGGAAAGAAGGACTGTGTAGAGGGAAAAGAGGGGTGGGAGGGGTGGGAGGGGTGGGGGGGAGGGGAAAAATAAAATAAACATCATTACCCTATGTAAACGTAAAAAAAAAAAAAATATTAAAAAAAAAAAAAAAAAAAAGAAAATCTTAATATAACTTTTGATTCCCCCAAAACAAGACTATGACTAACCTGCTGATGACTGGAAGCCTTACAGATAACATAAATAGCTCATTAACATCCATTTTGTATGTTACATGCACTATGTGTGGTGAAACACACACACACACACACACACACACACACACACAGACAGACTCAAACCCCATGAGAATTGTTAGATCAGTTAATCCTGCCGTATACCATTTACTGGAAGGACAAACAGCTCACATGGAGATGATTAATAGCACATGTTGCTTTTAGTGGATACTTGCACTACTCACCACAAGAGAAACAGGGATGGCTAAGAAAATATTACGTAGTCCACTATGACTGCTGTTAATTTTATGCAGTTCTAATTTAAACTTCATCTTTACATTTGTTTACATTTCTCTTGACTACATATGGTACCATGTACAAGTACCACGTGCTTGTGTGGGTGAATTTTTGCATTTTTAATCTTTTATAAAAGATTTGTGTATATTTTATGGTAGCAAATGATAGATTATTACCTGCATATTTGTGCATACATGACATACCAAACTTTTCCTTAATTTTTAAATTTCTGAGTTATGTAGTTCATCTGCAAGTTGATTCAACTTGTCACAAATCTCCAAGACAAAAATTCACGTGTAAGTAGACCCTCACAATTCAAACTCAGATTGTTCGTGGGTCAACTGTATTTGCATATACATAATGAGATATCCATCAAGGTGGGACCTAAGTCCAAATACACAATTCATAAATACCTTATACATGTTACCTGAAGGGAAAATTATAAACATTTTAAAATAATTTTGTGCATGAAACAAAATTTCATGGCATGGGAATTTCTACCTGTGATGTCATGGCATTCAAAAAGTTTTGAATTTTGAAGCCTTTAGGATTTTGGATTTTCAGATTAGGGATGCTCAAACTATATTATATTGAGATGTTTCCTATTTGCAGGAAGTCTCCTTTTACCTTTCAAATAAAAAAAAAATCACAAAGCAAATGTATTCAGGGGGAGCCTTTATAAGAAGCAAGACATAGAATTGTCTAAACTGGGTCACTTTTGAGAATGAAGGAGGTTGCTATTAATAATTATGCTGGGACAATAGGCAGAAACCAATACTGTCCCAGACTAGTCAGGATTTGTATTTATTTCCCTGAATTATAGAGCCATACTACATGGGCTAGATTTGCATCAGTCTTTGAAAGATAACTAAAAGGTTATCAGGTTACAACTTTGGAATTTATTGTACTTTGGGAGATATAACTTAATATAAAGTAAAGCTGGTTTTACTATAGTCACCTAAAATCATGAATGGTTAATGGAATACTTCTTTCCAATGTAAGATTTTCCTTCCCTCAAAAATTTTTTGAAAATTACTTATTTTTTAACTGATAAAATGAAATTTTTTTCCCTTACCCTGTAGGTCTGCACAACTTGATTTTCCATTTGTTCAACAATTTCTTCTCCTAATGAAGAGTACTGGAATGTCAGAGCAATCCCCCTATGGCTCTCTAGCATGCTGCACTGTGTCTTGGGGTCTCATTGCAGTATGCATGGGGTTGGCACTCTAACATAATATTCTTCACCTTCCAAAAATTACAGCAAAAAGCTGATTTCTGTGGAGGTGAAAACCTACAGTGCTCTTTCTCTGCTCAACCATCCATCTAGTTGTTCACTGATGAATGGGGTCAGAAAATATCTCCCTTAGGCCCCTGAGAGCAATGTATTATGGTCACAAAGATGTGGTTTCTCTCTCACAGCACTGAGAACACTGAATCCAAACCATCAGCACATGATGACCTTCCACAGTTTAGGAAAACGTCACTTGGTTAGACTGAGACCCAATCTGTGCAATTCACTTAATAAAGAAGTAGAAATCTCCCCTAGATGCTGAATGGATTCAGCTTGACCTCTGTATCTTGAACTTTGGTCTCTTTCATTATTTCGAATGGAGACAGTGTGGTTGACTGCACACAATTGCCAACCATCTTACAAATTGAGAGACATCTGGCCTCTGAAAAATCGTGGAAAGACTGCTCAGGATGACAGATAATTTTCTGTTGACTACTCTTGTCCCACAGCAATTTGATAGTGCTGACTTTTTTGCACACCTGGAAAAACTTCTCATCTAAACTTCCACCCCAGCTAACCCTGAACTCCGTGCTGAACCTTGGAGACTTCTAGGGTTTTATCTCCAAGGGCTAGTTTTTCAAAGAAGCTGTCCTCTTGGCTAGAGGGAGGAAATTCTATGACTTTCTTTTTAGACTTCCTGATGGCTAAAAACAGCAAGGGAACATTCAACCTTAGATATAAATAATTCAACACTGATTTTCCTTGAGTTTCATAACCAATATTAGTTTCTTTCTCTGTCTTGTCATTGCTCCCATGTCCTTTACTGGAAGGAATAACCTTCCTCTTACACCTGTCATTGACTTGGTCTGTAGTATATTTGGGGCAGCAGCAAGGAGAAATTGATGATAACCTCAGTGGCTACAACCTTATGTGGACCTCCAAAATGCTTATAAGGTTCTCCTTCCATTTTTATGCCATATGTCACAGGGTTTGATTTTTTTATTTAAAAAAATTTTAATGCTTTATTACAGTGTGTTACTGGGGCCATTTCTCTCCCAAAGAGAAAGCAAGGCTGTAATAAAGGTCTGACATGCTTTTTATGAAAGTTCTTCTCCAGGAGGGCTGGGCCTCACTATTAAATTTCTGCCATTTCCCTCTTTGTGGCATTTGTAATGTGGGTAACCAAATATATTCCCTCTCACCTCTCAAATTGCCTTTTATAGTTAACTGATTAATGAAATATAAATAATTATGAAAATGTGGGCACGGGAGCTAAGAGGAAGAAAAGAATCTGCCTGCATTTCATCAATCTGCAATGAACTCTTTCCTTTTATAGATTGCCTGTCAACTCAAAAAATCATTTAAAAATTCTGCATGACTCAGAAAGATTTTGAACTAATTCTTTAAAAGGAAGACATGCTTTTCTTGGAAGGGAAAATCATATTTTCCAGGTATTTTCTATTTGCTAGACATCAGAGACACTTAATTTTTCCTTTTCCTTTCTCCTTCCTTCCCCTTCTCCTTTCCCTTCTTGGTTTTCACAATTACTGGTGGCCTACTATATGTCAGAAATTCTAAGTAAGAGAAAACTTGAGAATGAGAAAGAGGCCACAGGACTGCCATTAATGGGATATCAAGACAATGATGTAGCTGTGGAAATGTGATCAGAGAAGCCATCCTGCGTACTGTAAGAGCTCAGAGCAGAAATATGGAGAAAGGCAGGGTGAATGTTGCCTTGGATGGGGGAAGGTTTCCTTGAGGAGGAGAAGTGAGTAAGGTTTTGATTGAAGAGCAGGTATTCCCAAGGTTGAGGGCAGAGTTCAGAAGAGGGGAGGCATCATGGTCAGCTGATGTGGTAAGGGAAAGTGTTGCAGAGTGAGAAGCACTTAAATTTAAGGGGTGGTGATGTAGAAGGTTGAGAGTATTTCCTGTGAAAGGAAGGGTGGAGGCAAAGCCATATTGTATTAGCCAGCTTTTTCTCACTATAATGAAATACCTGAGATAAATAATTAATTTATAAAGAGAAAAGGTTTATTTTGATTCACAATTTTGGAGGTTCCAGTCCATGATTCCTTGGCTTTATTGTTTTGGGACTGTAGTGAGATAGCATATCGTGGCAGGAATGTAAGCTAGAGTAAGACCACTTACCTTCTGACCAGAAAGCCAAAAGGGAGGAAGAAGAAGCAGTCAGGGTTCCACAATACCCTTTAAGGCTATATCTCCAATGAGCTAAATACCTCCCACTAGGCTCCACCTTTTCAAGGTTCCCCTACCTCTTAATTGCTCCTCCCTATCGACCAAGACTTTAACACATAGGCCTTTGGGGGAACTTCAACATCCTAACTATAGCAAATGTTTTGCGAGTTGAGGGAAGACTAACAGTTATTATCAATCATTGCTGGTGCTTGTAACAATCATTATCGACAATCATTATACTGTAATTATACACACTTCAAATAAGAGGAAATTGAGATGGAAAAAGCCCAGTGCTTCACTTAAAGTCATGGAGTTACTAAATGGCAGAGTCAGGATTCAGATTTCATGGGCCTGCCTCCACAGCTAACCCTCCCTTTATATATCAGTGCAATAGGAAACAGGGACCCAGGAGGGGGAAGAACTGACCTTTAAAAGCCATGTACTGCAGCAGTTGACAAACCATTCCAAATCATTATGGCACAGAACTCCAGGTACTCCCTATTTCTAAGGAAACTCAGAGCTAATAGATTGTCCACCTTGAAGACTTGTCCTCCTGGCTCTAGTCACATGCCTCTAACTTTGGTATAACATTATGGTTAGGCAAGGAGGGCAGATAAGTTTTCTGAGGCATTGGGATGCTACTTTAGGAGACTTTGTCAGTACTGACTAGGTTATGCTGAAGTGAAAAATAACCGACAAACATCAGTTCTTTAAGTTGGAAGCCATTGGCTTATCCCCATGTACAGTGGGACTGCAGAGCCCCTTGCTCCATACTGCTGTCAGTCAAGGGCTCAGGTGCAGAAAACTCACACCATCGTCTTACGGCACTGAATTCTCAACCTGGCATGTTGCGATTTCCCTCAGCAGGGCAGCACTCCATGTAACACTGTGGCCTAGAAGTGGTCCACATCACTTCTGCTCACATTTCATCATATAGAACAAGTCACATGACCACACTTGAGGGATCACAATCTTCAGGGTCCTTGGAAGGAGAAAATGGGCATGTGTGAGTTATGTCAGGAGTACAGAAATGCCAGTGCACTCTAATACATCACCTTTAACTCTCAGGCATAATCAAAAATCAATTCTAGATGGCTCTAGATCTGTCACTTCTCCTGTTGCTATTTGTTTTTCTTGCACTGTCTAATACAGTAATCGCTAGCCACATGTAGCTTGTAAAATAAAAAGTAAAACGAGAGCTGGGGATGTAACTCCGTGATAGAACATTTGGCTAGCATACTCAAGGTCCTAGGTTCCATTCCCAGTACATAAATAAATAAATGAAATTAAATATTTAGTTCCTCAGTTATACCAATTATATTTCAAGTCCTCAATAGCCATATGTGTCTATTGGCTACCATTATGGAAATTTTAAAGATAAGACATTTCCATGATTGCAGAAAATTCTATTGAACAGTGATGTCCAAATGAGACGTTAGTGAATTTTTTTTTCTATAAAAGGTGAAATAGGAAATGTTTTAGATTTTTGCAGGACATATGGTCTGTGTTGCAATTATTCAACTATGTTATTATAGCATGGAAGCAGCCACAGATAATATGTAAGCAAAGAGGCATAGCCGTGTTTCAAAAAAACTTTATCAAAAACAAACCCCCCCAAATAAAAAACCAGGCAGCAGGTAGAATTTGGCTCACAGTCACTTCTTTTTCAAGCCCTGATTTGAACCAATGGTCCCCAAAGGGACTGTAACCATTTTTATAAGACCATCCAATGAATGTGTTAAGAAAACATTTTAATTTTAATTTTTATTTATATTAAGAATAAAATCCATTAATCTTTGTTTGTATCGGTCGTCCTGACTGGCATTGGCTCCTTCCATTTTGGCCCATTTGTTGAATGGTCACATGCATTATGACAGAAATCAAAAAAGGACTATGGAAAAGTCATTTTTCAACCCCTACTGTTAAGGTTGAATCCCACTTCTGGTTTATAATGTGCCTTGAGATTTAAATTAATGATAATAAGAAGATAAAGCAATTACCAAGACAATTTAAAATAAAACAACTCAAACATGGAGAAAAACCTGTAGGATTCTCAGTGATATTTGAAATCATGAGATGTTCAGTCTTTTACTAAATGTGCTGAACTTCATGTTCAATGTTTAGAAGCAACTTTCAAGGTTTAAAAAGTAGATTTCTGAGCATAAGTATCATATTTCACTTTGGTTTAATGATATGCCCTAAGAATCTAGAACAGTATATGGCCTCCAGTAGAAAATCAATGTATTTATTAAATGAATAATTAAGTAGTAATTAACATTGAATGACAGAGTCCACATTCCCATGGTTATCATTATACATGGCAAACGGTATTATAATAAATGAAAACACATTCCTTTGCCAGCAAATACTGTTGCAAAGCCCAGAGAAAACACTGCTGATCATTTGAGGAAAGAAGTATCAGGACAAACATGAACATTTGCTATACAACTGTCTCAATGTACAGGTGATTTGGTCATGACTCAGTTTATGAGATTTATTAGGTTCTATTTCAAACAAAGAACATTTAAAAAACCTACTTTGTGATTCATAGAAGAAAAAATATCCAATAAGATATTTTTATACATTAACTAACTGACTTCTCTGAAATAATTATATTCTGGAAAAGCCCTGTAAGTGTAACGACTTCAACTAGAACTAAAAATAAGGATTCTAGGGGTAAAACCACAGAAAAGAACCATGAGTGAAATTCACTCCTGGCTGAAACATTGCAGTTGAAGCTATATGTGGCCAAACTGTTATACAATGTTGTTGATGTACTTAATTTTTTCTTCCTGATGTCAGACTTTTAAATATTGCAATTTCATAGTGCTTATAATGAGATGATGTGTGGCCACGAAAATAACTTTAACTATAGAGAAGTTTGTTGTTGATCCTGTGGCAAATGGCCTAAAAGAGATATAAAATTAAAAGAAGTTATATTTTATTCTACAAACACAAATACTCCAAATTTGCTAACCTTTTATATAAAAACCAAGTGGCTCTTTTCAGTATGTTACTTAGAAGCTATTTTTAAAATACGTACTCTTAATCAGTTCTTTCAACATAAGGGTGATATTTTAATAGTGAATGAGAAAGTAACTGCTTTTCAAAAGATACTTGTGTTATGGAAAGAAGATTTTGAAAAATATAATTTAAAAAGGTTATAATTGTTACATGATTTTGTTGCTGAAAGGGTTCAAACATTGCATCGGCATACTTGACATTGGAAAGAAAATGTTCCAGCTCATTGAATCATATCACATATTGTCAAAACCATTTTTTAAAATATGAATTCAACACTTTCTAATTAGTTTGTAGAAACAGATACTTGAATTCAGCGAGGATGAAAGTTTAGCTATGTGTCCACAGCAACCTTTGCTTGCCAGGAGGACAGGATCAAAAGGCTTGCTGGTTTTAAGCAAGTGCGAGGGAGGGGTTTTTCCATTTGGATCTATACAACTTTTCTGAGGTAGGAGTTTCATGAAAGAGCCAAATATTGAAATAAACTTCAGTGTGAGACATAACTAGAATATCTGCTTTTAAAAGATTAAATCTGAATTTTCATAGACAAGAATTTAATCCTATTTACTCACTAGATACATTACATTTTAGTGAGGTTAAATAGTTTTGTACTACTAAAATAGAATATTAAAAATATTAAAATGTTAATTCATATTAGATTTTAATAAAGTTAAGATACATGTTATAACTTCCAGGGGAATATTAGAATGTTAGAATAAGAATATGTATTTAAGAAAGTAACAGAGGGGAAAATACAAAATAATATATAAAATATATAACTGACTTGAAATAAGGAAAGAAGAAGAGATACAAATACAAAGCCAATAGTAAGAAAGTAGATTTAAACCTAAATGTATCAATGATTATTAAGTGTATATAGATGAAATATTCTCACATTGGCTGGATTAAAAGCAAAATATAAATATACTACCTTGTAAAAGATAGACTTAAAAGCATACAGGAAAAATAGATACAAAAATGAGACAATTCTACATTTGTATTTATTTATATGTAAAATGTTTTCTATATCTCTGTCTTTTGGTCTCTGTGTGTCTTTATATATTTCTATATCTCTACATCCTCTATCTAAGATAAATCTTTTGTAGGAGATTTTAACATACTTTCTCAGTAACTTAACTAGTAAAAGTCAAGCAGCAAAGGTCAATGAGGATATAGAGGATTTGAGCAACATGTGTAACCAATATGATCTAATACGCATACATAGAATCCTTTACCTACAAATTACAGAATACACATTCTATTTATGTGCACATGTATCATTGATGGGTGTAAATTAAGTCTCAATGAATTTCAAAGGATTTGAAGCATTTAAATTTTATGAGAATTAAATTAGCAATTAGTTACAAAATATAACTAAAAGAATCCTCAGATGTCAAACAAACACTTTATTCATCTATCAAAGAAGAATCACAATGTGAACTAGAAATATTTCTATCGAGAATGAAAATGACATAACTTGTGGAATATAGGTAAAGTCATGTATATAGAATATAGAGCCTTAAATGCTTATATGGGAAAAAAAGAATAGTTGAAAATAAATTATCTCAGAATATTTTTTGAGAAATCAGCAAAAGAACAGAAAATAAAACTGAAAGTCACTTAGGTGAGAAAATAATTAAGAGAAACTCAACATAAATAAAATATAAAATTGAAAGAGGAGATCATAAGGCCAAAATTTTTTTGAGGAAATTAATAAGATTTACAATCCCCTGACAAGTTTTCCAACTATCAAAATACAGAATGACAATTAGGAATAAAAACAGTATATCATCCTGCTGTGAATTTGAAAATTGTGGTATAATAGACAAATCTATTGAAAATGCAAAATGCCAAAACAGACACTAGAGGAAATAGAAAGTTCTATAGAGGAAATAGAATGTACTATAGTTCACTATATAACATTGTTCTATAGTTCACTATATAACATTGTTCTATAGTTCACTATATAACATTGATAAAATATGAAAGACCCAAATAAATGGAGAACTCTGTTGTGTCATTGGATTGGGAGACTAATCTGCAGACTCAGAACTATACCTGTTAACATTCAGCATGTTTTTGTTTTTGATGTGTGCTAGTGTGGAAATGAAAACCTGATTCCAAAATTTTTGTGGACATGCACAGGTCCAAGAACAGCAAAGGTAATCTTCAGTAGATTGGAATTTTTTTTTAACTTTATACAAAGACTTATTATAAAACTACAGTAATTTGGACAGTGTGGTATTGGCACACAGATATCATTATACTAATGGATTAGAATGGAGTCCAGAATCAGACCCATGAATAGATGTAGACCTAAGTGATTGCACTTAAGGTCTGTGGGGAAGGCACAATTTTATTTTCAATAAATGGTGCTACATTTTTTATTCATATAAAAAAGAGAAAATCCAACTTTTACCTTATACTAATACAACATCAATCCTGGTGCATAGTAGACATAAATGTTCAAACACTAGATACTCTAGAAGGTAATTTAGGATAATAAATTAATGACCTGGGAATAGTCAAAACATTTTAAATAAGACACGAAGAGCTCCTGACTATAAAGGGAAAGATTGCTAAATTTGTTTATGTCAACAGTATAAGCTTCTTTGTTTTAAACAGTCCTTTCTTAGAGAATGTCAACTGCAATTTGGGAAAAGATATTTGGAACACAAATAACAGAAAAAGGACTTGCATAATAAATTTCTATAAATCAATAAGAACAAGAGTGCCCCCTGGAAAAATGGGAGGGATTATCATAGCAGCTCTTCTAAAAGATGGCCTTGGAATGTGCAGTGAAGGTGCTGACTCTCATTAGTACTGAGGAAAATGCAATTATTAATTTTTATATTAGGTTAAAGACATTTATTACCTTTTATTAAATAGCTACAGAGCCAATGTACATGCAGAAGAGGTTTCAGGAAAACTCTAGGAGATGATATGAAAACTCCTGATCCTACAAGAAAATGCAACTTAAAAACCACCATACAGTCACGTGTGGCATAACAGTGTTTCTGTAAACTCTGGACCACATATTTAATGGTGGTCCCATAGAAGCATATTGCCTGGCGATGCTCTAGCCATTTTAGTTTGTGTAAGTATACTCTGTGATACGTGCACAATGATGAAATTGCCTAATAATGCATTTCTCAGAACATATCTCTGTTGTTAAGTGACACATGATTACATTTAAAATAAAATCACAATACATGAATAAGGTATTTAGACATTAACAAGAAGAGCTCCTGAGGATGTGAAGTGGAGTTCTTATAAGCATTGACAAGACAGAAGGTGGTTAGTCAGTTTGGCAAGTGTTTGGCAGTATCTTCTATACACGTCCATTCTCTAACCCAGAAATTTCACTCCTAGGAATATATCCAGCAAAAATGCATACATATGATTGAAAAAATCTAAAATAAATGTCCATAACAACATTTATTTTGGTAGTTGAAACTGGAAAAAACCCATATATTCACCCCTCTTTGGATAATGTTGTAATATATTTTGTTGAATGGAATTCTATGTAGTAATGAGAAAGAAATAAATACTGCCACATGTGACAGGGATTAATCACACACACTTTGGATTTATCAAAAAACTAGATTTAAAGAATAGATATGATATGTTCAAAAATGACTAATCCATGGCATTAGATTTCAGAACATTTATTATCTTGGAAAAAGAAAAAATTCAATAATCTCAAAGGGGTAGGAGCAGGATTTCTGAAGTGCAGTCATTATTTCTTGGCCTGGGTGGCAGCTCTATGGATATGTCAAATTTTGTACAGTTAAACTACACACTAAAAATTGAATATTCTATGTATTGTTCTTTTCTTTAAAATGTTGGTTTCAAAAGGAGAAACAAGAGGGAACATTGGGCACTGCAGTGAGCATGTGGATTCATTTTCAGCGTATCCTTACTCAGTTCATTCTGGTTGTCGGATGTGGATTTGGATTCATGGGGAAAGGCTACGTTAGTGACAGTGGTGGTTAGGTTACTCTGTGATCTGAAGGAACTGGCTCCCGCTGTGAATTCTCCTTGGAGATCAGGCACCAGGAGTATCTGTAGAAGGGTGTAAACCTTCACTTGGGGCTAGTCTTTGAGAAGTTGCACATGGTTTGGCAAGTGCTATGGTTTGAATGTTGTCCCCTTGAAAACTCATGTTGAAGTGTAATTGCCATTGTAACAATATTGAGAAGTGTGATACCCTTAAGAGGACCACAGATGCACCACCCATATGAATGGGATTGGTGCTGTCATAAATGGGAAGTTCAGCACCTCTCCACTTGGTCTTATCTCCTTTTGCCATCCAAGAATGCAGCAAGAAACCCCCTCTCGAAATACAGGCACCTTGATATTGGACTTCTCTGTTTCCAGAATTGTAAGTTAATACCTTTCTGCTTACTATAAATTACTTAGTCTCAGGACTCTGTTATAATAGCACAAAACAGACTTAGACGGTAAGGTTACCTAAAGATAGAACTCTGGACTTTGGGAGACGGCAGTAGGTATAGCAATCATTGCACTTTTCATAGTTCTCTTGTTTTTGTTAAGAACTCTTTAATCAGTTAAACATAAGGTGTTGCTTAGGAAGGGGAAAACAGCTTGCTGTAAAACTTGCTGAACAAATTGAAGAAAGATGTGAAATTCTTGACAAGTCTTTGCCTTATTAGAAAAGAGCACAAAGGACTAAAAATCATTGTTAACTGATGCCAGCCAGAGAGTGTCATCAAAAGCTCCAAGTCTGGAGGAAACTTATGAAAGTCTGGTTACAATCAACCTTGTACTTAAGCATGAAATGACTTCCTTGAAAAATAACTGAAAAAAGAGAAATCCCAATGCTCAGAAAAAGATGAGTTGATGGAGATATTTATAAGCATGAAAGGGATATAAAAACCATTGTTCCATGAGTCCCTTTCCCTAAAAGAGTATTTGCCAGCAAGAATTTTGCCAAGCGACCCTCATTGGTGAATGAAGCATCTTCTGCGTGGAGGGCTTCTCTGCTCCATTCAGGATCTCAACTTTCCTAAGATTAATTCACTTACCTCCAGTTCCAGATAGGTCTGGGGGTGCCAGTGGGTCCAAGGAAGCTGTTCCTAGGGAGGGAATTTGTTTCGAATCTCCTCCTGGAATACACATGGATGCCTTGTTTGCCACACTGCAATGTGACTTTCTACCAACAGGTTTCTTGGCGTGTTTTGCCCAGCCAGAGAAATGAAAGATGACTATCCAGCTGGAAGTTTTTCTTAACATTTTTCTCCATTGCCTAGACTTCTTCCTATCTCCTTAATCTAAATTTAGAAATGAATTACCAGCAGGGTTGATCTAATCTTTAAGCGAACCAATTACTCAGCAGCAGAACCCCAGCAAGAAACCTAAGACTCTTTTTGCCTCATTTCAAAGGGAATTTTGAATGGTTCTCTTTCATTATTAGTTTAAGCAACTGCTGTTAATTTAAGTGATGTTTAGTTTTGTTTAAACTCAAGCCCCTAGAATTATAATTTTCAAGGTATATCTATTTGTATATATGCTTCATGTATGAATCCAGTAAGTTTTTTATACATTCTATATGATAAAGACATTTTTACTTAACTGGTTCCTTTTATCATAAACATCAATCAAAGCATAACATGAGTAATTCAACAGGTTATTTTAAACTGTAAAAGTTAGTTTTATATGTCAAGAGCTGTATTTAACAGAGTTCTAAAATTAATGTGAGAGGAAAATGTTAAATTGTACTTACATATCTTAGAGGTATGTGTGCAAATATTTGTTTTTTTAAGGCTAGATGTAGAAGATAAAGAAGTTTGGAGACCATAATGTAAACATCTCTTGAGGGTTTCCTTAGGGACAGGAGGGCTTTCTGGTCACCTGTGTGGTGTTCTGGAGCCATCTCACACTATGTGACAAGAGCTGATTTTTAAATGTTCAAGAATTTGGTGAACTGGTTATTAAACATAGCTGTCATTAAGTTATATAAACAATCAAATGAGTTATTTAAAAACAAAGGTACATTATTTTGATACATTTTGTAATTTTTATGCCCTTGAGATTATGTACATATGCAGTAGAAATGCTGTGTAATGGCATGTTGCTGTACCTCTTAGCTCTGCATTCAGTGACTTTAAGAGCCTGGATTCATAGAAGTCAAATGATACTGATTTATTGGGTTTATTGTTTTTCTGATTTTCTAGACTGAAGAAAGAGATGAAGAAAATATTAATAATGCAAATTAAACTTAGAAATGTGTTACCTATGTAGCAGTGGCAGTGTATAAAACACAAAAATTGGGAAAATGATCTTCTAATGTTCAAAAATATTATCTCATTTAAGAAAAGTTGCTCAATTGGGTTCAATCCCCAGTACTGCAAAAAAAAAAAAAAAAAAAAAGAAAGAAAGAAAAGTTGCTCAAAAATGTACCATCATACCTCTTTATTGTTTCACTTTCATTTCCTTGTTAAAATAAATAAAAATAACAACCAACATTCATGTTAGCTCATTAAACAGGTTAGCTATAAATTTGAGTTAAGCAAAAAAATCAAGAAAAGTGTTCTGTAAGATATGATCATATAAAATTTATAATAGTGTTGTATATTTTATATTTGCTGATTGCACAGTTACATTGTTTATATGAATAACTTTTATGATAAACTTATGTATACAAGTTTCTTTCAGAGAGTTGTTTGTTAAGTTTACCAGCACACCACTTGTTATACATGATTTCTGATGATATGCCAGAATCAGAACTGCATTCTATTCTCTACTTTTGGACACTATTTCTTAAAAGGATACCTGTCTTGAGATATGTTGTTGTGAGGATAGAATGTTATTTCCTGGAGACCACAGACTTTCTTGGAAATTCATAGGAAACATCAAAAATGATGAGAAATCCATTAAGAAGGCAGTTTAGCTTCCTATTAGCATAATGTTTCCAAGACTTTGTGACTAGCAGCTCTTTTCTCTCTTTGTGAACATTGATTTCACAGTTTGGAAAATGCTGCTTCAGGGACTGATTAACCAATCTCACTTAAATGTTGGGTCTTTTATGACCAGGTTCCATGACTTCATATATCCTCCAGTGTTCCCCTTGATCCTATGATCAATCCCTCAATAGTAAAGAACTGTCTTTGAGTAAGTGCTCAACATCTTGTTTTCTTACCTGAAAGCCAAGTATAATGATGGGTTACAAGCAAGTCAGTTTAATGACTGGATTCATTGGTTCACTCAGACACTTCTTGGGAGTTTTGTTGATAACACCTGTGTTTGAGTTGTTTAGTGGTTCCAGTGGTTTGCTCTCTGAAGCTTGGTATAAACCATTTCTTTTCAAGGAAGTTTTAGGCATATAATGAGAAATGGAAACAAATCTATGAAGGAACAGCTCTCACATTCATTGCCTGGTTTCTGGCAACATCACTGTGACTTTCATCCTTGTGAAGACATTTAAGCAATTGTTCAAAGAACATGAAGGGAATTCTATAGAATGTGTATTTACTGACTATTTTGCAACATAATTTCAATTGTCTTTCAGTCTCTGCCTTCTGCCATAACTGTTTAGCTAATACTGTAGTTTTCTCAAGGACCTTATTCTTTTACTTTTCATATTATTATCCTATTAACCCTGATTCTAACAATGTTTAAAACCTTGAGATGGGAAAGAATCTTAAACAGCATTGGATCTCATTCTAATCCATACAATATCCTCAACTCTGAATGTCTGGTCTCAGTTTGAAGGATTCATATGAACAGATAGCAGTTACATGTGGATTGAGGAGACCAGTCTATTTTGTAATATGCTGAAAGTTTTCAATATACTGATTCAGAATATATGCTTGTAACTTCTACTCATTGATTTTGGGACTCCCATCTTAGGTTGCATAAAAGGAAATTTTTATTCCTTATTTATTTCTATATGGGAGCTCAGTAGGATCTGAAAAGGTCACTATCTAATTTTCCTTAGTATCTTCTACTTTTCAGGCCAATGTCCTCAGTTGTCCTTTATATTTCCTTATATGACTTCTTGCCAAACTGCAAAGGTCCATTCCTTTATTCACTGGGTATAGGTTCCAAGACCTTCAGTAGATGCCTGAAGTCACAGATAGTACCAAACCCTACATATAAGCACTGTGATATTGTGGCAGATAATCTGTAATGAAGAAAAGATAGTTACTAAGGAGCTAACAGGCAGGAGGACATATAAGAATGTCTATGCCAGGTAAAGGGAGGATTCATGTCCTAGGTGGGTCAGAGCAGGATGGTATGAGATTTCATGATACCACTCAGAATGGTACTCCATTTAAAATGTATGATTTATTTCTGTAATTTTCTGTTTAATATTTTCAGATCATGGATGAACCTGGGTAACTGAAACATTGGGAAGCAAAACTGTAGGTGAGGGAGGTCTACCGAAAGATCTTCTCTGCATACATTTCATTTTGTTATCATCATCCTTTAGTCCTCAGGACTAAAGTAAATCCTACAGGGAAGAACCAGTTGGTGCACTGTGGGAGATAGCTGGCTTTCTTATTTGGGAGGCTGAATACTTCTCCTAACTTTACAATCTCTAGTTTTTAGATTTATGTCATGAATGCTGATTGAGACATATCTTTCCCATCCTACCCTTTTATGATCTTAGTAATTTTATATGATAAAATTTGCCCCATCATCTCTATTCATTTCTCTGCTTTGAGAATTTGCTTCTTCTGTCCAAAATAGTATTTAGTTTTGTTTTATCTACAGATTAGATCAGCCTGACCTTAATGCTTTCCTAAATCATTAATCAAAATGTTAAAACTAAAAAGATGTAATAGAACTTTTTTCATTTATATTAATGTAAAATATAAGAACATGGTCAAATTGTGGAGCTTCTGTAGTCAATAGTTTTGTTCTCTTTTTTATGAGATTATTAGAATTGTGCTATTAATTTTAGTGGTTTATATATTTTTAAATAATTACTCACTGAAAAATATCAAAATACTAATCATTCATTAGGTATTATAATTTAAATATTAAAACTCTAAAAACTAAATGAAAATGAGAAGCCCAATATTAATTAACAGGGATTTCAAGGGGAATAATAGTTTGAAATTCAGCATTTTAAAATAAGAATACCGAGTAAAATTTATGGTATTCTTACCAGACTGTCAACCTTTGTGTCAAAATTTGAATTGGTGAATAATCTTGATTGATTGTCAGGTTAGCAAATTAATAATTACTTGAGTTTATCAAATAATTTAGGAGGAGAGAACTTGGTGGAAGATCTAATGACAATTATGTTGCGCAGTATGGACCAAATGGATGTCGAGAGATAGAATGTGATTCTTTATGATTTTTGCTTTTCTTTGAAATAGAATGAAATTTTTTAGCATAAGAGGCCCAAGAAGTAGACTGACTTGTTATGCTGTTTTAATATGTTTCATTAGAGAAGCTATGTGATCTGATTCACTTATTACTCCCACGTTACAAACTGAACTACCATCTCATAAGCTGACCCAGCATTTTGACAGGTGGATAGCTTTATCTCTTTAAATCCCATTTGTAGCCACACCTTTTGTCTAAATTTCTGTCTCTGGTTAATTTTCCACAGTCCAGTTTCTGTCCCACTGCTCTGGTCCTAAAAGCATTCTTATTCAGTACAATCTCAGTCTTTATCTTTCTTTCTTTTTTAATTTTTTGGTGTCAGGGATTGAACCCAAGGGCAATTAACCACTGAGCCACAACCCTAGCCCTTTTAAAAATTTTTTTTATTTAAAAAATTTAAGCAACTTAGGGTCTCACTGAGACTGACTTTGTACTTGAGATTCCCCTGCCTCAAGTTCTGAAGTGGACAATCTTTGTCTTTCTTGATACCTTGATAGCATTGTCTACAACTCTCTTCTGGAATTTTAAGAAATATCCTCCATAACATTGCTTCTCTCAGTGTTCCTCTGACTTCTGTGGAAATTGCAGATCCCTTTTCCTTCTATCCCTGAAATGTTGGTATAGTGCAGGGCAGGTCTTCTGGTCTGTCATCTTTCTTACTCTATCTGCTCTACTCAGGCAATTTCATTCATTCTCCTACCATTGCTTTCAACTATATGTTGATGATTCCCATATCCAAACCTGGATCTTCTACTCAGATCTCTCCTGAGTATTAAATTTGCATTTTCACCTGAAAAACAGCCACTTTAAAATTAAGAGTAACTTCCTGATACCTGCTTTTCTGCATCATGAACTTCTTCACACTGAGAATAAAAAGTTCCTCATACTTAGTGTAATACAAAGCTGCTCTCCACCCTTTCCACTGCATCACAACCTAGCTTGTCAGTCTGAAAGCTGCTCTCCCCACTGTTTCCGCTGCAGCCATTTCCCCGCCTCCCAGCTACTTGTCAGTCTGTGAACATCCTAGCTAGCTATTGGTTCATCAG
The DNA here is from genome assembly GCF_902686445.1 of Sciurus carolinensis. Lineage (NCBI taxonomy): Eukaryota > Metazoa > Chordata > Mammalia > Rodentia > Sciuridae > Sciurus > Sciurus carolinensis. The sequence goes on from NC_062226.1 coordinate 79,132,390, forward strand.
TCAGCTTGCAAGTATCCTTCTCCGTTATTGGTCCCCTGTTAGCCAGGCGGAATTCAACTGCTTAAGGATAGTTTCCTCTGCCATCTTCTCTCTTGCTTTCTCTCTCCTACTCACTTTCTCTCTCTCTCCTCTCCTCACTTTCATGCTTCTCTCTCTCCTCCTTGCTTTCATGCTGTCTCTCTATTTCTCTCTCTCCTGCCCGCATGCCCTTTCTCTTTTCCTCTCATTTTCTCTCTTACCCTGCAGGGAGACACTCTGTCTGTGTGCTTAATAAACTTCCCTTATGGGATTTCCCGTGTCCGGCGTGGTTTTCTGAGTTCTTACAATTAGGATGGTGCCAAAGAAGTTAAACTGACAGATTCTCTGGCTAATAAGCACAGCCTCACTAAACCTACATATGTATACCCATCTAACTGTTTCTTCCTAGTTTGATCAAAATGCATAAAGTTCATGTTTTCATTTTCCATAGTTTGCTCACTTCTTATGTGGGTGGATAACTGAATCCAGTCAGCTGAGAGTCAGGCAGTTTTCCTGGTTTGTGTGTTGCTAACACACCCATCTGCCTGACATATCTGTTTGGATGTTTCATAAGTAACTTAAATGAATTTGTCATTTTCCTAGTCTGTTTTCTGTTGTCATAGCAAACTTTCTGAGAATGGGTGTATTAACTTTCCTTTGCTGTGACAAATATCTTTGATAAATCAACTTAAAAAGGGGACTCGTGGTTTCAGAGGTTTCAGTCTATGGTCATTTGGTCTTATTACTCTGGAACAATGACAGCAAAGTACATCCTGGCAGAATAGTGCATCTTGGTGGGAGTATACAGCAGGATAGGGCTATTTACCACATCGTGGATGGAAAGCAAAGAAACAGAGGAAAGGGTGGGGGTCTTAATTTTCCTTTCAAGGGCATCCCCCTCCTCCACGATCTAGCTTCCTTCCACTAGTCCCCATTCTTTAAAGGTTCTGCCACTTTCCAATTAGACCACAAGCAAGAGCATGGCTCTAGCATCTGGTTAAGTCTTCTTATGGCATCATAACATGGGTTATAACATGGCGGATGGTGTCACATGGTGGGAGAGACCAAGAGAGCTAGGTCAGTATGTCTTCCTCTTTTGGTAAAGCCATTAATGCTGTCGTGGCTGGGGATGGAACCCTCAGGACTTTATCAAATCAGGATTATCTCCCAAAGGTCCTACTTCCAAATATTGTTAATCTATGGCTTTCTACATTAAATTTCCAATGCATGAAATTTGGAGGAAACACTTGAACCGTGACTCAGCAAATTCCAATTTCTTCCATTGCCCCATTATAGTAAACGGAGCCAAAGTCAGCCAATTTTGAGTCTGAAGGTTATTTTTGGCTTCTCCTTACCCCGTAATCCCACAGAATCCATTCAATCTTTATGTTGAGTCTAACTTTACAACTTCCTCTCTGCTTTTGCATTTCCACCACCACAGTTCAAGAGCCATTATCATCTTGAGGATTATTAGAATAATCATCTTACTCGTCTCCGTATCTCTCATTTAAAGCCTCTAATCTAGTTTCCATATTGACACCAGAGGATCTTTCTAAAATAATTAGTTTATTTTTAAACTCTAAATGGTTTCCCTTTGGTCTCAACATATTCATAAAGCCCTGTGTGAACTATTTCCTGCCTACTTTTCATTATCTTTTCTTATGAATTCCATCTTGTATTTTATGTTTGAGATAGCCAAAGTTTCTTGTGGCTTCTTGAATGGGCTTTCACTATTATCCCCTCTCTCTTCCCTTGTCCCTAATAGGGCAGAAACATCTAGTCATCAGCTCAGCCCAGTTTCTGACTGGGAATTTGTTATCTATTAGAATAGTAGGTAGCAAACAAGAGAAACCACTCTGGCTCATTTTACTAAAATGAAGTTGTTTGGAAGACCCCAAGGTAGGGGAAAAAAATTAATAAAAAGCAAACCCAAACCAAAACAAAAAAACAACAAAACAAAACATAACGAAAACAAACAACCTCAGGATTTGGGAGGGGCAGAAATAAGGGCCTCTTCAGAAATCCAAGAGATCAGAACCAGTGTATTGTCACTTCAAGATTTTGCTATTGGAGGAACTCCAGCTAGTTTCATCTTGTAACACCCTACTCACAATTAATATTTCGGTGAGAACACCCCTTAGTTGTCCTAGCTTGGTCACATCCTCTCCATTCTCAGTAAATAAGGGAAGAGTTTCCCAATTTCAGTGAAATAAGTGTTCTTTGAGAAACGAGGTGCAAGTACTAAGTGGGAAAAGAATGCTGGGCAGGTGAAAAAAAACAAAAAACAAAAAACAAAAAACACCACCACCAAAAAACTCAGTAGATGAGTATCATAGAAACAATCTAAACTCCTCAGATTTGAATTTGGTGGCCTGGGTTTTCTTTTCTTTTCGTGGCTGGGGATGGAACCCAGGACCTTTTACGTGCTAGGCAAGTGTTCTAGACTGAGCTGCATCCCAGTCTGAGGGGGCCTTTTTATACACTTTCTTAATGGTCATTTCCTTTTTCTTTTTATCGCACTCAATGGGATTCTTACTTGATTGGAACTCCACTAAGATGGTTAGCTTTGTTAGCACAATGACTGGCACTTGGCAGATAACCCATAAACATATATGTAATGTAGGACAGAAAGAATAAAGAGACATAAGTAGATGTATGCAAACAAGCTCTGACAAGACTTTTGAGGCTGACTAGTTTATGTTATATGATTTAAAAAATTGAAATTGAAATCTTATTTAAAAAATGAAATTGGAAGTTGATTTTACCCGATTGTCAATGAAGGTAAGTATGAATCCATATGAACATAATGTTTGGCAGAATCTAAACTTCTTGAGGGTAGATGAAGAGCTTTCTATATATCTGATGTAAGGCTTAGTGTAGAATTTACACAAAGAAGTCTCTGAATAGGCACTTACCGAATTAAGGCTTTTCATGGAAATTTCTTTTGTATTCCAGTGGTAATATGTTAATCTTAAGCATACCCTAATGCTTTCTTTTTCCTTTGTGTGTATGTGCTGTTGCAGTTTTTAATACCACTAATGACTTTGAAATGGGACATTGACTCAGAATTAGTGACAATCAAGTGTTAATGGTCCTTGCCTCTGTGGCCTATCAGCAACTCATCTCAGCCGATCATTAGTTCCCAGAAAAGAAGCTGGATCAGGCTTTCCCAAGATGTGGCCATTTAGAAAAGATTCCTGATTATCACTGGAACTTCTCACTCTTCTTTCATTGCTTTTTCTATTTCTATGTCTTGGCTTGTGCTTTTGATCGAAGGGTGTAAATCTATGCCAGATATTGTGGGTAGGTGAATGAATAAAAAAAGCAAGAGAAATAGAATAAAATATTCAACCCAAATTCACATGCACCACAATAACATAAAGGAATGTAATTGCCAGAAATGACTTTAGAGATTTTCTAATTAAACTCCCTCATTTTTCATTTTATAAATTAGGAAACTGAGAACCAGGGAGGCAAAGTGACTTTCCAAGTTCTGTAAAAGAAAAAAAAAAAAAAAAGATATGCACATAATACTCTTTGCTTCTCTAAGCATTTCTGAATCCCTTGTGATATTGGGCCTCCCATAATAGACTTATCTTGAATCAATTTGCAAAAAATTATGAGAATGAGAAATCAATCAAAATTTTATTAGTGTAGTAGTCACTGGTATACTTTCTACTTCTTGATCTGTGATATTCCAGAGATTGACATTTTCAAAAGACAATAGCAGCTGGAAGTGTTGGCACCTGCTTATAATTCTAGCAACTCAGGAGGCTGAGATAGGAGGATCTAATTCAAGGCCAGCCTTGGCAACTCAGGCAACTCAGTGAGACCCTGTTTCTAAAAAAATAAATGAATAGGTTTGGATATGTTGCTCAGTGGTGCCCTGGGTTCAGTCCTAGTACCGCAACAAAACAAAACAATCCAATAAAGTAGTAAATGAAGGATTAAAAAAACAGACAAAAATGTCGGAAGGGACATTGAAATCATCCAACAGACATTTTCTACGGGGAAGTATTCTGTGAATATAATTATGTTCCACCTAACCAGGGTTCCGCAAGAAATTGATTACAAAGATGCTAAATTCCTTCTTGTTGGGCAGATTTAAGTAATCCTGAATCTGTTTGCCTTGTGCTGATTGGCGATGTACCATTTCTGGACCTGTTTGCCCTCCACTTCATTCCTTGTTCTTTCTACCCTCAGTTCTGTGTCACAGCAGGAAGTCACTTCTGGGCTGCTTTTTCCAGATTTTCTTGTTTGCTGGACAGGATTTGCTGGACCTAGTTCATATCCGTATGTGAAACTAATTAGTAAATGTTCAGAAATCTTGGTTCAGAAAACCAGTTAACACCATCATTAATGATTAAACAGACCTTACAGTTATCTAAACCATGTTAAAAAGCAAAAATAATATATAACTCAGATTCAACATTTTCTAATTATTTACTACTTTCCCCCTTGCTATCATGGCTCTGGAGTTTATTTACGGTATTATATTTATATGGAAGAAATACTTCATAATGGCATGCATCTTTTCCTAATTTTGTAATACTGACAATGCAAGTAATAGCTTGAAATTATTGGCCACATGGAAATTGGCAAATACCAGAACTAGTTTTCTTTTCTTTTTCTTTTTTTGAGTGTAATTTGTTAACTCGTTTTTCAGCTGTTTGACCAATGGGAAACATCAGAGGAGGTTGGAGGATGGGAGGTCATGTTTTTTCATTTTGCTTTCTGTAGCCTGGGGACCTCTTCCCCGTAGTATCCTCTAGTTGTATCTAGATTGAAGAGGGGAGGTATCAGCTTCTTGCTGTTGCTAATCTCTCGGTTGCTTCACTGTCTGCCATTTGCTATGGAGTTCCTTAGTTCTTCTGCCAACCAATTCCTGTAAACCAATTCCCTGCATTAAATTCTTACTGCTTTTCATACTTGAATGGTTTCCTTTTTCCTGTTTAGGTCTTGTCTGCTACATATAGCAAAATTACAAGTTGTTGTCTTTTGTTTTTAGTAGCACTTTTGTGTTAAAACTTACAAAACTTAAAATAATATGCTATATTAGAGATGGAAGGCCTTCTCCTTATTTAGAAGAATAATTAGACCCAGAAAGGATAAACAATTTGTCCAAGGATCTGTCATAGTAAGTTGGTGAAAAGCAATACATGCTTCCCCAGCTTATCATGAGATGTATGGGCCACATATTAATATTTTGAACTAGAAGTGATAAGAACTTCATTAGAATAGCTGAATTCTTCAATACTTTTTAGATATCTGATCTTTGATTTGATAACTCATATGCTGCTTTTTGATTTGTTCTGTTTTTTGCTCTTTTGCTTATGGTGTGTGGTGGCTAAATGACATTGCGAATGGAAAATTTGGTAAAATCTGCATGATTTAAAAATATTGAATTGTTTTTTAATGGAAATTGAATTGACTGTCAACTAGCTGATTTTCTGTCTTATAAAAGTAGTTTATTGGGTCTATGGCTGCTGCATCTGGTTTCTATTTATGAAGGCCCATTAGCTTATCATTTCATGTATTGATCAAAACCCACATGAGTGTATGGGACACAGAAAGAGGCAGATGCTAGGGAAGGGCAGTTTCTTCCTTTTACTTATGGATTTGTATAATATTGAGAAAACAGATTTCATTTAGGAAATGACTGAATGTTTTCGTATTTCATCTCATAGGGAAGCACTGATTTTCAAAATCTGCTGAAATGGCTTAGATTATAAACACCGTTCATGGAACTTTATATCTTGTAAGTCTTCTTTAATGCTCTGTTATTAAAATATTATGAAAGAAAGAGCACTGATTAAATTTGCCTACATGGATACATTTACATTAATGCATGGTGATTAATTATGTTAATGTGCTCATTCACAAAAATATTTTAAGGTGGCATAATGATAAGTCTGCATTGATAACCTTGCACAGCCCCTTATTAACATTATCAAAAGCCAGATGTGAGGCGACATTAGCACATTTTGGAGTGGCATGCTGACAAGCCAAGCTGGCTTTCTGTACATGTCATACTCACCTTTGACCACAAGATGCCGCTCAATAATCCATTATGATTTAGGTCTTTTGTTACAAGCCAAATGGCATTTCCATTTATTTTACAGGCTGTCCAATTACATATAAAAACTCATAGTGGGTGGGTTGAGGGAGAGGAGACCCCAACTCTTTTTAACTTGTGTGTGGGAAATTGATGAACAAATTCTTTAAGATCTAAGAAATTGAGGCTGAGAATTCAGACGCCATAAAATTGTGTACCCTCAATTTTTGGGCTTATGTGTGTACTTGTCTACATCGACCCTGCCAGCCACTCAACCTTTTATGCATAGTCAGTAGCACCATCTGCCTAAATGAAATAATTTCCTGCTGGCCCTGCTAGCAACATGCAAATCAACCTATTTATGTAACTGTTCAACATGTCAAAGGATTACCTTAAAATGAAAACATGTAATCAGTTTTCTGTGTTTCAGGCAGCAATTAAGTAGTCACAACATGGGAGTTTGTAGATGAAAGCTCTAGAAATAATCATTGGCAAAGGTAGTCATGGGAAGATCATCATTTTGTTCCCCAAGTCCTTGTCTTAAACTGGAAAGAACAATCATGGGATTAGAAGATTCTCTATGATAGAGATGGCTGTGGTCTTTAACTTTCCTATCAAGTTTGTTCTAGATTAAAATTTATCTTTTTTACTTTTTGAGGTAAGATGGAGGCCAGGTTTCTTTACAGGTACTTTTTCTTTCTTTTAATGACCAGTGTCTAAACAAAGACCTGTGATTTATTAAAGGACAGGTGGCCACATAATTAAAAGATTTTCTGGGGAGTGGAAGAGTCAGACTTAGACCAGAAACAGCTACATTAAAAAAGTTCTTCCATGAACATCTTATAGGAAGGTCATGTTGTTCTTTTCTGGTATTACTTTGGCAACAAGAGAACTGATTTGGGCCCCAGATAAAATAGACTGCAGGGGTGGTGTGATTTCCGGGATGTCAAGAACTAACCCTCAAGATTCAAAGTCCTTAGTAGTCACTTTCATTTTAGTATGAATTGCTTTAAGATACTTTGGTCTCACTGGCTGAGCACAGGGTTTTAGGAGATGAAGATTGATGATCAGTGGAAACAAATGAGGCTCTGGTTGGTGATGAAGAGAAAGAGAATAAGTGGAAATGCAGGGAGAATGATCTAGAAGTGGGAATACAGAGATGTTCTAGGAAAGCCTCACCTGCTACATTGTTTGACCTGTGATCCCATCCTAGGACTGGATCAATATGGTGACCTGAACATTTAGTTAAAGCAGTAAAAAAATGAATGGACAAGCTTATGTTGCTTTCTCATGTTCATGTCCATTTCGTCTCGTTGTATCACTGACAGAGACATCAGATTTCTTCATTTTTGTTCATTTGTTCATTCTTGCAAATTCATCTGTTCAGCACCTATTCATTTTGTACTTACTAGAAGTCAGGTGCTGCGTTAGGTACTGTAGCTATGAAGATGAAAAACGTGCACTTGTCAGATCTACAAGGAGAAAATCACTGGAACTATTATGCAGAAAAATTCATTTTTTCTTAAAAATATCTTAGCCCACATAGTGGAAACTTTAAATTTTGCTTTACTTAGTATAAAAATGTTAGAGTGAAAAAAAAGAAAAAAAGTATAGCTTTTTTAGACCAGTGATTCTCATTCATATGCACAGGAATCACCCTAGGATTTGGTTAAAATACAGATTCTGATTCTGTATGTCCAAGGAAGGCTTGAAATTGTGCATTTCTAACAAGCTCTTGGGGAATGCTAAAGCCCAGGACCACACTTTGAGTAAAAAAGCTTTAGCCATACTTTACTGTAGGGATGATTAGATATCCAGAAAGAGAAGTTTCTTATAGCAACATGAACCTCTTCTAGGTCAGAGAAACAGGAGGAAAAGGTGTTAAGACAAGCATTCATAAAAGTAGGACAGGGAGGGTCTGTGTATGATGGATTGTTCCTGCCATGTGACTCTGAGTTTTTGAGAATCAGACATAAAGTACCTGGCACTGGGATATGGGTTTTCTCCTAGGAGGGGCACCGATCATCACCTGCATCCGTGTTTTGAAACATCACAACCCAAATGGCTTTTATGTTCCTAAAAGGAGAAGAAGAGGATGAAGAAAAAGGCACAGCTTTTGAAGGGAAAAAATAGTTTTCCGATAACCCCCATTAACTACAGGGGTCATTGTGGCAAAATGAATGGGATTAGAAATCTGCTAAAAGCTGCAGTATATGGTACGCTGTGACTGACAAGCCTTTTGCTGAGTAGTTACAAATGGGACTAATGGTTTAAACTTGTTAGTCATTGTCAGAGCCTCTGATCCTTGAGTCAGCCATGGAAGCTATGGCAGAAATCGATAAGGCACCACTTTCCACAGTGAACTGCTAGACCATATAGATTGCCTGGAGGGAAATGCTGAGTTCCCTCCCAGGCTGCCAGATGAAAGCAGGCAGCTAAATCTCCAGGAAGATTGACCACACTGCTCGGGGCAATTAGGCCTTTCACCACTTTGAACGATGATTATAAACGGGGGAAAGCGGTGGGGGAGTGAAGGGGAGACAGCTCCACTTGACAAACTGAAGGCCGGAAGCCATGTTGGGGAGCCCTGTCAGTTTCATGGTCACTTAGGGTATTTTTTTTCCTTTTCCCTTGTTCAGATTGTTATACAATGAATGTTCTGGGGCGGCCACTTTTCTTTCCTTTTTTCCTTCCCTTTATTTTTCTTTAGAAGCTGAGCAGGGAGGACAAGCAGCCAGAGCAACACTTGGTTGATGATAAACTGTAAACTACAGCTGAACTCCATTAATCCCTTCAATCCGTAAAGCCTGGGCCTGAGAGCGTGGTGGAGGAGGGCTTCCTGTTGGGCACATTTCAAAACAATCACATCCCATTGTTCAGTGCCTTTTTGGGTAGAGCCCTGCAAGGGTGCCAAAATCATCAGCGAAAGAAAGTGCGTGTTCACGCAACAATTACAGACAAGCTGCAGATTATCAGCAGGCTGCAAGGGGCACGGTGCTGGGCTCATTTGGCAGAGGGCTCTGCTTTGGAGAGGAGCCCCATATCTGATGCACACAAGGCTGAACCCAGCATTATTATTAAGAGCATCCAAGTGCTCTGTGGCTGCCCAGGCTGTGGGAAGCCCAGATGTGCAAGAAGAAAGGAACTACAGGAGCTGCATAGAGCTTTGCCTTGGGTCTTGGTGGAAAGGCAGGGTAGCTCAGCCCTTCCTGCTTCATCAACTTTGCATCTCTGCTCACATTTCAACTGGGGATACATCTCCTTTCTATTGTTCCTGTTGTCGAGCTCACTTCCCTGTCTAAAATTAGCCTCATGATTGATTTGTTTAATTTTTTTTTTTCTTATCAGGCCCTGGCTCTGTTGTATGTTGACTTTAAGTTGTACTGTAAACCACTTTCTGCTAAGTACTATTTAACTGTCAAATGGTTGGGGAGGCAAGATGTTGTGGGAATAATCCCAAATTGCCACTCTGTGGGAGGGCTGTCTGTCAGAGGTTCTTGGACCATTCATCAACCTAGTGAATGTAGCTCCTGATGGAGAGTGTTGAAAAGGCTACTTTTTGAAGTTTGCTTGGTGGTTGATAACTTGGAGAAGTTTCCATATTCAAGATACACACACACACACACCAAGATATATGGATGGAGTTGGAGAATATCTTGCTAAGTGAAATAAACCAAACCCAAAAAAATGAAGACAGATTGTTTTCTCTGTTAATCAATGCTGACCCATAATGTGGGTGAGTGGGAGTAGGGAAAAAAGAAGGAACTTTGGATTGGGCAGAGGGGAGTGAGGGGAGAGGAGGGAGTTTGGGGGTGGGAAGGACAGTGGGAATGAAGTTGACATTATTACCCTATATACCTGTATGATTACATGACCCGTGTGAGACTGTACCATGTACAGCCAGAGGAATGGGAAGTTGTGCTCCATTTGTGTACAATGTGTCAAAATGCATTCTATTGTCATGTATAACTAATTTGAACACATGAAAAAAGACATATATACATAAAAAATATATATATATATATATGAAAGATACATATAAAAGAAGTTTGCTTGAATTGAAATGCCAAAGTTCACTAGGAAACAAGATGGACACAGAGTTCACTAGGAAATGAGGGAAACAAATAAAGGACATCAGAAATGCATGTTTTTAATGGTGGTAGTCTCTTCCATGGGAAGGGAGGTTGAAGGGGATTGTTTGTTGCTTTGGCTAAAAGGGCAGCTAATGGGGTATGTCTTGGGTTAATTCACTAAACATCCATTGTATAGCACCGTGTTAGTTTTCTTTTTATTGCTGTGACCAAAATACCTAAAAGGGACACCTTAGAAGAGGAAAAGTTTATTTTGGGCTTATGGTTTCAGAGATTCAATCCATGGTCACTCCATTGCTCTGGGTCAGAGGTGAGGTGAGCATCATGGTGTAAAGGAATGACGGAGGAAAAATAGTCAGCTAGGGGCAGCCTGGAAGTGGGGGTGGGGGATAGATATTGAGGAACCAGGACAAAATATATAAAATATATAATCCCTAAGGGCATGCCCCCAGTGACCTACTTTCCCTGGCCATGCCCCACCTGTCTTCAGTTACCACTCAGTTCATTCAAATGATTAGTCCATCAAATGGATTAATCTACTGATTAGGCTACAACTCTTGTAACCCAGTCCTTTCACCTCCTGCATTAACAGGAAATTGGGGTGGGGGGATACCTCATATCTAAAGCATAATGCCCACTACCAGAGAAGTTTCATGCTGCCAGTTTGTGATAAAAAGGATGATTGATCATTTAGGAAACCAAAGGGAGACTTAGAATCTACACCAAGAGTGAGTCCTATTATAATCTGTAAACTCTGAGTGATGATGATCATGTCACTGTGGGCTCATCTATCATAATGGATGTGCTACTCTGGTGGGGGATGTTGTGGGGAGGAGGAGAAAAAGGTCTACGGGAACCCTCTGTACCATTGCTTCATTTTGCTGTGAACTTAAAAGTGCTCTCAAAATAAACTATTTTTTTTTAAAAGGCAAAAAATCCTTTCCCTCAAATCAAAGGGGAAATTATAACCACTATCCAAATCTTAATCACATATATAAGTGAAATAAAATGAAGCAATTTATTTGATTTGGAAGATTCTTTTATAAAGTAAGTGGATATGACCTTCCCCAACCTCCTTTATGGTGTGAAATGAGAATTCTTTCTGCAAATCAAGTACATTTAAAAGAATATATTAACTCTTTTAGAAAATGAAGGAATAACCTTAGAAATACTTAATAATCAGGGTCCTAGAAGAATTTATAGAATTTGGAAAAAACTTCAGTCTTGGGAAGTTATTTATTTTAACAATATCCCTTTTAGCTATGATTCTTCTTAAATTATACTTTTACTGAGGATGACAGTGTGGGATTCTAGAATACTGGACTGGAAGGTGGGCAACATGAATTCTGAGTCTGATTCTACCCTAGGGTATTTTGGTGAGCTAGCACCTCTATATCCTTGTTTCTCTTCTTCACCTGAAAAATGGAGTATTTCACTAACCAACATTAAGTTCCTATGGTCAGCAGAATAATGGCCACATCATAACCCTGGACTTGTGAATCCTTATATTTCATGGTAAAATGATCTGGGCAAGTGTGATTGAGGATTTTAATATAGGGAAATTTGCATGGATTATCCACATGTAGTCCCAAGGGTCCTTAAAAGATGGAAGAGTCAGGCAGAATGAGAAGGAAATATGACGAGGGAAGACAAGGCTGGAGAAATGCAATGTGAAGAGCACTCACCTGCCTGTGGTGGTTTCCAAAATGGAAGGACGCCATGGGTCAGGGAGCATGGTGGCCTCTGAAGCAGGAAAAGACAAGGAAATGGCTTTCCCCCCAGAGTCTCCAGAAGGAATGTAGCCTGACTGATGCCTCAATTTTAGCCCACTGAGAACCCTTTTGAACTTTTAACCTTCAGAGCTTTCTGAAATAATGAGTTTGTTGTTTTTTATTTGCTTAAGTTTAAGTACTTTTGTTACAGCAGCAAAAGAAAACGGAAACATTTCTTTCAGCAATAACTTTCTATGAAACTATAAATGTGCAGTGTGTGGAAGGTCACTAGATCAGTGATATGCACAAAAAATGACTACCACCAGTGATTCAGATGTGCAGTTGAGGGCTCACTGAAGATAAGTCTTATAAGAACAAAAAGTGGTAAGGGGGGAAGATAGGATATCACAGCCCATGAAGAAAAAAGAAAGGTGCACGAGATGTTTATGGAGAAGATGCACACTTGAGCATTTACTTATGCTTGAAATATGTGCTAAGTAATTTTCTTTTCTCTTTTTATTGGCAGAATGTACAATGTTAACAGATAAGGTTTTAGAAGGAAACAATCTCAGAAGGGGTTTTCCTGATTGATGTCCTTATAATGAATGTCCGGATTCATTCTATAGTGTTCCTAGAAATTGTCCTTTATTGCTCTGGTAGGATACTGCCCACGATGAGTCTTTATCACTTCATGGACAGTCTCTTCAATTATTGTACAGTCATAATTCTTAAATAACTTTTCTTAAAAAAAAAACAAAAAACCCAAGACCAAACTCTATTTTCTCATAATGTTCACTCTTTGGTCTTGGTTTACTTTTTGTGCAAATTTGTGATGCTCAGATGACTCAAGATAAACCTGTCTGTTAGTAAACAGAATATGGACATGAATTCTGGGCAAAGTTCAGAACTAGAGAGGTATGGGTTAAAACCCCAAATCATTTTCATGGAGACTTAGGTGTTTTGGTTTGGGGGGAAAATTTAAACATACTAAAAAGACTAAAACAGCTTCATGAAGTTTTCCACTAGCATTATTATTGCTTTATCCCTGGTGACCCACCAAACAGTACCTAGCTCATAATCAGTGATTAATAAATATATTCATTTGACTTAATAAATATATTTTATTAATGACAGTGAAAGTTACTAGTAATAAGTAAATCAGAAATTATGAAAAAATAACCAATTTAGATTTATTAAATTGGAATGTTTAATAAATACTTTGAATATCATGATAGCTTTTGTGTTTTTTCTTCCTGATTTGATAGTATGCAATTGCATCCTATTAGTACCTTCAAAAGGACTTTTCCCTTTCTGGGGGACTATAGGTGATATGCAGAAGTACTCATATGCTTATGAAACCAATGAACTCCCCAAGAAACCAGGAGGTCATTGTCTATTATTGAAGAGTATTTAGCACTGCTTTCCTCTCAGGCAAATCTAATGAAGCCACGTGGATTGCTGTAACCTCCCTGTAACACAGGATGTGGAGGTTACTTTGGGCCTTGAACAATTAATCAGCATTATGGCATAACAGCTCAAATATGGAAATTCTAAAGGTCTTACATGTTGATAAATGGCCAATTTATGCTAAGATCCATCAAGTGTGTTGGAGCATTTGGAACTATCACTGCATAATCATGACATAGTCATTATCGGGCTGCAAATTGTCCAAAGAAATGACATGCCTCAGGAAGCAAGATTTGCCGGCAGAGCCTGCCTCTTCCTAAACTCAGTGTGTGGTCGCCTTGCTGTAAACGAAGCAATACAGCATGTAGATTAGCTTGTGTGCAGCAGCTGCATGGCAGAAAGCAATTATAACACAGAGGCAACTCCACATGCAGGAACTAGCGCCTCCTGAAATATGATCACCTCCACTTCACTACCAAGGGAAATGCCAAACTGAAATACACACATGGCCATAATGGAAGCAAGAGACCTGAATATATAATAGAGTGGAGAGATGCTGGGGTTCTTCTTGAACAACCTCAGCTGAAACTAAGGGGTTGGCAGAGGCCACTGTTGAAAACTTTTAGTTTCTCTAAACACTGAGATGGGATTCTTCTAGGGATGCCACACCCCCCTATTTCCTTGGCTTAAAATGCAGGATAGTAAAGTGAAGGCAGCACGGATTTTCTTTCTGTTGATCATATTAGACATGACCATTGCCTTCCTCCTCCTAGAGAACACTTTTCTCAGAAATGAGTGGGCATTGGTCCAGGAGGGCAGACCCAGTGGATGGGATAATTGATGGACAGCAGACCAGTCACATAGCTCAATGTCCTTTCTGGTATTTGAATATAAAGTGGTGATGCAAAGCTGGACTAGGCCTGGTAATTACTGCTATGGGATTGGTGTGCAGGGTGAGAAGAAGCCATGTAGATACACAGGTGGACAACAGTCTGACAGGAGAGATAATGAGGTCAGCTTCTGACTCTCTGTTCCATAGTTTTAACCTTTTGTGTGGTCCTGTGATAATGTCTTCTCTTGGTTTCTGTGAGATAGTCACACATCCTTTTATAAATGCCCATTCCTTAATTCTATTATTTATTTTTTTTTTTTGGTCGAACCCAGGGGCACTCAACCACTGAGTCACATCCCCAACCCTTTTTATATTTTACTTAGAGATGGGGTCTTGCTAAGTTGCTTAGAGCCTTGCTAAATTGCTCAGGCTGGCTTTGTGGTGCTGGGGATTGAACCCAGGGCGTTGTGCATTTGAGGCAAGCGCTCTACCAACTGAGCTATATCCCCAGTCCCCCTTAATTGTACTTTGAGTGGCTTTCTGTTTCTGAGATTTTAATTAAATAATTGCCTCTCTCCCTCCCTTCAGTTCCTCAGCTATATCTGTACACTTACCATGTAGCAGAATTTGCTTGGGTGATTTAGGTCTATCATCTTATTCAAAACTCTTTCCAATATTCAAAGGCAGATAAAATTTCACTTTTTTCATGAGGAGATAGACTCAGAAAGGTTAGATAATATCTCCAAAGTCACATAGTTGATAAGTGGGGGGAAGTGGTGATTTCTATTGAAGTTACATTTGCATCGAAATTGATTTTACATTTTCTGTGAAATCATTAAACCACCTACTATATAGTAAATGATTTATGCTATAACTTGAGAACAGAATCTATGTTGAATTACTGAATCAACTTGGGGCTATGACTAGAAACCAAATCATCTTTATTTAAAAAGCTAACACTACTTATATTTACTTGTAGGTTGAAAACTTTTACAAGTCTTAAAGAAAGCAGGCTATGTATGAGAGTTTTCCTGAATGGTAAGGAATAAAAGTTTAAGAAGTACTACCCAGGGTATTTACCTATTCCTGTTTGTAGCTTGCATTTTCATCAACTCGAGCTGAAAAGGGTAAAAGAGGTCACCAGATATTTCAGGAATGGCTCATCTTTGGGATCTTACATGGAGAAGATCGTTAAAGACAATTACTTTAATGTTTTAAATTATTAAAATCAAAGCATTCTGATACTCTTCTTTTTTGGTTTCATCTTTCTTTTGAACATAAGGAAATAAATGTATTCTTTAAATGATAATGTATGGGACTTTGGTCCTCTGGTTTTCATTTGCCATTTTGTATTTTTGACTTGCTTTAGTTATTTTTACTATGACCATTCATGATATGGCCATAATTAGTGTCTCCTTTTTGGTCTTGCTTACCCTCCATGGGCTCAGTATTCCAGCTAAACCAAATTGCTCGGAGGTCCTCTCTTGTCCCTGCTCAATCCACCTGTCTGGCTTCTTGCCTCTTAACCCATTTTGCCACTCAGTCTAAACAAACATGTATTACCCATCCTTCAAGGTTTAGTTTAAATATTAATCCTTCAAAATGGAACTTTCCTTGATTACTATAGACTGCAAGCAACATTGTCCCAATGTGAACTCTCATGATATTCTACCTTCACCATTCTTATGATTCCTAATAATCAAAACATATGTATTTTAGAAATTTCTGCAAGTGCCTTCTCATTCCTGCACTGCAGGCAACTTGAGGGAGGGTGAACTTTGATATTTTTCTCCTTCCTACCATCCACAGAATGTACTCAGCTCTATCTGTACCCTTACCATGTAGCAGAATTTGCTTGGGTGATTTAGGTCTATCATCTTATTCAAAACTATCTGTTTTGAATATTCAGTAAATATCCGTTAAATCAATAAATAAGTTAATATAAGTATTCAATAAATATCTGTTAAATTAATAAATAAGTTAATAGATACATCCTTTTATATGGAAGTAATTTTAATATGGTTCTGACCTGATGCTTATACTACGATATACTATTCACATTTGTCATTCTTAGTACAGTTTTCTTTTTGTGGAGACATTGTACATGTTCATTTAGTGAATGAGAAAAGAAAGAAGCAATTGTTGAAAAATATGAGGTCAAATTATTAATACATTGTGTAAGAAATCTGGAGTCAAATTCATGTCTCAACTACATCTTTACTCTTAACCTGTTGCCTTTGTTCTCATGCTAGCTTCTTGATTTTACTGATAAAATCAGTAGATGGTTTTGGTGCTTCTAGTAATCACATGTAGGCACAATAACATCCAATAGGAAAAGAGGACAGGTCTTTTGAATATTGTTGGCAGCCATACATTCCATCATGGAGACCCTGTAATTTACTAACCAGGATTGAATCACATAACTGTTCTGAAACCACTTTTGATAAATATGCTGAGATTACCATGATTGGATTAGACTTAGAGAATTTTTTTCTCTGATTTTGGAATAGAGTCACCACTATCTCTGGAAGGTTCTAGTCCAAAATGAGGATTCTGTTATCAGGAAAATTTAGAATTGTGTTTGGAAGGTAATACCAGTTTTCCATAATGATAATGGAAGTATTCCTTCCGTAGATAAGTGATTCTCATTTATGGACATGGGGAGATGGGGGTAATTCCCCTCAACACCACATGGAGACATTTGACAATGTCTAGAGAGACACGCTTGGTGGTCACATTTGGAGAGGGGGGAAGGCTGCTACTGGCTTTGGTGGGTAGAGACAAGAGATGACTCCTACCATGCATAGGGCAGCATCCCACAACAAAGAATTTTCTGACTTCAGATGTCAATAGTGCTGAGCTTGAGGACCTCTTGTATATATAATTGTTCTCTGGGGCTAAGGCTGTCTAAAATGTTGCTTTTATTTATAACATTGATTTGAGATTGTCAGGGCCTCTGTTTATATATATTTTACTTTGGAGGAACAATATTCTAATGAATTATTATCCATTAAAATAATAGCAAAAATATTTTATCAAATTACCTGGCCAGTCACTTAGTAAGACCCTAGAGAAAAGTGAATGTAACTATGACACAGAGGCTCTGACAATGAGACTGAAGTCAAAGGAAGAAGGAGTCCAGGACAAAAGTTGGCAGGTAAAGTCACTATTTCCTTTATTGAATGCACTAAAAAACTACAAAGGGTTAAGAAAAGGGAGAAAAATACTATTGATTTGACTGCCCAGGGAATTTATAACACACATTATAATAATTTTCTATATGAGAAAACTAAATTTCAGTGGTGGTGTAAAAAAAAAAAGTGGTTGAAAAACCATTATGTTAAAGAAAGAAAATTTGAATTTTGTGAGAGAATCATTTTCCCTTTAGTTATTTTCTTTTTCCTTTCTGAATAAGTGAGATATAGTTGTCCTCATCACTTTGGTGGAATTGGAAATGTGCCAGTTGGGATTTTGAGACAGGCTAATTCTCTAAAAGATACTTGTCAAGTTTCCTCTTCATATTATTCTTGAAATTATAGCCAATTCTGTTATTTCAACCCCTCAGACCATTAGAACATTATTTGCTTTGAAATATGGAGGCATTCATTACTTATTTTGTATCCTATAGAGCTTCTAGCACATGGGGCTATAGATAGTAGATATAATAGATGTTGCTTAGTACTATTGGATATCTAGTTTCCAATACCCCTTTGTAGTCAGGGAGAATCTGCCATTATGTTGAGAACTCTGCCTTCCACACTCTGCCTTTTCCTACCCTAAGGTCTCCAGAGCAAGGAACATGTAACCTAAGCCTCAATGTAATGCTCTCCTGGATTTCGTACCCCAGAGATCTTGGGAGTCATGATTCTAGACAATGTAGTTATAAGGTGAAAATTGTGTGGATCCCTTGGTTACTGCTTGGAGAAGAGCTTTCTGAAAGAACTACATGACCCATACTGGGTTGTGTGACTTGTCAAGTTAATAGGATTGAAGGTACTATTTCTTACTGCTACCTAGCCACATCTATCCTGACTAATGCATTGATGAAAACATATTTATCAGATAAATGACTAAAAAAACCAATTACTTGGTGGGTTTTGTAGTCTGAGAGGATGGTTTGGAACTTAACTTCTACCACTTCCTAATTGTGTGACTTTAGGTATTAGTTGAAGGGAACCTGGAAATAAGTACTGGGTTATTTATTTATTTATTTTTTTCATTAATACTAGGAAGAAGGTGTCTCTGGGTTGAGGGAAACTTGAGTGAGACACACTCCTGGCTTTGAGACTATATATCTGTTGAGAAACCACAATCCCAGTTTCTTTAAAATGGTTTCTCTATTTTTCTCCAAAAGGAGTTTATTGTCTTTCTCATACAAACTGATCTTGTGCAAATTTACATAACATGAGTCTTTTAAAATAATATTGGCCACATACATGCCTTGATGAGTTGAAATGTCATTCTTCCAGTCTGGTAGCTGGAAGTTAAAATTCCACAGTGCCTAGGGTGACCTTGAGCCTTCTCTCATCTACTTACCTCATGCTCTTCCTTGATGCAGACCCCTCAGGTGGTTGCCCACTTAGTTTTTCACGTGTAAGCATCACTACTTGCTGCCCCCTTGTCTTCCATCTTCAAGGCAGCCTGATGGAAACTCAGTGTTATGTGACCTGAAACTAGCATTTCCACAGACAGTATTCTTTTGTGCCAAAGAACTCACTGAAATATAATGTCCAATCTTCCCACAATTATCACATTTCCATTCCCTGCTGAGCACTCTGATGCATTTTTGCTAAGTAGTTACAGAACCACAGTGGAAATAGTCCTGGTCTCTGGCGGTCAGATTTGCAAATTTATCCCAAACCATTGTAAACCCTGTACACGTGCCTCACGTATGCAAAAAACCTTCTGTTATGGCAAATAGGTAAGTGGGTTATTCTGGGGTGCCCTTTTGCCATTAGTCTTACTGCAATGGGATTGTGGGGTACTGAACTAGAACTCCCAACAGCTCCGATTGCTGCCTGCTGCCTCAATGAATTTTATATTAGCAGGCAAATGAAACACTCAACCAAGTGAAAGGAATTCATAATGCAGAGGCTTCTTAGGTCTGGAATGTGCAGTGCGTTTTGCAAAAAGGGTTGTGGCTATCAATGTGCAATGTCTAATCTAGATAAATCGCCACTTTACAACACATCTGGTCTCAAGTCCTTTAAATTAGTGGAGTTCAGCTGTAGAACACCAGCTGAACTGGAGTCTACAAATTCATATGCTTTCTACACATGCATAAATGCTAAATGATGAGCTTGGTAATGACTGGGAGCCCCTCATTTCTGAGAGACTGATAAGCCAGTACAGTGTTTCTTTGCTGTACATTAATTAAGACTGTAATAAAGCTTCAGAAGTACTAGTCTTCCAAGCAAGATAGTTTGAATTAATGTTTATGAAAGCTCTTTATTAACCTGAAAATGATCTTCATAGGTAATATGGGGAGTTTGTTTTCCCTCTTAATTTGGCATTTTGGTAAATATCACAAATCTTTCCTTTTTATGCTTATTCTCATTATAACCAAGATCAAAGCCTTAAAAAATATAACAACTTACTCAGGATGTCTTAGTCATTATCTTCTTCCATGTCCCCCTTAAACAATGATAAAGACCTTGAATTTGTGGGTGAGGTTAGCACCCTTAGGAGGTCCTTCTTAGTAGATTCCTAGAGTTTAGAGTTGGATAATAAGGTTTCAAATCCTACCAACTTATTATGCAAAATGAGAAAACTGAGGTTCTATTTAATATAAATCAAACTAGAACAATGATGTGTTTGCCAAAATGTTGTTGAATCAGAACATGAGTGGCATATATGGTAATGATATTATCACATTCTAAAGTTCCTCGGTCACTGTTGTAGCATTGCATTTATTTCTGAGTATAACCTATAGTTGGAAAGAGGAACTGACTCATAGAAACAGGTCCACAGGAGTAAGAGATCTTGAAGTCATGCCATAAAATGGTCAATGAGTACTAGGAAGATTCAGGAGGACCTTGAGAGGTGACTTTGAATAAAGGAAGGTCATGTGGAAGAGAAGAGGTTTGAGAAACCCACAAGCTCACATGTAGAGTGTGTGTGTATATCAGAGCAGTAATGCTTTTGGGTGGAGGAGGTCTGTAGAATTGACCAGACTCTCAGAGACCAAAGTTTACTGTGTGGCTAAAGAGTCCAGAGCAATGACCAATATCTCTGAGTTGCAAGGGGGCAAAATATAGGTATGTAAGTAGTAATATTTTTTAAATTGGAGTTGTCTCCATATGGATTGGTCTGCTTCCTGGAGGAGTGAGTTTCTCATCACTTGACATTTTTAAGTCCCAGACTAATCAAGAAAGATCTAGAGAAGACTGATGCATCAGAGCTGGGTTGGATTAAACTGTTTTTGTGGTTCATACCAGTTTTGTGTTTCCAGGATCTGGTAAACAGAAATCAAACAACTCATACAAGTCACGAACTTAATTTGTTGGTTAAATTCAATGTATATGTATTTCTTTTCCATTCTCTTCCTGTTACTGATTTCCCCTGGTTTAATATTATCATGTTTACAACAAAGATCCCCCAAAACAACAACAAAGCAATGGAATAGTCAAGGGTTTTCCTAAGCACATTTTGGTAAGATTTAGTTTTTATTTTAATATTTGTATAACTTATATGAAAACTTAGACAATGTTATAGGTTTTTGTTGTTTATGAAATACAATATGAATGTATTTGACTTTCAATTAATCTTGTCATTATAAAATTTAGTGTAAAATTATAAAGCATTTATGTCATTATTTGCTTTATTACTATGTCTTTATTTTCTTATATGTATTACTTTATATTATACATAAATATTAGTGAATATTTGCTAGATTCTAGACATGTAGTGGAGTGCTTTACAGGAGTTTTCTCACTTAAACTTTATCATATTCAATGATGACAGCATTATTGCTATCCCTATCTTACACACATGGAAAATAAATTCTATAGAAGTCACAAGGAAGATAACCAGTGGGGTAGGTTTTGAACTCAGATACCTCTGGCTCCAAAATAAGCATATCAACCATTTTTACCTTTCTACCTTCCACATTTACTGAGTGGTGGCATTGGTCCGATAATGAGATAATTGCACTGTGGTGGGAAACAGTGTCAGGCTGCATGGTGGCTTTGTGGTGTGTCCATTTGGTGAGGTGAAATGGAGTTTCCAGAGTTCCCTTCCCAGTATGCAGCTAGATAGGTTGGGATATAAAGAGATCTTCATGGGGGATGGGAGGGTGAAGTGCAGTAGGAGCCACATTGTAGCACATGTGTTATTTTTCTGCTGGCTCACCTTATTGGCAAGAGGCAGTGGCTGGACAGTATCTGCACACTTTCCTCTGCATCTTCCTTCAGCTCCAGTTCCTTGGCCACATGTGTGTGTTTAGCTTCAGGACAAGTGCTGCTTACCTACCACCCAGCTACTGCAGGACACTCAAACCAGCAAGGTTAAGGTCAGAGTCAATAAGAATTTTCAAGGACTTTATCTATCCTTGTGGGATTCCAGTCTTTCCTGCTTCCAGGAAATTCTAAATGTTCTGATTAATTCTGTTTTCAGTACTCAGAACTACCTGTCCCTGAGTTCAACAGCATTTCAGAGATGTCCTCACCACTCTGTCCAATTGCCTGAGTCAAATTCTTATAACAAACTCATCCCAACTCACCCCAACCTACTTCTGTCAGTCATTCAGGGTTCAATGTAATTCACACTTTCTACTGCTTCTCTGATTGAACCCTGACCAATTGGTTACAGGTCCTTTTGGAGAATGACCTTGATTTTGCATTGAAGTGGGCACAGTTCCTGTCTCCTGATGTTATGGTCCTCACTTCTGGACCCTGGGAATATTCAGTGAAACTAGTGAAATGGTAAATTTATCTCCATATTTCAGCCTAGGAGAAGAGACTTAGGGGATGTTAGCAGAGAGTAGTAAGACAAGATGGGCAGGAATGGACATTTCCAACCCGTAGGAGACAACCTGGAGATAGCAGGTCTAGGTTGTTGGTTGTTACTGGGAAAGCTCTCTCTGGACCTGTCTCTTTGTCTGCTGAAAGGGGTAATATTAATATCTACTTCACAGGATGTATGAGTATTGAATAGACTAACACATGTAAAGTGCTGACAAAGTGTTGGCTTTGTATTAGTGCTATTCCAGTCATCTATGGGAGGCAACAGGGGAT
This sequence comes from Sciurus carolinensis, assembly GCF_902686445.1. NCBI lineage: Eukaryota > Metazoa > Chordata > Mammalia > Rodentia > Sciuridae > Sciurus > Sciurus carolinensis. The sequence goes on from NC_062226.1 coordinate 79,154,739, forward strand.
TTGTTCCAGGACCCTCTACCCCGCAAGAGTAATAAAATCCTCAGATGCTCAAGTCCCTTATACAAAATCACATAGTATTTGCTAATAACCTACATACATCCTCCCATATATTTAAATCATCTCTAGATTACTTATAATACCTAATACGGTGTAAATGCTAGGTAAACAGTAGTTGTGCTATATTGTTTAGGGAATAGTGATAAGAAATGTCTACATGCTCAGTACAGACATGACCATCATAGGCCTACCTATTCTGTACGTAAATGAGATGTGAATCAGATGTGTACCTGCATGTCACTCCATTTGCATGGTGCTGGGTGCACAGCAAACTCAAGGTTTGCTGTTTGGAAATATCTGACTTTTTTTTTCCTGAACATTTTTTTTTCTTCTTGTCTCTCTATAAACCTTTTTTTTTTTTTTTCAGGGGGAGGTGATGGTGAAGAAAGGGAAGCAGAGGACAGGAATATAGCTCAGTTGGTAGAGTGCTTGCCTCACATGCACAAGGCCCTGGGTTCTAATCCCCAGGACCAAAAAAAAAAAAAAAGAAAAAAAAAAAAAAGAAAAGAAAAAAAAAAAAAGAAGAAAGGGAAACAGGCAAATGGAAAAGACAGCAGAGTTGTAGGGGTGGGACACAAGGAAGAAATTCATGAAAAGAATTTCAACTAACCCTTTTCCTAACATCAATCCAAAGAAAATAGGGGAGATGACAAATGAGGAAAAAGAAAAAGGTCTTACCCCTGAACAGGGGACTTTGCTTAGTGTCAATTCCTCCTATCAACATAGTCTGGACAGATTCTGTGTGTTCTGTACTCAGATGCACTGAAAAGGGGATGGGATGGTGGTGGAGAGAAGGCACCCTTCTTGTCCTACAGTTGAGCTCTTTCATGCTCCTTTTAAAAATAAGTGTTTTGTTCCCTCACACATTCTAGTACATTTCTTTCTGGCCTCCTCTGGAACAGCTCACCTTTTTGGCTCTACAAGATAGGAGAAACCTTTTGAACACAGCTGCTTGTCTGAGCTGATACAGGGGCCTGGGAAGACATTTATTCATTCCTTTTCAAAGACAGCCTCTATCCATCCCTCTGGAGTTACTTCTTGCCAAAGTGGCTGCTGTCTGGCAACCAGGCAGGCTAGAGTGGTCAAGTTTCAAATGTCACCACGCAAAAGGCAGTTCCAAGGCCCAAAGTCATGGATTGAAATGCCAAACCTTAAATGTCCCTCAAATACATGTTTTTCCAACTAGCGACTTGCCACAGAAATAAACAGCAATTATGCAAAAGCCACCCCTCCTGGCTCTCCCAACCCCTCTCCATGTTCCAAAGCCATTACATGGAGTACTTTGTGATAAAAAGATGTCTCAGTGTGGCCCACTTAGTATTTTGAAGCATTGAAATGAAAGATGGTAGGGCACATATGCCACAGAACCACTAAATGACAGTCATCACTGGCCTGGTTTCTGAGTCACTGTGACAGACTCAAGGGGATTGCTTTTAAAGCTGCTGATGACACATCAAGGAAAGAGAAGAGGATGTCAAGAGGCAAGGAATCTTACTTTCTGACTTGGAAATCAGTTTTGAATTCAGATCTTTTCCTTATTTCTTTTTTAAAAATGATACGTAGAGAATGAAAGGCAAAAGACATGGTGCTTATGTGAAGACCCCCCATAGAGACACCTTATTCCATAGCCTGGCAATGTACCTGCAGAGAGCACGGGGCACACTCCTTTGCTATTTAGGGGTGGGTGGGGATGGTACCAGTTTCTGCAGGGGAAATTTCACCACACAGCAATGAGCCAAAGAAAACATGACTATTCAACTATTAGAGGCTGCTGTAATTCAGTCTCTTCACCATGAACATCAAATGAGTCAAGTTAACTAATACAGAAGGTTGGGCTCGTTTTCTTTTGAGGAGACTCAGGAGAATTTTCATAGTGTCTTTTCACTCATACAACCCAGTTCTTTTTTCTTTTTTTCCCCCTACTTGTGCAGTTACTCATCCATTTCTAGATCAGAAAGGATTAGGAGAAATGAGAGGATGAACCCTCAGGAAGAACAGGGCCAGCTTTTGATGATTCTGAGAGCAGAGTGAAATGTCCTGCAGACCCCTGATATCTTTGATATCTGCCCCTTGGAGCACACAGGGAGCATCCATTATAGGAAACTTACACACAGCTCCTAAATTAAAGGGTGTGGGGAGAGGAAAGCCCACCATGATTTGAACTCTTTCATTGAAGCAAACAAATCAAGAAACAGAAAATAAATCTGTACTATGTATCTTCAGTGAGTCATTGTATTGGTAAAACTGTCTAGTATAATTCCTTTTAGAATGAATTTCTTTCTGTCAAAACTGATTTTCTTTAGTTAGTTAACTTTTCTACTAAATTATTAGAAGTCAATAGACCTTGAAAAGTGAAATGGCAGCTGACTAAATGCAACAGTTTGAATTTTGATATCATATGGAGTTGGAAGTTTTAGGAAATAAAAATTCAGGTTTCCCCATAAAATTCAAATTTCTGATAAATACTGAATAATTTTTTTTAGTAGGTCTCAAATACTGCAAGGGTTATATTTATTCTAACAATAGTCCTTGTTCAACTGAAATACTAAGAACATTTGTTGTCCACCCAAAACTCAATTTTAACTGGGAGTCCAGTATTTCACCTGCAATCCTAGTGTCATACTGCATTAAAATTTTAAGAGTAAAATTGCTTTTCAATATTTTTTAAGGGATTGAATGGACATGTTTAGGTTTATTAGTGCCTGTGTAACCTGGCTGCTGAGTACCAGGCATTCTCATAAGAGGGAGGACTTGCACCTACTGTCTCATTTTCCTGCTAACAGTGGCCTGTGACCATCCCTCCCAGGCAGACTGAGGTGCTGCTCTTGTTCATAAGAAGGTGTGCTGGTTAGGACCAGTTTCCATGAGCCTAGTAGAGGCCTACAGTCTGAAATGAACCTACCCACCTGCTAATGCACAGTGTGTTCTGTTGGGAGAGATTAGAATTTGAAATGCTTCACTTCCCTCTTCCTTAGGAATCTTTTCCTCTTTTCCCATTGAGGTTAGAGAAAAAAGGGAGATATGTTAGAACTTGCTGCTGGAGGCACTCAGAGTCTGTGATTTTACTGAATGACCAGTCAAGCATTATAACCTGGAAATTCATCTTTAGATGCTTGCAGACACTCAAGCATAGCAGAAAGATGTAAGGTGAAGTGTGAAGTTGAGCCACAAAAGAGTAGTTTGATAATAACTTCTGTTGGCTTTAGGGAGATTATTTTGTGGAGCCCTGAATAAATTAATTTGTTTTAGAATATAACTTGCGAAAGAATACACTGTTGGTAGATCATAAAGTGAGAAAAAGAAGTTGGAAGCTAGGATATATTTGACTGTCTGATATTTTCTTTATTCATTAATTTGTTGATGACTTTAATAGAGGTTTTGAGTACCTTCTGTGAACTAAGCTCTGTTCTGGGCATGCTAAGGTGGATATGACAGTGCCTGACTGCAGTTGGCTGCCAGAGTTGGTTGAAAGATTGACAGAGAGATTATAAATAGTTGAAGGCAATACAGGATGGTGGGGGCACAGGAGAGAGACATTTGGCTTGTTTTGGAATTATGGAGGAGGGGCTGCCTGGCAGAGGGAGTGAGATGGTTTCTTTCAGGAGGAGATCAGTGAGTCCTGAAGAAGGAGAAGGATCCATGTAGATGAGAAAATGGAGGAAGGGTGTCCTCCACACAGTAGTGAGGCCTAAGGGGTGGACTCCCTGTTAGTGGTGCTGGCAGAGGTCTAGAGGTATTGTAATATGAGGTGAAGGGTAGAGTAGAGCTAAATGGGGCTGATCAAATGGAACAGGGGTGGATGATCCAGGGCTTGTGATAGGAATTGGGATTTTAACCTAGGAGCACTGGGAGGTCAACAAAGGCTTCCTGTCAAGGGTGTCACATGACAGGACTTTCATTATAGGGTCATTGCTTTGGCCGTAGATTAGAGAATAAAGAGAAGGAAGAGAAGACCTGAGTCAAGGACCAGTTTTGAAGATAGTTTTATTCATCCAAAATGATCACAAAGGTGGTCAGAATAAGCTATTCAAAGTGAAAGGAGATCTGTGTGTTGCTGGGGAACCTAAGTTTTGGAGACTTAGAATGGATTAACCTTTCATGGCAGGATAGACTTTACATGTGGGGTAGGAAGAAATGTCAGTGGCTTGGGCAACTTCTCAGTGCACTGATCACAGAGAGAGAAGGAAGGACTGGCTACAACATTGCTAAGAAGTGAAGAAGTGGAGTAGTTGCTGCATTGCTTCAGAACTTTCTTATGGTAAGTGTGATGCCTCCCACCTCAAATTGTTTACACCCAACAGCCATTTTTTGACAATTTAATGTGGGCCAGAAACTAGGGTTATGATGATGATGATAGGATTCTGTTTCAAAAAATTAAATAATAAGTTTTTCCCTTTGACTCTTACATAACATGTCCATCTAGCTTGACTGGGTTCATGTTTGGTTTGGTTTAGTGGGTCTGTGAAGTCATTAAGACTCCTCTTAACTGGGTGTGGTGGCATGTGCCTGTAATCCCAGAGGCTTGGGAGGTTGAGGTAGGAGGATCACAGGTTTGAAGCTAACCTCAGAATCTTAGTGAGGTTATAAACAACTTAGGGATCCTGTCTCAAAATAAAACAAAAATTAAAAGGGCTGAGGATGTGACTCAGTGGGTAAGCACCCTTGGACTTAATCTCTGATATCCAAAAAAAAAAAAAAGGAAGGAAAAGAATCTTCTTACTGTTACTAATGATTATTTTCCATAGTGTTCATAGTGTTAATGTCTTTCTAAGACTAACTTTTCAAGAAGCTTCATTCTTCTTTTTCCTTTTCATGGAGCTCTCTTAAGAAAATCAGGGAGGCCTTTCCTTTTTCTTTTTTCTTTTGGGTAATAGGGATTGAACCCAAGAGTGCTTAACCCAGCCCTTTTTTAAATTTTATTTTGAGACAGGGTATTGCCAAGTTTTTAGGGTCTTGCTAAGTTGCTGAGGCTGGCTTTGAACTTGCAATCCTCCTGCCTCAGTTTCCTGAGTTGCTGGGATTACAGTCATGCACCACTGTGCCCGGAGGGAACTTTTTCTTGAGAGTGTGGAGCAAACCTCTTCTCATACATCTTTGGTTAGATTTGGTAATGCATTCATTCTGAGTCATTAGTTGCAGCCCTGGCTTAAGATGATTGGTTTAAGGCTGAACCTTTTATCGTGAACTCTCTGGACTTCACAAAAGTTAGGATTTGAGAAGTTACCAAGAGAAAGAAAACTGTTTTTCAGAGAGTCAGGCACAAATTCTATAATTTGTACAAAGGGGCTAAGGGAGAATAAAGTAATGGATGACTGATTTTTTTTTCTAGTGGAAAGCAATGGAAATATTTACAGAGGCAAGGGGACTTGAATGAAACTTGTTTTGATCTGCTTGGTCTATGATAATGAAATATCCTAAACTGGGTTTTCCAGAGGCTGGAAGTCCAAGATCAAAGTGCTGGTGGATTTAGTTCCTGGCAAGGGCTCTTCTCTCTTTCTGATCTGCAGATGCCACCTTCTCCAGTGTCCTCACCTGGGGAGATTTGTCTCTCTTTCTCTTCCTCTTCTTAAAAGGCCACCAATCCTGCTATATTAGATTCCACCCTTCTGACCTCATTTAATCTTCATGACCTTTAAAGCTCCGTCTGCATACATAGTCACATTGAGAATTAGGGTTTTAACATATGAATTTTATTGATGGTGGGCAGAGTCACAGTTCTGCCTGTAGCAGATCTGAACCCTGAAACTTAAGAAGGTATTTTCCATGTAAAGAATAAGGAGGTGGGAGAAGGGTGGGTGGGGGTTCTGCATGGGAAACAGACATGGCATGTTGGCTCAGAGATGGCTGAAGTGCATATTGCTAGTTATATATGTAGAGATGGTGGGAGATGAGCTGACATTTTAAATCTGAGTTAGGCTCTGAAGGCACTCAAATGCTTTGGTAAGAAAAATTAAATATCCTATGGTAGGGAATAAGGAACCTATCACAGGACTTCTACTACCTTGAAGAAAATATACACAAATATATGTATGCCTGGATATGTAGCCAGAAATCACAATTTGAATGAGACTGTACAGAGCATTTGTAGTTGTCAGCCATTTTATTACCTATCAGCTTGCATTAATTGAGCACTCCAAGTGTGGAGGGGTAAATCCATCCTGAGCAAAGAAAAAAGTTTTCTTCTAAAATTAATTCTGGTTTCTTTAGTTCTATTTACATTTACCATATGGGGTATTTCTTGATGGATTTAACAGCCACATAGGGATACCCTGTGACTTGAATTCAGTGAAAGAGAACTGTATCTCCAATGCTATAACCTTGGTATATATCTGGGACATTAGGAATTGAAGGGAAAGTGGGTAGAACAGAGAATTTGGGGTGTTTAATTAATTAACTAATTAATTAATATCAGGGCCCTGATTAGGTGGGCAGGAATATTTAAGACTATTAAAGGAAAGACATCAGACAACTCTAAGCAACTGCCACATGTTAGTTTTAGTAAATTATCCAGGGTAGAGTTCTGGGAAACCTGTACCACACTCCAGTACTTAAAAAACTGGGTGCTCCAATTACCATCTCTGTCTATGATAAATGAGGAGAACTAGATATTGGAAAAGCTGTTCTCTAATATATGGTGTCAGTCAGGGATGGGGGTAAGGTGGGGATGCAGCAGAGGTCCTATAAATAAACATTGTGCTTGCTTTAGAGAATATCTTACAGCCTTGGAAGTTAATCTTCTCTGGGAAACTAAGGAGCCTATTGAACTTGGTTATCATTCCCCTGAGCTTTATCCATCACAACTTGATGGACATTTGTCACCCTTATGCTTGGAGCTTTCTTGTAAGCTCTCTGACTGGCTGTCAACCTGTCCAGGCTCTGCAGTCCATTTTGGGTCTCTCTTCCTTCTCTTCTCTGTCCTTGGCATTATATTTTTTCTGAACTTTCTTCATTTTTCCCCTGAAAATACATTGTAGTTTCTTTCTAAACCCTATATTTTCTTGCTTCTCATCTTTGTGCTTCCCACCTTACTTCTCATAACTCTTTTGCCAACATCATATGCATCTTGTTTTATTGTTCCTTGCACCTTCCCACTTCTACCACTTGCTCCCAGTATAGCAGAGATCCGTGTTCTCTTCAGGGACTCGTGACATATTTTTGTATAAATAAAGCTGTCCTCTTAACTGGGTGGGCTCCTTTTCCTCTTATATAGACTTTAAAGCATAAAGAACCCAACCTTTTAGTTCAGGGCATATCGCTTTTCTGGGGGCATGTTTTATTTTCAATCTTTTCAGGGGTGTGTGTGTATAGCCTTTCACAATGCCTCCTCTGTATGTGTTCTTTTGAGATGCCCAGCAGGGACCTGGGGTTGAGTACAGTTTTAGCATTCACTGCCTGATTCACCTAACCCTTCAAATGCAGAACATGTCATTTATGTCCCTGATGTCTTCCAGAGTCATACTCACCCTTCCATACTGGGTCCAGTCAGAGCTGGGAGTCTGCAAACTGCATTCCTTAGGCTCCTTTGCCAGTTAGCTTCCCATTGGTATTCATCATTAGGAGGCACTGGTAAGGGATCAACAGATGGGAAGAAGAAGGAGGCTTGTGCTTTAGGTTTATTCAGTGTGGTGATTCTCAACTCCAGGTGGATCAGGACTGTTTCATTGTTCCCATCCTTAGCTGAGGAGGTGACTTTTCTGTGATCTAAAATTAGCTGCAGTGGTGTCTCCAACTGAGTAATAGCTTTTCAGCCTCACAAGGTTCATTCAACTAAGTGCTTTTAGTAACATCTGGGTCTTACCACACTGTTCTTGAAGATTTTCAGTACTGTTTATATCAATACCCTAAAGTAAATTTTTCCTGTTGGAAATACCTAAGATGATTTCTATTTTCCTGAGTGAATATACTAAAATACAAAATGGTAAGTTAAGAGCAGAAATAACATAGCTTTAAAAAATCTTTTGTTTTTGGTAGGTTTTATTATCAACTGAACTCTTCTGTCAAAATCCATGCCGTGGAGCAATGTTATATGTGCTAGAAATGTGTAATTAGTACCATCTTGGTATCAGAAAATACAATACCTTGGAATGGAGGTCAAAGGCAAACCATTTTAAAGGGAAAACCTGAGAGATTAGAGGAGAAACATTGGTAGAGAGGAAAAGAGTACTATATTTAAAGTCAAAACTCCTGAGTTTAAGTCTGCCTTCTTTATTTACTAACCATATAATAATGAGCAATCTCATACTCATTTTGAGACTGCATTTCCTCACTTACAAAATTGTGGCATTAACATCATGGGATCATAATAAAAGTCATGTGAGAATTATGTGTAGAAGTGTTATGTAAACTTCATGTTGCTATTAAGATGGCTAGGTTTCTACCCTCAGTTTGATTCCAAACTAGTTGATGATTTTATAAACCATTATGCACTAATAGGTATTTTAATGTTTGATAGCTCAATGCCTGGAAAGTGATTTTTAATCAAGATTAAGGCAGCTAGTAATTTCTGATACCACTGCCATTTGGGTAAATGGGATGGAAACTCTTCATTGTTTGGGGACCTCAGTTTCTTTATCTGTAACTGGGGAGCAGGATGCTGACCTGCCTCTTGAATGTGTCATAGGCATTAATTAACTGTGTGTGATTGAATAGCTTCCTCAAGGCAAGCATCGAAATGCCAAGTGTTCTCACTGATAATAAAGCAGATACTTTCTTGATGGAGTTGTCATGAGGATTAATGATTTAATTGCAACAGAGTGCTCTGATATTCTTAGATGAAAAGTGCCATATAACTTTCAAGAGGAATATTATTAAATAGCTTCTCCTTTGTTTCCCACAAGAGCAACTCCAAATATGGCAATGCTAATCTGCACATGCCTATCTAAATGTTTCTACCTCCTTTTAGAACAGTAGGGATGTAGATAGCAGGAATTTAGAAATGGGTTCAGAGGAGGGCTGTAACGGCCTTTTGCCTAATCTAAAGGGTTTTATCCTTGACATTTCCTTCCCTCTGTACTTGACTTTGGAGTTGTACTTTCTGGAACTTTCAATTTTTGATATTGCTTCTCTAGATGGCTCATGGGGTCACTTCAAGATGAATTCTCCAAAAACTGTCAACAATAATATAACTGGGAAATAACCAGAACAAACATTTTTCTGTTGGCAAGGACAAAACCTGGTCTTTGTAATTTTGCAGATCTAAATATCCATGTACCTGTCATTTCCTATACTCCAACCACACTGGCTTCCTTTGTCTTCCTTCTTTTCTCCAAGCTCTTTTATATTGCTTTGTGACTTTTGCATTGTTATACCTAGCTTTTCAAAGGACTGTGTACAATCACCTTTTTCCCTGCCAAATATCAGATCATCACCTCTCCACAAAGAGGCCACTCTCTCAGAACTCCCCTTTCCCCCAGCCCCTTTCTTTTCTGTCACACCAAACTTTTAGCTTGTCATTAGTATTTATTGGTTAATCAATTTATCTTATGTGTACTCATTTAATTCTATGTTGTTTGCTTTCTGCCACTGAAATGTAAATATGTCATGACGTGGTTTTTGTCTATTTTATCCTCTGCTTTTCAATAGTCCCTACAATGTAGTGGTTGTTTAGAAGATTTTATTGAGTATATGAATTATTTATGCTATTTTTGTCTTAACCAAAATTGTCCAACTGGTTGTCAGTAAATTAGGCTAACCTAAAATCCTCTATAATGAAAGGTTAGAATGAAAAATAGAAACTTCTTTAGGCAAATATCTATAATATTGTAAATATCAAGAGTCAGATGTAAGAATAATAGATGATATAGAATCTAATAATAGAGTTAAAATTCTTTTGCCTGACCTAAAGGGTTATATCATTGACATTTACTTCCCTCTGCTCTTGACTTTGGTGTTACATTCTCTGGAACTTTCAGTCCTTGAGAAATGTGAAAATTAAGGTTTATTAGCGTCCTAGATCAAGAATCAGTCTTCAGGTAAGCCCACTACCTTTCTGTGAATAAAGTTTTATGGGAATTTAGCCATGTTCATTTACTCTGTGTTTTCTATACTTTTTTTTTTTTTGTAACACTAACAGAATCAAGTCAACAAAGCCAAAAATATTTACTACCTGGCCCTTTAGAGAAGTTTATCCACATCCATCCTAGAGCATTGTTTTCCCAGCTCTTTGAGAACTAGTAAAAGCAACCAGAACTTTTAAATATGTAAATGTGATTCAAGGAGACATTGGTGGCAAGTTCTATTTGGAGTTTTTGCTGTTATTTTCTACTCTTTTGAGAACAAGAGGATTAAATATGCATGTAATGTATACTATATATATTACATAATATATAATACATATATAAAATTAAGCTAGCAAGCTGGGAAAAAAACTCCTTAAAATAGCCCCAGGCTAACCTGAAGAGCTTCTCTCCGAAATGAGCTTTGAGTAAATGAAATACTATAATTTTTGCTTTTATGACAACTTTTATTTGTAGGAGGGAAGCTATTTTATCTGAATGCAGATTGAAGTCTCCATTTGTAGAAAGGAGAATTTGAAGGAAAAGAGAAGGGAAGAGATGGGTCCACTTTTAGCACCAATGTGAATTGTTAACTATAGCAAAAATGAACAATAATTGCGTATCAACATACCCGGATTGGGCCAGGTACCTACTTGTACTATTTTATTTATGCTGCAGACTCCATGGCAAGACCTATTATGTCAGTTTCACAGATAAATGCTCCTGTGCTCAGAGGACTGCAGTAACTTGCTCAGGGTCCACTAGATTCAAAGAAATGGCCTAGAATTAGGATTCATGTCTATTCGCTCCTTCCCAGGAGAGCAGCAGTTAGAGAGATAGGGACCTGTGCTTTAAATACATTAAAAACAGTGTGTCCTGACAAAGGAAATGTTAGTGCTCACATCCTTCCCTAGCAAGTGACCCCACACTTGGGGCTTCCAGCAGTGTGCAGCAGCCAGTGGCCCACTGAACTGCTTTGACTTGAAGAGAGAAAGGCAGGCTGCTTTTCCCACCTTGACTCCTGCATCTTTCATTTGCAGTAAGGCGCTGCTTTGATAGAATGGAGAAAGAAGCAGAACAGAGAAGTGCTCTCTAGCACTTACCTGTTAATTTGAAATGCTTTTAGCAAAGTTGGCTAGCAGCAAGTTTTTTAAGGGGAATCACATTCCTTTGCATTTTCTTTGCAAAGACAGCTTTTGAGAAAAGTCTCCTTTCAAACATTCCATGACTTTGGTCAAAGAGCCAGGAACCTGGTATTAAAGATTTCAGCACTGTCGGGAGTTTCAGCCAATGAGAGTGCCCCTGTCATTCACACTGGGGCTTGCTCAGTATTTCTTGTGTTCCTTGCCTTTGCCCTGACAGCTTCGAAGTCTCAGGGGGCTAGGGATTTTTCTTTATCTTTTTATTTCCTCTCCAAAGTGTATATATTTATGGGGAGAATACCAAGTGGGAGGGGTGGGAGAGAAGGTTGGGGAGGATAAAGGGAAAGAACAAGGGTTCAACGATTTTTGTGCCACTTTTGTTACTCTTTATTAAATCTTAAATTAAAATATTGGCAATTTGTTCAGCCTTTTCCCTTTTGCTAATATTTAAAAGCATTCAATTAAGATTTTCTAATGTGTCCAATGAGTTAAACTGTCCTATGGTATTAGAAAAATATTACACATATAAATAAAATACGTCAAAGCATTAAAAAGCTATTACACACACTGAACATAAAATGGCAGAATAATGATGGATCCCGCCATGCAGGAAACATATTCAAAAATATTATCTTCCTGGTAATGAAATGCCATCCGTTTCATTTTAAGCTAAATACGTTAGACATATCAGTGGAGTCTGTGCTGACACAGCAGTGAGTTGAAATTGAAAATCTGAAATTATATATATGATTGGACACAGTGTTAAAGTAATTTATAGGAAAAACCACGAATGTGCTGGGTCTGCACCTTCTGGTGAACTCATTTTATAGAATCAGATAGAGGAAAACTCTACCATTTCTAATGTGCAGTTAGAATGGCAGCCCGCCAGGGCCCCAATATATTCAGTTTGAAAAGAGAGAAGGAGGACAGACAGAGACGGGGGCTGGAGTGGGGAGAGACTGGGGAGGGGGAAGCAGCAAGCTAAGGGGGAGATGGAGTGGGTGATGGAGACAGCAGGGAGAAGCCAGGCCAGAGAGGTTTGCTTCAAATTACAGCAATTCTGCATAAGCCATCAAGAGGGTGGCATTGGTTTTCATTGCCCTGACCTAATAGGATAAGGCAACTAGGAGCTACATTAGCTGTCAAGACGAGTGGAGATAACAGGGAGACAGGTGCAGGGGCAGGCCTCAGTGAGACTCTGGTTGGGCACTCTGTGACAACACTCACTGTGGTGACAGTTGAGCTCCAGTGGAGATCACCTGACCTCAGAAGTTCGGATGGACCCATAGAGTGTTGATGGGAAGGGGCGTGATGGATGGCTCTCCCAGACCCACTGGTCTCACCTGTCTGCTTGTCTGTCTATGTCTCTGCCCTTCTTTAACTTTTACAGTGCTGTCCACATTGGGCCACACAGTGAAGTGGGAAGCAGGGTAACCCAGGAAATGAGAAAAATAAGGCCACGCTATTGTGTGGAGATGCATGACAAATCGGTACCCTGAAGTGTTTTTCATCTTTCATTTATATCCATAATCCTGCTTGAAATGTGGATTACGTATTCATACCTGGTCTCCTCTAGGAATGCACAGAGCATCTGCTGTGAATTTTCATTTGGTGGCTGCCCTGGCTGAGGCAGAGTTGGTCTTGTTTCTCCAGAGGTGTCCTTTCTAACCTCTGATTCCTCAAGAGAGAAAAGAAAGTCTTGAATGTGAAAGAAAGGAGAAAGGATGGTTTTCATCCTATTGTGGCCAATTAATGCTAAGGAAGGAAGTGTAGATTTTAGGACAAACTCTTGACACCCTCAAATAAGATTGAGCTAAATATCATCACAACTTGTGTTTATCTTACCTGTCCCCATCAGACAGCCTGAGGATTTTAGAAGAGTAAAAATGATCTAGAACATGTGTGGTGTTTTTCTTTCTGGGCACTCAGGATGTTCCCTATTTATTTTAATAATACTAGTTGCCAGTTATTGAGGATTTACTCTACAGCTGATACTGGGCTTCCCAGGCATGATCTCATAGCATTATGGCCAAGGTATTGTTGTGTTTTGTCTTTGTTTTTTTTTTTTGTTTTTTTTTTTTTTTTTTTTTTGATGAGGAAACCAAAGCTTACAAATATTAGATGACCTTCTCCAAGTTTATAAAGACAATAGGTACCCTAGGTACAAACTCTCAACTTTCTCAAAGTCATTGGGAGGCAAGAATTTTCTGCTCCATTTAATAGCAATCATTGTGGATGAATGGAGGGGTTAAATGACTTGCTGTAGGTCTTAGCTCAAGTCTCAGTCTTCTCTGAACCCTCCAACTAGCTCAGTTGGCTTCTTTACTGTCCCACATCTTTCTTCAAAGCACTTACCATGGATTGCAATTTCTATTTATATGAATGCTGATTGTTGTCTGGACTAGACACTAAGTTTGTGATTACAGCAACTCTGTTTATGTGGCTCCTTTTTACCTCTTCAGGACTTTGAACAGTGTCTGGCCCTCAACAACTGCTCAATAAATTTTAGTTGGTTGGATAACTGGGTGGTTGGATAGATGCATTTTCGTTGATAATCTGTAATAGTGCTGGCACTGGAAACTTTCAGGTCTTCCCCTGGAATACCTATTGTTTTCTTATTGTTCTTTATTCTCATGGCCATCTTCTCTAGAAAATAAATCAATGTTCATAAAGTCACAGAATTTTAAAGTTTCAGGAAGCTTAATGAAACATCTAGTCTACCATTCTATCTAGTGCTGAATAACTATTAGTCACTAAGATTCTGCTTTGATATATCCCGAGATGGAACACTCACTACATCATAAGACAACTCATTCTACTGCTTTATAGCAGCAGTTTATAAAAGTATTTTGTATAAAGAATCAAAATATTGAACACAATTCCACATGTGATTTAATCTGTGATTACGAACTTTATATCATCTGAACAAAGGAGTACAACACAGTCCTATATTATGTGTTTTCATAGCACAAACCGAAGTGTCGAACCATATTAAGTTCATGGTCAGTCAAAACTTACTTATTCAACTCATTGGGTCACTCAACAAATATTTCTTTAGACAATACAATTTGCTAGTCACATGACATATCTTGACAATCAGATGAATGAGACATGATTCCTGCTTTCAACTGAGGGCTCCACAATCTATTAATTGCACAAGGAATATAGGTTAGTGACTGTATTCTTCAATTATAGGATGCATATTCAAAAAATATTTGATCACTTTGAAAATCATTATGCATTTTAAAAATGATATTCAGTGTTACAGCATTTGATTTTATATCTATTATAAGTCAATGGTATTCTAAAAACAATTTTATAACTGAGGGAATATTCTGTTTGTATATCATACATTTGTCTAATAGTATGTTCCAGGTGAAGGCGTGATACAGAAGAATGATGATCATCTCTGTTTGAGACGGACAGAAAGTATTTTTAGACCTTGATGGGTGAGTCATGGTTTGCCACACCATGATCAGAAGCTTGGGCAGTAGGGGGGATGTGACTGTCAGGTGAGGTAGAGAAGCTGACTGGTCATCTCCTATGTGAACAACAGGAGGAAACTTGACCTAACTGCTTAGAAAGTCCTTGACAAGGGAAGCTGCTTCTCTATAGAAAGAATATGATATTACCAAAAAGAGGAACACCAATTTCCTATAAAACTTCACAAATGAAAAGGCATCTATTTGGAGTTACAAGGAGAGAAATCTGGAAAGGTCTGGTGAATCTTTATCCAGGATACATTTGTAATATAACTTGGAAGAAGAGTAGAAGTGGAAGGAGGGTCTTCCAAAGAAGGGAATCAGCATGCACAAGGGCCTAGAGATGGGGGAGATCAGAAACACTGAGCCATCAATCACAAGCTTCCTAGTTCATATGGAGTCTAGCATTAGATCAGAGAGGTGAGAAGAATAATTTGGAACATATTGAAAAGACCTGAATATCCACAGCCTCTGCCCCATCTGTGTAAATGAGAATCCAGATGGGATTGAACTCAGAAACCTCAGATTTCACTCTGGAATATATGGCAATGGTCTGGCTGAACCTCTCTTTAACTGTAGTGTTAAATATGAATTGAAGCAAATAGAATAATTGACGCTTCTCTTTATCAAAAGTTCACTGTGGCTGGGCAAGAGTGAAGTAAATCATTGTGTGAACAATTTTGATTCTGGTTCCAATAAGTTCTTGTCTTCTACAATTTTCTTGACCAGTGGTTTCAGTACTGGTAGAATCTACTGGTATCCTGTAGTTCAGGCTCTGCTTTTGGCATGTGTCTCTTTCTGTGATTTCCAATTTCAACAGATTTTACCCCACAAGCTGTTAAGTAGGGTTACTCGACATTTTTTCTTGCAGAGTTGCCTTCCTTCAATGCAGAACTTTTCGTTTACTGTGCTCAAAGGTAATAGAGCTGGTTTTGTCCAAACATTCCATTTGGTCAGGATCTCTTTGTGTTGAAAATTTCATTGAGCATATGCTATCCCTCCTAAAGTTTTGATATTTAAAAATTTATGTGTGCTTTAGTTCTTTATCCAAATCATTGGCAACAAATTTCAAAAAACCCAGGACCAAAGAAAGAACTGTGCAGCATTCAATGATACAGGAATATGAGTGCTGGAGTGTTTTCATCTATCACAAAATTACTCTCATGGAGTTCCTCTAAAATATTTTTCTAAAATAAAATAATTATATGTAGGACAAATTTCTAAATCCTACCAAGAGGGAAACAGGGTACTGTGACTAGAGATATGACTGAAAATTAATCTGAAGGATAAAATTTTTGCTCCCAGAAAATCTTTTTTTTTAAAACTTTTTACTTTTTTATTTTTTATTGTTTGTTCTATTTAGTTATACAGGGCATCAGAATGAATTTTGAGTCATTGTACACAAAAGGGGTACAACTTTTCATTTCTCTGAGTATACACCATTCACGTAATCTTACATGAACATAGGGTAGTGGTGTTTGTCACATCCACCATGGTGTGGCTCCTCATGCTAACACCTGAATCAGTTTCCTTCTGTGCCAACTCTACAGCCCCAAATACCCTTTTTCTCTATGGCTGAGTTTTCTTACCATCTTCTCTGTTTAGTCAACTTTGTTTTCAAGGTTAAATATTTTGTCTTCAATGTCTGAGGTTCTGTCTTCCAGGTGTTCAGTCCTACTGGTTATGCTTTCTATGGAGTTTGAAATTTGGTTTATTGTTTCCTTCATTTCAAGGATTTCTGTATGTTTTTTTCAGTATCTCTAACTCTTTATTGAAATGATCTTTTGCTTCCCACATTTGCTCTTTTAACTGTTGAGTGGTGTGATCATTCAAAGCCTGCATTTGCTCTTTCATCTCATCGTTTGCTTCTCTGATCATTTTAATTATGTACAATCTGAACTCTCTTTCTGACATTTCTTCTGCCATGCTGTCATTGGATTTTATTGATGTAGCATCTAGGTTTGTTTGGGGCATTTTATTCCCTTGTTTTCTCATATTGGTCAGGTATCTACTGCTCTAGTACTGAAACTCTATTGACTTATAGCGTCCTGTAGATTTCAAATAACTTGCCTCCTATCCTTCAGTAGCCTGAAGTCTTGGAGAAACTTGATAATGCAGTGATACACAAGGAAGCTGCCCCTCTAGGGGTGGTGGCCTTCAGGTGGGGTATATTTCCTGCTGGTGGGAAGAGGCGCCTCTACTTGTTGAACGATGGATGGTCAGTCAAAAGGGGGACTAGATTGTGGGCTGGGTCGTGACTGGTCTGGGCCTGTGTCTCTGGTTCTACCATCGTGGTGGGAAAGCCTCGCCTCGTGGGGAAGACTCACCCGGTGGGGACATCTCGCTGGGCAGCTCTCCTCCGAGAAGTTCCCTTCGATCCAGAACTACCACCTGGGCTGGGCAGCCCTCCTCTGTGATATTCCCTGGGGCCTGGAATGACCACCTGGTCTGGGGGCCTGGCCCTGCAAGGGACTCTCTCTCTGAGCAGCCCTTCTCTACGACATTCCCTGGGGACTGGACCTACTGCCAGGTCTGGACCCTCGCTCTGCGCTGAAGCCTCTTGCTGGGCGGTCCTCCTCTACAATGCTCCTGGTTGTCTGGGTTCATGGCTCCAGCGGGGGAGTCTCACTGAGCAACTCTACTCAAAAAAGTTCCCCGCATTCCGGGACTACTGACCCATCCAGAGAGCCTTGCCCAGTGGAAGAGACACACCCGGCTGCTCTGAGTTGGTCCCGAGTCTCTCGATACCTCCTCTACTTGAATCCTGAGTCCTGTCAAAGGGCCTCCAGTCTCCTGCAGGTGTCTCAGGAAGGGAGCTGCCCTTCGGATGATGATGACCATGCCCTCAGGAATAATTCAAAATGTCTGCACCAGCCTCCAAAGAAGCTGGGGAGCCCCAGCGAGGGTGTGCTGAGTCAGCCCAGAGGCAAGTGCAGTGTCCCTCAGCAGTAGTGGGGCAGGCAGGCAGGCTCAGCGATGGCGTCCTACCTTGGCTTGGGGGTCAGGCGGGCCCTCTGTGGCTGACTTTTGATGAAATGTTCCCATTGGCTTTTGACTGTCCAGGAAGTCATTCAGCGTTTCAGGAGACCAGAGGAGAAGATCTGTCATGGAAAAGCAGAATTCAATTTCCATTTTAGCTCTGCTTTTCCTTACCAAAGTCACCAGTGTCAGACTTCCATGTGTTATGAATTGAATTGTATCTCTACTAAATCTGTGCATTGAAATCTTAATCCCCACTATGACAATATTTGACTATTGGGTCTTTAAGAAGGTAATAAAAGTTAAAAGAGGCCATAAGGGTGGGGCCCTAATCCAATATGACTGGAAGAAGAGAGGGGCACACTAGGAATGCACATGCACAGAGAAAAAGCTGTGTGAGGACACAGTGAGACGGTGACTGAGAGGCAAGGAGAGAGGCCAAACCCTGCCAGTTTGATCTTGAACTTCCAGCTTCCAGAACTGTGAGAAAATAAACTTCTGTTATTAAAGCTACCCAGTTGGTATTTTGGTATGGAAGTGCTGGCAGATTAAGATACCATTTTATATACCACATTCCCTACACCTCCATGAAGCAAACGTTCTTTGAAAGTAAATTTTCTGGGGAGAAAAGACACCATTTTAAAGAGTACACACCATTTTTAGGACACATTCTGAATGCAAAGACATTACAATTTGAAAACAAAATCACTTTAGGATTGTTGATACATAGTACTTCTGCACTGTTGCACCCTCATAGACATGTTTCATACTTGGGGATAACTTGATCCAGAGAAATGGAGAATTAAGCTGGATTGAGAGTTGAATAATGCAAATTAGTAAGTTGGTTTTTAAATTTTTTTATTTGTTCTAATTAATTATACATGACAGTAGAATACATTTATTATGCATTTTGATAAATCGTACATAAATAGAGCATAATTTCTCATTTTTATGATTGTACATATTATAGGATCACATCAGTCTTGCAGTCATATATGTATATGAGGTAATGATGTCTGTTTCACTCTACTATCCTTCCTACACCCATACCCCTTCCCCTCCCTTCATTCCCCTCTACCTAATCAAGAGTAACTTTTCTTCCTTAGCACCACACCTCCTTATTGTGAATTAGCATCTGGGTATGAGAGAAAACATTCGACCTTTGGTTTTTTGGGTTCGGCTTATTTTACTTAGTATGTTTTTAATGTAAGACTCATTTGGGGATAATTGTGAAGGTAAATGACACACTATGGTCAAGATTCTATAGCAACTTTGTCATGCAAAATTAGGGTGGATGTAGTATTTGCTCTTATTGGGGAGATGGTTACTGCTCAGTGAATACCCATGTCCTCCTCATTTCTTAGTTCCTTTGCAATAGGGGCCATAGGGGGTTTTGGCTATTAGCCATGAGTGCAAGGGACCCAATTATTTCTAGGCTGAAGCATTGAAGATATGGTATGAGACTTGTAAACTGTTGCTTTCCTGCATTTTGAGACAGTGGAGCACCCCCTTTGCCTAGGGCCCTGAATGACTATATGGAGCAGAGCCAGCCCCTGCCCATGACATAGCATAGGTTGAGAAATAAACATTTGTTGGGTTAGATCACTGGGTTTTAGGGGTAAATTGTTAATATAGATAGCTTATCCTGAAGAGCTGAGTTCTTGTTTGCTATAAGAGAAAACAAAATCATGATGGAAGAGGTCATACAGTTTGATGAAATGGGACTGAATTTTATAGCTTCTCTAAATAAGATCTTGGTAAGAATCAAATAATTTTAGAAGTGAACACAGTTGTTAAGAGGAATTATGATGAAGGGGATTGAACACTTATCTGGGCTTCTTTAACAACATTTTCTATGTCCCTACAAAGAGGAAAGAGTTATTAAAATCTATCATATAGTAATTCACATGTCTGCTACAAACTCAAGTACTTGTAGGATCCTTGACTCAATCACTAAGTACATTCATTAAGTGCCTACTGTGTGCAGATCGATGAAGTAGGTATTATGGGAAGATGTAAAAAACATTATACAGCATATTATCCCTAATCTTGAGTGTTTTTCAATTCAGAAAGGTAGAACTGACACCTGCAAATGGAATTAGAGTAGGATGGATATAACCAGGAAGATATTAGAAGATGTCAACTTTAAAGTCATATTTTGAATGTCCAGGGACATAAAAGCTAATGGGAGAAATGGTGAACATGAAGAAATTCTGGAATTAAGAATAAACAACATTGGGAACTTTTAAAAAGTTTTCAAGACAGGTCTTGTCTATAAAATTTACACAGAGAAGTCTTTAACATGATCACATTTTGCAACAAAAGTGGGTACCAGGTTTTTATTCTTTATTAACTTAATTAAAATCTAATACTAAGAAAAATATACTAATCTTTAATTTGGTATGTGAGAGCAGAATTCCTACATTGAAACAATGCCTACCCAGACGTTATAATGAAATTATCAAGTACTTGATATATTTATTTCTCACTTTTTGGCTTATATTTTTTGATAGATGCAAATATAATTATTAAAATTCAATAATTAATTTTCAGTATGGTTTTTCTCTGTAACACCATAAAGTACTAAAAACATTGTTTTAATCCTCTCCTGGAAATATGACAATGAAATGAGAAAAGGTTAATGCAGTGCTTCTATTAATCCTTCTTATCCTTCTAATGACCACAAAGTAAAGCACCCCTTAGTTCTTTATAGGACTTGTTTTAGTTGGTGGTTTAGGAGAACAACTAGATTATTAAAAATACATATAATTATAATAATAACATAATAAATTTCATAAAAAAATATAAATTTCACGATTTCTTTAAGAGTCTATATTATTCAAGATTCTGCTCTTATTTTGGGGGGAATTCAAGTGTATTGTTAGTCAAAAGAGTATTACTTACAATTTGCAGTTGAGATATCAACAGCACGGCAGCATAGAAAGCTCCTGACTCTCCTTTCTCTCAAGGATACCTATTCATGGATCAAATCCATCTGAGAAAGCAAGACAGGGCACAGTCTGCTGTGGGTCACCTAAGAAAAAATCCTATCCAATGGACAGGAAAAGCTAAGTCACACAGGGGCATGGACTATAAAGTTAGGAAAGAGCATCCCCAAATCCATCTTCTCCTTGTGGAACAGGGTTTGGACCTCACTCATAGTCCCTAATCCTAAGATACTCCACCATTGGGCAGCTCTAAGAGTGTAAGGCATTATCTTCATGTGAATCTCTAGAGACCACAGGGAAAAAGTTGGAGTTTTCCCCTCCCTGCATCTCACAGAAGCAGTACAGAGAAGGGGATTAAAACCCACAGCCCATGTATCTCCATGGAAAAAGTTTATGACACACTTTTCAAGTGGCTCCTTGGAGACCTGGCTTCTAATTACTTGTATTGAGATGTTAAAGTTATAGACAAATATTAACCCAACTGTAGCCTAAGAAACAGATTGTGTTTCCTGAGTCCTCCCTCATCTATACTAGTGATAACTCTAGGTCTGTTAATCCCTCTGGATTATTAATCCCTGTCCACACATACAAGGCCCAACTCTTATAGTTTCTACCCAGTGAACTAGTCCATAGAATTCCTAGATCTGGGAGTAGAGGGGACTAGACATGTGAGTCATCTTAGATCTCAGAACAAAGAGGTGGTCTTAAATGAACATGCAGATATTTCCAGGGGTTATACCTGTATGGATCTGTGCAGAAAAGAAGAAGAAATGTGCAACTCTCATTTTTTTTCCTCCAGAAGGTGGATAAAACATACACTTCCAGTGGCTACTTATGAGTGTGGCTTCTAATAAACTTGCATTTTGGAACTAAAAGAAAAAAAAATTGTCCTTTTGCAGAATGAGCCTGAGCTCAGCGTTTCATGAACACTTCTTCTAGCTCACTCCAGTGATAAATTCAAGTCCACCCATTCTTGCCAGAAGACATTTTGACCACACAGTGCCCCAACTTCTAGAGCTCCCTCCCCAGAGGCTGTTTACTTAACTTCTCTGGGAGTCAATGGGGTTTTGCATTCCTGAGTATCCCTAGATCACAGAAAACAAAGAGGTGGATGTAGAAAGGTCCCTTACAGCAACTGTTGCCTCAGGATCAGAGGATTCACACTGAACATGAGTATAAGCATTTGCCACAAATCTTTTCCCCAAAGAAAATGGGAGATAAAAGGCTCTGCTCAGATCATCATGAAAATGGATGGAAGTGGAACACACTCTAACCTTTCCAGCTACATGTAGAGATTCTGGCTTCTACCTTATAGTCTTAGGGCAATGACAGGATGTGGCACATCCTAAGGACCAGGAGGTCGCTAAAAATAGAGATAGCAGTCTGGACAAACACAAAGATTTGAAAGACATCTTAATATCTCTAACAGGACAAAATTCATGGGATACCAAAAGTTATGGGATGTAGTGAAAGCAGGTTCAAATTCCTAGAAAAATATAACCTGTCAAGACTGAATCACAAAGAAGTTGGAAATCTGAGCAGAGAAATAATGAACAATTAGAAGCCTCCCCTCAAAGAAAAGCCTAGGACTAGATTGCTTCCTGGTTGAATTCTACCAAACATTTAAAGGAAAACCAACACCAACCCTTTTCAAACTCTTCCAAAAATTAGAAGGGAGGGAAATACTTCCAAACTCATTTTAGTATGCCACTATGACCTTGATAACACACTATAAGAAAACTACATCAATGAAAATAGATGCAAAATTTTGAACAAAATATTATCAAGCTGTTTTCAATAGTACATTAAAAGGATCATTTACCATGATCAAGTGGGATTTATCCCTGGGATGAAAGTCTGTTTTTACATATGCAAATCAATAAATGTGATTCACCCTATTAGCAGAAAAAAGGAAAATTCCCATATGATTATCTCAGTAGATGCAGGAAAAGTATTGACATTATTCAATATCCTTCCATGGTAGAAGCTTTCAAAGAGTTAGATATAGAAGAAATGTTCTAAATGTTCTTCAACAGAATAAAGGACATGTATTCAACAGTAAAAAGCTAAAGGCTTTTCTTCTAAGATGAGGAGCAAAACAAGGATGCTACCCTCACCACTTCTGCTCATTAAAGTACTGGAAGTTTTAGAGCAGTTGTACAAGAGCAAGAAATTAAAGGCATCCAAATAGGAAAGAAAGAAATGAAATCATCTCTGCCGATGACATGATCTTACGTATAGAAAATTCTAAAGATTCCACAGAGATACTGTTAGAACTGCTAAACAAATTCAGTAAACTTGCGGGATACAAAATTAAAAAAAGAAATTAAGAAAATAATTTCATTTACAATAGGATAAAAAATACTTAGCAAATGTAACCAAAGAAATAAAAGATCTATATACTGAAAACTACGAAATACTGATGAAAGAAATTAAAGATGACACAAATAAATGAAAAGATATCCCGTGTTCATGGAGTGTAAGAATTAATATTGTTAAAAATTTTCATACTACCCTAAGTGATTTGCCAATTTAATGTATTCCCTGTGTAAATTCCAAGTCATTTTCACAGAAATAGAAAAAAAGAAATCCTAAAATTCAATGGAAGAACAAAAGACCCTGAATAGCCAAAGCTATCTTGGCCAAATGAACACAGTTGGAAACATCACACTATCTGATTAAAATATACCACAAAGCTAATCTAAACAATATGGTACTGGCAAAAACAAAGCAATAACATCAACAACAAAAACAGACACATAGACCAATGGAACACAATAGAGAGCCCAGAAATAGATCCATGCTTTTACAGTCCATTGATTTTTGACAAAAGTGCCAAGAACACACAATGGGGAAAGAATTGTCTCTTCAATAAATGGTGTTGGAAAACCTGGATATCCATAAGTAGAAGAATGAAAATGGATTCTTTTCTTCTCACAAATTTTGAGAGTCAGCTCAAAATGGATTGAAGAATTAAAGGTAAGACCAATAAAACTATTAGACAAACTCCATAATATTGACCTGAACAATGATGTTTTAGAGGTGACTCAACAAGCACAGACAACAAAAGCAAAATAGACAAATGGAATTGTGTCAAAAAAAGCTTTTGCATAACAAAAGAAACTAATAAGTAGAGTGAAGAGAAAACCCACAGAGTAGGAGAAAATATCTGTACTTCATGCATTAGATAAGGAGTTAAGACCAAATATTTACAAGGAACTCAAATTACTACTCAATGATTAGAAAATAATCCTATTAAAGATGGACAAAAATGTGATAAGACATTTTTCAAAAGAAAATATACAAATTACCAAACACACATGAAAAATGTTCAGTATCTTTAATCATATAAATGCAAATTAACACAAAATGAGATAAAGACCTCACATCTACTACATTGACTATAACCAAAAAGATAATGATAATGAGTGTTGACAAAGATGTGAATGTGGAGAAGAGGGAACTCCTGCATACTCTTGGTGGCATTATAGGTTAGTACAATCATTTTGGAAAACAATATGAAGGTTTCTCAAAAAAATTAAAAATAGAATTATCATATGACTCAGAAATCCCATTTCTGTGTATGTATCTGAAGAAATCAGTGTGTTGAAGACATGTCTATTCCCATGTTATTTACAATAGCCAAGATATGGGATCAGCCATATTAAACAATGTTATACATATACCATGGAATAATATTCAGCCTTGAAATATTCTGTCATGTGACAAAGTAGGTGAGCCTAGAGGACATTATGTTAAGCGCAATAACCTAGGCACAGAGAGACACTGTGTGATCATTTTTATGAAATCTACAAAACTTGAACTCTTCATAGAATAGTGCTTACCAGAGGTTGGGGTGGAGACTGGTAGATGCAGAAAGGGGAGAAGTTAGTCAAGTATTACATAGTTTTGGTTAGAAAGGAGGAATAATTTCTGTTTGCACAGGTCAGCAACTGTAGTTAATCATACATCTTTCAAAACAACTAAAAAAAGAGAATTTTAAATGTTTTTTTTTAACCACTATAAGATAATAAATGATAACAAGTTTGATTGGATCATTTCAAGATGTATGCCTGTATTGAAACATCACATCATTCTCCATATGTATATACAGTTATCATTTGTCAATTAAAAGTAAAATAAATCTTAAGTTTCAATTTTCAGTAGAAGTGGGTTTCCATATGAAGAAATAATTTGGCAGCAAGTTGAACATACACATACCTTACAACTCAACATTTACATTCTTAGATATTTTTCTGAAAGAAATGCATAAATATGTGTACCAAATGACACTTAAGAATGTTCATAGAAGCATTTATAAGAGCACCAAACTGAAATCAATGTAGGTGGCCATCCATAATGAAATGTATTTTATTTTTAAATGTGACTTATTCATACAGTGGAATACAGATGGTTCCTGATTTACAGTTTTGATTTAAAACTCTTTTGACTCTATGAGGTACAAAGGTAATACGCATTCATAGAAACTGTAGTTCAAATTTTGAATTTTAGTCTTTTCTAAGGTTAGTGATATGGTGTGATAAATCTCTTATGGTACTGAGCCCCAGTTCCCAACCAACCATGCAAGTCAGGATTAAACCACTGATACTCTACTGTGCACTGCATTATGAGATTGTGTTCCATAGGTTAGGCATATTAACACATGGAACAGTTTGAACATATAATAGTTTTATCAGGATGTAGCTATATCATAAGTTGAGAAGCATTTATATTATATAGCAATGACATGAACAAGATGCTCCTACATGCAACAGCCTTGTGAAGCTCAAACATAAAATTGAGGGAAATATGCCATATTTAAAAATATATATATATATACAATGTGATTATGGTTATATAAACTTAAAACAAGCAAAAATAACTTTCAATATGAGTAGTTAGGATAATAATTACTTTTTGAGGAGAAAGGTAGGGGTGGTGACTTGAGTTCTTGGAGAAGCACTGGAAAAACTGCCCTATGATCTATATTTTGACCAGGTGTTGATGGCAGGTGTTGGCCCGCTTTGTCATAATTTTCTGAGCAGTATGCTTAGGATTTGTGCAGTTTTCTATATATACATGGTGCTTCATCAAAAAGAGAGAGTGCTTTTAATAGACATTTCAGTATGTCTTTGCCTAGGAAAACGTTCAGCAGAGCTACTCAGAGTGAGGTCTAGGGACTAATGGTCAGTCTACGAGCATTTGCTATCAACGCAGTTGAGAGATGTCCAGAGATTGGGAATAAGCATCCAGAACATTCTGTAGCAATTGGACAGAGTGCTTTCATGTCCATTGAACCCAATGAATGAAATGTGAAGTTTGAATTTTGTAAGAAAAAAGAAATTTATAATTAGAGCATTTATCTATTTCTGGCTAACTAAATTATCCAAATGAACACATATAAAGAGTAAATATTTAAATATTGTTCATAACCCTCATCTTAATTGTTGTATTTTATCTTATCATATGGATCTATCATTTAAATTTCTCATACTTTTACAAACCAGTATTGTAAAGAATATACTGCCACATTTTTTCTAAAATATATATTCATGTGAATCTGTATATTTATTTTTAAGTAGTACACACACACACACACACACACACACACACTCACAAGAAAATAACATATAGAAATAGAAAAATACTAAAATGCTAACAATTTGGGGGCAGTGTCATTTAAATTTTCAAAATTTTTCTCTACCCTCAAACATTTCACAACCTCTGTCAGAAGCAGGAATATTTTTCAAGTTTATTTATCATGCTCATTCCCTGTGTTTTTACTGAGATATATAAAACATTAAAGACAAAATTTAAAAGTAAAATTTTATAATCTGATCACAATACCATTATTCTACTTTTTATAATATTGCTTTCTATTTGGCATCCAACTGCATATATATTTGACAGAAATGCCATAAAATTGTATCTGTAAGTTTTTGAATAAGTAAAATATTCATACAATGCAAAATTTAAAGGATAAAAAGGATTTATGATAAAAAGTATATATATAATTTTTTACATAATTGTTTTATTCTTATATATTTCAACATAAGGCTGGCACATTTTTTAATGGCAGCATTATGTTATCCAGTTCCTCTTGATGTATGTGGTTTTTTTCTTTAACTTTTTGTCAATAATGCTTTAGTAAATATTCTAGTACTCATGTCATCTTGCACATTTGTGGCTATAACTGTACCATAATTTGCAAAATGTGGAATTTCTGGGTCTCAACATGTATTTTTAAAAATTTGGTAGATATTGTTTAACTGTCCACCCCAGAGATTGTACCATTTTATTCTCTTGCAAAGAATGTGTGAAGGATCTAGTTGCCTCATTTCATTTTCTCCCCTTGTCTTCAGGGAATACATTTCAAGATCCCCAGTGGAGGCCTGGAACCATGGATGTACTTAACCCTACATATAAGTCATGTTTTTTTCCCTATACATATATGCATACTCATGTTAAAGTTTTAATTTATAAATTAGATGTGTAAAGATCAACAAAAATGACTATAATGAAATGGAACAGCTATAACATATACTGTGATAAAAGTTATGTAAATGGGATCTCTCCCAAATATACTCACTCTTTTGTTTTGTCTTTATGTAATTATTTACCCTACTTTTTTTCTTTTAATGGTGCATTATAGTAGTATATAACTGTTGGGTTCATTTTGACATAATCATACATACATGCAACTTAAGTTATTTCCATTTCCGTCCCTAGTTCCTCCCTTTCCTCTCCTCCCTCACCCCCCATTCTCATTTTTCTATACTGTTTGGTCTACATGCCACCCATTTGCTTATTTTTAATTGGTGCTTTACAGATATACATAAAGGTGGAATTCACTGTGGTATAGTGATACATGTACATAGGGTAATTTTGCCAAATTTATTCTGCATTTTCTCTCCTTTCCTGTCCTTCCTTCTTCCCCCTTCAGTCTTCTACTCCACTGATCTTCTCTCTGCCTTTATGATATCTGACCATTCCCCTATTTTCCCCCTTACTTTGCTCTAGCTTCTGCATATGAGAGAGAACAATCAACCCTTGATTTTCTGAGGCTGTCTTACTTCACTTAGCATGATGTTCTCCAGTTTCACCCATTTATTGTCAAATACCATAATTTCATGTTTCTTTATGGCTGAATCAAACTCTATTGTGTATATATTCCATATTTTCTTAATCCATTAATCTATTGATGGGCACCTGGGCTGGTTCCACTTCTTGATTATTTACTCACTCTTCTTCTTGCATTGAACTGAGATGATACAAAGCGTACATAATGAGAAGAAGTGAGGTGAATGATGTAGGGAGTGGGAGAATACTAAGTAAGGGTATTTTAACATAGCAGTGCAATACTGCCATAGTTAATCTGATAACCAAGATTTTTTGCTACAAAGTAAAAAAATGAGTGGGTAGCACAAACAATACAGGTAAGGTGGACAAAGGGATGGTTCACTTACTAGGTGGGATGGAGCAGAATGGAGTGAAGTTTCATCATGCTACTCAGAATGGTGTGCAGTTTAAAATGTATAGATTCTTTTTTTCCCATTTAATATTTTTGGATTGCAGTTGACCATAGGTAACCTAAACTGTGAAACATGAAACACAAGATTTTAGCAAACTCTTGTTTTTGAGAGGTTAAAGATTATGCAGATTGAGTATCTCATGGGAAATGCTTGGGATCAGGAGTACTTTGAATTTCATTTAAAAATATTTTGAGATATTTGCATATACATTATGTAATATTTTGGAGATAGGCTTCAAATAAGAACACAGAATTTGTTTCATATATAACTTATATGCACAACCTGACAGTAATTATACACAATATTTTCAGTGTGCCTGTGGTCACATGATGTCAGAAGGTTGAATTTTCTGCTCATGGTGTTATTTTATTGCTCAACAAATTTTAGATTTCGAGAAGGTCAGATATCAGATTTTTGGACTTTTTTTTTAACCTACATTTTTATGAATATATTTGTATGTATTTTATGTATTTATATTATTATGAATGAAATTTAGCATCTTGTCATACTTTTGGAAGATATTTTCATTTCCTTTTCTTTTAGAACTATCTATTGTCACAATTCTCATAGTTTTCTATTAATTTTTTTTGGTCTTTATCTTGTTGATTTTAGGTGTTTTTGTATTAATCCATTTATTTATGTTCTATCAAACTCTATATCTATTTATCTATTTATTTAAATGGATAGAGGTAGACACTATTTTTTGTGATGAATTGCAAAAATCTTTTTCAAGTTTGTGGTTCTTTTTCCCTCAAGAACCTAAAAAAGTAGTAAACCAGAAATCATTAGTTTTTGCCCTGAAAGTCTATTAATTATATATTTCCCCTGCATTTGAAACTATCTAGTCACTCAGAAAGCACAATTTGATATGTAATTCATATTTCTATTGTGTTAGTCAAATTTTTACATGTAAAGAAGGCATATAATCTTCTAATCAGAATTTCCTTCCATCTGTGTTGATAAGAAACTTTTGTAAGGTCACTATAGTTGATCTGTCCCATCATCCATAAGTCACTCCATACACATCACATCACATCTTTTGTCTTTCAAATTTCTAGCTCTTTTTTGTTTTTATTAAATGTTAGATTTGAATTCTTTTAAGTCTTTGAACTTGCTTTTCTCCTGGTGTAATATGATATCTAGAGCTGACTTGGATCATGACAAAAATAGCTATTTGAAGATGAATACTTATGAATAACTGATTATTTGATATTGTATATTTGTTCATATATATTCTTATCCAATAAAGTATGAGAAGTTTTTCCCTGGCAATTGGAAAATGCATGTCAGTCAACAAAATAAGCAGGGAAAATAGGATCCCTAGGGTAGAGGTGATCCGTATCCAAAAGTAAAGTATATGTTATTTAATGATGAAGGAAAAGACTATTAATCTCCCAGTGTGTATTTCACACTTGGGTTGTACTTATGCTTTTCTATACTGTCAAACTGATGAATTACTGATTTTTCTTGAATACAAGCAAGAATTAAATGCAAATACTTTTAAAGAGGGTATTATTATAATCCCGGTCATAGCAAAAAATATTTCCATTTAAGATAAACTTACCCTAAAAATATTTAGGAAAAATCCAGAAGTAGAATCAGGAGGAAAAAAAATTTAGCAGGCCAAATACTGAAGTAAAACAATAATCAAAAATTATACAATTAGTACCCTTTAAATGGTTATAAAAGAAGAACCACAAAATACAAGAAAAAAATAAAAATAAGCAAAGTGATACCAAGTCATTTTGATAAAGGAAATAAAATTGAAAAAAGAAAGTTTGAAATTAAAATTTAGTGGAGAAGTTAAATATCCATTTAGATACATAGGAAGAGAAAATTTGTAAACTAGATGACATGTAGGGAAAATATTCAGGCTTCGGCACAATGAGATGAAAAGAGAGGAGACATATAAGGATAGAAAAATAAGTCCTATATATTCTTAAATGGGTTTAGGATGACTTTAGACAGAATGGAAGAGAACTAGTGAAGAGTTTTGTTTAGGCCTACTGGTTTAACTAAATCTTCATTTTTAAAGCATCAGAATCCTTAGTAGTACTGACTTATGGAAAAACTTTTTAAGTTAATGTTCTGTTGGACATAAATGTATTAGGAAACTTCACATAGGAATGGTTGCTTCATTTAGGGAAATGGAATTGTTGAACTTGATGTCTTGGAGTGTATGTTGAAGGTTCATTGGGTGGTGGGTGGGGGAAGGAGAAAGTGCCATTTAGATTAGTTCAGATTGTCTAGCCATTATCATATGTGCACTTTAATTAATGTTGCTGAGTATTAAAGGATAAGTCCTAATGTCCAAAGTTTGTTAGATATAACACAATAATTCCTATATAAATATCCTTTTGTTTGTTTTTAGGAAAAACTGTCTTCTGCAAATGACCTTTGTTAATCCACCTCTTAGAGCTTGGGAAAGTTCTAAATTAAATCACTGGAATAAAGAGGCAGAAAGAGGAAGGGTGAGGGTAAATGCCCTTTGCTGGTATTTCTATATCTGGAAGACAGTTTTAGTTTTTAACCATAGATCTATAGTGCATTTTGGTAAAGTAATTGTGTTTATTGTGCACAAAGGTCATACTTTATTTCACCACATCTAAGCTTTCTAGATGTCCTGAGGTTACCGTGGATCATTAAAAATAAAGCTAACAAGTTAGCCAACTTGTTTATATTTTTTTTTATAATTGATAGAAAAGATGCATCCTGGACATGGAATTGTTTTATCCCTAGGCAATATGCATCAGGACTTGTTGGTTAGTCTGGCAGCAAAGGGACAGAAGGAACTGGAGAGACATGTCCAACTAAAAGCTTGTGACTGGGTGACTTAGTACTTTGCTTCTGTTTTTATTTTTCCTGTGTTATACATATTAATTTTTTAAAAAATGAAAGCTATTTAAAAAAATAAAAAAAAGAGACCTCCCAGAGCTTCTTTTGGGTTACAGAATTGGACTCCATTGCAATGAAATAACCCAATTTTCCCTTGATTGTTATAATTGGTCATTATAGCCAATAGAGAAACCCCCTCTTTCCCTTTTTATTGGTTCTTTTTAATAACACAAAGCATTAGAATTCAATTTGGCATAAGTATAAAAGCATGAAATAAAATTTGCTCTAATTCAGTCCCTAGTACTTACCTTTTCCCTCCCCTCCTCTCTCTGTTCCTTCTCTCTTCTCTACTGATCTTTCTGCTATTTTTTGAAGTTGGTTTCTTTTGGATATATGTGATGGTGAGTATATTCATATATGTATGTAGGAAAGTGAGGTCAGAGTCAACATTGTTCTTCTCTTACCCATCCCTCCTTCCTCCTCCTCAATCCCTTCCTGTAGTCACTGATCTTTCCAGAAACCTCTTTTTAGGGACTGCTTCCTAGGATCACAATACATACCAAATATTCCACTTAATAATGATAGTGAAGAAGAAAGACAAATACATAAAACTATATTATTCAACACAAAGCATGGAAGCATAAATTATGTGAAAAATCATGAAAAATGCAAAGCACAGAGTAATTCAACTATGTAACAGAAATCCAAATATATATGTATATATATTTGTATATTTATATATAGCGATTACCAGGGACTGGAAAGGGTGTAGGGAAGAAGTATGTTTGTGAGACGTGAGTGGATAAAGGAAGGGTGAATGATTACAATCAATGCCAGATGTGTGCATGTATGGAATCACACAGTGAATCCCATTAGTAGATACAATTAATATGTGTGAATAAAAAATAAAGATCCTAAAAATCTAATGACAGATTTGAAAGTAGAGGGAAGAAATGATGCATCAATTTAATGCTGATTAGAAGTAAGCCAATATAACTCTGTGTATTGTATTTACTGGCTATAGAATCATTGCATGATGTAATAATTTATCAGGAAGCTTTAACAATTCAGCTTCCATAAGTACCTCAGAATGTAGCCTTGGTATATAAAGTAAAATGGACAAAATCTCATAAAATTACAATCAAATATTGTTATAGAAAGAGCTTGAACACACTGCTTTCAGATTGAGACATAAATTAAGCACACAAATTAATAAGGAAGGCTAGAACAGAGTAATTACAAGATCCCTCAAATGGACACATGGTACATTTCATTCTTAAAATTAGATAAATGCATAATAAGACAGTCTCTCAATATAGAATAAATATAAATATTTAAAAATAGAAGAAAAGATTAAAACATTTAGAAGACAATATCTAAGTAGAGATACGGAAAGCATGGAGTGGGTCAGTGACTGAACATCATCAACCAAAAAGATTTAGCAATTTTCTGAAAGTGAAGGACATGAGTTTCAAAGTAAGAGATCAGTAAGTACAACAGAAAAAGAGGGATTCACACCAATAGCATTCTACTGTAAGGTCAGAACAGTGAGACCAGATTGATGGTAATCAGGATTCCAGGACAAAAAAAGAACACACACATACAAATGAGCAAATTCTTAAAAAAAAATTATTTATTTATTTCTTACAGACTGCATTTTGATTCATTGTACACAAATGGGGTACATCATTTCCTTTCTATGGTTGTACATGATGTAGATTCACACCATTTGTGTAATTATACATGTACATAGGGTAATGATGTCTGTCTCATTCCACCATTTTTTATACCCCTTTCCCTCTCATTTCCTTCTATGTAATCTAAAGTTCCTCCATTCTTCTCTCACTCCCCACCCTGCACCCCAATTATATATATATATCATCATCTACTTATCAGGGAAAACATTCGACCTTATTCGGCCTTTGGTTTTGGGGGATTCCTTATTTCACTTAGTTCTTGTTTCTTAACATTAACTAGAAAGTGGATAATGGAGTAATGCTTCAAACTTCTGGAAAAAACTTTCATTCCCAAATACTACATCAGTCATACTAGTTTTTTCTTACACATTGTTTTCCTGGAATCTACTTGAGAATACACTTTAAAAAGTGAGGGATAAATTTTTAAAATCAGGGCATAGGATGCAGGTGGTCATACAGGAAAAATGCAAAGGGATTCTGATGTGATCGGGAAGACAATAGCTGTGTGTTAGACTTGTGGGATAACTATTTGGATTCAAGAGGGTCAGAGGATTTGTTAGGGACTTCCTTAGATGACAAAGTCTATAGACTACCTGAGCATCTTAAAATGAGTTTTAGATGGTTACTGAAGAGTTTGGTCTTGAATTAATTCTAAATTCATAAAAACTTTGGAAATAAAGAATAAGACAAAATACATTGAGAAAAAAAGTTGTTAGTAAAGGAAAAATAATCATGGTTTACTACATGGTTTAGCTGAGTAATGTTTTCATAGCTTTAATAATATAAATGGAATATTTGTCTAACTAAAGTAAGTAGATAGCTATTAGGATGATGCAGAGGGAAGGCAGAGTGTAACTGCATGGTTGCAGCTACGAGTAGATGATGGAAATTTAATAGAAGATTAAAACTGAAATATCAAGGAAGTAGCAATGCAAGTACGTTATTGAGAAATGTGAAAACAAGTACTGAAAGAATCAGTTAAGATATATAAATGCCATTGCCTTTGTGGATGAGGAAATAGTGGAGGAGGAAGCCTGCTGTGTTTCACAATAAATGAGTGAAGAAATTCGACTCTTTAAAATATGTTCATCTATAATTTTGATAAAAATTAAAACTGTCTTGAAACATAAGTCAGTGCCACTCACCTTATTAAAAACTTGGGGGAGAAAAATCATAGAATCAAACAATAAATGCAAGACACATATGCTATTGCATTTTTAATTAAATTCAATATTTACTATGACAATATCTCTTGGCAAAATTTCTTAAACTGATAAATAGTAATCCAAAAAGCTATTGAAGGTAATATATTTAATGGTGATATGACAAAAGAGATTCAGTTTCAAAGCCAGGAACAAGACAATGATTCCCACTGCCAATAGCTGTCTTCAGCACATCCTGGAGATCCTAGTTACCATGATTAGACAATGAATGCAAATGAAAATGAAACAGACATGCATCATTATTTGCAGATAATAATGTTGTCTATCTAGAAACATCCATATGAATCTACAAATTTTTTGAACAAATTCAGGAAGTACACATCTAAATAGTATTCCTGCACAAAAGGAACATCATAAAATACAATTTGAAATATCAAGAATAGCACAATATTTTAGGATACCTGGGAATAAATGGTTAAGAAGACACTGAAGACATTTATGGAGAAGTTTCAGAAACTTTATTAAAAATGTTTAAGACCTAAGTAAATGGACAGATATATCATGTAACTGTAGGGAAGAACTGATGTTCTAATGATATCAACTGACTTGAAATCTCCAATTTCTATGCAAAAACTATAAGAATTTCATAGATTTTTTTTCTTGGAATTTAGACTTATCTTAAAATTTACATGATGGATTAAAGAGAAGATACATGGCATCTTTGAAAAGATACAGGAATATTAATGTAGCATATACTAAGAGATTATAAACCTGTATTCATTAAAACATATGGTTTTGGCTCCAAAATAAACAATGGGAATATGCAATTGAAAAACAGACTCTTGCACTCATATGTACTTCTGGCACAGGAGACATTACCAATCCATAAGTCCCATTACTCCATGAATATGGTCTAGTCAACCAGGTACTCACACAGAATTAATTAAGGCAGATTGCTCACTGTCAGGTGTCTATCATCCGCCATTTGCCTGCCTCTCGCCTGTCCATTGCCTGCCTTACACCTATCCATCACCCAACGCACGAGGTTCACCTCCCGATCGTTCGACAACAGTCAGCAAACTGATCGCCAACCACCAGTGGAGCACCAGCTGCCTGCTGTCACCTGGAAGTTCACTGTTACAGTACCTGCAGGTTTGATTACATGTGGCTGCCGCCATTTTGAGAAAACAGCCAGGCCCTGTAGGACCCCTGGCTGGACTGACTGAGCCCCGTCTCCAGGATACCTCAGCCCAACTGATCACTCCCTGCCTCTGGGGCCCTCACATCGACTGACTGATCCCTGCCACCAGGACCCCTAGACCAACTGACTGTGCCCTATCACTGGGACCCCAGACCGACTGATTGCACCTGGCCTCCAGGATCCCACAACCACACCAAACACACTGGACCTCCAGAACCCCTGCCAGACCAGCCGCATCCCATCTCCAGGGCCTCCAGCTGACCATGTCCACCCCTGAGCTGCAGCTCCCCATTTGCCAACACATTTCAAAGCCAGAGCGGCCATCTTGGATAATCCTGGAAACCGTAGCTCCGATCTTTGGGTGGGGCAAATCCCATCCTGCGGACACCTGCTGGAGGTTCGAAGCTCATTGTCAGGTACCTCTCATGCATCAGTCTACTGAACACTGGGAGGTTTCATTAGTATATGACTGTTATACAGCAGATTTTCTTTTTTCTCCTTTTTAAAAAATTTTTTTTATTTCTTTACTTTTCTTGCTCTCTTTTCCTTTTGTTTACCTGTTCCCTCAGAGTCTCTTTCTCCCTTTTTTGCATGCTAACATCAAATTTCTTTTGATTACACTCTCACCCTTTCTATTTTCTAGAACTTCTGTATATTCTTTTCTTATCCCATTAACGGTCACATTCTACATGCCTCTGCATCCTCTTTGTCCTCCATTAGAAACTGCAGACCTTATTGCAAGCCTGTTTGATTTACCAAAGATAATATTTGAACTCATTTTGTTTACTATGACAACTTTGTTATTGTCCCCATAGGGGCTATTTGGTCTAGGATTGCATAGTGTCTGATGTGGGCACTGCTAATATTGATTTCCCCTTAAAGAAATGGTTTTGGAAACCTATAGGGCCACTATAAGCCTATAGGGGGAAATTTGCAATACCCCAGATCTGCACTGCTAGAGGGGAAGATACATGAACAATAGAAAAAACAAGGGAAGAAAATGATCCAAACAAATCTAGATTCTATATTAATAGAATCCAGTGACAGTATGTTAGAAGAAATGTCAGAAAAGGACTTCAGATTATACATGATTAAGATGATTCACGAAGCAAAGGATGAGGAAAGAACACCTGCAGGAAGCAAAAGATCATTTCAACAAAGAGATAGAGATTCTCAAAAAAAACCAGACGGAAATCCTTGAAATGAAGGAGACAATAAACCAAATAAAAAACTCAATGGAAAGCATCACCAAAAGACTAGACCACTTGGAAGACAGAACCTCAGACAATGAAGAAAACATATTTAATCTTGAAAATAAAGTTGCCCAAACAGAGAAGATGGTAAGAAATCAGGAACAGAATCTCCAAGAACTATGGGACATCATGAAAAGACCAAATTTAAGAATTATTGGGATTGAGGAAGGCACAGAGATACAAACCAAAGGAATGAACAACCTATTCAATGAAATAATATCAGAAAATTTCCCAAACCTGAAGAATGAAATGGAAAATCAAATACAAGAGACTTACAGAACACCAAATGCACAGAATCACAACAGATCCACACCAAGGCACATTATAATGAAAATGCCTAACATTCAAAATAAAGATAGGATTTTGAAGGCCATGAGAGAAAAGCATCAGATTACACATAGGGGAAGACCAATACGAATAGCAGCCGACTTCTCAACTCAGACTCTAAAAACTAGAAGGGCCTGGACCAACATATTTCAAGCTCTGAAAGAACATGGTTGCCAACCAAGAATCCTATACCCAGCAAAACTAACCTTCAGATTTGAAGATGAAATAAAATCCTTCCATGATAAACAAAAGTTAAAAGAATTTACAAATAGAAATCCTGCACTACAGAACATTCTCAGCAAAATATTCCATGAGGAGGAAATGAAAAACAATAATGTAGGTCAGCAAAGGGAGGAACTACCTTAGAGAAAAACCACTCAAAGGAGAAACCAAGCCAACTTAAAAACCAAAAAATAAGCCAAATGACTGGGAATACAAATCATATCTCAATAATAACCCTGAACATTAATGGCCTAAACTCATCATTCAAAAGACATGGACTGGCAGAATGGATTGAAAAGAAAGACCCTACAATATGCTGCCTGCAAGAGACTCATCTCATAGAAAAAGACATCCACAGACTAAAGATGAAAGGATGGGAAAAAACCTACCACGCACATGGACTCAGTAAAAAAGTGGTGGTTTCCATCCTTATATCAGATAAAATGAACTTCAAGCCAAAGTTAGTCAGAAGGGATAAAGAAGGACATTTCATACTGCTTAAGGGAACCATAAATCAGGAAGACATAACAATAGTAAATATTTATGCCCCAAACAATGGTGCATCCCTGTATATCAAACAAATCCTCCTCAATTTCAGGAATCACATAGACCACAACACAATAATTCTGGGTGACTTTAACACACTGCTGTCACCACTAGATAGATCTTCCAAACAAAATCCAACCAAAGAAACCATAGAACTCAATAACACAATCAATAACCTAGACTTAATAGACATATATAGAATATTCCATCCATCAACAAGCGGATTCACTTTCTTCTCAGCAGCACATGGACACTTCTTGAAAATAAACCATATGTTATGCCACAAAGCAGCCCTTAGGAAATGCAAAAAAATAGAGATACCACCTTGTGTTCTATCAGATCATAATGGACTGAGAGTAGAAATCAATGACAAAATAAAAAAGAGAAATTACTCCAACACCTGGAGACTAAATAATATGCTATTGAATGAAACATGGATAACAAAAAACATCAGGGAGGAGATTTAAAAAATCTTAGAGGTCAATGAGAATGACAGTGCAACATATCAAAATCTCTGGGACACTATGAAAGCGGTACTAAGAGGAAAATTCATTGCATGGAGCACATTCCAGAAAAGGAAGTCAACAACTAAAAGACCTAACATTACAACTCAAAGCCCTAGAAAAAGAAGAACAGAATAACAGCAAAAGTAGTAGAAGACAGGAAATAATTAAAATCAGAGCTGAAATCAATGAAATTGAAACAATTCAAAAAATTGACAAAACAAAAAGTTGGTTCTTTGAGAAAGTAAACAAAATAGACAAACCCTTAGCAACACTAACAAAGAGAAGGAGAGAGAAGACTCAAATTACTAAAATACATGATGCAAAAGGAAATATCATGAAAGACACCACTGAGATACAGAACATAATTAGAAGCTACTTTGAAAATCTGTATTCCAACAAAATAGAAACTAACGATGACATTGACAAATTTCTAGAGACATATGCTCCTCCCAAACTGAACCAGGAGGACATACACAATTTAAACAGATCAATATCCAGCAATGAAATAGAAGAAGCCATTAAAAATCTACCATCCAAGAAAAGCCCAGGACCAGATGGATTCTCAGTCAAGTTCTACAAGACCTTCAAAGAAGAACTCATTCCAATACTTCTCAAACTTTTCCAGGAAATAGAAAAGGAGGGTACCCTACTGAACTCATTCTATGAAGCTAATATCACCCTCATACCCAAACCAGGAAAAGACACATCAAGGAATGAAAATTTTAGACCGATATCCTTGATGAATATAGATGCAAAGATCCTTAACAATATATTGGTATGCCGTATCCAAAAACATATTAAGAAAATTGTGCACCACGTTCAAGCGGGGTTCATCCCTGGAATGCAAGGATGGTTCAACATTCGTAAATCAATAAACGTAATCCATCATGTCAGTAGACTTAAGGATAAGAATCATATGGTTATTTCAATTGATGCAGAAAAACCGTTTGACAAAACACAGCACCCCTTCATGCTCAAAACACTAGAAAAAATAGGGATAGTAGGAACATACTTGAACATTGTAAAGGCTATTTATGCTAAGCCTATGGCCAACATCATTCTTAATGGAGAAAAACTGAAACCATTCCCTTTAAAAACGGGAACAAGACAGGGATGTCCTCTTTCTCCACTTCTTTTCAACATTGTCCTCGAAACTCTAGCCAGAGCAATCAGGTAGACTAAAGAAATTAAAGGGATACGAATAGGAAAAGAGGAACTTAAGCTGTCACTATTTGCGGATGACATGATTCTATATTTAGAGAATCCAAAAACCTCCTCCAGAAAACTTCTAGACCTCATCAATGAATTCAGCAAAATAGCAGGCTATAAAATCAACACGCATAAATCTAAATCATTTTTATATGCAAGCGACGAAACAGCTGAAAGGGAAACGAGAAAAACAACCCCATTTGCAATAGCCTCAAAAAAAAAAAAAAATACATGTGAATCAATCTAACCAAAGAGGTAAAAGATCTCTACAATGAAAACTACAAAACATTGAAGAAAGAAATTAAGGAAGACCTTAGAAGATGGAAAGATCTCCCATGTTCTTGGATAGGCAGAATTAATATTGTCAAAATGGTTATACTACCTAAAGTGCTATACAGATTCAATGCAATTCCAACTAAAATCCCAATGATGTACCTTACAGAAATAGAGTAAGCAATCATGAAATTCATTTGGAAGAATAAGAAACTCAGAATAGCTAAAGCAATCCTTAGCAGGAAGAATGAAACAGGGGGTATCGCAATACCAGAACTTCAATTCTACTACAAAGCAATAGTAACAAAAACGGCATGGTATTGGCACCAAAATAGACAGGTAGATCAATGATACAGAATAGAGGACACGGACACAAACCCAAATAAATACAATTTTCTAATACTAAACAAAGGTGCCAAAAATATCCAATGGAGAAAAGATAGCCTCTTCAACAAATGGTGCTGGGAAAACTGGAAATCCATATGCAACAGAATGAAACTAAACCCCAATCTCTCACCCTGCACAAAACTCAACTCACAATGGATCAGGGACCTTGAAATCAGACCAGAGACCCTGCATCTTATAGAAGAAAAAGTAGGTCCAAATCTTCAACTTGTTGGCTTAGGATCAGACTTCCTTAACAGGACTCCCATAGCACAAGAAATAAAAGCAAGAATCAATAACTGGGATAGATTCAAACTAAATAGCTTTCTCTCAGCAAAGGAAACTATCAACAATGCGAAGAGAGAGCCTACAGAATGGGAGAATATCTTTGCCACTCATACTTCAGATAGAGCACTAATTTCCAGAATCTATAAAGAACTTAAAAAACTCTACACCAAGAATACAAATAACCCAATCAACAAATGGGCTAAGGATATGAGCAGACACTTCAGAGAAGAAGATCTACAAACAATCAACAAATATATGAAAAAATGTTCACCATCTTTAGTAATAAGAGAAATGCAAATCAAAACTACACTAAGATTCCATCTCACCCCAATTAGAATGGCGATTATCAAGATTACAAGCAACAATAGGTGTTGGCGAGGATGTGGGGAAAAAGGTACACTCATACATTGCCGGTGGGGCTGCAAATTAGTGCAGCCACTCTGGAAAGCAGTGTGGAGATTCCTCAGAAAGCTTGGAATGGAACCACCATTTGACCCAGCTATACCACTCTTTGGCCTATACCCAAAAGGACTTAAAATCAGCATACTACAGAGATACAGCCACATCAATGTTCATAGCTGCTCAATTCACAATAGCCAGAATGTGGAACCAACCTAGATGTCTTTCAATTGATGAATGGATAAAGAAACTGTGGTATATATATACAATGGAATATTACTCAGCTATAAAGAATAATAAAATTATGACATTTGCAGGCAAATGGATGAAATTGGAGAATATCATGTTAAGTGAGATAAGCCAATCTCAAAACTCCAAAAGACGAATGATCTCACTGATAAGCGAATGATGACACATAATGGGGGGTGGGAGGGGGGCAAGAATGGAGGAAGGAGGGACTGTATAGAGGGAAAAGAGAGGTGGGAGGGGTGGTGGGGGAATGAAAAAAATAACGGAATGAATCAAACATCATTACTCTATGTAAATGTATGAATATGCAAATGGTATGCTGTTACTCCATGTACAAACAGAAACAACATGTATCCCATTTGTTTACAATAAAAATAAATTAGAAAATAATAAATACTGATTTAACTAAAAAAAAATAGATCCTTACCTTACATCATGCACAAAATTAATTCTGGATGAATTAGACAACAGATGCAAAAAGAAAAATGAAAAGAAAATTAAGAAGCATATTTTTGTGATGTTAGGGCAGAAGAAGATTTTTTTAAGACCAAAAGAAAAAATAAAGGAAAATATTGATAAATCTGATAACATTAAAACAAACATCTTCTTCGTTAGAAGATGCTACAAAGAAATTGAAAAAACAAAACATACAGTGGGACTATGCGATGCCACTCTAATTTCTTCACTTTTGCAAAACAGTACATTCTTTCTACCCCAGTTGTTGGTCAGGTTGTAGGGAAACATGAATTTAGTCCTTGTGGGTGAGCAGCGAAGTTACTACAGCATCTGTGGTTACATTTTTAGGAACACTTCTCAAAATATATTACGGAGCAGAGGTTCTCAAAAAGTGATCCCCAGACCTTAATATTACCTTACCATTACCTGGGAACTTATTAAAAATTCAAAAATTTTTCCTTCTCTAGATCTACTGAATCAGTACCTCTTGGCATATTTTGCAAAAATATCTATTTTAGTGAACTCTCCAGGTGATCCTGATCACATTAAAATTTGAGAATTATTGTCCTGGCAGAGAGAAATTCTTGCACAGGCTTATAGGAGATGTTCATAAGATTTATGTACCATTATTTGTAACAAAAAATGGGAGAGATGGAAGGTTTTATTGGTACAACAGGATATTATAGAGCATTAAAATTAAGGACCTAGGTCTTAATGTTTCAAGTACAATGTAGATGAAATATACAGGCAAATATTCTTGTAGGACAGTGGTTTACAACCAGGGGTGATTTTGTCCTCTAGGAGATTTTTGACAGTACCTGGAGACATTTTTATTGTTCTGTTTTTGTGGCCTGGAGATTGAACCTTGGGCATGCCAGGAAAGCACTTTACCACTGAGCCACATGAGCTCTGGAGGCACTTTTGATCATCAAAACTTGGGAAATGCTATTGGCATCCAGTGGGTAGAGGTCATCAATGCAGCTAAACATTCTACAATGTACAGGAGAGTCCCTTACCAAAGAAAGAATTATATGATCAGGTGTGGATTCAATAATGGTTCTCTAAATATGCCCACCTCCTAATTCTTGAAATTTGCTAATGTTACTTTCTGTTGAATTAAATAAACAGGATCCTGATCGTTAGCCTAAGGCCATCCCTATACTTTGTGTTTACATGTGACAAACTACATGCAATTTTGTACACAAACAATACAAAACCTGACTTAGAGATGTGTGCATGTGTGTGTGTGTGTGTGTGTGTGTGTGTGTGTGTATAACATACAGCTGGGTTTCAATGAATCATGACCAGCTGAGCATTAGCCAATTGCAGGTAGCCATCTCATCACATCATGCCCAAATAAGGCAGAGGTTTACCTGTAGCAAATCAGATGATTTTTCTGCTTTGCATCCCTGCTTATACTTTTAAGCCTGGCTGTTTACACTGCTGGGCAGAGCTCTCTGAACCTCATCTCATTCTGAACCTTACTGTTGGGCAGAGCTTTCTGAACCTCATCTCATTCTGAGTGCTGCCTGATTCATGAATTGTTTTTTGCTCAAACTCTGTTACATTTATCGTGTCTAAAGTTTTTCTTTCAGCATTTCTATTGCAAAATGCAATTTGCAGATATGAATAAGTCAAGGATCTTGAGATTAGGAGGTTATCTGGGATTTTTCTGGTGGTCCAAGGTAAGTGTAGTTGTAGGGTCCTTAGAAGAATGAAGGAGATGTGAATATGGAATGGGTTGGGGGAAGGCCAGGTAATGAAGGGAATATAATTCAAGAATGTGGATAGCCTCTAGAACCTGGAAGAGGCAAGGAGATGGATTCTTTCCTAGGTGTCCAGAGGACCGAATCCTGACATCTCAATTTCATCTCTCATTCTGAACTTCTGATCTCCAGAACCATCAGAGTTTAAATTTGGGTAGTTTTAAGATACTAAATCTGTGTTATAGCAGAAATAGGAAACAGCCCCACATGCCATAGTTTCAAGGTTGAGAAATCCTAGTGTAAAATATTATTTCCACAAGTTAAGAATTACAAAATGCCATTATGCAAGTATAAATTTTAATCACTTTAGTTTTGATTGACAGAAACAGTACAAATTTATTATGTACAAAATGTTCTGAAATATGTATACATTATGGGACAGCTAAGTCAAACTAACATGTGTATTACCTCACATATGAATCATTTTTTTGTGTGGTGAGAACACTTAAAATCTAATCTCAGAAATTTTCAAGAATATTTTGCTATTAATGTAATAAAAATGTTTGGTTTCATAGTTCAAGGCTGTAAAGTCCAAAATTAAAATGCTGGCCATAGTCTTCTTGCTGTTTCATAACGTGGCAGAAGGCATCACATGGGTAGAGACAAGCAGAGGGACCAAACTTGTTCTTTTATACTGAGGCTACTCCCTCACTTATGGCATTAATCTATTCATGAGGGCAGTGGCCCAAATGTTACCCATTAGGCCCCATCTCCCACACCACCACATTGGGGATCAAATTTCCAGCATGAGTTTTGGGCAACACATGGAAATGATAAGTAGTATAAGAATTTTTAACAGATAGATTCTTGCAATCTATAAAAACAGAAGTTTTCCCATACTTGTGCCTTCTTGGATTTTTTTAAATCAACATTTTATCACTTTTAATGTACATGTCTTCCAGTTTCTTGATTAAGGTGATTCCTGAGTATGTTATTATACTTTTGTTTCTTGTAGTTGTTGTAAATAGAACTGGTTTCCTGGTGTATTTTGTGGATAGTTTATTAGTAGTATATAGAAACACCATTTACTTATATATGTTGATTTTATCCTACAAAAAAATGTACCATACATTTTAAATAAATTTTTAGATATTTGCTTAAAATTGAACATCATGCCTGGGACTAGTAATAAACCACCTTCTAGATTGAAGTAAACTTGGGGGTGCTGAGTTGAAGGAAGGGAAGTTGGAGGGGGACTAATTAGAGATATGCCTGGGTTTTAATTGTGTCTATTAAGAAATGGAAAAGAAAGCTGAAGTAAATATACCAAAATGTATTAGCTCTGGTTGGTGGGTAGATGTAATTCTGATATATTTTCTGTATATTTGGAATACTTTAGAATTTTTTAATGTTGATTTTTTTTAAGAAAAAAATTCTCTTTCTCTAAACTTCCAGTAGCTAAGTTTGAAGATAGGACTTGTCCAGAGTAGATATTGTACTTATAGCATGGAGCAGGTGCCACAATCCATGGTTTGTAATCTTTGTGACCAATTT
This sequence comes from Sciurus carolinensis, assembly GCF_902686445.1. NCBI lineage: Eukaryota > Metazoa > Chordata > Mammalia > Rodentia > Sciuridae > Sciurus > Sciurus carolinensis. The sequence continues at coordinate 79,199,142 of NC_062226.1, forward strand.
GTGCACATTGCTGTCTCAGTTGTCCTGGAAAGAACCATAAAAACTTATCTTGAGGGTCTCTCTGTGCTTGACTCCTTCTTGCAATATTGCTTCTCCCTGAATCTCTGTCTCCATTTCAGAAACCATGGGATTTTTAAAAATATTCTGTCCTTCCCTTGAGAGGATACACCTGGCGGGTCCTCGGAAAGTTTCTTTTCTTCTACATGTCATAGACCCTGTCTGCTCTCAGATCTCTGCCCATGAAGTTCTCTAGGCTAGGACCAATGCAAGGCTTTGACCTTCACAGATCACCTTATTTCCCAAGGGGAGGAGGTCTAGTTGACTTTAAGATGGTTCAGGCGTAAGGACAGTCAGACAAGTTTTATAATGAACTCCTAGAAGCCTCAAACCTCGCTTTTGTAAACACCTGTTAAGGGAAGCAAAATGAAATGTTATCCTATAGAGTTAATTCTCAGTTACATTTAAAAAATCTAACTGGGATGTTTTGAAGTTTAAAATGCCATGACTTCCATGCCAACTGACACAAATCCATTTCAATCTATTGTGGTCTCTTGTGAGTGTTATAGTTTTGGTCTCAGATGTCCCCCAAAGAGACTGTAGGTTGAAAACTTGGTTTCAGCCCATGGTGCTCTTGGAAGATGGTGAAATCTTTAAGAGGTGGGGACTACTTGGAGGAAGTTAAGTCTTAGGAAGTTGTTTAGGTACTTGAAGGGGTATTGGGACCCAGCTCCTTCCTGTCTTTTTTGGTACCAGGGGTTGAACCCAGGGGCTCTTAACCACTGAACCACACCCCCAGTCCTTTTGTTATCATTATTATTTTTTTTTTTTTATTTTGAGATATTGTCTTGCTAAGTTGCTTAGGACCTTACTACATTGCTGAGGCTGGCTTTGAACTTGCCAGCCTCCACCTGTCTCTGTCTGCTGATTTACTGGGATTACAGGCGTGCACCCTGTGCCTGACCCTTCCTATCTTCTTGCTTTTGAGCTACGATGATGTGAGCATCTTTGTCCTATCATGTACTCCTGTCATGATGTGCTGCCTTGCCATGGGCCCAGAATTGGAACCTCTGAAATTCTAAGCTAAAGTAAACCTTTCCTTTTTATAATTTGATTATTTTGGATATTTTGTCACAGTGATGGAAAGCTAACAAAATAAAGTAAAAAAATGAACAGACTTCATCTCTCAGAGAACTCTGATCTTTTGGTATTTTTTCTTAATTTAACTTTCTTAGAAGAATTCTTACTTTTTTTGAATTCTAATTATAAAGCCTTTCACTATCATAAGGAATTGCTCATTACTGAAAAACATAGATTTGGGTACCCATTAATAACTTTCTCCATTCCTTCTAAAATGATAAGACTTATAGTTTTGATATTCATGTTCATTGGAGAAAATAAAGAATTGATTCTTTTTCCGGACATACTTCCATGTATTTATATATTGGCAGATGAAGCATGATCTGGTTTATAACCTGCTGTTTTTTGAAAGCATTTTTCCGGATAAAATCCTAACCTCAAAGTGGTGCAAATTATTAGAACTCCATGGGTATATTTAGTGCTTTTATAAGATTTTAGTGAGATCTCAAGTAGAGATCTGTAGCTTTAAATTCTAAAATTCTCAAGGCTTAATCCTTCAGGAGTATGAAGGGAAAAAGAGGTCATCTTCGAAGGCCAGCTATGCTCTACCCCATGCAATGATTCCCATTTCTGTTCAGTCTCACCCTTAGAAAATAAATACTTTCCTCTAGAAACTGAGAATGAATCAGAATGACTTATTGATTCCTGCAGAGCCCACTACAGATAAATTCATTTAAATGCCACTCCAGGTTTGAGTTTGCTAGAAACTATTAGCAGAATTATTAGAAGGGATATTTCTAATAGTACTTCCAGTTGAAGTGTTGGAAGAGACTTGAATTAATGCTAGAAATGGCCCTTGTAGAATGAGAATACAAAATTAGAATTATTTTACCTGGGTCCAAAGGACACCAGAGAAGTAGTCACACACACATAAACTAATCTCACATTCTAATTTGGGCTCATGGGGTACTTTATGGTATGTCCCCCTATAGTCCTGCCTTAGGCAGGTGGATTGAGTTTACCTAGGTCTGCAGAATGGGATGGCAGAAGGCCAGTATTCAGGCAGAGGCTCCTAATCAATGGATTTTGCTTAACTTGCACAATCTCTTCTCTGAGATTTGTTTTCTTTTATTTATTTTTGTGAACAATGATCTTTAAATACCTTTCCATCTTTCAAATTCTATTTGCCAAATTAATTGCATTTTCTCATCTTTAAGTCCACGATTTCTGAGCTAAATCCTGGGTGAAAAGAGCATTTAGTAAACTCCTAAACCTTGCAAAACAGTCCCCAAAAGCATAATTAAAAGTGACAGTATAGCATTTTACTATTTGGACTTAATCATGTTCTCATTTGAGGCTCAGCTTTATCTCTCAGTTAGTCTATGACATGGGACAAGTCACTTGATCTTCCTCAATCCAGTTTCTTCATCTTTAATAGGGATACTGATAGAAGACACTTTATTGTTAGTATGAAGATTAAATTAGATTGTATTATAAAGCCCTTAAGCTTGCCAGGCACAGTGGTGCATGTCTGTAATCCCAGCAGCTCAGGAGGCTGAGGCAGGAGGATTGTAAGTTCAAAGACAGCCTCAGCAACTTAGTGAGGCCCTAAGCACCCTAGCGAGACCCTGTCTCTAAATAAAGTACGAAAAAGGGCTGGGGATGTGGCTCAGTGGTTAAGCACCCCTGGGTTCAATCCCTGGTACCAGTCACACACACAAAAAACCCTTAGCCTTATACGTTTTCCATAGAAAGTACGTAGTTGATGTAAAACTCAGAATTTGATCAAAGAACTAGAACTTGAGACAATGGGAAGAATGTTGGGTTTATCAAAAGATGGATGCCACACAATTTTTGGAAGACGGCTTCTTCTGTATTTGATGTTGTTTCTGAGGGCATCAGGGAAATATATTAGGAATGGAAGAGAGATGTGAAGTGGGAGAGAAAAGGAACGAAGGGAACACGCAAGGATGGGCTGGAACCTGTGTTGGTACCTCACTGCTCCAAGTCTCCCACTATAGCGATGTGAGTGTCCTGCAGGAAAAGCTGGCATCTTCATGTAAGAGCCAAACATGATCGGGGCCCTGAGTCAGAAACAGAAGGGCAAGAAGATCCTGCAGGAGATGAAGGAGCAGCATGCCAGGTTAATGTTCTGTGCTACTGAAGCGAGGCAGCAGACTGGCAAGAAAGTGTGCGAGCTGCGACGGTGCCGATTATCCTGTGCTGCCCTTGTGAGCACAGAGAATAATTCTGCTCGATTCCACCTTCCGGATCCTTGTAAGCAGTCAGTCACTAGTGTCTCCGTTTAACCTATGTCCCAATGCAAGGAGGGGGTTCCGTGAAATAAAAATTCCAGTTGAGCTAAACTGACAGAGTGTGAACACACTGCACTATGTTAACCTTTGTCTTTCATCCTAAGGAAAACTTGTCTAAACATCCTATCTAAAATTGCCTCTCCCACCCCAAGTCATTCTCTAGAATGATCTATCTGGAATCCTTGACTTATATAGTATTTACATGTTGCTATTTGTCTTGTCAGGCAAGAATAAAAGCTCCATGAAGATAGGAAGGTGATTGTCTTGGTCACCACTCTATGCCCCAAATCAAGAATTGCACCTGGAATACGTGAGTGCTCAATAAATGGCTTAGTGAAGGTGATTGAGTGGTAATACGCATCAGCTTTGGAGTCACATTGCAAACTGAATATCCCAGATCTGATCCTAGTATTTAAATTGTGGTGAAAGGTGTGCAAAAATTCTGGAATTTCTTATGTGCCAAGTTCCATGATGAGTCATGATCCAGGTTCTTTCCATCACATTGGTACACGCTCCCCCAGGACACTGTTGTCCCTTGCTCTTAAAAGTACCATTGATTCTTAGAAGTCCTAGCCTGGAAGAGATATATATTATTCCTAAGCACATTTCATTGGTGAGAGGTGATCACATGGCACCCCTGGAAGAAGAAGAAAATGGTGTATATAATTCCTAAGAAGTTGCTTTGCATCGACAGCATCATAGGGAGAACACAAAGCAGCTTTGGACGGTTGGATGTCTCTACTAATCACCCATGATTTAGTTAATAGTCACAGCAGTATTATAAGGTAGGTGCTATTAATGTACTCATTATATATGTGAAGAATGCTTAACTTGCCAAAATCACACAATGAAAAATCACAATTTTGAATCAAAGAGGTCTAAATCTATATTCTTAACTCTATAAAATATATAACTCTTGACTCACAAGAAAGTTGATGAACTGGATTGTTTGAAAATTTACACTGATGTTTCTATAGACAAAACCTGTTAAAGATTGCTTATAGTCTATGGTAACTAATATATCAAGCCCTCAAAAAAACCCAAGTTTTAAATTATTGTCATTGGTCTCACATCATCATGTGGTTATTATTTCCACAAGCTGATCAATTAATGTTGCCTCAAACAGAGAGATGAAGTTTAATGTGTTTCTGTATTATTACTTAAAATGGATTCTTGGATAGAAATATTTGAATTACAAGAGAAATTGGATTGTTTGTCATAAAAGATCAATAAATTTGCATTTGCACTACACATTTTGGAGAGTCGAGAAGAATGGAAACCTCTGGCCTGTCTGGCTCCCAGGGTCCATATTAATGGGAGAAACATGCAAGCGTGTGAGCTTTTCTTAAGGAATTGGCAGTATTTCTGTATTGATAGACTAGAGCTGAACAGTGCAGGTGGGTCTGAAAACAACCAACACATTGGTTTAACCTCAAAATGGTTAGTACTACAGAATTTTAGCTCAGCGATACTCCTTTCAGATAAGAGGCTGAATAAGTAGGACATGCCAAATTGATGCTTCAAATCTAAGTGTAACATATAGAGTCACAAACTTAGATGACTCAGAAACTGAAAACAGGTTATCTGGTTCGAGACGATGTAGACTTTCAGAAATACTTTTATTCTTCCTACTTAGGCAATAAACATGTGGAATTTCAGGTAATTTCAAAATAGAGTCATGAAATATGCACATTCAGTTGTCACTCATATAACACGAATCCAAACTGTTGTAAATGGCAAAAACTCAAGAACTTTAAGTTGTTTGTTGTGATGGGCTTGGCTTATCAAGTGCAACTTTTTGTGACCTTAGAAACGAAGAAATTCAAGAAGAAAAGTGAAGTTTAGAGTAAAAAAAGTTTCATTCTATATTGAGAGACTGACATTTTGTCTAGAAAATGACAGTGAAATAAAATGATACAGGAGTTAGAAGAAAAGGCTATACTAATGAGTCATAAAAATCATTCAGGAGAAGCCAGACGTGTGATACTTGTTAAAATTATGCAAGGATCTTTTATCCTTGTGGAGTTTATTGTCAGACTAATAATAATGTTAATTTAGCAGAAAAGTTGATTTTTACAATGCTGCTGTGTGGCGTAGCAGTGAAAAGCATATAATTAATGGTGAGACTAGGTCTTGATCCTGATTCCAACTCTGCCATTTACTGTCCATCCATCCTTGAACAAGTAGTTGAGCCTTCCTAGGAATTAGGTTACTCATCTGTAAGTGGGCTGATTAAATCAAATGGTCATTTAAACCTTTCAGTACAGCGCTTGGCACACGTTAAGTGTTCAATAAATGATAATTGTTAATTTAATTACTCTTTCTTTTAGTCAACTATTAGATAAAGTATGTTTTTTAAATAAGGTAAAACCAATCTCTATAAAATCTCCCTGTTTTCTAGAATATGTACAGTTGCCTGGAAAATAGGTTTTCAATGCAGCTTTCTATCATGATTTGAATTTCATATCCAGTCTCCCTCATCCGATCTCTTTACATCTGGGCATTCTGAGCTATTTGTTTTACATGAACACTAGAAACCTGTCATGGAGATGGGGGAGTGGGGGCAACCTCAGAGTTAGTTGCCTCTGTGCATAGGAAGAGCTAAGCATCCCCTACAGGTATCTTGGGTCAGGACAGGGTAGTAGGATGTGAAATACAGAAGGTTATGAAGAATAAGATTCTACTGCTTTCATTTCAGCCTCATTGCAAATGAGTCCTGTGTATTGTGAGCCAAGATGGTTTCTTACTCTGAAGGTTCTTTTCTCATAAATTTACTCATCGGAGAGGTTGATAAAAGCAGAGCCAAACATGTGATCAACAAGGATCATAATACTGATTAAGGTTGTCATCCTTCCAGAATTGCTCTTATGTCGGCATGTCTAACCATCACACTTCCTTTATTTTAAAGCTAGCCTATCACCACTGAATTAAAATGCAACAATAATTTATGACCTTTTTGGTGCATTTATTTCTTCTTTAAAGCCTTGTCTGTGGCTGATGTTACAAATTTTGATAGTCTCATAGTTAAATGAGAAACACAATCTTCTGTATCATGATTTAGACAGAGGCAACTTGCATTCCTAATGGTGTAAGCACTTTTGTCTGTTACTAGTAGAATAGATACATATGAGGACTGTTAATTTAGCTCTAATGTGGGCTGCATGGGAGAAGCTATAGGGGTTCTATTTAGTTGCTAGTAAACAACTTTGGAATCAATGTGTTTTTCTTTACTGAAGACTTGCTTAGTGCATTGGAAAAAAAAATTCTATTAGTTTGCCTCATTTAGTAGTCACCAAGCAGCCTGATGTGCGAGCCAGTGGCACACATTAAGGCCGGCATGACTGTTTGTAGCAAAATGAGCGGAGCCATCTGAATTCAACCCCAGTGTCATCATTCAGCAGGCCAGACAGAACCATGATTTAGGATTTTCCCAACATTTTATGGCAATTTGTTTCATTTGCCGCAGGCCCATAACGATGCAAATTGCCATAAAGTGGGATAATCAGGCAGTAGAAGTGTCATAAAGCTGCAGGAGAAACAAATTTTCCATCTTGGAACTTTGCATGCCGATGAATGTGGGGGAGAGTAACTGTGGACCTGGCTTTGCTGGTGTTATCTGGTTGCCAAACTCTGTGCCAAGCAGAAATGATTCCATTTTGTCAATTTGTACTCATTTGGAAGCCAAAGGATGGAAGTGAAAGAGGACCTGAAAATACGAGGCTGCACCGGGCCAGTCTTCCTTCAGATGCTTGGGCTCTGATACTGGGAGGGGTGGTCCAGGGAGAGCAAATTAAAGGGCTGTTAGGGACTGGAGTGTTTTGGTCTTCTGAAACGTCATGGTACTTCTCCTGATATGTTTTTGGGATCCCTGCCCTGCCTTGAATAGTGCAGCCTCTTTTTGCCACAAACAGCCTTTCCCATGGTGAGAACCAACAGGCTGGAAATGGTCTGGTTACACCACTGCTCTTTGAGTCCTGCTGAGAACTGCGACATGGTTGAGATGGGAGTCCACATTCATTGCTTGCCCTTGGAAGTGAAAATGTAAAAATGTTTTTAATGCCTGAGAAGCAGAGTCCCATTGTCTTCCTGCTTTTGTTCTTTTACTTATTATTTTTTTTCCTATTTCATGGACTGTTTGCATGTTTCAGGTGTCATGAGTCATCCCTTGAAGAACCATGCCCCCTGAAATTTCCGGTCTCACTCTACGACTGATAATGGGGTTGTTTTGCTTCACCCTTTTTATTTTCGTGTTGTCCATTTTGTTTCCTGTTTTGTAATATTACATTAATGTCATTGGTTTGAAAGTCCCCTAAGGACACATTCCATAGCTCTATTCCTGCTAACTGAACTGTTTTTGACAGATATCTTAATAACATACTAACTCATTGCCAAGCTGCTAGGGGTAAGAGCAAAAAAATCATTTCCTCCTTTTAAGAAAATGAAATATATCCCAGGAAGAGCATCTCTAGAATTCTTCTGATTTCACTTTATAAATGAAGTTTATCATGGATTCTCCCAATGGACACGACTGTTTCCGTCTTAATGCTGTCTTTGGTGCTGGGGATTGAAACCAGGGGCACTTTATCACTGAACTGCACCCCTACCCCTTTTTTAAAATTAAAAAAAATTTTTTTGTTGTAAGGTCTTGCTAAGTTGCTCAAGCTGGTGATCCTCCTGTTTTAGCCTACTGAGTTGCTAGGATTGCAGGCCTGCTCCACCACACCTGGTTTGATGCTCTTGTACCCCAAAATCGTGCAATATAGAAGATGGTGAAAAATGGTCTCTTCCTGGCTCTCAGAATGCTGATAGTTTTTCAATAGCTTTCCCACATAGTCATTTTCATATTCTTATGTTTCTTATCTAATGTAGTCTATATTCTGTGAAGTTCCTTTTGAATTTAATGTATATCGGGTATGATATATATAGCTAATGTTGATCACATATATTTACTGAGGGCCTGCAATATACCCCACATTGTAGAATCCCTTTACATGTATTATTTTATTTAGTTCTAAAAACAAACCAACTAAGTGTTTTATTCTCAAACATTCCTGGTTTTTGTTTCATTTTGTTTTGTTTTTTTGTTTAGGAGAGGGGGAGGATTCCATTTTGAGCAAAGAGTTGAAGCAAATTATATAGACTATTGAATGTATTAATCCCCTTTTTAGCAGAGGACAAGATCTGCCAGGTTTGGTACTATTTTCTTTTTCTTTTGATCCTAGGGATCAAACTCAGTACCTTGTACCTGGTAGGCAAGCTCTCTACCACTGATTTATACCTCCAGCCCAGGCACTATATTTTAAAGATAGTGTCTTACAGAATTCATGGTCATGGTCAGAGATGAAATACTTGATGATTGTGCATTTAAGTGTAATATAGAAATTGGCAAATGCTTAAGCAAATAAAATTATATTTGAGATACCTGGGAAAATGGATTCACTAGAAGTTCATATGGCGTTGGTAAATGACTGAACTTGTTATTCAGTAGCACTCTGAAGCAGGACCTTTCTTGAATGATGTGGCCAATGGGATATGTTAATGTACAAAAAATGTCAACATTTGCGTTGTGACTTTCTTCAATGTTCTCTTCTTCCACAATGTTCTTCTCCACTTAAAGTTGCTGCTGTTCTCTGGGTCCCTATTGGTTGTATTTCTCCAGGGCTTACTCCATGTGTGGGACTTTCTTCATGCTTTTCTGCTCAGAAACTCTTACTTGATTTATGATCTGGATAAATGTCAGCTTGATTCGCTAAACTCAATGGTTTTAAATAGAAAAGAAAACGATTGAAGGAACATCTTGATGGTGTCATACAAATAAGTAATAGGTAGGTTGGTTTCAAGCATAGACATTAAAATTATTGTAAGGGGGCACTCCTCTTATGAGAAGGAGTAAACAACTAGAATTAGTTTAAGACATTAGTTTGCAATTTGATTATGAGTCACCAACTGCAGGTTTCAAAACCTGAAGTAAATACAACTTTGTAGGGGTCAAGAAATGGATAGACTGTGGATTCCATGACAATATGGTGGAAAGGAATCTATCAGAAGACAAATTCACATTTAGGTAGTAACCCATAAGTACAAAGATTGAACCTTGTTGTAGAGTATCTGAGTGAAGATAAAATGAGAGAGAAATGGAAGTGGCACTTTTGCTGGTATACTACAGGTTCTCTGTCCAAATATTCAAGATTCAATCGTGGAACTGTCATAGAGACTAGGTATAATAGTGATGGGAGACTACAACGATTGTGATAATAGGAGTCTCACTCAGCCAAAAATACAGCCTCTGATCATTTTTTTTCTCTTACCTTGCTCAGTAAAATGATCTCTGTAAAGAACTGATAATGGGATCACTATTCTGAAACTAGCTCTGATCAAATGGGAGGAACAGTTGGATAAGTATAACTTATTAAGTTCCTGCCTGCTGGAAATTGTGTGTGGTTGGAAACATCAGAAACATGGGAACATATTTCTATAGACACACAGAAGGCAAATTATCCAAGATGCAAGGAAAGGTAGATTTTAGAATTTAGAACTACATCATGAGCAAGATAAAGCTCAGTTACCATTTGGGGAATTTTACAATAAATAATGCAAATGCATGTTTTGATGTAAAATGTGAGGAATTTTACAAACAAATGGTCATGTTTTGATCAATTCAACTTTGAAAAAGAAATAAAGTAAATATATTTGGATGCCAAATACGTAGTTTAGGTAATTGGATTTCTAAGATAATTTGGTACTGACCAACACCACATGGTCATAGATTTTTGATTACTAGTATACTAGTATTTGATTAACTTTGTCTCTCTACCTAAGCGAAAGCTGACGTACCCACAATTAAGGAGTGTTAATGAGTTCATCTGAGGAGTAGAGGAGCCCATGGAAGTCTCTCCTTCTACCTCTGATACAACAGTCCTGGTGGCAATGATCTGGTGGGCTCTTGCACAGAAGAAGAAAAGAGTGACTGAGGCGACCGAAGGAATGATCTAGTCAATCCTGGCCCAGAAGAGTAGCAGGAATCGATGGGAGCAATTTCAACAGAGAACAGCCCAGAATTAACTGAGATTGCAGAACAATAGGAAGGCCCATAACAAAGAAAAGGTTTCAGTTTCTATTTTGATGCATCGATTGTTTCCACAAGGACACAAAAAACTGGTTTGTCTCTTGGGTATGGAGCTGGGGAGTTAGAGGACAGTGGCTAGAGGGGGACTTACTTTGCACTGTAGACTTGTTCTTCTGGGAATGTTTATTATAGGCATTTGTTAGATTTTCAAATGATTGAAACAAGACTTATAAAAAAACATAGGACTGTTCCAGATATTGCCATTGTCATGATTTCTTGTCTGCTCTCCACTTCTTAAGTAGGGAGCAGGTCTTGGCCATTGACGCGAGCAGAAAGGAGTTGTACTTGCAGGCCTGCTCCTTCAAGGAAAGAAGTGTGCCCTCCCCCAACCTCTGTCCCTTCCTGCTGACTGCAATATGAGTGGCTGGGACTTTCTTGTATCAGTGCTTGTGGGTGGTGGAGCAGAAACACGAGGCACCTGGGCCGCCCTTGATTTTGTGGAGTAGTGCTTTTCAAATCAGCTAGGACTTCATATGTGTGTGTGTGTGTGTGTGTGTGTGTGTGTGTGTGTGTTTAATTTGTTCTTACTAGTTATACATGAGAGTAGAAGTATAACTTCTCATTCTTCTGGTTATACCTGATGTAGAATCACATTGGTTGTGTAATAATATATGCACATAGTATAAGTAATATCTGATCCATTCTACTATCTTTCCTATTCCCATTCCCCCTCCCTTCCCTTCATTCCCTTTGTCTAATCCAAAATACTTCTATTCTTCCTCACCACCCCCATTGTGAATTAGCATCCACATATCAGAGAAAATATTGGGTCTTTGGTTTTTTGGGATTGGCTTATTTCTCTTAGCATGGTATTTTCTAGTCTTATTCATTTATCAGCAAATGCCATAATTTCATTCTTCTTTCTGGTTGAGTAATAGTCCATTGTGTATATGTACCACATTTTATCTATCCATTCATTTGTTTACAAGCACCTAGGTTGGTTTCATAGTTTAGTTATTATGAATTGAGCTGCTATAAACATGGGGCTATGTCACTGTAGTATTCAGCTGGGACTTTTATGGAACAGCAAGAAACATGTTCCATCTTGTTTCTCTATCAGGTATCTGTCATGACTGACAAAGTATATTCTTTTAATGAGATGGCATTTTTTAAATCTTTGTATCAAAAGCAACAATTTCCTTTGGGATTGAACCCAGGGGCATTTAATACTGAGCTGTATCCCCATCCCTTTTTATTTTAAATTTTGAGATGGGGTCTCCTCTAAGTTTCCCAGGCTGGTCTTGAATCTGAAATTCTCCTTCCTTAACCTCCTGAGTGCCTGGGATTACAGGAGTGTGCCACATCAACTGACCAAAGGATTCCATTCTTACTTTCATTTTGAAAGATAAAGCAGAAAGAAGAAACAATGTATAGAGGGAAAACAGTGGCAAGAGATATTTTCTTAGGAAACTTGGTACTCAGGAACAAAGAACCCAGTGGTGTGCTGGTCAAGGTTTAACATTTTAAACTCTACCAATTTTCATGAGATGGATCTTCCCAAGGGGCTATTTTCAAGCTGTCAACACAATGTCACTGAATGTAGAGTTGTAAGGAGAGGGTAATAATCCATTCCCTAAAACTGATGCCGGTTGATTCTGGAATACACCTTTCTACCAACTAGCACAGTAAAAACTTCAATCAGCATGGACTCAGGGCAAAGTTGACAGTATTTAGCAAGACATTGAAAGGATAAAGTGTCTACGCTATTTGTTCTGGAGGAAAGTTTTATTCAAATCATTAAGACAATGATGAAGTTACTTAAAATTGTCAAAACCTATGAGAACAAGTGTAAGTGACTGAATTTTTAAAAGTCTTTAATATTTTAAAGTATAAAATTAATTTTATAAATATTACAGATCCTTAAACAGTTGATATTTCTATTTTTTGATTTAACAAAAAGTTATGTTATCATGGGAAAAAAAGGAATAATGAAGTCCATGTAGAGCCACAGGTTTAGGTAGATATTGTTATATTAATAAAATAATTTTTGTGAACTGCAGCCCAAATGCTAATTTTCTTTCCTTTTCTATCAAGGGTTTGAATAATTGTTTGCAAGAGGACATAGTGTATAAAGTTAGGTATCTGTCATTTGCCTAGGTATGTTATAAACACAGGCTCATCAATTATGTGATTGGCACAAAATATTATTTAACAGTAAAGGAGTTAAAATAATCCAGATGTAAAATAGGGACACCCTAATAAGTCCAAACTTAATAGACAAAATTGTTAAGATGTGACATTTAAGCCAATATTTCAGCAGCCCAAATAATGAAAAGGTAGCTTCAAATTTATATGTTAAAAAAGACAGCAATTTCAGGTGATGGTAAAATTAATATAAATTTACAATCTTCTGTATTATTTGGTTATCTCAAATCAAATATAACCCAAGGGTTCATTAATTGGAATGCATTGTACTATTTGGAAGAAAGGAAATAATCATTTCACTGTGTATTACATCTATTCCACTCACATCACACTCACTCATCTTTTTCTCTCATTCATTGAATCAGTTGGTCTTGATTGAGCATCTACAAAATCAGATAAGTTATGGATACATAATCATAAGAGAGACATGGCCCATTCCCACATGGGGCTTATAGTCAATCAGTTATTGTTCAGATCATGTATATAGTGGTGGGTTCTGGATACGACTTTAAGGGAATAACAAAAAAGTGAAATCTGGATATTCAGATAGTATTGTAACTAGTAGCTACAATTGGCCTGGAGTAAACTCAGTCACATATGGAAAAATGAAGGTAAGTGGAAAAGAGGAGTTTAAGACCATGTGATAGCTTTCTGCAAATATTTGAAGAGTCATTGTTGAGTATATATGAAAAGTGGAAATGAAGCAAGAAGTGCAGTTGAGTTGGGTGAAGAGGAGACAGTTAGGGAAAGGTTGGATGAGGATGCATTTCTTAGTCTAAGTCTTGAATGACAAATGGAAATTCATCAGGAAGTCAAGAAGAAGGAAAGGACATTTCTCCAGGTGGAGGAAACCATTCGCACATGCTCTGAGCTGCACAATGGAAGAAGGGTCTTTGTTAACAGCGTGCATTTTCAAACATTTGTGGTGCAGAGAATAAAAGTCGTAGGGAGAGGAGAAAGGGAGTAGCAGAAGATCATTCTGGAGAGAGAATCTTGATCACAGAAGTCTTTTATGCCAGAGAGTTTAAATTCTATTTGAAGTCATCAGGAGTGTGGCTGGACTGGGAAGTGACATACTCAGGTTTATGTTTCAGAAAGATTGCTCAATGGCAATGTGGGGGAAAAATTTGGGGGAGGGCAGGATTCCTGATGGGAACGGAGGGAGGAATTTCTGACAAGGACTGACACTGAGACTGTATTTGTGGTTAAGTTTCTCTTAGAGAATCTGAAATATATGGTCTTTGTGTCCAAGGTTCTTTTACACTGAGCTGTGTTGAGGGCCAAAGAAAATGTCTCTTCAACCAGGTCATTTTTTTGTGTAGAGTGCAGAGTTCAGTTTTCTTTTGGCGTGTCTGGTGCATTTATTTTGTCATTTTCATACACTAATTCATTAAATATTTGTTGAATACCTGACTCATGACGTCTGTGTTCTTGGTTTGTGGAGATGAAATCATAAATAAAAGGTAAGTTATCTGGGGGGATAGAGAAAGACAATACATAAATAAACAAGGGAAATAAAATAGAGATGCTTTTAAATGCTATAAAAGTTATTAAAACCGGGCAATGTGATTGGCAATAACTTGGGCGGAGGTAAGTCTGTTGGATGAGATGGCTGGAGAAGGAGTCTCTGAGGAGGTGAGATTTGAATTGTGACCCAAGTAAAATAAAAGAGGCAACCATCTTTATACCAGAGGGAGGAACTCCAAGCAGATAGAATCATAAAATTAGAAATTATTTTACTCAAGAATGATTTATAATGTTTGAGGAACTGAAAGGAAAGTGTGGTGTGAATACAGGCAATGAGGTGGAAAGCAGAACTTGATAAGATCAGAAAGGTAAGAGAATGATAAGCAGATGTCTTACAAGTATTGGATGAGGTTGGGATTTCAACTCTTCTGTATTGTAAAGAAATTGCTCTGACAGATTCTAGTGGGATATGAATTGGAGGAGGCAAGGAGAATAGGAAGATCAGACCAAGGTTCTTGTGTTTGACTGTACAATAGTGTTGTCAGTGGCGATATAGAAAAGTTGATGGTGTCCAGAAGTGGAACCAACAGGACTTGCTGATGGATTAGGTGTTGGGTGGCTAAGGAGAAAGAGACATGAAGAATGAAGATTTGCTTTTGTGCTTGACCAAATATGGCGTTTTTTTTTTTTTTTTTTTTGAATATGAGAATTTAAGGATGGAAAATAATTGGATGGGAAAATTAAGAGTTCAATTTTATTCATGTTAACTTTGAAATGCTTGTTAGGCTGCAAAGTGAAGATATGAATGAGGGAGTTAGATTAATTAACCTGGAGCTCTGTGGTGAGGTCAGGCTGGAGACATGAATTCAGGAGTTATTGGTATTATGTTCATGATGATATGAATAGCTGCTTACAAGGCTTTCCCTTGGTCAAGCAATGCCAGTCTCCACTAATCTACTTTGGAGAGATGGATTAGTCTGATATTTGGTAGAGGCTCAATACCTTGCTTGACTTGATCTATTGACTTGATCTATCCTGGAATGTTTCAGTACACTAGAGACAAGTATGTTAAGTCCCGAGTATTTTGACTTTCCCCTCCATGAAATGTACTTTTAATCTTTAGAGTTAAATTCTGGGAGGACATATAGATAAACAGTAAATGAGAATCATCACCATTTTATGTTTGGTCAGTATACCTTCTTGGACACCTAGAGAGAAATTAGAAATTAGAAATTTAAAAGAACGTTTCTCTTCTTTTTTCTTCTTTTTCATCCCCTATGGAGAATTCATTGACTTTTTTTAAAATTTTTTTTTTAATTTTTTTTTAATTTTTTTTTATTTTTTTACATTTACATAGGGTAATGATGTTTATTTTATTATTCCCCTCCCCCCACCCCTCCCACCCCTCTTTTCCCTCTACACAGTCCTTCTTTCCTTCATTCTTGCCGCTCTCCTAAGCCTAACTCTAAACCTAACCCTAAACCTAATGCTAGCCCCTCCCACCCCCCATTATATGTCCTCATCCGCTTATCAGCGAGATCATTCGTCCTTTAGTTTTTTGAGATTGGCTTATCTCACTTAGCATGATATTCTCCAATTTCGACCATTTGCCTACAAATGCCATAATTTTATCATTCTTCATTGCGGAGTAATATTCCATTGTATAAATATGCCACAGTTTCTTTATCCATTCATCAACTGAAGGGCATCTAGGTTGGTTCCACAATCTGGCTATGGTGAATTGAGCAGCAATGAACATTGATGTGGCTGTATCTCTGTAGTATGCTGATTTTAAGTCCTTTGGGTATAGGCCAAGGAGTGGGATAGCTGGGTCAAATGGTGTTTCCATTCCAAGCTTTCTGAGGAATCTCCACACTGCTTTCCAGAGTGGCTGCACTAATTTGATACCCCACCAGCAATGTATGAGTGTTCCTTTTTCACCACATCCTCGCCAACACCTATTGTTGCTTGTATTCTTGATAATCGCCATTCTAATTGGGGTGAGATGAAATCTTAGGGTAGTTTTGATTTGCATTTCCCTTATTACTAGGGATGATGAACATTTTTTCATATATCTGGTGATTACTTGTACATCTTCTTCTGTGAAGTGTCTGTTCATTTCCTTAGCCCATTTGTTGATTGGATTATTTGTATTCTTCGTGTAGAGTTTTTTGAGTTCTTTATAGATTCTGGAAATTAGCGCTCTATCTGAGGTATGGTTGGCAAAGATATTCTCCCACTCTGTAGGCTCTCTCTTCACATTTCTGATAGTTTCCTTTGCTGAGAGAAAGCTTTTAAGTTTGAATCTATCCCAGTTGTTGATTCTTGCTTTTATTTCTTGTGCTATGGGAGTCCTGTTAAGGAAGTCTGATCCTAAGCCAACAAGTTGAAGATTTGGACCTACTTTTTCTTCTATAAGATGCAGGGTCTCTGGTCTGATTCCGAGGTCCTTGATCCATTTTGAGTTGCGTTTTGTGTAGGGTGAGAGATAGGGGTTTAATTTCATTCTATTGCATATGGTTTTCCAGTTTTCCCAGCACCATTTGTTGAAGAGGCTATCTTTTCTCCATTGCATATTGTTGGAAGCTTTGTCTAGTATGAGAAAATTGTATTTATTTGGGTTTGTGTCCATGTCCTCTATTCTGTACCATTGATCTACCTGTCTATTTTGGTACCAATACCATGTCGTTTTTGTTACTATTGCTTTGTAGTAGAGTTGAAGATCTGGTATTGCAATACCCCCTGCTTCGCTCTTGCTACTGAGGATTGCTTTAGCTATTCTAGGTTTTTTATTCTTCCAGATGAATTTCATAATTGCTTGCTCTATTTCTGCAAGGTACATCATTGGGATTTTAATTGGAATTGCATTGAATCTGTATAGCACTTTAGGTAGTATAGCCATTTTGACAATATTAATTCTGCCTATCCAGGAACATGGGAGATCTTTCTATCTTCTAAGGTTTTCTTGAATTTCTTTCTTTAGTGTTCTGTAGTTCTCATTGTAGAGGTCTTTCACCTCTTTTGTGAGATTGATTCCCAAGTATTTTATTTTTTTCGATGCTATTGTGAATGGGGTAGTTTTCCTAATTTCTCTTTCTGAAGATTCATCACTTATGTATAAAAATGCATTGGATTTATGAGCATTGATCTTGTAACCTGCTACTTAACTGAATTCACTTATGAGTTCTAAAAGTTTTCTGGTGGAATTTCCAGGTTCCTCTAAATATATAATCATGTCATCAGCGAACAGGGATAGTTTGAGTTCTTCTTTTCCTATTCGTATCCCTTTAATTTCTTTGGTTTGTCTGATTGCTCTGGCTAGAGTCTCAAGGACGATGTTGAATAGAAGTGGTGAAAGAGGGCATCCCTGCCTTGTTCCAGTTTTGAGGGGGAACGCTTTCAGTTTTTCACCATTTAGAATGATATTAGCCATGGGCTTAGCGTAGATTGCCTTTATAATGTTTAGGAATGTTCCCACTACCCCAATTTTTTCTAGTGTTTTGAGCATGAAGGGATGCTGTATTTTATCAAATGCTTTTTCTGCATCTATTGAAATAATCATGTGATTCTTAAGTTTAAGTCTGTTGATATGGTGAATGACATTTATTGATTTCTGGATGTTGAACCAACCTTGCATCCCTGGGATAAAACCCACTTGGTCGTGGTGCACTATCTTCTTAATATATATTTGTATGCGATTTCCTAAAATTTTGTTGAGAATTTTTGCATCGATATTCATTAAGGATATTGGTCTGAAATTTTCTTTCCTCGATGTGTCTCTGTCTGGTTTAGGTATCAGGGTGATATTGGCTTCATAGAACGAGTTTGGGAGGGTTCCCTCCTCTTCTATTTCATGGAATACTTTGAGGAGTATTGGAATGAGCTCTTCTTTAAAGGTTTTGTAGAACTCGGCTGAGAACCCATCTGGTCCTGGACTTTTCTTTGTTGGTAGGCTTTTGATGACGTCTTCTATTTCATTGCTTGAAATTGGTTTATTTAAGTTGTGTATGTCCTCCTCGTTCAGTTTAGGTAGTTCATATGTCTCTAGAAATTTGTTGATGTCTTCGAGGTTTTCTGTTTTGTTGGAGTATAGATTTTCGAAATAGCTTCTAATTATGTTTTGTATTTCACTCGTGTCTGTTGTGATGTTTCCTTGTTCATTCCGAATTTTAGTAATTTGAGTTTTCTCCCTCTTTCTCTTTGTTAGTGTGGCTAAGAGTTTATCAATTTTATTTATTTTTTCAAAGAACCAACTATTTATTTTGTTAATTTTTGCAATTGTTTCTTTTGTTTCGATTTCGTTGATTTCGGCTCTGATTTTAACTATTTCCTGTCTTCTACTACTTTTGGTATTGTTCTGCTCTTCTTTTTCTAGTGCTTTGAGCTGTAGTGTTAAGTCGTTTATTTGTTGATTTCTACTTCTTTTTTTGAATGCACCCCATGAAATAAATCTTCCTCTAAGTACTTCTTTCATAGTGTCCCAGAGATTTTGATATGATGTGTCTTTGATCTCGTTTACTTCTAAGAATTTTTTTATTTCCCTCCTGATGTCTTCTGTTATCCATTCATCATATAATAGTGTATTATTTAGTATCCAGGTATTGGAGAAGTTTCTGATTTTAATTCTGTCATTTATTTGTAATTTCAATCCATTATGATCTGATAGAGTACAAGGTAGTATCTCTATCTTCTTGTATTTGTAACAGTAGCTTTGTGGCATAAAATATGGTCTATTTTAGAGAAGGATCCATGTGCTGCTGAGAAGAAAGTGTATTCGTTCTTTGTTGGATGGTATATTCTATATATGTCTGTTAAGTCTAAATTGTTGATTGTGTTATTGAGGTCTATAGTTTCTTTATTCAATTTTTGTTTGGACGATCTATCCAGTGGTGAGAGAGGTGTGTTAAAATCGCCTAGTATTATTGTGTTGTGGTCTATTTGAATTCTGTAATTGAGAAGGATTTGTTTGACGTACGTGGATGAGCCAATGTTCGGGGCATAGATATTTATGATTGTTATGTCTTGCTGATTTATGCTTCCCTTAAGCAGCATGTAATGTCCTTCTTTATCCCTTCTGACTACTTTTGGCTTGAAGTCCACATTATCTGAGATGAGGATGGATACTCCAGCTTTTTTGCTGTGTCCGTGTGCATGGTATGTTTTTCCCCATCCTTTCACCTTTAGTCTATGGGTGTCTCTTTCTATGAGGTGAGTCTCTTGCAGGCAGCATATTGTTGGATTTTTCTTTTTAATCCAATCTGCCAGTCTGTGTCTTTTGATTGATGAATTCAGGCCATTAACATTCAGGGTTATTATTGTGATATGATTTGTATTCCCAGTCAATTGACTCATATTTGTTTTTGACATGATTTGGTTTCTCCTTTATTTGGCTATTCCTTTAGGCTAGTGCCTCCTGTTGCTGATTTGCATCGTTGTTTTTCATCTCTTCCTCATGGAATATTTTGCTGAGAATGTTCTGTAATGCTGGCTTTCTTTTTGTAAATTCCTTTAGCTTTTGTTTATCATGGAAGGATCTTATTTCATCATCAAATTTGAAGGTAAGTTTTGCTGGGTATAAGATTCTTGGTTGGCATCCGTTTTCTTTCAGGGCTTGGTATATGTTGTTCTAGGCCCTTCTAGCTTTTAGGGTCTGGATTGAAAAATCTGCTGATATTCTTATTGGTTTCCCTCTGAATGTAATTTGATTCTTTTCTCTCGCGGCCTTTAAAATTCTGTCTTTATTTTGTATGTTAGGTATTTTCATAATAATGTGCCTTGGTGTGGGTCTGTTGTAATTTTGTATGTTTGGAGTTCTATAAGCCTCTAGTACTTGGTTTTCCATTTCATTCTTCAGATTTGGGAAATTTTCTGTTATTATTTCATTGAATAGATTGTTCATTCCTTTGGTTTGTTTCTCTAAGCCTTCCTCAATCCCAATAATTCTTAAATTTGGCCTTTTCATGATATCCCATAAGTCTTGTAGATTCTGTTCATGATTTCTTACCATCTTTTCTGTTTGGCCAACTTTGCTTTCAAGATTAAATAATTTGTCTTCAATGTCTGAGGTTCTGTCTTCCAGGTGTTCTATCCTATTGGTTATGCTTTCTATGGAGTTTTTAACTTGGTTTATTGTTTCCTTCATTTCAAGTATTTCAGTTTGTTTTTTTTTTCAGTATCTCTAACTCTTTATTGAAATGATCTCTTGCTTCCCGTATTTGGTCTTTTAACTGTTGATTGGTGCGATCATTTAATGCCTGTATTTGCTCTTTCATCTCCTCCTTCAATGCCTGCATTTGCTCTTTCATCTCCTCATTAGCTTCCCTGATCGTTTTAATTACGTACATTCTGAACTCCATTTCTGACATTTCTTCTGCTGTGCTGTCATTGGGTTTTATTGATTTAGTATCTAGGTTTGTTTGGGACATTTTCTTCCCTTTTTTTCTCATATTGGTCAGTTGTCAGTGGGACCCTGAGATATTGCAGTTTTCCGCTACTGGCTTATAGTGTCCCGGTAGATTTCCAGTGTATCACCTCCCAGCCTTCAGTAGCCTGATGTCTTGGAGGAATCTGATAAAGCAGCTCATCCGAAGAAAACTGCCCCTAGCCCCCTACTGGTTCCACGGTTTGGAACTGGCTCTGTGCGGAAATGCTCTCACTGTGGGCCTGCACCGTGCAGCTGGCCGTGTGGGAGGAGCCCACTGCCAGAGTGTGGAAGGCTACCTTGGGAAGACTCTAGCTGCCCTGCCCGGCTCCGCTAAGCCATCTCTATCTGGGCCTGCCACCCGGGCCGAGCTTTACCCAGTGGGCAGACTCACCTGTGGCTCTATTTCAGTCCGAGTCTCTCAATGCCTCCCCTTCTTAACTCCTGGGTTCTGGAGCGACCGGGGGTGCAGTCTCCCTCTAGGCCGCCATCTTGGATCGCCCCGTGAAGAGAGCCTGCAGCCGGAGTGGGCAGAGCCGCCTGAAGAGGTCTCTGGCTGCCCTGCCGTATTCCCAGAGGCTGCTTGCTGATCGCGGCTCTCCGCTTGTTCGTTGCCAGAGTTCGCTGCGCTGCAGGGGCTCTGGGACTCGGAGCTTGTTCTGGTCAGAAAGGCTCTCACTAGCGGGCCAGTTCCGTTCCGAGAACCTGGAGAAGCTGGCTGTGTGGGCGGGGCCCACCGCCGGATTGCGCAGGGCTGCCTGTGAATGACTCTAGCTGCCCTGCCCGGCTCCGATAAGCCACCTCTATCTGGGCCTGCAACCCGGGCCGAGCTTTACCCAGTGGGCAGACTCACCCGTGGCTCTATTTCAGTCCGAGTCTCTCAATGCCTCCCCTTCTTAACTCCAGGGTTCTGGAGCGACTGGGGGTGCAGTCTCCCTCTAGGCCGCCATCTTGGATCGTCCCGTGAAGAGAGCCTGCAGCCGGAGTGGGCAGAGCCGCCTGAAGAGGTCTCTGGCTGCCCTGCCCTAATCCCAGAGGCTGTTTGCGGATCGCGGCTCTCCGCTGGTTCGTTGCCGGAGTACGCTGCGCTGCAGGGGCTCCGAGACTCGGAGCTTGTTCTGGTCAGAAAGGCTCTCACTAGCGGGCCAGTTCCATTCCGAGAACCTGGAGAAGCTGCGAATTCATTGACTTTTAAAGTGGATTTGAGCTCTGGATTTGTCATCCTATTAGATGGTTTTTAAAAATTATTATTATTTTTTGTTTTACAGACAGCATTTTGATTCATTGTACACAGATGGAGTACATCATTTCATTTCTATGGTTGTGCGCAATGTAGATTCACACCATTCATGTACTCATACGTGTACATAGGGTAAGATGTCTGTCTCATTCTACTATCTTTCATATCTCTGCCCCCTCCTCCCTCTCATTTCCCTCTACATAACTAAAGTCCTTCCATTCTTCTATTGCCCCCCACACCCCCACCTCCATTATGTATCATCATCCACTTATCAGGGAAAATGTTTGGCCTTTGTTTTTTTGGGTTTGGCTTATTTCACTTAGCATGATATTCTCCAGTTCCATCCATTTATCTACAAATGCAGTATTATTTTTCTTTATGGCTGAATAATATTCCATTGTGTATATATACCACAGTTTCTTTATCCATTCATCTGTTGAAGGACATCTAGGTTGGTTCCACAATCTGGCTGTTGTGAATTGAGCTGCTATAAACTTTGATGTGGTTGCTTTACTGTAGGATGCTAATTTTAAGTCCTTTGGGGAGTGAGAGTCTTTCTACACAGAGCCAGTCACAAGTCCCCGAGCCAACGGAGAGCTTCGACCCTCAAGCAGCCTCTGGGCTCAGGGCAGGGCAGTCAGAGACTTCTCCAGGCAGCCCTGCCCCCTCTGGCCACAGGCTCTTTCCACGGGGCAATCCAAGATGGCAGACTAGAGGGTGACTGCATCTCCAGTCGCTCAAGAACCCAGGACTCAAGAAGGGGAGGCATTGAGAGACTCGGACTAAAATAGAGCCACGGGTGAGTCTCGCCCACAGGGTAAAGCTCGGCCTGGGCGACAGGCCCGGATAGAGGCGGCTTATCGGAGCAGGGCAGGGCAGCTAGAGTCTTCCCCAGGTAGCCTTGCACACTCTGGCGGTGGGCTCCTCCCACATGGCCAGCTGCGCAGTGCAGGCCCCCCAGTGAGAGCCTTTCCGCACAGAGCCAGCTCCAAGCCCTGGAACCAGTAGCAGGCTAGGGGCAGCTTTCTTCAGAAGCACTGCATTATCAAGTTCCTCCAAGACTTCAAGCAACTGAAGGCTGGGAGGTGATACACTGGAAATCTACAGGGACACTATAAGCCAATAGAGGTAATCTGCAATATCTCAGAGTCCCAATGACAGCTGACCAATAGGAGAAAAAAAGGGAAGAAAATGTCCCAAACAAACCTAGATACTAAATCAATAAAACCCAATGACAGCACAGCAGAAGAAATGTCAGAAATGGAGTTCAGAATGTACATAATTAAAACAATCAGGGAAGCAAATGAGGAGATGAAAGAGCAAATGCAGGCATTGAAGGAGGAGATGAAAGAGCAAATGCAGGCATTAAATGATCGCACCAATCAACAGTTAAAAGACCAAATACAGAAAGCAAGAGATCATTTCAATAAAGAGTTAGATATACTGAAAAAAAAAAAAAACCAGAAATCCTTGAAATGAAGGAAACAATAAACCAAGTTAAAAACTCCATAGAAAGCATAACCAATAGGATAGAACACCTGGAAGACAGAACCTCAGACATTGAAGACAAAATATTTAATCTTGAAAACAAAGTTGGCCAAACAGAGAAGATGGTAAGAAATCATGAACAGAATCTACAAGAATTATGGGATATCATGAAAAGGCCAAATTTAAGAATTATTGGGATTGAGGAAAGCTTAGAGAAACAAACCAAAGGAATGAACAATCTATTCAATGAAATAATATCAGAAAATTTCCCAAATCTGAAGAACGAAATGGAAAACCAAGTACAAGAGGCTTATAGGACTCCAAACATACAAAATTACAACAGACCCACACCAAGGCACATTATTATGAAAATACCTAACATACAAAATAAAGACAGAATTTTAAAGGCCACGAGAGAAAAGAATCAAATTACATTCAGGGGGAAACCAATAAGAATATCAGCAGATTTTTCAATCTAGACCTGAAAAGCTAGAAGGGCCTGGAACATTTACCAAGCCCTGAAAGAAAACAGATGCCAACCAAGAATCTTATACCCAGCAAAACTTACATTCAGATTTGACGATGAAATAAAATCCTTCCATGATAAACAAAAGCTAAAGGAATTTACAAAAAGAAAGCCAGCATTACAGAACATTCTCAGCAAAATATTCCATGAGGAAGAGATGAAAAACAATGATGCAAATCAGCGACAGGAGGAACAAGCCTAAAGGAATAGCCAAATAAAGGAGAAACCAAATCATGTCAAAAAAACAAAAATGAGTCAAATGACTGGGAATACAAATCATATCACAATAATAACCTTGAATGTTAATGGCCCGAACTCATCAATCAAAAGACATAGACTGGCAGATTGGATTAAAAAGAAAAATCCAACAATATGCTGCCTGCAAGAGACTCATCTCATAGAAAGAGATACCCGTAGACTAAAGGTCAAAGGATGGGAAAAAACATACCATGCACACGGACACAGCAAAAAAGTTGGAGTATCCATCCTCATTTCAGATAATGTGGACTTCAAGCCAAAAGTAGTCAGAAGGGATAAAGAAGGACATTACATGCTGCTTAAGGGAAGCATAAATCAGCAAGACATAACAATCATAAATATCTATGCCCCGAACATTGGCTCATCCACGTACGTCAAACAAGTCCTTCTCAATTCCAGAAATCAAATAGACCACAACACAATAATACTAGGCGATTTTAACACACCTCTCTCTCTACTGGATAGATCTTCCAAACAAAAATTGAATAAAGAAACCACAGATCTCAATAACATAATCAACAATTTAGACTTAACAGACATATATAGAACAAAGAACGAATACACTTTCTTCTCAGCAGCACATGGATCCTTCTCTAAAATAGACCATATTTTATGCCACAAAGCTACTGTTAGCAAATACAAGAAGATAGAGATACTACCTTGTACTCTATCACATCATAATGGATTGAAATTAGAAATAAATGACAGAATTAAAAACAGAAACTTCTCCAATACCTGGAGATTAAATAATACACTATTATATGATGAATGGATAACAGAAGATATCAGGAGGGAAATAAAAAAATTCTTAGAAGTAAACGAGATCAAAGACACATCATATCAAAATCTCTGGGACACTATGAAAGCAGTACTTAGAGGAAGATTTATTTCATGGGGCACATTTAAAAAAAGAAGTAGAAATCAACAAATAAACGACTTAACACTACAGCTCAAAGCGCTAGAAAAAGAAGAGCAGACCAATACCAAAAGTAGTAGAAGACAGGAAATAGTTAAAATCAGAGCCGAAATCAATGAAATCGAAACAAAAGAAACAATTGCAAAAATTAACAAAATAAATAGTTGGTTCTTTGAAAAAATAAATAAAATTGATAAACTCTTAGCCACACTAACAAAGAGAAAGAGGGAGAAAACTCAAATTACTAAAATTTGGAATGAACAAGGAAACATCACAACAGACACGAGTGAAATACAAAACATAATTAGAAGCTATTTCGAAAATCTATACTCCAACAAAACAGAAAACCTCGAAGACATCAACAAATTTCTAGAGACATATGAATTACCTAAACTGAACGAGGAGGACATACACAACTTAAATAAACCAATTTCAAGCAATGAAATAGAAGAGGTCATCAAAAGCATACCAACAAAGAAAAATCCAGGACCAGATGGGTTCTCAGCCGAGTTCTACAAAACCTTTAAAGAAGAGCTCATTCCAATACTCCTCAAACTATTCCATGGAATAGAAGAAGAGGGAACCCTCCCAAACTCATTCTATGAAGCCAATATCACTCTGATACCTAAACCAGACAGAGACACATTGAAGAAAGAAAATTTCAGACCAATATCCTTAATGAACATCGATGCAAAAATTCTCAACAAAATTTTAGCAAATTGCATACAAAAATATATTAAAAAGATAGTGCACCACGATCAAGTGGGTTTTATCCCAGGGATGCAAGGTTGGTTCAACATCCAGAAATCAATAAATGTCATTCACCATATCAACAGGCTTAAAGTTAAGAATCACATGATTATTTCAATAGATGCAGAAAAAGCATTTGATAAAATACAGCATCCCTTCATGCTCAAAACACTAGAAAAAATTGGGATAGTGGGAACATTCCTTAACATTATAAAGGCCATGTACGCTAAGCCCATGGCCAATATCATTCTAAATGGTGAAAAACTGAAAGCATTCCCCCTAAAAACTGGAACAAGGGATGCCCTCTTTCACCACTTCTATTCAACATCGTCCTTGAGACTCTAGCCTGAGCAATTAGACAAACCAAAGAAATTAAAGGGATACGAATAGGAAAAGAAGAACTCAAACTATCCCTGTTCACTGATGACATGATTATATATTTAGAGGAACCTGGAAATTCCACCAGAAAACTTTTAGAACTCATAAGTGAATTCAGTAAAGTAGCAGGTTACAAGATCAATGCTCATAAATCCAATGCATTTTTATACATAAGTGATGAATCTTCAGAAAGAGAAATTAGGAAAACTACCCCATTCACAATAGCCTCAAAAAAAATAAAATACTTGGGAATCAATCTCACAAAAGAGGTGAAAGACCTCTACAATGAGAACTACAGAACACTAAAGAAAGAAATTCAAGAAAACCTTAGAAGATAGAAAGATCTCCCATGTTCTTGGATAGGCAGAATTAATATTGTCAAAATGGCTATACTACCTAAAGTGCTATACAGATTCAATGCAATTCCAATTAAAATCCCAATGATGTACCTTGCAGAAATAGAGCAAGCAATTATGAAATTCATCTGGAAGAATAAAAAACCTAGAATAGCTAAAGCAATCCTCAGTAGAAAGAGTGAAGCAGGGGTATCACAATACCAGATCTTCAACTCTACTACAAAGCAATAGTAACAAAAACGGCATGGTATTGGTACCAAAATAGACAGGTAGATCAATGGTACAGAATAGAGGACATGGACACAAACCCAAATAAATACAATTTTCTCATACTAGACAAAGGTTCCAACAATATGCAATGGAGAAAAGATAGCCTCTTCAACAAATGGTGCTGGGAAAACTGGAAATCCATATGCTACAGAATGAAATTAAACCCCTATCTCTCACCCTACACAAAACTCAACTCAAAATGGATCAAGGACCTCGGAATCAGACCAGAGACCCTGCATCTTATAGAAGAAAAAGGAGGTCCAAATCTTCAACTTGTTGGCTTAGGATCAGACTTCCTTAACAGGACTGCCATAACACAAGAAATAAAAGCTAGAATCAACAACTGGGATACATTCAAGCTAAAAAGCTTTTTCTCAGCAAAGGAAACTATCAGCAATGTGAAGAGAGAGCCTACAGAGTGGGAGAATATCTTTGCCACTCATACTTCAGATAGAACGCTAATTTCCAGAATCTATAAAGAACTCAAAAAACTCTACACCAAGAATACAAATAATCCAATCAACAAATGGGCTAAGGAAATGAACAGACACTTCACAGAAGATGTACAAGCAATCAGCAAATATATGAAAAATGTTGAACATCTCTAGAAATAAGAGAAATGCAAATCAAAACAACCCTAAGATTTCATCTCACCCCAATTAGAATAGCGATTATCAAGAACACAAGCAACAATAGGTGTTGGTGAAGATGTGGTGAAAAAAGTACACTCATACATTGCTGGTGGGGTTGCAAATTAGTGCAGCCACTCTGGAAAGCAGTATGGAGATTCCTCAGAAAGGTTGGAATGGAACCACCATTTGACCCAGCTATCCCACTCCTTGGTCTATACCCAAAGGACTTAAAATCAGCATACTACAGAGGTACAGTCACATCATTGTTCATTGCTGCTCAATTCACCATAGCCAGATTGTGTAACCAACCTAGATGCCCTTCAGTTGATGAATGGATAAAGAAACTGTGGCATATATATACAATGGAATATTACTCCGCAATGAAGAATGACAAAATCATGGCATTTACAGCCAAATGGATGAAATTGGAGAATATCATGCTAAGTGAGATAAGCCAATCTCAAAAACCTGAAGGAGGAATGATCTCACTGATAAACGGATGAGGACATCTAATGGGGGGTGGGAGGGGTTAGCGTTAGGGTTAGGGTTAGGTTTAGGGTTAGGGATAAGGAGGGTGGTAAGAATGGAGGAAAGAAGGACTGTATAGAGGGAAAAGAGGGGTGGGAGGGGTTGGGGGAAGGGAAAAATAGAATGAATCAAACAACATTTCCTTATGTAAATGTATGATTACACAAATGGTATGCCTTGACTCCATGTACAAATAGGAAAACAACATGTATCCCATTTGTAAACAATAATAAAAAAAAATCTAAAAAAAAAGAAAAAACTACAAAGATAAAACAAAAAAAAAGTCCTTTGGGTATAAAACGAGGTGTTGGAGAACTGGGCCAAAAGGTGGGTCCATTCCAAATTTTCTGAGGAATCTCCACACTATTTTCCAGAGTGGCTAGGTGGTTTTAAAGGTACTTCAAATTCTAAAATTTTGAGCCATGTAAAGATTGCTTTTTTTTTTTAATAACAAAATATTGTCAGTATCCACTCCTAAACCTATATCATAGTGGGAGTCAGAGAACTGCAATAACCTGAGCTTGTATCCTGATATCAGTGATCTTTTCTTTCTAACCATCTGGCACTAGACATTTTGATTTCTTTCTTAAGTACTAACTATATAGCCATACTGCATAATGATGTTTTAGTCAATGATGGAGTTTATATATGATGGTGATCTTAAAGAATTAAAATGAGCTGAACAATTTCTACTGCCTGGTGACATCTTAGCCATCTTAGCTTCATAAGTCTTGTGTTTGGGGTGGTGCCGATGTGAACAAACCAGCAGCACAGTCATAAAAAGTACAGCACAAGTATAGAGAATCCTAAGAAAACTTGGAACAGACTCACCTTTTGTCCCAGTTATCCCACTCCTTGGTTTATACCCAAAGGACCTAAAATCAGCATACGATAGTAACACAGCCACATCAATGTTTACAGCAACTCAGTTCACAATAGCTAGATTGTGGAACCAACCTAGGTGCCCTTCAACAGATGAATGGATAAAGAAACTCTGGTATATATACACAATGGAATACTATTCAGCCATAAAGAAGAATAATATTATGGCATTTGCAGATAAATGGATGGAATTGGAGATTATCATGCTAAGTGAAATAAGTCAAGCCCAAAAAACCAAAGGCTGAATGTTTTCCCCGATAAGTGGAGAATGATATATAATGGGGGTAGGGGGTTGGGGAATGAGAGAATAATGGGGGAACTTTAGAATATGTAGAAGGAAATGAGAGGGAGGGGGGTATGAAAGATGGTGGAATGAGACAGACATCATTACCCTATGTACATGTATGATTACACGAATGGTATGAATCTACATTGTGTACAAACATAGAAATGAAATGATGTACCCCATTTGTGTACAATGAATCAAAATGTAGTCTGTAAAAAATTAAAAGCTAAATAAAAAAAAATAATTAAAAAAATCAATCATGTTTCTATATTCCAGCAATGAAAACTATAAATTTAACTTAAGTGTTTTAGTGTACATGTTTTTTACCTTAAAAACTAGGAACTATCACGGAAAGAAATTAAAGACATAATTAAGGGGGAAAAAAAAGTACAGCCATATGATTAGGTATAATATAATGATAAGTGATTATGTTATTGGCTTTTGTATTTACTATAATGTACTTTTAACCATTATTTTAGAGTATATTCTTTCTAATGATTTTTTTTTTTTACTATAAATCTCTATACTCTGCTACACAGGCCTCAGTCACATATATCTTGTGCTTGCCATATCTCTTGATTGCATCCAACCCAGATTGAGTGTTTGAGCTGGACCATCTTGGTTCATGTAAGTACACTTTACGTTTATACAATGAAGAAATTACCTACTGATGTTTCCTCACGTGCATTCCCATCATTAAGCAATGTGTGACTATAATTAATGAAAATACTGTTCATTGTTCAATAATCTGAATTTTAGTTTAAATAAGGCACGTGAAATTTATTTATACATATGTATGTACTGAACACCAATTCAAATAATTTATTAATGCCTAGAAAGATTTTCTGGCTACTAATTTTTACTGGTTTGTTTATTTATTTATTTATTTATTTATTTATTACAGACTGCATCTTGATTCATTGTACACAAATGGGGTATATCATTTCATTTCTATGTTTGTACATGATGTAGATTCATACCATTTGTGTAATCATACATGCACATAGGGAAATGATGCCTGTCTCATTCTGCCATTTTTCATACCCCACTCCCTCTCATTTCCTTCTACATAATCTAAAGTTCCTCCATTTTTCTTTCACTCCCCATCCCACCCATCCCCATTATATATCATCATCCACTTATCAGGGAAAACATTCAGCTTTTGGTTTTTTGGGATTGGCTTATTTCACTTAGCATGATATTCTCCAATTCCATCCATTTATCTGCAAATGCCATAATATTCTTCTTCTTTATGGCTGAATAATATTCCATTGTTATATATACCACAGTTTCTTTATCCTTACATTGGTAATCTCTGTAAAGACAGATGAATCATGCGCTCTTGAGTTCTTTTTCCCCTTTTTATTTTCAAACTTTATTCCTTTTCATGGATGCTTTTGACAATCAAGTAATTGAAGAGCTTCATAAGATTTTGAAGGGACAAGGGCCTGGTCATGGCTGTATGACTGGTTCTATGGGAGAGTGAAAATACTGATCTTAGTTGCCTTAGTTCTGTATCTGTTATGGGATCTTTTCTTTTAGGTCTGGAGACAAAATTCTAGCTGCAACTTGTATTCAAGGCAGCATTAGACTTCCATTAACTGGAATAAGGAATCTTTTTAAAAAATATCTTCTATTCCTCAGGAAAGGCATTAAGGTTTTTCAAATTACCTAGTCATGAATATTAGGTAGAAAATTAGTGGAATCTGCAGAGTTTTATAATAACAATCTAGATTGCATTTTAAATTAATGTCACAGATGTATTAGTAATATTTGGTTCATTTGTTTATATGTTAATTACATCTGCTTTTCTATGTGTAGCACATACCTTTTTCATAATGTATAATACATTTTAATTTGTTCAGTGTGTGGTGATTGTTATATATAGATTTCATTATGTATAGTATAAAAAATTTTACAAAAAGATGAATTCTTTCTTCCCACTGATCTTTAAAACAGATTTATAGCTTTCAAATGTAGCCCCAGAAGTTAAAAATTTAATATCATTTCAATTTATTATTTAAGCAGTCTTTCAACATTAAATCTTGCTTTAACTCTTGTATGAGTCTATTTTCCAGTGTACATTATTAGTGGTTTAGTAGTGACCAGTATTGCAGTGAATATTTTCTTACTTCTGCTTTAAAGAGATTATACAGTAGTCCTCTCTTATTTGTGATTTAGTTTTCTATTCTTCCAGTTACCTTGGGTTAACTGGGTTCCAAAAAATTTTATGTGAACATTTCCAGAAACTATTTAGAAGTTTTACATAACTTTTATTATATTATTGAAATATTCTACTTCACAATTAATTTCTTACCATGTCTAATTTATAAATCAAACTTTGTCATAGATATGTGTGTATAGGGAAAAATATAGTGTGTATAGAGTTCAGTACCATCTGCAATTTCAGGCCTCCCCTGGGGGTCTTGGAAAGATCCCCTAATGGGTAAGGGGGAGACTATTATATACCGAAGTTGGAAAAGCTCAAAAGTTCCCTTTAGAGATGGGAAAATTGAGGTTGAAGAGAACCCTCCCCTGTATCCAAATAGTTTTATTATCCCAGTTCTTATCCTTAGGGTGAAAGAACAACATTTCCAACATCACCTCTCAGAAGTAGCAGACAAATCTTAAACTGGTGAGTTTAAAAGCATATACATTCAATCCCAAATTCCATGAAATTAGCAGTTACCCAAAATGGATATAAAAATGATTAAGACATTATCTAAAGGGACATGACCCAGTAAATGGAAAGCTGAGGATCTATACAACTGACTATTGGGATATACACTGCAGCTTTCTTGTCTAATGCTTTTTGGTGTCAACCAGAATTCCCACACACTTTCTGTGTCTTGCTGTTCAGTTTATGTAGGGTGGTGTTCATAAAGACAATATGGTTAGAAAATTACTTAAATATAGAATTCAGGGAAGGCAATTGAAAGAAAAGGTGGTTTTAATAGTGTTACTAAGATTATGACAGATTTTATGACTTCTGAGCAATTGGAGAGATTCTTTTCATTCTTCTTAACCTTCATCGCTATCGTTGAATTAAAAAATCAAGAACCATTTGGTAAAAGACTCATAATAGTTTAACTCAAAGACTGGGCAGTAGGCAGGCCCTTGGGAATAGGAAAAGTGTCTCTATAGTGGTGTTTTGCAGAGTGCTATCTAAATCTCTAGCATGTGCCTAGAGCTGTGCGGAGGACTTTGGAGCTAAGGATGGTTGTGGTGGTAGAAATGTGACTGTTGAAGACTCGGTCCTTAGAATCTTTGGAAAATTTCGGAGAGCAATACTGAGATTTTTTGATGTAGAAAAATGACATTGCTGCTCAGATTGCTTAAAGAGGACAGGTGTATCTAACCTGTCAATTTCAGATGTGATTTTGGTGCTAAGAAGGAGCATATCCTGTAAACAGCCCCTTATTATTTTAAAATCTTGCCAAGATGTGTTTCTTTTTGATGGTGACATATGTCATGCTGGCTCTAGGAAAAAGTGTGAAACAGATGATATCTATTTTTGAAGATCCAGCTGTCTATTAAGAACCTCTTTTCCTTTGCCTCAAGTCCTCTTCTCAAACCTGTTTTCAACAATGGGTTTTTACCCTCTTGGTAGCTTGAAGTGTGAAAATTGGACAACAGGTCAACCTCTTAGCCTACTTGGAATATTTACATTTTATCAGAAATGGAAATATTGAATCAAGGGAAAGAAAGGCCAGAGGTGGATTTTTTAAATTAATGAGCCAATAAGGAAATTTTAAGAGGACATCCTTGTCCCCTTACATTTATGCTCTACTAAAAAAAAGAAGAAAAAAACCTAAATAAATATTTTGTAGGCAAGTTTTTTGTTCGTTTTATATCCACTTTCAAACATTTCAACAATATTTTCACTTCCAGAAATAACGCAAGAAGTATGCATGAGCTCCAGAAGTTTAAAGATGTAGCTTTAATGTTATAAACTTCTATCTTTTGAGTTTAATTAAAATTTGTTGTAGAGTATCCAATTTCCTCTAAATCTTGACCCTGGAAGTAAAGATCTAATGGTAAACTTGCCTTTACATGTGTGTTATTTGAATTTAAATTACCTTTATAACTCTTGTCTCAGGACTAAAAAAATCATTGTGTAACTTTTAATCTAGGTCTAGTGCTACCACTAACTTACGTTTTTGAGAGCCCAGAAACTTGTTGTGGTTTACTTACATCCTTTACAAAATGAGTTGGGTATATTTTATGAGAATTTCCCAAATGGGGGGAACATTGAAAGGGAAGCAGACTGTGTGTGACGGTTGACCTTTGGGCCAGGCTGGTTAAAGGATAGGCATTACCGGGTATGAGCAGTGGTAAGGCAGGCTACTATGGTTTGGATGCTCTTTATTCCTCAAATGTTCACGTGCTAGAGATTTTTTTCTCCCATGTGGCAGTGTTGGGAATTTTGTGGAAACTTTAAGATGTGGGGCCTAGTTGAGATGATTGGATCAGTGGAGGTGCTGCTGTTAAAAAGGATAATTGTTGGTCTCACAGAGTGAATGAGTTCTCCCCTTCTGCACACAGTCGTTTCACTTTCTACTTCTCAACTGTGCTGTAACACATCAAAGGAACACCTTCCTGGAATCTGAACAAATGGGGACATGCAATCTGGCACTTTTAGCTTCCCAAAATGTGAGTTTAAATAAGCTTCTTTTTGTTATAGAGGACCAAGCCTCAGGTATTT
Organism: Sciurus carolinensis; assembly: GCF_902686445.1. Taxonomy (NCBI): domain Eukaryota; kingdom Metazoa; phylum Chordata; class Mammalia; order Rodentia; family Sciuridae; genus Sciurus; species Sciurus carolinensis. Next base: position 79,232,908 of record NC_062226.1, read on the forward strand.
TGTTATAGCAATGGAAAAATCAATATACAGAGTGACTTTGAACTCTGATGTAGTTGGGGTTAGGGTTAGAAAAGATGGTTCTCCCATTTATTGACTTTGAGACCTTGGAAAAGAAATTTACCATTCCTGATTATATTTTTGATATATGTATTATACAAATTGGTAACAACATAATACAGAAATTGGGACTCATAATTACATGTAAGCATAATACTAAGTTCAGTACCTAAGGTGAGACAGAAATGAAAGGAAAGAGGTGAAACTTCAGATTGTCAGACCTTAGATAAGGATAATATTTGTTCCTTTAGTATTGTGTCTACAGGCCAAGTTTTATTCATTGAATTAGAACCCAGAAGTACTAGGTATGAGTTAAGCAGCACTGATAAAACCTACTATGTATGATTATATAACTCACCTAACAAGGTGGCTAATGGCAGACACACCTTATTGGGCCTCCCCCAAGTCTCCAGGTAAGGTTGTTTCCCAGGCCTTCTGCAGTGAACTTTGCCTCAGTCTCTGTGGCCAAGGACTCTGCTTGGGTCCATACTGTTCAGCTGATTAGGGCTGACCAGTTGCTCATTTGGACAAGTCCAACTCTCCTTGGCTGGCACTGAGCTGCCAGATGGGACAGTCACATTTTCCATGTTTCTGACTTCTTTCCATTTCTGGACTTGGATTGTACTCCACAACAGAAGGTGTGGAATGTGGGCCGATGTCATCCTGAAGTGTGGGGTAACACTTATGGGGGCCCATTTTGAACAATGGAGAAAGATGGGGAGAAAATGGAAGAAACATTACTCTCCTCCATTCTTCCCTTTTTAAAAAAAATTTTTTTAAAAAGTTTTTAATTTTTTTATTATTTTTATTTAACTTTTAATTTTTTACAGACTGCATTTTGATTCATTGTTCGCAAATGGGGTACATAATTTCATTTCTATAGTTGTACACTCTTCCATATACTGTTCCTCAGCTAAATTTTTCCATATATCCTGTCTGGAAAATTCCTGTAAGGCTGAGCTGAATTCACTTTCCAAGCAGAATATGTCATGAAAATTCCTTATCTTGCTTCTCTTCCTGGCCTACTCTATCTATTAATTATTCTTCCACATTCCCAACCCAAGAATTGCATCTCTCAAAACCATCATTTTAATTCTTGCTTTGGATCCATTTGTCTAGAGAATTCAGATAAAGGTATTGCTTAATACATAAAATTTTCTCATTAAATATTAATTGCCTTTGTTAATTTTTAAAATCTGACTTTGGTCAATTCTAGGATAAACTTGAACTTTGGTGTCTTAGTTACTTCTATTTCTTGTCTTTTCTTCTATTTGAACTCATTTTACATCTCAGGTACTGGTTTTCATGTTTGTTTCTCATTCAATCCTGAAAAACAACTGATACCTTTGTGTGCTCTTTGGTTTCCAGAAGTCTTGACTTGGTATAAATCCAGAGTGTGATGGAAGGTTACTATGAAAATTTTTAGCACAAAACTCTGTCCACAGGAAGTTTATGATTCATTTTATTTAGTTAAGGTTTACTTATTCCTGGACATTTCTAGAATAGCCATCTAGGTTTGGAAACAATATATAAATCAGTTTCTAAATTGGTAAATTTTCCTATAGCTTAATAGTAATGTAAACATTATTCTAGAGAAGAGGAGAATTTAGACTCATTATTCAAACTCCACACTATTTTTGTGTAAGAAAGTGTCAATTGGGGATATGAGAAAATTTCTGTGGACAAGAATTCTCTCTCCTATAGTCAAATATTTATAGCTACCCTGTTTTAGCAGTTATCACGCCTATTTCTCAATAGAGAAAGTAGGTTTTAGGTGTCCAACTAGAGGTCCCTTCTTAGGAGTCATAGTGACTTCCAATTCCAGACCAGTTAGTGACCAACATGTATCTTTTTCCTTTCCTTTTTTTTTCTTTTTTATTATTTTATTGTAAACAAATGGGATACATGTTGTTTCTCTGTACATGGAGTAAAGGCATACCATTTGTGTAATCATACATTTACATAGGATAATGTTGTTTGATTCATTCTGTTATTTCCCCCCCCCCACCCCTCCCACGCCTCATTTCCCTCTAAACAGTCCTTCCTTCCTCCATTCTTGCCCCCCTCCCTAACCCTCCTTAACCCTAACCCTAACCCTAAAACTAACCCTAACCCTAATGCTATCTTTTTTCTTTTTTTTACTTTTCCTTTCCTTTCCTCCCTCTCTCCTTCCCTTCCTCCCTCCCTTTCTTTGTTTTTGTTGCTTTTAGATCTGTGAAGACCAGGATAATTAAGTACAGGCTTCAAGAAGAAGTCAAAGTTCAAAATTTCACTATAAAGATTATTTCTGGGTTTCCCCACAGTGTACATATCCTTATTTTTCATCTCAACCAGTCAAAACTCTATAATCATTAAGATTTATTTCAGATGTCACATTTTTTATGACACCCCTCCTCATATTCTAGTCTGGAAGTGATTTCGTCAACCTCAATTGGATTTCCACATAGTTTCTCTCTACATCAGTCATGTGTTGTTGGTGATGGTTTTTGTCCTTGACCAACTGTGAACTCTTCAAGGGCAGGGGTTAAATCTCATGTTTCTTTGTATTAGTCCTTTGCCTAGTGTTTAGTACATGAGATGCTTAAAAATATTTGTTGTACTGAATTTTCCTGTTCTTCTTGTTACATGTCTTGAATATTTACTGCATGCCAACTACTATGCTAAGCATTATGTAATTCAGATCAATTCTTCCTCCTTGGACCCAGCAAAGATCAATAAGTATTTTCTAAATTATAGTCCCTAAAAGAGAACAATATTCACAACTTGAAATTTGCAAAGAATTCTTCACTTATGGGTCACTGATTGGTTTGAACAGATCTATGTGGGTCCTTAATGTCTGTGCCAGAAATACTTTTCTACTGAGTTAGCTTTCTTCTTACCCTTGAGCTTTTCTCTGCTGCTGACCTTGGCTGTTTCTCTGACTTCAGACCTTCCCAAGTTTCTTCATTTTTTCTGGGTTACTTAGATTTTAATCTGATAGGTGGTGTAATTTGTGTGAATTTAGGATGTGTTTGGATATCAGGTATTCTGCTTGATTTCCCACTCTGCTTTCTGTGGGAGGAAAATTTATTTAGAGAATGAGTATGTACTTTATAAGAATTATTAGTTGAGAGGTAAAAAGCTGCATTTTAAATTCAACACAAAATGAGACAATAAAGCTTTCTGCAGTGATAAAAATGTTCTAGATCTTCACTGTTCAATATGATAGTCACTAGCTTCTCTGACTAATTGGGCACTTGCAGTTGGTTTATGAGACTAAGGAGTTGGGTTTTTAATTTAATTAATTTAAACTGAAGCAGCCATATCTGGTTAGTGGCTATTGTACCAGACATTATGGATATGGAACAATGACAGAACTTTCTCACTTCTCTTTTATAAATATATGAAGTGCCCTTGGATAAATGCTTTTGAGACAAAGTACATAATTCTGTAGTATGTTATCCTCCTTTGGAGATTCACAATACACCCAGACATATTAAAGGCTCTAAGAAGTCTGACTACAAAAACAAACAAATCACACCTGTTTGTACTGGTTTTACCCAGAATTTTCTGGTCTCATTTGACCATGGAATCTGTATTTTCTCCCTTTCCTCAGTAATGACTGTGAACAACTTGTTACCTCATTCTCAATTCTTTTGCAAAGTCTCCTTTATCTGCATTTCCCATTAAAAACCTATGTTATACCTTTAACCAAACTTATTTTCTTCTCTATTTTAGAGGAAGCATAAGAATAAAGGATAAAGGAAAGACTTCTCTAAGCTTCATAAAATCTGTTCTGTTCCCAGGAGATGGAGCATGGCATTTGCCCCATGGACAGAAGCTATCGAATCTGTGAAATCACCCTTTTTGGAGACGTTGTATGTTTTTCTGTCAGAGCTGTGGCTGAGCCTGCATCAAATTTGGGTCCCTGGAACCATGACATATACTCAGTATGCCCTAAGACAGAGGTAGGGCTCCCTTTTGAAGGCTGATTAGAAACTATTAACTGTCAATCTTCTGGAGCCATTGCTGTCATGAGTTTACTCCCCCTAACAACAACATGGGAAGGAATATGATAACGCTCAGTTATCTTTTCCCCTTCCTTTTAATAGACCAGGTGGTGATGCTTTGGATGAAATTGGTCCAAAGGCTGAGAGTAGGTCCATTATTGGGAGCATTTGCTTTAAATTATGAAATTCAGGAAGGCTTGTGGCAGAGAGGCAGCCAGTTCTGCCGCAAAAGGCGCTCACTTGTCTGTTTCTTGCATTCTGTTAAATATTTCTTATTTCCTCAGAATACACCACAAGGACCATTTGACTGTCCCCTCTGGCTTCTGCATCTTGCTTCTAGCATGAACAGACAGGTAATAACCGTTCAGCAGGGCCATTACCTCTTCTAAAGACTATTATCAAAATGGTCATTATACATAATGGAGATGATTACAGGCAGCCTGAGAGATTTTTTAGATACATCTCTACAGTAATAGGTGGCCTTTTTTAGCCTTATATATCTGTGGGGATAATACCAGGGCACAGAATACATGACAAATGGCGATTTTTAAGCAAAACTCTGTCAGCTTTTAATGCATTAATTGGATTGTGGATTTAAATGGCATTTATGCAGAAACTCTTAAATTTTAACTCTTGATAAATATATAGCACAGTAGGAACATTCCAAGAACAGGAGTTAAAATATAGAATGAGTTGTCCATGTTTATACTATGCAAGCACGTATGCAAGGATACTGGCTTTAATGAATCCTTTGAGAGCAAACTGTTTTATAATGAAGTAACTGGTCCGTAGTCAGCCAATCAATAAGTATTTATAGACCTTGGGCTTCATGCCAGGCACTGGAAATATGGTGGTTAGAAAATACAAAGGGGAGCTTAGAATTCAGTGGCCTGTGTTTTTTTTTTTTTTAGTCAAATTTCAAAATTTCTCAACCCCAGACATTAATACCTTCTTGTATAGCTTCTGTTTGTCTCCTTTCACTTGCTTCCCTAAGCAAAAGTGTGAATTCTGCTTTGTGATATCCAAGTGGTTGATAATCAAATAGCTTTTTTCCTTTACAGCCATAGCCCTGTTTTTGCTTGATTGAAAAGGTTATCAGTCCCCAGGAATATATCATTAGAGGGATAAACTAATCAAGTTAATAGAAAGTAAATGTGGGACTCTTGGTATCTTAGTATTGATAGGAGATCCAAGAACAGAAGCAAGAGGTGTCTAATAATCTGTCATTCCAAGGTGGGTGCTGGATGCTAGATCACCAATATGTGGTTTTCAAAGGAGACATCACACACCCTAATTGCATGAACTCTCACCAAACATCCCTCTTTGAGTGTACAAATAGTTGAGGTTGAAGTGACTCTTTGGGAAAAACTACTGGAGAGTAGTGACCTTTTGCTTTCTCATTGCTGGTGGAAGTACCCTTCCCTGTATACCAAGCAAGAGGGTTTCTAAAAGAGCATGGAGATATTGTTATTGGCACTCTTGAGGTTGAAAGGCCACAGAGGACTGGTATTTATTTGACCCTTAGGTGAGAAATCTAAAGGCGAAGGACTTTGGCTAGCAAGCTACCCTCATAACTGAGCAAGAGAATTGGCTTCATGAGAGTATGTAGCACAACTGGATTTTCTAGTGCCAATGATGATTCTCTCTGAACCAGAAGAGGGCTATTCAGTAGAAAGAGCTGATCTGTAATTAACATACAGAAACTTTTCCTAAAAGGGCTACCTGGAGGGACATATGAGTCCTGAAGAGTCAGTGTGGAGTGGATCATTGCCAATCAGGTGATAAGCGGTAGACGTCATGGCCAGATAGAGATGGCATTATGTATGTAGATGCCTCAGAGATTCCCCTGCATTAGGAACCTCCTTGGTAGCATTTCCCCATCATAGATAGTCATGAATTTTAGTTGAAAACCTCCTATTTGATGAAATGAGTTTTTGTTAGAAGTCTCCTTTCTCTGGGTCTTCCTCACTCTTCACTTTCACTGTCTTGTAAAGTCCAGGTCTCTGTACCACTCATACTCCCATTGAAGAGAGGAATCTATGATTGGTCAGTATTTTACTCCTCTGCTTTTTCTGTTAGTCAATTTTCCATCTCAACTTGCTCTGTTTGGTAACAACTAGATTTTTCTTCTAGCAACTTTTAGATAATGACCTTTAATCATTTCAGTTAGGGTAATTGACTCTCCCCATGATTTCAAGGATTGGCATATGTCTCAGCACTGGTATAGTGCGGTTTCAATTTATACTTTACATGGTGATTACTTCAGAGATATGACTTAAGCTGATTTGCAGACTTCTGCTAGGACTATTTGGAAGAGGCACCTTCTTTTTGCCAGGGTTGCTGAGTGGGAAGGATGTAAAAGAGGATATGGGTGGTTTCCATACTGCTTCTAAGTTTAGGAGAAATCAGAGCCACGATATGAGGCAGAAAGATTTATGGTGACAACATTTAAACAGCCAGAAATAGATACAAAATCATATATATTCTACTTACAAGAAACAATTACAGCCTCCTTTCTTCAATAAAAGTCATTTTGCATCAGACTCTACCACATGCAACAGGTACAGAGAAGTCTAATAAATACTTACATTAGTGATTAAATTGCCTTATCCAGGGGATTTATAAAGATTATTACTCTCCCCTGATTTTTAATTAGGGAATTCAAACATACAAAAAAAATGGAAGAATAGCAAAATGGATTCCTATATGTTCTCCACTTATATTTCAACACTTGAATAGCATACTTTCTTTCTCTTTCTCTCTTCCCATTCAATTCCCCTTCTCCCTCTCCCTTCCTCTTTCTTCCTTGCTCTCTCCTTTGCTGAATTTTAGATAATATTTTAGGCATCATGACACATTAAATATTTCAGTGCATATTTATTCTTCTATACAGACACAATGACACTATCACACTTAAAATAATTTAATAATATCTAATATTCAGACCATATTTAAACTTCTCCAATTTTTCAAGTGTGTCTTTTATAGATTTTTATTAATCATGTAAGGGTCCAATCAAGATTTTCCCATTGACTTTGATTATTATATCTTTTTAGTCTAGCGCTCTTACATATCTTTTAAAAATTTTAAAGTGACATTAACTTTCTGAAGAGTCCAGGAGAGTAGTAATAAGGAACGTACTTTAGTTTCAAATTTGTTGTTTCCACATTTAACTGGTTTGTCTGGCCTCATTGAATGTGTTGTTCTAACTGGTGAAATGTCAATAAATTGAAAGTTAGAACTAGATTCTTAAATTATATTCAGGTTAATTTCTTTTGCAAGAAGGTTTTGTAGGTGAAGCAATCTTATTCTTAGTCTCTTATTATATTAGTAAAATTTCCCCTCTGTATTTAGTAATATATGTATCATGGAAATGCTAACATTCTTCTACTTTTTCTACTGATTTCTTCTATAAAGAAGAGTTGTTCCTCTTTTCCTCCTCTCTCTATCCCTTCCTTCCTCTCTTCTTTTTTCCTCCCTCTCCCTCTTTAGAGCTAAAGTTTTAGGTTGAAAACTTAGTTTTTGTTTTCTTAAAATGACTTTATTCTTTTTTTTTTTTTTTTTCTTTTTCTGTTCTCTCCTCCTGCCTCTTTGGTACCAGGAATTGAATCCAGGGGTGCTTAACCACTGAGCCACATTTCCAGCCCTTATTTATTTATTTATTTATTTATTGACAGGGTCTTGATGAGTTGCTTAGGGTCTAAGTTGCTGAGGCTGGCTTTGAACTTTTGACCTTCCTGCCTCAACCTCCAGAGTTGCTGGAATTACAGGTATGTGGTACCGTGCCCAGCTTTACCTTTACTTTTGAAAAATATTGTTCATAGGCTTTGAATTTCTAGTTTGGAAGTTCTTTTCTAACTTTAAAGTTATTTGAGTTTTTTCTGTCCTCTTTGTTAGTTATCTATTTTGTTTACTTTTTCAAAGAACCAACTTTATGTTTTGTCAATTTTTTGAATTGTTTCTTTTGTTTTGGTTTCATTGATTTCAATTATTTCCTGTCTTCTACTACTTTTAGTGTTGTTCTGTTCTTCTTTTTCTAGGGCTTTGAGATGTAATGTTAGGTCATTTAGTTGTTGACTTTTTAGTCTTTTCTTGAATATGCTCCACGCAATGAATTTTCCTCTTAGTACTGCTTTCATAGTGTCTCAGAGATTTTGATTTGTTGTATGGCCATTCTCATTTACCTCTAAGAATTTTTTTATCTACTCCCTGATGTTTTCTGTTATCTATGCTTCATTCAATAGCACATTATTTAGTCTCCAGGTGTTGGAGTAATTTCTGTTTTTTATTTTGTCATTGATTTCTAATTTTATTCCATTATGATCTGATAGAACACAAGGTAATATCTCTAGTTTTTGCATTTACTAAGGTCTTCTTTGTGGCATAAAATATGGTCTATTTTAGAGAAGGATCCATGTGCTGCTGAGAAGAAAGTGTATTCGCTCATTGATGATTGGAATATTCTATATATGTCTGTTAAGTCTAAGTTATTGATTGTGTTATTGAGTTCTATGGTTTCTTTGTTTATAGTTTTTGTTTGGAAGATCTATTCAGTGGTGACAGCAGTGTGTTAAAGTCACCAGAATTATTATTGTGTTGTGGTCTATTTGATTCCTGGAAATAAGGAGGTTTTGTTTGATGTACATGGATGTGCCCTCGTTCGGGGCATAAATTTTTATAATCATTATGACTTCCTGATTTATGGCTCCCTTAAGCAGTATGAAATATCCTTCTTTATCCCTTCTGACTAACTTTGGCTTGAAGTCCACTTTATCTGATATAAGGATGGAAACCCCCAATTTTTTACTAAGTCCATGTGCGTGGTAAGTTTTTCCCATCCTTAGTCTGTGGATGTCTTTTTCTATGAGATGAGTCTCTTGAAGGCAGCATATTGTTGGGTCTTTCCTTTTAATCCAATCTGCCAGTCTAGGTCTTTTGATTAATGAGTTTAGGCCATTAACATTCAGGGTTATTATTGAAATATGATTTGTATTCCCAGTCATTTGGGCTTATTTTTGGTTTTTAACTTGATTTGATTTCTCCTGTGATTGGTTTTTCCTTCAAGGCATTTCCTCCCTTTGCTGACCTACATTGTTATTTTTCATCACCTCCTCATGAAATATTTTGCTGAGAATGTTCTGCAGCACAGGTTTTCTATTTGTAAATTCTTTTGACTTTTGTTTATCATGGAATGATTTTATTTTGTCTTCAAATATGAAGGTTAGTTTTGCTGGGTATAGGATTCTTGGTTGGCAACCATGTTTTTTCAGAGCTTGAAATATGTTGTTCCAGGCCCTTCTTGCTTTTAGGGTCTGGGCTGAGAAATCTGATATCCATATTGGTTTCCCCCTATATGTAATCAGATGCTTTTCTCTTGCAGCCTTCAAAATTCTATCTTTATTTTGTATGTTAGGCATTTTCATTATAATTTGCCTTGGTGTGAATCTGTTGTAATTTTGTGCATTTCATGTTCTATAAGCCTCTTTGTATTTGATTTTCCATTTTATTTTTCAGGTTTGGGAAATTTTCTGATATTATTTCATTGAATAGGTTGTTCATTCCTTTGGTTTGTATCTCTGTGCCTTCCTCAATCCCAATAATTCTTAAATTTGGACTTTTCATGAGGTCCCATAATTCCTGGAAGTTGTGCTCATGATTTCTTACCATCTCCTCTGTTTGTTCAACTTTATTTTCAAGATTAAATATTTTTTCTTCATTGTCTGAGGTTCTTCTTCCAAGTGATCTAGTCTGTTGGTGATGTTTTCCATTGAGGTTTTTATTTGGTTGTTTCCTTCATTTCAAAGATTTGTTTGTTTGTTTGTTTTTTGAGAATCTCTATCTCTTTGTTGAAATGATCTTTTGCTTCCTGCAGTTTCTCTTTCAACTGCTTATTGGAGTGATCATTCATTGCTTGCATTTACTCTCTTATCTCATCCATTATTTCACAAATCATTTTAATTATGTATATTCTGAACTCCTTTTCTAACATTTCTTCTACCATGCTGTCATTGGTTTCTACTAATATAGAATCTTGGTTTGTTTGGAACACTTTCTTCCCTTGTTTTTTCATGTTGTTCATGTATCTTCCCTCTAGCAGTGCAGATCTGGGGTATTGCAGTTTTCCCCCTATAGGCTTATAGTGACTCTACAGGTTTCCAAAACGTCTTCTTTAAGGGGGAGATCAATATTAGCAGCACCCAGTACAGACAATGTTCAACCCTAAACCAAATAGCCCCTACGAAGACATTAACAATATTGTCATAATAAACAGAGAGGATGAGTTCAATTATTATCTATAGTGTAACAAATAGATTTGCAATAAGGTCTGTAGCTTCTAATGAGGACAAAGAGGATGGGGAGGCTGTGTGGATGTAACTGTTAAGATAAGAAAAGAGTATATAGAAGTTCTAGATCATAGAAAGTGTGGAAGTGTAATCAAAAGAGGTTGGTTGTTAGCATGAGAAAAGGGAGAAAGACTCTGAGGAAACAGGTAAACAAAAGGAAAAAAGAGAGAGCAAGAAAAATAAAGAATAAAAACTTAAAAATTTTCAAAAAGAAGAAAAAACCCTACACTATTACAGTCATATAGTATTCAACCTCCCAGTCTTCAGTAGCCTGATGCATGAGAGGTACCTGACAATGAGCTTCCAGTCTCCAGCAGGCATCTCAGAATGGGATTTGCTCCACCTAAAGATGGGAGCTTCTGTTTCCAGGATAATCTAATATGGTCACACTGGCTTCCAAATGTGTTGGCATAACGGGAGCTGCAGCTCAGGATGTGGGCGTGGTCAACTGGGGGTCCTGGAGGTGGGGTGTGGTTGGTCTGGTTGAGGGGTTCTGGTGGCAGAGTGCAGTTGGTCAGACTGAGGGGTCCTGGAGGTGGGGCTGTCAGTCTAGCCAGGGGTCCTGCAGGTCCTGGCTGTTGTCTCAAAATGGCAGCAGCCACATGTAACCAAACCTGTGGGTACTGTGACAGTGGACCACCAAGCAATAGCAGGTAGCTGGCAATCTGCTGTGGTCTGCAGTTGGTCTGCATTCTACTGGTGGATGATTGGCAGGTGGACCTCCTGCAGTGAGTGATGAGTAGGTGAAAGGCAGTCAATGAGAAGGCAAAAGGCAGGCAAATGGGCAAATGGCAGATGATAGGTGGCAGTCAGTGAGCAATCTGCACTCAAAAAGTAGTCGATATACTGGCAGACTGCAGGTGATCATAGTGGACATAGCAGGGGATCGATAAGCAGGAAGGACTGCCTCACAGAGAAACAGATATCCTCTGCTTGAACCTGAGTTTTGGAGTGACAAGGAACACAACCTCCCTCTAATCAGCCATCTTGGATCTCTCCTCTAACTTTAAAGTTTTTATTCCATTACCTTGTGGCTTGTATTGTTCCTGTTGCAAAGTCAGTTGTCACTGTTATTGTTACTTCTTTAAATGTAAAATATCTTTATATATGCCTGTTATTAAGCTCCTTTTGTTATGGTTGCTCTTTGTTTTATATAAAAATATAAGGCAGACCTTATATTTTCTTGTATTAGAAGACATGACAAAACTTGTGGAGGTCCTATCTTTGGATTGGTGAAATCCCACTACATCACCCTATTTTAATTCATCCAGTTCTAACAATTAACTCACCTTTCTCCTAATTTTTGCATTATTGACATACTTGAAATGAAAACCAATATAAATTCCCATCAAAAATATCTTAAAAATGATGTGGAAACAATTTTAAAGATCATCTCTTAGAATATAGGTTAAACTGATTTTCAGGAACAAACTGGAAGCAGAAACTGAAATGTTAGGTAAAACTTTATATTATCATTCCTTTTCTCCATTTCTCTATTTTCTCTTATTTTTCTTCTTCTTTTTTATTGCAGACTTCCAGTATACATAATAGAAAGGAGCTATTTATGGTTCCTAAATTTTTAACTTATTTATTGAAGAGATCAACCAAACCATGTTCATAGTATCATATGCCCAATTTAAACTTCTTGCCTTAGTGGAATAAAAGGTCTCACACATATTCAACCAAATTTAGACCTTCAGGCAATGTCACATTTTAAGGACATGGTTTCTGAAGATCCAGTGCTGTAATCATGTGTGTTGAAGGGATTAATTTGGAAAGACGACTGAGTTAACATTTGCTAAATCGTCCCTTCTCTTTAGAGGCTAGTATCTTATTGCTCTACTTTGTAGAAGATGTGCTTTCCAGAATGTAAAAAAAATCCTGTATATAGGAGTTTTTCTAGATGTTATCTTAAACACTGCTGAAATGTAGAAAATTAGATACTTTTAACTATACTTGTAGGACCCTGATATCCATAAAAATATTCTTTGGGAGGAGAGTTCATACCCAAGCTGTTGTCCTAGGCTACATCTTTATTTTTCAACATTCATTTTTTAAAAAAACTGATGCCTGCTGTCCTCCTGCCTCAAGATCCCTGGGTATATGTTTGATGAGTACCTTATGTACAGTTAAATAATCCTTTTGTATGGTGTTTGCCTTTTATCTACTATGGCAAAAGGCAGCCCTCTATTCTTTTATTTTTTTATTTTTGTTATCAAAGGTACTAACAAAACCATCACAGGAATGAATTCTCTTCATTAAGAAATAATGATTCTACATAGATGTGGTATCTCTAAGCAATTTATTTAGCATCATTTAGAAAAAATAATGTATTTAAAATCTATTGACTATTTTAAATATTCTCAAACTTGAAAGTTTTAATTTAATTCAGGATATGTACTTCACATTTTTATGTCCTCCACATTTTTCTGTTTATTTTCTAATAAAATAAATAATTATATAAATTTATACATATAAAATGTATATAAAATTATATATATCATATGTGTGTATGTGTGTGTGTATATATATGTGCATATATATATTTATATGTTTATATATGTACATCCTAAAGAAATGCTCAAATTTAAGGAGTTGTGTCAGCTTGTAACCAGATAATTTAAGAAGCCACAATAACAGCATTTAACAATAGCAAATATTTCTTTTAAAGGGTTTTCTATATTTTATTTTTAACACTGTAAAAGTTCCTATGGAACCATACTTAGTCTTTGCTCAGAGAAATGCTTGCATTTTTGATACTAGGCTTTTACCAAACTTATCGCATTTCAAGAAAAATGGTATACAAACATGTGATGGTTACAATTAGAGAAGAGGGTCATCATAGTTCAACTTTGTCCAAGTGTAGTGGATATAGTTAGCAACATCTGTGATAAGCTGTTACTGAGCAGCCTGTTGGTAATGACATATTCCCTGGAGGATCTGCTCTGGATTATGTGTTTCAGTTATAATACTGGGCGCTGGCATGTTTTAATGAGCTTGATGAGGCACATTCATATGGTCCACTCTCTTTTGCTTCCCAACACCTACTCAAAGTTGCTGAAGGTCTGACCTATTTGGTTTTTCCCCATGCTCCTTGAATACCATTTATTGAGGCAGGATTCACCAAGCATTATGATTGGTGCCCTGCTCATCTGAGAAGGTTAGAAAACATGATGACTGAACTTAGTCCCTCCTGTATGCGCTCCTGCTCTGATAGGCTTCAAGTCCATAGCAACATCATGTGTGTGTGGCGGGTGGGTGGCATGATTTCAAAGGAAAGCTACTGATGTTGTGACATTCTTAGTCTACATGAATTTTGTTTCAATTTAACCATTTAAAAATTAGTGCTTTGTTAAGCTCTTTGTAACATGGATAAGAACAAAATAAAAACAAAACCTAAAGACCCAATCACATTTGAATCCTGAGGTTGCAAAGACAAATTACCTCTGACTTTGTGGTTTAAAGCCATGGATTTATATTCTTTCACCAATATGGAGGCTAGAAATCCAATGCCACAGTGTGAACAGAACTGATTCTTTCTGGAGGCTCTTAGAATCTGTTGCATATCTTTCTTTTAGTTTCAGGTGGTTGCTAACAGTTTCCCACTCCTTTATTACAGCTGTGTCTTTCTTATTGCTGCCTCCATCATCACATGACATTTTCTGCGAGTCTGTCCTCTATGAGAACATCAGTGATTGGATTTCTTGCCCTCCATATTTCAGTATGACCTCATTTAATTTCCATCTTAATTCGTTTGCAATGATCCTACTTCCCAAATAAGATCTCATTCACAAATACTGTTAATAGTAGTTGAATTTATTTTTTGGGTGGGACACAATTATACCCATCATAGTTGGATTCTGCTCTACAACCTCGTTTGACTCACATTACTTCTTTCTCATCCTATTTCATCACCAAAATCCAAATTCTGCTTTCTCAGATTTCTTCAGAAGACTCAGTTATTGAATGGAAGTTTGAAAATTATTACCAATTAACAAGAACTATCTTTATTAGTAATATCAAAAGCAATTAGTTTCAAAATCCCCACAAGGCAGATAGATGAAGATATGAGGGGAAAATATCAAAACATTCCTTAATGGGTAGCATTTCATATTTCCACTAGACAATTGTTTTCAGTCACTTAATAGTATTGAAATTTAATTCAAGAAAGAAGACTTTGTTGGAAGTTCAAGACCAGTCTGGGTAAATTAGGGAGACCCTCTCTCACAAAGGACTGGGATTGTAACTCAGTGATAGAATGCCCTGGGTTTAATACCCATTACCAAAAACAAACAGATAAACAAACAAACAGGAAAACAGTCTTTGATCCCCACTAAGGAAATCAGTGTTAGGATATGGAGATAAGTGAACGAAAAGATGTTACAGCTTGATTTTATAAACTATTGGCAGTACAGGAACACAGGTAAGTAATTCTTTTCAATTATTTTTAAGTAGAAGCAGAAGTATACTTATATTAAGTCTAAGATTATACAATTTTCTAAAACAGTCCTTCTAAGAGCAAATTGGCTTAGTGGTCACTCTGTTCATAAGTTAAGCCTCTGAGACATCTCTGCCCTAAGCTTAGTTTGGAAACATCCAGTACCCTTCTGTACTTTACAGTTATCTCAGAATTTCATCCTTCAGCATGGCCTTTTCTTTGTCACTTTGAAAATTCCTTTCCTTACATCATGTACAACCACAGGACTGGGATCCTCATTAGAATAAGATGTACTCCATGTTTGTATAAATAAGTCAAATTACACTCTATTATCACATTATAACTTAAAAGAACAAAAAAAAAATACAAAAGAAAAAAAAAGAAAATTTCTTTCTCTTTAGGTGAGACACCAGATTCTCAGTCAGCAAGCCTTGACTTACCATAAAAACTGCCAGTCAAGTAAAAAAGAGGATCCTTTTTGCCCCTTTACTTATGTACTTGACTTTTATCTCCTCTGCTCAGACACTGACATAGTAAAGTGATTAGTGTCTCCAATCCAATAAATCTGGAGCTTTTGCTCTGAATGTAAAATGTGTGTGTAGCGTGTGTGTATGTATGGACAATATTGAAATTCCTTGCTTATAAATTCACCTTTCTAACCACATAGCATTTCAGTCAAGATCATGCCATAGATTAAATAATTTATTAACCTATTGCTGGACTTGTATATTATTTCTAATTTTCCTCATTTTACTGTTTCCTTTTACTTTTATACATTGTATCAGTAAGATAATTTAAGAATAAAAGTTATTGGATGTGTGGCCCACTGACGAATTAGTCCCAAGGCTTTATCACCCTATGGTAAAAATATATGTCCATACCCTTAACAGTGCTTTGTGATAGAGTGTATATTCCTTTCTTTTGACTTAGGTTTGGTCATATGATTTGCTATGATCAATAGAATTTAAGTAGATAGAATATGAATATAAACTTGAAATATTCTGTGTGTTTGAACTTGATCTTACTTTTGGAGATGTGAGAATATACCCCTGGTAGACAATATTCAGCCTATGTTCTAGAAGGAGACATGTGAAATGAACCACTTATCCCAGGGAACTACTGAATAGTTTATTATCTCCTAGATTCTATGGGTCAGGGGCACAATTTAGCTGGGTTCTCTGGTTCAGTCTCTTGCAGGACTGGAATCAAGGTATTGACAAAAGCTGCAGGTATCTCAAGGCTCAACTAGAAAAGAATTATTTCCAAACTCACTCTTATGGTCGTTAGCAAGACTCAGTTTCTTGGAGACTGTTGCATTGAGGGCCTCTGTTTCTCATTGGTTGTTGGCAAGAAGCCTCCCTCAGTTCTTTGCCTCTGTGTAGGGTGGCTTACAATATGGCAGCTTGCTTCATCGAATGAGGAAGTGAGGAAAGCTGAGAGAGAGAGAAGGCAAGACAGAATATGGGCAAGATGAGTTTTGCATAGTGTAATCTCAAAAGTGATATTCCATAATTTTTTCCACTTTTGTTTATTAGTGGCAAGTCACTAGGTTTAGTCCATACCCAGGGTGTTGGATGGGGATTACACAGGGGTATCAAAATGAGGAGGCAGAGGGCACTGGGAGTCATTTTAGAAGCTTTCTACCACATATGGCTTACAAAATTGATTGGAAAGCTGGAAAGCAATTTGGACATTTGGTGGAACCACAGGAGTCAAGAATAAGAGTATTCCTATGCTGCAAATGACCACTAGGCATATTTTTACCAGAATCCTGATCACTGTCAGTCATCTAGTTCCTGCTTTTGAGAGATATGGAGTAATATTCCACCTAAGATTCACATAGTACAGATTTATGAATAATTTCACTGAGTTGGTTTTTGAATTGGGGAATGTTCATTGTTTGCATTGAACTTCTTCATGGTAATCATTACACATAAAAACAGGACTAAAATCTGTTTTTGATAGCAAATTAAAATTCTCTAGATAACTTAACACTTTTTTAAAAAGCAGCCTCCAAATATTCCAGCTATTGAGTCAGTGGAGAAATCAGTTGAAGGGATTATTTGATCTTAGACTTGCTGAGTGGTTATTTTTCCAAGTTAAAAAAATTATGTTACAGACATTATTTGTACATTACACCCAATCATTGACTTTAACCACAGGACATAGGAGTACTAAAAATACATCTCTGCTTTTTATTAGCAACCCAATTTCCTCTTGATAATATCAGTCACCCCAGCTAGTATAGTAACCCTTTGATACTGTCAAACTAAATAAGAGGGAGGGATGGAGGGAGGGAAAGAAAGGGTGAAGACGGAGAAAGGAAAGACATTCTTCAAAGATTTGTAAATTCATTCAGAGAGGAACATTGCATTGTTAGTTTTTGTAAATTATGTGTATATTCAAAGAGGTTGAGGCAAAGGGGAGTTTTCAAAGGCAAAATGAAGAAGATTAAATAAACTATTTTGAAATAATGATCCTTGGACCAGGATCAATGATGTTCAAAGTTATACAGGCAGTTTCTGGGCAGATGTCTTCATAAAAATACTATTTATTTTGTACAAGATTGTAGTAGGCTTCATCCAAGGTTGTGGTTCTGGGGTGTTTTTAAATTATTGATTTCAGACATAGGTACATGAAATCCTTCAAACCTCCTGATTTTATTAACTTATTTTGTTAGGGTGTGATACAAGTGACTCCATTTTGATTCTGACAACATTCAAAACACTTTGTTGTTCCCCTGGCCTGAGATCTCAATGTGTCCAGGTGACAGGCTCAACTTTCTATTCAATGGAGTTATTGTTAGTTTCACTGTGGACACATTTCTCCTTCAGAAACTAAGATATCTAGAACATCAGAGACTTAAGCTAAAAGAATAGGAAACAAAATTTTTGCTAGTGTATCAGAGGTAATACTGAGACAATCCTTTTCCATTCTCAGTATCTGGAAATATTGTTTGTAGACGAAATGGCATAGACATTGAATACTGATTTAGAGTACATACTGTATCTTGGAGGATATTGGCCCAGTCTCTCCAAGTGTTATCACCTACCTGGTACCGTAACTGAATCTTCAAAGAAAATCTCCATTTTCTATCAAGCCATGGAGTGATGAGCATGGTAAAGCCATTGAATTCCATGAGAAATGGGTCCACTGCCACACTTCATTTTCTGTGAAACCATCTCCTTGAATAAAAACTATCTTATGTGGCATATCATGATGTTGGCATGTATTATGTTACGGTTCTAAAGTTCAGAAGTCTGAATAGGCCTCACTGAACTGACATTAAGAAGTTGGCACACCTTCAATCCTTTTTTGGGATTCTCTAATGGGGAACCAATTTTTTTACCTTTTCTAGTTCCTAGAGAGTGCTCATATTCTTTGGCTTTGGTACCCTTTCTGTCTTCACAGCCAGCCACTTTGAATCTCTCTGCCCATTCTTCCATAGTCATGTCTTCTGACTCATCTCATCTCAACCTGGCAAGTTTCCCCAATTTTAAGAATTAATGTAATCAGAATGGACCCATACAGATAACTCAAGTACCTTGCTATCTCAAGTTCCTTAACCTCAGTCACATTGGCAGAGTTTCTTTTATCATGAGCATGTTCTTAGGCTCTGGAGGCTAGGACGTGGATGGCTTTGTGCAGCCATCATTCTGCACACTTTTTCCACACATCTTGTTACCAATTTTCCAATTGTCTTTAAAAATTCTTGGTTATGAGCCAACCTGTTAGATATAGCCCATGAATCAATGGGCTAAAATCCATACACCTCTGGACATATCTCTTCCTAACCCAAATGAACAATTAGCTGGACTATTTGTTGAGTCTTAAAGGGAAGATTTTCCTTCATTATTGTTCTTTAGGGCCAAACAAGAGAAAAACTGTAATATCATTCAAGTCATCTGTAAACCACTTCCTCAGTTAACTGATCTTGAAGTCACTTCTCATGAAGTCAGAAATACATTCTGGGAGAAAAAAGGCAGTGCATGAAGAGAAGGACCACGGACATTGGGATTGCTTCCTGTTACAACTTACTTGTGCCTTCAGGACCCACTTGAGTTTTACCTTGTGTGAGCCACATCCATTTGATGATAAAGTTCTTTATGGATTGGTTCCGGTTCTAATTCATGATGGACAGTTCAGGTTGCATGGTCTCTTTCTAAGTAGTAAGCTAAAAACTTTTTTTGAAAGAATAATAATCGGCAGAGGATGATATGACTTGCTCCAAGATCCTAAAGATCCATGCTGCAAACCACCTCTGCCTGAATCAGGGACTTTTCAAAAGTCTATACAGCTTTCCTATTTGTCTCAGATACTTTCAGGATCTGGTAGGTTACATGTTCCAAGTGGCAGAGAAGCTTCTATGGAAACTGCAGAGATATCTCCCATTCTAGGATCATGCAAAATTGGCATTTTGGGGGGGGATTCTGTAAATGGGGTAGAATAGCACAACATCTTCTAAAATTGTATACATTATGAGCTCAAAATTTCCTGTAGAAAAATTATTTTTGGTTTGTTAAAAATATTTTCAAGAGACTAAGAAGATGAGTCAATGTCCTGGAACTACATATTAATACATATTCTATTTATGCCATTTCAGTGTATTCTGGATTTCTTAGAGTAAAATTCAAAACTCTTATCAGAGATGACATGTAGTATCATGTACATATAGTGGTTGCAAGTTGGCAGTGTCCATGTTTGAATCTCAGCTTTGCCATTTATAAGATAATGTGACCTTGGGAAGATTATTTTACCTTTCTGGTCTCAGTTTAGTTACATATATGCTTAAGATAATAACTCTTTATAGAGATTTTGGGGGTGAGCAGGGCTTATATATGTAACAGTTGAACCAATGCCTTGCCAGTTGAATGTACTCTAAACCATTATTATTTCTGTGATTTATAAGGCCCAACTTGATCTGTCCCCTGTTTACTTACCATTATCAAATCAACCCAAATTACCTTCACTCATTTTAGTAGTTTTTGACCTCCAGACCATTTTCTTTGCCATTCCCTTTTCCTGGAATTATTTTTCCTGCTCTTCACATGGTGGCTATAGCATCCATGAGAACAAGCAGCACAAATTTTCAGTAGAGAATAGGACTCATTAAGGGCCTGTCTTTTCCATCTTTTATCACTGTAACAAAATACCACAGACTAGGTGATTTGTAGAGATTTATATAGGTTCTGGTTCTCGAAGCTGGGAAGTCCAAGAACATGGCCCCAACATCTAGTGAGGAGCTTCTTCTTGCATTATAACCCAGTGGAGGTCCTTGTCCAGTGAGACAGTACAAGTGTGCTAACTTGGATTTTCTTCCTTTTTTTTATACAGTCACTAATTCCATCATGTGGATCCCAGCCTGGTGACCTTATTTATTTCTAATTATTTCCCAAAGGCCTCACTGCCAAATACCATCAGCAAATGACTTTGGAGGTTAAAGTCACAACACACAAAATTTAGGAGACACATTCAAATCATAGCAGGCCTAGCTGCTGGGCTTTGAAGTCTGTCACAAACTTTGCATTGAGGTCATATCTTTCAGTGCTGTTTCCTACCAACAAAGGAGTGTGTTGGGGATGCTAGGGAAGCCCAATTCCAGGGAGACATAGGGCTTTATTGTCTGCCAATTTTTGGCTCTTGGAAGCTTTAACAGCTTGGCTGAAACTTTCTTAGATTGGTGACAGACTAGGACTCTTCTCAGTGACCCCCACCTCCATACCTGGAGTCAGACTTGTATTGTGTTCTAAAATCAACATCAGCCTTTCTCTGCCCTCTCCATCTTTCCTTCCAACACAGGCATTTTCTCCAATAAATTCCCTGTACCTTTAGTCCAGTCTTGGTGTCTGTTTTTTAGAGAATCTGAACTAAGACATTTAGTATTATCTTCTTTACTATCTGGTCAAATGCCTGTCCTACATGGTCTTCTCTGATGAACCTCACCAGTGTAACCTCCTTTCCTGGTCATTCTTTTACATATCACCCTGCTATTTTACTTCCCTTTAAACAATGATCACAATGCTTAAATATGTGTTTATTTATTTGTTTATTACTTATTGCTTGTTTTCAGCTAGAATATAATTTTCCTTTGGAAAGGGACGTGATCAGCTCCTGCACCTAGTTGTTGTATGTGACCCATCAGACATGCTTAAGAGATTTTGTTGGATTAGAGAATGAATTTTGATAACTTTTCCAAAAAAGTTCTGGGAATTTTTAGGCAGTAAAGATTATTGGTAATTTGGGAATCTGGCATATTTTAGAGAAGGGTCAGACCAAACAAGATATTATTGAATAGCTGAAGGCAATATAGTAGTCCTGGTTTCTTGGGATAATAAGACAAAACAGACAATAGGTTGACTGTATGTCACTGATTCTCTGGGACAGTTCTAGTTCTGAGATGGTAGCTCCTTAAATGCATTAACCTTTGTCAAAATATTTGTTCCAAAAATTGATGGCTAACGTGATGAAGTAAGGGCAAGATTTCGATACGAGGTTTCCCCCCAAAGTTCCTGTGTTAATGAAGGAAGTCAAATGATTAGATTATGAGACTTATGACTGAATCAGTGAATTAATCCACTTGATGGCTTAATAATTTGAATGGGATACTGGTTGGTAACTGTAGGCAGTTGGATGTGGCTGGAGGAATTGGGTCACTGCCACCATGCCTTGGGATTATACATTTTATCCCCTACTCTCTCTCTCTGATTCCTGGCTACAATGAAGTGAATGGGTTTCCTTCCTCATACCTTTGGCCATGATGTTCTCTCTAACCTCAGACCCAGAGTAATGGAGTTAGTTAACCATGGACTGAACCTGTGAAACAAGCCTGAATAAACTTTTCCTCTTCTAAGTAGTTGTTTTCATTATTTTGATCACAGTGACAAAAAGCTACCTAACACAGGCATCAATAGACTCAAAGCAAACAATTTTTAGTTTACCATGTGCTTTAGTTGGTTCCCTCCCTCATGATTTTGGGAGAAGGCTTGGAGTGTTATCTGCTCCATTGAGAACAGAAGATCCAGAACTAGGAAAAAGGAGCAAAACTTTGCTGTGTTGTCTTCAGTGACTATTTTAGTAGTAGTAATATGCACCACATTTTAAAATTCTCTAGGGCTAATTTTAACCAGAGGACTATTTTTTTTCCCCATTCTTTCCCTTGCCTTACATGATGAAGATCGACACAACAAAATAATTTGACATTCTTATCTCAGAATGGGATGTAGGGGTGAGTGTGGTGACTAATTGGTCCTGTAATTTAATTCACACATCCAGCAACAATGAAAGTTATATGACAACTGGTTGAGGGAATAAACTACCCCTGAGTGCCCAGAAATTGTGCCAGTTTTCAGGAAAGGTGGCCTATACTTCATAAAAAGTTTTTCTCATGTTGGGATCTGAAGCTACAAATCACCCCAATTCGTGGTTCAAAGGACAGATGATTTTGTGTATTGTGAATAACCACTAATGGCTCCCATTTTGTTTCTGGTTCAGCTGGCCTAGTATTATTCTCCTCAGGCAAGTGCTGAAAGGCAGCAAACCCATTAGTTGCCCATTTTTTGGTCAAAAAAATTATAACTTTAATGTGTGTCTGTGTGTGTGCATGCACATGTGGGTACAAATGCACAGGGAAATGATTCTACTGGCTCTTGTTTGACATTTCTATTTAACCTAAGCCTATAAAGTTTAATGAAAATACATCGAAGACCCACATATATACACCTAGATCAAGATACACAAACCAGAGGAAAACTGGAAACCGGGGAAAAATGTGCTATTAGCTGAGTACTGAAATTGAAGAGAAACTATCCCTTTGCCCGGGGTCTAAGATCAAAATGGTAAAAGTTTAAGTGAAAGCAGTATTCGCCTGCCTTGACTGTATGGTAGAGAAAGAAAGAAAGGAAACCTGCCAGGTAGATGTGAAGTAAAAGTTCCCTTTCTTTTAAAACACAATGGCTTGTGTAATTTTGTCACATGCATCTGTTGCTCTCAGTTCTTACTTTGTGCTGAAGTGCTCACCAGAGCATTCAGGGGAGCTCTTCTCCCTCCCACCCCTGACACCTGCCACAGAAAATGCTGCATTATTCATCGGCGAGCTAATGGCAGGTGATGAGATCTTTTCACGCTACATCCCTCTCAGTGGGTGTTTATCACTCTGTTCACCAGCAGCCCTGCTATTACTGAGGGGCCAGAAGAACCCTACACACTCGCTTGAAAGGTAATGGGAAACGTGCTCAGCTTTCTGGGCTCCCAAGTGCAGATGAAGGTTATCACCAGGGCAGCTGAGAAGCCTGGGGTGGGAGGAGGGTGGTCACTCTAAGCGAACAGCTTAATTTTGGAAATCCATACAAATCATGTCAGAGCCATGATAATCCATCTTCTTTAGCTTCTAGCCTTTCAGCAGTCATTGCACTGTAATAATTTCCCCCGATTCACCTGTGATCTCTATAAATAACCAGAGTGAGGGAGGAAAGGAGAGGAGGAAGGAGATGAGTTTGGCGTAGTGTCTGATGAGCATGCCAGTGAGGAATTTATCTCTGTCTAGTAAGCAAGATGCTATCTTCTGCAAGGGTGGGTGAGGATGTGGCCACACACAAGAAGCTAGCCGATGGAACAGTCCCGAGACCCCTCAGTGATCTGCTGTCATTTGAAACCAGCTTGACAAGAGAAGTAGTGGTTCTAATGATTTATCTGAAAGCTTATGACAAAAAAAGAAAAAAAAAAATTATGGAGAGTGCCGTGTCAGCTCATGGAAGGAATTGAAGGGGAACTGTTCTACCTGCAAGTATTCAATTCTTTGTGGGAATACCCATATCAAAGATTTCTTTGCAATACTGTATTTGCCACAAATACCACCAATTGATTCCACCTGATTTATTTTCTGTTTTTTTGTTGTTGTTATTATGGATAAGAAGACTTTTAGTTTTTAGTCCTGGGTTACAGGGACTTTAAATAAAGCAAAAGAATCCAGGTTTGAAAAAGCCATTGTTGCCAAGGTAAACTGGAAGGTGACTGATTCCACTCTTGTGATGAAGAGGGAATCCATGGTGGCCTGCTGGCTTCCCTCACATCACAGGTGGTATGGTGTAGAGACAATTAAAAATGGATAGACTTGGGTTAGTCATCTTTCAAATACTTAGTAGCTATGGGAATTTAACCTTATCGAAACTTGCTTTTAATCTTAGTAAAATGGATATAATATCCAATCCAGGATTACTTTGAAAACTACATGATAATCACTTAAAAAGTACTTAACAATGGTCAGCTCACTTTATTCTAAATTAAGGAGAATTTATCTTTCTTTTAGATTGGTGAAAGCAAATCTCTTTAGGTAAGTTGAAAAATTCTTTTTTCATGAGATGGAGTTCAAATACTCTAATCAGTATTTTGAATTCGGTCCTGGGTCAGTGGGCAAATGATTAAACAATTGATATACATCCACACCACGGAATACTATTTAGCAATAGGAAGGGACAAACTACTGACAGACACAAAAACTTACATGGATCTCCCGTGAAGTTATGTTGAGTGAGAAAATTCAATTTCTAAAAGTTGTATGTTATATGATTCCATTTATGTGACATTTTTGAAATGCCAACAAGATAGAAATGGAGAAAAGATTAGTGGTTACCAGGGATTAGGAGTAGGGTAGAAGAGAGACAAGTAGGTGAGTATAGTTATAAAAGAGCAACACAAAACATCCTTGGGTGAGACAATGTTCTGTCTCTTGACTCTGGTGGCAGAAACATAAACCTCCTTCGTGATAAAATGCATACAACTAAACACACACACACACCCACACACACACACACACACACACACACACATAAAACTGAATAAGAATCTAGATTTGAAAAAGCTATTGTGGTCAAGATAAATTGGAAGGTAGCTGATTTTACTTTTCAGTATCAATGATAATAGTTAGGTTGTGACATTGTGCAATATTTCACTGTTGGAAGAAACTGGGTAATGGATACCTGAGATCTTCCTGTATCCTTTTGTATAACTGCAACTGCATGTGAACTTATAGTTACCTTAAATTAAAAAAAAATTAAAAAACACTAAAATATGGCCCTTAGTCATGTTTTTAGATTATGATAGCCATACTTAGATATGAAATTAACGATATTATTCCTCATATTCCTTTGGTCTAGAAATATCCCTGAAGAAAATAATCAGAGATGATACACTTATGTTCAAGGATTTTCACTGTAGCATTATTTGGAAAAAATGACATGATAGCAGAAACTTAAATTTCTAATTTAGGGATGCTTAAGCTAGTTCATAAGATGATACAAGAAGACCATCATTAAAAATAATGTTTTAATACACTAATCATTGACTATGTGCCATAAAGTAGAGACTTTTCTCATACTGTCTCCATATTCTCCCTCTTATTCCAACAGTTGATGCTTATTTTTGTTATGTTTTCAATTAGCATTTTTTGATAATTATATTTTCTATCCTTTCATTGTGTGCCATTGTAACTTCAAGTAATTTATTTTTTAATCTGTCGGTGTTATACAGTATCTCTCGAATCCTTCCCTCTTGAAGATCAAAATATTTTAGCCCTCTATTCTCCACTCCACAGCTTTAATTCTGTCAGCTAAGCCATGAGTTTTCTATTATCAAGGCTTACATTGTGTAACTGTAATTATTTCTTATATACTTTGTCTCTAGGTTGAATCTGAACATGGAAAAGCACTAAAGAGGATTTTCAATATTATGATTTTATAAATATTTTACAGTTGAAAACCAATTAGAGAAAGAAATGAAACCTCATGTCACTAAAACAGTGTTGCCTGCAGGAGAAGCTTCCTCACAAGGTCAGGTTAATTCTCACCTTTATCTTCCATCGATGGCTCAGTCTTGCCATATGTTTTTTATTACAGCATGTGAAATCATTACTTTCTTGAGGACTTACTGTTTTAACTAGAATTTCTAATTACTTTTACATTTCATGCTTTCCTCACTATGATACCAAGTTATCCAATTTCTTCATCATATTGTTTATTTAATGGACATTTGTTTAATGGACTGCTCTTTAGGCCTGCTTCCTAGTACCTCTGTGAATTGCTTTAGTTGCTCTCCTGGATTCATTTCTTTCCCTCTTGTGTTCCATCTTCATTAAGCTTCATTTCATTTCATCGTCTCCTTCTTCCTTTTCCCCTCCCCAAAATGGTGACTGGAAGGTAAGCAACATAAGCAGTTAATTGAAAAGTCTCAATTTAGTGGGTAAATACACACAATGGGTTTATGTTGCAGTTATTAATAATTTGTCACAGTTCTCTTTTCCACCCCACATGGAGTCTTGGAGAACATCCATAAGTTCCCAGTGAATCTTGATTAAAAACTCTATCCATTCTCAGATTTTATATACTTGGGATAGTATCTACTCCCCTTCTCTCGCTGGCTGGAAGTGTTAGTTTTGTTGTTCTCCTTTGCTCTTTACCTGACCCTTATCTTTCAAGGTGAGGGTATAGGGTTTTCTGGTCTAGTTTTTGGATTATATCTCTACCTCCTCCCCTCTTTGGGCCCAATCTTCTAGTCTCCCTGCAGCATCTGTCTGTTTTAGAGAAATTATAGGTGCTAAATGGCTAAAGAAGATATTGCTGTTGATATTGGGGGAGGAATAACAATACACTAGCTACCTCAAGCTCTGCCAAATTGTAGCTGAGTAGCAGCCATTCATTCCTTGTTCATTGAATCTTTTTTTTTTTATTAAAATATTTTTTATTTTTACAGACATCTGAATCTTAAGTGTCTAAACCAGGCAGCAACAGCAAAAACCTTCAACCATCTGCTCTCTTTAGGACTGGCAAATCTATTCTACTTCTACCAGTGTAGTCTAGTTCAGCCACTGGGAGAGATTTTTGATTTATTTCTAGGAGTAGTAAATGAAATTTCCTTTAACATTTTGGTAGAAGACTGAGGTTCTGTTTTACTTTTGATGTGATAACAACATGTTTATATTTTTCTACTTTTAAAAATTATTTTATTGGTAAAAAAATCAGAATTTATCATTTACATAAATGGTTTATAATATATATCTACTATATTACATAAATTTTTTTAAAATAAGAAAGGCCTATAAGAAGAAGTGGTAAGTAGATTCCACTATGAAATCAGAATACACAACATACATTTATGTATGGATATGAATAAGTAGAATTTCTCAGGTAGCTGCACTTTGCATAAGTCTATCAGGTTGCATAGCTAATTTGAAGTATATTACTATTTTGATCTTTATTCTAATGCCATTTCTCTAGATATAATAGAACAACCAATGCTTCTTAATTTATACTTTGTCAAGCCTTGTTTTTTTTGAGTAAAGATTGGCCAAACTATATTTCTTCATTAAATTTCTCAGCATGACTTGCTGGCATGTTTGGCTGCAGTAGATAATAGCTCTATTTCACAAATTAAAAAGAAAGATGACAAGACACTTTGAAAAGATTAGGTAAAGGGGATATGAATATAAGTGATTTTAAAAGTAGGAAAATGTTGAAAAATTTTAATATACAGAAATTTCCCAATTTATCAACCAGTCAGATTTTTAATCATCTGTGCTATCCAGAAGACAACCTAGACCTGGAAGAAAACAAAACAGCTTCATCAAAACCTTTGGATCTGTTATTAAAACAATCATTATTTATGTCCAAGAGCTATCACTTCAAAAGTCATGAATTTGAGGATAGTTTAGAATTAAAAAATCAAATTTTATTTAGAATTCTTGGCTTTGGCTATGATACTGATTAAGTAGCAGGGAAGTCCATAGGGCCCAGACTTTGGTGTCAGATTCTCCTTCTTCTTAGTTGTTGATTTTGGATAAGCTGTTTACTTTTTCTAGGCCTACTGCCTTCGTATGAACATTGACCTTTATAACAGCCATCTCCTATTGGCTGCTTTGGCGATTAATGGGAAAGTGTATATAAATATTATTATTAACTGATAGACTATGAAGAGTAATTCCAAATACTAATGATATTGAATAAATGAGACTTACACAATAAATTCTGGAGTTTGCTGAGTATGTCTGAAAATAGTGCTCTGCACAGATTTGGCCAGGATGTCAACATTCACACTTGGAAGAAACTTGAGTAACATTTCAAAACGCCCTACCAATGAGTTAGGGAAAGAACTCATTAACTGCTCTCTACTATGTTCAAATGAATATTCAGCCCTAGGGACACAAATAAATCTTTCCTTTTGTATTGTGTGTCATCAATTACACAGTGGGCTCTAACAGTTTGAGGACCACCTGCGTATTTACATGCTTGAGTAAGTGCTTACAAATAAAACAGAAGAATGACTATCTTAAACTCCAGTCATTTATACACAGTTTCAGATGGTGTGGTACCCTTCTACTTGCTTTTGGTGTAGGTAGCTACTGTCTTTTCCGCCTACTGTGCTGAAAGTAATTATGGGAGTCTGAACTCTAAAAACTTGTTCTAGCAAATTAATATTTTAGCATTATAAAGTATGGCACTAAAGGTATTTTTTTTTAAAGTCCCAATATTCCCTCAAACTACTGTGACCACAAAACAATATGTACTTTTGAACATATGGAAAAGAAAGTAATAAATTTCAGCTAATGTTGCAAGGAGAAATGTGTGGTAGGAGTTACTCTGATAGACAAGGATAGAGTGCATGTGAGCTGAATGTGCTGCCAGACAGGTGTGCAAAGTCTGGTGGTCTAAGTATAGTTTCTTTCCTCACATTTTCATTAACTATCTTGGTGAAGTCACAGGTTCTCTGTGAATCCCTGACTTCTCAACCAGCTGATACTGAGGATGCAGGCTCTACAAACAAATTGGGTTTGAATCTTGGCTTTTCTACTTAACTAATTTTGTGGACAAGGCATTTAACCCATATGTCTCATTGTCCTTATATATAGGACACCCATAAAAACTCAACTGAGCAATTTCATGGGTTTTTATGAAATTGTATAGATTTTTATAGGTGTCCTATATACAGGATGATGGAACATAATGGGTTAAAGTTTTGAGCCTCAACTTACTCAAGTGTAAAATGAGGATATTGATAGATTTATTGTATAAAATTTTAGAGGATTTGAATCATATAATGTATTTAAAAAATATAAAGTACTGCACGTGTAACAATGCAATTAAATGCGAACTACTATTGTTTAAGTGTCTGGTTGAGATAGAGAAAAGAAAAACTCCTGAGCATATCAGTTACAGAGAGAATTGTTTCTTTACCACCAATCTCTTTTCTCCTATCATTGCCAGTAGTAGGCAGAATAATGCTCTGTCCTCACCCTTGTCCCTGCCTCCATTCCTGGAACCTGGGAATATGCTATTTCAAAGAAAAGGGGACATGGAAGTTATAATTAATAGAAAGGAATTATCCTGAATTATTCCCATGGACACAATACAATCACACAATCCTTAAAAGCAGAGAACTTTCTTTGGTTGGAAATAAGAGATTGAGCAGAAGGGATAGTCAGAGGGTTTCTAAGCATGAGAAAGATTCAGAAAGCATTGCTGGCCCTGAGATGCAGGACTCATGCATGAGGACTACAGCTCCAGCTGATAGGATCCCAGTCTTAAAACTGTAAGAAACCATTACAATCTGAATGATCTAGGAAGCACATTTTCCCCAGAGCTTCCTGATAAGAACCCAGTTGGCCAACATCTTTATTTGAGCCTGGGGAAACCTAGATCAGAGAAACCAGATGAACCAGCCCAAACTTCTAACCATTATAATTGTGAGAGAATAAGTTTGTGTTGTTTTTAGTCACTGTGTTTGTGGTTATTTGTCACTGCAGTGATAGAAAGTGAATATGCTACCTGACCCCCTTAAGACTTCTCTCTGGACTCTGAAAGTTAGGTGTAATTTCGAGGATGCTCACAGGGATAACATCACCCAGAGTGGAAAAATCTGAGTAGAGATTTAGGCAATATAGCTGGAAGAAGTTTGGCAGAAGGATGGGCAAAATTAGATGAACAGAATAGGATAGGTTGAAGTTTTGGAAATACATTATATTACATATTCACATATGCATGTTAAGTGTGATGTATGAATTCAACAACTGAAATCTATGTTTATGACTAACTACTCTCATGTGCCTGTTTTAACATGAAGAAGCAAAAAGTGAAAAGTGGTAAATGGACTTGCCCAAGGTCAGGTATGCAACTTACTGCTTCTAGGCTAAGATTAGTCTACCAAGTTCTTGTGGTGTGCTCTTCTCACTCTAATTAATGTTCACATCTAGTGACCCTCAGTATATTGGGGCATAGAATGGCAAGGTGCTGAAGGAACTGAGCAGGAATGTAGACAAAGTTTTCCTATTCCTCCAGGAATCTTGAAGACCAGCTTCTATTAAAATTATGTTTAGGTGTGAATGTGCACAAGACTTCGTTCACTTCCTAGACAGGGTTTGTGCATATGGAATCCTAGCCTGGCTCAATTTCTCCAGTGTTCTGCTTTATGCATGAGCTAACATGGCCATAGGTAGAGAAGTCAATGAAACATCAGATGAGGGATTGAGTTAGGTGGTTGCCAAGATAATTTCCTGTCCCAGGATTGTTCAGAGCACTCCAGTTAGTGATTTATGTCCACTTAGAAGAACACCATTCAGACCTTGACCAGTGTTTGGAAACAATTTCCCAACCAGCAATGTAAAGAGATAATTCCACACATCAGCCATGTTTATGGTATATTACCCATGAAATTCCTGAGCAGACAGGTTGCTGCATCATAGAACCTTCACCCAGTTTCATAGCGGCATGGTGCTATTGTCTTGAGAGGCATTTTTTGAGATGTATGGCAGCAATGGACAGCAGAGGAGTTATTTTTCTCTTTACTGTGCTGAAAAACTGTTTTTTTTTTTGGATGCTGTTAAAATCTCATGCAAATATAACATGGTAACTAATGGGATTGTTTCCTTCTTTTGACCCAGAATTGATGAGAATGGGTCAGAATTGAAGAGGGTCTAAGAACCTCTCATTTACTGGGAACTACCAACAACTGGGGCTAATCACCCTTCAGGGATTAAGGAGCCAAAATACAACCTGTCCTTGTCATGCAATCATCTCCCCACACCAAGCTGATGAGAACAAGTGTTTATTAATTAGTTAGCACTGCCCTAACAAAGAACCACAGACTGAATGGCTTATGTAACAGAAGCTTGTTTTTCCACAGTTCTGGGGGCCAGAAGGCTGAGATGAATGTGTCCTCAGGGTTGGCCTCTGTTTTATTTATTTTCCCTTGAATGGTAGATGGCCATCTTCTCCCGGTGTTTCACTTGGACTTCCCTCCATACTTGTCTGTAATCTAATCTTCTTTTCTTATAAGGACATCATCATATTGTATTAACACCCTATATCTATTAACACCCTAAGGATGTTATTTTCACTTTACCTCTGTAAGGATATTTCTCCAAATGCAGACATATTTGAACTTCAACATATGAGTTTTGCAGGGGACAATTCGGTCCATAATAATTGGAAAGGGGGAGAACCACTGGGATTTGTAGTCATCCATGAAACGTTGCATTCAAACTCAAAAGTAATTTTCTTCTCTCCCCATCATGAAGAGAAGGAGAGTGACTTTTTCCCCTAAAGCCCAGAGAGAGGGTGTGGGAGACATTTATAAAGACTGGGATATATTTTTTCATATTGTGAGTGTGTGAGGGGATAGGGATGACATCTTATTCCTTCCCTGAAGGCTTACTGAACTGCAAAATGCATGGAGCAGTGCATGGAAGGCAGCTCTATGGAGATTCTGAAATGTATTTCCTGGAGTTTTGGGGATACCTATGATCATAGAGGATGGTGCTGAGTTCTTACTGAAATATTTCACAGCAGCAGTATAGATGGGATACTGGTGTAATGAATGTCTTCAATGAAAAAAAGTGGAGCTCAACCTCAGTCTGATTTTCTACTGTTTTTGGAGAGCTCAAAAGAGAGTCACAGTTGTTAGTGTGGCTACACATAATGGACCAGTGATTCAGGGATAGATGAGATATGTCACCATGGTTGCCCAGGTGACATCTAGTGTTTGAAGGTAAACTCCCTTGGGGAGACTACTGAAGAATTATATACACACTATCTACATTAGTAGTTCTCAACCAGGATGAAATTGCCCTTTAGAGGATAATTTGCAGTTCGGGTTGTTAAAACCAGGAAGATGGTGCTACTGGGATCCTGCTGGACAAGCTGCAAGGCACAGGGCAGCCCCTGTGATGTAGAGTTAACTAGGTCAACAGGTCAGAAGTTCTGAGGTGCAGAACCACGATCTCTGTGGAGGCTGGTACCTCAGCATAGTCTCTTTGCTACTTTGTGTGTGTGTGCATGAACAGTATTTTTGAAAGGGGATGTTGGGTACCTGCACATGCAGGGGAAGTGCGTCAGATTTTTTCTCAGCATTTTGTGCTCTGGGAAAAACAGACGTTGGACAAATGAATGTGCTGGCTAGTTTGTGCAATAAGTGACATAATGGAGTTATAGATGTGTTGTAAATCAAGGGATGGTGAATAGCTCAAAAAATTTATGCTGTGTTCTGTATAATTGAATTTTATGTAAAAATACATCTATCATAGTACCACTTAAATGAAACCAAATGCTAAAATATCTTAATATAGTATAAAAATTCTAGAAATAGGTGTACTGATATGTCACAATCAATCAATGGTAGGAATAAGGACATGTTTTAAAATTTGAAGAGTAAAACTTTTTTGCATATTTAGGATATGTGCTTACTGTAAAATTTTTTAAAAGAATCAGGTAATTCATAAAGAAGAAAGTAGAAGTCAGCTCAATAATTTTTTTTTTTTTTAATATAAACACCAGCCAGGCACTGTGGTGCACACTTGTAATCCCAGAGACTTGGGAGGCTGAAGCAGGAAGATCGCAGGTTCAAGGCTGACCTTGGTAAGTCAGTGAGACTCTCAACAACTTAGTGAGACTATGTCTCAGATGTCAAAGTGCCTTTGGGTTTAATACTCAGCACCAAAATAAAAAACAAACAAACAAACCCCCATACAAAACCCCAAATGTAAACACTGGAAGTGATTTTGTGTATCTCCTGGAAGGCTCTTTCCTAAGCATATGTACATATAAATAGGTAGTTCAGATTATGCTATGGGTTTTTCTTTTAAGAGCTTCTTTTATCTGTATTAGTTTACTTATACCACAGTTTTAAAGGGATTGCACAATGGATACTTGTTCACTCCCCAAAGGGCACCACTTTTAAACACTGCTGTTTTCAGTTTCTCTTGTGAGCATGTCCAGAAATTAAAATAAGATGCTTACATCACTATTCTTCCTCCTATTTCTTTCTTTCTGTTTTTTTTTTTTTTTTTTTTTTTTTTTGTACCAGGGATTGTACCTGGGACACTTAACCACCAAGCCACATCCCCAGCCCTTTTTATGTTTCATTAGAGACAGAGTCTTGCTAAGTTGCTTAGGGCCTCAATAAGTTGCTGAGGCCTCAGCCTCCTGAGCCACTGGGATTACAGGTGTGCACCACAACGCCTGGTTTCTGCCTCCTATTTCCTCTCTTGTCCTTCTACTGCCCAATTTCTGGTGACTTGTCTTTGAGTTTTACATCATCATGGTGGAAGATTTACCCTTCTTTTTGAAACTGTAATTATTATGTCTTCAGTCTTAGCTTTTGCTGAAGGCTGAACACTAATAAGTAGTATTTATTTTGTGGCCATGTGGTGAACATTTTTCACTACATGTTGTGGTTTGGATGTGAGGTATCCCCCAAAAACTCATGTGTGAGACAATGCAAGAAGGTTTGGAGGAGAAATGATTGGGTTATAACCTTAACCTAATCAGTGAACTAATCCCTGATGGGATTAATTTAGTGGTAATTGCAGGCAAGTAGGGTGTGGCTGGAGGAGTTGGGAATTGAGGCGTGACTTTGAGGTATATATATTTGTATCTGATGTGTGGATTGTTTCTCTCTTTGCTTTCTGATCACCATGTGAGCTGTTCCCCTCGGCCACACTCTTCCGCCATGATGTTCTGCCTCACCTCAAGCCCCGAGAAATGGAGCTGGCCTTCTATGGACTAAGACCTCTGAAACAGTGAGCCCTCAAATAAGCTCTTTCTCTGCTATAGTTGTGCTAGACAGGTCATGTAGTCACAGCAGTGAAAAAGCTGACTAAGACACCACAATTCAAATAAAGATGTTGGATCGCAGTTCCTTCTTTTTACATCCAATGTTATAACATCTTTGTCAACTAGGAAGGCAGTTCCTAATGTCAAAGTCAAATGGATTCTCTTTCATTAAAAAGTTTTATATTTAGGAGCAGGCACAGAGGGGCACGCCAGTCATTCCAGCCTGGGAGACTGAGGCAGGAGAGTCACAAGTTCAAGTCCCCTCAGCAACTTAGTGAGACTCTGTCTCAATAAAAAATAAAAAGAACTGGGGATATATTTCAGTAGTAAAGTCCTCCTGTGTTCAATCCACAGTACTGGGTGGAGAAAAGGAGAAAAAAAAAAAAAGGAAAGAAAAGAAAATTTCCATATTTAGCATGACTCATTGACCCCATGGCCTTTTATTTCTGTTGACTCTTCTGTTTTTCCTGTTTTCGTTGTTACTGACTTTTCATCAATGAATTAGCTTTTATTTATTGTATTTTATTGCTGCTATCATCAATGTAATAGGGAATTTGTACCATATTCTCAAAATATTCTAGCCTCATTTATTCCAAAGACCCTGCTTCCTGCCTAGAGAAATCCCTTCTAGAGCAAACTGACTTCCTGCTGCAACCTTGGCTGCTCGTTCTTTTGATTCACTTATCATTCCATTAGTTGGCCCCTCGGTGTATACCTGGTGTAGCTTCTCTCTTTTTGAGAATCCTAAGTCTTCCCTTTTCAATTTCAACTTCTTCTTCCTCTTTTTGTTTTTTTTATTTCCGTTGGAAGTACATACTTAAGTATTTGTCTCACAAAAGGTGCTTGGGCAATCAATATTCTGAATCCTTACATAGTTACACATACATTCATTTTACCTTCATGCCTAATTGGTACTTATGTGTGACTGTGGAATATTAGGTACAGAATCTTGTAGAACTTTGAATGTATCTTTATTTTCTCATATTCAGAGTTCTGAGGAGATGTCTGATGCCAATCTGATTTTGCATATTTAAAAGAAATTTTGCTGATGCTTCACCTTTTGATCCATACTTCTTGAAGCTGTTTGAAAATAAGAACTGTTGCCCTGACCAGAGATGATGGTGTCTGAATCTGGCCCATAGGATGAGGAGTCCTAAGAGACCACCTGGAGGTAAGATCTACATGACTCAGTGGGTCTGCTTTCATGACTTGACTTCCATTCTTACTTTTCCTACAAACCCTAGCTGGAACTTTTCATTCTTACTGCAGATGTGATTAGTTCACCAGTGCTTGAATTGCTTGATCATCAATGACTGGGGCATGGCACAGTGAAACCGAAGGGTATGACAGATCCAAATTCTGCAGAGGTAAATTCTAAGCGACTCAAGCCTATGTCTTTGAGGGGCAGCTTACATTTTGAATTCTATTGTGTTTGTTTTCCACCACTGAAGAATCAGAATGGCCACAATTTGAGGTAAAGTATTATCACAGGGAAAAGGGATTTTGTTTTTTGTATATGTGATATGACATGTTTTATTGTGAATTTTAAATTGTGATTTTGGAAACCCACAGGCAAACCAAACTGAGACGATGAGTTATATACAAATGGGTTGACCCTCTTTTGGAGTTCGTCAATGCTTATCCAAACTAATGCTGATGGTCTTTAATCTGCCAGGTCTAGAATCATCTTGTTCAAATGCTGTTTTTCCCCAGGGTCTAGAGACAGTGTTTTTTTTTTTTTTTTTTTTTTTTTTTTTTTTTTTTTTTTTAATTTTGAGGCAAGATCTTGCTAACTTGCATAGGGCCTCACTAAATTACTGAGGCTGGCTTCAAACTTCCAATCCTTCAGCCTTAGCCTCCAAAGCTGCTGGAATGATGGGCATGCGCCACTGCACCCAGCCAGGTAGTAATTCTGAAGGCATAAACAGATACTGTTTAATATAAATGAGGCAAAACAGAGGGCAAGAATGGTTTCAGGTATTCAGAAGAAGATTTGGAATAACAATTTCTCAGCAATTATGATTTTTATGTGTTGATTTGTGATGTAAATGCAGGATAAATTTTCTTAATGCGAAATGCTCAGGACGAGAAGTGTTTAAGATTTCAATTTTTTAAATTTTGGGATATTTGCATATGTAATGAGATATGTTGGGGATGGGACCCAAGACTGTCTCCTATACATCTTATAAGCATCGTCTGAAGGTAATTTTATACAGTTTAAAAATAATTTTGGTGAAACCAAGTTGAATGTTATGGAATTTTCCATTTGTGGCATATCTGTGCTTGATGAGTTTCAGACTTTAGAATGTTTGGGATTTTGTACTTTCAGATTAGGAATACTCAACCTATAAATCAGGACACTGAAGAGGGAGATAAAAGTTCTTTTTCTTTTTAACTGGAAAAACAATAGCCATATCCAGGAGGACATTTCGACATTTCTTCTACTGACAGCATGATTCTACCATGTTCTGAAATATTTATTGAAAGAGATTGGAATCATCGATAATTGTTACTTGATGGGAGTTTGTGGAAATATGCTTTTGCAGCTCTGAGAACCATGTGGTTCTAGTCAGATAGTTATCACAAATAATTAAGGTCAAAAGCTCCATCAATGCTTACTTTGCCACAGCACATTAAAAATAATATCCTTTGTCTGAAAGCTGCTGAGTCTGATACATCACTTGGAATCATTCTGGTGCATTGGGGCTACATTTGTATGAGGGTGGCTCTACCCTCATACATAGAATCAGGTGATGGCATTAGACAGAATAATTTTTAGCCGCCATAGTCTAGAATTACATATCTATATATAGAAAGCAGTAGGACCCAGGAAGCTAAGACAAATTAGTCATGTGAAAGAGGAATTTTTATAGGAAAGACATCTTTCTTTCCATTTTTTTCTTGTCAAAATAGGTTCTATGATGAGTCGGGGGAGATCAACAAGGTACAGGACACAGGTGGAAGGTGCTGCAGTGATTTCTGCTTCCCTTGACAAAGCACAAAGCATTCTTGATTACCTTTATCAATTAAGCAATGTAGGCTGGACTATTCATTATATTCTGATTTTTGTTCATTAATGTTATATGCTAATTATTCTACATCCAAATTTTTTCTTTCATTTTCTCCATTTCTCCTCTTTATCCTGTTGCTCTTTTTTGCTCTTAGTTCTTTCATTTTTTCATGTGGTCCTTCATTCTATAAGCATTTGAAGGATACACTGCATAAGACACTATGTAATATGATGGTAGAGACACGAATGAGTCACGAATAATTGTAATCCTCACGGACCTTACAGCCTAGGTTTTTGAGGTTTATAGGAAAATATTTAGAAATTACCTTTGTCTTTTCCAGACATTTTGATGCTTTGGCATCAGAACCCATCTTTTGAACATGTGGATCCAGTCTATCTCCCAATATATGCGATGAAAGTGAAGCAATTCCTTTCTTGGGTCTGTTGCTTGTAGGACTGATTTTGGTCCTACCATCTTCAGCTTCCTTCTTAACTCCCTCTTCTATGGACAGTAATACATTAGATGCTTTCAAGGAACCTCCAGGCCTCCTCTATTAGAAAACTCCTTGTTCAAAGCTATTGTTAAACTTTTTTTTTTTTTTTTTTTTTTGTGAAGTATCTTCCCATGTTCTTTGGATTTATAATCATCATTATTTAAAGAGGGCAGCTAAGTTCCCTATATAAACTGGAAGAAACAACAAATGGTTAGGGAATTTCTATTCTGGTATTTGCAGTCTCTCTCTTTTAAGATAGTACAAGATGGATAATTCCCCTCATATGCTTTCTGGATCTCTCCTGTTGAAAAAAGACATCCATTTCTGACACTTAAAAAAAGTGTCTTCTCATGGCAAGAGACTTTTGGTTTCCTATTCTGGGATCCTTCCAGGCACTCACGGTTGCAATGCTTCTGCAGAGTTGCTGAGTGAACTCCCAAGGCCCTGGCTTAGTGGGCTCAATGCGGGCCTCTCTGGA
Source organism: Sciurus carolinensis (assembly GCF_902686445.1). Lineage (NCBI taxonomy): Eukaryota > Metazoa > Chordata > Mammalia > Rodentia > Sciuridae > Sciurus > Sciurus carolinensis. The sequence continues at coordinate 79,270,809 of NC_062226.1, forward strand.
GTTCAGCAAAGTGACTGATGATAGCCCCGTTTATCATGCCAACTCTCTCCAGAGCACACTGAAAGGTACCTCATGTTCAGTTCAGAACTGCAGAATCTTCATGCAGATCTACTCTGACATGACTCCGACAGCAAAATAATTTTCAAAATGTTTTATGACCCCAGGCACCTCTAAAATAGCTTCACTTGTCACTTCCATAGCCTCAAATCAGAATTAGACTAATATCGAGGGGGATGGCAACAGCACATTAGCCTGTCAAGCAGGAAGATCTGAACTTATGGGGAATACGTTGCAGAAATTATAGAGGAAAGTGCATTTAACTGGGGAACACATACTACTGGGTTAGTATGGTCTTAGAGTCAGAAGAGAATGACAAAAGAATAAGAATTGTGTAATTCTTATTTTCATAATAACAATTTGCAATTTATATTTCTATATATGGTCTTTCTTTTTATCATCATGAAAAGTCTATAGGTAGGAGATTTTTGTTTCCACTTTAAGCAAAGAGCCTCAGATAGATTGGAGACCTGCCTTAAACTCAGCTAAAACCATTTTTTCTCTAGGGGTTGGTTTTTACTCACTGATTCATCCCAAACACCTAATACATTGCCTGGTATATAGCTGGCAATTAAATAGTTGCTAAATAACTTATATAGTGGTCGAGCTAGAAGTTAAATCTAGGCCGCTTCTATCTTGAGGTGAAGTGTTGAGGTGAAGTCTCTAAATTCCTGAGAGGGGAATTTAGAGTCACAGCATTGCTGCCGATGTCACTGTTAACACTTTACTCTGGAGCAGTAGGAGATCAGGCTGCTGCAGGCTGGGATGCTGAGACAGAGCTGGAAGTGTAGCGAGGCAGGGCAGACTCAGAGGTGAGCTTCAAGGGGCAAGGGGCTTGTGTACCAGAGACCACCAGGAAACAAATCCAAGTCCACGGGTCAAGAAGCCCAACTAGGTTAAGCCAACATATGAGATTTGTATTTAGACCACTTCTCTTCATTTTGCATACCAGTCACCTGAGGTACAGCTAGGACAGCATTTTGACTGAAGTTACTTTGAATTGAGGTCTGTTCACTCTAGAGCTTGGTTTCTCATTCACTATACCTTTCTGTCTCTGTGGGAAATTGTTTTTACCTTAATTAAATGGCAATGTGCTCATTGAAATCCAATTTATCATTTGAGTCTTGTCCAGTGTCTAGTGGGGGAGACAGAGGTATAGCCCAAGTCACGTGGCTGATGACTGGCCAGGAGAGAAGCTTGCAGTAGGGATGCTTGGCTGAAAGGAGATTAAGAAGAAGGTGGGGGACCCCAGCAGAAAGTGAGTATAGGGTGAGCAGTGGTGGCATAAGGGGAGGGAAGCCTAGATCCCCTGGTAGGATGAGGATGTGTTCTCTCAAGAGACTGGTAAGGGGACAAGAGCCAGGTCTAAAAGGGTCCTGTAGGCCTTGCCCCAGTTTGGACTACACCATGAAGCATAAGAAAAGCCACTGGAGATTTCTCTGCAGGGAGTTGCTTTGGATAAAACATACAGTTTTAGAAAGATAATTTCTCATAATTTATTGGAAGTATTTATGATTTTTGAGGGTGTCATGAAACTCCCCATTCCACAGGACTGCTGTATTTCAAAGAAATATTGCTAACGAAGATTTGTGATGCCTAGAGAGACTTCTAAATGCATATTAAGTAGTTGTAAACGAAAGGGGACAGCACACATAATTAACATGAATGCTTCTACATACATCAGGGGACTCTCTTCATCCCTGAGGGCAGCGTCTGCAATCCATTGTTAACCTTTCTGCCTGTAAAATCCACCTGTGGGTACAGAATGCTTCCAAAGGCCATACAGTATGCTTGTCTACAATAGGGAAGAAGACCGCTTTCTGATCCATGTAAATATCCCTTATCGATTTAAAAATTCAGTCTGACAAAGTATAAAGTAGATATTTAAAATGTGCATAGTGCATGAAATTACCTCACATTACTAGTAAATGCATGCCTTGTAGCAATTATGTCACTTATGCTTACACTAATTAAGTGTTGATGTGTGAGCAGTAAGTTCCAATGATGTCGTTAACTAATGTACATAAATATTCCCTTTAAACTGTAATTGCACTTTGCCACAACGTAAAAGAAGGCAAGCTCAATTTAGGAATTATGTAGGACTGCTCTTTGAGAAAATGTTAACGAACACTGCAAAGGGAGAGTTGGATTCCAGAGTGCTGTTTCTATTCTAAGTGGAGGGAGGGGTCGAAGGAGAGGGAGGAGGGGAGGAGGTAGGGTTTTAGAAGTCTAATTTACAAATCTGTCCAGAACATTTACATATTCTCTTTTTCAAGTCCCTAGTGATGTCCAGGCTCAAGGTATCAGTTGCACACACCAGGTTTCCTGAACTGAAGTAGTTCATGAGCTAACTTAATGCACACGCTACCCCAGCAGAGGGACACTACACTACATTTCTGTCACAAGGATTAGCTGATCTCTGGAAAATTTGTGGTGGTGTACTCATTTGCTGAAGTCAAGATTTATGAAGCTAAACATTAATGTGATTTTATTTTTAACTCTAAAACTCCAAACCCTGTTTGTTCCCCGTGAAACAAAGGCCAAGACACTAGAGGGGATATGTCATCCTGAATTGCATCTGTAACCAGAGCTAATACAGAACAGTGAGGCTTCTGTGGTTTGGAGTTAGAGCTTGAGTTCCCTAACTGGGTCTATGCGTCCTCCTGGGACACATTCTTCTCATTTTGTGGTTGATAATGATCCCCCTCTGAAAATAGTAAGGTAATTGTCTAAAAATATTCCTCCCTCTGCCAAGAACAAAAGAAAGACTAGTGCCCCTTACAGAGCTCACAACGAAGTTTGTCAACTCACGCTAAGAAGGGAAGGAGCAAAGGGGGAAAGGCCTGGTTATAATTATTAGTGACGGCATCTGGGGTAACAGCAGTCAGCAGACAAACCTCAATTACTGGAACTGGAGAATAAAGTGAAGAAAGGGTTGGAGCTATTTTAACTTTGGCTTCTAAGCGTTTAGTTTGCCAGTTGAGGTTTTCACATGAGGTAAAGTGAGAGGCCATTTCACACTATTGGTCCTCGAAGCTTCTTTATTCCAAGAATTTCAAGTGACATATAATCTACACTTGGTACAATACTATTAGTGTCCCAAAAGATTGCTTTTAAGTAAAATCTGTTAGAATGTATATTTTGGGGGTCTTTATTTCCTTGACTGGGTTATATTTAAGCTTAAATCAGTCAGGATAGACTTGCTGGGGTAGCAACCCCATATTCTCTGTGGCTTAAAATAATAAAGTTTGATTTTTTTCTTCATGCTCCATGTTCTCACAGATGGATAGAAGGTTCTGATCTTCATAACTGTTCAGGGATACAGTCTGAGAAATCAGCCAGCACCATAATCAGAGGTAAAGGAAGACTCTGGCAGGTCTGGCCCGGTTAAGTAGATAATATCTCTTCTGCTTATTCCACCTGACCATAAGGTATCAAGTGCATTGAGTCTCCATATTTGTGGGTTCATCATCTGCAGATTCAATCAATTGTGGATTGAAAATATTTTTATTAAAAAGTGCACTGAATATATATAGACTTTTTTCCATGTTATTATTTCCTAAACAATACAATGTGACCGCTATGTAGCAATTATATACTATTAGGTATTATAAATAATCTAGAAATGATTAAAGTACACAGAATAAGGTGGTTTTTAAAAATTTTTTTTTATTTTTACAGACTGCATTTTGATTCTTGTACAAAAATGGGCAAAACTTTTTGTTTCTATGGTTGTGCACGATGTAGATTCATACCATTTGTGTAATCATACATGTACATAGGGTAATGATGTCTGTCTCACAGAGTTCTTACAAGGTAAAACCATCGACTTTGAGCCTTATAGAATAGAAGGGAAGGAGGCAGATGAGATAAAATAGTAAACAAATGCAGAGAGGTGAAGGAGAGGCATGGTGGAAAATGTGAAATTGCTTAAAAGTCTGTGATAGAAAGCATTTGATGGAGATGATTTATTCCACGTTCTTGAAAATAATTTGGGGTATGTTTTCAGGCCTTTGCAACATGTCAGACTAATGTTTTAAGAGCAATCATAATTCATAAGACTTGGAACTCAAATTGAAAGACACAAAACATTTCGTCTGGCCAAAACAGAGTTCCAACTGAAGTACAGCCTTCTGAAGGCAAAATCAGGAGGGTTTGCATAGAATTTGGGATGAATATTGTTAAGTTTAAATGAGGTAGCATTGTGATTGGTTAGGAGTGAGTCAAAACTAGTAACTGACTGGCTGGATTTGGTAGATCTGCTGAAGCGTTTTCAGCACAAGGGTTACATACTTCAGGGACAAAAGGAAACTTTGTCCTTATGTTCTCTTGAAAGTTTTCATATCTTCTGCAGAGTCCTCCACCTTTCCCCCTACCTATGATATTCACTGGTATTCAAGAAGTTTAAAGCTAACTCTGTTTATTTTGGCCTGTAAGGTGGCATTTGACATACAATTTTTTTGAGCATTTACTGTATGACAGAGATTTTGTTTTAAGTGACTTAATATCTGGGTCTGGTAGGAGAGTCAGAATTGACAAATGTAAGTGTAAAAACAAATGGCAAGAACTATGATAGAATCTGTGTACCATAATGGGGCCATGATGGAGAGAGAATGCTCAGCTGTACTTATGGTCTTATAACTTCTTCCTTAAGCTAAGTCCAAAAAGGTGGGCCAAGATCTGAAAGGTCATGAACCATGTACAGGATTCTGGGCAGAAGAAAGGCAGAGGACTGTTTAAAAGCCACTCCTCCCAGGGAACCCTGAGCAGTTTGGTGTGCACTGTGGGGTGATGAGTTTTTCTCCTTTCCCAACCCTCCACTTTCTCCCTGGTTTCTTAGTGCTTGCTATGTACTGAAATCAGGTTGACAGATGGGTTTTAGGAAGTACAATTCAAGTTGGTAAAACACTAAACATTTCTAACACAGTAACTGTACTAGAGATATGGTGAAAGGAGAGTCCTGAGAATAATGCACAGGGAAGTCTTTTTCCCTCTGTAGGGTGATGAGCACCTACCCACTTTTAGGTTCCAACCATATCAGAAGAAGGAATTAAATGTTGACAGTTTCTCTTGAGACTCAGACATAAAATGGGTGAAAGAGGGGAGTGGAGAGAAAAAAAATTTACAAGAGTCAAGAGGTTGTGTTGGAGAAGGAAAAGAGGATGCAAGATGAGAATTGTTTAGCTGGTAGGTCTAGGCTTAAACAATAAAGGGGGTTTATTGGCTCAGGTAATAATCCAAATGCCTGAGCATCTACAATTTTCTCAGGAATGCAGATCCATCTTACTATGGTTCCCTGAGTAGTCTGCCACAAACCCCCATGCACATATATATTGAATTTATCCTTAGTCTGATAATGGTAGTAGCAGAGTAGTTGCTTTCAGCTTTGGCTACAAGCTTCCTTTTTCACAGCCAGGGGAAGAGACAGATTGTCTTCCCACATTTATTAAAGTCTAGACCTTTGTTATGATTGGAGTATCTTAGGTTATATGCATGCATCTGAAACAGTTCATGGGGCCAGAGAAATATTATAGGCTGTTTGAATTAGGGGGATAATTTATCTTTCCCTGAGCCTTTTGCCATGGTCAGAGGGATGCTGTGACCTTGCTTTGCTTAGATTAATCTAAGTCTCCTTAAATTGAACCGGTTTAAGCTGCCCAGTTGTTTCCCAACAGCAGAAAGGAGAAATGGAAGGACAAGAGGCATATTCTCCTGTGGGCAGCCACAACATCTATTTCTTGTGACTCTGTGTGATTACCAGTACTTTCTAGACAGAAGACCTCAGGCCTGTTAAAGGACCCAACACTCTTCTTCCTTAAGACCTAGAAACTAAACGTCTGAAATATATTTTTTTTTCCAGTGCTGGGGATTGAACCCAGGGCCTCATGCATGCTAGGCAAATACTCTGCCACTGACATCTAAGCAATCACCTGCATTTATTTCTAGATTACCTCTGCTAGCTTCATGTGCCCAATAGTGTGACCTGTATCTTCCCAACATTTACCCCAGGGCTAGTATAAAGCCAAATCATGGGTGATTAGGAGGGCCCATATTAAGTAATTCATCTTGAAGAATTTGAGACCTGTCTTAAAGAATTTTGTGGTAGAAAATAAAATGAGGCTTATACATTGGGAAAACTACTTGAATGGAGAAATAATTGAACAGGCCAAAATCGAAGAGAGGTTTGGACTATTTAATGCAAGAGTCTGAAATAAAACATCTGCAATGGAGTAGAGTCCTATGTAAGGGAATTTAAGGGAGTATCTAAGGATCTAATGGATCTAATTAATGGCAGTGGCAAGAGGGTTTGGTGAGAGAGAATGGAGTATCTATGAGGAGTAGCACAGGAGAAGGGAATGGAACCCATTTGGGGAATAAAGTTGGAATTAGAAAATGCTCATTTCTTGACCCATACTAGAAAAGGAGTCATGGTTACTTGTTTTCATTCTTGTTTGGTTATGGGGAAAGTAAGTACTGAGGGGTTGCAGAGTAAAGAGAGTTTGGAAAGGTTATAAATTGTATTTCTGTTCATCTTCTGAACTCAGCCACCAGTGAATAGCAGGACAATAATGTCTTTTGTTTATTCTTTTCTCCTTAGATGAGTGAGCTTCTGAATAACACCCTTTTCTCCTATGTTGTTCATGTTAGCAAAGGTTCTAGTTATTATTGGGGTTTCATATCTGAAAAACAGAGGTATGCTGTTGAAAACACAAACCTATTATAGAAAAATTCTGATATTTTTAACAATAAACTAGGCTATGTCTTGAGGGTGAAGTCTCTCTAGATTTAAGAATTTAAAGGATAATGATTATAGAGAGACCACCTCTTAAAAATTCCTTAATAGTGTTGAATGTAGCATGGTATAATGGACTCAAAACAGGAATCTAGAACAAATCAGGCCAACTTGAAATTAGAAAATTTGTATGCTAAGGAAAGCAGCATTCATTCACATTGCCAACACAGGGCAAGATGAGCTGATAATGACATAAATTTGTGATACCTAATTGTGAAGATAGAATGTCTATTTCCCTACCCTTAGCCCTGATGGGTGATATAGCGATCAAAGCCACTTGCTGTTTTTTATATGGACAGTTGGAGCATTGTGTCACTGAACAAAGGTCTTCTCTCTTCACTTTACAGCATAAGATGGAAACAGTTGGCTGAGAAGAATCCTTTGGAGATGTAGTGTGCACAAGTGACCACCAACTTCTGTCTGGTTTTCCTAGGATGGCACGGGAGATAAACTTAGGTGTATGAACTAGATGCCTGGAATACATTTAGTATTTTTCCTAAGCAGTAAAATTCCATGATATGAAAAAAAGAACTGAGAAAACAGCCATTTTCTTTATGTGCATGTTTTGGGTGGGCTCCTACCACCAACACTTTGTTTTCTGCCCCAGGTTCCTTGGGTCTGAGAAAGTTCAACAAATCTTAAGTCCTAGTGGCTAGGCCTCTAGACCTCAGGTTCCTTGTTAGTGATGGAATAACAATACATTCTCCACCTGACTCATAGATTTATTAAGAAGATTAAATGTCGATGTGCGATAGGTATGAAGTAACTATAATTTCACTCTTTATAAGCCCCCACCACTTGCTCTCACAGTGCAACCCGAACTCACTTGGCCTGGGGGATAAGGCCGTTGCTGTTATGGTGCTTGCTTCCCTCTCCTGTTTATCTCCTTCCATTCACTCCCACACTCTACACCTTCAGTTTCCACCCCAGACATACTGCCATTTAGATCTGCTAGTAGTTCCCTCTTTTTCATTTTTGGGTATCTTCTCATGCTGCCCTATCTACCCAAAGTGTCTGCATGTATCTTGGTCACTCTGCAGGTTTCTGAACCCCTCTCCCCATCCTCCTCAAACCAAGTTGGACCCAAGGAGATAATAACAATAAAGCGATGTATGTGGAAGGGCAGGATGAGGAGTTTCACCCTTGAAGACAGAAGGGATAAGGGAGTTGGTACTAATTCTACAGAGGGGGCACCTGTGTCACAAAGCTGTTGAGGAACTTGTCCAAGTAATTCAGAGCTGGGACTTGAAGGCAGGTACCCTTTCCTAGGAACTAGGACATTTACTTTCTGAGAGAGAGAGTGCTAGTGGCTATTTTCTTACGTCTTCCCTAGCTGCCATGCCTTTTCCTTCACTAGACTGTTCAGTTTAATAAAGCTTAACTGAAGGCTTAAAAATAACAGGAAGGCCCATGCAGATAATGCAGTCTTGGGTTAAAAGCTGTGCACTCTCTTTTGCTTCCTCTTATGGCTCTGAAGAGATGCTCTCAAAAGATGCTCTCTTACACTTACATTCTTGATTGATTCGGGGGATTCCTCCTCCTACCAATAGGAAGAGCATACACTAGATCCCAGCTTCCTACCCTCCTCTGGAGTTCCATATTCCCCTTATCTCTGTCTTATATCTACTTCCAAATCAATGTGTCAGTTCTTCTCATTTACTACAGAGTAACAAACCTCCCCCCACTTAAAAATTCAGTGGTTTAAAATATTATTATTTTTTACATGGAAAGATTTTGAGGGTTCAAATTTAGGGGATCATGTGATGTCACCTAGCTGAAGATAGGACTGATCTGGAGGCCCCAAGAACCTCCCTTCCTTGCCTCTGAGGGAACATCCAGAAGGAAAGATGGATTCAAAGATCCCCTCCCTCATAAAAATCACAAAGCCTTTCCATGTGGCCTCTTCAACACAGTAGTCAGACTTCTTGGTGACATCTTGGAGCTCACTACCCTTGAATATACTTATTTATAACACATCTTTGCTGTTTTGCTTTTAAAAATCTATGCAGTGATTTTTCCAAAAGAACGGAAGTAAAGTCTATCTTTTAAGACCTGGAAATTGGCATATGCTGCTTCCACCATAATCTGTCGACCAAAGTGGTACAGGCCTGCTTCTATTCAAAGAGAAGGCCCACAGCCTCCAATTCCTGATGGGGGCAATGGTAAATTGCCTTTGATGGACCACTGTAACCTTCTACAGAAAAGTCAATCTGCTCATGATGAAGGTTGGAGAGGTAGTATACATTAAGCACCTAGGAACTGATAACTTTGTGAGTTAAGATCTGGACTCCACTTGACTTATTGTGTTCCCTGAGAGTTGCAAAGTTCTGTGCCTGTTTCCTAATTTTAAAAAATAACTAGTAGTTTACCTCACAGAGGGTCCCTACCTCCTGGAAGCATAGCAAGTTTGTAAATGGAAAGTTCTTGGCATGATGACAAGCACATAATGCACACACATATCCACGTGTGAACCTCTCTTAGCAAGACAGTGTCAGTACTCATTGTCCCAGGGTCTTCATTCCTGAACAGGATGGTGACTGTCCTTTGCTTTACTAAATGATCCATTGACATGATCTACGCCACCTTCCCTTCCTCCCCAAAGTCTACCCCCTACAAAAACCACACATATACCTTCCAAAAGGATAGCCTATTTTTCCCAAAGATATCTAAGAACGTTGCTCACAGCTTTAAAGTAGCAGATTGTCTACCTTGGGCCATGCATGTTCCAATGCTTTGGAGAATGAATTTGTCACATCTATCATAACACTTTTTAAACTGTATTGAAATTAACTGCTTAATCTTCTATCTCGCCCACTAGATTGTGAATTACTCAGGAGCAGGAATTTGAAAATTTATTGTTATTTTTCCACTGTTGAGAAAGATACCTAAATATAGGTCTTCAATGTATTCATAAAATGAGTGACAATGTTTTCTTTATCATCCAGGTGAATCAGAATGACTACAGAAATTGTACCAGCGAATAAATTGTTAGAATTACGTTCTTCCAAGAGATTCTTTTAAAGACTTAAAAAGCAAATATGTGTCACAAGGAATATATTCAAGAGTAGTAATTAAATAATTTTTTTTTCTTTATTTCTTCTGAAGTAGGTTCAGATGCCAGTTTCAAAGTTTCTTCTTGTTGAGGTCTAATAAGTCACGGTCCCACTGGACTTCAGCACCACCTGAAATTATAGCTTCTCTCTTGCTCACATTTTTGTTCTAGTTTATTTTTTTTTATGTATCTGTCATTTCTCATTGTGCTTGAAGTTTCTGTCTTTTTTCCTTTCCATTGTGCGGGCACTGAGTTCTGGGAAACATACTTTGTTTTCCCTCTTGGCTTTATGACACTGCCTTTTGCTTTCCCAGACAACTTCAGATTTGCACTTTTATCACTCCTTTTGCAGAATGTTGACATTGCTTTTGGTTTCCAGTGACTCTCTATTGCTGCTTCTCCATTCCTCAAGGATTATGTATCACATTTAGGTCATGTTCAGTGCCCCCCATTTCCAAATAAAATCCAGTTTCTAGAGTTAGTTGGGTCCTCATGGACTAAAATGGAGTAAAGAATGACAGCGACAACAAACGAATCACAGCCGAAGCTTCCTAATGAAGTCTCTACACCTACAGAGAAAAACTGTTTAGAAAGTTATTCATTCCATTGACTAAATACACAAGGCAAAACAGTGAAAAATTAGATTCTGACATTAATACTCCACTACTCTTTTTCTCCACTGGGATCACCATTGTAACCCTGAACAACCGTAATTGAGGTGAAGTCATTATTGTATCCTAGACATTATTTGGGTTATAGCAAAGATTTCTTTTACTTTGAAATGCACGCACATATAAAGCCTAAGGCTGTGCTTACTCATTTGTCGATTTGATGAAACTGTGAAACTTATGTGTTGACTTTTTAAAAAATAGAACTAGGTAATTTTCAGCAAATATCTACTGGTGATTGTAATGTGCAAATTATGCTGAATATCATGGGAGATGTTAATAATGACATAGTCCCTTTTTTCTAAGAGCTTCTCAAAGGAAAGCATAGGTGTTAGAGCTGGAAATAAATTTTTGAGAGTTTTTAATTCTATCTCCAAAACTTAGGCATAAGAATTTAAGGCCCATAGAATAAGTGACCTTGGGAAATGCACTTAAATTTTTCAAACTTTAATTTCTTCCTTAGAAAAAAAGTGGAACTCATAAGATCTAATTCACAGTGTTTTAATAATAATTAAATCAATAGTATATGTGGAGTACTGAGCTAATTGCTTTCTAATGACTGGACCTTTTTTTTTTAAGTACATCTATAATAATTCCATCAATGATGGACTTCACATATGATGGTGATCCCATGAAATTGTCTCACCCAGTGACACCATAATCATCCCAGTTTGTATTATAAGTGCACTATGATGTTTGTGCATTGATGAAAACTGCCTAATTTTTCAGAACATATCCTTGTCATTAAGTGGCACATGACTTTATTGTTTATGATTATATAAGTAGGAAGTTGCAAAACAGGAATACAAATCCAATTCTCTCAACCCCTTTATTTTATGTAGCTCTCTATGCTATAAATGTATTCTTTTCTTATCTGTGCAGAATTTCTCCTTCATTAAAGCCATATTCAGAAACAGACATTAATTATCAAGACTACCATTTGTTTTCACAAAATCACAACAGAAACAAAATAACATTTCAAACAAAACAACATCAACAAAACCTCTAAACCTCTTTTTGTGTGCACTGCTTAGATGAAGCATTAAGTTAAAAGTTAAATATATATATATTTTAAGCTAAGACTTTCTAATATAGACACAGATGAAATGTCATCCATTTGTTCTGTGAAGCATCCCAAATGCTACAGGATATGTTCCAGATTGTAATTTCTATGAGATCTTTCACACCTTCTTTGCTTATCAGTTTATCTTCTAGCTGTTCTGATAGTGGTCAGCATGGGCAGTCTTCTCCTGAGGGGCAACTGAAGTCCTCCCTCCGACCTCATTTGCATAGTTCCCCTCTAGAACTGGGCAGCAGCCCCTGCTGCTGGGAGGTTGATGAGTTGGATGTTCACCAACCCTCTGTTCCTGGAAAGCGTGTCTTATCACTTTATTTTAAATATGGATGGGAAAGTCTCTCCTGATCTAACCTTCTAAGTTTATCCAGCTCTCAAATGCACATGTTCCTTTCTAAAGAGGCCTGAGTGAAACAACATTTAATAGACTTCTATAGAACTGAAATATGCTTCTGAGTCTCAAACATGCACCTTCTTATCCTCTATAAGTATTATTTTTAAAGCAAGATTTTTCATGAACTGGGTAACATTAGGTAGTTTTACCACTTTTCAAGGGTTATTTTTGCATATAGACTTTACTGCTGTGTGAAATGATGACATCTATTTCTTTTCCTCAGCTCTTCTTTATTTATTTCAGACATATAACTGTATTCACTCATCAGCTTTACCCGATAGCAATAGTACTTGTATTAGTCAGGGTTCTCCAGAGAAACTGACAAATAGGGTACATGTGTATGTGTATACGTGTGTGCATGTGTGTGTACACATACACATATGTTACTGACCAAGGTTCAGTTCTGCTTACACAGCTCAAAAGCCAATACTTGAGAGACAAGAGTTGCTGGGATGGAAAAAAATTTATCAACATGAACTAGCTAATCAGAAAGTGCACTGACATCTTAAGGACCATTTCAAGGAATTTCAACACATGGGGAGGAACAGAAAGTAGTGGGGTGATAGATAGGAAGGCTACCTGATGAACTTGATAACCGTCTCCATAACTCAGGGTGGTTTTCCTTTTTGCTTCACTGGTACATTCTTGCATCATCAACTGACCTTCATTTTCTAGGCCAGTTCTTGTAATTCTTTAGACAACACATGATTTCCTGAAAGTTAAACATTATTCCACTATTTTTAAAAAATGGAATTAACAACTCCTTGGTCCATACTTTGATGTTATCTGAAGAACATCAGAAATTCCAAGTTCTGAAAAAACTGAAGAATACTCATTAGGAAGTCTTGGGACCAGTGTTTTTCCTCATTCGTTTTTCTTTCCACAGCTGATTCTATCAGTTAGTATCTCAGTCACTTAAAGGTGGTTCTTTAGCGGTCACAATGCTGGGTGAAGGAGAAAAACAAAAACTAACTATAAAAGGAGCAGTTTTCAAAGTAGAGCTAATATAGAATAGGGTGGCAAAAGACAAAGTAGTGTAGCTGTTATCACTGTTACACACACATATGATTACAATTATGATTATTGTTACAAAGAATTGGTTCACACAATTATGGGGACTGTGCAGGCTCAAGCTCTGCAGTTGGCAAGTTTGGCATCCAGGAGCTCTGATGGTGTAATTCCAATCTGAATCTGAAGGCCTAAGATCCCCGAGAGTCAATGATGAGGTTCTGGTCTGAATGCTGGCATTCTTGAGATAGAAATAGCTAATTTTCCTCAGAACCATGACTGGGTTCTAGTCCAAAATCAGGAAAAACTGATGTCCTAGCTCAAGAGTACTGGTGGAAAGTGAAGGGTGTTTTGTTTAGGCCTTCAAGTGATGGGGTGCATGATTCTTGCATTGGGGAGGGCAATTTGATTTCTGAGTGTTGGATTCAGATGTTAATCTCATCCAAATCATTCTTCACAGACACACTCAGAAAAATGTTTGACCAAATGAAGGGGTGTTAATTGTGGCCAGTTAAGATGGCCATTGCTATGCTAAGTGGCTTTTTCTTTAATTACTGTCATGCAGGGAGAAACCAGGTTGATAATTTTGCAATTCATCAGCGAATAGGCTGTTAATGACTATTAGTCATGACTGAACTTGTAGTTCTATAGAGTTTTTTTTTGTTGTTGTTGTTAACATAATCCTAAACATGGACTTGTGGGGTTTGTTAGTTAAGTCTCTGCATAGAGTGAGTCAGTCACATAAGACTGAGTCACACTAAGGGGTTCTCCAGAGTCAATGTTTTTGGTAGGTGAAAATGTAGTTTACTATTTAAAAAAGAATGAAATTTGATGTCAACCACATCTGAATGTGAAAACAGGCTTTGACGTATATAATATCTGTGTAACTTAGACATATCATTCAACTTAGTCTTCATGACCCTCTCTGCATAAACTGGAAACATAATATTTCATAGTGTTTTCATAATTAAATGTCATGATGTGTGCAAAGCAGAGTTCCCTTTTTTAGTTTTAAAATAATTTTTTTGGGAGTCTTGTTAAGGAAGTCTGGTCCTAAGCCAACATAATGAAGATTCAGGCCTACTTTGTCTTCCATATAGTGCAGGGTCAGAGGTCGAATTCCTAAGTCCTTGATTCATTTTGAGTTGAGTTTTGTGCAGGATGAGAGATAGAGGTTTAATTTCATTTTACTGCATGTGAATTTCCAGTTTTCCTAGCACCATTTATTGAACAGGCTATCTTTTCTCCATTTTATGTTTTTGACTCCTTTGTCTAGTATGAGGTAACTATATTTATATGGGTTTGTCTCTGTGTCTTCTATTCTTCACATTTTGGTGCCAGTACCATGCCATTTTTGCTACTATTGCTCTGTAGTTTAGTTAAAGATCTGGTTTTGTGATATCTCCTGCTTCACTCTTCCTGCTAAGGATTGCTTTGGCTATTCTGGGTCTCTTATTCTTGCAAATGAATCCCATGATTACTTTCTCTATTTCTATGAGGAATGTCATTGTATCTGTATAGTGCCTTTGGTAAAATGGCCCATTTTAACAATATTAATTCTTCCTATACAAGAACATGGGAGATCTTTCCATCTTCTAAGGTTTTCTTTAATTTCTTTCTTTAGTGTTCTGTAGTTTTCATTGTAGAGGTCTTTCACCTCTTTTGTTAGATTGATTCCCAGACTCCCAAAGCAGAAGAAATCAAAACAAGAATGAATAAATGGGGTGGTTTCAAACTAAAAAGCTTTTTATCAGCAAAGGATACAATAAATAATGTGAAGAGAGAGCCTACAGAGTGGGAGAAAATCCACACACAATTCAGATAGAGTACTTATCTACAAAATTTATAAAGAATTCACAAAACTTTACACTGAAAATACAAAGAACCCAATCAATAAATGGGCCTAGGAACTGGACTGACACCTTACAGAAGAAGATATACAGGTGATTAATAAATATATGAAAAAGTGTTCAACATCTCTAGTAATTAGAGAAATGCAAATTAAAACAACTCTTAGATTTCATTTAACTCCAATTAGAATGACTATGGCTATTATCAAGAACACAAACAATATAGATGTTGGCGTGGATGTGGGGAAAAAGGCACACATTGCTGGTGGAGTTGCAAATTGGTGCAGCTACTTTGGAAAGCAGTCAGCATGGAGATTCCTCAGAAAACTTGGAATGGACCCACCTTAGGACCCAGTTATCCCACTCCTCGGTTTATACCCAAAAGACTTAAAATCAACATACTACAGTGATGCAGTCACATCAATGTCTATAGCAGCTCAATTCACAATAGCTAGACCGTGGAACCAACCTAGATGTCCTTCAATTGATGAATGGATAAAGAAACTGTGGTATATATACACAATGGACTATTATTCAGTCATAAAGAAGAATAATATTATGGCATTTGCAGATAAATGAATGGAATTGGAGAATATCATGCTAAGTGAGATAAGCCAATCTCAAAAAACCAAAGGTCAAATATTTTCCCTGATAAATGGATGATAATATATAATGGGGGTAGGTGAGTGGGGGGGGGGTGAGAGAAGACTAGAGGAACTTTAGATTACATAGAGAGAATTGAGAGGGAGGAGGGGGTATGAAATATGGTGGAATGAGACAGACATCATTACCCTATGTACATGTATGATTTCATGAATGATGCGAATGTACATTGTGAACAACCATAGAAATGAAAAGATGTACCCCATTTGTGTACAATGAATCAAAATGCAGTCTTTAAAAATAAAAAATAATTAAAATAAAATTTTATTGTATGATATGGCGTTATACAGGATCCTTTTTTGATATAAAATTGTTAATTTATATGTTCATATTTGATAATGCAAAATAAAGTGGAGTTCAACATCCAATTTATTCAGGTAATCTCTATTATAATTACTACCAATGTTCCACTGGCACAAAGTATTTTTTAAAAATTATTTTTAAAATTGATGTTTAAAGTCATACCTATTTATTATGTACAACACAATGGTTTGAAATACATATTCATTGTGGAATGATTAAATCCAGCTAAGTAACAACTATGTTACTTACATAGTTGTCATTTTTGTGGTGGGAACACTTAATATGCCATCTCTAAGCATTTTTCAAGAATATAATATGCAGTACTTACCCTTTTTCACTTTCTAAGTTTACAGTTTTCTATGGCCAACCACAGTCCCAAAATATTCAATTGAAAATTCTAGAATAAACAATTCATAAATTTTAAATAACTTTCTATGATTGCTTCATTTTTATTAATTATTAATTTTTTACTATGCCTAATTTTTTTTTTACTATGCCTAATTTTAAATATTTTATCATAGGTGTGTGTATATATGAAAAAAATAGCATGTACAGGATTCACTTCTAGGTATTCACTGGAGATTTTAGAATGTATAGATGAATGGATAGATGGAACTAATATATCCTTATTAACTAATAGTTCTCTTGAATATATTTCTCATATCTAACTGTAATTATGTTATCCTTTGACCAATATATGCTTATCAAACTTCCTTATTCTCTTAGTTTTTTAATCTTTTTATGTTGTCTATTACTATAAGGAAAAACCTGAAATAATTAATTTAAAATGAGAAAAAGTATATTTTGTGGTCATGATTTTGGAGGTTCCAGTCTCATATTGAGTGGTTCATTTCTTTGGGCCTCTTATTAGGTGTAACACGTTATGGTGGGAGGGCATGGAGGACCACTACTAATGTTATGAGCTATTGAGCAAAACGCCCTCGCTGGTGATATCTTACAATACAATTTGGGAAATACCCTTAAAGACCTAAGGAACATGGATCTGTGGGTTTTATCTCGCACCAATTTTTTTTTTATTATTTTTTAAATTTTTTAAATTTTTAAATTTATTTTTATTGTAAACAAATGGGATACATGTTGTTTCTGTTTGTACATGGAGTGACAGTATACCATTTGCATAATCATACATTCACATAGGGTAATGAGGTTTGATTCATTCTGTTATTTTTTTCCTTCCCCCCACCCCTCCCACCCCTCTTTTCCCTCTATACAGTCCCTCCTTCCTCCATTCTTGCCCCCCTCCTACCCCCCATTATGTGTCATCATCTGCTTATCAGTGAGTTCATTCATCTTTTGGATTTTTGAGATTGGCTTATCTCACTTAGCATGATATTCTCCAGTTTCATCCATTTGCCTGCAAATGCCATAATTTTATTATTCTGTATAGCTGAGTAATATTCCATTGTATATATATGCCACAGTTTCTTTATCCATTCATCAATTGAAGGACATCTAGGTTGGTTCCACAGTCTGGCTATTGTGAATTGAGCAGCTATGAACATTGATGTGGCTTTATCTATGTAGTATGCTGATTTTAAGTCCTTTGGGTATAGGCCGAGGAGTGGGATAGCTGGGTCAAATGGTGGGTCCATTCCACGCTTTCTGAGGAATCTCCACGCTGCTTTCCAGAGTGGCTGCACTAATTTGCAACCCCATCAGCAATGTATGAGTGTACCTTTTTCCCCACATCCTCGCCAACACCTGTTGTTGCTTGTATTCTTGATAATCGCCATACTAATTGGGGTGAGATGGAATCTTAGGGTAGTTTGATTTGCATTTCTCTTATTACTAAAGATGGTAAACATTTTTCATATGTTTGTTGATTGCTTGTACATCCTCTGTGAAGTGTCTGTTCATATCCTTAGCCCATTTGTTGATTGGGTTATTTGTATTCTTGGTGTAGAGTTTTTTGAGTTCTTTATAGATTCTGGAAATTAGCGCTCTATCTGAAGTATGGTTGGCAAAGATATTCTCCCACTCTGTAGGCTCTCTCTTCGCACTGCTCATAGTTTCCTTTTCTGAGAGAAAGCTTTTTAGTTTGAATCTATCCCAGTTATTGATTCTTGCTTTTATTTCTTGTGCTATGGGAGTCCTGTTAAGGAAGTCTGATCCTAAGCCAACAAGTTGAAGATCTGGACTTACTTTTTCTTCTATAAGATGCAGGGTCTCTGGTCTGATTCCAAGGTCCTTGATCCATTGTGAGTTGAGTTTTGTGCAGGGTGAGTATCTCTCACCAATTTTTGAAAAATTTGCACCATTATTTCTTCAGAACAATGTTTTTACTCTACTTTTTCCTCCTCCTTCTCTGGAACCCCAGTGGAATGCATGCTGGAGCCCTGGTGTTGTCCCAAGGTTCATGGATGCTCTGTTCATTTCATTGGCCTTTATCTGTGGTTCAGTTTCATTTATAACAACTTGTTTTCAATATCACCAACACCTCTTCTTGTAGTATACTATCTGCTGCTAAGCCCATCCAATAAATTTTAAATTAAATTTTTTTTATTCAGATATTGTGTTTTTCAGTTCTGAAATTCTAGTTTGTTCCTACCGAGAGTTTGAATTTTTCTACAAACAGGCATTAAACATATTTTTTATGGTGAATTCTTTAACATATTTATATAATAGTTATTTTAAAGCCCTTCACTTTTAACTTCAATAATGTGGTCATCTATGGAATTACTTCTGTTGACTATATGAATTTTTTTTTTAAATTACAGAAAACATTTTCATTTTCTTGATTCTTCCTGAATTTTACAATAGTATTCTAGACTTTTCAAAATAGCAATGGAGGAAGAAGTATGATTTTTGGTTAATTTTATTAATTTTCCAGAGAATGCCAGTTCTTCCGTTTTTTTAAAAAAAAAAATTTATATATATTTAGTTGTTGAAGGATCTTTATTTTTATTCATATGCAGTGCTGAGAATTGAACCCAGTGCCTCACATATACTAGGCAAGTGCTCCACCACTGAGCCACAACCCCAGCCCAAGTTCTTCCTTTTTGCTTGAAGTTAGAATGAAGGTTGATTTTACATGGTCCTCCCAGATTTGAGTTTTGCTATGACTGGCCTGTAGTTTTGACTATATGAATTCACCTATGATTAGCCCAACTCCCATTTGTGGTATATTTTTGGCCTTGTAAATATTTGGGTTGGAGTAGTTGAGCCAAAGTCTCAGGCATTTTTGTCTTAACCTTGGATTAACTCCATCAAGGCCCTGTGGAATAAGTGGATGTTGGAAATATCATTTAGTTTTAGTCCCTCTTCTCATATTGCTTTCTCAGTAAAATGCAAGATAAATCATGAACAGTGTGTAAGGATTAATTGTCAGGCTTCGTGATTTGCATGTGGGACTTCTCTAGATTCTAATCCACTCTGCCAGTCTAAGGCTCTGCCTACTTCTTTTCAGCCCTGAAAATCTCTCTTCCTCTGGCTGCCAAGCTGTTCCACTTTTCATACCCAGACCCCATTCTCCAGGTATAGAAGTTGTCAGAGCTTTCTCTTAACCTATGAAAGGCTCATTTCTCCCTTGAATTTAGTCCATATAGTCTTCTTTATGCTCACTTTTAAAATTTTTCCTATAGAAAAATATGATTTTTATTTTGTCTGGATTTTCTTTAGTGTCCTAAGTCTTAATTGGGGCTAGAACAACTTTGAATAAGAAGCATAAATTCACAAGGAATATAAACTTACACCTGAGACTCACATAAATGATTCTCAGGGAACACGAATTTTCCCATTTAGAGTTTAGTCCTAGATGAATTTTATTGTTGTCTTTTTGTGTTCATTGGTAGGTCTTGTTTCCTGAATGTCTTGAGCTTCTGGCTATAGGTAGAAGTCTTAATTACAAGTACCTAATCAGTAACCCAGGATCTCACTTCCTATTTTTATGTGGCTTCTAATATCCAAGCTCTCTGGTTACTGAAACTGGTATCTAATCTCATCTCCCATCCAAATCACTCACAGATTTATACTCTGATCATCATTGCTCTGTTCCTGCTGGAGACTTTTCTCTCCCGGCCCTCTCTCTCTCCCTCTTCTTGGCCCTCTCTCTCCCTTTCCCTGCATGCGTGTGCATTCAACATCTCCTTGTTCCTCCCATCTCCCAGCCCTGAATACCCACCATTTCACTCTCCGTTTTTGGGTTCAACTGTTTTATATTTTTCACATCAGGGAGATCATATGGCATTTGTTCTTCTGTGCTTGTCCTAGTTCACTTAGCACAAGGTCCTCTGGGTTCATCCATGTCGTTAGAAATGTGTATATATACCAAATATTTACCTAAATGCAGGTTTGTATTTAAGAATATATGAGTTACCTTTTACCTATAACTTATATGTTTTTACATAATCTAAAATTGTTTGGTTATTTCCATCATCATATTATTGGAAACAGAAATCACCTCTTTGCTCTGGTGCCATATTGTCTATTCCTATCCTCAACCTTTCCTTCCTCCTGTGGTATCTAAATTTAGGTGCTGAACTCTGTTAGGGGCCAGGGGAATGGACCTCACCTGGTGCATAAGCATCCATGACGATTCTGTCCAGAGAATATGCTCACATTGGGCTATCCTGGTTTGGAACCTGATGGGAAATGTCCCCACTCTACCACCTTAGCAGTGTGCACTTTGCTTGTCTTTCATCTCTGGCTATGGGAGTCATGACCTAGTAATCATAAGGTCAAATAAGTAAATCTGAGAAGGAGGCAGGATGGCTGATTATCTTTTTTGTTCTTAGGAGAATCCAAAGCTGTTTTCATATTTTTCTCTCCCTCCCATGATTCCACTTATGGGAGAAAATGTGAAAAGTTTTACGAGGACAGTCTTCAGAGTCATGACTCTACTTAAACGCTATAAATCCTAGTTCCTTTATCAATAAAAGAGCATGTAATAATAAT
Organism: Sciurus carolinensis; assembly: GCF_902686445.1. NCBI lineage: Eukaryota > Metazoa > Chordata > Mammalia > Rodentia > Sciuridae > Sciurus > Sciurus carolinensis. The sequence continues at coordinate 79,291,586 of NC_062226.1, forward strand.
TACAGTATAGTTTGCTTCTTTTGAGTATTAAATGAGGTACTGCATATATATTAGTGTATAGACCAGCATGTAGTAGCCTTAGGTTCAATGTTAGGTACTATAATTTGTTAGAAGTATTGATATCTCTATTAATTAGTATGTAACAAAACATTTTGAATTATATGGTGGGTCACAGTATCCACATTAGCATCCTTAATACACAGTGATCACAGACTCCTAGGCTTTGTGTGCTTGGAGCCTATTATCACAAGGCAGACTTTCTTGTGTGGTTCGCAGTATGGTTCTTTCTTGCTTGGATGTTATTAATACTGCATCTGGAGCGTTGGTGGTATATCTTTAAAAGATTGTGGCCTACTATTTACACACAAGTCACTATGGAAAAAAATTGCATTGTTCTGAAATAAAGGAACCCTCTTGACCAGAACAGAAGTGTTGTTTCCACAACACTGAAAGGGAGACTAAACAAAGCATGCTGAAAAAGCTGCTTGGTGTTATGTGAGCAGTTCACATTGTTTTCCTTTTTCTTATTGTACTGTTTTACCACTGGCAATCAGTATGGGGCTTTCGCTTATGAAAATATAGCTGTTGGCGGTTTAGGCTCAATTTCATTCTCAAGCTGTCATAAATGATCACATGGGAAGATAATACTTGATGGGAATTTTGTTTTCTTTTCTTTTTATTTTTTTTCTTTTCCTTTTCTTTGAGGCAACTTGTTAGCGAGGAAAACAGATTAGATTGAGATCTATGGTATACTGTGACGCCAGAAAAACACACATAACTTTTCGAAAATTCCATTCGCAGAGCGAAAAAGTGAAAGAACTTCCCTAATTGAATTAAAGCATTTGCATTCATTTCCACTTTTTTCCTACTATGATTATCTCCATATACTCTTGAAATGAGGTAACATACCAAAATTCTATCCCACATGTTACTTTGCAGTGAAAAATCTGTGACTCCTTGGGCCCAATTTATAAGGAAGACTACCCTTATGAATTCTTTTAAAAAATTTTATGTGTATTGATAAATTATAATTTTATATGCTTATGAGGTACAAAGTGATATGATACACAATGTAGAATGATTAAATCAAGCTAGTAAACATATTCATCACCTAAAATGGCATTTTATTCTCTTAGCAATTTTGAAATATACATTATTATTAACCATGGTCATCAGGTTATGCCATAGATTTCAAAAATCTTATGTTCCTCCTGTCTAACTAAAACTTTGTACTGTTACGTCAACATCTCCCTATTCCTCCCATCTCCCAATCTTGAGTAGATAACATTTAATCTTAATTGTTTGGATTTTTTTCATATAAGGGAGATCATATGGTATTTGTCCTTTGCTGATTATCCTATTTCACTTAGCATAAGGTCCTCCAGGTTCATCCTTGTTGTTGCAAATGTATGTGTATAATACACACACACACACACACACACACACACACACACACCACATTTTCTTATCCATTCTTTAGTTGATGGACACTTAGGTTGTTTTCATAAATTGGCTATTGTGAATCAATCCACAATGACATGGGAATGTAGCGGTTTCTTCAAAATAATGATTTCAAATCCTCAGGGTCTTTACCTGGAAGTAGGATTACTGGATCATATAGTATTTCTATATCTTGTGTTTTTAGAAACCTCCATACTATTTTTTTCATATGGCTGAACTAATTTTGGTTACATTTTTGTCAATACTATGAACGAGTTCCCTTTTCTCAACATCTTCAGCAGCACTTATTATTTCTTCTAATATGCTTTCTTGTGCTTCTTCCCCCACGTTCATATGGAGCTCTTCTTTTGTGAAAGTTACTTCTCTTATGTCATATAATTCCTACATACTTTCTTTATTCTTTGTTCTTCTTGCTCCTGTGGTTGGATAATTTGAGGTGCACTGATTCTGTTTTCTGTTTGATCAAGTCAGCTCTTGAAACTTTCAATAGAATTTTCTACTGCAGTTATTGTATTCTTCATCTCCCGATTTTCTTTTCTTTGTTTCTATCTCTGTATTCTCATTTTGCTCATGTGTTGTTTTCCAAACACTATTTAATTTTCTACCAGTAGATTCTTGTAGTTCACCAAATTTCTTTGAATTATTTTATCTCATAGATCTCTATTTCTTTGGAGGCAATTATTGGAATCTTATTTTTTTTTGATGGTGTCATTATTCTCTGTTTCTTCATAATACTGTGACCTTGCATCGATGTCTATATTTGAAAAGACTATCACCTCTTTTGACCTTTAATAGTATTATTTTGCAGGAATAGACTTTCACTACCTAGTCTAGACTGTGATTTTGGATGGGTCAATTAGCAGCAACTTGGGCAGGCAGAGTTTGCTGTTGGCTTCTCTAGTTAAATGGGCTGCTGCACTTTTTCTGAAGTCTGGTGGTTCTACTGATTTGTCTAGATTTCACAGTCAGTGTAAGATGCTGGTTGTGCAATGAAGTCACCCAGATCAGGTGGTGTCACAGCATATATTTCTTGGAAAAGCAGCAATTGGATTTGAGCTCTGGAGTTGGGCTGGGCTACAAGCTAGAATTGGGCCCAGAGCCTATGCTATGTAGACATGCAGAGTTGCCTGAGTAAGCCTTAGAGTGGGCTCTTGGTTTGGTCTTTGTTGTCCCACTGTTTTGACTCTCAGATGGGGCTATCCTTGTTTTACTCTACACAACTACATTGTAGCATGCATCCCCTTACCTGACCTGCCTTGGGATGGGCTCTGAGGCTGAGCTGAGTCATTGGTCCTTTGGTTTGGGTAGATCTAATTTCTGTGCACTGTCAATATGTGTGTAGGTGGGTATCTACCTTCCAAGATGAGGCCTTGGGTTTGGCTCTGAGACTAAGCATAAAGGTTGGTCATCTGTGTATTACAGCCAGATTGAAGCTTTTATCTTACTTTCGTGAGTGACCAGCTTTAGCTTTCTGGCTAAGCTATTTCTTTGGTTGTTACTTCTGATTGGGTGCAACCGCCGACAGTAACACAGAGATCTCTGTGCTGGTTGCTATGAGCTCTGATTCCTTTCTTTGTTTCTCTGTGATCCCAGGTGGGCTAACTTTGCCATTACTTCCATTGTACCTCATGAGGCAAGAGAGGAGTGGGCTTCTGGGGAAGTATCTGTGAGTGGTGGGAAGCTGAACGTCCAGCTCTGGTCCTCTTTTCTCATGGTAGAAACCATGGGCTGTGGGGTCCTTTTAGTGTGCTATTATCCCAACTTGAGAGAGGAGGATGGATGATATAAATAAAGTGAGACCTTGTCTTACACTCCTAATGGAGTTTTTATTTGGTTCTATGGTTCATATGGGTCTTTTATGCTCATTATGGGTCTTCGCAAAGGTAGTTTTGCCTGTCTTGTGGGTAGTTGCTCTCTGGACTTTCTGTGGGGGTTAGTGAAGCCTGGGGCCTGATATTCCGCCATCTTGCTGATGTTCCTCCTTACCATCATGCATTCTTGCCATAGATGTGTAGCCTGAATTGAATCAGGAATTTAAATCTAATTTCTAATTTCTAGGACACACCATTTAAAAAGGGAAGTAGTTAGATGTATGTAGAATGTAGGATATTATTCTAATGGACAATTGGCCTGTTATCTTCAGTAAGTTAATGCTGAGAAAAATGAAGGGGAGGGAAGGAAAGGAATTTTCTAGATGAAAAGATACTTAAGATATATAACAACCAAATGAAAAGCAAAATGCAGTATTTGTTTGAACCCCACATTGTTTAAATCAGTAATTTTGAGAAAGTGAAAATTCAGTATAGACTATTAACTGTTATTAAGAAATTCATATGAATTTTTGTAGATGTGATAATAGTGTTTGGTGATATTATTCTAGGTATCAGATCTAAAAAGATCAATACAGCATGCTTCTTGGAAGAAAAAGAATTATAGAGAATTTTAGACTACATGCGTGGTGCTTTAGCAGAGGGAATCGGCCTCTGCTTGGCACTAAATGTCACTACCAGCTGTTACTTACTAGCCACGTGAACTTACTTGAGAGAAAATTTCTTGAACTAAGTCTCAGATGTCTGCTCTGTGAAATGATGACAATAAAACTTAACTTCCAGGGAATTTTGTTGACTTTAATTGAGATAGTGTACATAAAGCATTTAATAAGGTGATGAGTGAAATCAAATTCATGTTAGAGGTTCATTAACGGTGATCAGGAACTCAGAAGAGGAAACATTTGAGTGGAACCTTGAAAACGGAGAGGATTTCAAGAAATGAGGATGGCCGCAAAGGAAGCACACTAGATGCACTGAAAGGATGGAGCTGGTATTGCAGCCGTGTTCCAAAATTAGTCATGGTAATGATGACTCAGTTTAATTTGAATTTATATGTTTCAGAGTAGTATGATGGAAAATAGTTTGGGGCCTGAAATTGTTATTCCTTTTAATTGGTAGGGTAAACTTGGGCTTTATTCACAATGTCATTTGAGAAAGTATTGGATGGTGTTGACAAGGTTTGACATGGTCAAGTTGTTTGAGAAGATCAGTCTGGTGGTTGGCTTCATGTTGCCCTGGGAAATCTGAAGACTATGTAGCAGAGTTTGCTGACCCCTGTCCAGGACATCTCTTCCCTCTTTCCTACAGGACACTGGTTTTCTTGGGGATGGTGATACTGCAGCTTAAAAAGAAACAGAAAGTTAACAATCAAAAATATAACCCTATTTGTCTTCCTCTTTTGAAGAAAGGGGTGCCAGTATCTAGTTTTGAATGATGTCGTACAAACTGAAGACATGGAATGAGTCTTCCCAAAGTGCTCTTTAAAAGCAGTGAGCAGACTTAGGTGATAAAGCCACCTAAGACCCTAAGGACATACATATGAGAAGCCAACAGTATCCTGAGTTCCTTGTGAAACCATGGAACAGCTACACTTGCCACACTGCCTTCTACCAACCCTATTGTGATGTGAAAGAAAAAAGAGTCCCTAATTTATTTCACTTCAAGATGCTGCAAATGTAGCTAATGTTTTGTGGTACATGCAGCTGAATTCTGTCTGTGATGGAAGCTTTGTAGGAGTGAATAGCAAAGGAACCAGGACTGTAGTAAGGGAAGCATTAAAAGAGATGGAAAAGAATGGTGTCCAGAAGACACATTGGGGTTAGAGATCCTAAGATCATTACTGATTTCGGTTGTTGATGAAGTGAAAGAAAGGAATTCAATGAAATTTCAAAATTTAACCTTGGGTGACTCAGAAAATGATAGCATTGTTTAAAAATTGGAGATAGTTGTAAGAAAAGATAGCTTGAGTGATATGTAAATGAAAACAAGTTAAATTTTAAATGAGTGAGTTTCACTCAAGACAGAAAATTCTGAATAAGAGTTGAATTAATTCTATGGACATTTAAGTCGTTAGAAGACTGGTAGAAAGGAAAAATGAGGGGAGAGTGAGGAATCATGAATCAGATTGTAGAATTTCTATTAATTTTTCCCAACATGAAGTGGGCCATGTTTATTGGCCAGAATTTTTAAACATAAGTTTAAACTACACTAGGAAAATATGTAATCATTTCCTTTAAGGAAAAGCAGCTAGAAATATACTTGCCTAGTCAAGGTGTATGTTGGCTTTGAAAGAAACCTAGTGACCTCTGAATGTACTTTGTAGTTCTAGGAGTCTATAATTATCTCAGGCTTCAAATCACTTTCCTACTAATAAAATACAATTTGAAACTTGGAAATGAACTTGCACGTTTTCAATAAATCAGTGTAATAAAGATAACGACTGGAGACTCCACCTAGGAATAAAAAGCCTAATGTATTGGTTGGCCACTCGTGCAAAACAAAGCTGAAGTCCGCCTTGATTCATCCCATGAAAGATGTGGATACTCTATGCAGGTTAAATATAAATCTGACAGCAAATGGAAGAACTAAAAGAACAATGCTATTTAAACTGTGGGATCTGCACTTAACATCATTAAGTGCTCCAAAGTTTAAATTCTGCATCAACCCCAATTCCTTTCTGAAACCTTTGTTGGGACAATGGATGGAAATTCATCCCTAGATTCTTTATAATCTTTCCAACAGCAAAAGACCAATGCTATCAGAAAAACAGCAAGATACAGGTAGCTTTCATATCAATAAGTTTATCCTAAGTTCCCACAGATTCAGAAGTGCAATTATTTGGGCAATTTTGTTTTTCGGAAGTGTCAAGCACATGTCAGAGAGTAATTATTAACATAATGATTTATAGTTCCATTATTGCATTGTTAGAAATTATACTTCCTACAGAAGAAGTATAGTGCTTGTGATCTGAAATGTTAAGGCTCATACAAACAGAAAACTGCAGTGATCCCTAAAATTTTTTCCAGTGCTCATTCAAAAAATTTTCCATGGTCAGGTGAGTTTGATATATTCATTTATACAAAATCACTAAGTTAGTTTCTTGCATGTCTTGTCAGAGCATTTAGAAAGCCCCATGGCCCACCAAGGAAGATTAGAGGATGCAGCATTTCTGAAAATATTGTATTTTGGAATTAGTGTTGTATCGATTAGGGATGGTGATGGTATATACTATGGTTTGGATATGATTGTTCCCCCAAAGGTTCATATGTTGAAAGTATGGTCTCCTCTGTAACAGTTTGTGGTGGGGTCTTTAATTGGTGGGGCCCAGTGGGAGGTAATGGGGTCAGGACTGCACTCATGAAGGTATTGATGCTGGTCTCTCTGAGGAGGTTGGGTATCCCAGGAATAGATTAGTTTCCAAAAGAGTGGTTTTATAACAGAGCAAACCTGGTCCCTCCCTGATCTCTTGCTTCCTCTCTCACCATGTGACTTCTTTCTCACATATATTCCCGCTATGTAATGGCATCTTTGTGTTATGACATAGTCAGAAGGCCCTTATCAAAGGCCAAAGAGATGGGACCATGTGCTCTTGAACTTTTCCGCCTCAAATACTGTGAGTTAAATGAACCTCTTTATTTATAACTTTTTCCAGCCTTGGCTATTATTTTATAGTAACACAAAACTAAGAATGCAATCAATGTTTTTTTTTTTTTTAATTTAAGCAATACTGATTTCTAGTCATTTGTTTTTTAGATAAGAAAGCTGAGGCTCAGAAATAGAAAATAACTTGTATTAGGTTGGTGTAGATTACTGTAACTTAGATTCTCCATTTTGACAATCACTCTGCCCTAATCTTCCTTCCATTTTACAGTGGTGGGCCGAACATTTATACAGTAGGATCTCAAACTTCTTACAATGGTATATTGGGCCATCCATAAGTACATGATCTGGATTAATCTAAATGAATTTCTTTCCTTGGGAGTTTGATGTTGAGATCAAGGAATTCTCTCTATTTTTTTTTTTTTAAGACTAGACTTACATGTAAGACAAAAGTGATGGATTTAGTCCATGTGGATGAAGAAGGAAAGGAAGCCTGACTGGACACATTAAAAACAGCACAAAAGCACGGGAGAAGGAGGAGGGAGGACAGGAGGAAGAGAGAAGGGGTGAGAGCTGCAGCATGCTCTGGAAGTGCTTTAAGCCCCTCCTGGCTCTTTGCTCAGCTGGACGCCTCCCCCTGGGGTTCCATGAGTCCCTTGCAACTTTGAAGTAGATTCCTTTTCTTTTAAGGTTGAATTATTTTCTGTTTTCTACAACAAGAGGTTTGATGACTATAGTCAGTCACACAGGTTAATGGCAGAAAAGGAAAACACGTCACTTAACAATCAGTTCAATGCCGTTTCAACTACAGGCTGTACAACTCTTGAATAGTACTTTTTAGATAGATATTCACTTATATTTAAAAATTAATGCTAGGAAATCAATTGCTATCTCTTCTGTCATGATGACATTTAAAATGATTCATGTTTGCATATATATATATAATGTCTATATTACATACATATATATATATACACATTGTATTTCCTTTACTTAAAATTTAATACCCCAAATTACAAAATAAAAATAATGTGTGTGTACCTATCTACTACTTAAAATGAATACTTTCATTGTAATATTCATTTAAAATTAGTTCATTAAAAATGCATTTAAATATTTTTAAAACATTTCATTTTTCTATGTTCTTTGACAAGTCCTGCCAAACTCTTCACAAAAGCAGCTCATATGAATTTGTGTGTTCAAGTCATAATATTGTACTTTTATGGCATAAGAATCTTCATTTGATACATTTGTGTGTTTTAAAAAATGTAAGTAATAGTATGCAATTTATAATGCTATGTCATTGTCTTTTTATAATTAACATTATGCATCAATATGTATTTACAACTTTTTTCTATTTTAATTTTATCAAGCAAGATATAGCACTATTTTGTCAACATTATCCTTTACTTGAGAGAAGTTTTGCCATGTTGGTGCATGGTTTTAGTATTTAACTTTTATAATGCCTGGCTGATCTCCCACTGAGTTGATATATGAGAGTTTGCTTTATTATTCCCATATGGTTTAGATAATTGCCATATATTTTTGGCTATTATAAATAAATAAGAAGTAAGCAAAGATACAAATTAAGATATTTGTATCTGAAATTAAGAGAAAGACACATTAACCAAGCCATGAGGATATTTGCTGTTTACATAATAAGCCAATGTCTACTTGCTCAGTAAAGCATGGATGGAATTTGAGTCAACCTGTTTCTCATGGGTCTCTCCTCATGATCACAAGATGGCTGCAGCTTCTTCAAATAATAGAACATCCTAATTTGCATCATTTGTTTAGCTTTTTCAAACATCATCAAAGGTTAACCTTCAAACCAGAGAAAATAGGGTGGGAGAGAAAGGGGACCATGTCTTCAAGGATTTTCTTTTTTTTCTTTTTTATTTTTTTCAGAGAAAAATATTTCCCAGGAGCTCCATCAGAATTTGCCTTAGATTTTAATAATCAGAATTGGGTGATATGTCCAAAGATCATTCAGCTCTGCAAAGAACAGTTTGCCATGATTTATTTGGACAAGTATTATTCTGTTCTGAGTCTAGGCACAAATCTCTCCCCTGTCCCCCACCAAAGCACAACTAGAAATGGTGAAATAGTTGTCAGGGTTCTTCAGAGAAATAGAACCAATAGGATATTTAGTGAACATACATGTGCACTAAAAAAGAAAGAAAGAAAGAGAGAAAAAGAAAAGGTCAAGTAAAACACCATGTTCCTAAATGTGCCTTTCCATTCCCCAAAACTTGACCAAGTGAAGGGGACAATGAGAATGAGTCAGGGCCAGAATGTCAGATTCATATTACTTTGAAGGACACTGACTTTCTCCCATGTGTACTAGGAACTAGGGCAAGTTAGTGTGATCTGTAAAAGTTGTTTTCTTGCACACACTCCAAGACAGCTGCTCTTTGAGATGTTGATACTACAAGGAACAAAGCAGATCAATGATGTCACTGCTTTTGTCTAACTTAGAAAACCCTTCTCTGCAGCGACTGTTGATAACCTAAGCACCATGATGGAGAGGGCGGGAAGGGCTCATCCAGGTGCCTGCCCCTGGACAGCATTGTGAGGCATAGGAGGCACTATTTTCTGGCAAAGACCCAGAGCACTGTGTGAAAACAGAGGTGCATCTGTCCAGCCCGTCACCACTGGACCTTCTAGCAAAACACCTGTCTAGCCTTTACCACTACATCTCTCCCATAAGCATTTCTCAATAAACCATATATCTCATAACCCATCTCCAGGTGTTTTCCTTGGTCTCATGGCAACTTATCCCACTGCCCTAGCACCAATGGGCTCTGAAGATTCTGTGTATGGGGTGTGTGTGTCATTACCAGAGACTGGCTTATCCCAGTAAGAAGGCAGACAAGTCCCAAGACCTGCAGAGTGAGTCAGCAAGATGGAAACCCAGGAGGGCTGAAGGTTAGTTCCAGCCAGAACTGTAGGCCTGAGAACTTGGAGAGCCAGTGGTTGTATTAGTCTAAAGGCTGGCAGGTTTGAGATCCAGGAAAGGCATATGTTTCGATTTAAGTTCAGAGTCCTTCAAGCAGGAGAACTCACCCTTACTTGAGGGAGGGTCACTGTTCAGGACTTCAACTGATTGAAAGGGCCCCAATCATTTTTGGAGAGCAATCTGCTTGACTCAACCAATTTAAATATTCATCCAGAAACACCCTCACAGACATGCATGGAATAGTATTTGAGCAAAATATCTGGGCACCAAATGGTTTGTCAATAAAATTAACCCATCTACCCAGGAAACTAGGTAGATAACCAATGGTGCTTCACAGGTGAGGAATGTCTATATAATATTTTAAAAAGTTTTTAATACCAGTATAATTTTCAAGAATGAATTGTTGGGTTTGATTGATGGGAAATTTGTTAATGTTTTTGATTAGGTATTTTCCAAATGCTATCATTAAAGACTTCTACAGTTTTCGTAGACTCTAGCAATATTCTTGTAATGTTTCCTGCATTAGCCCCTGAATTTGTTTTTTTTTTAATTACTTATTAGATGTAAGACAATTTTAACATTTTTAGTCAATAGAATGAAATTTTATCATGTTTCTTTATCTCATTTGCATTTCCCTTTTTGTACATTTCTCTAATGAAATCTTAGCAGCACTCAAACATTTTGTAGATTTCATATATGGAATGTAGAAGTAAATAATGTACATATTTATTCTCCTGCCATTCTTTTCCCATTGGTATCATTTCTACCAACCTGTTACTTTATTTTATTTTATTTTGTTTTTTGGCAACTCAGGGGTGCTTAACCACTGACCCACATCCCAGTCCTTATTTCTATATTTTTTATTTAGAGACAGGGTCTCACTAAGTTGCTTCAGGCTTAAGTTGCTGAAGCTATGTTGTTTTACTTTTTATTTCAATGTTAGTTTTCTTCTCTATATAGATGTTTTACCCATTTTGATCCTTTTATAATTTCTCCTTTTATTTTTTTTCCTCTTAGTTGTGATAAATATTTTGCCTTCTTTCTTATGATTTAATATTAATCTTCTTAATATTAGTTATGGAGTAAAGCATAGTTTTCTTAATATCATTTATTAAAGAAGAACTCTCACTGTTTTGATATGATTCTTTTATGATTTATAAATATAATGTAGTGAATCATGTCCCCCCTAAGAGTCATGTGTTGAAACTCTTAACTGCCACTGTAACTAAATCTGGGGACAGGACCACTGAGGAAGTAATTAAGGACTAAGAAAGAGTCTTAAAGGTGGGCCCTAATCTGAAAGACTGTTGCCCTGACCAAGAGACATTTGAATTCTCTCTCCACCTTGTGAGCACACAGTGAGAAGATGTTCCTCTACCAGGCAGGAAAAGAGGCCTCAGAAGAATCCCACCCAGATGCCACCTTGATCTTGGTCCATCAACCTCCAAAACTGTTAGAAATAAGTTTCTGTTTCCAAGCCCCCAACCTCTGGCATTTTGTTATGGGAGACTAAACAGACTAATTCAGTAATATTCTGAGATTTATTGGGATCTCTTCTTGAGATCAGTAGTTTTTTTCACTAACATGCTCTATTAGAAATCTTAATTCACTTAAAAGCCTATATAGCGCCATCATAACAAATTTTTATTGCTTCTGTTTAAAGATTTTATTTCAGTCTTCCCTGTTTTACATAATATTTAATGCTGGAGATAAATACACTTTTCAAAATATGGTATTTTAGTTTGAAGTTGCTCTGTGGTATCTAGATGAAGTCTCAGCAGATAGTTTGTAAACCAGACTTTCCTGGTTTGTCTAAGGTGAAAGGGGCCATGTGGTCCAGCACTTCTTCCATGAGCTGGGAACTAGAACATGTGAGCCAGTTCAGGTGAGGAAGGGTGCTGGAGACAAATAGGACTGAGCTCAGGTGAGGAGGTAGCATTTGCAATTGTTACCTTTCTAAGTCAGGCTGAGAACCAAAGGTAGCTACTTCATATTTTGGTGTTATAAAATATCTAAATATTTTCTTACTATGAATTACATCCATTAATACACTTTTTTTTTGGTTTAGTATTTTTAACTTCTTTTAAAAATGTGACTTTAAATAATTTGTTTAGCAATTTCTTGAGTTCCTATTAATACATGTTTCTTTGAAAGATAAAAAGTGAGTTTGATGCTGTCCTCATAGAGGCTGAAATAATAATTAATAATGAATGAGAACACCATGTCCTGAAAGTTTGTGTCTCAGTTGTCTCTAGGATAAACTCTTTGTCTGAATTAACTGGATAATTTGGCTTACCTGCTCACTGAGTTATTTTGCCAGTAGCTTTGTCTAAATAATCAACTAACTTGTGGACATTACAAAAAATATCCCCAAATAAATGTTTTTTGCTTTGGCGATGTCAATCATAATCTGTTCATTATCATTTAGGAAGAGTTCCAAGAGGGAATAAAAGTAATTAGCTATACATGAGTTTTATTTTTGTTTTAAATCAGCAATTATTGTAATGAAAGTAAACAAGCTTAGAACAAATTGGGAGGTCAGTTTCAACTCTTGATCACCTCCGTGATGGAGAGGATCCCAAAGGCTTGGTAGCTTGTTGTGAGTCTTTGTCATGCATGGTTCGTTTTACTTGAGAGTGTTTCTGGAAAGAGGGCATTTATTGTCTCAGCATTGGTAGTAACCTCATCACTCTTACATCTTCCTTTCACCACCTGAAGGTCTTCTGGATGCTGCACTGTGTCCAGACACAAATTTGGAATCCAGGTCATCTAGGTACCTTGTGGTCTAAAAGTGCCCCTTCATTTGGACTGGGTAACCATGTTTAATTTTTCCTGGACTCTAGTGTAGTTTGTGCCTTGAGATAGAAAATCCAAGTATGGAAAATTAATAGGACAGAATAGGTTTATTTATTTATCTATTTTGGTCAGAACTTAACTAAATATAGTACTGATCCCTTGAGAATAAAAGGGGGAAAAAAAAAACCCTCTAATTCGATACCCAATTATTTTTAAAAATGGATCTAAAGACATAGCAGGAAATTAAACCAGCCAGTTTGACATCAGTTAAGTCTCAGAGCATTTTAAAAAGATCAAATGCTGGAACATTTAAAAGGCACAGCTTGATAACAGTCAATTAAGGTAGCCTCAGGATGTGGCCAGGAGATTTTAGTAATTTGTGTGTGTACAGCATGGACAAAAATTCTAAAAGGCATTGCCGTAAGAATTAAAAAAAAAAAAAAAACAGAAAAATCATAAAGCAGGATATGGCTACTTGGCATAGCCCTTTTCTTTCTTTTTTACTTAATAACTGACACATGGAATCCTGGGGACCAAAAAATGCCTGGAAAATTGAATTAAGAGTTGAGTAAACGGGTGTAAGTCAAATTTAATTTCAAATTCTTAATAACTTAGGTTTTTTTGCCTATTGTTTTATTTTTTCTAATTAGCTATACATGACAGCACAATGCATTTCCATTCACCGAACACAAATGGAGCACAGATTTTCATTTCTCTGGTTGTACACAATGTAGAGTCACACCTTTCATGCAATCTTACATGTACATAGGGTAATGATGTCCATCTCATTCCACCATCTTTCCTATCCCCATACTCCCTCCCCTCCCCTTACTCCCCTCTGCCCAATCCAAAGTTCCTCCAATCTTCCCTTGTCCACCCCCACTTGATGGATCCACATCCACTTGTCAGAAAACATTTGACTTTTGGTTTTATTGGGATTGGTTTAGCTCACTTACCATGATACTCTCCAACTCCATCCATTTACCTGCAAATGTCATAATTTTATTCTTCTTTAAGGCTGAGTAATATTCCATTGTGAATATATACCCGTTTCTTTATCCATTCATCTATTGAAGGGCATCTAGACTGATTCCACTGAATAACTTAGTTTTATGTTTAGACTATTATTCAAATACTAAGGTTTTGGGGTAAAAAGATCTGGTTGTGGTAGAATCACCTAGGACAGCACTTTTCAAAATACGGTTCCAAATGCTACCTTTAGCAACATAAATACAGAAATTGAGTGTGTAAAAACTTTTGTAGTCATGTGACCAAGTACTTTCCTGAAAACATGGGCTTAAATTTTGTATATCTTTTTTAAAAAAAATTCAGCCTTAGCAATTAGTTCTATTGTATTTTATAAAACTGTAGGTCCAGGTGTCATTGACATAATTAAAAAATAGTGCTTCCCCACAGACAGTCTGAGAAACCCTGATGAAGACTTGTTTTTAAGAAATGGCACTTAAACTCTTTACCATGTTATTAGAACACACTAACCTATTTTTCCTGTTAGTGGAAAAATATCCAAGTACACTTATCTCAAATACATTTGTACAATGGCTTTCAAAAATAGATACTTGAAGAAACTCATTGGGTTGTAAAAGGAGAGTATCTGAGAAAAATCTTTTCTTGGGAGCTCTAGCTGTAATGAAGATTACAGTGGGTGCTAAAAGGTAGATTAGATTATCGTTTAAATGCTTCAGGGATTCCCTGTGTTAGAATCACATATGCATGCCCTTTGCATGTGATCTTGCATTTCCTATCACTAAATATCAAGTATGTTACCTGCTCCATAGATGTTTGGCTTTACCAAAAGACTTGCTTTGGCCAGAATATGCGTGGCAATGACAATGTCCCAGGTTTTGAGACATCACCTTAGAGGACTTATTTCATTTGACTTTTACTAGTTGTAAAAGTCAACTGGTAAAAGTTGTTTTATCACTGTAAGAAAAGCATACCCTAGCCGTCTGCTGCCTCTTCAGCACAGGTCTTGAAATGGGACCTGTGGGGCAGAGCTAAGTTTGACCCAAAGCTTAGGGCCAAGCCTGTTAGACTGTAGCTACAAGTGGAGTTACCCTAGCTGATCCCCAGATTCGTAAGCCCCACCAAAACAACTGTTGGAAGACACCTACTTTGGGGATGGTTTGTTATGCAGCATGATTATGGAAATAGGTGACCAGCACAATTGGATTATGGTACATTCTGTAGTGAACCAATGGCATTTGATTTACTTTTTCAGCCTCTTTTGAATATCTTTCTCATATATTCAACTGCCAATTTGACATGTCAACTGAGATATTTCTAATAGGCAACTCAAATGTAGTACTTTCAAACCTAAGTTTTTAATTCTCCTGTGTCCAAACCCACCCTATTCCACCTCTTGTTAAATGGCAACTCTGTTCTCTAAGTTGCTCAGTCCAAGATCCCTTGGAATCATCCTTGATGTTCCCGTCTTTCCTCTAAATCTAGGGGGACGTGAAGCAAACACTGAAACACATCCTGAATCTGACTTCTTCTCATCCTTTCCATTGCTACTTCCTTAAGAATCCTTTTAGCTATTATTCTGTCTCTTTTCTCCGGGATCTATTCTCTGTGAACCAGCAGGGTGATTCTTTAAGATATAAATGACATGATCTTACTATTGTCCCCCAAGCTCTATAATGGCTTCCTAGCTCACTCAGAATCACATTTGAGTTCATTATCATGGCCTAATTGGTCATACGTATCCAGTCCTATTTGCTTTCCGTGAGTCCAATAAATATGGTTCCGCAGCAAGACCTATCCTTGGGATGCTCTTTCCACATATTTTGTTTTCTTATTCCCTTTGGGAAAGTGCTTACGCATGAAACTTAATGTGGAGGCTTCCTTGACCCCATCTACAACAGCAACTACTCCGCAGATTTCTGTGCTCTTCCTCTATTTTATTCTTGATCTTGGCATTTACCATCCAGTGTGTTACATAATCTATGCATTTATGGTCTACCTCCTCACTGGAGTGGAAAGGGGCACTCATTTCCATGGCCATATCTCCAACATTAAGAGCAGTGCCAAGCACATAGAAGGCACTAATAAATCTCTGTTGGTGAATCAATCAATTCACTATCTTTGGAAAAACTATGGCCCTGTTAAAACTTGAATCTGCTAAGTGTGAGTCAGGAATTTAAATGCTAACTGATGAAAGTTAAAAGTAAAGGAAGACTCAACTATTTTTAACCAGAAGTTGATAGTGGTCAAATATGTAGGATAATCTTTTGGTTTTGGATTTCAAAGAATATGAGCACTTGTCTAACATTAGCATGGGGTTGTATTTTTATTTTAACATTGAAGATTTGAAAGTTATATTCAGGATTTTTAATTTGGGACATTCTATAAGAATTTTTGGTTCATTTTTGAACTAGGTCATTTATGGAGCTTGTTCAGAGCTGGAAGGTGAGAAAAGAATCAGGGAATTCTAGAACCAGAAATACTATTTTTATTTTAGGGGGAAAATAACACTCTTTTCAAGAAAACTTTAGGGAACTGTGGAAAGATGAAGCTGGCCAGGTAGGAGGTGGGGACTGTCACTCGCAGGTTTTGCCCACACTAGCAGTTTTCTGGCATTTCGGCAGTACACCGTTTTGGTGAGGACTCTATATGTTATTTTAGCAGCAAAATCTCTGCCAAGATCATGAAGGGAGTGCAAACTCCAGGAAATCTCGTAAAAGAAGCAAAAATGTTGTCATATGCTTGGATTTCAGACCAACTGAGGCAAAGCTGCAGCATAACTAGACCCAATCCTATCACGTATGGTAATTCTGAAGCTTCCATTGAAAGGCCTTGCTCAGAGGTGATATTTCTAATATTTCTAATATTTTGAAATCTATTCCTCTGCATTAGGCAACTAATCTCCAGATATAGGTACGAATATCAATACTTTATTTCTGCTATGTTGAAGGTTTCACAGGGTTTTGTGCACAGATAACATCAGAAAGCAAAAATGAAGGGGAGAATTATGCTGTATTTCTAGAAAAATCAAATCTCTTAATTTGACCTTATTTTGTATTCAGTGAACACACACACACACACACACACACACACACACACAATGTATAATTTTCTCTGATGGAGAAGGGGGACATAAATAACACTTGTTAAGTAACTATGATGTGCCAGACACAATTCTAAGAGCTTCACATATGTTTTCTAGCTATACTATATAAAATTTGCATTTTTCATATCATCTCCTTCAAGGATTAGACTACTATATTTCAGAATCAGATATTCCAAAATACTTTTTAGGGTGAAGGAGACACAAAAGCAAGTATAGGCTGACGCACTACCTAAGACAAAGAAGAGTTAAATATATGTCTAAAGACCACAGAGCAAGTCTATAGTAGCAAAGGGAAAAATACAGTTATCAGGATGAACATTTCCATGGACTTAGCTGTTGCTCTTGCAAATTCCAGGACAACTTGTATTCTGACACTCAAGCAATATTACAATCTGAATCTGTTTGATGCATATTCAGTAAAACAGTCTTCCCGTCAGATAGCAAATTATAGTTACTCAATAGCTTCACTTTCTTTTTATTATTTTTGCTTTTGGCATTTATTTTATGATGCTGAATGCAAACTGAACACTCCCTGCATTCAGGACTCCCTCAAAGCAAAGCCTTGTGGATTTGCTAGCTTTGGTGAGTTCAGAATAGTGGACTTAAAGTCTTGTCAGAAGTGTGTATGTGTGTGCTCTTGTCCCAAATTACCCTAGCTAACTCCATTCCCAAGTTCATCATCTCTCATCTCCAGCAGCAGATCAGTGGAGATCTGGCCTTGCTGCTTAATGCTTCTGTGCCAAGGAAAGCTGGAAGTGATAGTCTGGGATGGCTGGCAGCTGCCTTCAGCCAGATCATCAGAGGCAATACAAGCACCACCACCAGAAGGGGAAGGGAGAAGAGGGCCAGGGACTGCTAGGAGGTGGCAATCAGGGGGATATTTAAGGCCCCTTTATAGGGATGAGAAAGAAAGGGTTCTTCTTGTAGGGTGTGTGAAATATGAACCATATCGTTTTCTCCAATGGAAATACCACTTCTCTGATGTTTTCCCCATATGCTCCCCCTATATATGATCTTCATGCTGTTTTTTCTTGAGTACCTCATTCATTTGAAAATGAATTGAATTTTGAAAGTTTTCCTCTTTATTTTTCCCCCCTGGTAACTGTGCAAATCCATTAAGCATTTTATTATTCCCTAGGGGTAGAGCAATTTATTATCCTGACCCTGCTGGTCAGATAAGCAGAAACCTAACTCAGAATGAACAACTGTCTCTGTTTCTTTGAGTGATGGAAGGAGAATTTTAAATAATGCTTGGTGTTTTTAAGAAATGAAGGAAAAAACAAGGAAGGAAAAATGCTTTTTTTCCTTTGACATTAGCTTTGGATACTATAAACAAAAAGTTTTGCTTTTTATCTACTCTTATGTTTATTGGAAATTAAGGAAATGTATTACCTAAGTCCTCTGAAATGTTTTTACCTAGAGTTTTTGTTCCTTCTTTTTGTGGGTGTTTGTTTGGTCTCAGCTTTTCTAACTTGGAGTGAATGGGACTAGTAAATATTTTTCTAGTTTTGTTTACAGACTCATTCAACAATGCAACTGCGTGCTTCCTTTATGACAGGTTGGTTGTTGCTCTAGAGAACAGAGATGGGGCAATAAACTTTGCCCATGAGAAGTGGGCACACTGGGCACACGGCTAGTCACACTCACACACTCAGACACACAATGCAGGGTGGCAATCAAGAGGAGGGAGCCTAGGTAACGCCAGGAAATCAGTCAAGACTTCACAGGCCAACTAAGACTTGAGCTGAGTCTGAACAAACGTTTGAATAGATAAGATCATTGAAAGCTAAGGGAAATAGCCATGCACAGCCCAGAAGGGTGGCCCCGATCTGGACTGGAAAGGAATGTGAGTAGTTGGGAGAAGCAGGAGAGAGTTTAGAATGGGAATGGCTGAATGTACATCTCCAGAGGAAGAATCATGTGCAAGGAGTGCACGTGGCAAGAGGGACTCACAGAGGGAACTAAAGAGGTGTGTGCAGAGAGGGAGAGAGCAACTGAGGATACCAAAGCCTTATGATCAAAGTTTTTATTCCAGAGAATCTAGACTCAATCACATTTTATTTTTTTTATTTTCTAGGTTACTAGTTTTCTAAATTAAGTTGATTGTTTAATTTGGAATACAAAAGGGTCTGCATACTCATTTTTAAAATTAATATCAGTGATGTAAAAATACCTCTACACACACTAAGAGTATGATTTAAAGGTATTTGTCTATGATGATTTATGTTTTCCCAATGTTTTAGATTGGCAAAGATCTAGAAGACTGAGGCCTCATATGCTCTGGAAGGCCATTTTGCAAATTATATGAAAATTTAAATGTGTTCACACTTTGACCTTGAAATTCTATTGAAAGAAATAACACTTTTTTTTGTCTAACAGGAAGAGACTACTTAAATGAATTATTTCCCCATACAACCAGAGTATTCTATGGAAAATAAGTGATGAGCCAGACATGTATTTATTAATATGAAATGATGTTCTTATATTACTGCTAAATATAACAAGCAGCATATAAACAACCTATGTAGACATCTTATTTTTAATATATTATCTTTACAGAAAGGGGTTGGAAAGATCTACATAAAAATGTTGAGTTTAAATTGATGAATGGATAAAGAAACTGTGATATATATATATATATATATATATATATATATATATATACAATGGAATATTACTCAGCCATAAAGAATGATAAAATTATGGCATTTGCAGGCAAATGGATGAAATTGGAGAATATCATGCTAAGTGAGATAAGCCAATCTCAAAAAAACAAAGGACGAATGATATTGCTAATAAGTGGATGATGACACATAATGGGGGGTGGGAGGGGTTAGTGTTGGGGTTAGAGTTAGGGTTAGGGAGGGGGCAAGAATGGAGGAAGGAAGGACTGTACAGAGGGAAAAGAGGGGTGGGAGGGGTAGGGGGGAAGGGAAAAAAATAACAGAATGAATCAACCAACATTACCCTATGTAAATTTATGATTACACAAATGGTATGCCTTTACGCCATGTACAAACAGAGAAACAACATGTATCCCATTTGTTTACAATAAAATAATAAAAAAAAAAGTTGAGTTTATTTCTGGTGATGGTTATCTAAGTGATTTTTGCTTTATAATTTTATAACTTTTCACATTCTGTATTTCTATTGTTTTTATAATGAGCATATATTATTTTCTTCATCTGATAAAAATACTACCAATTATATTTAAAAGTCTAATAAAAATGGGGTGTGGGGGAAGGAAAAATCATTTTGTTGATTTGGAAGTTACGCCAGCCATTAATTAGTGTTGGAACAAAGCGCAGTACTTCCCCAACTTAAATGTGCATTGGAGTCACCTGTGCAATGTGCACATGATTCAACAGGTCTGAGGTGGGACCAAGACTGCATATCTCATGAGCTTCCATGTGATGTCTGTGTTGCTGGTTTTGGACCACACTTTAAATAGTTCATTCTTAGTAAACTATAAAACGTCTGTGTTGCAAACTACAATAAAAATCCTTTTATTGCTTTTGTTGTGCTTATTTTATTATAGGCAGAAACATGCATGGAATAATAGAAGATTTCTGAGAAAACAAAACTGAAACAACTGTTTTCATTTAATGATTCTCTTAATAAGTAAACAGAATGCATTCCCATCTTGACCAGAGACATCCAAGGTCTTCCTGAATTCATGTGGCTATTCTGGGTTCTTAGTGGAACTTTCTTCTCAAAACAGAATCTCTTCTACGTGGCTTCTTGGGCAGCAATCCCCATTTAAAATTTGCTGTTTGTTTCTTTTTCTTGGAACACTATCTGGTGACTTGACTCAGATAAAATAATCAATGCTTATGTACAAATATTTCTCAACTTTTGGCTTTTTAGCTTTTTCCAAATTGATTAATGTTTAACAAGTTTCTTTAAGCTAATTATAAAAATACATAAAATATAAAAAATATAAATATAAAAATATAATATAAAATATATTAAATAAATATAAATAAAAAAATAAAAAGTAATAATGCTTTTCCCAGAACTGCCAACAATGATGACCCTTAGTAAGGTCTGTCCTATCTTAGGTTATTAAGCCAATACAATTTGGGGTTTTAACAATACAGTTAAAGGGCTAATTTAACTCAAAGAAAAAAAATATAAAACGGAACCTCCAAGTGGGTCCTGCTTAATTAACCAAAATGACTACTTTATATTTATTCCTGTTGAATTAGCTAATATAGTAATTGGTGTTAATGATACTTATTTTTGAATATATATAGTTTCAGAATGTCATATATTTATTAATTCATTTATTCGATGTGGTATGTTTGGCTATATCTTGGATTTCTTTAATGCAAATTAGTTCTTCATTGAATTGGTGAATAGAGAAATGACATCAGCAGAGGTAAATTTGCCCTAAGGCTAATTATGCATTGTGTTTACATGATGATGTGCTTTTTAAAATTTCCTAAATCATGGTACTTCCATGGATTAATTCTGGACCCCTGCCCCAGCAGACCTCTCTGCAAAGTATACAGTAACTAAAATTGGGAATGGATGCCTTTGGAATGAGCAGCCAGAGAGGACTGGAAGCTGGTGGGTTAGAGCTAGAATATATAAACAGCAATTATTTGCGAGCAAGAGATACATTTCTAATGGATTTGATTGCTAATCTCTTGGGTTGTTTGATAATCCATTTAATGAAAGAAGGGAACCAGATGAACATATTGGAGAAATATTGTAGTTTTCTGCTGATTAGACACAAAAGACAATCATTCATGAAGACACCATAACCCATAATATGCCACTAGAGCCAGGACAATGACAACTAACTTGTTAATGAGTGTCGAAAACCCTGAGAAGATATAAGACCAAGCATTGCACAGAGTCCTACAGTCCTACAGTTCATGGATGAAACTTGATATTTCCCCCAAATTGGCAAAAATTCTATGATAAGAAATTATAATAACAATTGAAGTTAAAAGTAACTTTTCTAGGTTATCAGCAAGAAAGATTTTGGTCAACTTTGCTTGAGGTGGGACTGAATTTTATTTTCTCCAGAGGGAATATTATCATTTAGTTGTCATTACAAAGAAATGATCAAAAAGAGTGGGAACAAAAATATGGTTAGCAAAGTATTATTGAGGTAACCTAGGTCCATCAATTAACACAAATATATAAATTTTCTGCATCTTATAAAGTTAGGGGCAATTATCAGCATTTTAAAATATATGAATTGTTGTGATTCATTTGCCTACTATTCTAAATTCTAAATGAATAGTAACTTTTCGACCAAATTTGGTATTTGTAATTTCACAAATTACAAATGAAGAACTTGGAAGATGTGGAAGGTTTAAGTCCCACAAAATTTAAACCTGGATCTGTCCCTGTCGGAATCACTTGGAAGTCCATGTGGCTAATATGAGATGTTTTCTAGCACGTTAATATTTTGAAGTCAGCAGTGAGCTTTATCACAATAAAGGTAAACCCTTACGAATGTGTAATGAAAGTAAGAAAAACCTCAAAATATAGACACTTCTTCCTTAAGTGCAAAAGTGACTGGTTTTGCTTCATGCAGTACCCCCATCTGTTGCCCAAGTTAGACTCTCTGAGGACACTGCCATTGACAATGGAAAGCTGTAAGAGCAATCCATTTATGTCGCCAATCCCACCCCTACCAAATTGATGACGATAATTGTCCACAGATCATGTTCTGGATTTTGATGAAATTGTTATTAGAGGACAATGTTATCAAGACCTGGCATCTCAAAAGAGACCCAAAATATAAATTTGCCAGAATAAATGAGATTCTAATTGCACACATCTAAGGAAAGTTAACTGGAATTAACTTAAGAATTTTATCAATATCACTGTTACTTGAGATAGGATACTTATTACAATGTTTCATAGGTTTTGGGTTCATCTACCTCACTTCTATATTCCCTCTAAGTCCTATTACTTTGAGATCATGATGTTGAATGTGAAGAATGTGAACTTTTTCTAGAACCCAATTATGACAATAAAGCAGGAGTTCCTGTTTTTATATCTTGCTTACTTGTAAAAGATTTGAAGTAGTTTCTAGGATGAACATGTACAAATCAAACACGTAAGCCTTACAAGAAGACATGTTCTGAGAGGTAGAGATACTATGAACAACAATGACAAAATCTTGTCCCCAAAAGGAAAAACTGCTAATAAAGAAGACTGGGTACTGTTTGTCCCTTCCTCCTGGCAAATAAGATAGATGGGGAAAAGAAGTTATAACAGAATTTTCATTTAGAGATGAAATGAATCATAGAAATTCAAAAGTTGAGATCATATCAAGAAAACATCCCAGGACTGTGCAGAGCTCTTAGTAGGTTCTCAGAAAATTTGGAGGAAGAAATAGGGGCTTTGCAGTCAGATGATCTGGTTTTCATCCCACCTCAGCTACTTCCTCGCTTTCTGACCTTGGACACATTATTTACCTCTTTAAACTTTGCTTCAACTGTGACAAGGGGATAATAATAACTATTTCAGAAGCACAAGGTAAGTACCTAATAATGTTATATGGTAATACTGTTGTCGCTATTATTTCACAAAAAATATGGAAACATAATTCAGATGGACAGGTTATCATATACCACTTTAGAAAATCAAAGGCCATAACATTTGATTATTACCTAGGAAGGCATTTCTGTGGACACTTTGCTTTCTGATTTAAGGTTCGGCACTGGAAAATTCTAGATGAAAAATGTCTCTCCTTGAGCAGATGCTGTGACAATTCTATTTTGTGAATGCTTTGAAATTTGGTCCACAGACGGCTTTTCATGACTAATGAAAATAGACATTGCTTGCTAGATTCTGGCCCTGAGGTTTACCACACAATGTTGGTGGTTGGGTTGCAGCCAGAGTGTCCCAAGGCTGCAGAACCTGCCAGCTGGATTCTCAGGCATGATAATGCCAGGCCTTGGGGTGGGGGGCAGAGGAGGGGGGTAGTCAGTTAGCAAAGGACCCTGAAGGGACTCACCCTAAGGGCTTGCAGGAGAACCCCTGACCTGCCCACTGCCTGTCCTTCCTCTCCTGTGACTGAGGTCCCTGAACTTGGTTTAGATTTGAGCCACCTAATCAAATCTGCCCACCTCTCCACACAGATACTAATCTGCCTTTCCAAGTCTTGGGTTACTGCATGGCAGGGGACAGCAGGTGCCAGACAGCAGAAAGCTGCCCTGGGAGATAATGTGCTCCTAGCACTCTGAGCTTCGGATTTCACCTTGCCCCTGCACATTAGGGCTGTGAACGACTTGTCTGCTCCCCATGCTGTGGAGCCAGGGAGGCAAAAACGTGTCTCTGCCTTCACCGGAGTCATTTAGGGGCTGTGACTGCTGTTGCTATCTCTATAGAAATGGACTGGATATTGCTTTTTAGACTGAAGGAGGGGAGTGAAATCCACCAGATTTTATGACTATTTTATATCAGCTTTCAATCTTAAACAACTATATTAAGTGCTCTTTGGGTTAGACTGAAATGCTTAAAGAACCTCGTTACAGAGTTTAATTATCACGGTGTTTTATAAAGGGGACAGATGAGTCCAGTCGGGGGACTCCTACTCTCAGATTGCTGACAATGCTGGTTTCATTTCAGTAACCACCAGAAGGTGCATTTTGTATTCTTTACAGATTATTATTATTATTATTTTTTTTTTTGCAAGACAGGACACTGGAAGGGACAGAGAGGAAAACAACAACAAAACACCACTGATCTGTTTTCCTTTTTGAAATTGTAAATGACATAAAAAAAACCCAGAAATTGAAACATGAATAGACAAAGACTTTGTTTATTTATTGCCAGGAGAGACCCATTATCATGCTGTGCTGTGTTTCCATGGCATTGTGGAGACATAAACAGAAAATGCAGGCTAATGCATTCAGTTAGGCATAGATTTTAAAGTCTAATGTGCAATCTAAATATATATCACATGTATTCTTGCTATTTATTTATCTATTGTATATCCAGCAGTGAAGGGGGGCACTGCCTAACTAATGGGAAGCTGTGATCCATTTGTAAATGTGCCTACATGTTCAAACCTTTAAGATTTGATGGTTGTCTATGGCTTCTTCATGCTCTTTGTTGCTTGAGAATCACTTGTTAGCCTACCTTTGCTTCTTCTAGACTAAGGGAAGTAAAATAAAATGCTTTAATTCACCTTCCAGGCAGGTAACCTAAAGGAGGAGAGTGCGTTCAGCATATATGAATCATTCTGAGTGGTGAGGATACAGGAAATTGGAAGGCCCAAGCTCTCTGGACAAGCACACACATAGGCGTTATTTCATGAACTCTGACAAGTTTTCAAAATCATCTGTAAATCTTGCAATTTTACTTGAAATCCGATGAAAACATCAGCATATCTGTTGTTCACATGCAATAGGGCAGATAAAGTACACGGGATGCCAGTTTCTGATCTCTGATTTGTGACAGTAACTTGGCTGGTTTTTGGTGGTGTTAAAGGCAATGATTCTTGACCCCTTCAGTAATGTGAATGGCATACTGCATATAATGCATCTGAGTCAGTGCCAAAGCAGAGCCCAGAATCCAGGGACTTCTTAGTTTTATGCCTTTTCACATTGCCATAGTTTCACTTGCCTGTTGATTCTTGAGAACTTTGAGCTTACATGTTTTTTGAGAACAGCATCAAAAAGGGGATAGAAAAGCACAAACCTACAGTAGGGAATAGTGCGGCACTAAGTTCCAAAGAGCTCAACCTTAAGAGAACATCAATCTGATCAGAATGGGGTAAGAGTACTTCTGTTGTATTGGAAACCACTCTTTTAAGAATTCAACATTAAGGCAGATACTCAGAAAATCAGAAAACAGGACTTTCTAGGCTCAGGGGATACTTTTAATTGTTATTGCCTTAATGAAATCAACTGGTATCTTTGAGGTCTTCCACTACCCTTAATTTCAGGAATTCCCTATCATTTTGTGTATAGCATCTGTCTTTTGGATGTTGGTGTAGGGAGTAGGGAGGTAAACATACCTATATGCTTTATTATAAACAAATAGGGCTCTTTCAGGCACACTTCATAACTTTTTACAAAGTTTAGGTGCAAAGTAGATTTTTGGGGGGAACGGTGCTTGAATTCAGTGTAGATGTAAATACAGTAAAGTCTTCAGAGACAGAACAACAAATACTTTGGCTGGCAATTAAACAAATGTAAAATATTTTGCAGATATTTTCCTACACTCCCTAAAAATAAATGGATTGTCTGAAAAATATCTAAGCCACTGAAATAATTGACTTGAAAAATATCAAAAGCTTTTCATTGAATTGTATATTCATTCTCTTTCACTTGGTTTGCCTGACATTTTACAACCGTCATGGAGTCACTATTTTGGACTAAAGACCTTATTTCACTGTAGTTTGCTCTTCAGATGGTCATGTTTACCTTCTTTTCTTCTTCAGTAGTTTCTTGTTCTTATTATCAAATGTCTATTAAATAGGAAAGGCCTCATCCTACTTGCAAAGTGAGTGTGTTTCTTTCTCACCCCCTACCCTGCCTGTCACAAAAAAAGCGTCTGGCTTCAGTGAAGAAGATCCCCTTCCTACCAGTATCACAGAGTGCTCGAATTACCTGCCAAGTGCCTGCTGTATAAATTATAGCTGCCTGGTGGGAGCTTTAATTCACAAGCTTGATGTTTTAAAAAAATATTTTCAAGGTTGAACTCCATAAATCCAAGTTTTTTGACGGGGTTATGTCTGTTCTCATTTTTCCTTTTCTTCCTCTTGTATTTAGAATTAAATCTCCTTCAGAGAGAGTGGGGAGTCCCAGCAACTCCACAAGAAAGAATATTGTGTTTTGATGAATCTTAATAAGTGCTGAGTTAGCAGAGATTAGAGGATAATATATCATAAAGCACTACTTATTTATTCAAATGAGTCTGCCCTTTTAAATCTTGAGGACAACTTTAGCCTTCAAGCTGTTTTTTTTTTTTTTTTTCTGTTTTGCACACTTGGATGCATGTGTACAATGGTGTACTGAGCAATGGCATAAGCAAATTTCTCTGTAGACTACCAAGTGACTTATCATTATTGAGAAACTAGGCAATGATAAGAGTTTGTGGCTGGTTTCAAGTTTGGCAGAAAGCTAATTTCGCCATTTTCTTCCCTAGTTTTTCTCTTCTCACAGCAACTAAACACAGATTAGATCTCCAGAATAACTAATTGATATCCTGGAATGAGGGGAAGCTGAGATGCAGGCTTGATGGTTGAAGGCAGGTAGTGTGAGAACACTTTAACAGGCCAGAATTGAATAGTGCTTGGCATAAGAGTTGGAGAGCAAAGCAGTTCACCAGGGACGAATGAAGAGAGAAGGAAAAGAATCCTTGTGAGGTTGAGTAATTAGTGGAGCGAGATCCAAACCACAGATGATAATGATGTCACTAAACAAGCCATTTGAAATTACCTTCTTTAAATAGCATCTTTTGTGACTAAAGACCCATTTATTTCTTTTTCTTTTTGTTTTTTCCCTGTTGGATGGAATATATAAATTAAAGTTACAAGCTTGGGCAGGTGAACAATAAATGAAGGAAACAACTAAGGTTCCTAAGACTATGTAAGGACAAGGAATTACCTAGGGCACCTCAGGAGGAGAAAGGCAACTCCCTGGTGTTGGAATGGAATCAGAGAAAGGCAATGGGAGAGCTGCATTGCTGGGGAGAGACTAGACTGGGAACAGCTGAAGTGTCTGGATGGAATTTCACACATTTTGTGATCAATGATGTGATGCAAAATCTTTTGTTTGCCTTGTCTTTTTTAATTCTCCATTGTTCCTGGATGCTTTGGGTACACAAGTTTACTTTGACAGCCTGTGAGGAGACTGACAGTTATGTTGAAGTCAAAAAGAGTCTATAAGCTGGGAGAAGTCCAGATCTGGATGAAGGGGACAGCAGTGGTACTAGTAACAGCAGCAGCAATAACAAACAATAGCCAGCATTTGCGGAAGGTCTACCATGTTCCAGGCACCTTACATACATTATCTCAATTTTCCCAACTCTGCAGAATAGGAGCTGTTGACAGTTCTATTGTGTTCTCACCTTGTTCTCTGCATTGTTTCAAACCTTTAACAGGGCACCAAGAGAGGGAGCATCCCTTTCCTCAAGCTCCAGGTACTTATTTTTGGCAATTTCTTCTAAGCAATAACAGTGGCACAGACTTGAAAGTAGAATATAAATTTATTACCCAACGCTGACCAAACCTAGTCAGGAAAAGTAGAGACAGGTGGCATATCAGCTCTTTCCTACATGCATAGTCTCAGATTGACCCTTTATGACATTCATAAATTCCTCCCCAGATTCTTTTCCAGGTGGAGTTAAGTAGACTCTGGTGTCACCTTTAATTATGGATTATTTTATTTTCATGTGGTGCCTCATTATAATGCAATTACCATAAATCAGAACATCTTGCCAGGCAACTAAGTAGTGGAATATATATATGCTCAGTACAGACTACACAAAGAACTTGAACTTGATGGTCAATCTCAGTCTTTCGTTGCTCTTGGCTACCTTCCCTCTGGAGGTAAAAGAATGCAAACCCTCCCATTGTTTATGTGTTCTTCTCATTTTTGTCTTCCTCTCTCCTGTCCCTACCCCAAGGACAGGCTGCCCTGCAAAGTGTCTCCTGAGTAATCTTCTCTCCTCCTAAACCATAGATTCTCCTGTGATCAATACTCTACTGTGATTCAATGATATAAAAAGGTAATATCATTCCCTACTTTACAGATGAGATTTAGGGAGGTAAGTAAGCTGTGCAATGTTCAAGGTCACACAGCTAGGAAAAGAGAGACCTAGAATTCCAACCTGAGTTTGACTCAGAGATCAGCCTTTCCCTTTCCGCTTCTGACTCTTTTCACTGGTTCAGAAGGACTTAGGAAGGGATCTCAACAAATTATGGCAACTCTCTTCTATGGGCAGGAACTGGTCAGTTGAGGGGTGTGGGGTGGGCAGACATTGAGTATCATGAAGTTAGTTTGCCACATCTATCTATCTCCTTTTCTAAGATTTTTTTTTTTTCATTTTGAACATCTTTTAAATTAAAAATGTAGTCTCCATCTAGGTTTAAATTAGTATTAGTTCTGATAAATGCTGCAGCTGATATTAAATTTTTGTTATAAAACATTATTATTTTAAGTGATAATTCAGAAATAATGCACTTTCCATGAATTTTTTTTTCCAAAGTGAAGTACAAATTTTCCTCATCAAAATTATTGCAGAAGGGCAAAAGAAAATCTCCCTTAATGGCAAGGGCTTGGGAAAATACCTTCAACAGAAGAAGTGCCTTTTCCTTTACATTAGGAATAATGAAATACCCAAGCACTAAAGATAAAAAATCTTTACAAATGTATTTCTTCCCACAGTGACAGAGATTATACTTTGCTCCATTACACTATGTTAACTGTCTCAACAATATCAAAACATATGCATATGCTTCCATCCCAGGAACCACGAAACTGCCTTGACATTGTGGTATTTGTTTATTTTCCTACCTGGTAAGTTGCACTGGGATTTTTTTTTAAAATACTTACACTGGATGAGAATCTCCACCTACCCTCTGACTTTATATTACAAGAATCTTCAAACATACACACGTAGAGAAAACTTTATAACTAAACTCCAGTTATCCATTTTGCTTCAACAAGTGTCAAATCACAGCCAATCCTGTTTCTTCTACTTATTACTCCCTAGTTTTTTTGGGGGGTGGTGGTGGTGGTAAAGGATCTATTTTGAAGCAGACCCCTAAAATATCATTGAGTGCAAACCTGAATTTTCTTTTAAGTATCTCTGGATCAATTCCAGTTTTTCCAAATAGTTCCTAGACATAGTAGATATCCAAATTGTTTTTCCCCACTAATTATGGTAAGTGTTCCTTCTGCATGCAGGAGATGCAATGAGAATACTACAGGGTCTTTTATGTTTTCTCCCCTCCCTTAGGTAGCAGGTGTCCCATTTGTGACGGAGGTAGACTCAGAAATGGTAATGAGTGAAGGTCTGGTAATGTGCCAGCTGTACTTCCCATCATTGGTCATTTCTCTGCCATCTTCCACAGCACCTGGTAGAGATCTCTGGCAAAAAACAGGAAATATGTAATGATAGTTGCTTCTGTGAGACTCACAAACTCTGCATGTACTTTAAATACAGACTGGGATGCCAGGCAGCAAGGTCACTGAGGAGCCTTTCAGACTGACCTCCTAGCTCTGGAGTGAGAGCAGACGACAGAGGCATTTTACATGCAGGCTCAGCAACCTCTGCCTATGGTCTCTTCAAATGGCTCTGAATCCATAAAAGAGGTCATTGCAAGGAGCAACCTGTTCATATTTCTTGCTTTCAGTGTCTCACTATCAAAAAATAAGTACTTCAGAGATTAAGGCCTGAACAGAGGGTAGGATGCATCTTAGACATTCAAAACACACTTCATTCATTCATTCATTCATTCATTCATTCATTCATTCCTTTATTTATGGAATTTATTTATGGCATTTAAGCAATGCCTTTTAGGCATTGCTTCGTATGTGGGGATATTGAAGTAGAAAAAATAAAGACAGTCTCAATCATCATGAAGTTCATAATGTCACAATGGGGAGATAGAGAAAATGCAAGTCAACTATAGTAGTTGTGTAAAGGGATACAGAGCTAATGAAAATGACAATAAGATAGAGCCCTCTTGGGAACAGAGAGGTAGCTCTTTTAGATTAGAGGATGCATTGGCAGTGTTACTGGAGGTCCAAGGAGCTCCTTGTTAATGGGACCTTGACTCAGGATAGGTAGCATCCTTGGCATGCATGATAGCAAAGAATTTTAGTATGCACCAGTCATAGAGACAGGTTTATTTAGGAAAGCAAATACGCATTCAAGGGAGAATGCCAGCTATCTTTTTTTTTTTTTTTTTTTTGGTGCTAGGGATCGAACCCAGGGCCTTGTGCCTATAAGGCAAGCACTCTACCGACTGAGCTATTTCCCCAGCCCCGCCAGCCATCTTGAGAGTGAGGAACATAGTCAAGGGAGAATGCAAGCCCTCTTCAGAGGGAGAGACAGCAACTCTTCGGTGTGGGGTATCAATGTTTATAAAATGACAGTTGCTAGGAACTGAACAGTGGTGAGGTTGAGTTACATAACTCCTGTCAGTTTTCATAGGCTTGTGCATTGCTCTCAAGAACCCAGTCTAAGGACATGAGCTGGGTTCTCACTAAGGCTTATTTTGTTTTGCATTTCAAAGCTTCATGGGCATTTTCCTGCATTCCAAGGGCTCAGGGGTATTTTTTTTGGGGGGGGGGTTGTTTTTGGAGACTCAATCTATCTTTTTCTGTACCCCTAATGCTAATCTCAGCAGGGTCAATGCTACTCAAAGTGTGGTGTGAGAGCATCTGTATCTGTATCTGACAGCTTTTTAGAAATCCAAATATCCAAAGAGCTGGAGGGTTGTTGCAATATAAAGAAATTTTAGTATCAGAATCTTCGATCCCCCCCACTATGGATGCAGATTGATTGTGGAAAAAGCAGAAGATGGAGCAAATCTCTTTTGCTGATATTTTTATTATTTAATCAAAATAATAGAAATTTTATCTAAAGACTCAAATTCTACTGAATATCATCTTTAGGGAAAGAGTTCTCTAGGTGATTCTTATGCACGTAAATTTTAAGATGCTCTGAGCTAGGTTATGCAATGACCCTAACCATAGGTAAAAACAAAGTTTCATGTTGTAAGCCCACCCTGAGTCAGCAGAAGACCCTTCCTTTCCTAGTCTTTCAGTGGCCCAGGCTGTAGTAGTTGCCATCACTGAAAATTATGCTGGTTATCAGGAGGAATCAGAGAAAGCTCTTTCAATGAGATGTTCCAGGTAGGAAGGGTTTGGAACCAATTGGCAAGTGCTAGTTACTTGGCTGTACCTGATGCCAAGAGGCCCAGAGAGAACAATCTTGCCATGTGCCCAGAAGGAGAAGCACAACTGTTCAGCAGGAAAAAAATGGTCTGAAACAATATCATGAAAGCTGAGACCTGATAGATGAGCTAGAGCCATCCCTGTGAGCGACATAATAGAAACAGGTAATAGCAAGTACAAGGCCAGGATCAAAAATAAATAACTGCTTACTCCAGACATGAGAAACAAATAGAAGTAAAAGGCAATTGATGACATTAGCTCTGAGAAGTATATTATTTCTGTATTATTACTAATGACCACAGAGGCTAATACCAAAAATATCAACTCATATTTTTGATTTGTTAGTATTCCAGTTTCATTCATATATCCTATGGTTTTCTCTGAGACATTTGATTTAGGGAAGTGGTTCTACAGGGTAGAGAAAACATGCACCTTGCTTCCAGTCCTTTGTATACCACTTATTTAGTTATGTGACTGGGCTGTTTATTCAAGGTCTTTGACACTCAGTATTTTTGTCATCTGTAAAGCAGATTATAATACCTTCTTTCAGGGTTATTGCACAGATGAAATAAAGATCTAAGGGACAGATCTAGTATAATTTGTGCCATTCATTTCTAATAGATACAAAAGACTCTAAATAATGTTGATTTAATGTGGAAGAGTCATTGAATCTTCGAAATTGAAAGTAGTTTTAGAAGTCCCCTAGTCCATTAGTCCACCCCAACAGAATTCCCAGAAACTTCCTGGCAGTTCGTTATACAAACATGCCTGAGACTCTAGTGATAAAGAACCTTCTCCTCTTTGAGAAAATCCTTTTCAATCCAGCATTTCCCAAAATGTGTATCTTCAGAAGATCAGGTAATCAATATGGTTAATTTGTGCTTGAGAAAAAAATATGTTAAAAGGTCCAAGTTTTTGAAGTTCTGGGTTTGATAATTTCCACAAGTTTCTTTATTATATAGTGCTTTAGAGTTCATTATATTTTCATAAGCATTTTGATGTTCTAAAAGAGTGCTTTGTATGCAGTGCTTTCCAGGTTAGTTCCAGGGCATTTTTGTGTTTTGAAAAATACACTATGGCAAATACTGATATAAATATTAGACATCTTTTCTACACCTTGGAAGAAAGCTCTGCTAGTAAGAGGAACAGTTCCAAATTAGCTAATCTCTGGAGCAACAGAAATATGTCCATACTATCTTTGACATAAAAGATCCCATAGAATAAACATGTTAGAGACATGTTCTGACATAAAATGGGATGGATCTGGAGGGTTGTTGCAATATAAAGAAATTTTAGTATCAGAATCTTCGATCCCCCCCACTATGGATGCAGATTGATTGTGGAAAAAGCAGAAGATGGAGCAAATCTCTTTTGCTGATATTTTAATTGAACACTGAGAAAAGTATTTTTTTCTTTATATAAAGGGAGATTATACATAATTTTCCCTGGGTGCTTTTAATGCCTGTTAATACTGGGCCACCTTTCTGCAAGCAATATTGTGATATCATCTTTGGAGTACAGGATGAACAAGGCACAAAAGGTAAAGGACTGACTAAGGCCACTAAGGGAGTCTATGTGTCAGATCCCAGAATAGAAGGCAAAGGTGTCTGGCTCCTGTGGTCTCGGCTCAGCCTCACCACAGCTCTAGAGAGGTCATTTGATGCTGGGAGGGGAAAATGAACTGGAGACAGAATGAAAAGGTTTCAATGATAACCTTTTCCTTCTATGACATCTTTGTGATGAGATCTTCTGATGTCTCCAAATTCACATTAGTTATGTAATGCAATGAGAAATTGCTCCTGTCATCAAAAGCATGGACAGACAATTACAGATCTTCTTTGAGCATTTTATTTGAGTAATGCAAATAATGCATTTACTCTTAAAACTTATCTTTGCAAAAGATGAGGCATCATGGATGCAAAGATCTAGAAAATGGGAGTCAGGCTACCTGAGCTCTCCCTTAGTTATGTGCCACTAGAAAGCTATGTGATCATGGACAAGACATTACACTCTCCTCAAATGCCTCATCCTTAATGCAAGTGGTTCAACCAAATCTCTGTTTTATCCTGCCTCTAACAATATTATAATCATACTCCAAAACCTGCTTTCCAAAGAAAGGAATTCCTTTTAGTTCACAAAATAGGGATGTGTAAGAAATAATTTCAGTATTTCACTGAAATCAACTTAAATGTGACTCTGGGATCTCTTTTAGCCAAAGTGAAGTTTACTGATTAGGCATTAACATTCCTCATGCAGATGACATGGTTCTATGTCAGTGCCTTGTTCAGTGCCAGCATCAGCACAAACTCTGGTTACCAGGTACAGTACCATACTGGGCGGCATTAAGTGCCGGCCATACTGGGTGCCTGACAGCATGATGCCCTGTGGTTTCGGGCCCACTGCCCCATGTCATGCTTAAAGCATAGGTAGGTCCTGTCCAGAGGCAGATGTCAGTGTCCTTCTCTGGTGGGTTGTGAAGTCATTTCCTTCTGGGTCCCTTCCAAAAAGCTGTCATAGACATTCTCTGATGCTGTGGGAATTCTAGAGTTCTGTCTTTTAAAACAATCTAAGAGAATAAAATCCTCTTCTCTTTCCAATATTCATCAAGGCACTCTCCCTTATCCTTGTCTTCTCTGGAGATAGAAAATTATATATTTTGAAAAAAAAGCTTTTGTGTTAAAATAGCCTTTGCTATGCATTAATAAATATCCTTTAAGGAATACTAAGTGGCTGGTTATCTGTTTAAAATAAAGGCAAGGAAAAACATGAGAGACAAACATAAATTAACATTTTGATAAATTATACTGACATATTTGTAATAGAAAACTTTATGATCTATAAGAGAGAAAAACAAATTTGAAAGCAATTTTTTCCATATATAACCCAGTTTAGGTGCAAAATGCTGAAACTTGAGATAAACAACAATGAAAATATATCTTTAAAATCACCTATGAGCTAATATCTTAGACAAAACTTTTTAATAAATAAACTTTTACATTTTCTCTATACATATGTACTATTATCATTAAAATTGTTAACATTTACTATTTCCTAAGACATAAAAGGCATGACAGATATCTCATTTATGATTGAAACAGAGGTCAAGTTTTTGAATTATTATTTAAATAGCTTATATTTATCCATATTACTAAGCCCTGGGCTAATACCCTTTAGGTGCATCTCTTCATTTAATCTTTGTATCAAAACCATGAGTTAGTATCCTTAGACACTGCTGATCATCTATAAAGTCTTCACTTTCCAAACTGCGATTTTTTTCCCAAGAATATAGCTCTGTCCTTTGAAACCTACTTCTGGGGTTGTGGGGGAATGCTGTCCTGAGACTCTTTAGGGATGAAGCTGACTGACATAAAAGTAACTCCATTCCTTTCACTAGTGAATAGGTCAGTCATGCCAGTGTTACTCAATTCTGGACAATAAGCCATGAAGGAAATTGGATGGAAATTTCTGGAAGTGAGCCTGTGATCTTCAGTAGCTCAAGATCACCTCCAGGATGACTGAATAGAGATGCTTTGCATGTGACTCTGCCACAGAGAAGAACCAGGACAACAAAGGAAAAAAAAATATTTTGAGGACAGTGATTGAGGGAGAATCTGGAAATAAGTAAGGAAGAGACAGGAACCTTAAATAGCATGGAGAGTCAGAAAGACAACTGAGAGAAAAGAACAAAGGAAAATGCAACATCAACCCTGGGTTCCTAGGGGAAGGACATGCTCCATATTGCCAGGGAAAGGAGGTAACCAGAAAAGTGCCAGTAACCACAATCATAGTAGCAGAATAGGAGTCCTAAATGCAAGAGAATTCCACAGTCCTTATAGGCTTTAAATCCGGTTTGGAAAGCTGACTGGTCTAAGAGCCACGCTCTACTCCAGAGAAGGAACATGAAGTCTCTGCCACCTCCAGAATCCTAGTTACTATAATAGCCACCTCTACACACCACTCTGCCTTAGAGGTTGACAGCTGCCTCAACAGCCTACATTTTCAGAACCAGTGCTTGCCAAAGTCACTGAGGACTAGGAAGGTCCTCTCTTAGCCCCTAGCCTTGGGACTGAAACTGCTGGTACAAAAATTCCTGGATTCACCCTCACTGGGTCCCTTGAGACCTGGAAAAAGTACTTGTGGGTCCCAGAGCTTTAGGAAAGTGACTACTAGTGGTAAAAGTCCCTTTACCATCCACAGTCACCCTCATGGGACTTAGGGAAAGTTCACTTTGCACTCTACAACATCAGGTCTCTGGATACAAGTCACATGTAAGAGAATATACATTAGAGTTACAGCAGATTTCTCACTAGCAACCCCATAAGCCAGAAGAAAATGGGATGATAGATTTTAAAAATCCATGAGTAGTTGGTGGAACCAGCCCCTTGTCCACCAAGGATAGTGCTAAATTGGGTCTTGCCTTAGTCTAACAACTGCATAGCTACCACCAGGATAGTGCTTGCAGATGGGACTCTAGAATTGCCCCCGCAGCAGGCAACAGCTTTACCTCACTAGTGTTGGCTAGCATCACCTCAATTATGACAGGGACCTCAATACAACCCTGAGTCTGCAAAAGTACTTGTTTTGGGAGACTCAGGTACTTCCCAGCATTAACCTTGGTAGCCAAGGGACTGCCTTCATATTTGCAACAACATGGATTATGTTAAACAAAGCAGACTAGACACAGAAAAACAAACGAATGTACTTACTCATCTGTGGAAACTGAATAGTCAATTCTTTAGAAGAATGTAATGGAATAATGGTCACTAGTGACTGGGAAAGATAGGAAGGAGAGGGAATGAAAAGTTAAATAAGTGGCAACAGAAACAGGAGAAATTGGTTTGTTTCTTATTGCACAGTGGGTGTTATGGTTTAGATATTAGGTGTCCCCAAGAGCATATGTGTGATACAATGCAAGAACATTCAGAGGTAATGTTTAAATAATAAAAATAATCAGATTATGAGAGCCTTAATTCAATCAGTGAATCAATACCATGATGGGTAACTGAAGGCTGGTAGGGTGTGGCTGGAGGAGATGGGCATTGGGGGTGTACCTTTGAGACATATATTTTGCATCTGACAGTGGAGTCTTTCTGCTTCCTGATTGTGTCCTGAGCCACTTTCCTTCACCACATACTTCCACCATGATATCTGCCTCACCTTGAGCCCTGAGGAATGGAACTGTCTATGGAGTAAGGCCTCTGAAACAGTGAACCCCACAAATAAACTTTTCTTCTTCTAAAATTGTTTTTGTTGAGTCTTTTGGTCACAGCAGTGAAAAAAGATGACTAAAACAGTTGGTTAACTATTGGTTAAAACAATCTGTATTTCAAAAGATTAAAGAGTAAAATTCACACCACCTAAAAATGATTAATGTTTGAAAAGATAGAAATGTTTATTATCCTGATTTGATTATTATACATGTATCCAATTACCATAATATACCCCATGAAGGTGTCCAAATGTTATGTCCCAACAACGAAAGCACAAGAAGAGGTTGTGTCTTTTCTTTTAGATCCAACTGAGTGTGACATCATATTTATTGTTATCTAATCTAGTCTGAGTTAATATTTGTTTCTTGAAGGCTGAAGTATCCCATCTAGCATGGTGTTCTCTCATTTCTACAGATGACAAAGTCAGGGCTCAGAGGTTCCTTGGTTAGTAAACCAGACTCTGAGTCCAGAATCTTCACCCGGAAGTGTGAAAACTTTTTAGTAAGGTCACTGGCATTTCTTCATTGGTGAACTGTTCATCTCCTTCAGAAAGACAATATATGCCCACTATAATTTTTGTTCTTTATAATTTCAGATAAAGTACTTGCGAAAAACTTCTCACATAGTTCTTGTGCTTATTCCTAAAGTTTCCATTTCAATTCATAAATTAACTTTAGTATTAACTTTTATTTTTGTTGCCTAGAAAATTGCATTTCAGTATTAACAAAAATTTAAAAATAATGAATCAGTTGTATTATATAAAATAAGCTACCTAGAAGAGCATCCCTTTGGGTGGGGGGGTGGCTGAGGGCATCATCCTTATTGCACTTTGTATTGTGATTTTCTTCCCCACCATCTACCAACTCATAAGCTTCTTAAAGCAATTTCTGTATATAGTCATATTTTTATTCCAGGTTACTAGGTACTTCATTGAGTAGACTAGAACTTTGACCCATTTATGGGAGGTGTGTGCAGCAGACTTGCATTTACTGGGAACAAAGTAATGATAAGTAATAGACATGTTCTGGAGTCCTCTATCACAGTGATACTTCACTTAATCATCAAATAACCTTATAGGTTAGGTTATATTTTATTATTTCCAGTTCACAGTTGAGGAAAAGTTCAGCAATGACAAATACCACTCATTCATTCATCCAGTCAGCAAGTATTTCTTGAGCACAGCCTACCTGCCAGACACTGTGATGGTTGCTATAGTTACATGGTGAACAAGTTACTGTTCCTGTCTTAACTTTGTAGTCAAGGGACAAAGACAAGGAAGTCAAGGCAATTCTTACAGAGTGAGTTTTGAGAGGGAGTTATGAGAGCCAGGGAAAAGGGCATCTGATTGCAATGTGTTGACTAGGGATGGTTTCCTTGGGGAAGAGATATCTGGTTTGAATCCTCAAGAGGAAGTAAGAAGTGGTCAGGTAAATGGGAAGAAAGTGAGGTTAGGCTTCAAGGGAGAAGGATGCTTATACAGGTTTCTGAGGCATCAAGAGAGCATGGTCTATTCTAGAGTGTCACAGTCAAGGAGGTTAGAGAATGAGATTCGGTGGAAGATGGTAAGGGGAGAGTCTGGAAAGTGTAGGTCAGACTTTGAGTCACCTTAGTTAATGTGCTAAGACGTTTGAATTTCATCCTTAAGCATTGGGGAGTCATTCTGACCAGAAGAGTGAATTATTTTCATTTTGGAAAGGGCAGAGAATGCTTTATAGAAAAATCTCTGCTACACTCTGCTCTAATGTACCATATAGTAAAAATTTTCAGCTTTGTGAGCCAGGTGGTTGCTGTCTTAATTCTTCTGACTCGCTACTACTATTGTAATACAAAGGCAGTCATATGAAATATGTAAATGAGGGTGCAGAGCTATATTCCAACAAAACTTCATTTACAAATCAGGCAGGGGTTGGATTTTGCCAGTAGGCTCTAATTTGCTGAACCCTAAGAAAATAATGAAAATCGGGAGACAAGGGGGCTACTGTGGAAATTCTATCAAGCAGGGGTGGGGTCTGAAAGAACATAAAATAACCCAGATGAAAAGTGGACACATTTAAGACATATTAAGGAAACAGTACTACCATTTACTTACATAGAGGGGACCTGTATATGACTAGGACCTAGTGATGGATTCAATCTGTGGGTAGAAGGAATACAAATGACTCAGAAGACTGGAATGGGCATTGATGTAGATGACAATTACCCAACTGAGGACAGAGCTTACTGGACAGAGCAGGCTGGGACAATGGTATAGGAAAGGAAAGTTGTATTTTTGATGCACTGAGGATAGAATGCATGTCAAAAGCCTGATAGAGATGTTCCATATTAGGTATACTGAAGTTAAGTACTCAGGAGAGCAAATCTCAGCCAGCAACTAAGGTTTGTTAGTGATTGACATATTTGAAATGTGATCAAAGGGAGGGGAGTGGAAGAGCTCTC
This sequence comes from Sciurus carolinensis, assembly GCF_902686445.1. Classification (NCBI taxonomy): domain Eukaryota; kingdom Metazoa; phylum Chordata; class Mammalia; order Rodentia; family Sciuridae; genus Sciurus; species Sciurus carolinensis. The sequence continues at coordinate 79,330,855 of NC_062226.1, forward strand.
CCAAGAAGACACAGAAAGCAGGGTACTGGAAATGGAGCTTCAGGAACCCTGGTACCTAAGGCGTAGAGGAAGTACTTTCCATGAAGGCAGCTGAAGAGTACCAGAGATGGGTGGAGAAATCAGGAGTAGTAAAGACATGAAAGACAAAGGAAAAGATAAAAGAAAGGTCATCAGTATGTAACATCGTGTCCATTCATTTTTTGGTCATTGATGTGGATGGCACAATATCTTGAGTGATGGAGAGCAAAGCTCATTTCTAGTAAATTGAGGAGTACACTGGAGGGTGAATGTTAGTAATCTCTTTTGAGAGAGATGATGGTTAGATTAAAAATATAGATGTGGATATTTGTGATTTTGTTTTCATAAAGAAGGGAGAAACTGTGATTCATTACTAGCAGAAATATACTTTCGGGAGGAAACATTGAAAATGCCTAAAAGAGGGCTGTTGATGAAGAAGGGTTTCAGGAGAAATGGATGGAAATGAGTTCCAGGGACAAGGTTAAGCACTTACCCAAAGGTTGGTGAAAAGCCACAGATTTTTCCACAAGGCAGCAGGAGTCAGGAAAAGCAGCCTTTTTAGGGAGCAAGTAGATGGGGGTGAGATAGGAAGCTGAGGGAATTCTACTTTCTTTAAGTTTAGAGCAGGGACTCTGCTGAGAAGGACATGGTGTCTGTGCTTGGGAACTTTAAAGACATAAAGCTGAAAACTTCTCTTTGGATAACTCAGGAGGAAAATAAAAATTTTGGAAGATCCTCAGCACCCATGTGGTAAAGTTGGTACAGAAATTACTATCTAAGTCTAGAACCAATGTTTTGTCCAGGATATCATACTACAAGTGAGAACTTAACACAATTTTATGATTTGTATGGAACTGCACTAGTTACAAAGGGACCACATGCATAGCAGTATCTACTTCTGAGGGCTCTCTCCTATTTTTCTAATTTTCATTACATAGCATGTTTGAAGCAATAACAGGCTCGTCCAAAAGGTAGTGTGTACACAGGGACTTCCATATGTCTCCATGTGCTGGGAAGACAACAGACTGGATGGGGAAACATTTTAAGATGTGATTTCTCAACCCCAAGCAAACAGCCTACTAAGGCATGTTTCCAACTATATGTGAGGTGGAAAGCAGAAAAAAAATGAAAACCCAGAAACAAAGATAAAGAGTCAAACTAGGGATAAAGGAGAACATTTTATTTTATAAGAAGAGCAACAAACATCCTCAGTGAAACATCTCAGAAACTGTCAAGGCCAGTTCACCATATCTTGCTTTCTTAGCAAGTTTACATGTTGTGAAAATGACTTTTTCTTCTGGTCTTCCTTGGACTAGAGAGTGAGAAGTGGGTTGAAAAATGTACTTGCTGGTTAAAAGTTTCTCACTACCACTGTAATATTTATGGTGGACCTCTTTCTTCAGGTTCCACAGTTATTTACTAGCACATTTGGAAAGGTCCAGTCTACACTCACAGATCCGTATAAATCCACACAAATCCAGTGATGAGCTATACCATGAAGGCCCTTTAGCTGAACCATAAAGAACACAGAAGAGAGTTACTTGCTTTATCTCAGTGGAGTATATTGTTTTTTCCAATGCTGTATTATATGATCTGCTTTCTTACTGTTCCAAAGAGCATGTTCTTATAAATTGATTGGACCCTGCTAATGTGTGTATCCCCATGAGAGAAATATCAGTGGAAGTATGAGTGAGCTAGAATTAGAATAGATATTATAATTTACTCTTTTGGAGAGAGGGAGAGGAAGTCTAAGTGACAGAGCATTTCACTAAGTCAGTATTTATCAGTATACATAGACTTGGTTATTTTGGATTGCCCAATTATGCACTACATTAATATTTTATGCACAGCACACTACATTTCATAGTGACACTAAAATTAAATCTGACTACTGCAAACACTGGCAGCAAACCAAGTCATGTAAGACGTGGCTCTAACATCACTCACTGGGATCTCTAACCCTTTCTAACCATCTCCAGTTCAAAGCAACAGAAGGCCATGTTTCTCCCAATAATAATTTGATAACTCAGATAATGTTTCAAACACAATGGTTCCACCTTCCCTCAAACTGAGGGAAGTACTCCCCTTCCTCCAGGATTCTGTCACTAGGCAAATATTCTTCAGGGCCTGTTGAGATATAATGAGCTGTGGGGGATGGGCAGTCCCCAGCCTCATCACCTGAATCTGACACACATTCTAGGGAGGTGTGTGTTGGGGGAGCACCTTCAGGCTGAGAACCACAGATCTAGAAAACAGATTGAAATATTTGTAAGGCATTTCTTCAATTAGTGAGGGATAGTTTATGTTACATACATACGTATATGAATTTATCTATACCTGCTAGGGAGGAAAACAATTAGCCAAATCAGGAATGATCCTTTTGCTTCATAAAAGTAGAGCATCCTCAATCTGAAAATCCAAGAGACTCCAAAATTGGAAAATTTTGAGCAACAACATGATGCCCCATGTAGATCACACCTGATCTCAAGTGACATTGCAGTCAAAAAGCAAATTCGTGACACACAGTATATTCAGCAACCCCAAGGGAAAAAAGGACCTTCCCAGCCCCTTCAGTTACAATACACAAACTTTTTCATGCACAAAATTAAATTATTAAAAATATGGTGTAAAATTGCCCTTAGGTTATATATAAGGTGGTTATATACACATTTTAAGTTTAGATTTGAGTACCATGATATACAGATTTCTTACGTACATGCAAACACTCCCAAATCCCCCAAACTGCAAAATCCACAGCATTTCTGGTCTTAAGCATTTCAGATAAGACATATTCAACCTGTATTTTAATTCTGATTACCCAAATGCTTTGTAAGAGGCTTAGTCTTGTTTGCATGTTTTAGTAGCCCGTGAATAAATGACAGTTTATTTGGATCTTGCAAGATCTTGCTTCTCCTATCTTGAAGCCAGCTAAACCCACACTTACAATGCAGATAGCTCTGTCTCCAGGCCAAAGGAAAAGTCCACAAATTTTCAAATTCGTCTTTGCAAAAGCAGTAATAGAATTCTATCCAAAGTATCAGTGATAACAATAAAAGCACATGGATTAAATTCACATCTTCAACCTGTGGAATCTCAAGTTTGATTTTTTTGTTTGTTTTGCAATACTGGGGACAGGGTTTCATGCATGCTAGGCAAGTGCTCTGTCACATCCCCAGCCCTCAAGTTTGATTTTTAAAACTTGTTTGCTATTTAGAAGACAATGACTTAAATTCAGTCGAAAAAATATATACCTAGCAAATACTAATCAAAAGAAAGTTGATGAAGCTCTATTAGTATCAGAAAAAATTGGTTTTAAAGCACTAACATTCTTATACATAAATAGTCTTTATACATATGATAAAAGAGACATTATCAGGACCATAATCAATGTTAATTGCTTTGAACTTGTGTATATCTAATGTAATAGCATTAAATAATAGAAACAAAAATTGTCAGAATTATAAGTAGAAATTAATGAATTGAAAATCATGTAAGATTCTTAATCATTGTTTTTGCAAAACCAGATTTTATTCCTTTCCCACAGACTTTCAGATTAATCGAGGACTTATTTTCTCTCTTTTTCTCTATAGGTTTCCAAATTATATTTTCTATGTATCTTGTCTTTACTTTTAAGTGTCAATTTTTGTTTCAATTCTACTACTTTAAAATAAATGTTTTGGGGTAGGGATATGTTACAGTGCTTGCCTGGCACGTGTGAGGTCCTGTGTTCCATCCTCGGCACATTAATAGATAAATAAATAAATATTAATAATTTGTGTTTGTAGAAGTGTACGCACATTTTCTTAGTCTACTATTTCACTGAAACCACCTATTCTAGATTCAGCTTTCAAGCTCACTGAAAAAAAAAAAAATGTCCCTAAGGAAATATTTGATAATTGTTACTTTGGTACAAAGCACCAGACTCATCAGTTTGAAATTTTTCTCAAACTCTTTAGCATAAACTACTTGAAGTAGTAGAAACAGTTTATCTATATACAAAGCTGTCTCTACCTCTTACAAGATCTGACTTTGGGTATGACCTAAGATGACTGGTAATAAAGGTGTCATTTTGTCATCCTCACTGGGAGTATCAAATAAAACATGGTAAGTACTCTACATACAATAACTGTTAAACAAATTTGAGGTGTAAGTAATAAGTTACATAGGCCGGATAGTAACATACAGGAAGAAAGACATGGGAGATGCTTGTAACCTGGGGTGTAGACACTGTTTTCTGCCACTCCCCAATTGTGTAGTAGCCATCATGCTGGGCTGTATTGATTCCACCTGACCCTGTCTCTGGGCAAGAACCCTAATTGGTTTGTCTTTTCCTCTATGCTAACATTGGTACAAAGGGCAATTACCTGCCAACAATTAGTATATTGGAGGGAAAAATACCCTCAGATAGAGAAAAGTCGAGTACTTCTTTAAAAAAGAAAAGCAGTCATGGGAATGAATGCTCTCCCTCCATCTTTCTGTAGCCTCAAGAGTTGCTGGCAAGCATTCTGTCACCATGAGATACTACAGCTTATGAATGAAATTGGCACAAAGAAGAGGACAATGTCAAGAGAGTTTCTGCTTCTCAAACTGTGAAGACACACTCACTCTGGACTTCATAGAAACTTGAGCCAATACATTTTCTTAATGCTTAAACAGGTTGACAGAGATTATCCGTTGCTTACAATACAAAGAAACCTGTTTGACAGCATAGAGACAAAAGGCAGAGGAGGAAATCAAATCCTTCCTCCAAATAGTCTAAGTAAAACCCATTACAAGAGGAGATGAGTTAATGTTATATGGAAATCTATAATCCATGTCTTCCTTTTATCTCAGTAAGTCACTGTTGATATTTAACTTTATTTTGCTTGTAAAAACATTTTGAAAGGTAAGGAAAAACAGTATGAATTGCCTTTGACTTCTGTGACACAGGGAGCAGTTATGCGTGTGGAATGCATGTCTCAGAGTACTGGGGATCTTCTCTAGTTTAGGGAATAGTGTGAGATTTATAAGATAGGAAAAATAATGACAAGCATTTTTATGGAGTTTCTGTGAGTCAGTCATATTCCTAATTGCTTCATATATAGTAAACCATCTGATAATTTACAACCACTCTTTCTAGACCCATTTCAAGGTGAAGAAACAGACACAGAGAGGTTAAGAAGTGAAACAGATTTGAATACAAGTAGTTTGTCTCCAAAGCACATATTCTTAGCTCTTATTCTGCTCTATGATATTAAAGAAAAGGTGAGGTGATTTCAGTTTAGAAAAGGCATTGTAGAGACCCAGACTGAATTTATGGAATATTCTTATGCAGTTACCCTACTTCCCATATCCTTCCATATTGTCCTTCGTGCTTGGGCTCAAATAAGTATATTTGCATTGTTGACTAGTGGTGGCAATAATTTGTGTTTTCCAGAAGATAGGCAGGAAGGATGGAATGAATTTCTTAAACAATAAAACAGAGAATGCAAGTTTATTGACTCAGATTCACTATGATGCAAATGATAGAAAAGCAAAGCAGCTGTGCTCTAAAATGGTGTAACTGATGAGTTCACACAATTGAAAGATCTTGGAATAAATTTCAGGTTTGTAATTACAGTTCAACAATGACCAGACATTTTTGTTATTTCCAACTCTATATTATGTCTACTGAGGGTTTAGCCTCATTCTTCTACTGGTTTACTTCAGGAGGGCAAATGATCTCTAAGATTTCTGGGTGTCACATGTGATGTTTAACAAATCCCTTCTTCAGGCTCATTGTCATGGAGTGGGTCATTTGGCCATCTCAATTTGGGGCCAGAACATAGTATTAAAATGACTTGTTTGGGTCTGTGAAACATGACCCAAGTACTATAGATGGAATAAACTTCCCTATGTATGAAAGAAATATGGATAAGGAATAAAAGTGGAAAAGTCGCCAAGAGAAGTGAGACCTCAAAACTGACAGCATTCTCATCAGAGGCTCTGTACCAAGAGTCAACAAAATTTAGTGAGGAATCAAATCTGGTTTGGCAGATGTTTTTACATAGCCTACAAATTAAAAGTCTTTGTTATAGTAAAACACAACAAAACTTGACCATTTTAAAGTGTACAATTCAGTGGTATTAAGGACAGTAACAATATTGTGTGTGACCGTCACCACTACATAATTCCAGAACTTTTTCATCACTTCAAATGGATATTTTGTGTTCAAGATCTTACTCCCCACACCCGACCTCTCCCACTCAGCAACTGGCTACAACTCATCTACTTTCTGTCTTTATGGATTTGCCTATTCTAAGTATTTCATAAAGCAAAACCACACAATATGTAGTCCGTTGTGTCTGGCTTCTCTTACTTAGCATGTTTTCAAGGTCCTCCATGTTGTATCAAATATCAGCACTTTGTTTTCTTCTAGTGGCTTAATTGTATGGCTATACTACATTGTGTTTACCCCTTCATGTGTTGCTGGACGCTTGTGTTGTTTCTACGCTTTGACTTTTGAGAATGGAGCTATTATGAACATTGATATGCAAGTATTTATCTGCTTTCACTTCTTTTTAGTACTTACCTAGGAATTACTGGGTCCTGTGGTAATTGTATGTGAATCCATTAGAAAACTTAAGTAGGTTTTTACATTTTTAAGTGACCAGAAAAGACATCAAAAAGAATATTTTGTGACATGTAAAAATTATAGGAAATTCAAATGCTGTTTATAAAGTTGTATTGGTACAGAGCCAAGCTCATTTGTTATCTATTGACTGTGGATGCTTTTGTGCTACCGTAAGAAATGCATAATTTGTAGAGAATTTTAAGGAAAAAGTTAAATGGGATAAAAGTACATCTGCTGTTATTATTATCATACAATAACAATTGTGATCAATGTTAGTGATAAAACTCCATCAAAACTATTTTCTTGATTAAGTTCTTAAAAGTAATGTGCTTACTACTGAGTTTTAATCATATATGTCAACTTCAAATTAGCACATTTTAGTTACTTATCCTTTAATAAATATTGCATTTTGCATGGAAATTTAAAGATACTAATTCTGTAGTCACCCACACACACATGAACTTGGCTTTATATGTGCGTCTCAGTGAACTTTCCATCATTATAATGAAATAACTAAGATAACTACCTTGTAAAGAGAAAAGGTTTTGAGATTGGTGGCTATGAACTTCCAGCAATCATCTCTCCACAGACACAACCAGTTGAATAGCTATAAGAGCACCAAACTCCTTTTATAAGAGCTAAGAAAAGTGGACGAAAGACCATAGTGACAGATTTTAGTATAAGAAAACAAAGATTTCCTGAAGAAGATGGGAAGGAAAGAATTGCCCACATCATTCTTCCCCCAATTTCAAACAATTCACCATGGAGAATGATGGCTTTCACTTGGAAGAAAGGAAGAGGGTTAAGTTCAGACCTGAAACTCAGTACCAGGCCTGCTGTGTAGAACCCAGTGTTGGGCACAAGTGACCCCTACCATCAAGCCAATACCTGTGGACTGAACCATGGAACTGTGCCAGGACAAGTAGCTGACTTCAATGACCAACCTTTCTTCAACCTCAGGTGTCGGGGTGGGTAGTAAGAGTTTACCTGCTGGGAAGCAGAGTATGAAAACTAGCATAGGGCTTTGTCTTAGAAACCAGTGCCAGGCACACCTGTCTTAGCACCTGGTAGAAACTGAAGGCCCCATGCAGTCCAGAGCTCTTAGGCAAAGGCTCTACATTAGTGCTGGCCTCAGATAGACCTGTGCACTATCAAAACAGGCTTGAGTTTTAGCTCACATCACTGCCAGCTATGGTGGAGGCTTCAGTGCACTCCTGAGACTGTGCAGGTTCTTGTGGCTCTGAGAATCAGGTATAACCCAGATTGACTGAGGGACTGCCTTCACCAAAATACTCCATCCTTGGACAGTAGAGTGTGGTATAAGACCACTTTCTAGGAGTAAGATAGGGTAATAAGCACTAGTCTGCCCAATTAGTGCTGGGCTAGTAAAACCTAACACTGGGCAGACCGTAATGTCACCTTCCCACCAATTCCCAGGTGTGCTTATGGATGGAGCCTCTCAAACAGCTCCAGTGCCATAAGCAGATATGAGACCCTGAGACTAACAGACATTTACTCTAGTTAGTATCACTTGTGGATTGCTGCATCTCGGTCTATGAGTCCACTTCAGCCAAAGACAGTCCAGAGCAATGGGGGCCTTTGTCCTGGTCCAGTGTCAGTGCTAGTCATTGTGGACTGTGGTATTAGTTTATGATGCAGCTTGGTAGCATTGTTGGCCACAGGTGTGACATAGGAGCCTCAGACTGGTCCATCAACATTAATTCATCCCAGAACCAGGCAAATCTTTCAGGGTCAGAACATAGGTCAGTAACTGTAGACAAGGCATTTGGGTCTACCTGGCCCCAGGAAGAGCCTTGTGAGGACACACTGCTCTTTCTTGACACTCTCTTGGCTTTTTAAATAACACAGCAACAGTGAATTTGGGACAAACACAGACTTGGATTGCCCTCTAGGATGGAAACAGTGATAACACACCAACAGCAGACTCCCAGCAAACTGGGATGTGGGTGTCCTTCATTGCTAAGACAGTGGAAATGACTACAGGCTCAGAGAAAATAAGAAGACTGCTTAGAATTTCTGGAAAGGCAATCACAAATAAGACAAGGTTAGGAAGACTGGCAAAAGTACCTAATACTGTATTTATATTGAATACCAATAAGCATCAAGAGCTTTCAGGAAACCATGACCTCACCTAATCTTCAAAATGAAAGTAGCAGAATCTAATGAGATAGTAATATGTAACCAGAAATTTAAAGAGATGGAGGCAATTAAACGAATTCCTGATTGAACAAATTCTTGAATTGAAAAGTACACTCAATGAAATAAAAAATAGGATAGAAGCAACAATAACAGGGTAGATCAGAGAAGAAAATTTAGTAAGCTCAAGACTGGCTAGTTAAAATATATATAATTGAAGGAAAAAGAAAAAAATTAAAAAAATCATATGGGAACTTTGGGACAGTAGTAAAAGAGCAAATGTTTTGGTTACTGGGGTTCTAGAAGGACTTGGGACTGCCAAAGGAATAGAGAGTGTATTCAAACAATAATAGAAAACTTTTTAAACCTAAAGACATATTAAAAAATTCTAGGAATATGAGGGTCAAAGATCACCAGCTAAATTTAACTAAGTCTACTTCAAGACATCCTGGAGTCAAGCACTCAAAAGGTGAAAGATAAAAAGAGTCTCAAGGCTGCAAGAGAAAAGAAACAAATAATACTCAGTGATGCATACTAATTTTCTTGACTATAGGCTTCTAAGCAGAAATCTTACAGGCCAGGAAAGAGTGGCAGGTTTTTACAGTATTAAAGGAAAGGAACTGTAAATCAAAAATATTATGGCCAGCATAACTATCCTTTGGAAATGAAGGAGTGAAGACATTCCCAAATAAATCTGAAATACTATATCTCCCACCAGACCTGATCTATAAATGTTAAAGGAAGTTCTTTAAGCTTCAAGAAAGAGATGTTTAGGAAGAAGAAAATATAGAAAGATATAAAACTCATTGATAAAAGTGATGATACAAATTTAGAATGTTCCAGGGTTGTAAGCATGGCACGATTTGTATCTTTAATGTGAAAACCAAAAAGCAGAATAATTAAAAATAGTTATGTTAAAAATTTAAGGGGCCTAGGGATGTAGCTCAGTTGTCAGTTGGTAGAGTGCACTAAAGCCCTGGGTTCAATCCCCAGTGCTGAAAAAAAAAAAAAAAAAAAAGGGATAGCCATTATAGAAAGATAAATGGGATATCAGAAATTCAACTTGTGGTGAGAAATGGACTGTAAGTGTAGAGTTTTCTCAAAATATTTTCTCTTGTTCTTTTGTTTCTGAACTTCATGATCATTTCAAGTTGATGTCATTAAAAGTAGCTTGTTATCAAAAGTGCATTTTATAAGCCTCATAGAAAAATATAAAAATCTATAAATAGAAAATCAAAAAACAATAAGGAATCAAAACATATAACTAGAGTATATCACTTAACCACAAAGGAATGCTGCAAGTGAAGGAGAAAGGAAGAAAGGAACTATAACAGAACTATAAAGCAAGTTATGAAATATCTGTTGTAAGACCTTAACTATCATAATCACTTTGAATGCAAATAGATTAAATTCTTCAATTGAGAAATATGCATTTGAATAGTTAAAAAGCAAGACACAACTATATGTTGGTTACAAAAAATTCATTTTAATGACACACAGACTGAAAGTGAATGCAATGAGATATTCCATACAAATGTATTCCAAAAGAAAGAAGGAGTAGTCATACTTATATCAGATGAAATGACTTTCAATCAAAGAAGTATGAAGAGATAAGGAAGTTCATATAATGATTAAGGGGTAAATTAAGAGAAATTCTAAATATAAATGCACCCAATATCAGACTACCCAATATGTAAAGCAAGTGTTAATAAACATAATGGAGCAATAGACACTAGTGCAATAATAGTGAGACTTTAACACTCCACTTTCAGAAGCTGACACATCATTTTGAAAGAAAGTCAAGAAGTAGCAGAGCTAGATTATTCCAAACCAAATGCACCTACCACATTTATGGAACTTTTCATCCAACAGCAGCTGAATACATATTTTTCCCATCAGCACATGAAACTTTGTCCAGAACAGACCACATGATAGACCACAAAGCAAGTCTTAGCAAATTTTAAAGCACTGAAATCATATTGAATATCTTTTCTGACCATAATGCAATAAAACAAGAAATCAACAAGAAGGACATTGGAAACTATATAAACACATGTAAATTAAGCAACTTAACTTTTGAATAACTAATGAATCATGGAAGAAATTAATAAAGAAATTAAAAAAAAATTTTGTGTGTGGTGCTGGGGATTGAACTGAGGGCCTTGTGCATGTGAGACAAGCACTCTACCAACTGAGCTATATCCCCAGCCCTAAAAATTTCTCAAAATGAATGAAAATGGAAACATAATACACTAAAATCTGTGGGATACAGCAAAACAATAATAAGAGGGAAGTTTATATTAATTAATGCCCACATCAAAAAAGTATAAGGGTCTCAAATACACAACCTATCACTATTTCAAAGAACTAGAAAGAAAGAATAAACTAAACTCAAAATTAGTAGAAGGAAATAAAGATTAGAGTAGAAATACATGAAATGGAAGCTAAAAAGCAATACAGAAGAACAGCAAAGCAAAGAGATGGTTTTTGAAAAGATAAAATGACAAACTCTTAGCTACAGTAACAAAATAAAATTAGAGATTAAAAGGGAGACATTAAAACTGACACCACAGAAATACAGAACATCATTAGAGATTATTATGAACAACAACACGCCAACACATTTGACAACTTTGGAGAAATGGACAAATTTCTACACATAGATTTTACCAAGAATGAATTATAAAGAAATAGAAAACCTGAACAGACCCAAAATAAGTAACAAGATTGAATCAGTTATAAAAAGCTACCTATCAGAAAAAGGTTCAGGACCAGATGGCTTCAATGTTGAATTCTACCAAATATTTAAAAAGAACAAAGCCTGGGGTGGTGGGGCATGCCTGTAATCACAGTGACTTGAGAGACTAAGGCAAGAGGATTGCAAGTTTGAGGTCAGTCTCAGCAATGTAGTGAGACCCTCAGCAACTTAGTGAGACCCTGTCTCAAAATGAAAAAATAAAAAAGGTTGGGGATGTAGCTCAGGGTTAAAGTACTCATGGGTTCTATCCTCGTACACTCACTACATACACACACACACACACACACACATGCACATACACACAGAAATAAATAAAAAGAATGGATACCAACTCTCCTTAAGTTATTCTAAAAAGCAAAAAGTAGAAGGGATTCTTACAAACACACTATATGAGGGTAGCATTATCCTGATACCAAAACGAGATAAGGATACAAGAGAAAAGAAAACTATAGGCCAATATCCTTGATAAACATAGTTGCAAACATCTTCAACAAAATATTAGTGAACTGAATCCAACCACACTGTTTCAGTCAGCTTATTTGCTGCTGTGACTAGAAGATCTAACCAGCACAATTTTAGAGGAGGAATAGTTTATTTGGGGGCTCATGGTTTCAGAGGTCACAGTCCATAGACAGCAGGCTTCACTCCTTGGGGCTCAAGGTGTGGAAGGATATCATTGTGGAGGAGTGTTGGCGGAGGGAAGCAGCTCACGTGATGGTCAGAAAGCAGACAGAGAGACTCTATTCTCCAGATACAAATATATACAACAAAGTCACGCCCCCAATGCCCCACCTCCTCCAGTCACACCCCACCTTCCTTCAGTTACCACTCAGTTAATCCTATCAGGTGATTAATTCACTGATTGGGTTAAGGCTTCCATAATTGAATCACTTCTCTGAACCTTCTTGTACTATTTCACGGCATGGGCTTTTGGAGGACATCTCACAATCAAATCATAACACACATGATAAAAGGATTATCCACCACAATCAAGGGCGATTCATTTTAGAGATGCAAGGATGGTTCAATATGTGCAAATAAATGTGATACAACTTCAGTGCCACACAGTCCATAGTCCAGAGCCACACCACCCAAGGCCTGGACCAGCCCTCCGACTCAGCGTCATGCCACACTGCAGCTCCCCTTCTACCAACATGTGAGGATGCCTTTGCACACCATCATGGATTATCCCTTACCCCAATGTCACCATCTTTAGGTGGGGCAGCTCCCATCCTGGGACACTGCATTATTAAGTAATATTCATGCATCAGGCTGCTGAAAGCTGGGAGTTTTGAATAGTATATTACAGTTTTGTTGTAGACTTTAAAAATTATTATTACTATTATTCCTACTTTTCTATTTTTATTATTTTTCTCACTCTATTTTCCTCTTATCTATCTGTTTCCTTGGAGTCTCTTTCTCCCTTTTCTCATGCTAACAATCAACTTCTTTTGATTCTGCTTCCATTTCCTCTATGATTTAGTACCTCTATATACTCACTTCTTACCTCATTAACATTACATCCTATGCCCCTCCCCATCCTCTTTGTCCACCACTAGAAATTGTGGACCTTATTGCAAACCTATTGTTTATGTTGTAGATAATTATCAAACTCATCATCTCTGTTTATTATGACAATATTGTTAATATCACTTTGGACTTTTGGGTTAAGGCTGTGTATTGTTTGCATTGTGTGCTGCTAATATTGATCTCCCCCTTTAGGGTGTGGAACTGGAATCCTTTGGGGACACCAATAAGCATACAGGGAGCAAACTGAAATACCTCAGATTTGCACTGCTAGAGGGGAAGATACATGAACAACATGAAAAAACAATGGAAGAAAGTGTCCCAAGCAAACCAAGATTCTATATTAATAGAATCCAATGACAGCATGGTAGAAGAAATGTCAGAAAAGGAGTTCAGAATGTACATAATTAAAATGGTCTGGGAAACAAAGAATGAGATAAGAAAGCAAATGCAGGCAATGAATGATTACTCCAATAAACAGATAAAATAACAAACACAGGAAGCAAAATATCATTTTAACAAAGAGAAATTCTGAAAAAAATAAACCAAAAAAACAGAAATCCTTGAAATGAAGGAAAAAATATACCAAATTAAAAACTCAAAAGAAGGCATCACCAACAGACTAGATCACTTAGAAGGCAGAACCTCAGACAATGCAGACAAAATATTTAATCTTGAAAATAAAGTTGACCACACAGACAAGATGGTAAGAAATCCTGAATGGAATCTCCAAGAATTATGGGATATTATGAAAAGACCAAATTTAAGAATCTTTGGGATTGAGGAAGGCACAGAGATACAAACCAAAGGAATGAACAATGTATTCAATGAAATAATACCAGAAAATTTCCCAAACCTGAACAATGATGTGGAAAATCAAATACAAGAAACTTACAGAACACCAAATGCACAAAATTACAATAGATCCATACCAAACCACATTATAGTGAATGCCTACCATACAAAATAAAGATAGAATTTTAAAGACTACAAGAGAAAAATATCAGATTATATAGGGGGAAACCAATATGGATATCAGCAGATTTCTCATTCCAGACCCTAAAAGCTACAAGGACCTGGAACAGTATATTTCAAGCTCTGAAAGAACATGGATGCCAACCAAGAATCTTATACCCAGGAAAACTTACCTTCAGATTCAATGACAAAATAAAATCCTTCCATGATAAACAAAAGTTAAAAGGATTTACAAATAGAAAACCTGCACTACAGAACATTTTCAGCAAAATATTTCATAAGGAGGAAATGAAAAACAATAATGTAAGTCAGCAAAGGGAGGAAATCCCCTCAAGGAAAAGTCAATCAAAGGAGAAACCAAGTTAAGTTAAAAACCAAAAATAAGCCAGAATGATCAGAACACAAATCATATCTCAATTATAACCCTGGATGTTAATGGCCTAAACTCATTAATCAAAAGACATAGACTGGGGCTGGGGATATAGCTCAGGTGGTAGAGTGTTTGCTTCACAAGCACAAGGCCCTGGGTTCAAATCCCAGCACTGAAAAAAAAAAAAAAAAAAAGAGACATAGACTGGCAGATTGGATTGAAAAAAAGACCAACAATATGCTGCATTCAAAAGAGACTCGTTTCATAGAAAAAGATATCCAAAGACTAAAGGTGAAAGGATAGGAAAAAATATACCACGCACACAGACTCAGTAGAAAAATGGGGTTTCCATCCTCATATCAGACAAAGTGGACTTCAAGCCAAAATTAGGAGGAATAAAGAAGGACATTTCATACTTCTTAAAGGAAGCATAAATCAACAAGAAATTACAATTGTCAATATTTATGCCCCAAACGATGGCACATCCATGTACGTCAAACAAATCCTTCTCAATTCCAGTAAGCAGTAGATAACAACACAACAATACTGGGTGAGTTTAACACATCTCTCTCACTACTGGATAGATCTTCCAAACAAAAACTGAACAAAGAAATCATAGAACTCAATAACACAATCAAAAATTTAAACTTAACAGACATGTAGAGAATATTCCATTAATCAATGAGCAAATTCACTTTCTTCTCGGCAGCAAATGGATCCTTCTCTAAAATAGAACATATGTTATGCCACAAAGTTACTCTTAGCAAATACGCACGCACACAAAAATAGAAATACTACCTTGTATTTTATCAGATCATAAAGGAATAAAATTAGAGATCAATGAAAAAATAGAAAATAGAAACTACTTCAACACCTGGAGATTAAATAATATGCTATTGAATGATGCATGGATAGCAGAAGACATCAAGGAGGAGATAAAAAAATTCTTATAGGTAAATAGAACAATGATACAACATATCAAAATCTCTGGGACACTATGAAAGCAGTACTAAGAGGAAAATTCATTGCATGTAATGCATTCAATAAAAGAATAAGAAGTCAATGAATAAATGACCTAACATTATAGTTCAAAGCCCCAGAAAAAGAACAGATCAACTACAAAAGTAGTAGAAGACAGGAAATAATTAAAATCAGAGCTGAAATCAATGAAATTGAAACAAAAGAAACAATTGACAAAATAAAAAGTTGGTTCTTTGAAAAAATTAATAAAATTGATAAACCCTTAGCCATACTAAGGACAAGAAGGATAGAGAAAACACACATTACTAAAATTTGTGATAAGAAAGGAAACATCATGACAGACAGTACTGAAATATGAAACATAATTAGAAACTATTTTGAAAATCTATACTCCAACAAAATAGAAAATCTCAAAGACATTGACGAATTTCTAGACATATGATCCACCCAAACTGAATCAGGAGAACATACACAATTTAAACAGATCAATTTCAAGCAATGAAATAGAAGAATGAAATCAAAAACATACCAACCAAGAAAAGCCTGGGACCAAAAGGATTCTCAGTTGAGTTCTACAAGACCTTCAAAGAAGAACTAATTCTAATACTCCTCAAAGTATTCCATGAAATAGAAGAGGAGGGCACCCTTCCAAACCCATTCTATGAAGCTAGTATCACCTTGATACCAAAAGGAGACAAAGACACATCAAGGAAAGAAAACTTCAGACCAATATCCCTGATGAAAACAGATACAAAAATTCTTAACAAAATTGTGGCAAATCACATACAAAAACATATTAAAAAGATAGGGTACCACGATCAAGTAGGTTTCATCCCAGGAATGTAAGTTTGGTTCAACATCTGAAAATCAATAAATGTAATTGACCACATCAACAGCCTTAAAGTTAAGAATCATATGATTATTTCAATAGATGCAGAAAAAGCATTTGATAAAATATAGCACTCCTTCATGCTCAAAACATTAGAAAAAAATAGGGATAGTAGTAACATACCACAACATTGTAAAGGCTATTTATGGTAAGCCTACAGCCAACATCTTTCTAAATGGAGATAAACTAAAAGAATTCCCTCTAAAAACTGGAACAAGAAAGGGATGCACTCTTTCACCACTTCTATTCATCATTATCTTTGAAACTCTAGCCAGAGCATTTAGACAGACCACAGAAATGAAAGGGACACAAATAGTAAAAGAAGAACTCAGACTATCACTATTTGCTGACAACATGATTCTATATTTAAAGAATCAAAAAAATTCCACCAGAAAATTTCTACAACTCATAAATGAATTCAGCAGAGTAGCAGGATATAAAATCAACACTCATAAATCTAATGCATTTCTATTCATAAGTGATGAATCCTATGAAAGAGAAATTAGGAAAACTACCTCATTCACAATAACCTCAAAAAAAAAAAAAAACTTCAGAATCAATCTAACAAAAGAGGTGAAAAACCTCTACAATGAAAACTACAGTACACTAAGGAAAGAAATTGAAGAAAACCTTAGAAGATGGAAAGATCTCCCATGTTCTTGAATAGGCAGAATTAATATTGTTAAAATGGCCAAACTACCTAAAGTGCTATACAGATTCAATGCAATTCCAATTAAAATCCCAATGACGTTCCTCATAGAAATAGAGAAAGCAATCATGAAATTCATTTGCAAGAATAAGAGACCCAGAATAGCCAAAGAAATCCTTAGCAGGAAGAGTGAAGCATGAGGTATCACAATACCAAACATTCAATTATACTACAGAGCAATAGTAACAAAAACAGCATAGTATTGGCACCAAAATAGACAGGTAGACCAATGGTACAGAATAGAAGACACAGAGACAAACCCACAAAAATACAGCTATCTCATACTACATGAAGGTGCCAGAAACATACAATGGAGAAAAGATAGCCTCTTTAACCAATGGTGCTGGAAAACTAGCAATCCATATACAGCAAAATGGAAGTAAGCCCCTACCTCTAACTCTGTATAAAACTCACTCAAAATGGGTTAAGGACCTAGGAATTAGACCAGAAACCCTGCACCAAATAGAAGAAGGCCCAAATCTTCATCATGCCACCTATGACCAGACTTCCTTAACAAGACTCCCAAAGCACAAGAAATAAAATAGTAATCAATAAATGGGATAGATTCAAACTAAAAAGCTTTTACTGAGCAAAGGAAACAGTCAATAATGTGAGGGGAGTGCCTACAGAGTGGGAGAAAATCTTTACCACAAGCACTTCAGATATAGTACTAATCTCCAGAATTTATAAAGAACTCAAAAAATTTGCACCAAGAATACAAATAACCCAATCAATAAGTGGACTAAGGAACTGAGCAGACACTTCACAGAAGATCTGCAAGCAATCAACAGATATACAAAAAAAATGTTCAACATCTCTAGTAATAAGAGAAATGCAAATCAAAACCACCCTAAGATTTTATCTCATCCCAGTTAGAATGGCTATTATCAAGAATACAAGCAACAAATAGGTGTTGGCGAGGATGTGGGGGAAAAAGGTACACTCATACATTGCTGGCGCCACTCTGGAAAGAAGTATGGAGGTTCCTCAGAAAACTTGGAATAGAACCACTATTTGACCCAGCTATCCCACTCCTTGGCCTATACCCAAAGGACTTAAAATCAGCATACTACAGTGACATAACTACATCAATGTTTATAGCAGCTCAATTCACAATAGCTAAACTATGGAACCAACCCAGATGCCCTTCAATAGATGAATAGATTAAGAAACTGTGGTATATATACACAATGGAATATTATTCAGTCATAAAGAAGAGTAAAATTATGGCATTTGCAGGTCAATGGATGGAGTTGGAGAATATCATGCTAAGTGAGATAAGTCAATCCCAAAAAACCAAAGGCCAAATGATTTCTCTGATAAGTGGATGATGATACATAATGCGGGGGAGTGGGTAAGGGAAGAATGGAAGAAGGATGGATTGTATAGAGTGATATGAGTGGTGGGGAGGGGACGGGGGAAGGAAAGATAATAGAATGAGACTAACAGCATTTCCCTATGTACGTGTGTGATTACACAGTGTGACTCTACTTCACATACATAGAAATGAAAAGTTGTACCCCATTTGTGTACAATGAATAAAAAAAAAAAGATAAAAAAAGTTATACACTAAACAACAGAATGAATGGCAAAAGCTAAAGAATAATCTGAGTAGATATAGAAGAGGGATGTCTTAAAGTTAACAGTCCCTCATGATAAAAACTAATGTTGAACAAATTTGGTACAGAAGAAACATATCTCATCATAATAAAAACCTTTTATAAGTAAACTACTAACATTACAATGATGTGGAAAAGATGAAAGATTTCTAAGATCTATAACAAAACAAGGATTCCTATTTTACTCCTTTTATTTTACATAATTTTGGAAATCCTAGTCAGAGCAATCAGGCTAGAGAAACAAAAGGCATCAGAATTGAAAAAGAAGGGGCTGGGGAGATAGCTCAGTTGGTAGAGTGCTTGCCTTGTAAGCACAAGGCCCTGGGTTCAATCCCCAGCACTGTGAAAAAAAAAATTGAAAAAGAAAAATTTATATTGTAATATTTTGCAGATGATTTGATCTCATATGTAGAACCCCCCCCAAATCACCAAAAATTATGATGACTGAAATCAGCAATGTTGCAGAATATAAAATCAGCATATAAAAATCAGAAGTATTGCTATGTGCCAATAGTGAATTACATGAAATAGAAATCAAGAACTCAATCCCATTTACAATAGCTATAAAAAATAGGAAACCTAGAACCAATCCAAAAAGCTGAGAAATTTCCATATTGCAAATTATAAAATACTGATGAATGAAATTAAAGAGGACACAGAAATATGGAAGGATATCTTGTATTCATGAATTAAAACTCATAATTGTTAAAATGTCCGTACTACCTGAAGCAATCTATAGATTCAATGCAATTCCTATTGAAACAACAATAATATTCTTCATAAAAATAGAAAACACTTCTGAAATTTATACAGAACCAAAAAACAAAACAAAACAAAACCCAAATGACAAAAGACATCTTGATCAAAAAGAACAAAAGAGGAGACTTTACACTATCTGACATCAAAACATACTAAGAAGAAATAATAACCAAATGTGTATGGTACTGACATTAAAAAAGACACAGATTGATGGAGTAGAATAGCAACCATAAGTACAGTAAAAAATCTACAGTCAACCTATCTTTTATCAACATGCTAAGAACAATCATTGGAGAAAGGACAGTCTTTTTAACAAATGGTGCTGGGAAAGTGGGTTATCCACATGGAGAAGAATGAAACTAGGCCCCTATCTCTCACCAGTTATAAAAATAAACTCAAAATGGATTAAAGACTTAAATGTAACAACTGAAACTATGAAACTGCTAGAAGAAAACAGAAAAATATTCTGGGACAGTGAAATGGGCAAGGATTTTTGGACAAGAGTACTACAAAAAAGAAACAAAAGCAAAATGCACAAATGGGATTACACTAAATTAAAACCTTCTGTACAGCAAAGGGAACAATCAATAGAATGCAGAGATAACTTTCAGAGAAGGAGAAAATACTTTTTTATCCATATTTTTATTGGTGTAGTACAGGTGTACGTAATGATAGGATCTGTTGTTACATATTTACACATGCACACAACATGATAATATAATTTGGCCATTATCATTCCCCAGTATTTCCCTTCCCAGTATTTCCCTTTTCCTTCCCTCCTCCTTCTACCCAGTCCCTTTCCTCTACTGATCTCCCTTCAATTGTCAGGAGATCCTCCCCCACCTTTCTTTTCCATTTCGAGAAAACATTTGCAAACTGTGCATCTGATAAGGAATTTATATCTAGAATATACATGGAACTCCAAAAACTCAATAGCAAAAATACAAGTAACAGGATGAAATAATGGGCAAATATAGATACAATACATTTCTCAAGACATACAAATGGCCAAAGTGTACAGGAAAAAATACTCAAATCATTAGTCATCAGGCAAATGAATATCAAAACTACAATAAAACATCACCTCACACTAGTAAGAATGACTGTTGTCAAAAAGACCGAGATAACAAGTGCTAGGGTGGATGTGGAGAAAAGAGAACCCTTGTCTACCTTTGGTAGAAATGCAAATGGAAGACAGTTTTCAAAAAATTTAAAATGGAACTACTGTGTGATCCAGCAAGCCCATTACTGGGTTTATATCCAAAGGAAATGAAATCAGTATTTCAAAGAGACATCTGTACGCCCATGTTTTTTCACCACTATAACAGTTGAAAAATTGATGCAAGCTAAATATCCATCTACTGATGAATGGATAAAAATGTGGCAAATATTTACAAGGGAATACTATTAAACCATAAAAATAACAAAATCCTGTTATTTGTGACAACACGAATGGAATTGAAGATGGTTATGTGAAGTGAAATAAGCCAGGCACAGAAAGACAAGTATCACTGATCTCATTCAAATGTGGGATTTAAAAAAGCTGCTCTTGTAGGAGTTGAGATAGCATGGTGGTTACCAAAGACTGCAGAGAGTGGAGTGGAATGAGGTATGGGGAAAATTAATCAATGGGTATCAAGTTGCAATTAGACTAGAGCAAGAATTACTGGCATGTACTGACCAGTAGTATAAGTGCAGATAACACTAATATTCTATCCATTCCCAAAAGCCTGAAGAAATGGCTTTTGAAGTTTTTACCTTAAAGAAATAACAGATGTTAGAATAGAAAAATGTTTAACCTGATTTAAACAGTACACCATGTGTGTATGTGCGTACACACATGCAAATTACATGATATCCTACTAATGTGACTAATATATACCCCTTTTTTGTTTTTATGTATCAGTTAAGAAATAACTCCACAAAGAATATATAATGAGAAAAGAAAGTCATTTCTTCCCCTTAAATGTCACATTATGACATGTATGTGAGATAACATACATGTCATAATGTGACATTTTGACATATCAAAATGACATTTATGATATGTCACATATCATATATGAAGGTTTTAGTTATGAGAGTTTCCTTTGGCAGGGAAATTTTTTTCTCTAAACAGTTCAGTATATTTTTCTCTAGTAATTTTTTGTATTACCAATAAGGTATAAAATTGTTATTCCTTATAAAATGCCAAACTTTGTATAGTTCCTGCCTTCTGCTTTCTCTTCCACTATTTCTGCTTTAAATTATTTTCCAACATGCTAACAAGTCAGGACCATTATTCTTCTTCATCCTAACCAATTACATATTTTCCCCTCCCTCCAAGTTCCATGGTGAATAACCAGCAGCCACTGTCAACAGTTTTTAACATTAGGACACCTAAGAGTAGGTGGCATTCTTTTAATGTTATGGCATTTTAAGTTATAACTAGAGACATTAGAAAAGTCTTTTAAAGAAGGGATACTCTTAATATCTAAAAAATCAAGGATCTCTTTACAAGCCAAGGGCAGGGAAGTTGTAAAGAAGTGTATTATCTTTAAATCAACACAAACTTCCTCATCTTTGTCTTGTTTCTCAAATACCTGAACTATGTTATTTAAAAAAAATATATATTTTTAATATCAGTGAACTGTTTAAAGGCTGGTGTTACTCAGCCTTCTGTTGCTATGTTGAAATATCTAAGATAAGCAACTTGAAGGGAGAAAAGACTTATTCTGGCTCACAGTTTTAATTTATGATTTCTTGGTCTCATTGTTTTTGGGCCTGTGGAAAGGGAGAATATCATGGCAGGGAGTATGTGGTGGAGCAAAACTGCTCATGCCACGGGTAGCCAGGAAGCAGTCATGTGTATCAATATGTCCTTCCAGGGCAACCCCACCCCAATGACCTAACTTCCTCCACTAAGTCCCACCTCCTGAATGTTCCACCACCTCCCAATAGTGCCACAGGCAGGCAAAAAAGCCTTTAGCACATGAGCTTTGGCGGGATATTTAAGATCCAAAGCGTAATAAAGCCATGAAATGTGTGTGAGTCTTTAATGTAATTTCAGATTTGGCTTACGTGAAGGTCTTTTGTTAAACTGAGTTCTGCATAAGAGAGTTATTAACTTGCAACTTCACAAAGAGGAAAGCAATCTCCTGACATCTGGGAGGTGATCTGGCACTATGACCTAGGCCTTGGCATTCTCGGTTGAATGTAAACAATCTCAGAGAACACCAAAATCACACAAGGCTACTGTGTGACCATGATTAAATGAAAAAACAAAACCATTCCTGCAATTTTGTCTAAGTACAAACAAAAACGGTCAGTGAAACTATGAAAATACCAAATTTCTCTTTTTCTGATGATATGAGTGAATAATGCTTCTTTGCCCATTGTAGCTTCAGCCTGGCTCTAGTCTTTTTCTTTTAGAAAAAGAACAATAGGTAATACCAAATCATAGACTCTCCCCTGACAGCATTCAATCTAGAACAAGGTTTTCCTTGCTGGAATACTCCAAAAATCATCTAACATGAACCCAAATCTTGAAAGTATTTTCTAAAACCTGGTTACTTATTACACAGTTACAGAGAACTGTGGGGTACATTGCAATGAACAACAGACCCAGCTGATTAAACCACAGGGGTATTACCTGTGGTCTTTGGCTGGAGAGTACTGACAATCTAATCTACACATTAATTTTGGGAGCATTGGAATGCTAAGGTACTTTTCTATAAGAATATAGCATCACGTTTAAGGCATACACAGTTTATGCTAAGTACAGCATTTCTTAAAAAAAACGGTTTACCAATGGAAATTCATGATTTCAATTTGGCTTCTGAAACTCTCTGAAGGAAGTCATATTCAATAGACTGCTTAATAATTATTTGTGACCTGGTTCTCATCACAGGGGCTCTTCCAAATGTCCTTGACAAATACATTTTTATCAGTGCTTCATGGCACAGGCCTGAGATGGCTCTCCATAGTCTTTGTAATAAATGTTAGGTGCTTTCCTAGCTGGAAAAGGTGAGGTTCTGGTCTAGCTTAACTTTTTCACCTTAGTTCTCTCCTTTCCAGCCCAGAAAGACATTGGTTCTTCTAACCTTCAGTCACACTTAGCTACTTTCCTTTCAATTTTACTCTGGAATCATGGTCGTGAGTGTCAGTGGTTAGATTGACATGAAGGTTTTATGATGTTGTTGACAGGTGGATGGAAGGATGGCAATGTAGGCAAAGAACATGAGTTCCAGCTTAAAGTATAATAGGGAAAGGGTTCAAGTTTCCACCAAGAGCAAGACCTAACACGGACAGTCAGGGGCAGTCTAGCCTCTAGCCTCCAGCCTCCAGCCTCCAGTCTCCAGTCTACTGCTCTGCTCCCTGCAGTAGCAACTCACCAGGTGAGTTCTTTGTGTTTTTCAGAAACATTTCTTATACCTCAGGCAGAATCCATAGAAAATCTATTGCAGTTTCTATAGTTACTCTTTGATTTACTTAATGAAGGGGAAGAAATGTATCAATTAAACAAATTGGGGTTAGTTTCTATTTATTCTTTAATTCAATGATTTGTTCTAATTATATACCCTTCTTTTAAAACATATTTGAAATTTGGCACTGGTCAATTGCCTCACAATAGTAAATAATGATCTTTTCACATTATGATTTTATCCTCTTTAAACATTATGGACTCCTGACCTTTCAGACATCCAGTTCCAATCAACCTCTGAAATACCACTACTGATGAAAACATCCCTATTTTCTGAGCAGATTTCCCAGGTTTCTTGATTTCTCCCATTTTCAACTACTTTTGAAATAGTTTTAGTTCCTTTTAGTGAGGCATAGAGACCAAAATCCAGGTACTAGTATCTATACTACACTATTTTACCTGGGTACTAGGTCAAAGAGGGGGACTCAGAGGCAAGGCTACTAAATTCACAGAGGTACACATTTATATTTTTAGATAACAGTGAATCTTTTTGTATTTTTTGCAATTTATTATTTTTCTTGCTCTGGGATTTTATTCCTTTTATTTATTTTCTATTATTTCCTCCTTTCAACTAATTTTGATGTTATATACATGTGATAGGCTCAGGTATGTGCAACATTATCTTAAAGTACATGCTTATTTATAGTATTCCATGAGAGAATGGATGCTAAGCAGAACCTTACATGTCTACTGAACACATCTACTTTGCAAACCTCCTGTGATTATTAGACACAGTATACATAATACTCCAGGCCACAGTGTTGTGGAATATATCCTAAATATGAATACTAGGGCCAGAAATAATTTAAACAATAAAATATTTCATTCATTTTCTATGACTTTGTGGGGGGACAATGGGATGCAGCCTAAAGGAATTTTTTAAAGCACAAACTTAATTAAGATATAATTCCTATACCATTTAAAGTATATAATTTAATATTTTTTGAAATATCAGAATTGTGTAACCATCAGGAAGATAAATTTGAGCACATTTAATCAACCCACAATAAACCTTGTAACTCCTGGCATTTATTCCATGCCCCCATCCCTTATCCACCTCAGTCTTAGCCACTAATATTTATATCTATACAGATTTGCCTATTTTGGACAATTTGTATAAATAGAATCACACAACATATAGTCTTTCATGGTTAGCTTCTTTAATTTAACAAAGCTTTTAAGAGTCAGCCATATTGCAGTATATACCAGTACCTAATTTTAATAGTTGAATCATACTTTATTGTATGGATTTATCTAATTTTGTTTATCAGTTAGTAGATATTTGGATTGTCTGTGCTTTTGGTCTACTATTAATAATACTGCAAATTTTTGTATGGACATGTTTCTATTTCACTTAGGTATATACTTTGAAGTGCAATTGTTGGGTCATATAGTAACTCTATTTTCAACCTTTTGAGGATCTGCCAGACTGTTTTTCAAAATAACTATACCATTTCATACTGAGATGGGAGGATTTTACTGTGATTTAGCTATTTATTTAGTTAAATTATTTTTTGTTACTCTTAATTTGGAGAGCTGATATGTACAATTGTATCACAAGAATAAAAAGTGAATGTAACTGCTTTAGGATTTTTGTTGTCCATCATGTTTTCTAAGACATTCTGAGTGGGATCTAACTTTTAGTTCCTTCCTTATGTGAACTGGAGAAATGAGTAGAGGAAATACTGGAGAAAGTCTAGAGAGGTTAACAAATGGACAGGTGCTCTGGGGGCTTGGGGTTACCTGTGGAAGAAAAAAACAGATCAAAGAGATGGGAATGGTAAGGGATGGAGTTTTGAAGGAAATGAAAAGATTTTGTTGGAGAACGGCTCTTTGGGAGACTTGTCTAAAGCATGTTTTCTGAACTTTTATTTGCTAAATAAAAATTCCACCATACTGTGTTTGTTCTTCAAGAGTCTTCAGTACAAGATTTAAGCTTTGGAAAGTCTATTTGCGACTAATTTTGAGAGCTCTCTATGTGTGGATAGACCTTAAGAACACATTCAGTTACATCTGGGACACAATTGCTTTTAATACTTGTTTTATATATGTGTATTTTTGAAGTGTGTGTGTGTGTGTGTGTGTGTGTGTGTGTGTGTGTGTGTATTCTCCTTAAGTGGCCGGGATGCAGATCTAATTTTTTCAATGCATTATTAAATAGTCTTGGCCCATAAATGACAACAATAAGCAATGAATAATGCTGTCAGCACATGGAATTTCTTGCATCTTCTGTAAATTATTTCTTAGTTGATAAAACAGAGGACCTGATGCTGGGAAAACAGGGAGACAGTGCTAACTATGGAAAGTTTTAAAGACCTCTTTGCTATTAGAAAACATAACTTTTAATCTTGAGGATATTTTGCTACATTTTTTACCATGTAGCTGCAATGTAGTTTACTAAATTTCCTGGTCTTCAGTGAGATGCTAAATGGATTTCTATCACTCTTCAGAATAAAACCTTCTTTTTAAAATTTGAATCTTTAGCTATTTAATCAGTTGAAATCCTTAACAATCTCATCATTTTAAAAACAGCTTTAGCCCCAGGAAAGTAACTTAGCAACACAAAGAATAATGAAATGATTAAGTAAAAGGTTTGCACACGTGGAAAGGTGGGCAGGGAAAAGAGCAGTATTTATAAAGTTTTGCTCAATGCAGTGCCTTTCAAAATTGATTCAACAGAAAACTGTGTCTCCAAATAAAATACAGCCAGAATGACAACATGCAAAAGATAAAACAAGGTCTTACTGAACAGGTGTGGAGTGATAGGCAGGATGGGATGTGCCCTGAGTTCTTTTCTACTGGGCTATGCCAAAACTTCTCCCTTTCTTGCCTCTGAAATGTCCTTTAGAGCATTGTGACATTGTGTACTTCTTTAAGATAATTTATACTTTTTAGACAAATTTTATAGATTCCATACATTCAAGTATGGATTGCCATGGAAAGTTATCTTGAGAACTAACACATTTCTTTCCATACATTTTTCTGTAGTTAAAAACAATTTAAATGGGCTGGAGATATGGCACAGAAGTAGTGCATTTGTCTAGTATGCGTGGAGCCCTGGGTTTGAATCCCAGCACCAAAACACGAAACAAAAACTCAAACAAATGGGCAGGAAAATAAAATAATTTAAGAAGACTGAATAGAGTTGCTCTATGCACAACTCTGCCATGAAGAATCAGGGCAACAAGGAAAAATTGTATTTCAAGGAAAGTGATTGAGGGAGAAATTTGAAATCAACAAGGAAGTGAAAGAAACCCAGGGCAGCGTGGAGACTCAGAAAGGCAACCTAGAGAAAGCAAAGGAAGCTAACTTCAACCTGTGTTCCCTGACCAGTGTGGGTGGGAGGGGAGTCCCACACTCTTGAAAAGTCTTAGCAACACCCATCCTAGGGCACACCAGGAGTCCTAAACTGCAGAATTCCACAGTCCTCACCAGTTTTAATTCCAGTTTGTGGGTTTGGCTTGTCCAAGAGCCACGGTTCTGCTCCAAAGAAGAAACTCACGTCGAGCCTCCCCAACTCCCAGAACCCAAGCTGCTACAATAGCTACTACTAGATGCCATCTTGCCTTCGGGACAGTTGGTCCCTTGATGCTTGTAGCAGCTTTGGGCCCTTCTGCTTCACAGGGTGGAGGAAAGCTCCCTTAAGGCCCTGAAGCTTCAAGATCAGA
Source organism: Sciurus carolinensis (assembly GCF_902686445.1). Lineage (NCBI taxonomy): Eukaryota > Metazoa > Chordata > Mammalia > Rodentia > Sciuridae > Sciurus > Sciurus carolinensis. Next base: position 79,358,339 of record NC_062226.1, read on the forward strand.
GGCTGCCATAGCTACACATCTGAGTTTCACCTGTGTTTGCTCCACAGGCACTAGAGAAGTTCTATCTCCACAGTCTTGGGTCTGCAGTAGTTGGTGCAAAAGTTCAGGCTTCACCTGCACCTGTCCTACAGGTCCTAGGGAAGGGTCTGTCCATTCCCTGCATCTCTAATATAGTTGTTAACAGCGATTCAAACCTGACCTCAGCTGTACTTGTCCCAAAGAAACTAGGGAAGTTCTCTACAGCCCATGGCCTTCGGACTTTAGTAGTTGGTGCAAATGCGCAAGCATCATCCAAGTTTGCCTCTTGTGTTCTGCAAATCTAGCATTGTGTCTACCAAGAACACAACTCTCAGATCCATCAGCACTTGCCCTATGTAGCCTAGGGACATTCCCATCCATAACCTGAAGCTCCATGACTGCAGATATCAAAACCAAAAGCCCTGGTGTTATCCATACTTAACCATGAGACCTAGGGAAGGTCACCTCCACATCCTACATGTCCAGAAGCATAAATACCAGTACCATAGGCCACACATTATCTGTATATGTCCCAGAAGACCAGGGAAGGTTTACTCCATAGCCCATGAATTTTGGGACCACATTTGCAGGTACCAAAACCCTTGGCATTACTTGTGCTTATCTGGAGACGTGAAAAAGTTACCATCTGGATCCCACAGTTCTAGGAAAGTGGTTATTGGTGCTACAAGTATTACTCAGAACCACCCATGATTTTTCTGTGCAACCTCAGGTCTGCAGTTACTAGTGTCACAGACACAAACATCACCCATGTTCATCCTGCAGGACTTGGGGAAGTTCCCATTCCATTCTATAGCTCCAGAACTGTGACTGCTGGGTCACAGACCTCAGCACTCCTACGTTCATACAGAGGGAACTTGGGAAGTTCTCCTTCACTTCCTATGGCTCATGAACTATGGTTGCTATCACCACAAACTTTGATGTTTGCCCCCCAAACAAACAACTATTGCTGTGAATTATTTTTGTCTAAACTATTAAGACACTCGTAGAAACTACTTACATTGACCAAAGGTGAAGAATTCACAAGAGGCTACATTTTGAACTCATCCACACCATAATCAAAACAACAATGCATGTGTCAACCTATATCCTACATAATCCAAATGAGTGAAATTAAAAAAAAAAAAACTTCACATAACTTTTTCATAAAACTGTTAAGAGGAGAACATTACAGCAGCTGCACAGACATCGATATAGGGACACAAGGAAACATGAAAGAAGACATCTACCTCCAAAGAACAAGAATTTTCTAGATATAAATCCCAATTTGATGGAAATCTATAAAATTCTTGAAAAAGAATTCAAAATCATACTCCAAAGGAAGTTCATTAGGATGCAAAAGAAGACAGATAGACAATACATAGAAATGTAGAAAACAATTCAAAATATGAATAAGAAATTAATGAAACTATAAAGAAGAAACAATCAGAAATAACTTCAATTAATAAAATGCAATGGAAAGCTTCCACAACAGACTAGAACAAGCAGAAGAATTTCTGAACTTGAGGACAGAACATTTGCATTAACATGGTCAAACTAAAGACCAAACCAACCAAACAGAGAATTAGAAAAAGAAATCCTGTAAGACTTCCGGGGCCTCACTTTGTGAAATAACATTTTCCTATTGGGAATTTCAGAAGGAGAAAGGGAAATGCATTGAAAATCTATTGCATAAAATAATCGCAGAGCACTTCCCAAATTTTCAAGAAGGTATGGACATAGAATACAAGAAGCTCAAAGAACAAGAAGATTTAGCCAAAAATTATCTTCATCAAGGCAACCCAGAGTCAAAAATTTCAAAACTAACAAATGATTCTAAAATGAGCAAGAGAAGAAAGGATCAAGTCACATATAAGGAAGTGAATGCCCCAAAAAGTTGGAGCAGATTTCTCAGCAGAAACCTTACAGGTCAGAAGAGAATGGTATGATAGATTGAAGACCCTGAAATAAGAAACAAACAGATAAACAAACAAAAACTAGGCCAATGAAGACTATTACAACAACCAAAAATATCCTTCAGAAATGGAGGAATGAATTATTCCCCAGGTAAGGAGCACCTGAAAAAAATCATAACTAACAAACCAACCCTGTAAGAAATGCTTAAGGGAGTCCTACACTAAAATCAAAGGGTGATAAGCACCATCAGGAAAACACACAGACATACACACATGTTAGAAGAACAGTTACACAAAAAAGAATTAAAAGAAAATCAGATCTTATTGTGAGGGAAAACTATGAAGTCTTAAAAGGGAATAATAAAAGATGTAGAAAGGAACAGAAATATATACAAAAAAGCAGAAAAGAGCAAAATGACAGGAAGAAGTTTATACCAATCAATAATAATCTTGAATGTAAATGAATTCCAAAAAACACAGATCAGCCAACCTTTAAAACACATGCACAAAAACAACAGCAACAATAACAAAACAAGACCCCAACTACATGCTGCCTACAAGAAACTTACTTAAATGGTAAATACACACACAGACTGAAAGTGAAGGGTTGGGAAAATGCTACCACACAAATGGAAACCAGAAGAGAACAGGAATAGCTATATGGCTTAAACAGACCTTAAATCAAACACTGCAAAAAGAGACAAGGAAGGTCATTATGTGATTAAAGGATCAATTCAGCAAAAGGATAGAAAAATTGTAAATATATACATCTGACATGGAACCACTCAAATATATTAAGCAAATATTACTAGATCTAAAAGGAGAGATTAACTCTAATACAATTGTTGAAGACTTTAATATCCACTTTCTTCAATGGATAGATCATCCAGACAGGAAATCCACAAAGAAATATCTGTGTTGAATGATACTATAGAACAAATAAATAATAAAGTTTACAGCAGAAATATATAAAATTGAAACTAAAAAAGGATACAAAAAAAATCAAAGTTGATTTTTTGAAAGGATAAATAAAACTGACAGATCTTAAGCTAGACCAATCAAAGAAAGACTCAAAATCAGAGATTAAAAAGGAAACATTAAGACAGATACTACAGAAATACAAAATACAAATACAAAAATACAAATACAAAAGATACAAGAAACTACTAGGAATAATTATATCATAAAACTGGAAAATATAGAAGAAATGGATAAATTTTATAATTTACCAAAACTGAATCAAGAAGAAATAGAAAATATAAACTGACCAATAATGAGTAATGATCAGAAGCAGTAATTGAAAGTCTTGCATCTAAAAAAAGTCCAAGAACTGATGACATTACTGCTGAATTCTATAAAACATTTAGATAACTAATTCCAATGCTTCTTAAAGGATTCTAAAAAGGTGAAATTGAAATTGAAGGAATTCTTCCAACCTCTTTTTTTTCTTTTTTTAGGCCAGTATTACCTTGATACCAAAATCAGGTGAAGATACAACAATAACAACAAAAGAGAAAGCCATATGCTCAAAGCCCCAGTGAACACAGATGTGAAAATTCTCAATCAATACTGGAAAAAATATTTAGTAGCACTTCAAAATGATCATACACTATGAGCAAGTGTGATTCATCCTATGGATACAAGGAAGAGTCAACATATACAAACCAACAAATGGAATGTAACATGTCAAAAGAATGGACAGAAATCATGCCATTCATAGATGTAGAAAAGACATTAGATAAGATTTTACATCCCTTCATGATAAAAACCCTCAACAAATTAGAAACAAATCACAGAATATTGAAGGATAAATATGAAAATCCCACAGCCCATATCATACTGAATTGGGAAAAGCTGCAAGTATTTCATCTAAAAATGGCAAAAGACAATGATTTTTACCTTCACCACTTTTATGTAAAACAGTACCAGAAGTCTTAGTCAAACCAATTAGGCCAGAGAAAGATGTAATGGATACCCAAACTGGAAGGAAAGAAGTGAATTATCCATGTCTGCAGATGACATGATTTTATACATAGGCTTTCTATTAAAAAGCTGTTAGGATTCATAAATGAATTCGGTAGTTTCATGATACAAAATCAACATACAGACGATAGTAGCATTTTTATATACCAGTAATGAACTTGCTGAAAAAGAAATTAAGGAAGCTACAAAAATATTTGAGACTAAGTTTAACCAAGAAGTGAAATAGTTTTACAATTAAAACTATGAAACACTGGTGAAAGAAATTTCAGATAACAAAAACGAGAAAGAATCCTAAGTTCATGGATTGGAATAACTAAAATGACCACATTATGTAAAAAAATTGCAGATTTGATGCAGTTCACATCAAAATACCAATGACTTTCTTAATGAAAAAAAAAAAGTCCTAAAATTTAGGTGGAACCACAAAGGATGCAAAAGAACCAAAGTAATCCTGCATACACCACACAAAACCCAAAACAAATAACAACAAAATCAAAACTGGAGGCATCATAATACCTGACTTTAAAACATACTACAAAGCTACAATAACCAAACAGCACAGTGCTGGAGTAACAAGAGTCACATAGACAAAATGAAGTGAAATAGAAAACTGAGAATCAATCTACATTCATATAGTTAATTGGTATTTGAAAAAGGTACCAGGAGCAAACAGTGAAGGGCAGCCTCTCAATAAATGGTGCTGGCAAAATTGAATATACACTTGCAAAAGATTAAACCAAATCTCTTTCTCTCACTGAATTAAAAAAAAATCAAATCAAAATTGGCCAAAAACTAAATGTAAAACCTGAAACTATGGAATTACTATAATAAAACATACGGGAAACATTTTAAGACATTGGTTAGCTGATAATGATTAGTTAACAGTTTTTTTGTAAAGTGTATCTATTTATATTTTTGGTGAAGGGATTAAACCCAGGACCTCATACATGCTAAGCAAGTGCTTCACCACTGAGCACCATCCCCAGCCCAGCAATGGTATTTAAAACAGGACTCAAAGGCACAGGTAGCAAAAGTAAAGATAGAAAAATGGAATTATATCAAACTAAGAAGCTTCTTTAAACCAAAGGAAATAATCAACAGAGTTAAGGCAGGATCTACAGAAGGGGAAAAATATTTGCAAACTCTTTATCCAACAAGAGATAATATTCAGAATATATAGGGAACTCAAAGTTAAACAATCCATTTAAAAATGAGACAAAGATTTAAATAGATACTTCTTAAAACATACAAAAAGCCAATAGTATACAAAAAAATTGTGCAACCTCACTAATCATCAGGAAATGCAAATCAAAAATACAATGAGATACTATCTCAACCAAGTTAGAATGAATGGCAATCACACAAAAAACCAAATGCTGGTCAGGATGCAGGAAAAGGGGAACTCTTCCACACTATTGGTGGAAATGTAAATTTGTAGAGCTAATATGGAAAACACTATAATCCAGTATAATCCAGCAATCCCATTACTAGGTATATGTCCAAAGGCCATGCAATTGATATATCAAAAAGATACCTGCACTCCCATGTTTATTGCAGCCCTATTTACAATAGTTAAGGTATGGAATCAACCTAGATGTGCATTAGTGGATGAGCGTATAAAGGGAATGCTGTGTACATGCAAAGTTGCATAAAAAAAATTCCTGTTATTTTTAGCAACATGGTTGGAACTAGAGGTCTTTATGTTAAAGACGGTAAGGCAGACACAGAAAGACAAATGCTATGTGTTCTTATTTGTGGAAATTAAAAAGTCATTCCTGTAGAAGTGCAGAATGGAATAGTGGTCACTAGAGACTGGGAAGGGTAGCAGTAAGAAAAGAAGTTAAATAAGGGCCACTAAACAGGAAGATGAGTTCTGGTTTTCTATAGTACAGTAGGTTAACAGTTGGTTAAAGCCATCTGATATGTTTTGATATGTTTAAAAATGACCAGAAGAGTATGAAATTTCTAACAAAAAATGATTAACATTTGAAAACTTGGAAATGCATATTACCCGATTTGATCATTACACATTGCATACATGTATCAAATTGTAATATACCCCATAAAAGATGAATGAATATTGTCTGTACAAAAATAATTTAGTATTTATTTTTCCATTAATAATAACAACTAGATTTCTCCACCTCCTCAAAGGAGAGGAAGGTAGGGATAGTAACAATGCTTGAAATATTTCAAATTACTCACTGCATCAATTTATGAACCCCTACTAACAAATATCAATAAAGTAAAAACTTATTTTGAATTAAAATGGCACTATCTTTCATTGGATGGGTCTTTTAACTGTTTCAAAAAATCAAAGCCACCATCAAAAAATGCAGTTTTGTCACTATTTTAGCAATTCAAAGCAAAAGAAATTGCAAATGTCAAATGCAGTTCCAAAAGAGAAGTTCCTAATGTGATATGACTGTGAGCAATTGCAGTATCATTAGAATAAATCTGTAACCTCTTTTATGGTGATTGCCTTAAGGGATACTATGTGTTCCTGTGTCTAAGTTGTGATATGCTTGTTCAAGAAGAGTCATACCTGAAAGATTCAGAACAGACTGCAATGTATAGAAGATGGAGAGTGAGCAAGAAGGAAAGTTTTTCCCAGCTGGGTGAGCCTGATGAATTTTTTTACAATCTAAGGGCAGAGAAAGTCAAGAGTGGTCATTGGGACTATGTGGCTAAAACTTAAAAATTAAAATGAGTGTATGGGCAAAAGTGAAGAAAGAAATGTGAGGATAGTTGCAAAAGAGCATATTAACAATTTTAAAAGCCATGATTTTTTAAATTAATGGAAGGAAATCTGATTAAAGGCTAGGAAGGAGTTGATCAAGAGAAGTAGCTTTAGTATAGTAGAAAGCACATTATGAATTTGGGTCAGAAGCCATGGACTCTATTCCCTCCTCTATGACATTTCAAGAGCATGACCTTGGGAAAGTCACTTGATCCCATCTGCGCTTAAAAATTATTTTGTGCAGATTTATAATATAGTCCTTATTACATTATATCATCATTCTGAGCCATTTATACAGTTTCCTTACTTCTTAGGCTTTGGGTATTTCAAGAAAGCTTCTTAACTTTTTCATCTTTGCATGTCCAAAAACCTAAAAACTAGGTTGGCACAAAACAGGTGACTGATAATTGTTTGTTGAAATAAAGTGTAGAGAACTTAGAATTGTAGACTATTTTTGTTAAAAATAAAATTCAAGCTGGGGGCTATGGCGTACACCTATAAACCCAGCTGCTTGGGAGGTTGAGGTAGGAGATTATGAATTTGAAGCTTTGGCAGCTTAGTGAGATCCCGTCTCAAAGTAAAAAATGAAAAGTGATGGGAATGTAATTCAATGGTAAAGTGCCCCTGGGTTCAATCCCCAGTCCTACAAATAAATTAAAATCTAAGTTAGTTGTAATGAAGGAAATACAGAATTCACTAAAACATATCTCAGCCTGTTTTAATGCTTGTTTCAAGTCCAAAAGGGTTGAGCTATTAGTGTCCTTGTGATTACGGACAGAGAATGGCGTTTGTTTTAATATAAATGGCAGCAGTTTGATTGGACTACTTAGGGATCATGCTTGCATGTTCATGAATATCACGTTGTGTTGCAGGTTTTTCAGTGTGTCCCTTCTCTAATAGAATTTTGCTAAGAAAGGACCAGATTTAATACTTGATCCTTCCTCAGTGATTTCCATGTGCTTCTCCTTGTCTTTATTCCTCTGTGCTCTAATGGAGGGGAACTTGTTAAGGAGTTAATTTGAGTCACTACTCAGCATTAAAGAGTGTGTCTTTCACCATATCTAGCATGGCACCAGGTTCCCCTGTGGGGGCTTGTATTCCATGTTTTATCAAACATCCTGCAGTTATCTCTAAACAGGCAGAAATTACATCTACCTCTGTCTGAGCTGGCCTGGAGACTTGAAGATGCCAGTCTTTGCCTGGCAATACAGAAAATGCTTCATGATATTATAAACCTTGAGGATAATAACTTTGACCTATTGTAGGTCTTCTAAACTCAGACTTGGAGCTTCCACTGACTAACTCCAGTATAGATGAGATGAATGGAAAACAAAACTTTCTGCAGTCATTCTGATGACCCTCAAATTCTTGAGCCTAATTTCCAGCCAGGCTTTCAGCAAGAATGCTGAGCTAGAGTTGTTTGGTATCATATCAGGTTATGCCATCAAATTTGATAAGCCCCTCCCCATTTATTTTCTCCCTTTTTATCCTTGAAAAGAAATTGTTTCCAAGGATGACTCCAGCTGATTATCCAGAAATGTCAGGCATGATTAATGTCTTAGCTTACATCATACATCATCTTTTTTTCCCCCTTAGGGGCCCCAAGGGCAATGTCCTTTTCTGCTCCTTGCTGCCACAACAAATAAGTTCCCTGGTATTGTATTTACAGAAAGACATATTTCCTGATGTCCGTGCTCTGCTCAGGTTAGCAGATTGGATGGCAGTAGTTAGGACTGTCATAAATCCAATGCTGGCCTGATGTGACTAGGGTGCTGCCAGGGGTCAGACTCATGGAACTGCCATAAATGGCTATCTGGGAAATGATAACCAGAAATAGTATACACCTTCTTGCCCCTTCTACCCCAATCACAGCAGATAACAAATGGGAATCCAGAAAGTCTGATCACTGCTCTTTTAGCTGAGAGCTATCATCATTCTCAGTATGTTCCATTCAGAGCCTAGAATTGCAGGCTGGGGTTATAGTTCAGTGGTAGAGTTCTTGCCTAGCATGCAAGAGGCCCTGGGTTCAATCCCAAGCACTGCAAAAGCAAAACAACAGGAAAACAATAGATAGACAGATAGATAGATAAAGTGCTATAGAGTAGAGGAAATTGCTCAAGCATCAAATGACCCGGGACTCAAAAACTGACCTCCCCCTTTGAGGTTTACATGGAGTAAATGATGAAACTCTTCCACTTTTAATTCTTTGTAAACAGAGATTAAGAGTATTTAGCTTGCCATTTATAAGAAACATTAAATCCCACTATATATATATTGCTTTATAACCTGCCAAATGCTGTGGCATATATGAGCAGTTAGTAATTCCACTGTGGGTTGGACAGGCAGGCAGTGCATCCTTCTTGGCCTCAATTTCAAAGTGAGCTTGCAGGTTCACACACAGCTGCCTCTGCTGTCCTTGCTTATCTAGAATGTTCTGCTGCTTTTCTTTGATTTTGTATTTGGTAGAAGTTAGGAAAACAGATTTTGGTTTTCCAGATGGGATTCTCTGAGTTTTTAAATAAGAACCCTTGACTTGGAAGGGATATATAGTAATTAAAACTCAGAAATAGCCAAAAAAATTAAAGTAGCTTAGCAAAATCTTGAATTTGGAAATGGGTCAGAGAGGAAAGAGAGTAAAAAAAGAGGGATAAAAGTCTTTTAAAGGTTTAATTTCAGTTATGTGTGTGGTGATAGTTAATTTTTAATTTTTGTATAAAACAACAAGTTTTATTATGACCAGTATAAATGGAAAAATACCCATTATAAAAACTGAAAAGAATGTTAGAATTTCCAAATAAACAAGAGAGAGTGTGATGGGGATAGACAAGTTCAATTAAGCCAAGCAAAGAAAGGAGGAACTAGAACAAAATGAATAAACAGTAAAAGCACAATAAGATGGCAGGCAGAGATTACAAATGTGAGTTCAACAGAGGGGAAAATGAAATAAAATGGCTTAAATATATATTTATGGAAACTCTGGGTACAACTCAAATCATCCTTAGTATGACTTTGCCCACTCCCACGCTTCAAAGCACCTAGCACAAGACTGTAAATGGAGGTGTCAAAAGTCAGCATGTCCAACTCACAAACTGACACAAGATGGGAAAATACTTTTGTAATGCCCTGGAAGAGCAGCTTCCAATGTAGAACTCTTGGCCTTCTGGGCCAGAACATAGCAATGTGTGGAGAGAGTTGCCATGTACTTGGCCAGCTTCTATTCTCCCCCACCTTGCTTTGTTATGCTCTGCAAGGGCTCTGCAAGGGCTCTGCAAACACGTGTGGAGACTCCAACCTGTGTCTTCAGACTCTCACTACACCCCCAGGCAGTCATTCCTTTTCTAGAGTCTAAGGCTCTGTCTATTGGCTGGATCTGCACTCAGCAAGACAGGTGAGGAAGGCCCAGAGTAGCAGCAGGCTGTTTGGGCAGGAGATCCTGGGTTGGTGATCTCGCCAGAGACAAGCAGAGGTTTGGCTAGGTGTGTGCTCATTGGTCTTGCAGACTCTCCCCTGGGACGGTGGCAGCCACAGGAGGCACAAAATGACTCAGAAAATGTGGATCCCAGGACAGGGGTCTTCTGTCATATTCTAAGCACGGTACTCTGAGAGAAAAGACTTAGCCTGTTCTCTTTTCATTTTATGAGAACTCAGAAAAGATTTAAAGGGTATTTTGGTCTCCCTTCCCACCCGCTAGGCCAGAAAGTTCAAATTCCCAAATGGGGGCATGTGAGACTAGATTCCATTACTGGTTCAGGGAACAATCGGCTGGCTTTTCTATCTGAGATTTCCTCACTGGTGAAATGGGAGTAGTTCCCTTTCCTAGGGACATTTAAGAAAGATAAATGCTGAGTTTCACAAATCTAAATGCTGAGTTTCACCTGTACCTCAAGTTAATGAACGTGAGGCAGAAACACTAACCTCTTTCCTCTACTCCCAGTAAATTGAACTCCAGAACTCATTTCCTTTGGACCTAGAAATTCCACAGGACTCCTTTCCTTAGGACCTAGAAATTCCACAGGACTCCCTGCAGGAAACCCAGTTGCTCTTTAGAGCCTGGATGCTGGTGCTGTCCCTCACATTCTTCCTCCCATCCCTTAAATACCCAGGAGGGCTTATTTCTCCCTCCCCCATGCATTTTAAATTTCTCTGTGTTTTTCCACAAAGGCATGACTTTGCACAGGGACTCCTGTGGAACTGCCAACTGCTGACTTCTCTTAAGTGCAAGGGAGAGGGAAGCCAGGACTCCAGAAACAAAAATCTAGGTGCCTGACTCAGGCCCCAGTAATCATCTCTCCTTAATGGCAGGGACAGTCACCTCCCCTCCTTGCGAGGAAGGAGGAAAAATCACAGATGTGAAAGTGATGAGAGATGAAAATGATTGTGTTCACCTGAGAGCATAAGCCAAGTTTTTCTTCCCTTCCTTATTTGATCCTCCTGAGTTCACCCCTGTGCTGCAAATAAACACCTTGAGGCAATTAAAAATGCTGAGCTCTCTGTGCGTGTGATCACACACCGATTCGGTCTTTATAGGAGGAAATTAGTTCAGGGACAACAGTCAGCAGCCTGTCCTTCCGCTTGGCTCAGGGAATACAAACTTCACAAACATTTAGAGCCTTTTGCTGACTGACTGCCTTTGAATGAAAGGCTTGGCCCCTTGTCTTTGTTTCTTGAAAATGCCAAAAGTAATTGGGACCAGAACGCTATTCACTGTGGACTCAAAGTCACCGCTTTCACTGGAGGTGAAAATACAAATAAACGCTTTAAAGCGTTAACATTTTCTCCTTCAGAGGTTACATTTAAGTAGCCTCTCTCAAATAACTGTATATTTTCTTCAAATCACTAAAACAAAAGGCAAACCAAAACAAACCAACAGCTACCGAGAGGGGACAATTTTCCGCTCAGCTGAGGCACTATTTGCCGAATTGCAGCCCAGGAGTGATTTTTATAGCCAAGTTATAAATGGCTGGAAATCAGGAGGTTTTGATGGAAATGCTGGCCGACCTTTAGCTGTATTGATGCTGTGAGTGCTACTATGATAAAAATGTCCTCCTTCTCCCTCCACCCGGGCTCCCCAAGCTCTTTAATTCTTATAAATAATGTTGGGGCTCTCACTGAAGCTAGTCAATGAAGCAGCCAGGAGGATATGATTAAGAAATAAAATTCCCATTCTGGGTCAGGAAGCAAGACTGTGCATTTGATATCTGACCACTCAGCTGGGAGAAAAAAAAGTCTTAGGATGGCACAATTACCTCTAGCGCTGAAATGGTTAATTGCCTCCTCTTCCTCCCCACTCCCCAGTTGGGGATAAGTTAGAGGGGCCAAGGTTCTGACTGACCTCTGAGACTGTGAATCCTTCTGGCAAAATGTCTCCATGTAGTGCCTTTCGCCAGAGAGATTGTTTTTACATTTCACATTATTGGTGATGAGGGATGCTCAGTGCTGATAAACGCTCAATTGGCACCAGCTTGTGGTGCAGACCCAGAAATTTCGTCTCTTAGTCAATTATTCGATTGCTACAAATTAAGCAGAGAGATTCTGCTGCTACCTCTGAGGGATATAATTCTAACCTCTCTCAAGTGAAACCAAGGTCTCTTCCTTTAAAGAGCTCATAAAAATTTGAGGTTTTTGTCATTGCTTTCAATCAGATTGCTCTCAAATCTTAGTCCACAGGCATTGGTAGCCACCCCCACCCCCACCTCTAATAAAGCATATGTTCCGATCTATTAAGTTCTTTGCACATCAGAGCCACCAAAAAGAGGTCAAATGATACAGGGTGGCACATTTTCCACTTTGTCACTTGCTATCGAGATTTTGTAGATAGAAAAAAAAGTTGACAACTGCCCTTGAAAACATGAGAATATGGAGATTTTCTGCCTTGACAGGTTTCTTTTTCCTCCCTCTTAGTCTCACAAATCAGGCAGTCTCTGTAGTCTATGAAATGTAAAGTTTAGTTGGATGACTTTTCATAAACTTCATTTTTAACACATTTTTTCCTCTTGTATTTCTATAATATATGCAAAATGCCAAGCTCCTCAAAAGAACTTTACAGGTCATTTTCCTGCCATAATAGTCGAATCAGCAGCAAATGCACTTCATGGTTTAAATGCAGTGACAGAAGTAGTCTGACAGCAGAAATATGTACTGGATAGTAACTTCCACAAAAGTCTAGAGATTTTCACATGAGTAGAGATTACGGCTTTGGAAATCACTTTTTTTTTTTTTTTTTTTTTTTTTTAAGAGCCGTGTCCTGTGTAAATATGGACGAAGAACATTTATTGGCTCTGTACTATCTAGTGCCCTTGACCTAGTGACATTATTGATTTCCCACCATTGTCTTTATATGTATTGGTCCAAGAGGACAGACGATAATAGCTGCCTCTCCCTCAACAATTAATTTTGATCTGCTCTATGTAATGAGCCTCACAGAAGCCCTTGAAAGTATGACTTCCAGGTCAGTGCACGTGCATGTACACATACACACTTACATTTTTTGCAATCCAAAAATTAGGTCATTTAGTCTGCTAAAAGGTTTGTCTTCTGATCTGTGTCTATTAACATGAAAAGAGTTGCAGAAGTCAAACAACACAATTGTTTTGAGCCATTAATATAGTTACCTTTATTGTAAATAATAAAATTAAATGAAATTGCAATGGTTGTAAAAAAAAACTTGAGATGCTTATTGGTAGCAAAATAAAATGATTCCCCCTTGTTTAAATATAAGATTTAAAAATCATTTTATTTTTAACTTTTTTGTTACTGGGGATTGAACCCAGGGGTGTTTAACACTAAGCTACATCCCCAGTTCTTTTAATTTATTTTTATTTTGAGACAGGTCTGGATAAGTTGCTGAGGCTGCCCTGGATCTTGTGATGTTCCTGGATTATGGCATGCACACAGGCTCATAAGGGGGGTTCTGATCACTTGACCCCATGCTGTGTTCTCAGTAAACTGCAAGACGCCCCAGTGCCCAGACTTGGGACTCTGAGACAATGTGAATGACAGCCCTGCTTCACTTGCTGCCTTTTGCCATTTTTCAGCCTAGGTGTACCATCACAACTCTGGCCAGTGGGGAGTGCTGCTCAGATGAACTTTTTTAAAAAAAAGAAACATTTGGAATTGAAAACTTTAATTTCTTAAAATAAATTGTAACAGTACAAAACACATACCAGAAAACATTTCCTCACATAATTATGTTGATTAAGAAAACAGTGGGACAAGTCAGGCTCCGTGGCATACTCCTGGAATCCCAGTGACTCAGGAGGCTGAGACAGGAGGATCCCAAATTCAAGCCTGGTCTCAGCAACATAGTGAGACCCTAAGTAACTTAGTTTGATACTGTCTTTAAAAAATAAAAAGGACTGGGGAGGTAGTTCAATGGTAAGTCATCCCTAGGTTAAATCCCTGATACAGGAAAAAATTTTTAAAAGAAAAGAAACGAAAAGAAAAAAGATTTTATTATTGAATTTCATCACATTCCCTGGAAGATTTGGGCTAAAGAAATATAATTTACCAAGTCCCTATTTCATTGAGTATGACATTGTTATTTGTAATTGCTATTACGTGACATGCAAAATGGAAATAGTAATTGTCTGCTTCATTCCTATTTTATCCCTGAGAACACATGAAGATGAATTACTCTTGGTATTTTGTGTTCTTTGGATAAAAGCAACATATCAACAAATGTACCTTTTCTAGTGTCTAATTTCCTTACTGTAATTAGTCTGATTTGGTTATTTTAAAGTGGTATTTGTATCATAATGAATGCCCTCCCTCCAGGTCCAAAAAAATCAATAAGTACTTGTGGAATTTTATTACTCATGGCAGTCAAAATAAGGACTGACTTGCCCTTTTAGATTTAGAAACTTCAATCGATGTTATTTTAATTTTTGTTTCTGTTCTACTTTTGCTTCCTCTCGTTCTCATCTTGAATAATTGTAAAAAATACAAAAGCTTAGAGAATAATATAATAAGTACTCTGTATCAGTATTATCATGGAGCATATCAGCTTAATATTTAGTTTCTTAAAATATTAACCATTTATTATTTCTCATGAAGGCAAGGGCTATATGGGTAGTTCACCTGATCTGAACTCAGCTTGCTCATGCACCAGTGGTCAGCTGGTGGATCAACCTGGGAAGTATACTGGCTGCAGCAAGAATGACTCAGCTCTGCTCCACATGGTCTCTCACTCTCCAGTAACTACTTGGGGATTATTCTCACAGTGAAGGCAGGGATCTGATAGAGAGAGCACAGAAGTGTGGAAAGCCTCCTGAAACTTAGTCCCAGAACTGAGAAATTGTTAGACCCTCTGCCTTCTACTGGCCAAAACAAGTCACAAGACCGGTCCTGTTCAAAAAGGAGAGAAATAGACCCCACTTCTAGATAGGCTATTGTAGAAGGTTCTAATGTAGAGAGGACTTTAATTGGAGCTAACCATGAAATTAACCTGCCATACACAATATTCCTGACTTCCTGAGTTGGATACTTAGTAGCACTTATTATATTATTTTCAATTAAAATATTAATAAAATATTGATGATAAATGCAAAAAGATTCAGACCTTTTATGCAGGTCCCATTCATCTCCCAACTGGAGCAGTCACAGTCATGAATGTGGTATATGCCTAGTGCATTTAAAAATACTTTTAGAAATGTGCAGACGTGCATAACATATAGTGTTGGTTTTAAAATATGTCTGCTAATTCATTGCAAAAATTGGTCTTCGAATTCTACCTCCCATTCAGAGCTAGTGTCTCATAGCAGGGACTTGAAAATAGATGGATCTCAGTAACTACTTGCTAATAAATTAGAATACAATAGAAGGGACACAACTTGACTTGTAAGTCTAGGTCTCACAGGGAATACAGCATCTGTTTTTCTGTTGATACATATAGCTTGAGAGTTCTGAGTCAACACATAAGAAGTTCAGCTTAGGTCAGCGTGCTGTAGAGTCAATGTCTGGATAGAGAGATGCTAAAGAGTCCATGCCATTCTGTCTCCAGCTGCCAGATGTGCGAGTGATGAACCCACAGAGGACTTCAGCCACCCCAGCTGAGGCTGAGAGGAGCAGAAATGAGATTTTCCTATTAAGCCCCGTGTAACTTGCATTTGTGGGCTGTATTTGACATCTCAGTTTGCCATAACGGAACACCATGGACTGGATGGTTTAAACAACAGAAGTTTATTTTCTCACAGGTCTGGAGACTTGGCTACTGGTGAGGGCATAATTCCTGGCTTGCAGATATCTTCCATCTTGTTCTGTTTTACTGTGGAAAGGAGGAAGGGAAATAGGGGGAGAGAGAGAGAGAGGGTGGGAGGAAGAGAAAGAGAGAGAGAATGGGAGGAAGAGATAGGGAGAGAGAGAGGAAGAAGAACTAGCTCTAGTGTTTCCTCTTATAAGACATTAATCCTGTTGGATTAGGGCTCCACCCTTATGACCTCATTTAATCTTAATTCCTCATTACAAATACAGTCATACAATCACACTGGGGATTAGAGATTCATCACACAAATCTTGAGAGAACACAATCCAATCCATAGCATGTGCAAAATATCATTATTTTAGGTCACCTTAATTTTGAGGTGATTTGTTCTGTAGCAATAAATAATGGGAATATGATCATAGTGGTTTTTGTTGTAAACATTTACATAAATGGAACTCCACTTAATCTGTAATTTCCTTTTTGACTCAATATGCTTTTGAAATTTATCTATGCTTCTATATGTAGATAAAATTATTCATTTTAATGGATGCATATTAGTTTAGCATGTAACAATACTATATTTTATGTATAAACATGAGCTTTGGGGTTGTTTATTAAACTTTTGTAGTGATTATAAATCATGCCACAATAAATGTGTTTAATTTTTTTTCTTGTGGAAAAACAGACTTTTTCTAGATTGTATTTACTAGACCATAGAATATGTATACTTTTTTAAAAAAAGTCATTCACACTATACCTATGTGGCCAAGTTGTTCATCAGAAACCTGCCCCCTTCCTTTTATTAATTCTAATAGCTATAGGAAAAAAAATCTATAATTTCTATATTCCCACACATACTTGATAGTTATAGAGATCTGAATTATTGCTAAATTGATAGAACTAGTATTGTGTTACTTTAATTTGCATTTCTCTTATAGTTTGTGAGGTTGGGTGTCTTTGAAAAATATTTTTTCACCCTTTTATTTTTATTATTGCATTAGGTATTGGTCTTTTCTTCTTTATTTTAGGATCTCTTTATGATTCTAAAATGTTAATATTTTCCTGTTATGTATATTGTGGAATTATCTCCCGACATTTACCTTGATTTACTTTTTCATTTTCCTTGGTGCATATTTAATTAGAAGAATGTTCATAATTTGATTTAATATTATATCTTTAAGCATATACTGTATAAGTTTATGAACTTATTGCACATACAGACCCTATATATCTAATTATATATTACTTATATGTATAGTTATATGTAAATAATATGTAATTTATGTATAATTATATATAATGTATGTGTATATAACTTATTTTATGAATTTAGTTTTCTGTACTCTGATAACATATTCCTGGATTTGGTCTTAAGTGGGGGAATGTTATTTCATTCCCAATGCTTTTAAAACTTCAGTTCCCATGAATTCATAATTTCTACTTATTAATAATAAAACAGATCACATTATAAATTTCTTGTATTTTCTAAGATTGATAGGAGCAATATAGAGATTTATAATATGTAGATAAAAGGGTTGATAACTGGAATATAATTGGAAAAAGGAATTGAAGCTTCCTAACAAACTCTCCATGGTACTTGCAGGGAATTGTGTCACTTGGGAAGTGAGGTTCAACCAGTGCAAAATTTCTTTTTTTAAATTTTAAAAAATTTGCTTTTTAATTATACATGACAGTAGAGTATATTTTGACATATTTATACAAACATGGATTGTATCTTAATCTAATTAGGATCCCAGTCTTGTCCATGATGTAGAGATCCACTGTGGTGTATTCATATATGAACATAGGAAGGTTATGTCAGATTCATTCCACTGTCTTTCCTATTCCTGTCCCTCCTCCCTTCCCTTCATTTTCTATCTTAATGGTGGTCCTTGAGGTAGCATGAAGTTAAACGATCTCTCACTCTGAAATTTCCTTTCACTCTGCAGGCCGTTAGCATTAATTTTACCAAGTTTACAATTATACAGCTTATGCCCTGGTAACTGTAAGAAACGTAAAGGTAGTGTTCAGAAAATTTAGGAGGAAATAAGACTTTAAAAAGGAGGATGAGCAGAAAGAACAGGAAATTTGTAAAGAAAAAAATACATTTCTTTGTCTCAGTCCCTTTATTCTACCTTTTGTCTAAGATACTGATGGTACATATGTTTCATAGAATCTGATATTCTAGTTGAATGCAAGAGCATGTTGTGGAAAACATGTAGAGTATACAGGCTGCCTTTATGTAATTTCATCATGCCAATTGCATATATAGCTACCCTACTATTTTATTCCCTGCTTTTTAGCAGGGCCTAATGAAATGAGTCCTTCATAGTCAGGGAGAAGAATGGTGGGGGAAAAAGTAATATCACTTCACTTTTCTTTTCTTCTTCCTTTTTTTTAAAATCTGCAGTTATTGCCTTGCTTATGTCAGAGCACATTGCTCAAGGCCATGGCTGCCATAACCCCAAGGCAAGTTGGGTGAGAGTGAACTAGCTCTCCAGGATGTGACTTCATCTTGTCTTGGGAGAGTCTAATGCAGCTGATGGCAGGCAAGCTGTCCTCCTGTCAGTGCTTTTCAGCATTTATAGATGCCACAGGGCCCTGAGTTGAGGGTGTGCATGTCTGTCACAACACACGCTGCTGCTTCTGGGTTTGCCATCATAGTGCTGTAGAAGGCCACTGGAGTGCAAAGGCAAAGACCCAGTCTTATTCCCAATTTCACACTAACTAGGTTTGTATCTTTTATACAGTGATCACTCTTTGCAAGTAGTGTCGTGTGCTGCTTAGTGACAGGACAAATTCTGAGAGATGTGTCAATTTTGTCTTTATGCAACATCATCAACGACATGTACACAAATCTAGATGGTATAGGACAATCCCTTGACATGGCTTCTTGATACGATCAAGAAATGTAGTAATCATTAGATGTATGGGACTGCTGCCAGAGTAATGTAGTATATTGTTTTTCAGTATACTATTTTTTATAAGTGGATGAATACACTCTAAATTAATGATATGATATAGTAAGTATATAAACCGGTAATATTTATTATTAAATATTGTATACTGTACATAATCTATGTGCTGTACCTAAGGGCAATGCAGTAGGTTCGTGTACACCAGCATCATCGCAAACGGGAATAATGCTTTTTGCATTATACTATGATGTCATGACAGCTATGACATCTCTTGGCAATTGAAAATTTTCTTCTCCATTATAATCTTATTGGACCACCATCATGTATGTTGCCCATCATTGACTAAAATGACATGCAGTGCACCACTGTATTTCTATCTCAAAGGAACGATTAGTGAGTCATCTCATCTCATATTTACACATGCTACTTACTGACTCCTTCCTTAGGGTATGAATTTCTTAGGGGGAAAGATTAGATCTCTCTACCTTTCTGCCCCTCTGCTTAGCACAGGGTGGACACTTAAATATCTTTTGAAAAGTGTAACATAGCTTCTTTGGCTCTCTGTAGCCTCTGGAATTGGGGGATTGAAATCCATTAGCTGGATTTCCTATAATTCCAGATAATGGTGTTGCTACAATTAGACTTAAAGTGGTTAAGCTGCCACCTTATTCCCATTTTCAAATGCCAAGGGACACCTATTTCATACATTAAGAGAGGTTTATCAGGGACATGGTGTCCACACAGTGAGGGAGACCTTGAAGGTTGGTGAAGGAGTCCATTCAGAAGTTGCCTTCCGCCCGGCTGGAGGATGTTTGTAGTGCTCACTGGTGGGAAAAGCTGCTGCAGGGCATTGACATTGGTTTAGCGAGTATTTGATAAGAGTACTCATCCAAGAAAACGCAAACTGCTTATTTTTTCATATTATATACAAATTAGAAACATTAGTGGCTCAATTGTAAAAACAAAAAAGATACTCTACATTTACATCCTGATATTATGGCAGCTGAAGACACAGGCTGATAATTTAACCTGCAATGAGAATAATAAACCCTAACACAAGGAAACCACTATTCCAAAGCAGATTACTAGGCACCAAAGGACACTATTATTTATTTATACTGTACATACATGCACAAGCACAAACTTCAATGAGCATAACTTTTTATCCCAGTGTATGTTACTCATGCCCTCACGTGAGCTCAGTTCAAGTGGTCTCACATCGAAGTCAGGATTCTGGAGTTCAGGGATATTCCTATCTGGATATGTCACATGTTTCACGTGAATACAGTGTTTTCTTTAGAGGCACTGTGGATGGTGAATGAGGTTTCAGGTATTCCAATAAATACCAGTATTATGGTTTCAAATTTTCCCACAAACTCAATAAAGTAAAAGTTTTAACAGGGAGCTAAAATGAAAAATACTCTGCAATAGGTAAAAATGAGATTTCCATAGGAAAAAAAAATGTCATATATGACCAGTCACCAGTGACATTAAAGGTGTGGGGAGATGCAACCTAACTTGAAATCAGGTGCTGAGAGGATGGAATATATTTCATGAATCACAGGTGGAAAGTGAAAGTTTATAACAGGTCTAGTGAGGATATTCATAGAGTGGTTTCAAATCGTGAATTTACATTCTTATGTGATACTAACCCAAATGCTGATCTTCTGAAAGGGCGACAACATTGTTGGACAATTTTATGCTAGTCCTGAGAAATAGAACATACTTTAAACATCTACTTTCTTTTTCCTTTATTCAAATGGTAGAGAAAATTAAATTGTCACATTGCATTTCCATTTTTGAACAAATGCACAAGATTTTACCTTAACTTACTTAAATCAGGAGTCAATCCAGTTCTGCCTTCAAGAAATAATCACCACTACTTAATGTGCTGTTGGTTTACAGCAAGTCAAGCAAGGATTGGCAAAGATCCTTGTACACATGGCTGTTGTAATTTCAAAGAACTACCAGTAGGTGTCTCCTATTGGCAATTTTGGTTGTGGGAAGGGTGCCAATCATTTCTATTTCATTTAGTAACGGGCGTCTTGAGAAATTTGCCCACTATATACTACAGACATCAAAACCCACTTAACATATCCCTAAAATAGATTATCTATCTTCATTTACACCCCAAATTTTCAGAGAGTGAGTTTCTAATAGTGTTGGTTGTGTATGCATGTGTGTGAAAAAATAATCAGAATATTAAATTCATAGTCCAGCTGATTTCTTCAAGGCTTAACAAAATTATGACTAGAAACAAAAAGATTTTTAAAGCAGAAGTTGACAATTCAGTCATGAAAATAAACCATTTCTTCACAAGACTGAGAAATGTGAGAAATTTCCCAGATATCAAGTCTTGAGATTTCATTATGCACAAGGTTAATGTTTGAAGTCTGAAGTCTGCAGGGTCTTCCTAACAGGAAGGAAAAAAAATCTTTTGAGAAAATAAAATAGAGCTATTGAGTGAAAAGTTGACCTTGAACTGTTGAGTTTGTGCCAGGTCATTTTGTAGAGATGATATTTTACTGCTGCAGACTTTTTGGACTGTCTTGTTCTGACCACCTTTTTAATGCTTAGGGACCACACTTAGGGAACTGGGCGTATACTGCCTTTTCTTCCCAACCAGATGGAATCGTTTCTGAGAGTACATTGTATCTTATGCTTGTTGATTTCTCAGTTTCTAACCTGGAGCCTCCTCTTTAGTTCTCATTTATTGAATGTTTCTCAATTTTATTGAAAAGGCATCAAGTTTTCTAGGAAAAGGTACACTAGCTTGTGACATGTTTTTTTTTTTGTACTTCCTTCTTCTGGGATAAATAGTGTCTTTGCACATATTAGATGTTAAATTATTGTTGAGTAAGCAAATGAAACATGAGGCTGGTAGAACAAAAAACATATATCCTAACTGGAGCAGTCAGTGTTTCAAAAGGAATACTTTCTGGGCACCCAGTGCAAGCCAGACAGTGCACAGAACAATCTACTTCACTTATTTAAGGGTCACCCATAAGTTTAACTGAACTGAACTTAACTAGCCATGGAAAAATTGGACTTTATGCAGGTTTAGTACTCTCCAGGGATCTAAGCCAAGAAAATCATTGAATGGGATTCTTAATGGGTCATTGAGCAAAAGAGGAAAGAATTTTGTAATCTGTTTTAGAATATCTCAAATGCAAATTTATATCACTAGCAATGTATTAATTGTTCATCCACTATGTCTTAGATTTGCTTCACAAGTATAGATTCTAAAATGGGTATTTGTTTGCAAGGTTTACTGGGGACACTTTTAGGAGTAGCACTTAAGAGTAAGTGAAAGAAGTAGGAATGGACAGATGAAACATTGACCTGAGTTGCAATCTCAACCAAGGCCTCAGCGAATCCCATGAAAAGGACTAAACCTGGGATGACCCTTCAGATTCATATCGCTCCAAAGCAAGGAAACTGGCCTTGGTATCCCCACATCTACCTGTAGTAGGTGGGGGAGTGACCATGAATGGTGTTGGCTGTCTTTGGTGGAAGTTCAGGTCTGAGATGGTGATCTAGCTGTAAGTTAATCAGAAGCAGCTTTTCTAAGAACTCAGAGGGTAGTGTCTAGATCCCAAGGAGTAATCTGAGTGCTATGCCAAAAATCTCCTCTACATACTCTTTCCATTGTTTCCTCCAACCAAAGAAAATAAATCCTCAACCTTATCTATGGCAAAGTCAAATAACATTTGATAATTGAATTAGTTCTTCCATTAAACTTGAATTGTTTATTGCAATCCTTGCTTGGGCTTTGGTGCTATAGAGGAGGACGTGGGTTTTGTAGTTCATATACATAACTAACTAAATTATGGGATTAGGTTTCATGGTTGAGAGGACAACAATCTAAATTTAGAGATTAGGAGGGCTTTTGAATCCGAGATATCATTTGGAACCAAAATGGTTGTAAAGGGGATGGGAATAGGAATGGGCATAACTGGGACATTCTGGAGGGAAGTGGAGGGGAGGTCTTGTCTGCATGTTTCAAGTAGTGGCACCATGAGAGAAAAGGCATAGGAATTGTTATGATTCCAACATGTCCAATAAATTTACAGTAATAACATCACTGGTGACACTGGGAAAATCTTTGGGGTAAACTACTAAGACCTAGGCAGACAGATGGAGGACCATGTAAGAATTTCAAGCAAGATTTCTTGGTCTGTGTAGGCTGCCCTAACAAACTATGGCTAAAGACTGGGTGACAAACAACAACAATTTATTTTGTCACACCCTAGAGTATGTAAAGTCCAAGATCAAGGTTCTGGTCAATTCAGCTCTCTTCCTGGCTTGTAGATGGCTGCCCAGCTGTGTCCACACGTGAACTTTTTTTCCTGTGCTCCTGTGCAGAAAAAATAGGGAAGGATTTTCTGTTGTCTTTTCTTGTAAGGACACTACTCCTATTGGATGAGGGCTTCATCCTTATGAACTTGTTTATCTTGCTTGGAGATCTCAAATATATTCACACTGGGGGTTAGGTCTTCAACATACAAATTAAGGAGGCGCACAAAATCCAATCCGTAACAGGTCAACTAGTATTTTTGCAGCAATATGTTCAGTCACTGTAGTAGAAATATGTTCTGGTAAGACAACTGAACAAACATTGGGAATGTGTTGGAGCTCTGTGGTCACTCGGGGGTGCAGGTTCTTCCATCCTCAGGCAAACACGGCATTAGTTGCTTAAAGCAGAAGGAAGACTGATTTCAGAACTTAATAACTAACTCTACACTTCAGATTTCTTTAAGAGTTGGTTCATAAGTGGATAATACTAAGGGTCCAAAGAAATAATACTCCAGACAATGTCAAATAAATAATACCTCATTTAGTTTAGAACTTGGTTTTACCAAAAGATTTGGGTGAAGAAATGGTACTGCTCTTGGATACTGATTTCCAAAAATTGGGACTGTCTGTAACTATTTTCTTTGAAGATTCAGGTCTGCTTTTCTCTCTCTCTCTCTCTCTCTCTCTCTCTCTCTCGCCACCCCCCACTTACCCTCTTCCTCTCCCTTTCTCTTCATATTTATCAAGAGGAAGGTTCTGGTCAATTCAGCTCTCTTCCTGGCTTGTGTGTGTGTGTGTATGTGTGTGTGTGTGCATATATCTATATCTATATCTATATATACATATATTGAGAGAGAATATATGTACATAACATATTATATCTCTATGCATATATATTGTATGCATTTTATTTTATTTATATGTATTATATTTATTTTATATTATTTTATTTTTATATGTATTATATGTATTTATTTATTTAATTTTATTTTTGGTACTGGGAATTGAACCCAGGAACACTCTAATACCTAGCTATATCTCCAGTCCTTTTTAAAAACTGTATTTGAGACAGGATCTCACTAAGTTGCTGAGGCTGACCTTGGGTTTACTATCCTCCTGCCTCAGTTTCTCAAATCTCTGAGATTACAGGCCTGCCTGCAGCACTTGTAGTCTCACCATTCAGTAATATTAACATTTTTCTTGGATCTCTTTATTTCTAGCTGTATAATTTTTAAGTATAAGATCTGATCATGTTTTATGTATAAATAGAATATTCTAAGTATTTTTTATTTTAAAAATATAATACGATAGCACCATGTCAAAAGACTGAACAGTATTGTTTTAAATAACCTACCTATGATTTATTTAATTAGCTCTTTATTTTTGGACATTTAAACTGCTTCCAGTTGTACATTGTTATAAAAAGTGATTTGGGGAACATTCTTAGAATATATCTTTGTACACATGCTTGATAATTTCTAGGTCAAATGGCAGGCAAAAATGTTTTTTCATCATTTCAAGATATTCTGCAGAAAGACTGTAAGAGTTTACAATTCCAATAGCAATGTGGCACTTAGAGCATATTTTTTAATACTAGTATGATGGGTGAGAAGTAGCATATCACTATCTTAATAATATATTTCCTTATTAATGAGGAGTAACATTTTAAAGTACATTTATTTCCTTGTCTGCTTCTTATAAAGAGACACTGATGTTTTCAAATCAATTTATAAAAAACTTGTATGTTTCCCCTTAGTCTGTTGCCTCTGCTGTAAGTACATTATTCTTTGTCTTCAATCATGGTCACAATTTGGTTCAATTTTATTTTGTGTCTGGATATTTTGGATTTCTATGTACAAAAGTCACACCTACTATTTTTGTTTATATATATATATATTTTTTTTTTTTTTCCACTGTGATGTGCTTAGGAAGGTTTCCTCCAGTTGAATTTTTTTGACAAATGGAATTTTAAATGGAAGCAGGTAACCTATTATTTGTCTCTTTGCGTTTAAGAGGGGAGACAAACATTTCAGCAAGAATATTTTCATGGCCATCTTGACATAGAACTCCGGTCCAGGCCTCAGTAGAACACTTTACATATCTGGATCATTCTTTCTTAAATTAGCAAAAGGTGTTTAGACATCTTCACACTGCCCAGGATTATTTCCTGCTTGAAAGGAACAAGGCAGTAGCCATTTCTCCCCTGATTCTGCCCCCTCCTCACACACTATTTTTCAGTCTAGATTGTTAACTTCCTCATTAGTCATTGGTCCAATTATCCTGTGGGCTTCCACTACTTAAGGGTAGTTCCCCTGCTATTAGTGCTCTTTCCCTTTCTCTCATCCTTAAGGGTAGATACTGTTCATCAGCTTCTTAAAATCTCTTGGGTGAGTTCCCACGGCTGGTGTGGTTTTCTGGGTTTTCACTGCTCACATCAATATTGGCCTTTCGAGGAGGAAGGAGCTGAATTTGGTAAGAGGGCAGAAGCTGAAAGCAGGTGGCAATCAGGTGAATGCACTGGTGCAAGGACAAGCCAGTGCAGCCGGTAGAACTAAGTCACTCTTAAATAGTTCTCTGTTGCTCTGTCTCTTCTATTCACTCTTCAAAATCCAACTTGAGTTTTAACCTCCCCAACTATTTTAGCCTATGTCGATTATATGACCCTCCAAATAGCTGAAGATGTTAGTATTTACACAACTGTTATCCAATTTAATTCTTTTCATAGAGTTTCTAATATGCAATTTTTGAACCATCTAGTTTTTATACTATATAACATAGAACTTAAAATATATATGTTAACTGTCCCTGCAATATTGTAAGGTTTCTGATCCAAGTTAGTCATAGCTCAACAGAAGATCAATTCAGTTGGTTGAACATGGAGGCTCACCTTGTTAGGAAAATACAAAGTGATTGCTAACAGGTACTTAGCAAAGTATAGTTTGGCCTCAAAGCATTACTTGATTCAAAAGTCACTCACAAAAATCCCTCAAGTGTACATCTCTTATGAAAGGCACACACACAAACATACACATGGCCTATGTAAATGTATACTTCTTGCTATAGTACTTAAAGTCAACAAGATTCTGGGCTTGAGTCTGAGTAACTGAATTTGAATCTCGACTCTGCCACTTACCAGCAGTGTGTGGATGAGCCTTAGTTTCTGCATATGGAAAATGGGGATAATAGGTTAACTTCCTCATAAAGTCAAATAAATGCATGATCCAGCTCAATCTGAGTTTCCCCAAAGTGCATTGAAAGAAGGTGACTTAATTCTTTCAACGGCACTTCAAAATTTAAATTCCCTTCCAGCTCAGTAGTTGTTAGGGTGGTAAGAAACCCCAAACCAAACCATAGCCAACAACTAGAAAACCCCGGTGCAGTTATTACCAGAGCCATTTTGTTTCTGGAATTGTTGCACAGTTGAGTTGTTGGTTTTTATCCCAACTCAATCTGCACACGTTATTAAATCTGGAATGAGTAAGCTTGTGGCACATCTGGCAAGAGGAAAGGAGCCAAATTCCAATTGTTCGTGCCTAACCACCCTATGAATTTTCCGGCGGGTGCAGCAATGTTGTTTTTGACCCTGGATGTTGGGCCACGTGTGCCATGCTTGTGGGTAGTTGTTAAGCAGGTGTCCTTTACAAGGCCCAAGGTGGGCAGAGACATGGCTATTATATGTATTTGGGGCAAAATTCCACTCGTCTTGGCCCCATGGTCAGTTTTAACTCTAATATTTCATTCTCCTGGTGTGCAGGTAATCTCTCATCGACATCTGCAGGCGTTGTGCAGGGAAGGCAGAATATTAGCAATGAGATTCTCCATGAGGATCTGAAAGAAAGCTGTTTTTTTTTTTTTTTTGGCCTGTAATTTGTGAGGTTTTTGTGACGCTCTTTGGGATCTTTCTGGATAAAGAATCTCCTATAAACCTCTCTTATTATAATGATGACTTCCGGCAGAATCGAAGTTCCGTGTATGCATCAGGAGGACAATATATCCTCTTTGTGCTCACATAAACTTCCATTTATCTATACAAATATCTTTGAAAAGAGCAAAGCTGAAATGTCTCCTCTCCAGCTGGGGTGCTGTTCTGTTGTTGCAGCACAGTAAATTGGGTCACCATCCAGCTTTGCATCCGGCACCTGCGCAGCCACAGAATGGCGAAACGAGAGTGCTTCTATAGTGACGGTGGCGGCGTGGAGCAAAACCTATGCCCAGGATCTCTGAGGACAGCTAATAAGGAGTCCAGGAGAGCTGATCATTCAGATTGCTGCCTTTGTTGTACTTGTCTGGGAGGAAAGACATTACTAAAAGGAAAATTGTTCTTTTAACTCTCACTTTTGAACTCTTTCTGTGCTGAAGACAGTGATTTTAAAAGGTTAGATTTGACCAGTATGTGCCAATTTGCAGAAGAAAATATCTCTAATGCACAGGAATACTGGTTACCATAGACTTTTCTGGAGACTAAATGTAGCAGTCTAAGATTGATTAGGAAGTTTCTGATGAATAAATGGAGTTGGGGTGTGATTGAATGAGAGCTGAACTTGGAGTCAGAGTTCAGATCATAAGTCCACCTCTAACTTGTGCTGTGCTTATCATGCAACCATGACTCAGTTTCCTCCTCTGTCAGTTAGTATGAAGATGATTAAACAGAGTACCTGGTATAAAATGAGTAGTCATTAATTCTTCATTAAATTCAGAAAGCAACTTGGCGAGGGAGGGCCTGCATTAATCCGCATAGGTGAGGTTTCTCTGCGGTAACATGAACTCTCTAGAACTTAGTTGGATGCAACAGCAAAGAACTTGAGGTTCACTGAGTTCAACTATTACGTCGATGTGGCCATACTCTATGAAGTCCAGTCTGGGGTCCAGACTCACTGGGTAACCACCATCTGGAAACTGTGGCAGGGATTTGAAGCTGCAGAAAATTCTGGAGGGATTTGTAGACGCAACCAAACATTCTGTTCAGAAATGATACGCATCTTTTCTGCTTAGAACTCATGGGCCAGAACGATTTGTGTGATTCCTTCTAGTCAACAGTAAGCTAACAGGCAAATCCTCATTTTGCCCCCAAACAGAGGAACCCAAAATACTTGGCAAGTAGCACTAATGACTTCTGCAGTATCTACCAAGCAGGCTCTGCTGATTTATATCTCTTCCATATATCAAAGTGCCACTGTACATTTCTTGCCTCTTAATTATAACATATAATCTTTCATTTTCTCTTTATGGTTGAATTTCAAATATTTCTTGTTTTATTCGTATTTTAAAAAAAACACAGGAAGAAAGCATTCTATTTTCATAGAATGGAACAACAGGGCTTCATTTGAGTTTATTCTGGGCAATAAAGAAAGTAATAACACCTGGTTTTATCTTTCATCTGGTCCTGGGAAGTTGTAGAGGAGGACAGAACATCAGAAGATAAGAGGGGAAGCAATTGTCTGAAATTTTCCTGGAGGGACATTTATGTTATCTGGCAAGGTAAGATCCAATAGGAAGCAATAATTGTGGAAGGACTTTAGAATTTCTGCCAGTTATAAAGCTATGCGAGAAGAGGGGAAGGCTGGATTTAATGTATCTCTCATATACTTGAGCTAAACTACTCAGTAAAAACCATAACATCAATTCAATCTGTGCCCTTGATACTTCTTTCTGTTTTGGGAAACTTTATTTCCCTTGGCTATTGATGAAATGCTTGCATACATGTGAGCCCTCAGGAATTTGAAAAAAGGGATCAGAGTTCGAGTCTTTATTGGTATCGCAGGCACTGTTAATTATCTCCTAATAAATATTTTATCTTCTAACTGTAGTGTGAGGATCCCTACCCTGCTCTCATGGCACTAGAGACTAAAGCTTTGTCTATGCTGACTGAGGTAGGCCCTCCCTTACAAAGTACTTGTTGAATATAATTAACATTTAATGACCACCAAGTATTGCCAGTCCCTTTTTCAACTATGTATGATATATGCTTTGATTGATGTGATGTGAGCAAAAGTCATAGGTGCACCTTCCAGGTCACATTGTTAATGAGAGAACTATTTACCATCCACTTGCTTTTCTATCTTGATGGTTTGGAAAGGTAACAACATTTTGAAATAGTCACTTTGAACCCATGGATAGAAACCAGATATTGAGGATCACTGACAGTTCTAGACTGCCTGCCTATGTTAAACTGATATATAAGAAAGAAATAAACTGAAGTAAACAAGTAAACTGACCATATTGATTAGGTGGTTGAATTTTGGGATCTCTTTTTTATGGTGGTTTAGTCTGGTTCATATTATCTGTTTTTTTTTTTTTTTTGGTTGCTGTAAGTGAAATACCTGAGGTTGGGTAATATATAAAGAAAAATATATAAAGAAAAGAGGTTTATATAACTCTATAACTCACAGTTCTGGAGGTCCAAGATCATGATTCTGTCTTCTTCTTGGTCTTATGAGAGTCTTATTGCTACATTAAAAGATGGCAAATGGCATCATGGTGGGAGCACATGTGAGAGGAAGAGAGGACATGGTGACACAGGAAGTCAGAGAAAATGAGCTAAGATAGCTAATGGAATTTTATTACAATTCAAGGTATTAATATAGTCCCTTGAGAGCTAGAACTCCTGTGAGACAGCGTTAATCCATTCGTGAGGGTACTACCCAAGCCTAATTACCTCCCTCTAGGCACCCCCACCCCCCACAGGTTCCACAACTCCCAACACCAGCACATGAACCTTTTGGGACACACTCAAAC
The DNA here is from genome assembly GCF_902686445.1 of Sciurus carolinensis. Taxonomy (NCBI): domain Eukaryota; kingdom Metazoa; phylum Chordata; class Mammalia; order Rodentia; family Sciuridae; genus Sciurus; species Sciurus carolinensis. The sequence continues at coordinate 79,388,141 of NC_062226.1, forward strand.
ATATCCAAACCATAGCACCTACTAACAACTTTCAGTCTTAGAGGTCCTCTTTCTAGGCTCAGTTTTCTTCCCAGTACCATATTTTAATTGACTTCATTTTCTTTCATATTGCAGGGCAGTAAAGAAGACTGTGAGATTTATGTATGTATTTCTTTTTATACCTTTTTGTGTATTTGCCCTTCTAAATTCACCAGGAAACAATGAACACAAGGGTCTTCAAATTCTACATTTGTTTCTTCAAACCAATTGTTGACCCTATATCATGGACCTATTTTGCCTATCCAGAAAAGTTGTTTCACCTTGTATAAAAGAAAATTCTGTATGATTAACATTCTGAGCCACAACAGAAAGACTTCCAGAGCTTAACAGTCTTGTGTGTTACAAGAAGAATTCTAGAGATATATTTAGGTATGAAAATAAGCCCAATTGGTCTTTGTACAACCCCATTTTCTTCATTTGGTTCCACTTCATAGTTGAATATAAGCCCAGAGTAAAGGTCTGCATATTTAGAAAATGTGGCTCTGGCACATTCTCAAAGCAGATGGACCTTTTCTAAGGAGCTGATGCTCTGCAAGGTGGGTAGGTTTTGCATAGTAAAGAGACAAAACAAACTGTAGTTAGCAAAAGGTGACCAGGCAGCTGAAGTTCTTTGAGGGAGACTTGTTCATTTGATAGTTCATTTAGTATCTTGAGATGAAGTTGAAATTAGAGGGCTGTTTTTCTACCTTCCCTTGCCAAACTCACTTCCTCAAGGGTGAAAAAAGACTCATCATAGCTACCACTTCTCCCTCCATGCCCCACAGCATCCATTTTCTTGGGAAATGATAGAAAATTCAGCCTGTCCCTTTGCTTTTTCCACAGAAGGTCAGGCTGGGATCTGTTGACAGCTGTTTGGATGAATCCAATGAATCAGAGAACTGAATGCACTAGTTGTTTTGGCATCTTGGAGACTAAAAGCATATTATTGGAGTGTGTTTTGCTCAGCATTTGGCAAGCTGCAAGAAGAATTAGTGATAATAATGAGCGGTCCATCTAAATGATTTAGCAGAAATCAGTATGCTGGAGTTTTGTTTTTCCTTTATCCAAGAGGAAGGCTCTTTGAAATGCTTTTTTGTAGAATTTTGTCTGCATTTTCTATGTTTTAAAATTTTTCTACCCAAACAAGTTAATATATTAAATCTCACTTAATAGATATTTATGAGGGGTCCTTTCTGTAGGTTAGAATTTCTGTTAGAGAATTCCCATGTAAGTCATTGTTCAGCTAAAAGACTTAAAAATAATTTTTGAGTTGGGGCTAACGCCCAGTGATCATAAGGATACACTTTATTGAATGATTGGTGATGATGATTAATGAAGATAGGAGGAAATGCCATGTTTTAATCTTTTCCTATTTATTACTACTGGAAAGTCACAATTCCCAATTGTTAAGATTCTGTACTTGCTTAAATTATTTACAGTGCAAATAAACCTTGGTCATGACATGGTACCTTCATGGCAAATTTGCTTGAGTTTTGCTCACCTGGGTAAAATCTGTTTCAAATACTGAAATAATGATGGAAGTAACTCATTTGAATTGCCAGGATCACGTAAAGAAAGAACACAGAACATGTTCACTGGCAGCTCTGGGCAACTCTGAAAATCATCACACATCATTTTAGCTTACTGAATTGGAAAAATAGAGTAATGGGCTGGGGAATTCCACAGGAATGAGTTGTATTGTAATAATCGATGTAAAGAATAAATCTTGTCAGATTAATATAACTTCTTGCTGTGATCTAGTAGAAAATCCTATGACTTAAAAAGGATAAAGGGGGAATGAGGTTGGTATAAATTTAATATAAATTCTGTAAAACTTCTGATTTTAGTTCATGTAACTTGATCATCAGTGAATCTTGGCTAGCCTACACACAAACACATACACACATATACACATGCATATCATATAATATCTACATTTATTATATAAATTATGTTTACATATATATGACAAAGGGTTTCTTGAAATGTTAAACTTTAATTTGATCTATACTACATAGAGTCATTTGGATTAGGAGTCTTGGACTCAAATGTCTGCTGGGTCTAGGTAGGTAAATAACTAAACCAGGAGGTATAATACTATAGGGAACAGTGGGAACTGAGAACAAGAGAATTCATGTGGCTGTGCCTTTTCTATTAATGGTTGCCTTGTCAGAATCTGAATTGGATTCAAGAGAAATTGGAAATCAGGATTTTTATGCAAAATAAAAATTTAATTGCTGGTAACTAAGGCATAAAGTTTGAAACACTGTGAACCAGCAAGCTTTCCAGACTGATTTTAACTCAAGGAAATCTCTGAACTTGATTTTTATAGTGAAAAATTTATTTTATCTGCCAATATTTTCTTTTTGCTTCTCTTTCATTGGGATAAAACTTTCTTCACGATTATCTCACTATAGGACCAGTCTGGTTGTCTGTGTGTGAAACAATGTCTTGGAACAAGTAAATTTGATTTGGTTATTAGTAATTCTCATGGGTACTCTATTTGGGAATAGTGAACTACACTGTAGATTCCTTGATAACCTTGACTTAGGTGGGAGTAGTGACTTGGAGTTTGACATAATAAATGTGAAAATTGAGCTTAAATGAACAAATTAAAGTTCCAGTGACAGAGGAATCGTTCACTTAGAAATAAAAAAAAAGAAACAGAGACTTACAATATAAACATAAAATAACTGATGTATGTAAAAACAATGGAAAGAAATATCCTTGAAGTCATAACAACTTGAAAGTTAAATGTCATTGTTTATAAACTGCATGACCCAGGGAAGGTTAGGGTATAGGATGAGGTCAGAAAATGTCTTTATTTTTATCATGTAGGCTGTAATACTTGAAAGTTTATGAAGCACCTGGATCATATAACGAATCCATTTGCTGTTCCAGCATGTTTTTTCTAATGGGCTCAGCTAAGGTACAATACCACTTCAAGGAGGTATAAAAAATAAAAAAGAGTACTATCCAAGTACGAGAGAGATAAAAGAAATGAGATGGGCTCACCAAGACACCCTGGAGCCAGAATGCCCAACTTGAATTCTGGATCCATCATTTATCAGTTCTTTGCCTAAATTGCCTAATGTGCTAAACTGGGATGGTAAGAGGATCCCCAAGGGCACATAGAGAGTGCTATATAATTAGTTAACATTACTACTTATATTATAACTAGGAAAATGTAGGGAAGAAAAAAAAGAAGAAAAAAACTGAGATTATCATTGTGTATTATTTACTTGGTCCTCATTTTAAATACTTTATCCATTTACTTATTTCTGATAATATTATCTTCATTTTATGGATTCATTACTGAAGTTTAGTGAAGAGTACAGTAGAAACTCTTTTAACCAACTTCCACTTTGCTACCTTTTTGGATTAATACATAGTTTTCATTCTAGGTGTAGTGCGTACATCCTGGTGCCCATGACTTCTAAATATCTGTGGTTCGGAGATTGTTCTAGTATGTGCTCTAGATACCACTGCTCTTGCCAGGTGCACTATGGACCTTCCAAGAATCAGTTCTGTGTGTCTTCTCTCTTCTTCTAAGCAGGACTGATTAGCTCATTAATGGGGTCATGGGCAAGATTATACATGGAGGTCCACATTCCTTGCATCTAAATATTTAAGGTATAATTAATAATAAACTCTTAAAGTGTGTTCTTTTCTCTTTACTTGAGAAATAAATCTTCACAATGACCAGGAAGGCCAAGTTCAAACTTCCAGTTCACACAATATGGTGGCGTAGAAGAGCGAGCCCATTCCCATCAGTATGGTCTCCTTGCTCTGTTGCCCACCTCCTCTTTCAATCTACAAAGGGTCTCAGGTAGTATATGAACTCCATTTGGTCACATTCACTGCTATTTAGTCAGAGAATTTAGGTGCTTTGTTTCTGAAATATGTTTTAGAAACAAGCATGCAGGCTCTGGATGGGCATGTTGTTGTGGCTTTAATGAATGGAACATGGCAAGAGAAGAACCAAAATTCAGACTTTGGTGAAAACATGGACCCAAAATAGGAGCCCCTGTTCCTGTGTCTAGTGATGGAATTGAGAATAATTATCATTAGATTAAATATTATACAGAATGATAAATTGTTAGCATGCAAAGACATGGGTATTATTTCTATGGAAATTATGTTGGAAACTTTGGAGAATCTACATAAAAGTAGCTAAGACATTGCTATTATATTAAACATAGGCAAAATATGTTAGAATTTTGGAAAAGATAAAAATATAGAAATTTCTTGCGCTCAACTTGATTGCTAAATGTTAAGTTCTTTATCAAATTCAGAAATTGAAAATCAAAGATGAAGCATTATGGATAAGATTTATGCAAGAAAAATCAATGAGGAACTCTAATTGGTAGACTCTTATTCCAAGAAAAGACTGTTCGACAATAAAGAATGAAGAATAAATTTGCATTATTTAAAATAAGATGGAAGAAAACATCTAAGATAAAATTCTAAAATATATCTTATCCTTTAACTAAAATTTTATTTGGCTGACCGAATTCCAGTCCCAATCTCATTTGCCAAACAAGCTTCTCCTGTAACTGACCCAGAGTCAAGGAGGTAGTAAATTGGTAAGGTTGGGTTAAAAGGGTAAATTTTTCTTACTGGGAAGTTTCTTCTCTTAACCAATATGCTTTATTTTTATCAATGAAGTAAGTATTAAGACACATGTGTAGCACTCAGGAAACTTTTTGGGAGTTAATTGAATATTGTCTATACAAAGATTGTGTCTTAACTATGTATTAATTTTTAAGAGAGGTTATTGATAAATAAGTATGCTCATCTAATATATTTTCCAGTCTGGAGACTTTAAGACAAACTTTTGTACTGTAGCACTCTGTGACTCAATAGATGAACCCTAAAATTAACCTCAAAGAAAGTATTGACTGTCTTTTCCTAGGTCAGTTTTAACTATACAAAACATGTATGACTTTAATAATTTTTTGCTGCACAATATCTTTAGGTGGGGTTCCTTAAAAGACTGGAATAGCTAAGTGAGAAACCTAAGGAAGGCATTCTAACTCAAAATAATCTTAAGAAAGATGGTCATACATGTAATGAAATATTATGTTATATCCCTTAAGCACGTATAACAATTTTGATTAAATTAAAAGTAAAAGTGGCTGGGTGCAGTGGTGCACACCTATAATCCCAGTGGCTGGGGAGGCAGAGGCAGGAGGATCGTGAGTTCAAAACAAGCCTCATTGATTTACCAAGGACTTAAGCACTTTAGGAGACCCTATCTCTAAATAAAATATAAAAAAGTCTGGGGACATGGCTCAATGGTTAAGGGCCCCTGGGTTCAATTCCTGGCACAAAAAAAAAAAAAAAAAAAAAAAAAAAAGTAGAAGTGCAGATGTTGAAATTAAAATAAAAATCAAGACCGAGCAGAAGTATAAAATACTACCAAGAGAAATCTAAGTAATTATGCATGTGATCCCCATCTAAAGAAAGAGAAGAGCATGTTTATAGATTTTTCTCTTGGTGAAGTGGCAGTTCTCATAGAAACTCTTTAAAGCCTAAAAGGAAGTTGGTTGAGCTGTTAGAGTGCAGGGCCCTTCTGCTTAGGAGAATGGAGGTGGTCTTTTAGAAGCTCTTATTTGACATATACACTTAGTGATGTTAGGGAGAAAACCAAGAAGTCATCTGGCTTCATTAAGTGATCATCACCACTGGGTTTTAAAAATAACTTTGTGAAATATGAGTTGGTCTCCTTAGAAGAAAGGATAAAAAATAACCTTTCTTCTCCTTCTTCTGTAAAAGTTCTTATGAAATGTAATTGATAACACTTCCGAAAGTGGTCTGTTTTTTCTGTGTTGCCTCGATATTTCCAAATTTGGCTAATTTCAAGACAAAACTCAGCTCTATAATAGGATTGATGCTTTTTGTTCATCTAAAGCACTGTCCTGCTCAGTGTCTTATCAGGGTCCTACCACCTTCTTCTACCTCCACATTTCCTCTAGCTTCACTTCCAGAACCCAAAGTGCCTAAGAATCTCCTAGAGATCCTGTGAAAATAAGTACTCTGATTCAGCAGGTGTAACATGGGACCTTAGATGGCACAAAGATGCCCCAAGGTGATGCCAGCAGCTCTGAGGACCACATTTTTCAGTAGCAAGGACCACAGTTTCCTAAGAACCAAATGTTTATATTGAAATTCTGAAATTAAGGAGAATAGTAGGAAAAATGGATCTTGAAAACATAGCTTTTGTTTATGAATGTGCAAAACCAGAATCAAAAAGGAAAAGAAAACAGAACAATAGACCTAGTTAAGATCCCTACTAACTTTTAGCTTTGTCACAGTGACCAAAGCTGAGCTAAGAAATCCATGGTGGATGAGAAGAAGTGTTATTTATGGAATTCTGAACTGGTGTTAGAAAGGGAGGGTCTCATGAAGCACAGCAAACACTTTGCACCTATGGGAGTTACAAGTAAATCCCAGACTGAAGTTCCTAGCAAATGGCTAAATGGATTCCACTTGCTCCCCTGACCCCATCGTTCCAAAGCTGATAATGAAATTGTAGCATTTAACGCAAACCAGAAAGAACCATCATGCAATAAGTAGATTATCTCACCCATGAAGGGTGAGGATAAATTTATTACGTGCCTGGAGGAAAAGCACACTGAGGCCTGTGTCCATTTTAGTGTGGTTAAGAACTCAGTAGTCTGAGCGAGTACAATCTGGTCTTCCTTTCCTAGAACACAGTGATATGAGTCAGGATGTCAAAATAAATAAGGATGTGTAGCCACATATGGGGATTGGGATGCTGGACATTTCCACCTTCTCCCTTTCCTCAGGCAGGTCATTCAGTGTATGGCTGGGCCAGTGCCTGCTAAGGAATTACAAATCACCTCCTTCCAGTGGGTCCTGAATTGTGGGGCCCAATGAGTCATTGTGGGAGGAATGTAAATTAGGAAACCCGACTGGGAAACCAAGACAGGCAAGAATTCTATTTCTAATCAAAGAATGGTACAGGGAAAGAAATTAGAGAGGGGAAATTCAGGTGACAATTTTGTCAGAGAAAGTGGAATTGGGGAAATTAAAATTAAGTATTATGGTACTTGGATTGATAGAGTGAGTGCTAAAATAAACTCAGTTGCATATTCTCGTGATGGTTAAGATTGATAATGAAATTTTCTGGACTTGCTAGAATAGATGAGTCCTCAGAAATCCTGTAGGGTACACACATGTGTTTTTCACATCTTTAGGTTTTTTTTGGTACTAGCATTTAAACCCAGGGACACTTAACCACAGAGCCACATTCCCAGCCTGTTTTTTTTTTTTGTATTTTACTTAGAGACAGGGTCTCTTTGAGTTGCTGAGGCTAACTTTGAATCGGTGATTTGATCCACCTGTCCCCAGCTGCTGGGGATTACAGGTGTGTGCCACGCCCTCCCAGCTATTTAAAAAAAAAAAAAAAATGTAGCCTGGTGATCAGCAATGACTTAACAGTCAGACCCTGTGGGTTTAGATCCTGTTTCTGCCGCTTGTAAGTGGCAGAAAATTTGGGCCTATATCTTAGCTTCTTGCACTCCAATCTCCTTATTGTGTAATGGGGATAATAATGGCCTCTTCCTAATAATGCCCAGCACACAATGAAAAAGTCAGTGAGGTAGTTAGTGCTTTAAACAATGCCAGGAACAGGTAAGCACTATCCAGATTAGCTATTATTGTTGTTGTTTTCATCATCTTGATCATAAACCATGCAGAGCATCGTGCTTACATAAACAATTTGACAAGTAAGGCCAAATAAAATGAAGAGCAACTTGAAATGATTTCTGATAGAACCATTAATTGTAGCATGGAAGAAACCATTCCCCAGGGAAGCCATTGCTGTTTTGATTGGTTCTTGTTTGTAAACTGTTTTTTTTTTTTTTTTTTTTTTTTTTTTTTTTTTGAGTAACTGCAGTGAGAATAAATTAAGAAGCAGTGTTGAACACAGGAGCAGTTTAAAGGTCACTATGGTCTCCGAGGTTGTCAGTAGCGTTTTGGCTACTACACTTCTTTGTGGTGATTTCTCTCAGATGGACTTTCCCAGTGGTTTTCTGCAATGTTTCATTTGGTGAAAATGCCTAAATCCACGCCCCATAAAAATGGCTATGAATGAGTTTTGGAGGCCCAAGAAGAGCTGGAACCACTGTTCTCTCTGGCTCCTCCTTTTGTCCTGGGATGGCCTGATTGTGATTGTATCTGTGTACCTATCCAGAGCCTGAGGAATGTTTTTCTTGTATGCTGGGCCAAAACACAAAGTCTGAGGTGAGAGATGTGACTGCTTTGGTATTTATTTATTGGGAGCTATAAACTTTTAATTCTGGCCTTAAATTCTGCAGCGAGAAATGCAGCTTGTGGGCAAGGGACAGGTGAATTTCCAAAAGAGATCTCAGAAGGTTGACTTTTAGAATCCCTGAAGATGGGGATAAAAGGGGGACCTTTTAAATAAACCAAGTACCCACAATGGCTTTATTACCACACTGCTCTTCACACTGTAGATTACACGAAGGCCTGGAGACTAATTTCAGCAACAACCACAATTTACTAGCTATAGTGGGCCTCAGATGAATAGTTTCTTGTAAAATCAGTGGCAGCTTTATCCTAGCAGAGCACAAATAAATCAGCTCTTATTATTCCACATTCATTTAATCCTGGGACATTAGTCAGTGAGACCTTTCTGCAGCCTAATAAACAGCAGCAGCAGCAGTTTTTCTTTATGAGAGTAGTTGTTCATCCTAAATTAGAGCCAGCATTAGGTGGAGGCAGAAACTTTTGCTGGATGATTTAAAGATATATAATATGAGACCATAATAGTGTGTGAAAACTGTACCCATGTGTATAAATATAGCAGGGTCATAATTTTGCTGTATGTGGGTTACTTTAGAGCACATGGCTTATTTTATCTTTCTTGAGGGTTTCCTTTGTTGCAGGTGATGCTGTTATGCTGTCTTTCCTGATTCAAATGTCCCTTTCTTTCCCTTGGAGTTAAGTAGGGATTGGAGATGACACTCCCTACTTCTCCCTCCCCAGAAGGTACAGCTAAAGAGGATTCCACCCAGGTAGAGGAGGGTGTGTCTAAAATGTGCACCCAGCTATTTAGGTTTGCTAAACTGCTTCTCAATTCAAAATCCCAACCCAAACCCAAATAGAACTTTTCAATTTAGTTCAACACAGGTCACAAATTTTCTGTTATAATGTCCCTACATATGTGATGAACACAATTTGCCTCACTTTATTATTAATACTGTAACTTAGAAAAAGAAGCCTTTAGCATAAACTAATTGGACTTCATGGGCATTCAGGGTTTTGAAATAGAGATGTCACATTATCAATGTGTCCTCACTAAACTGTGGTCTAATTTTATTCAGGGTATCTTTTTATATTTCCATCAGAAAAAAAATACACCAGGAAGTGAACAGTTTGATTAAAATGCATATGGGTTCCCTTGTTCAATGTAAATAAATTGATAATCAAACATGAATTTGTTCATACTTGCCTGTAGTGTGCAGATGACTTTTACTGCATTGATAAGAGTTTGTGCACTAGTACAGTGCTCTTTGTAATTCAGCAACCATTAATGAATACCCACTGTGTATACTGCACAATAGTTTTATGTAGGTGTACTTATTGGAAGAGAACTTCTTTATGGTGGAGAAGAGGAAAAATACAGTTCAGGCTGCTGGGTCTTAGAAATATCAACAGTGGAATTAATATAAAATTAATGAGATACATCTTCTACTACATAGATGTAAAATGCAATTATCACAACCAGGTGTCATTGTGTTTGACCAGTGAACTCTAGCTCATTTGCCTAATGAAAATGAAAGTATTCTGATACAAGATATATTATTTGGACACAATAAAGAAAAGCGCACAAACTGGGAAATAACAGATGTTAGTGTTAAGGAGTTATAGATATATAATAAACCTCACATTAACTTATTCTTCTGTAGTTAAGACAGTACACTTAACCTTTCAGTACAATATGTATATACTCAAAACAGTTCCTGTTTGCTCACAAGAATATAACAAAAGACAAGATACTTCCTTCTTCGAAGAAAAACACCAGAGGATTTGGGCAAAGTACCGGAGGACTTAGGCAGAGTTCTCATAGAACAGATTAGACTTCGATGGATCCTGACTTTTCTAAAGCATATTGCCCCTATATGGATGAAGAATTATTATCCTATTCGAACCCCTGGTAGCAGAGGATAGCCAGTTCCAGCTCATCTTTGTGTAATGTATTCTGCTGATTCTTACGGTGGACCAGACCACCTGTAGAGGATGTGCGAGCACAAAGCTATTATAGCCTCCAGAGAAATGTCATCAAGTGTCAGTACATTATCCTTATGTAATGAGACCAGGGTATTATTAAACAATGATTTTAGAAATATATGAGCAAAACTTGACCATAGGAAATAGCCTGTACTTCTTTTTCTTCAAAGCCTAACAAGACTCAACATATGATAGATACACACAGTTAATTGACTTATTAATGAATATTGATGAAAATAGTTCAATAGGAAGTTACCAGTTCTTAAAAAATAAGATTTACTGTTTAGGGTTAGTTTCTTCCATTTTTTTTTTTTTTTTTTTGTATTGTTCTTGTGTATCATGATGGTTAATCTGGATTTTTAAAATGTGGATTAAGAAATGCCTAAAATGGTGGTTTGGGAGACTGAGGCAGGAGGATCACGAGTTCAAAGCCAGCCTCAGCAGAAGCAAGATGCTAAGCAACTCAGTGAGACACTGTCTCGAAATAAAATACAAAATAGGACTGGGGATATGGCTCAGTGTTCGAGTGTCTGAGTTCAATTCCTTGTACAACCCCCCTAAAAAAATAAAGAGAGATACCTAAGATGAAAAGACTTCTGGGTATGCCAATGAGGGTGTTTCCAGAGACGATTAGCATGTGAGACAACAAACTGAGGTGGGACACCTACCCCAAATGTTGGCAGCGTAATCCAGTAGGGGAGGAGGGATCCCTGAAAAAGGCAAAAGAAGGAGGAAGTCCAAGGAGTGGGATAGCTGGGTCAAATGGTGATTCCATTCCAAGTTTTCTAAGGAATCTCCACACTGCTTTCCAGAGTGGCTGCACTAATTTGCAGCCCCACCAGCAATGTATGAGTGTACCTTTTTCCCCACATCTTCCCCAACACCTATTGTTGCTTGTATTCTTGATAATCGCCATTCTAATTGGGGTGAGAAGGAATCTTAGGGTAGTTTTGATTTGCATTTCTCTTATTACTAGAAATGTTGAACATTTTTTCATATATCTGTTGATTGATTGTATATCTTCTTCTGTGAAGTGTCTGTTCATTTCCTTAGTCCATTTGTTGATCGGATTATTTGTATTCTTGGTGTAGAGTTTTTGGAGTTCTTTATATATTCTGGAAATTAGTGCTCTATCTGAAGTATGCATGTGTAAAGATTTTCTCCCACTCTGTAGATTCTCTCTTCAAATTGCTGATAGTTTCCTTTGCTGAGAGAAAGCTTTTTAAAGGACTTAAAATCAGTATACTACAGAGATACAGCCACAACAATATTCATAACTGCTCAATTTACAATAGGCAGATTGTGGAACCAACCTAGATGCCCTTCAATTGATGAATGGATAAAGAATATTATCAGTGGAATATTACTAAGTCATAAAATAATAAAATTATGGCATTTGCAGGCAAATGGATGAAATTGTAGAATATCATGCTAAGTGAGATAAGCCAATCTCAAAAAACCAAAGGATGAATAATCTTGCTGATAAGCGGATGATGACACATAATGGGGGTGGGAGGGGGACAAGAATGGATGAAGGAGGGACTGTATAGAGGGAAAAGAGGGGTGAGAGGGGTTGGAGGGAGAAAAGAAATTAACAGACTGAGTCAAAAACTATTACCCTAGGTAAATGTATGATTACACAAATGGTATGCCTCTACTTTATGTACAACAGAGAAACAACATGTATTCTATTTGTCTACAATAAAAATAAATTAAAAAAAAAAGAAGGAGGAAATCACAGGGGATGAAAGGTGGATTGAGCGTGTTCCTCTGTTGTTGCTGCTATTGCCTGTGGACTTTGAACTCCAGCTCTTTCACCATCCTACCTGAATTCTCACCAGCTATTCTCAGGGGACATCTAGGCTTTCAATCTCAGACTGGGGCTGCATCATTGGTCCCTCTTGTTCTGAGGCTTTAGCCTGTTTTGAACTGAGTGGCTACTGGTTCCTCCTGGTCTCTGGCATGCAGATGGCCACTGAGGGACTATCCACCTTCAGATATTGTAAGGTAATCTAATAAGTCGCTTTTAATAATCATACATACACATATCTTGTTGGTTCTGTTCCTCTATAGAACCCTGCCTAGTACATATACCTACTGATTATACCTGAACTTTATAACTTTCCTAAACTAAACTACAAAATAGCAAAACTTTCAGTTTACTTTGGTATTGGTAAAATAAAGAAATGAGACAATTATTTGCATGGTTAAAGCACAAAGACTTAAAATATAGCACATGGTTTAATAAACTGCATTCTTGGGGTCTAATCATGAGGCAACTTATTTTTGATTCTTCTTGCCCTTTGACAATGTACGCAGTGTGGCAAGTTCTTTTTCTGCCCTGGATGAAAATTCACCAGTCTCATGACTTTTCTTATTAGTCTTAGGTTATCAGGAATCCATTCCATATTATAATTAAAATGATAGAAGTGATTAAAATTACTTTCTCCCCAACTCCAGCTAAGGCTTCTCTGCTTCCTCCTCTTCCTCTTCCTCCTCGTCCTCCTCCTTTTATTCCTTTTCTTGCTCTACTTTTTCCAGTTTCCTAAGGTTTTTGACCCATCTGGATTTTGAGTAGCAGACAGGAAGAGACTTGTAGAATACCAAAAGGTCATACTTGACTGGGACTTTGCAGTATAGCTTTATATTCTGCTATGGTTTGATATGGTTGTCCCCCAAAGGTTCATGTCCTGGAAGCTTGGTCCCTGGTGTGGTGGTGTTGATGTGGTAAAGCCTGTAAAAGATAGGGTCTCACGCAGATTAATTAGGACCTGATGGTACCAACCTCATGAATGAATGAACACTGTCTCCAGGGAGTGGGTCAAGTCTGATGAGATGAGATTAGTCCTGGAATGCAGGTTGTTATGAAGTGAGTTCACTCCTCTTGCTTGAACCTTCTGCATGTGGCCATTTCTCTTTCTGCTTTTCCACCATGCTGTAATGCAGTCAAGCGGCCCTCACAGATGCTGAGCTATACTTTTTGAATCTTCCAGTCATCAGAATCATGAGCCACATAAACTTCTTTAAAGTACCCAACCACAAGTATTTTGTTATAGCAACACACAAGGGGATAAGACATATTCTCAGGTAGAAATGATAGCTTTTTCTCATGGAAGCTATCATGAATACTTTGGAAAACATGGTCCTCTCAGTTACTGGGGCATGTGATCAATATTTTATTGATCTATCTCTATTCTGTCTGGTAGCTTTGTCCTTCCAAAACCCTTAGAAATTTTTGGTTTCCATACCCTGAGATTTCTCATGTGCAGTTTTTTCTGTGGGACACCTGAAGCAGCCCAACGTAACTTTATTTCATGCCGGAGTGACATCTAGTCCATCAAAGTCTCATGTTTTCCTGACTTCAATAAACTTTGATAATCAGGTTAATTCAGTATTCACTCCTGGGTTCACTTGTCACAGCACCAATCAAGATCTCTGCACAATTCTGACAGTGTTTATGTCCTCGTTATGGGTGAAGCATCAAAGAATCATCCTGTAGGTCCTCTAGCTCCCACTGTCCAAGTCCCCTGCACCCTCACGACTTCTTTTGTTATCTGTTGTTATTTTTACATTTTGGATGAAACTGAGACAGGAAGACCCTTCAATATCCTGCCACATTGGGGTGCATATTTTCTAAGAATGTAATCTTTTCAAAAGGTCATGCTCTATTTCCAGTGATCTAAAACCCCACCTAACCTTAGTCTTCACTGGATATCTTATAATAGATTTTGAATCTGCATGTCTGCGTGCTTTGGGTGGAAAGAATAATGTAGGAATGAGAGTTGTTCTTGCTCGTACCAAATTTATTTCAAGCAAATATTATCCTGCATTGCCACATTTTCATTTTGCTGACATATAACTAGAAACTAGAAACAAATATTGTATGAACTCTATTTTGTGGGTTAATTGTCTGTTTGCACTTTAAATTTGGAAATCTGCATAGCTTCTGCTATGAATCTGCATGAGTCTTTTAATGAAAATTATAGCTTTCATACATATCTGTAGTCGTGGGTTAAGAGGAGAGAATGTGGAGGAGTAAGAAAAAGTAATTGGTAGAATGAGAGGGAAAAAAACCCGTTTTTGTTTAAGTGCCTAACTATAATTCTCAGTGCTTTATGTCTAAGACTAGAACCTAAGTTCTTTGTGAAGGCAAATGTTTTTCTACCTAATTCTACCTAATTTCAAAATCTGCAGAGGTTTAGTAATGATCTCATGCAATTCCTTTATTTTATGGTTTTATATTGTAAAATGGAATTTCATGTCTTTGCTTGCAAGATTCTTGATTTTATAAAACTGAATCTTAAGCTTTAAGTGATTTTTCCATGTCACAAAGCTAAGTAGTGGCAGAGGTAGAGTTAGAACTCATCTTGAATATGTCAAGTCTTCTCCTTTGCTGGAGCTGAAACTATAAAGAGATGTTCCAGTGTTTATTTTCAGGATCTTATGCTTTCATAGGTTCTAGACACAAATGCATTGGCCATTGGGCATTTTCAGACCTCTTACATTATCAATGCTTGTGACAGTTTTGCATGATGAGGGAGTGTGTGCAGGTTGGGCAATGGAGACAGGTGTGAAGGTATTAAGATAACTGAAACTGGCAATTTCACGAGCTTCTTCTAAAATATCACGTTGATTTCTACTGAGAAGGTTCTCTAGGAGTTCCCTTCAAAACGAAAACAAAACCTGAGTAGCAAATGTAATTTATGAAGAGTTTGAGATCTCTTTGCATATGCAACTTAAATATACATTTCCTGTGGTTTTAGAGATAATCCTAAAAAGTACAAAATGTGTCCCTGACCTATAAGGCTCTAATTCCCCAGAGAGTTCTAGGGCATTAAGAAAACTCTGATCTATGTTCTTGTTATCTCACCAGTATGTCAAACTATCCTAAAAATTTAGTGACATCAGAGAAGAGCCAACTTGTTGTATTCATGGATTCTGTGAGTCAGGTTTTGAAAAGGCATGATAGAAGTAGCCTCTTTTTGCTTCTTGGTGTGTGAGTCCCCAGCGGGTGTGACATGATTGGCTGGAAATGAAGAAGATGGCTTTTTCATCCCCATGTGTGGTGCATGCATTGGGATGACCAAAGGACAGGCTCAGCTGAAATTATTGATAAAAAATCTTATAAGTGACTGTCTAGAATGATGGTTAGAAATTAGTCACATATATATGGTGGCTCAGAACTAAAAGAACAAGAAAGCAAGTTGCATGGGCTTTGATACTCTAGCCTGGGAAATCATATTGTCATTTCTACTACACTCTGATGTAACCAAACACAAGCCCACCTAGAGTCCAGGAAAGGGGATCCAGTCCATACCTATTGAGGGAGGACATGTTTTCAAAACACATTCAGATAACCCCCCTTCTTACTTTGGTGATTTTATTCTTATAGTTTTGAATCTTATTTGCATTTTAATTCTTTTAGAGATTCATTTTGGACTTAAAAAAATACAAACTCGGATTCATCCACATACGCAACCTTTCTGTAGTGCTTCATTTCTCTCTTATCTTGTAATTTCTGTTTGAGATAGTTTTCCTTCTACCAGAACAACTTCCTAATTTGTGTTTTCCATTGTTTTATTTCTCAATCCTGCTAGGAGTTTGTCAATCTTATTGATATTTTCCAAGAAACAGCTTTTTTTTTCCCCATTAATATATTTCTATTGTTTTTCTGCTAAAAATTACATTGATTTCTACTCTTTCCTATCTCTTTTTTCCTCAGTGAATTTAGATTTAGTTTCCTCATCTTTGTTTAGGTTACTGGGGAGAGAGCTTACATTGATTTGAGACTTTTGCTAT
Source organism: Sciurus carolinensis (assembly GCF_902686445.1). Lineage (NCBI taxonomy): Eukaryota > Metazoa > Chordata > Mammalia > Rodentia > Sciuridae > Sciurus > Sciurus carolinensis. The sequence continues at coordinate 79,404,239 of NC_062226.1, forward strand.
TTTCTAAGATATGTATTTATTGTTACACATTTTTCCTCTCAACACTGTAGTTATGTCCCACACATTTTGAAATGTTATATTTTTGTTTTCATTCAGTTCAATTTATTTTTTAAATTTCCTTTGTGAATTCTTCTTTAACCTATGGATTATTTTTAAGTGTGTTGTTCACTTTTTAAGTATTTGGAGATTTTCCCTTTTCAAAAAAATTGATTTCAACTTTTTTAACACTATGTTTAAATATATTTTGTGTTATTTTAATTCTTTTACGTTTTCTTATGTCCCAGAATATGTTCTTTGTTGGGGTATGTCCCATGGATACTTGATAAGAATATGTATTCTGTTACTGTAGGATGCAGTGTTCTATGGATATAAGATCCTGTTTTTTTTTTTCTTATTTATTTTTCTTTGTTTATTTCTTTCTTTGTTTCTCTGTTTAATTGTGACCTTGAGCTGGGGATATAGCTTAGTTGGTAGAGTGCTTGCCTTCCAAGCACAAGGTCCTGGCTTCAATCCCCAGCACCACAAAAAAACACACACAAAAAATGAAAAATAAACTTTAATTGTGACCTTAATGGGACATGGACATTCATGTAAACTAATATTTGTGTTTTTTTCATTACTAACATATTTGAAGTCAGTCATTTTCATGAATCAGTTTTTTGAAGACTAGGATGTTTGCTTAGTACATTTTAGTTTTGTTTTATTCTTTTATTTTTATTTTTTAAAAATGTTTACTATGTATGTACATATATAGTACACAGTATAACATAAATATACATATATACACATATATAGCATACAAAATGTGTACAAATATGTAGTATATATGCAGTATATATAATATATAAATGTTTACTATATATATATATGCACACATATATATATTTCACTTACCAATCTGTTTCCTTTGATTCTCTTTCTTTCTTTTCTTCACTAACAGTTCATCTCTATTGTTCTGTCTTTCACTCTTCCTTTAATTTTTTACTCCTATCATCTCTCCTTCTCCATCATAATCATCACATCCTATATCACATCTATTCTTTCCCTGTCCACCATTTGAAATTGTAAACCCTTTTGCAAACTTGCTGTTTCTATTGTAGACAATAACTGACCATATCATTTCTATTTATTGTGATAATTAGCAATGTAGCTGTCATTGTAGGAACTATTTGGTTTCATGCTGTATATTGTTTGCATTTCTTATAGTTATTATTTGTTTTCTCTTAAACAGTGAAGAACTGTAAACCTTCAGGGAAACCATAACTCCACAGGATAGAAACTCTGTTGCTTCAGATCTATACTGTTAGATGAGTAGTAGACACAAAAACAATACGAAAAAGCAAGAGAACAAATCACCCCTAACAAACCAAGATACTACAATAACAGAATCCATTGACACCACAGTGGAAGAAATGTCAGAGAAGGACTTGAGAATGTGCATAGTTAAACTGATCTGTGAAATAAAGGATGGTACAAGGATTGAAATCAGAGAGAAAATGCAGGATGTAAAAGATCACTTCAATGAAAAGAGAGATTTTGAAAAGAAAAGCATAAATATTCAAAATGAAGGAATCAATAAACCAAATTAAAAAAATAGCATCACCAACACACTAGACCACTTGGAAGACAGAACCTTGGGCAATGAAGACAAAATATATAATCTGGAAAACAAAGTAGGCCATGGAGAAAAGATGGCAAGAGACCATGAAGAGAACTTGAAAGAACTATGGGATAACATGAAAAGACCAAATTTAAGATTTATTGGGATAGATGAAATCTTGGAGATACAAATGAAAGGAATGCACACCCTTTTCAATGAAATAATTTCAGAGAGTTTTTCAAGCCAAAAGAATGAAATGGAAAATCAAATACAGGAGGCTTTACAGGACTCCTAATATACAAAATACAAAAGACCCATACCATGTCACATTAGGCATTTTTATGAAAATGCCTAATATACAGGATAAGGATAAAATTTTAAAAACTTTCAGAGAAAAATGACAGGTCACCTTTAGAGGGAAACCAATTTTGATCTTAGTTGATCACTCAACCCAGACCCTCAAAGCAGGGGTGTCTTGGAATAATATATACCAAATTCTGAAAGGAAATGGACGCCAGCCAAGATTACTGTAGCCAGCAAAATTAAGTTTCAGAATTGATGATGAAATAAAAACTTTCCATAAAATAAGCAAAAGTTAAAAGTTTATGCTATAAAACATACTCAATAAGATATTTCATGGAGAAGAAATGAAAAATAAAAGTGAAAACCAGCAAAGGGAGGATCTACACTAAAAGAATAATGAATCAATGGAAAAACAAATTCAAATTAAAAACCATAAAAATGAAAATGACAGGGAATAAAAATCATATCTCAATAATAACATTGAATGTAAATGGACTAAAATCATCCATCAAAAGACATAGACTGGCAGATTAGATTTAAAAACAAAGGCCAACAATATGTTGTCTCCTAGAGACTCACCTCACAGGTAAAGACATCCACAGACTGAAGGTAAAAGGATGGGAAAAACATATAATTCACATAGATATCCTGAGTAAGTAGGGATTTCTAGGCTTATATCAAAAAAAGTGGACTTCAAGCCAAAGTTAATCAGAAGGGACAAAGAAGGACATTTCATAATGCATAAGGGGATTACACATCAACAATACATAACAATCATAAATGTTTATGTCCCAAACAATGGAGCATCTACATTCATCAAAGAAATTCTTCTTAATTTCAAGAAGAAAATAGACCAGAGTACAATACACTGGGTGACTTTAACACACATCTCTCACCACTAAATAAATAAGCTGTAGAAATAAAAAAATACAATTTATAATTTAGACTTAACAGACATATATAGAATATTTCATCCATCAAGGACTGAATATACTTTCTTCTCAGTAGCACATGGATCTGTCTCTAAAATAGACCTTATCTTAGGCTACAAAGTAACTCTTAGTAAATGCAAAAAAAGAGGGATAATACCTTGTATTCTATCAGATCATAATGGATTGAAATTAGAAATCAATGATAAAATGAAAAATAGAAGTTACTCTAACACCTGGATACTGAATACTATGTAATTGAATAATGAATGGATAGCAGAAGAAATAAGGTATGAAATAGAAAAAAATACTTAGAAGTAAATGAGAATAGTGATAAAATATGTCAAAATCTCTGGGACACTATTAAGGCAGTGCTAAGAGTTAATTGCATTGAGCTCATTCATTAAAAGGATAGAAAATCAACAAATAAATAACCTAACATTACTTCTCAAAGCTAGAAAAAGAAGAAGAAATCAACACCAATAGCAGTAGAAGATAGGAAATAATTAAAATCAAAGCTGATCAATCAGATCAAACAAAAGACACAACCCCAAATCAATGAAACAAAAAGAGTTAGTTCTTTGAAAAAAATCAATGAAATCGATGAACCCTTAGCCAAGTAACAAAGAGAAAGAGAGAGAAAACTCAAATTACTAAAATTTGTGATGAGAATGGAAATATCACAATGGACACCACTGAAATACAGATGATAATCCCAAGCTATTTTGAAATTTTATACTATAATAAAATAGAAAATCTTGAAGACATTGACAAATTTATAGAGACATGTGACCTACCCAAATTGAATCAGGAGGACACAGAAAATTTAAACCAATCAATTTCAAGCAATGAAATTGAAGACACCATCAAAAAGTCTACCAATTAAGGATAGTCCAGGACCAGATGGATTCTCAACTGAGTTCTACCAGGCCTCGAAAGAAGAACTAAAACCAATCCTCCTCAAATTATTCCACAAAATAGAAATTCCTTCCAAATTCACTCTATGAAACTAGCATCACCCTGATAATAAAATCAGACAAAGACACGTCAAGGAAAGAATGTTTCAGACCAATATCCCTGATGAACATAGATGCAAAAATTCTTAATAAAACACTGGCAAGTCACATATAAAACATGTTAAAAAGATAAGTGTACATGATCAAGTGGGGTTCATCCAAGGAATGAAAGGTTGATTCAATATGTGGAAATCAATAAACATAATTCATTGCATCAGTAGACTTAAAGACAATCACATGATTATCTCAATAGATGCAGAGAAAGCATTTCACAAAATATAGGATCCATTTATATTCAAAACAGTAGAAAAACCAGAGGTAGTAGGAACATACCTCAACATTGTAAGTTATATGTGCTAAATCCAAGGCCAACATCATTCTAAATGGAGAAGAATTGAAAGCATTTCCCCTAAGAACTGGAAAAATACAGGGATGCCTTCTTTCACCACTTCTAATCAACATAGTCCTGGAAAGTCTAGCCAGAGCAATTAGACAGAATAAAGAAATTAAAGGGATACAAATAGGAAAAAAAAAAAAAAAAAACTCAAACAATCCCTATTTGCTGATGATATGATTCTGTATTTAGAAGTCCCAAAAAACTCCACCAGAGCTAGATGCCGTGGCACATGCCTATAATCTCAGTGACTTGGGAGACTGAGGTAGAAGGATCATGAGTTCAAATCTAGCCTCAGAAACTTAGCAAGGCCCTAAGCAACTCAGTGGTTAAGCACCCCTGCATTCAATCCCTGGCATCAAAAAACAAACAAAATAACCCCCCAAAACAAAAAAAACAAAAATTCCACCAGAAAACTTCTAGACTTCATAAATGAATTCAGCAAAGTAGAAGAATATAAAATTAGCAACCACAAATCAGTTGTGTTTCTATACATCAGTGATGAATCAATTGAAAGAGAAATCAGGAAAACTATCCCATTCACATTAGCTTCAAAGAAAATAAAATATCTGGGAATCAATCTAACAAAAGAGATGAAAAATCTCTACAGGAAAACTACAGAATCCTAAAGAAAGAAATTGAGGAAGATCTTAGAAGATGAAAAGAAATCCCATGTTCTTGGTAGGCAGAATTAATATTGTCAAAATGGTCACACTACCAAAAGTGCTATACAGATTTAATGCAAGTGCTATTAAAGTTCTGATGACATTCTTCACATGAATAGAAAAAGCAGTCATGAAATTCATTTGGAAAAATAAGAGGCCCAGAATAGCCAAAGCAAACCTCAGCAAGAAAAGTGAAGCAGGAGTCATCACAATACCAAACCTTAAACTATTCTCCAGAGCTATAGTAACAAAAATGGCATGGTATAAGCACCAAAACAGACATGAAGACCAATGGTACAGAATAGAAGACACATACAAACCCACATAAATACAGTTATCTCATACTAGACAAAGGTGCCATAAACATACAGTGAAGAAAAGACAGCCTCTTCAACAAATGGTGCTGAGAAAACTGGAAATCCACATGTCACAAAAGGATATTAAACCCCTATCTCTCACCCAGCACAAAACTCAACTCAAAGTGGATCAAGGACCTAGGTATTAGACTAGAGACCCTGTGCCTACTACAAGAAAAAGTTGGCCCAAATATCCATCATATCTGCACCTTCCTTCTATTTGACCTAGAAATTGCCCTAGGAACCAAATTCCTCAACAGGACTCCTAAAGTGCAAGAAATAAAATCAAGAATAAATAAATGGGATAGAATCAAACTGAAAAGCTTCTTCACAACAAAGGAAACACTCAAGAACATAAACAGAGAGTCTAGAGAATGAGAATAAATGTTTACCACACACACTTCAGATATAGCATTAATCTCCAGGATATATAAAGAACTCAAAAAATTTGACACCAAAAAAACAAATAACCCAATCAATAAATGGGTGTGAATAAATATGATTGGACAACAATATATATGAAGAAATGTTCAACATGTCTAGCAATTAGATAAATGCAAACTAAAACTACAATGAGATTTTATCTCACTCCAGTCAGAATGGCAACAATGAAGAATAAAAGTAACAATAAATGTTGGTGAGGACGTGGGGAAAAAGTTACACTCATACATTGCTGGTGGGACTGCAAATTAGTGTAACCACTCTGGAAAGCAGTACAGAGATTCCTCAGAAAACTTGAAATGGAACCAACATTTGAGCCAATTTTTCCACTCGTGGGCATACACCCAAAGGACTTAAAATCAGCATATTACAGTGATGCAGGTAAATCAATATTCATAGCATCTCAAGTCACAATAACTAAGCTATGGAACCAACCTAGGTGCCCTTCAGTAGATGAATGGATAAAGAAAATGTGGTACATATACACAATGGAATATTACTCAGTCATAAAGAAGAATGACATTATGGCATTTACTTGTAAATGAATGGAGCTGGAGACTATCATGCTAAGTGAAATAAGTCAGTCCCAAAAACCAAAGGCCAATTGTTCTGTGTAATATGCAGATGCTGACTCACAATAGGCAGGGGGAGGGACAAGAGGAAGTTCACCAGATTGGGAGAATGGGGTAAAGGGAGAGAGAATGGGAACTGGAAAAACAGTAGGATGAATCAGACATAACTTTCCTATGCTCATATATGAATACACGACCAGTGTAATTCCCCATCCTGTACAACCACAATAATGGAAAGTTATACTGTTTGTATGTATGATATCTCCAAATACAGTCTACTGTCTCATATAACTAAAATGAACAAATAAAATAAAATAAAATAATTTAATAAGTTAATTTACTGTAGACATGTATAATCAGTCATGGTTTTAAATCCAATCTTCCAATCTCTGTCTTTTAATTGTGTCAAGTAGACCTTTTGCACTTAATGAAATTATTGGTATACTAAGGTCTAACTATGCTTTTAATTCATTTATTTTTATTTTATGTTTGCTTTCTGTTTCATTTTTGGTTCTCTCCTCTTTTTCTTACTTTCCTGTGGTTTACTTAAACATGCATTTTAGGCTTCTGTTTTGATTCTTCTATGGAGTGTTTGGGAACATCTCTTGCTGTATGTCTTCACGGGTGCTCTGTGTGGTGCATTGTATATGCCTGACTTATCCTGTCTACTGGTGTCATTGTTTCCCAGCTCAGGTGACGTACAAAACCCTGACATGCCTTCCTTTCCTTTGCAATTGCTCATTAAAGCATTTTTATCATGACTACTTTAGAAGTTTTGGGGAGGATAATAATTCTCACTTCTCTGTCTTGCCAGTGTTGGAATCTATTGATCTCTTTGTATATTCAGTTTCAGATCTTCCTGGAGTTTGTCATAACCCATCTTTTTTTAAAAATAGAAACCTGAACATTTTCATATAATGCCATGGGTGGGAATGAGGCTGCCCCTACCTACCACCGTAGGATTTTATTTAAGCTTTTGATCTCATTGAAGTTTTCTGTTTTAACTATCTTTCTCTGACACTGATATGGCAGAGGAACAGGAATATCACTTTGTTAATTCCAGATGGAGGTAGAAGTCTGAGTTCCCCATTTGGATGTCATTAATGTCATTAGGTAGGAGTGAGAGTATGTCTCTCATGTGGTTGGTACTGATATTGTGGTGGGGGTGGCTTGATTACTAAAGGGAGATGGGGAGAGTCCTACTCCTCAGCTAGGTCTCTGACACCACCTGAGTGCAGAGTAGATAAGTGGCTGGAACAGAAGTCTAGCTTCCTCATGTAGTCCCCACTGACACCATGGTGCACAAGGGTTATTACCAGCCGACAGGGAAGAATGTCCTGACTCCATGCTTGAACTCTGAAACTATCCTGCTAGAGGTGTTCAAGCACAATGTTACAGCCTTGCAAATGTGGAAGACCAGCTCCCCATTTGGCCTTGGCTGGTGGAGGTGGTACACAGGGCCATGGCTATGGTATTCTTTCCCCTGTGGTGATTGACTAATGCTATTTTTTTCTGTTTCCCCCTGAGGTATCTGGCTGTTGTGGAGTGATTACTGTCTAAAAGTTTTCTGTCTTGCTAAGATGTCCCTTCCCTGGTATTATGACTAGAACCTGCAAATTTTCACTAGACCTTTGCTTTTTTTTTTTATTTTTATTTATGTTCCCTTTGACATTTCTGGGGCTTCCGCTCCAAGTCTAGAGTATGTAAAGTTAAAAAAGAAAACCCAGGGAACACACCAGCATATTTTTACTTGAACACTGAGGTCCCTAACTAGTTTATATTCTTCTTTCAGAGTTAACTTTGTTTTGTATACAATGTTCAGAACTTTTAGTTGTACTTAGTGGGAAGCATAGGGGAAAGTACACCCACTACACTTTCTTGGAAGTGGGACTTTCTGAAACTTTGGTAAACAATGTCTCTTCACCTTCCTGTAGTTAATTTAAAATTTTGGTTCTTAAATTTTGGACATTTTTTTTTTAAGAATTCTGACCTCATCTATTTTCAAAGCTCAATATTTTCAAATGGCGGAATGAGACTTGCTTGGGAGGATGTTAAAAATCTTCTGATGCATCAACTTCAGCTCAGTTCCTTAAAAGAGATAACTCTCAAATAAAACCATTGGTGGGTAGGGGTATTAATGTAGTTAAAAGAATGTCATGACCATTCTAACAGGCTGGCCTTCGACCTTAACATACATCCAAAGACATCTTCATCAGGATGTGGTTTTACTGCTCTCAAAACTGTCTAGTCTTCAAGAACCTCAGCTATCATCTAGCTGTATTTCCCATTTACTTCACATCCTCAGCAGATAAAGATTTATGCATTGCTTAAACACTTCCAGTGATCCTTTGGCATCTTTAGTAAATATAGACACACAGGAAAGTGTGTAGGCCAAAAGTGGTGAGGTGGGAATAGATGTAAATTGGAGTGGGATAAACAATGGGAATTTAAATCTCATAGGATATAGGACGACATCAGAATTCATTTACCACTATTCTTAACACTGTGTGTGCATTGAACATTTAGCACACATTCTCTTACACTTGGTGGGGGACCAGGTTAACAGTGCAGAGAGTGTTGTAACACTCAGAAGAGTGTTGTAAATACATACAAGAAAATCTATACGATTTTAAAGGAAATCAATTATATTGAAATGCTATTATGAATATTAAAATGTACATTATAGTAAGATGTGTCCTTATTTATGAAGGCATTAAGTAATGAGTTCTAGCAACACATTTAATAACAGCTAAAAAGTTCGAAGAAGAGGTAAAAATACAATGATGATTTGAGAGATCTGGAACAAGGGCTAAGGGCAATATGATGTGAAAATACCTGTAATTTCTATTGGTGATAAAGTCACATAACGGGCCAAAGCTGGTGTACTCTTTGGTTCACATTCTTAATGGAATGAAATGCTAATTTAAGCTGCAAAGTAGAGAAAATGAAAATGTAATAGTTTTCCACCCAAGTTTTCCTACCCCATAAAAATGTGTGAAAAATTATAACAAAGGGTCCTGCTGGGGTGGGAACCACTGTTTATGGTTCCCAGGTTAAGTATCCTTGCTTTAAAATAATATTACCTGAATTTGAGGCAGATAGATTAGTTTTCATGTTTTGTAAATGCTGGCACAGTAAAACAATTCCAATAAAGTGGAAACATGCTTTCCTAGTAGAGTAAATGAGATCAGATAGCATTATTTTAAAAATGAACAAATTTCTTTTTTTATTGTAAACAAGTGGGATAAATGTTGTTTCTCTGGTTGTACATGAAGTAAAAGTGTACCATTTGTGTAATCATAAATTTACATAGGGTAATGGTGTTTGATTCATTCTGTTATTTTTTCCTTCCCCCCACCCCTCCCACCCCTCTTTTCCCTCTGTACAGCCCCTCCTTTCTCCATTCTTGCCCCCCTCCCGCCCCCCATTATGTGTCATCATCTGCTTATCAGCTCAAAGGACTTAAAATCAACAAATTTCTTTTTTGTGTATTTAGGTTTACAGATTTATACTTTTCTAGCTCTTACTCTTAAGATCATGTAAACGTTTCCCATTTTTATCTAGAACTACAATGGCCATGAAAGAAAAAAAAAAAAAAGGCAAACCCATTCTCTTTTCATTTTACAACTTGATGACATTTTCTCCATTGGTATCCCATTGGATTTGCCAGTTTGAGAGAGTATCTGCCGTTTCATAGTGACAGATTATGTCATTCTAGTCATTAATTCCATCGGTGGTTCACAGATGTTTGTAACCTTGTGTGCATTTTTCCCCTTTCTCAGGGTTAACTATGCTGGGAGTACGTGCAAGGAAATATCCTCAAGTTCCATGATGATCAGAAGAGGCAAGAATTGATAGATACTCTTTGTTACTTTGTTACTCTATGTTATTGAAAGAGAGTCCTTGGTCATGTTGAATGTGGTATTAAGAAAGTCAGAGCATCCGGAAAGATGCAATTATGAGCTGGAAAGTGAAGCTTAAGGCAGGAATTTGGTGACAGGCTTCCAGCTTGATAAGGGATGTGGCTGCAGGTGTCTTAAGGACAACAGTTTCCAGGATCCACTGTTGATAAAACTATCATTTCAAAGCAGATGTGTACAATCCTTTCTTATCACATTTCTTTACTTCTAAATAATTGTTAGTAGATCCATATTCTTTCCCTTCTATCTGGAATGTGTTCCATAAAAGGACAGTGGATGCTGGGTGGAGAATCAGCAAAATAAGTGAGCCAGCACCTGGCTTTCTTCTGATCTGCCTCCCTCTTTCCTGGTCTGTTCCATTTCTAGATTAGATTGTAAATGCAATCCTCCTCCACACTGAGAAGGGGGCTGGAAGAAATCTGGCCAGGGCATGAGCTCCACACTTATCACCTCCTTTTCCACCCCAGCATAAATCAGAGAAACTCCTTCAGCTCTCTGAGCTCCCCAGCTGGGCACTGTGAGGTCAGGACACACCACCTCCAAATTCTTCTCTATGTGGTAGTGCACTGGTTATTCCAGACCAAGGATGAATTCCGAGATAATAAAGAGAGCTGGTCATTTTGGGCTTCCAAATGGTGAGCACATGAGAGCAGGTACAAAAGGCTCACAGTTAATCATCGCAAGGACTCTTCTCTGTCATGCTCCACGGTGCCTTTTTAAGTTTCTCTAAAGGTTTTTCACTTGACTGTTTCTCCCTCCACCCCATGCATCAAAGAAAGACAGGAAAGAGGATCAAAAAAGTGTTAACATAAGGTGTTTCTGCCATAAATAAAAAGGCAGAAAAATCACTTTGCTTGTCCTGTGATGCTGGAAGACTGGGCTTCCACTGGCCAGGGTAGAAACAAACCTCTCTAGAGGAGCCGTGGGTATCACAGCGTTAGAATTGTCAGGGTGTGAGGACGAGAGGCAAGTGTGTGTCCTGCCAATATTTCAGATAGAAGGGAGGTCCAGGTTCTACGCTTGGCTTTCTTAGGCTTGGGGACAATGTGGGAAGGCAAAGGGAGGGGCAAAATAGCAAAGTAGGGCAGTTTTGAAGGAAAATGGAGACAGGGTTAAAAGCAATTCCCAGTTGCCTATAGATTTCAGTGCATCATTGTTGATTTTGGACTAAAACCTTCTTTCCAGCCACGCAGGCAGGCAGAGGTGAATTTATCAGATGTGATTTTTATCAGAATCCACCGTATGAGGCGGCCAGCAGTCACCACGGGACCCCGGTGCCTGTGATTGGTTCTGACACATCCGGCCGAAAGGGCTCTTATTCCTAGAATGATCTTCTTTTTTAGATGGTATTGAGTTGGGACTGATTTTGATAGCCAGTTTCAGTCAAGAATCATAAAGTTATTGCACATTTAAAAGCGTTGGTATGAGAATCATTCTCTCCCTCTTTTCTTTCTCTCATCATTTCACAGGGCTGCAAGGTTACAGAAAGGTCTAATCAATTGTCAAACTCTCTTTTATCACTGAGAAGGTGGTAAGAAAAAAAAAAATCTAACTGCCCTACTGTAGGGGGTTCTTTGACTACACAGCACCCTTTTCCACATACAATGCTGCCGTGATTAATGTCCTCCCACCTCAGACCTTGTTAAAACCTGTTCTCTCAAGCAGCCCGGTGGAGCACAGTGAGAGCAGGGCCGAGGTTGCATAAATCAACGTGTTCTCACAGCCCCCAGGATATCCATTATAGATGCCAGCTGGATGGCTGGAAGATAGAGAAAAATGAATATTGTATCCTGTGGCCTTTTGCCTCTAATGACCACTTTTCAACATTTTTGAAGGCATGATTAAATTTTGATAACTGGGGAAGTCACTCTGAGCAGGCTGAAATAGAGATAAATTGACGGAGAGTCTGACATCTCAGTGGAGAGCAGGCAACTAATTAGTGTGTGAAGCGCACTCTGAAAGAGATGTAAAAAGGAGGCAGGTTTAATCAGAGGAGCTGCCGAGGTACAGGAATAGTCAGGGATAATTGCGGCCTAGGTAGAAATCACAGGCTCAATGAGCGGCTTTTTCTGTCTGCTTGATTGGCAGCCGCTGACCTAGTGGCCGGCACCCTTGAACCCTACAACAGTAACAGCCTTGTCAGAGCAATTTGCTTGCAGCTCTCCGTGACCAGTTACTTCAGCCGCCAAGCTGGGACACCCAATTTGAAAGGGCGCTATGCTCCCTTGCCTGTCGGAGAGCTGGGCGGAACAGGCTCATTATTTCCGATGACTTTGCTTTTGAACCCCGTCGCCCTTCCTTGCCCCCAGCCCTCCATAGCCCAATCACGCTTAGGTGTGCTTCAGGGACAACCTTTGCAAAGATCCACGAAGATCCAATGTCAGGGCCTTTGGGCTGTTCGTTGGGGAGGTGGGGGATTTCAGGTTACAAGGTGATGCGTGGGAATTAGGCAGTAAGGGAATGCCAGCCGGGCAGGGGCCAAGCCACCTGAGGATTTCTCGCTCCTGGGAATAGCTGCTTCTTGCTGCCTGCTCTTTCATGCCACAAGGCAAGCTAGGAAAAGCTCCTGTGTCTATCAGGGGTCCCCATGTTCCTCCTTGGATGTGTGTGTGACAGCTCGGAGGCTGCCCATTTGACACCCCTCTTCTCCTCACACCCACAGCTCTTCCTGACTGGCCCCAAGGGCGGTGGCCCCAGGCCAGAGCGAACGCATACATCCATTCCATCTTGTTCAGGTAACTGCTGTGGAGACTTTTGTTTATTGCTAGCGGGGAGTTTCCTGACTTGAACTCCTACTTAGAAGGATAAGCTTTTCTTTCCTCCAGAATTGCTTTGACAACTAACACATGACTTTTTTCACACATTGTTTTTTGGGAAAATGAGACTAGATAGAAGGGACCAAGATGGCAGAAAGACACGTAGGAGGCAGCCAGAGTACTCGAGAATAGAAAATGTTGTTTTAAAGAAGATAAATTTGTGTTTCTCCTCCTCCTCCTTCACCTTTCCTTTTGAAATTTATCAGTCACCTGGGCCAGGAATAATGCCAAATACCAGGATACCTGATGTGATTTCTGTTTGTAGTGACAGCTTATAGTTTAAGAGAAGTATATGGTTAAATTTGTTTTTCTATTTTTATTTCTGTTTTTTAATAGAGCATTTTCCCCCATGTATGAGAATGAGGTCTGGTCATTACTCAGAGGACCTAACTGCATGCTTCAGATGTCCTTTTTTTACCTCTATGGCTTGATCGATGGGATCCTGGGACTTGGGTTCCATGTGGCTTTTTGCTCAGCAAGAAGAAACATGGCCTTACCAGACATGGTGCCTTACTTCTGTAATCCCAGCCACTTGAGAGGCTGTGGCAGGAAGATTTTAAGTTTGAGACCAGCCTTAGTAACTTAGTGAGGGCTTTTCTCAAAAGAAAAAAATAAAAAGGGCCAGGTATGTAACTCAGTGGAAAAGCACCCATGAGTTCAATCTCTCGTACCCCCACCTATACACAGAAAGAAAAAAAGAAAGAAAGAAAGAAGGAGTAGACATGACCTCAAGTTTTTGCTTATTTCTCTGAACACACCTACTTCATACTGCAGAATGGTAGGTATATAGGATACTCCATTTTCATTTACAGGGTTTCCTTCCCAATCCCATTCTCCTTAGAGACTGGCTGTTCTAAGTGTAGACTAGGGAATATCTTCTAGGTCTGACCTATGGAAGCTGGGAAGCAGGAAGATCAGGGGCTGCCTGTTCCCATATCACAAAATGGTACCTGGCTTCCAAGGGTCCAATCCCTAGGGGATGTGTGTCTCTTATTTTCAACATAGTTCTATGATTGCTTAAACTACCACATGCAATATACTCTTCCTTCGTTGTCTATGTCTTAGTTGGGAACTCCTACACAAAGTGATAGAGAAAACCAAAAATGATGACAATGTTTAGAAGGTAGATTCTCCCAATTCTCAAACAGATAATTCAATTCTCAGACAAATAATTTCAATGTACCATAATAAATACAGCAATAAAAGCCCCCCAGGAAGCCATGGATCAGGGAGGAAGGAGTTGGAATTCTTGCCTCAGAAGCTGAAGAATGCTTACATCCCTGTGTATCTTCTGAAGAATGAACAAAAGTCTACCAGACAAAGATGGATGGAAGGGAATTCTCAGCAGAGGAAATTGTATATCAAAGTTATGAAAGGGCATTTTTCAGTGAACCTGGACTTGGCTTAGCCATCCTGAGGAATGTCACCAGGGAGGATGATGGCAGCAAGATTGTGGGAAGTCTTGCCTGAGGTCATCCAAGCCTGCATCTATCTTACTACCAAAGCATGTACTGAGAAATAGGTGCTTAATATAAGTATATTTAATGGATGAGTGGAAGAATGAATGAATGGGGGAACTGGGCCTTAAGAAGATGTCTTAAAATGAGATTTTAAAAATAACAAGAAATATAACTGACAGATAAGTAGGAGAACAGTGGGGAGACCGGTTGAAATAGACCAGGCAAAGGGAGATGGGGGAAATCGAAGCAAAAGTATACTCTCAGAAATGCAATGGGGTACACTGACTCAAGATGAGACTCTGGGGTGAACCATGAGTTCCACTGGGTGTGGGGTTCAGTTGAGGGAGAGGGACGGGGAACATCTTCAGCATATGTGTTTGGGAAAAGTAGAAATGCCACGAAGAGTGTAGGTAGAGGGAGGTTGGAGAAAATGCTCAAGTTAAACAAAGTGAGCAGTTACATGGTTTTGTCAGAAACCTTGCCTTGAGAAAGCAGATGGGGAGACCCCAGAAAGACTTCTCACCAGGATTCCCCCAAATATTCCACTATTGGCCTATAAGTCTGTGGTCATCTCCTGTGGGCATTTCTGTCTTAATGGGCATGTTATGAAATTTTGAAAAATAAATAAAATTTTCCTCCTGAGTGTTAATACCATGACTATGATGTTTGTTCTATTAGATGAAAATATTGAAGTGAATAAATTGTCATTGAATTGTGTAGATTTTGTGGAGTAGACTGTAATTTATTGAAAGTAATAAAGAGTATCATATTAGACTGATACCAAAGATAGTAGAACTATGACATTTATTTATCTTCAAAATTATTGCTGACTAGGAATTTTTCTAAATGTTTTACAAATTTTAATTCATTAATTCTTTCTAATATTCCCACAAGAAGATGCCATAATATGTATGATTTGTAAATACAGAAACTGAGGAAAAGAGAGGTTAAATAACGTACTTGAGGTCACATAGCAGTGAGTAGAGGAGCCCAGATTTGAACCCAACGTTCCTGTTGAAGTTCCTGCTCTCGCCTATACCTACTGCCTGGGCTTCTCTTGTTAAACTGTGTACTGTGTGGCTGATAATCAATTCCATAAGTGAGTGGCCCACTCCAAATGGTAACCATACGCAAATCAATCTTTTCACATATGCCAACAAAATATTTAATGTTTTGCAAGTATAAAATGGTTGAGAAACCTGAGTAAGAACAGAAATGTCCATTGATCTGGCCCAGAGGTCAAAAGGTAAGTGAACTTTTAGTTATGCAAAGGCACAAGAGTTAGATACCGGAATGGAGTCTGAGTAGAGTGCATCTATGAAATTGAGCTAGAACCCAAATTGAAGTTCAAGACCTCTTGAGTGGGCATTTGCTGCCTCTTCCTGGAGACTCTGGTGATACCTAGCAGAAAGGCAGAAGAGATCCTGGAGTAAGGTTACCTGAGTTCAAACCCTGGCTATTCCACTCCTTAGTTTTGCCACCTTGGGAAAGTTCCTCATTATTTTAACTCCCTCTGCCTCAGTTTTCTCGCTTGTAGAATGGGGGTAATAATGGTCCTTGCCTTAGAGGGCCCTGGCAAGGTTTGAATTAATGAATGCTCATAGACAGGAGCTCAATGAGATAACCACTTTTATTAGTAATCTACTATTTGTACCTCAGAAATCAATCCATCTCTCCTACACACAAATTTGTCTCTCTTTGTGTCCTCTGAGTATCTGTTTGAATTGTTAATGTAGCAAAGACGAGGTGTTTAGGGATGATGGCCTGTGACTTATTTCTTAAATTTGACCCTCATGTAAACAAAGTGGGACATTCAGATGGGGACTTTCACTTGTAAAGTGCCAGTACAGCTTGACTCTTCTGGTTTTCAGAAAACCTATAAGCGCTTTGCTGTTTAGAACCATGCAGTTATGTCTTCCAGTGATCGTAACTTTCTAAGTTGGCATTATTTTACTTATTCTATTTCTCAGTTGTACTTCACATGCACAGAATTAGAGAAACCATAATTCTTGGCTTCTGACACGCTCATCATGGGTCCACACGTAGCTGACTTTTCTTTTCACTTTTTGTTGTTGTTCCGGTTGCATGCCCACAGCTCATTGCCGATGACCTACCCAAAGCAGGGCAGCAGGAACTGTCAGAGCCCAAATGAAAGTACTGTGTCATTGCTTAGATGACAAGAACATGATTAATAAAAGGAAGCTTCTGCTTTTGTCTGCTTTTACCTGGGCCCCACATTACCTGGGTCTGGGCTCCACCCTTGGTACACACCAATATGTACAAATCACAAACGTGCCCTTCTTCAACTTTACATGTATATGCATCCTTATAACGCCCATGAAAATCAAGATGTAGAACATTTCTAACACCTCAGGAGATTCCTTCATGCCCTTTTCCATCAATGCTTTCCCCACCTCCAACTTTAGGTGTAACTTCTATTTGGCCTTCTATCAACTTACATCAGTTCTGAATGTTCTTAAACCTTAAACAAATGGAGTCATATAATAGGTATGCTTCTGAGTCAGGCTTGTTTTACTTAACTTATATGAGTGAAATTCATCCAAGTTCAAGCATGTACAAGTGATGTGTTCCATTTTCCTTCTGCATGGCATTGCTTCTGTGACTATGGCTTATATGACTATGCAGCAATTTATTTTCTCATTTAGGTTCTGGAGGACATGGACTAGTTTCCATTGTTTGATTAGTAAGAATGAACCATCTACAGAGGCTGCTGTACATGGCACATATTCATTTTTCTTAAGAATATGCACAGAGCTGGGTTTTTGAGGTACGGGGCATGGGGCATAGATTTGGCTTTGGTGGGTACTGTGGAACTGTTTTTCAAAGTGGTTATGCCAACCTAGTCCACTTTAAATCAATTATTTTTAGTAATATAAAAACTATCCACAAACTCACCATTGAATGAAGGTGGATCAGTCCTGCTAAATAAATAAACAAACGGATTCCAGAGAGGTTTCGTGTTTGGATATATCACAGTTAGAAAATGCTATAATTGAGAGTGAGAATGGGTCTTTTGAATGGAAGGACAGCACTCTCTCAGTTACAGCTTCTTCATATGACAAGTACTTTTAAAATACTGAGTGATTGGTAAGCAGAAAAAGAACTTGTAAGACATTCACTGGGACAAAAATAGGGAGGAAAATAATCTCAAATTCTGGCCAGAAAAATGTGCATTTCCTATTTCTGCCAAGGAACTTGCTGGCAGAGAGCAAAATGCCTGTCGGACATGGAGGCTGGCATGATTCCCAGCACAACCACCCCATACCTTGTTTGGCATCGTAGATTCAAAAATTTACTTGTCCACAGGGCCAATGCATGGCATCCCTGTACAGACCTTCTTGTATTCATCACTAAAGCTTTCTCTTTGTTAAAAAAAAAAATAACCTGTACCTTTGCTAAGCAAAGTATGGCATAGAGACCAGAAGCAAGGCATCTCTGGGGAATATGTAAGAAAAGCAAAACTTTGAGCCCCACCCCATACCTTCAAAACTGCATGTCAAGATCCCCACAAGATTACTAGACTCATAGGATTTTGAGAAGCATTGTCTTGTACAGTTCTAGATTAGAACTTACTTCTTCCTGCTTTGGATTATTTGGGAATGTGACTTTTCATCTCTAATCCCACCTTCCCAATCTGAAAAGTGGGATTAGTAGTATGGTCTTGGAAGGTTGGAATAAGGACTAGAAGATTAGAAGTAAGGCATCTAGGTTGATTCCATATAGATGATTGGTGGTCCAGCTAAGTGATAGCTGAGCTGCTCTTCTTAGAAGTATTCCCAAGCTAGCCAGATCTGGCTAACCTTCTCAGCAGCCAAATGCAAGCTTTTAACCATCCTAAATGCTCTGGAAGTCATGCCTAACCCTCCTCTTCCCTGTGCCAGAGCTGCAAGGGGATTGTTTGTAAATAGCAGGCCAGAGTTAGAACTCTGTCTGTAAGTTACCCAAGCATGAGGACCAAGTTCCAGACCTGCCTTAATGGTTGTTATTTACAGACTGCTGCCTGCAAGCGGCGGAACTTAAAAACGGAGAGCCGCAATCATGGCATGAGAAGAGCAAAATGCCTGCCCGAATAATAAGCAGGCTTTCCAGGGAGGTTTTGTTATATAATAGGACAGAGACACCCATGCAAGGGGAGTAGGGATAGAGGGTTGAGAGATGGGAGAAATGACATAGCAGAAAGGCCAAATGTATAAATATTGCTCACAAGCACATTACAGATTTTTTTTAAATAGGTAAGGAATGGTCTTCCCAGCTGAGCTGTCCTGAAAAATGAGATGTCCCTGCGGTACAAGTTAGTGTATTTTCCCCAGTTGAATAGGAAAAATATGTTTGACTGGACAAATGTCTTTAGCAATGATAATTATATGGGTACCTGAAAAATTACCTGCCTGGTCATTTTCTGCAGGGTTAATATTAGTGGAAATGAGTTTTATTTAATGACCTTTTCTCCCTTTTCCTGGTACTAGTTTTCACTGTGTGATTTCTGACTTTGGTGTCAGATTGTACAGAAAAGCAGTTTAAAAGGTATTGGTGATAAAAACAGCCCAAATCAATTTGTATAGGGCCAGTGGTGGTGATGACTTAATTGCTACCTTGGTGAAAAGGCTGTGATCCTTATTCTAAATTATTTAAAAAATAGCTTTCAGTTTTCAGAATTCTGTCCAGTCTCTTGGCCTTTCAAAGAGTACCAACAATTCAAGTACTGTAATGTTTAAGAATGGCAAGTTCACAGCTAATTTGAAATACAGGACTTCAACAGCTCAGTGGAGCTGGGATACTGAGGAGGGTGGAACAGCCAAAGGGAAGTGCAGACTACCTACATAACGAGGGCAGCAATCAATCCATCCTGGTAGCCAGCAAGCAACCATCATGTGCAAAAAGAAGTATTGTACCTCCTGTCATGATGACATATTCAATTAAGCGATATCCTATTATTATTTCTCACCTTATGTGATTTAACAAAAACATTATTGAAACTAGGAGAAATCATTCTAAACACAAACAAAAGAAAATTCTTTGATTGGAATTATAATGATGTCTTTCACAATGTCTGACAGGTAAATTGTGAACAGTTGCAGCAAAACTTTGCAGTATAATATAAATTTGAAGTAAGTTCAGACGATCCATGGGGCCTTTATTTTTATAAATGAGTATTGAAACATTGGGAGGAAGGGAATCCCCTTTTTCATTATTTTGAAAGATGATGGCTTTAGCATTTGCTTTCTAGATAGTGATAATAAATACAAAGTAGTGAGGATCATATCAGAACATGGTACTTCCTGGGAGGAGCCCTCTAGGGACAGTCTTTCTCAGAATTTTCTCTCCTGGAACTTTCAAAGTGGGTAGGTGACTCTTACTTTCTGTGTACATCATTTTCCAAGTATGTCATTTACAATCGGTTCTATTTGCTAAGCTACTAGCCATTGACTCAGCATAAACACAGGACAGTTAATCAAATTATTGCTGTCTCGAACTTGAGAGAATTTGAATTTTGCTTCCTGGGGATATAAAGTCCAATAATGCAAACAGTAATATCAAAACTTGAAAACAGACATTGAAAATCTCTTGCAAGGAAAGAGAGGGACTCCAAGTCATTGCCTTAGCAGGCACCATTCTGGGGCTTGCTTTACAAAGTCAAGAAGTTCAAATTTCTCCCAAGAATTCCTTGTCTACGGACAGTGCAAGGAGAGTGTAACTTCAGTGTTGCTGTAATTATTACTCATTGAAATGAATTACGAGCTCTCTTAAAAAGAAATTCATTGGGACCTCAGCGATGATCTGGCAAGTTTGAACATTGAACAGTATAGAGGAAAAACAAAGAGCTGTCTTATCCAAGAGAACAATGAACATATGCCTATTGTAAAATGTGGGGTACTTTGGAACTTTAATAGAGCCAGAGATTTATAAAAAGTCAGGAGCATTTGATGTCATGAAGTCCAACCCTAAACTTAATTTTACCTCAACCATTTTGTTTGATCTCTGATTACATGGAATACAAGGAAACTCTGGAAGAACATTCAATTTTAAACATAATTTTTAGAAAATT
Source organism: Sciurus carolinensis (assembly GCF_902686445.1). NCBI lineage: Eukaryota > Metazoa > Chordata > Mammalia > Rodentia > Sciuridae > Sciurus > Sciurus carolinensis. Next base: position 79,424,778 of record NC_062226.1, read on the forward strand.
TTAATGTTGAACTGACCTTTCTCTCTCTATTGATTTACTTTATGGTCATAGATCTCCCTCTAGGGCCACATAGAAACATTCTGATTCCTTTGCTATAGGACATAATTTCAAATATATACAAAAAGTTGTATATTAACCCCAAGTTTTTCTCTCTCTGCTTCAAGCCATTCATTCAGTTATTCATGCAATCACTCAGGTTCAGCAACATTTACTGAGTGTATATATATGCAAAATGCCTTAAATTTTAGGCACAGTAATGCGATATTAAATGTACAGAATAGCATTAAAATGAACTCCCAATGATTTAGAATTTCCCATATTTCAGGTGTTGTTATTGACATTTTATATGCCACCATGCCATATAAGTCTCACAATAAACTTATGAGAAAAGTTCACATATTCTATCCAAAGTACAGATGTAAGAAATGAGGACAAGAGAAATTAAGTGTTGAGCCTCTAAGTTTATCCTTGGACTGGTGAAGCAGCAATTTGAGCTTATATATCCTAGACCCTATACCTGGTGCTTTTAACCATTCAATTCTGATGTCTATATAAGTTGGGAGATGGACATGCAAACAATTACAAAGCAATTTAGCATACACTATATCATGGAAGTAATACATAGGACACATAGAAAAAGATCCTGTATTTTGAGTCTGACTAGGTTTTGAGAGCAGGTAATTCTTTGACAGATGCTTAGGATAGTCAGAACAGCAAATAAAGCACCAATACACGAGCATGAAATCTTAAGGTAACAGCATTAATGGAGCAAAAGATACAGGAAGAGATGATTGGAGACCTCAGGACTTTACTAGGAATCCAGAAATAAGAATTTGGAGAGCGGCAAACACCAAGGAGTTTAGGAAGGAATCATCAGAAAAGGGTAGGAAATCATTGATGAGAACTTACTAACTAGATCTGCATTTTAGAACTAGAAGGGGCTTTCTAGAAACATTTTCAAAGTTGAATCGAAGGAGGTTAGACTGGGGAAGTGTGTCCACTGAGGGGATATGGTACAAAAGGTACTCTTGAGTTCATCTACAATACTATGTGCATAGGAAGAAACACAGTCTTGGGGGTGTTCAAAGCAGTACAGAGTAGAGTAGGGGTCTGAGGGACATCACATGTGTCTGCATCTCAAACCGTTGACTTTGGGCCCTGTTTGTGCTTATCTTCCAAGGTGTGCTTCTTGATTTCATGGGGCAAGGACATTGGTATTCTAAATGAATGGCCTGGCTTTGTGGCTGGCCGGCAGGGCAGGCCAGTGTTGTTGCTCAGCAGCTATTAATAGATATTTTTTGTTTCATCAGAGCCTTGCTGTGCTGGCTACCCCTTGTGTATTATCAACTGCCCTTTTCCCCCTACCAATTAAGCCCCAAAGATAACAGGAGCAAACTAATATGTGATTCAATAGAATCTTTGCAATATTTAAAGGGTTTAATATTAAGGACTATATTGGGTTATTGAGCATTCAATTAAAGAGTCTCAAGTGTTTAATTTAGGATTTTCCATAGGACAGGTATTGTTTGTTAATTAGTTAATTAAATAACAAATGATTACTGAAAACATGCATTAGGATTAAGCAAGCTGCAAGAGAGATAAAGATATCTCCAAGGCAATTAGCTCACTGTAATTTTAATGATAAATGTGTAATTAGACTCTTATTCTAGAGAGATTGTTTGGAATGGTTTTTGCAAGCATTAAACAGGCATGTAACAAGATACTTACTTATATAACAAGCAAAATATAATTCTAATTCTTATTAAGCATCAGCCAGTGTGTTCGAATGATACATAATTTGCTAAAAGCAAAAATTTTACAAGTATTAGTACTTATAAAAATATAATCCATTAAAAGCTTATGCAACTAACTTAATTATATTACAACTAGATTTATCCCCAAGACTGTTTATTTCCCCTCTTAGACAATTATCTGAGACTTTCAAATGTATTATGACTTAGCCAGCATTTATACATTTATGTATTCAACACTTTAGGGAATTCCTATTACATCACACAATGACACCTCTCCCCCTATGGAATCTACTTGCAAAGAATAAAATAGATTCCTTTCTTGGATGCCTAGAACATACCTCAGTTCCTGGCACATGGCACTCCATAAATGTCTACTAAATTGATTTGAAGGAGCAGAATCAGGAAGTCTAGATGTTTCTTAAGGTGTATAAATCTGTTTATCCCCATTTTATTGCAGTCCCCTGGCTGCCATCTCTGCCTAGGCTGCATTTCTGTGAATTGTTTTTTCAGCAGCCAGCAGTCTGGTTTCCCCAGCTGGGGAAATTGTCTCTTCAGAGGACTAGCGTGGGTTGTAGATGCTGTGGGAATTATAATAATGGTGATGATGATAATAATAGTAAACACCAGGGAACACTTATTCAGTGCTTACTTTTTTTTTTTTTAAGTTTTGCAACATGATGAGAGGAAATCTAATGATGACCAGAGCTTAGATTTTCAATAATCTTATTAGATTGTTACGGTTTGAATATGGCTGGTCCCCTCAAACTCATTCAGGAATTTAGTCCCCAAAGTAATATGTTAATCGTATCAAGAAGGTGAGGACTTCATCCAACTATGATGATTAGAGTTAGGACCTTTGGAAAGTGTTTAGGTTTAGATAGGGTTATTTGGATGGCGCCCCTGTGTTTGAATCCTGTTGACTTTATAAGAAGAGGGACAGAGACCAGACACAGATATAGACCTGCCATCCTCTGTCTCTTGCCATGTGCTTCCTAGAGATTAGGCTAAGAAGAACATCATCACCAGAGAAATAATCTGATGCTAGTACTGCCCCTGACTCTCCCAAACTATAAACCAAATAAACCCATTTTCTTTATAAAACTAGTCGGCCTCAGGCATTCCATTATAATAGAAAAAGCTGACTAATACAAAGGGAGTTACTCTGTATCTATGTATTTGAAATTGAGGAACAGGGGCTAAGTTATATGATTTTGCCAAATTCCCACAGATGCTAAGTAATGGTACCAGGATATAATTCCAGATATCTTGAAGGCAGAGACAATTCTTGCTTTGGGTTTGGTTCATTTGAAGCAGATACTAAGATAGTTACTTGTGCAATTGGCTTAAGAGGATATATATTTTTTTCACTTGTTCAAATTAGTTATACATGACAGTTGAATGCATTTTGACACATCATACATTAATGGAGTATAACTTCTCATTCTTCTGGTTGTACATGATGTAGAATTAAACTGGTTGTGCAATCATAAATGCACATAGAGTAATAATGTCTGATTCATTCTATTATCCTTCCTAACCCACAGCATCTCCCCTTCCTTCATTCCCTTCTGTTTAACCCATAGTACCTCTATTCTTCTGTAGCTGTGCCCCCACTTATTATGAATTAGCATCCACATATCAGAGAAAACATTTGGTCTTTGATTCTTTGGGATTGGCTTATTTTGCTTAGCATGATATTTCTAGCTCCATCCATTTACCAGAAAATGCCATAATTTCATTCTTCTTTAAGGCTGAATAATATTCCATTGTGTATATGTATCACATTTTCTTTAGAGGATGCATTTTTTTCCTAATCTTGTAAAATTATTTTTTTTTATTTTTTGATTTTGGTACACAAATGGGTTGCAACTTTCATTTCTCTAGTTGTACATGAAGTAGATGGAGTTGGAGAGTATCATGTTAAATGAAATAAACCAATCCCAAAAAACCAAAGGTTGAATGAGTTCTCTGATAATGGATGATGATACATAATGGTAAGCAGAAGGGGTAAGGGAAGAATAGAGGATGCATTCTTGAGAGAAACTTGTGAGGAAGCGAGCCACACAAGAAAAGGAGGGGAAGAAGCTAGGCAAAGATGAATGTTTGGTTGAAATTTAGCCTCATTTGGATGCACAGGGACCGCCTGAGTATAAGTAACAGTATAAATGATTCTATTTTGAAGCAGGGGGTTAGGAATTTTTACCCCTAGAATCTTTTGCTCCTGACTGTCCAATGCCCCTACGGAAGAAGGTTTAACCTCACAGGTGTATTTTCAAGAGAGAAAGTTCACTTTGATGGTGTAGTCCCAGTCACGTTTGTGAGCTCTTGGAGCCAGCCCTCACAAAAGCAGGGAGGACGGGTGTACCAGCCAGGTGCAGCAAATCAAGGCAGGGCACCCGTGCCATCTACTACAGAACCTGCTCCCAAGGTGGTTCTCTTAACTTCCAAGCCATTGTGAAAAACATGCTATTTTTGTCAAGAAGACTAGGTATGTGTACGATCTTGTCCTAGCTTGGTAGCTTTAGGGAAATTGCTTAAATATTATACATCTCAATATCATCATCTATACAATGGAAGTCTTTATTCTACTCATCCCAGGAGGATCATGCATTTTGTAAATTAAGACAAAATAGGAATGTAGTCTGTGCTGGTGTTATTTTTACATCTGACTTTGAGGCTTACGAGCATCCAATGGGTGGTGGCTTATAAAGCTATGGAAATATAGGTCCAGACATCAAGTTTGATTGCAGATGTCATAAGCACAGGTCAATGATATAGAAACGGGGGAAAAGGATAGAGGTAAAAGTGAAATCAAAAGTAGGATGGTTGACCATCTAGACCTTACATGACTCCCTCCTGCTAAATATTGATAAACCTAATTACTATTGGCTAAAACTAAGGATCAGAAAAATTAATCTATCCAATTTTCAAAGCCAGTAAATGGAAGTTTAACTCTACTAATCTCATGGGATGTTTATGAGGACGAAATGAGAATTATTCAGATGCATTTATGTGGATAGCGGACCTTGGGACTTTGACCAGGTCATTTGAAGCACAGTATTTTTCAGTTGTACCAGGCTGTTTTTCTGCCTTCCATATTGACAAACTCTACTTATTTTTCTGAAGGGATCTCCTATTCTCTTGACCCCAGGATTAGGTTCCTCTCTCCTATCTGAAGTTTCCATCCTGTGTATTTTCTGTCTTGATTCCCCTGGCCCAGCTCCAAATCCTGGACTACAACCAATAATCACAAACTCTCCCTGAAGCAGACGACCATTTCCGTTTCTGATTTCTGTTTGGCTTACAACAAATACTTAGCCCTAAGAGGCATTTGGAGCCTTATCTGAAGCTTTGAAAGGCAGTAAGTTCACCTAGTAACACATTTAGTGGAAGTCAGTGTGAAGCACTGGCTTCAGTTTCTATAGCTACGCAGCACTGAAGTCTTAATGTAGGACAATAAAGCCATCAGATGGGGGAGTCTGGATTCCAGCAGAAGACTTACCATTCATGAAAAAAAAAAAAGGATTTAATTTTTCAGGGGAGTATAATTTTCCTCCAGAGAACATCATGCAGCCTGTTAATTCAAAGCAACTGTCTTTGGAAGAATAGCACTTAGAGAATGATTGATACTTACTGGTAAATAATCCAAATTTCTCTCTTTCTCTCTTTCTCTTTCTCTTTTTCTCTCTCTCTTTCTTACTCCCCTTATCATATAATTATAATTAGCTAAAAATAGTAAACATCTAATGTCTGCTGTCAATTTCCATAGAAATATGCAATAGGGGGACTATTTGTGTTTCCCTCATTTTCTACCTTTGCTTGTAAAGTGGGAAATACTTTCTTTAACAGGGAAATTTTTTTGAGGGAGGTACCAGGGATTGAACTCAGGGGCATTCAACCACTGAGCCACATCCCCAGCCCTGTTTTGTATTTTATTTAGAGATAGCATCTCACTGAGTTGCTTAGCACCTCACTTTTGCTGAGCTTGGCTTCGAACTTGGCATCCTCCTGCCTCATCCTCCTGAGTTGCTGGGGTTACAGGCATGCACCAATGTGCCTAGTAATGGGGGGGGGTTAATGGTCTTAGTTATGTTTTCTGAATAATCCTTTACCAGTCTTTGGCAAAAGGTGGAATAACCAGTTATGATCATTCCTTAAGTGGGATGATTTCATGCCTTCTAAATACTAAAGAGATGTGAATAAATGAAGAAAACTGGGATTTGGTTAGAAAGAATGATGTGGAGGGTGGATGATGGGTAGGCAACTAGCAGAGTATGTAACAGGACAACAAAAATAGTACTATACTTTAACCCTCTTATTAATTGGATAGAACATTTGGAAAGGGGAGAATGTAAGTTTTGTTGTAATGACCTCAAATCCTCACACCAACCTGCACAGACCTTACCTCCTAATGATAATAAATGAATCCCAAAGCCTGAGGCCATGAAAGGAAATGCAGAACCATCTTGCCGTGACATTTTTCTATAGTGTGAGATTCTCCATGAGTAATTCCGAGAGTGTCATAAATAGTCCGCCAGGAAAGGAAAACTGCACCTCTTTCTATAGTCTGATGAAGGAGCACAGCTTTTGGAATTAGGAAAATCAATATTTGAATTCTTTCCCAGTAACTTTTATCCTATTAGATTGTTCTACACTTTATCTTCAATTAATTCACTTATAAGGATCATACTTTCTACCTTATGGCATTATTTTGGAGATTCATTGTGGTAAAATATGAAAAGAAAAATCATTTGATATCCCATAGAAGGGCCAAAGGGTTAATTCTCTTTCACTGAAGGCCTGAGATGGGACAAGGACACTAAGGACTCACTACCCATCATAGGGGAGAAATGCACCCCATCACTTAAATAATCACAAGCCCCTGAGGGTAGCACGAATATTGGCAGAATGAAAATGAGGTTCTAGGCAAACCCAGTTCTACCATGTTATAGTCCAAGGTCTTCACACAATCAATTAACCTCGAGGTTTCATTGTGATACCTACTTCTCACCTTTAAAAAAGAAACTGTGAAGAAATAGAATGAGGAAATTTCTAGCTGCTTAGCCCTTACACTGAAACAGATGTGTGTTAAATGTCTGCAAATAATGAATGGATATTTTGGAGCATGTAGTTGTGCTTTGAAGAAGAGTAGTCTGAGGAACATCACTATGAATGTGTTGAACGACGTGTTTGAATACTGTTTAACAGAGAGAGGAACTCTAATGCCCAGGGGTGATGGTCTGATGGACTTCCCCAAGAGCTCTCATAATCTTTCCTTCTGCATGATACTCTGAAAAAAATCATATGACATCTGTCCATGACAAGACTTTTATTTCAACAAAGCAGTGGATCCCACATATCTCAGAACTTACTGAGGAAACTTTCTTAACACAGGGATATGCTAAAATTAAGGTTTGACCTTGGAGTTATTTAACTTGTGACTTATAATTTTGGAAAAAAATTGATATTTTGATCCTGAGAAAATACCTTTATTTTCATAACATGACTAGCTTAATTATTTTAAAATTCATCTTATTAAGGGATTTTCATCCAGAGTTATTGCTGTGTTTGGAAGGATGTTAACACATTTTAATTTCTTTAAAACATACTTTACTGATTCTCCAAGCTAAACTTTTGGTTTGGCAGCTCCAAATAAACTCTCCTTACAAAGTATTTTTAATAGCGTTTGTGAAAACTCTTCACCGAAAATCAAAATGTTCTGCATAAACAGTAAAACAAAATAGATGCATGGTCTATTAAACAAACAACAGTGATAGACTCCAATATTTCACAAAATCACTACTCATTTATGAGACTGCAAGCAACTTTTAAAAAAATCTGAAGTTGTCCTCTAATTATTTCCATTAACTGTTCAAATCTGAACCTTTTCATGTTGTTGGTTATGAACAGTAAAAGTAAATCAACTGATGCTAATAATAATTTTCAATTAAAAAACACGAGCTAGAAAATGAGCTGCTGTCTCAGTCTAGTTATTTGAGGATATATACTCCCTTCCCATTAAAAACCTAGTTGAATAAATGGGTATAATTTTATTCTTGAACCTAAAGAAAAATTTTCCCAGGACTCGAAAGATTCCTGGCTGGGATCTCTCAGTACTGATCATTACTAATCAGCCTCCTCGTTACTTCATTCCTTCCCTCTTAAGCCTTGCCATTTCAAATTATGGGGTGATTTTTGGCTTTGCAGCAAAGGTAGGTTGGGGAGAGGAAAATAGGATCAGCAGAACAGGAACTTAAAAAGAGCAGTATGTGCTCAGAATTCAGGAATGAACAAATCCTCCAGGAAGGAAAATTGACTATTCCTGGTCTAGTCTTGTTCTTCTACACGAAAAGAAGGAAAATAGAGCAGGGAAAGTAAAGGGAAAAGCTGCTAGTATCTACTTTTTTGTTTTGCTTTTTAGAGTGTCTTTGTTCAAAAGTCTACCGCCTTCCTGAATTTCAACAAGGGAGAAAGGTTCATTTTGACTTGAGATAATAGTCAACAACCATAGGCTCATTAAAGAATAAAAAAAGTTCCTACGTGGTATAATACTAAGTCTACAAAATTTAGAGACCATTGTTGAGATTTCAGAGTTAAGCGTCTACATTATTGCGTTGTCTCACAGTGTCCTTAGATATTCTTCTGCATATTGCATGAAATTTTATGCAATCTATATATTACTGCAGCATAAAATTATATATGCATAGGAAAGAAGTATGGAGAGGCAGAAGTACAGAAACTGTTTTGTTTGTTGGAAATAGAAAAAAAAATCTCTTCTCTTTTTCCTACTCAACTTTTACCAATTTCATTTGATATTTTTTTATAATAAAAGTAAATATTAAAACAAAATTTTTGAGTGTTTGGAAAATGTCATCTAAAGTTGAGATGAGGTACATCTTAGCTATATACAGACAAGCTCATGAGAAAGGAGAGTCAAAGTTTGGTAGCACATTCAAGCAACATAAAAACTGTAATAGGAACTCATAATTTCTTCCTCAATCTATAAATAATTCAATGTTGTAGAAGTAAGATCTTTGGAAATCTGAGTCGTAGGGAGGATTGTCAACCTGATTCCTTATTGGTCCATTGGAGTGGTGAACCTATAGACTAAACCTTAACCATCTTATTCCACTTAGTTTAGAATGACTCACACTTAGCTGAGGGTTCTGATATGCAAAATGCCCAATTCCAGAATAATGACATAATCCCAATTTCATATCAGTTTTACTTTTGTCTAGACTTCTCAGGGCCTGGAATTTCTTGAAACATGCTAACTGTCACTTGTTTGAGCTTCATTGACTTCAGGGAGGGCAAAAATTAGTGCCATTGATGCTTGTCACCCAAACCATGACATCGTGGCTTATTTATCTCAGCTTATTTATATACAGGTCTGAGTTCTACAGGAAATCTTTTTTAACTGCCAGAAGATAAGTAAAGGCAAGCAATTCCATTCCAGCCCCAAATGTCTTTCAACAAAGACATTTCTCACATGCTTTCTTACATAAGCAGCTTGATCCTGAAATGGGAATCTGCAATAACTAAATATGAGCACATATTTTTTAATAGCCATTCAGGGGAAGTATTATTTTGATCTTCATGATTTAACATATAATTTATCTCATACATTTACAGTTCATTCATACTGCTGATTAAATGACAGGTGATCTACTCTACTTATTTGGATGAAGAAAAGGAATTTGCATTCAATGTTCTAAAAACACAATCAACTATTTGGTCTGTAAGGCAATGTGGGCTATTGAGTATGTAGGTGCACAGTTTAAAACATTCCGTCCTCTGAAATCTTAGGTGGAAATGTCTAAGTTGAGCTGCAGTGAGCCTCATCTGAACATGAGAAAGCCCCCAACCTGACTAATAAAACTTTCAGATTTTTTGATTGAATGCCATTTGAAATTACCCTCATCACACTAACATGCAATAGGTAGCAGGCAGTAGGGCTGCCTCTCGACATGACCCTATTAGAGATTGCCACTTGTGAAGAAATCCATTCAAAAGCAGAGGCTGTATTAAGCTGGATGCCAGGTCAAATGACACTATTTGGGGGGAAAATGGAGAGGTACTTCAGCCTAATGATTTGTGAAAAGTTAAGTAACAACAAATTCCATGAATATGAAATGGTAAGAAGAATGCTCTCATCACTGCTTTTATCCCTCAGCACTCTGCGCAGAAGGTAGCCGTGAGGAATTAGAAATGGCACCTGCTGGTGTGCCTGTCTCTCTTTGAAACGATGCTTTTTAAGATTGTGATTTTAGAGCTCGTGAGATGGAAAGGGGATATTTCAGTTTGGGGTTCTCAGAGTTCTTTTTAGTCAGTAGAAGGGGAAGGTAGGAAGTGCAGTGTGAGTACTCTGACATTTCTTACCTATTTTTGCTTCCAAGAACCTTTGTATATTCATGTGGTTGGCTGCAGAGAACTTTGACAGTTTTAGTTGGAAGCTGTAGAAATCTGAGGAAAAGCAAACTCAGTTTCTGCATTAATAAATGATGGAAATAGATCTGGGTTTGTACATTAATTTCTATGTGTTTTTGAAAAATTTTTATTTTTATAAACTTCTCACTAGAATATATGTTACTGTAAGAGCAAAATACACAATACAATATAGAGCATTACATAACAACAGAAAAGTATGCATATCATAAATGTACAGCTCACCACATTTTTCAAAACTGAACACATGCCTGTTTAAAAGCCTAAGATCAGGAAATCACCTGTATGCCTCTCTCATACCTCCTTCCAGCCTGCGCTATCTGTCAAGGGTAATCACTCTACTGTCCCCTAGATTCATTGTTCTTTGTGCACTGTAAATATAGAATTATCTGGTGTGTATGCCTTTGAGTTTGACATCCCACACTCAACATTGTGTTTATAACATGCACCTATAATTGCTGTATTTCATTTCAATTTACTCATCCTTCTTATTGTGTATTTTTCCACTATGTGACTATACAGTTTATGCATTCTTGATGGAATTTTGTTTTTGCTACAAGTACACAAGTTTGTGCAGTCTAGTATGGATCACTCAAAGAGACACACATGTAATATTTCTGTGGGGTTCGAACATACAGAGGAGTGGGATTTCAGGGACATAGATGAGTTCATTTTGAGCAAATAAGGCAAACAGCTGGGTGCCATGACACCTGCCTGTAATCCCAGCAGCTTGGGAGGCTGAGGCAGGAGGATTTTAGGTTTGATGACAACCTCAGCAACTGAGCGAGGCTGTAAGTAACCTAGTGAGACCCTGGCTGAAAAATAAAAATAAAACTTATATATATATATATATGTGCTGAAGAGGCTGGGGATGTAACTCAGTGGTTAAGTGCACTTGAGGTCAATCCCAGGCACCAAAACAAAACAAAACAAAACAAAATGAACAAACAAACAAAAAACAGCAAACATATGTAAAGTGGCGGTTACTTCTCCTGTCAGTGATAAATGCTCCCGTTGCTTTACATCCTTACCATTCTTGGTTTCTCCTCCTTCTCCTCCTCCTCTTCTCCTCCTCCTCCTCTTCCTCCTCTTCTCCTCCTCCTCCTCTTCCTCCTTCTTCTTCTTTCTCCTTCTTCTTCTTCTTCTTCTTTCTCCTTTCTCCTCCTCCTCCTCCTCCTCCTCCTCCTCCTTCTTCTTCTTTCTCCTTCTCCTTCTCCTTCTTCTTCTTTATTTTTTCCATTTTCATCATTCTGGTGAGTGTGTAGTCACTGGAAATTTTTGAGGTCCTTGAACATTGATTTTTTCTTGTTCAACTTGGCATTCAGAGTACAGTGTGCAATGATGTTCTATGGTTAGGTTTCCAGATTACTTTCAGCCCCAATAATGAATTTCTGAGTACAGTGATAGCAGAAGCAAAACTGAGGTCTATGTTGGGTCAGGAAGTAGGATCCTTATGAAAAGAACACTACGGTTCTCTGTTAAGGTTCTCTTCAGTGACTTTTGTTCAGCATCCCTTAATTCTAGGGGAACATCCATTAGGACATATATGGTTAAAATTGTTTAAACCATAATAGCTTCCTCTCACTGCCCATTTGTGTACAGGTTTTGGTATTATAGTCAGTTAAATTTTATATTATTAATCCAGTGTGCAAAATGCAATCTCCCATACCATTATAGAATGTGCTCACATTCACATGCACACTGTTATTGGAAAACTATCTGTTTCCTTTAAGGAAACTTAGATTGTTTGGGTTAAAAATACTGCCACTTATATGTGAGTATTCAGTTAAATTGAAAGTTTACCCCTCCCCTTCAGCTTCCTTTCTCTCAAGAGATAAGGGTCTCCCTCCCCAGGAAGCACTGAAAGAATAGCATCTGGTTGCTTCTTGGGCTGCCTCTGGCCCCACTACCTTCCAAGACAGGATGGCTGGATCTGCGTGGACTCTTGACTGTGGCTCTTGCTGCAATTTGTTTTTTCAATGTTTTTCTAGATTATGGGTCTCAGGACCCCTGATCAGCCCTTTGGAGGTTTCAGGATTCTTGGCTGTGTATCTCTGAGTTACAAAGGGCTTTGAGAAACATCACTTCAAGTTAACCTGCTGGAACGATTCCCTCAGTCATGACTGCTATCTCCCTATGCATGTCTTGGAGGCATGAAGTCTGCCTAAGGTTAGCTCAGGGAATCACAATACCAACTTCCTTGCTTTGTGAGCTTCCCAGTCCCTCAGTGGACATCTCTCTCACTCTGCCATTCTTTGCTTATGTGCCTGAGAAGAGTCTAGATATGGAGTTGGTAGGTGGCTCCTAGGATGAGCACCATCTTCTTTATTCCAGGCTCCCCACCTGAGTCTTCTTTCTTGCCTGTGTGTTGAACCCTTACCCAGAGGGCACATGTTTCAAGACTAACAGTGGATATCAGAAATATCCACTATGTGGATAGTACCGAATTGCAGTGGGCTCCTGAAACTGTAGGTACACTGTTTTATCTTACACATGCATATTTATGATAAAGTTTTATTTATAAATTTGGCATAGTAGGAGATTAACAGCAATAATTAATAAAAGAGAGCAATTACTAGAAGTTATTTTGAATTTATGACTTGCTTATTTCTGAAATTTTTCATGTAATGCTTTTGGACTATGGTTAATTGTGGGGAACTGGAACCATGGAAAGCAATACAATGGATAAGGAGAAACACTGTATTCCCTTTTGGGATGGAGGGATAATTACTCCATTCATCATGCAATCTTCTCTGTGCTTGGTTATTGGTATTTAAAACCATCTTGGGAAATTCTGAGAAGCCATCAGTCCTGCTTTTCTCTCAATAAAGCCCATTTCTTATCTATGTGAAGCATGTGCCCTTCAGACTTTATCTGCTATAGTTTCACGAAATATGTTCGGGAGTTGAACTAACTTTTGGTTCTGAGAAGTATCTGTCCTCCCTCAGAGGGGGTAATGTCTGAGAAAGCTACTGTTGGTGTTTCAGTGGTGAACAGAAAGATTGGTGTGAAGGCAATGGAAACACACAGTTCCTTATCTCTTTTACCCTGTGGAGCTGTGTTCAGGGTGTAGATAGGAGATGAAACTCAAAGAAATTTAGAAGATTCTCTTGCTCAGGAGGGCATTAAACAGAACCATGCAAGAATCTCTCTTTCTTAAGAATATGAAAATAACAAACTGAGTATTAGGCAGGTTTCTCTAAGATGTGTGAGATCTTTCCAAGAAGATAATTTATACAGAATGGAATAAGACAAAAGAATATGTCATGTTTATGAAATTTCTATGAAAACTTTCATCTTCAAATTTTTTTTTCTGTCAGATCCCCAAATGAAGTAATAATTTCATGACAGGATGTTTCAGTTCCTGTCCCAGAAGAGGTAATAAAACAAGTTTAAAATGCCCTCTTCCCTCCGAAGCAGCCTCTTATTACCACCCAGCAAACTGTCATCGTAACACCTGCCACCTCTTCCTTTTTCAGACCCAGGGTTAAGTAAGCTACATCACAACAAGGTTTCTGGTTTCCTTGGATGTTAGGATAAAGTCTCCTCTGGAAGAAAGCTGTAATGTAGTAAGTAAAAGCCATTTTGATTGGTCACTTTACCTCAATGTCTTGAAATTTCCATTTTAGTATGATCAAAGAATGAAAATATGTCTGAGTATAACTGGCCCAAGGGATGGCATTCCTAATTTTGATATTTCCTTTATCTATGGATAGCTAATCCTTTTGCTATGGATTAAACTCACTCATTAACATGGCTTTCTTTTATTTCATAACTGTGAAGACCCTTCTGATTTGGTGTCACAATAATTTTTCCTAGATATTTACCAAGAGTACTTTTATTCTGCACTTAGCCCAGAGGTACATATTCATTTACTCATGTGTTCTTTCATTTGTTATATTTACTGTAAATGCATTAAGTAAGGTATGAAGACATAGTGATAAATGAAACATGACTCCTGATCCTAAGGAGTTCTTTGATTAGTGGCAGAGACGGTGAAGTGTCATTGGTTCTGTGATGGATGAAATGCATTGAGGCAAAAAGTATGAGAGTGGTTTTCTATATTGGGGATGGTTCAAAAGTTTTCATTAAAAAAAATTATATAAGTTGGGCTAGATAATGTAGTTATTCAAAAGGTGAACAACGTGGAGAGGGAATTTCCAGTAGGAAGTGAAATAGAAACCAAACTATGGAGCTATAAACCCCCATAACATTTCAGAGGCCCGTAATTATGGTTGGGAGTGGGGTGCATAAGAGCTGAACTCTTGAGAGGCATGGTAGAGGTTCACATGTCCAGATGATGGAGTGATCAGCACATCAAGCTAAGGAGGCATTTTATCCTCCATGCTGGAGATTGCAAGAGGGGCCTTCATGAAGTCACATTATTTGTTCTCATGCTTGGCCCACATGTCAATCATTGTGGCATTGTCTCTTTCCATGTCCATTTGTGATCTCTGAATCCTTCTATACTTGGATATTTCAGTACCACTATCAATCTGTTGATGTTAGCATGTAAGGAGAGAGTTATTCAACATCATGGTTCTTAGAACTTGGGAGTCTTTGAAGGATTTTGAGCATCATCATGGAGATACTGGGTGTGAAGTTTAGACAGCAAAAACTCTCACTATTGCTGTGGTGGAGAAGACAAACTAGAGGGAGGCAAGTTAGAGCGGAAGAGAATGGTTGGGACATTTTCCTTTGTTAGGACTACTATAGCATAATGCCACACAGAATAGTTAAATAGAAATTTATTTCTCACCCATCTAGAAGCTGGAATTCTAAGACTGGTTTGGTTTCTTCTAGGGCTGTCCCCATTGGCTTTCCAACAGTCCCTTCCAGTTGTGTCCTTACAAGGTTTTGCCTTTGTGTATATGAATCTCCAGTGTCCTTCCATGTGTCTTACTCTCCTCTTGTAAGAACACAGGTTGTATTGGATTAGGGTTCACCTTATTGGTCTCATTTTAACTTGGTTCTTTAATAGCCTTATCTCCAAATACAGTCACAGTCTGAGGTTCTGGGGGCTAGTTGGGGGTTACATGATTTAGCTCCTAACAGGGCACTATTAATTTTTTAAATATTATAGAAACAATACATGAGTTACAGATGGAGAACATAGGAGTTGAATGGAAAGATGAAGATAGATATGAAAAACACATTAGTTTGTACAATTTTGAGATTTCCAGCTTGAATGAGAATAAGGGGTACATTCACTGAGATAAGTAATTCAGGAAAGTTTTTTGGGGGACAGAGGATCAGTTCCTCTTTGGCTGACTTGTGTTTTAGACACTAAGATATTTTAATTTATCTAGTAAGTAGTTGGCTATGTAAATGTGATGTTATACAATATTTTAGATAGCACTTAATACTTTTTCATTTTTCTTTAATTATTTCAACGATCTCCTTTTCAATGCAGGTGGATATTGACCAATTATGCAGAGAAAAGAGAGGGTTTCTCAGAGGACAATCAGGTACAAATCTTTATAATGTTTCAGGGAATGTTTCCTTCCTCTAATTCTTATTTCTTTCAAGAAGCTCTTAAAATGTCTTTGCTTCAGTTTCTCATGATGTATTTTATCAAAAATATTGAAAATAGAAATATATCTTTCATTTATTGTGAAGAATAAGTGTTATTTTGTTGGTAGAAGCTTCCTTGGAATGAATAAAACTAACACCCAAGATGGGGCGTTTCAATATCAAAGAAGTTTTTAAGATTTGACAAGCTAAACCTTTCGAAATAGCAAACATTAACAAAAGGCCTGGCTGCTTGTTACAGATGGATGACTTTCCAAATGTGACTTTGGTAAACAAAACTGCATTTGAACTACAAGAGAGAGCAAAGGTCAAGAAAACAACTTTACTTCCAAGATATAGGGGTGGGGTAGGCAGAGAATCTGTTTCATTCAAGGGCAAAAAATGACCTTATGTGATGAGTAATAATTGCAGATAAGAGTGTAAATTATTACAGAAAGGTTGCAATGGAATTTTTATGTAAGTAACTCAATGTCTTATTTATTGTGTTTCTTCCAAATGGTTGATATACCCTCAGGTTAGATCAGTCATTCTGAACAGAGGCAATTTTGTCCCCCTGGGGACACTTGACAGTGTCTGCAGACTTCCATCATTATTGTCACAAAATGAGGGATTGAATCTAATCGTAACTGGCCTCGAGTGGTAGAGGCCAGGGATACGGAAAGCATCCTAACACACACACACACACAGGTAGCCCCCCTCACAACAAAGAATTATCCAGCCCAAATGTCAATAGCACAGAGGTTGAGAAATCCTGGTTCCATAACAAAACAAATACCATGTGCCTTAAAAAGTAGAGAACGACCTTATGAGTTGACTTTCCGTTTGAATCAAATTCCCCCCTAAGCAATTGCTAGATGGGGTGGTGGTGAGGCTTGTGGTTTTTACGTGTCTGCTGCGTATGTCTGCTTGATTTTAACTCTGCTGGCTGCTATTTTGAATTAATTGCATGTCATGCCTTGTGTTTCTGGGTTTAGATGGAATTAAATCGAATTATACATTTATATATTATTTTAAATTTTATTTTTGCACATGTATAAATTCAAATAGTCAGAGATGTATATAGACACCTAAAAACTGCTATGCTTTTCGGAATGGAAATCCAGAGTTCCACTGAGTGCCCATATAATTCACTGAGTTTTCAATGATTATTTTGTCCAGTGTCTATTAACTCAATGTCATTATTTTTTTTGTAAGACACATTAATAAGGTTTATTTACATTACATTATAATTTACAAAATATTTTCATATACATTTTCTCACTTAGTACTTATAAAGCCTGTATTGATATTATCCTAAACTTTTTTTAAAACGAAAAGGTGAGAAAACAGACAAGAAGAGGTTCTTCAATCATTAGAATATCTTAACTCTAAAATAGAAGCAATGATTCATTTGTTCTCTTGAATTCAACAAACATTTATTAAGTTCCTATCACATGTCAGATACTGTGATAAAATACTGTGATAAGTTCTAAAATTAGAGATACAGGCTGTCTTGAATCACATGAGAAAAGTTTTAGCCTCTTGGGATTAGAATTTGAGCAATTCTGAATTCAAAAAAAGTTGCTATTTAATATTTTAATAACATATTATTAATCATGCTTATAAGGTTTTAAGAGTTGGAAATAACCCTGGGACACAATTAACAATTTACTAATGAATATATTTCAAGTGTCAATAGTGCCAAAATTTTTGGTTTGAAAGTCACATTTCTCCTCCCAATTCTACTGGTTATGGGCTGTGGATCAGCAGAAGAAAACAGTCATGTTTATTCTTTGTATGTATCTGAATTTTTAGATGTGTATGCTCACCTAAATAATTTCAGAATATTAGAGCTGGAAAAGATTTCTGAGATTTTCTAATTCCTAACCTACAGGTCAGAAAGGTCAAGCATCCCTTAAGTCAGAACCAATTACTAAGAGAATGAAAATGAAAACAAACAAAAAGAATGAAAAAAGAGAATATCCTGACTCCCAGATCAGTAGACTTTTCTATCAAATGTCTCACAGAGCTCCATATTTGCTAAGTAGGGTGACCAACCACACCAATTTGTCTGAAATTGTCTTGATTTTTGTACTTTAGGTCCTAGACTGTGGAAATCCCTCAGTTTCAGGCATACTGAGGTATTTGATCACCTTAAATCCTTGGGACACATAGAAATATTCATGTTGCTAAGTATTGCTGATCATAAAACTGCTACGTCACCCTCAGTTTTCTTGCATGTTTACTAAGAATGAGCTTTTGTTTCTCTCTAGGGAATGTGACAGGTCAGCGGGTGAAATTTAAGTTTCTGTGCAATCTACTCAAAATGCATCCTTCCTATCTGTTTTTTGCTTGTCAACTTCACCTGTCTTCCCCAATTTCCTAACTAATGACTTACTATGAAGAGGATGCTACTTCTTGCTTATTAGGTCTCTTCTTTGGGGTCATCTTGTAACATTTCTTTAGCCTGCTAAGATATTTTCTGAATGACTACTGGTTACCTGAAATTGAAATCAGGGTTTTATAAAATTTGAGAAAATAATACAAGGGGAGTGGGCACATTGTGTAGGAGGTGGTAGGAGATAAGCATTTTTATTGAAATGCCTCTTATGTACAGGAAGCATGCTTCAGGGACAGATAAAGGTTCCTAGTTTAATGTGCCCCAGTAACACTAGAAATAGAATCCCATCTATTAGTAAGCATGCCTGTGAGATGATTGAATCTATTTGCCAAGATAACTAGAAATATTCCCCAACTTTGTAAAATTCCACTTTGAGTTTCTAGGTACCTAGAAAAGACAAATGTTTTACTAAAATGTGGAAAAACTTTTTTCTTTCTTGTTAATGACAATAATCTTAAAATAATGTAACTGAGAATTCTAAGAATGTTCACCTCACAGTTAGATAGCATTTCACAGATAATAGCATGGCTATAATAATAATAATAATAATAATAATAATAATAATAAAGTCAGTAACAGCTATTAGTGAGGATGTAGAGAAATCATCTACTGCTGATGAAAAGATAAAATGGCACATTTTTATTTAGGAAAATAGGCAGTTTCTTAATATTTTAAATACAGGTATTTGGTGTCACCCAGCAATTCAATTCCTAGGTGTCCCAACCAAGAGAAATGAAAGCGCATGTATACACAAAACTTGCAAACCCATGAATCTTCATAGCAACATTGTTCAGAATAGCTAAAAAGTAGCAATGACCCAATGATCTATCAGCTGATGAATGGATAAGCAAGAGGTGGTGTACCCATACAAAATAAAGCAGCTGCCAATGAAAAGGAATGAAATGTTGGCATATGCTATGATGTTGTTGAACCTAAAACACAAGTTAAGTGAGAAACCAAACACAAGAGGTCGCATACATCCCATTTATATTTAATATCTTTATTATACCATGTGACCCTGTTTACATGAAATGTTCAGAAAAAGAAAATCTGGATAGAAATAAAGTAGATTAGCCATTGCCTGAGGCTGGTGATCTGAAGGTTCAGTGACCCCAAGTGGACATGAGGTCTCTTTTGGGGAATAAAAATGCTTTGAAATTATGTTGTGTTGATAGCTGCATAACTCAGTAGATTTATTAAAAATTATTGAATTCTTTACTTAAAATGTGAATTTTATGGTGTGGAACAAATTGATTCTGCATTTTTAAAAAAGAAAGAATATTCCCCTCCATTTTTTTATCCTGGAAACAGCAGAGTCACAAAAGGACAACATAACTGAAAAGACCAATACAATTTGCGATTGTTTGTGGAGAGACATCATGAAGTCCTTGTTTCTTTTTTCACAGTTCTTATTTTACAAAAAGAATCAAACTTGTGCTAATTGGCAGAAATTCTCTGTGGGTACATTTCGACTGGCATCACTTCCTACTTCCAACAGTCTAACTCTCGTTTGTTCTTTCTCTCTCTCTGTCTCATCACCAGGTAACCATTTAGTGGCATTTATAGCAAGAGTGTGAATTTCATCAGAGTTTGGGACTTCTTCACAGTGAGAGAACAAAAGTTGAGGAAGACTGTTGTAATAAGAGTCATGGAATTTTGTTATCCAAAAATAATGGCATCCCAAATTCCCTCTTCTCTCCACCAGAATTACTTGCAATGAAGGGAAGCAGAGACTGGATTCCACAATAAGACCTCGCAAAATAGAAATGAACTATCCCGGCCCACCTACCACAGGCAGAGTTTGGGCAGAGGAAGAAAGAAATTTACAAAAGACAGTGGAAAAAGCAAGCCAGAGGCTGACCAGTTTAATTTATTTTTTTATTGTTTCCAAAGATGCCCGTCTGCTTATCACCTGCTATTTGAAGTTCAGAGACCAATCTGGTTCCCACACAGTCTTTTTCTCCCATCCCTAGCCCCTTGGCCCCCTGCCCACACCCCAGCCTATTTTCCACTGCAATACCTGGAAGTCAGCCCTTTGTACAAGGTAGGAACCAAATCAAAGCCAGCAAATGGAATGTGTAGGTTATTTGTGGATTGTTGCAGAGCAAATTTAATCACCAGTCTGCAGTAACTCCATCATCATTTCCCTTGACGAGAACATCACAGACTTAAATTTTGCAAAGGAGGGAGAAGTGGCCATAATCCAACTATAACAGTAACAGCCAATTCTGCTGTGATGGGAAGAGGTGCTGTATTAGTGCCAATACATTAACCAACTTTCCAATTGCAGCGGGAAACTGATTGCCATTACAATTCCCACAGTGCTCCTCCACGGAGGTAACAGAACTGCTTGAAAAAGCGTTCATTTCCAGCTCCGCTGGGGTGCGTGTGTGTGTGTGTCTCTCTCTCTGTGTGTGTGTGTGTGTGTGTGTATGTGTGTGTGTGTGTGAGAGAGAGAGAGAGAGAGAGAGAGAGAGAATGAGGGGACTAAGGAAGGTAAATGACTAGCTAAGCCTTGAGAGCAGACCTGAATGATTTTAGAATCATTCTAGATGTGTGATCTTGGGCCACCAAGCTACTGTGAATCTTGGACTGTATTTGCAAAGCAAGAATAGTAATCCCTATTTGTGGTTTAAATGGGAACATAAATTCTTTAATACACCTCCTGTCAAGAGATGGAGTTTCTGTCGTTGGGCTCTGTGATGACTTTGATGGAAGATGACAGCAGTGGTATTGTACCAGTTTCTGGACACAGACCATAAAGGACTGAGGGCTTCTACTTCTGGCTTGCTGGGAGTCCCCAGTAGTCTCTGGAAAAGTGTGACTGTTGCAGCCACTACACTGGAGAGACCATGTGGCCGTATTTCCACTGAGTGTCTCAGCTGAATTCTCCAAGCTATTCCCGCCAACATGCCAGGTGAATGAAACCATCCTGGATATTCCAAATTAGCCTGCCTCCAATCTGCGTACCCCAAGTGACCCCAAGTACTACTAGTTGGTGCCACATGGAGCAGAAGAGTCATACTACTGAGCTCTATTCATATTCCTGACCTACAAATGTTTGAGGCACCATCCTTAGTTGCTGTTTGAAGCCACTAAGTGTTAGGGGTAATTTCAACAAATAACTAAAACACCTACTACGATGCTGTTGAAAAAATTAAGTGAAATAATAAAAGTGCTTGTTAAATACTAGCTTTAATATTATTTTAATATAATGATAATACTAATAAAAGCATATTGTAACTCTGCCTAATAAAAAATCTGAAAACTTTAAAAAAATGTTTTGGAGACCTAAAATCCTTGCTGACCTGCAGGTTGCATCTTGAACAACACATGAAATGAGTACTTAGCCTGAGTAATTGGGAAGTTACACATTGGGGCAAAGAAGGCATTTAGTGGGCACTTCTAATATAGCAAGCCCCACACACACATTTTCTCATCTAATCCTCATAGTTAGCTGTCTTACAAGGAGAGTACTATGAGTCCATGTTTTACAATGAGGTCAGAGAGGCCAAGTAACTTGCCCGAAGTTTTATAAGTAGGAAGTAAGGAAGTCAAAGTCTTGGGAGCCATGACCGTCTGCCTCCAAGGCTAAGAAGAGGCATGAGTTGAGCTGGGTCTTGAAGGACAGGTCAATGTAAAAGGACAGAGGGAGAATAATGAGGCATAGTAAGGATGCTGGTATTTGGAACAGTGAGATGAGCTGTGGTCTTTTCTGAAAAGCATAAAAAAAGCAAAAAAGAGTTGCCATCAGCAGAATCTTATTCCCAGGAGTGACAATGATCTCCAATTCCACACTTCTCATTCACAGGTTGGCCCTGATGAGGAAGACCTGATAATGGGCCAGGAAAACCAGGCTCCATGCTAGAAATCAGCATGAGAATGATTGACCTTTCCGATGATGCTTTGGACTAGCTGCTGAAGTCTGACTTTCATCTGCTTTCTTGGTTTCCAGCAAAGAAAGTGCTAGCAGAGAACAAAGAGTGTTTCCTTCAGTGCCTAAGGGATGCAAGGTAATGTCAGAGTTGATAAAGAAATAGATTGGACTTGTCAGGGTATCTTCTGACGTTCATGCTGAATCACTATAGACTATGATATAAAATAATAACCCCCATATTGAAACTCCTGGTAATCCTTGCCTTCAATCTCCTGTGAACAATAAGGCTCCTTGTGGCCCCTTAAAGTCCTGAATTGTGCATGTGGGGTGGGAGGTTCAGGGCTGATGAGTACTGGACTCCAGAATCAATGTATGCCCTGCTTAACTTCTGGAAGACAGAACCTCATGATGACCTTAAATTTTCAATTATTTACCTTATGGCTGACACTTTGACCTACCTTCCTGAGTACCATGATCTTAAAAACAGTCTATTGGGGGTTGGAGATGTACCTCAGAGATAGAGTGCTTGACTAGCATGCAGAGTCCCTGAATTGGATCCTCAGTACCATCATAAAATTCCATTTTATCCAACTTTCTTCTCTACCCTGTCAAAAACTTGAATGTACTCATGCTAGCTCCCTCCCAGCCCCCAGTTTTGAGCAGTCACTGGGTATAGTGAGAAAACATAAGCACAAACCACCCAGAGCAATGTTGTTAACATGCCCCATCTCTCTCTCAAACACACACACACACACACACACACACACACACACACACACACACAGTGTAGCTGGATTAAATATGTACTTAAGCACTACTGGAGTTAATGTAAATTTCTTCCTCTGGATGCTTTCCTTTTAGATTATAGTGAGGACAGTGCTGAAGGAGATAGACTCTGAAATGCTATGATCATATACAAGTATTTGTAAGGGAAATGAAACTGTCCTTGTTTAAACACACTGTATAACGCCTATTTAAAGGGGTGACCAATCATTCAACAGTTCTTGTCTCTGTGTGGCATAAATGAGGAACTCATCTGAGGCAGCAGAGCCTGTGTTAGACTATCTGGCTCTCCCCTTCCGAAATTTTGTTGGAAGTTCTAGTCCTGGTTTCACAGTTTCTTGTCAAGGGTTTGTAAGGTATCTTCACATGGGGGAGGGGATATTTTACACTTCCCATTCATTTCCTAATTTAGCAAGGTTACCTAGGGTGTTCATCCCCCAAAGCAAGAGAAAGCCTGTTTGTTCAATTCTTCCATTTCAGTGGTTTTCTCCTGGTAATTCATTTCAC
Organism: Sciurus carolinensis; assembly: GCF_902686445.1. Lineage (NCBI taxonomy): Eukaryota > Metazoa > Chordata > Mammalia > Rodentia > Sciuridae > Sciurus > Sciurus carolinensis. Next base: position 79,448,056 of record NC_062226.1, read on the forward strand.
TTTTCCAGAGTTATGTGATGAAAAGATACCGATAACCCATAAATTGGCTTCTCACCCACTTTAGCTTCTTGGATCATTTTCTTTATTTCCAGAATGGCTTCCAGTAGTGGGTCATTGTGTTCTAGAATATTTTGTTTCTCTCTTTAGATTTGTGGAATTAAATGTACCCATTTAGTGGCTGCTGCCAGTGAGGTTTCACTGTGGTCATACTTAAGTAGAGATTTGGAAAGAAAAAGTCTGCGATCAATCTTCACCTCATTATCCTTACCCTGTAGTACCTGATCCAAATTATTTTGAGAAATTTCTCTCTGAATCACCAATTTTCAATATAACCTAAGAAGTAAATGAATTGCTACAATTTATTAAATGTAGATTTAACAAATTCTAGCTAGTCTAAGGGCTTTACAGGTACTGGTAACTTCAGTACTTATAGTAACCCTCTGAAATGATTATTTCAATGAGAAACTAAAGAATAATATAGCTAAATAACTTAATCAGTATCAAACAATTAATTCCAGGTGGGACCAAGAGTTGATCCTAGGCATTCTGGAATCTGAGCCTCCAACTGTAAGCACTAACTTGTTTTCCCTCAAGAACTCAGAAGGATCCATCATTGATAAGTGAGCATCTCTGTGTTAAAGTTAGGTGCCTACCTCCATCCAAATTTGGTACCTATACTACCTGTTAGTCACTTTAAGTGTTCAGAAGTTGTTTTAGGGTTAGAGTTACATTGTGATAGCAGCATCATTCCAGAAACTTTTGATATTTTCTAGAATGATTGGAGAGGCCCATACGTCTGAGTCTCTGACAGCCTGCATTGACAGCAGGACTTTGTCTTTTCTTCTGTAAATGACTGTCATCTACCACATGAAGACAGCCATTATTGATTGGACTTGCAATGCTCTATCTCCCCAGTTGCTTTGGTGAATAAGCATTTCATTGTCCTTAGTTCAGTGCTTTTCACAATCTATTTTCCTAGGTGCCAACCTTCTTCCCATTCTGCTTAATTCCTCCTTATGAACCAGAAATGACTTATTCCTTGACGAGCAAATGGAAGTAAAAGATAGAAGCAGCAGTAAATAAGGCAGCAATAACTTGTGTCTCTTTGTCCCTTACATGTCCTTCTTAGGACATCATTTCAGAACTTTCACTAAATCTGCAGAAAATAATGAATGAAAACATGAATGAGAATTTGAGTCATCCTTTTAAATAAATAATTGTTCCCATTTCTTTTCTCAGCATAAATTCTCCTTTGACTCAGGAATGAAGAATTGTATTAGTGATCAGTAAATGCATCTCCATTCAATGGCCAAAAAAAAAAAAAAAATTACAATTTGCCAGAGAGGAAAATCATCCAGTCATTCAAGAATTGAGGAGGATCAAAGGACTGACAGATTTCATAGGACCAACACACATTCATGGACTGATTCAAATTCTTGATTTGGTATCTCAGTACTAGAAAGATGGGCTTTTATTAGTAAAAGTATTTTAGGTCCCAATGAAGAAAAAAGAAAAAAGTCAAGACAGTATTTCTATAGTTGGAACCCTGTCCAGATTCTAAAATGGTCATTTAATATTATTTAATGAAGAGTTAAATCAGAAACAATTATGGGTTTCCCTCTATTTCTAGTATAGGCAAAAAAGAGAAAACATGAACCATGTACTTTTAAAAAAATTTTGTTCTTTTTAGTTATACATGACAGCAGAATCTGTTTTGATATATTTATACAAATATGGGATATATTTTATCCTAATTCAGATTTCAGTCTTGTGGATGTACACAATGGTGAGATTCACTGTGGTGCATTCATACATGTACAGTAGAAAATTTATGTTTGACTCATTCCACTGTCTTTCCTCCTTCTAGCCTTCCTCCCTTCCCTTCATTCCCCTTTGTCTAATCCACTGAACTTCTATTCTTTCCCCAGCTCCCTATTGTAGGTTAGCATTCACAAATCAGAGAGAATATTCCACCTTTGATTTTTGGGATTGGCTTATTTCACTTAGGATGATAGTCTCCAGATCTATCCATTTACTGGTGAATGTCATAAAGTCGTTTTTCTTTATGGCTAAGTAATACTCCATTTGTATATAAACCACAATTTCTTTAGCCATTCATTTGTTGATGGGCATCCAGATTGATTTCACAGCTTAGCTATTGTGAATTGTGCTGCTATAAACATTGATGTGACTGTGTCACTGTAGTATGCCCATTTTAACACCTTTGGATATATACCAAGGAGTGGAATTACTGGTTCAAATAGTGGTGCCATTCCTATTGTTTTTGAGGAAGCTTCATACTGTACTTTTAATGGTTCTAGATGCAGAGAAGTTGTTGACTCTGAGCAAGAGTGATTATATTGAGTGATTATATTTTAGGGAACAATTGTTTATCCTTTCTGTATTCAGTAGCTACTTCTCCATTCAATAAAGTGTGTGTGCATGGTGGTGGTGGGGGTAGATGTGGTATTGTGTAGGGTATGGTGGGGGTATTTTTATATGTGGTATTATTTGTACAGTTTTCAGCACACTACTGCTGGTGCTAGCTGTGATTCTGCATGAAATTCTGTCTCCTCCTGGGTTTTCCTGTTACTTTCTTCAGTTCTCTGAGTTTCTTTGTCATTAATGGATATACTAAAAATAATTCATAGGGTCTTTAAAAGGAATAAACAAGTTAATAAAATGTCCAGAATAGTAATAATATCAGGCGCATCAGTTGTAATCACTAAATTACTGACAGTAATATTACCATCATTGTTACTGTCTCAGATGTAGTAGCCCCTCCCTTAGTAAAGCTATTCCTATAGATGCAGGCAGTCTGGAGGCTATCACCATTCTTCATCAAGCGTTTCTGTCACTTCATACTCTTCCAAGTGCTTTCTCCTCCATATTCTGATTATTCTCTCTAAACTACCTGATCTAGCACCATCCTGACCCTGTCTGTGAATCCTTGGTAAAGTCTTTAACCCCTTTAAGCCTCAATTCACCCATCTGTAAAATTTACTCAAGACCCATTCCATCTTTAAAAATTTAAACCAGGCTCACATAAAATATTGCCCTTGAGTTTAATCCAATTTTGCTTTTTAAAGAAAGCAATAAATTAATTATATCTAATGTGAAATAATACCCTCAAAGAGCCACCAGTCCATTGCCCAAGAACCACACACCTCAGCCCAAAGGAGGGAGAAGGGTTCCTGAGCCAGTCCTATACAAAGGCATTTTCAATAAATTTTATGGAACAAATGAGGTATGCAGTGCACATCTGCCTCTTAGGACTAATTCTCAGGTTACAGTGAAGCTCAGAAAATTGCTATTTCTTGACCTAAAAGGAGGTTAAAACACTTTCAGTGGAAATCGATTCACTTTAAGGTATTTAGCACTGTTCATATTTTGTAAAAGTCTCTATGACAGGGCTGGTTTCAATTGGCACTTTATGCAGCAGTTGTAGGAAGCCCATCACATAGAGAGTGGGATCTGACACGAGTGTTTAACAAGATGGGCTATTTCCTTTGTTTCACTTCCAGGATAAAAGAGGAACATGCCCCAGACCCCTAGAAAGACTGGAGACATTGGGATCCTTATGCAAGTCTGCAGCATAAGAAGTTGCAAAGTGAATGCTGGAAAAATAGAATTAATTTTTCCTGATACTTCCATTTTTCTTTTGCTGGGGGAATTTATGTTACACATGGTCAAATAGCATTATGTACAATGAAGGAAATGAGGTGTGAGGGTATCATTCAATAAAAAATGATAAATCATAAAAGATCGTTTAGAGAAAAATGCTGTTAGTAAGAGTTTGAGAAGTACGAAGTTCTTTTTTTTTTTTTTCCACAGGTTTTTAGGAAATGCTATCACAGGAAATTGCACCATTTATATAGTTGCTCTTTTCTTCCTTGAAAAGATAGTGATAAATTTCAAATGGAATTAAATAGAAATAATGCAGGCTGTCAGTCATGACCAGAGACTGGTTGAGGAAAATTGCTTCTGAGGGGACAAAGTATAATCATAGTCACGACCATCAAATCAGAAAACAAAATCCAAATTATGCTAATTATTTCAATTACTAATATATGAGCAGTGGGGAAGAAAGAAAAGATATACCATGGGGTGAGGAAGATATGGAGTAAAGGAGATCTTTATGTACATCTGTGGAAGGGAAAATGGTGCTGCTGTTCCAAGAACAATTTGGCAGCATTGAGGGAAACTGAGTGTGTGTATATTGTAAGACCCAGAAATTGCACTGTTAAGAGCATACTTAAGAACATACCTTGCCCAAGAATAGAGAGAAATATGTATGGGAATGTTAATGATAACACTGTTTGGAGTAGCAAAGATTTGAAAACAAACTAGAAATAAATAAATGAGAAAACAAAAGGCAAAATTTCCATAAGAGGGCCTACAGCTCATACCTCAAAGAAATGGACCAGTTGTACATACAGTACTATGAATAGCTCAAAACATTATTAATAATAAGTTGAATAACTGTTGTATTAGTTAGCATTCTCTAGAGTAATAGAACGAACAGGAGATGTATATATATGTGTGTGTGTGTGTGTGTGTGTGTATACATATCCTATATATACATACATGGAATCATATATACACATATGAGTATAAAATGTGAATTTATTAGATTGGCTTACATGACTAGAAGCTGGATAGTCCACAAAGGCCATCTAAAGCCTGGAGAGCTGGAGGAACTAGTAGCTGCTCAGCCCAAGAAGCTGGAACCTCAGAACAAGAGGGATCAATGATGCAGTCCCAGTCTGGGCCCAAGACTGTAAACTCCCTGGAGAATCACTGGTCAGAGATCACTTTGGAAGAGCAAAGGAGCTGGAGTCTGAAGTCCTCAGGCGATCTCAGCAGTTATCAAAGAATTCCCTCAACAGGAATGGAGCTTACATCTGCTGTTGCTTCCTTGTTCTTACAACTTTTGTTCAATTCAGGCCCCCAACTTATCGGCCTGTGCTATCCACACAAGTGGGTCTCTGTCTCAGTTTGCTATCCAACCTGTCAATCATTCCTAGAAACACCCTCATTACCCTCATAGACACACCCTGAAGCCTCTTAATCTTCAGTATTTCTTAATCCAATCAAGTTGACAATTCAGATTAACCACCACAAAGCCATCCCTTGTCAATTTGATACCCAAACATGACTCTTTACATTATACTTACTCTCCTTAATAACAGAGTCATAATTCTGCTAACATGATATAATTATCCTTTCTAAAACCAAAACCGCACTAGTTTCTTCTCCAGAATACCAGAAGAGAGTTTGTTATTTTTTTTTGAGTGATGCTTACTCTTCTAACATCTCATAACTTAAATATCCTAATGTATATTTAATGTCACTCTAAGTACTGATGTTGTCAATCACTATTACATTACCTGATGAATGAATAACAGAAAATAACAAACAGCTCCACTTAATTCATGTGAATGATCATGAATATGCATGATCACATTCTTTATAAAACAGGAAAGAAATATTAATGACAATTACAACCCTCATTTCTGTAACTGGCCACGTAGCCATAGTTCTTCTTCTACTATCCATTCTGTATTCTCTCTGCCTTCAGCAAGATCTTGATTTTCTACCTGCAGGGGAAACCCACATCTTCATTCCTAAAATGTCTGAGACTTTGTCATCCTTCCTGGATTGGGTAGCTGTAGCTTCTCAAAGATCTTAGTAACAGGACATGGTAATATCAAAAGATGTCCTAAGGGATCTCCTGCATTCCAGGCATATACTTCCTTACCTCCATTGTGGAGTAATAGTTCAGTCTGGATCCATTACCCCTACCAACACCATAGCTCCCTTCTTAACCTGTTGACTCAGAGGCACGAGGAGACCAAAGTAGCCAGGGGTAAGTCTTAACTTCCAGTTTAATGAAATCATTGTTGTACCTCATGATAGGAGCATTCTTCCCTCTGGGGCTAAGACTTCTAGGCCAGCAGAGCATAAGATTGCAGGGATAGGAAGCAAAATTTCACCAGTGGGTTACTAGAGGTAATGGTAAACAGTACCATTTCTGTTTCCACCTCCTGATTCCTGGAATCATGAAAATGGGTAATAGAGAAACAGTGTCATATAGTGGATGATGATTTAGAGTATGTACAGCCTTCTAGAGAAACTTGCTCCAGTACTACAAGGTATTGACACCTAGCTGGCATAGTAAATGCACTTCAAAAGTCCTTTACATTGTTCTGTCAAAAGCAGCTGCTTTCCAGAAAAATGAGAAATTACACTTCATTTATGTATTATTTATAAAATTATATAAATGCATTCTACTGGTATGTACAACTAGAACAATTAGAACAAATAAAAGAATTAATATTAAAAAGTCAAAAAAAAAAAAAAGCAGCTGCTTCAAGATGGTGGGAAACATGGTAAGACCCCTGCCTTTTCCATGATAGAAGTGGTTCAATATAATCAACCTACCACTAGGTCACTCGGGGAATGATGCCATATGTGTGCTTAAGATTAGTCTTTTCTGCCGGCAAATTGGGCACTCAGCAGTGGCTGTAGCCAGGTCAGCCTTGGTGAGTGTTAGTCCATGTTGCTGAACCCATGCATAATCACCATCCCTGCCACTTATGGCCACTTTGTTTATGAACCCATTGGTAATAGGGAAAGAGACCAGGTCATTCTATGCACTTGATGATTAAAGTCCTCTGCTGATGAGGTCACCTTTTGGTGAGCATTTATATGGAACACAAATATCTTCACATTCTTCACCCATTCAGAGAGGTTTATCCACATACCTCTTCCCCAAATGTCTTTGTCCAATATTTCCAGGCCTGTTCTTTCCAGGTGCTTAACAGTCAGCCAAACCATTGGCCCATGAATCAATATACAATCACACATCTGGCCATTTTTCCTTCTAGACAAAATGCAAAATCAGGGGCACTGCTTTAAGTTCTGCCCATTGTGAAGATTTCCCTTCACTACTATCTTTTGGAATTGTCCCAGAAAAGGACTACAGTGCTGCAGCTATCCATTTTTATGTGGTACCTGCATATCATGCAGAACCATCTGTAAATTAGTCCTAGTCTTCTCTTCCTTGTCAACTGATCATAAGGTACACCTTATGAGACCATAACGTCATGCTGGGAAACAGAAGGCATTGTAACTGGAGTAGGAATCATGGGCATTTCCACTTCTTCATGCAACCTACTCATGCCTTTGAAATCCGCCTGGACCCAATCATGTATACACTTACCACTTCCACTTGGTGATAGAGTGCTGCTGTGCACATCCAACTTTATGACTTAGTGGGTCAGATGATACCCAGTTCATGATGGGAAGCTCACGTCACATAGTAAGCTGGTGGCTCATGATCAAGTGTTCAGTTTCCACTAAAGTCCAGGAGCAGGCCAAGAACTGTTTCTCAAAGGGAGAGTAGCAGTCTACAGATGATGGCAGGGTCTCACTCCAAAATCCCAAGGGTATCCTCTGTGATTTATGTACGGGTGCCAAAGACTTCAAACAGCATCTGCTACTGACACCTCAAGTACAATTGGATCTTTGGAGTCATATGAACTAAGGGGTAGGGCAGCCTGCACAGCAGGATGGACCTGTTGCAGGGCCTTCTCCTATTCTGGGCCCAACTCAAAACAAGCAGATTTTTGAGTTACTGGGTAAATGGGTCACACCCAAGTAAGGAATGTGCTGCCTCCAAAATCTAAATAGGTCCATCAGGCATTTTTTTGTTTGTAGGAGGGACCAGATGCAACAACTTATTCTTTATCTTAGAAGGTGTATCTTAGCAGGCACCACACTACTGGATTCCTAGAAATTTTACTGAGGTCGAAGGTCCTTGAATTTTAGTGGGACTTATTTCTTATCCTCTGATAATTAAATGCTTCACTATCAAGTCTGGAGTGGTTGCTACCTCTTGCTCAGTTGGTCCATAATATGTCATTGATATAATGGACTAGTGTGAGTCCTTGTAAAAGAGAAAGGCAGTCAAGATCTCTACTAAGTTATGACACAGGGCTGCAAAGTTGATATACCCCTGAGGAAGGACAGTAAAGGTATATTGCTGGCCTCGCCAGCTGAAAGCAAATTGTAGTTGGTAGAACTTATGGATAGGAATGGAGGGAAAAAAAAGACAAAAACTTTGCCAGATCAATAACTGCATACCAGGTACCAGAAGATGTATTAATCTGCTCAAGTAAAGAAACCTCATCTGCTATAGCTGCTGCAATTGGAGTCACCACCTGATTAAGCCTATGATAATCAACCATCATTCTCTAAGACCCATCCATCTTCTGCACAGAGCAAATAAGAGAGTTTAATAGGGATGCTGTGAGAATCACCATCCCTGCAACCTTCAATTCCTCAATGGTGGCACTAATCTCTGCAATCCCTCCAAGGATGCAATATTGTTTTTAATTTACTGTTTTCCCAGGTATAGGCAACTCTAGTGGCTTCCATTTGGCCTTTACCACCATAATAATGCTCACTTCATAGGTTAGGGAACCAATGTGTGTGGTTTACCAAGTGCTAAGTATATCTACCCAATTATACATTTGGGGACTGGGGGAATAACCACAAGATGAATTTGAGGGTCCATTGGATCCCCTGTGAGTCAGACCTTGTCCAAAACTTTCTTGATTTTCTGACCTCCACTGTGGAGGACCACAGTGACTATTTGGGTCTCCCAGAATCAATATTAATTCAGAGACAGTTCCTAGTACTCTTGTAAAAGGTCTTTTGTCCCTTTGGGGAAGGATGGGAGAAAGATTAACCGTAAAACTTTTTGATACCATACCAGGGTCCTTTCCAAAGAGGACCTGGCCTCCTTTTAATTCAAGGGCTTCTGGGTCCAATCTAGGAATTGGTTGTGGGTCCATGATTCTCTGCTATTATGACCTAAGGCAGCCTGTTAAACATTTTCCCTGAAATTCCTCTGCTTATATAAGTAAGAATTTGGTGGGTTTCCTATCTATTTGACTTTGGAAACACCATGATTGATTAACTCATGCCAGAGATCTGCACACATCACACTTTCTGTCCATTTCTTTTCTTTCACTGCCCATAATGGTAACTATAATCTTCTCGTCTTTGGCAATTGAGTGCTGCCACTTGGCCTGTTCCTCCCTGGGATCCAATTATTCCCATCACATTAAGACTCCCAAGTTATTAACTGTGGTTCCCATGGTAAGGTCTGGCATAGAAACAAGAGAAATGACAGAGCTCTTCAAGGATGCTGGTGCTGCCCTCACATATTTGTTTCTTAGAGTACTGGTGAGGGTATATCTTCTGGATCCTTTCAGTATGGAAGTGAAGGTTGTACAGGTCAAATCCACTCCAGCATTCCAATCTTCTTGAGCCTTTGAATCTCTTCATCGACAGTAAACAAAAGGATGTCAGGCATTTCTAGTTCACTTACAGTAGGCCACCTTTTGACCCATATTTCAGCCAACCATTCAAACAAACTATTAATATATTTTTTTAACACTGTGAGCTGCTACAGTTAATCTAGAATTTCCGCCTAATGGGCCCACCAATATATTCAACCTGGTCTAATTTTATGTTTCTTCCACCATTTTCTCACACCCTTAAAATCCATTCCCACATATGTTCCTCATGCCTGTGCTTCTATGAATTAGAAAACCCAAGAAGTTTATTTGGAGCATAGTGCACCTCCTTGTGGATTAAGGGTATAATGAAGAACATATCTTGCTCAAGGACAGAAAGAAATATGCATGAGAATATTAATGATAGCATTGTTTGAAGTAACAAAGATTTGAAAACAAACTAGAAATAAATAAATGAAAAAACAAGTATAAAATTTTCATATGAAGGTCTAAGAACTCGAAGAAATGGGGCAACTGTCATCAGAAGGGATTAATGCTGCATTCACAGAGCGGATTAATTTCCAAGAGAATGAGTTGTTATACAGCAATTTCAGCTGTCTGTTGTATATACAGTGCTATGAATAGGTCAAAACATTATTAACAATAAACTGGATAACTGTATAGCTCAGTGCTACTTTTACAAAGAAATAAAACATGCAAGGTGTTGGTAGATATTATACTCTGATATTGATACACACACACATACACACATATATTTATATACACAAATGAAATTTGTGAGAGGTGGATCAGGATTACAGCATGCAAGAAGGCTGACTCTGAAGGAGAAATATCAAAATATAGAAAATAATATGGGAACACGTTTGGACCAACGACAATAGAGTAATAACACAACGCTATAAATGAAGAAGTAAGGTGAATCTAGCTCTTTGTAACAGAAGTCAAAAGTTGCATCTAACTATCTGTCATCTACCTACCTGTCTACCTATCCTGGCATATATATCAGTATACCTAGTATATTAATTTGTAAACTTTTGTAGGAAATAGAAATGCTACTACATCAGGCTTAAACAAACCAACAAAAGAAGAAGTTAGATTAGTGTGTACAACTGGGAAGCTAAGAGAGCTAATGTAATTCCAGGCAGAACTTCCAGTTCCGATCATTGGAACACAGCTTTGTTCCAGCTCTTTGTTCCTTTTTCCTTGGTGGTGTTGGCTTCATTCTCAAGTAGGCTTTCCAAAAGAGGGTCAGCTCCAGGTTTCTTACTGATCCACTTAAAGAGAACTTCAGGCAAACACTCAGGTTTTCATCTTATTGATCTTGTTTGACTCCTGTGCACACTTCTTGATATAGTTGGGACAGGCTTACCTGAATAGTATTGAATTAGAGCACAGTTGGGCTAGATCCCTGTCTTCGTCTGTTTTGTATTGCTGTAACAAAGTATCTTGAGGCTGGATCCTTTATAATGAAAGAGGCTTATTTAACTGACAGTTTGGGAAATTCAAGAACATGAAACTGGAATCTGCTTGACTGTAGTGAGGGCTTCATGGCAGATAGAGTCATAATTGTGAGAGCCTGTACAGAAAAATCACGTGTAAGACAAGCAGCAAGAAAGTGAGCTGAGATAGCTGAAATTGCTGTATAACAACTCACTCTCTTGGAAATTAATCCACTCTGTGAACGCAGCCTTAATCCCTTCTGATGACAGTTGCCCCATAACCTAACCACCTCCATCAAAGTCCTGCCTTTTAAAGGTCCCACCACTTCAACACTGCCACACTGAGGACCAAACCTCAAGTTCATGACACTTTGGGGGACACACTCAAACCATATTCAGACTCTAGAAACCACCAAGGAATCAGAAAATTTGTGATGGTTATTCCCCAAATTACATAAAAGTTTCCAGGGAATTCCAGAAAATCAGAAATCGACTTCATACAGACTCTGGAGGAATAAAAGAAAATGATGAGATAAACTGGAATGAGTTCAGAGAAAACTTTTGGGATAAAGTTTTTCCTAAGGAACATTTATTTAGGGGAAAAAGTTATTGCTTAATTAAAAAAAAAGCAAACAATCCAATAATGAATTTGCCATATGAGTTTCAAGAGCAGCAAAGTAAACAGTATTTGACTTAGAGAAGACAAGATTTAAGGGAGAAATATCACCTGTCATATAATGAGAGCTGAGTTATTGTTTTTTCTTTTTTCAGAAGACAAAACGAGGACAGTTAGTAGATACTTGAAGTGAGTCAATAAAATAAATTTTCTATTTGCCTTTTCTAACGCAATGAATCGGGGGTTGTGGACTGTGATCTCTATGGTTTAAAACCCATTAGGGAGGTTCTTGAAAGTCTTCTTTTTCAGTAAGTGATCTTGTATGTGACATTTTATCCTGTGGTTCTTGGTGAATCATTTTTGAAACAGTTACCCAAACAACTCAGGTAAGTATAAAAAGAAATGCTGTACTGTTGATTGCAACATAAATCCTCTCTTGATGATCACTCATATTAAAAAAAAAAATAGAATATGGCATCCTCTTTTAACCTCAAATTTTTAATTAAAAAAATGCTTTTCTTCTTACCAATTCAGAGTTAGGACTTAGCCAAGTACTTCAAGAGAATGCCAACATTATAATGCAAAATTCATTTGAGGGGGAAATTGTATTTTACTAATCTTATTTTATTAATCTCTAAGGGGTAAGGAAGTGGAAAAGAAATCTTTGTGTTTCAGGAAAATTAGACATGTGATTTGACATGCTAGGAAAACACCTAAAACCTTGTAGGCAGTCTGAGAGACAATTCCCAAATGATGAGAAAGCAGGAGTTGAAGTTATAAATGATACGAAATTATTAATTTCAGAGAAATGATAGTTCTGAAGGGGTTGCAAGATGAAAAAATCTAGTATTACAGTTACTAACTCAAAATGAGTGTCCTGTTTTGAAATGGCAGTGTGTTGGCCAGTTTCCAAAAAGCATTATCTATCTGTAAAAAGCACATGTCTGCTTTATGTAAGTCTCTTCCATTGGTTGGAGCAAAGATATATAGGTAGTTCCTATTGCCTTAACTCTAGATCTGCCATTAGCCTGTATCTTTGTTCTACCTTGAAGACCACACAGAATAAAGGACTTTGTGTTTTGATCAGGTCTTTAAAGAGAGATGGCTTCAAATACCAAGGTCATGGTGATAAAGAGCCATGGCTTTTCTATCATTGGAGGGACAAGGTACTGATTGTGACTCCCAACAGGGTGATCAGAGGTTCTGTGCCTGGGTGCCAAGGGCTGAGTGAACTGCATAGCAAGAACCATGTTATCTGCGGAGAATCCAGACTTGGCTGAAAGTAAACTTCAAATACAGATTTACATCTACAAAATTTGTCTAGCAAATGTGCTCCTGTGGTGTTAGACAATTTAGTAAAGATTAATAGTAAAGTGAATGCTCTTGGCACGGGATACTTATTTCCTACTCCTAACTTCGTGTTCATCATAGTAAGTTCAACTCATGTAACATTCTTGACCTACCTCTCTACCCTTTATTCACGCTGCCACAGGGAAGGTTTAGTAATTGCTCAAATTGGTAAATCTGAGGGAAAAAAAAAAAAAAAAAAGACTGCTTGTGCTTGGCCTAGCTCCCCTTTTTGTCTCTTATGATTGGATCTGGTCATAAGGGTCATCTTTTTTTCTCCTCAGTGCCGTAAGTCTCCTTTTTGAAGAGTCTCCCTAGGTCCAGAATTGCTGCTCACCAGGTGGGGGTGTCTATTTAATTGAGGAGTTCAATATAAGGAAACCCACATGGCCTCATCCTAAACTATACCTCCCAAGATAGTCTCTAGCAGAAATGTACATTTTTCTTTTTCTGGGATTTTGTCTTGAAAAGTCCAGTCACTTTAACTTTGCAAGACTACTACTAGGCTGCTTTGTGTTCCCCCTCTTTGTTCTGTGGCCGAAAACACTCTCCAGGTAGTAAGGCCATGCAATCTTAGAGCTTACCTTATTTGTTTTCTTTTTCTCAGTGATTGCTGTCCTGAGCTGACTATGCCCAATGTCTGGAAAATAGTCATTTAATATGTTTTATTCAGTTTTTTGGTTGTTTACAGTGGAAGGGAAATTGCTGTAGCAGTTTATCCTCCTTGCACAGAAATCAATACTTTTTCAACCTTTCAAATATCCTGGAGAGAAGGTATCTGTGACTTTTGTGAAGAAAGTAGCATTAGGATCCTCATGGTGACTTATATTGGACGGACTAATACCAACTTCTACGAAGTTTCAATCTACTCTCTTTCCTATATGCACAGGATGAAAGAATTTGCTCCTGATTTGAATAAGTTTCAACCTTATTTCAAGTTCTTTGAGCCCTTCTAGAAGAAGAGGGATCAACCTTAGTATGGCAAACACCAACATCTGCAGTCCCTACAAGAGAGCACGAAGCTAGGAGGATTTTAGGATTACATTCCTGTGCCTGCAGAAGACATAATTGTCCTAGTTGCTAATGAAAGCAGACACGTATTTTTATCCTGCAGTCCTTAAACAGGATGACTCTGAATAATCAACTCCAAAGATAACTTCACACAAAAAAGTAGTTGGATCAATTTTGGAAACATTTTGTTCATATCACAACATACAATCATGAATTTAGCAGGAGTCCATTCTAAAGGTCTGAACTGATGAAAAGCATTTTCTGAATTTAAGAAATGATGATATCTTACAAGAAGAAAAATGTATTTTAACTTACCAATGTCCCAAAAGTAAACATGATTTATAACTAATTTGAGTTCTTTGATAGTATTGCTTGCCTGTGGGTATGGTATGGAAATAAACACTATAATTGATAAATGCTATCTTGCTTTATTAGCACTACCACCAAATACTTGCACTGGCAGCAGAGTATGTGTGGCATGTAACCAGTTCAAGCATGGTTTGATGAAAAGGAGGGCAAGTCCTGATTTTGCATATAGGCTATCCCCACTCATTTATGTGACAGTGAATGAGTGTCACTTTCTCTAGGAAATGACTCAGACTCTTTGCAAAATGACTTGACTGGACCAACTGTTTCCAAATTCCTAAGGGATAAAAGTTAGGAAGTGGTTCATGTCATTTGAATTGACAATGTGCTACTTTTAAATAGGGAATTTTTGCCCTGATAAGTGGATGATGATATATAATAGGGGTTGGGGGGTTGGGAGTGAAAGAAGAATGGAGGAACTTTAGATTATGTAGAAGGAAATGAGAGGGAGGGGGGTATGAAAGATGTTGGACTGAGACAGACATCATTTCCCTATGTACATATTTGATTACACAAATGGTGTGAATCTACATTGTGTACAACCATAGAAACAAAGAGATGTACCCCATTTGTATACAAAATGCAGTCTGTAAAAATAAAAAAAAATAACTTAAAAAATTAAGGAATTTTTGGATGATTCATGTCTACATTCAGGGAAGCATCAGTTCCAATTAGGTGTGCTCATGACTCAGTTCATTCATAGTTCAAAACTTCAGGCCACTGTTTATGTGACATCTTATGAGTACTGCTTAATCTAGATCTGCGAGGTTTTTTTTTTTTTTTGATATGTTGTACTTTTATTCTTTCATCTCAAAGAGTTTTCCAATTACTCATGCCTTCAAGATCTGACATACTGTATTGACTGGTTGTTTAATTTTTACATTTTTGTGAATGGAGCAAATCCTCCTGTTGTTGATTGCTAATATAATTTTATTGTTGTTTTATTTTGTATAATTTGAATCATTTTATATACAATCTTATCTTTTATCCTAACCTATGGCCAATCTCTTCAAATGTTTTATGTATACTTGAGAAGAATGTATATTCTACTGTTTAGAGGGTTTTTTGAGATATTATTGATAATACTGAAAATGTATTGTGTGATATAATTCTTACCAGTCTTCAAATTGAAATTTCTAGGTAAATTTTCATTTCTTTGTATACTAAGAAAAAAACTAGAAATAATTTTGAAAATTTGTGCTTTTGAAAGGTTATGTGAACTGAGTTTGCAAGTCAAAACTGTTCAGCAAACACTGGGCAGACAGTCTCTAAATTTTCATGTGGGTACATATTTAGGGCCGGTTTTAAGCACAGCAGAAACTCAGCCTGTTGTCAAGGAGGAGAAAAGAAGATGAGCAATAAACAAAATTATAGGCATTTTTATTCTCTTGGGAACAGACAGGATATAAAACTATTCATTCGCAAACATTCTTCAAACTCTAATTCTATGTAGATTTTTGCATTTGACATTTATGATTATATTAAATATTTGTATCTTTTTTTTAGAGTTTGATGTTGGTTTTCTTGAATGCAAGTTCTGCTGGAAGACTGATTTTATTTTGCTGTGCTAACCACAAGGACAAACTACCTAATCCTGCCTCCAGGGGAACATAGAATGAGACTTAGTATGTGGGCACGATAAAGCATGAAAGAAACAACTAAACCAGACCTCAGAAACTCTTGCTAGATTATCTTCTGTTGCTCATCATTTCTGTGACTCTAGACATTTCACTAGACTGCCCTATGTCTTACTTTCTTGTTTTGTTGAATTGGGAAAAGACCACCTGATATGTCCAAAAGATGGATGATTTTTTTTTTTTTCACATAGCTCTCCCTATAATATACCTTGGAAGTATCATAACAGATCTCCAAGGCAAACATTTCCTGATTATATAGTTCACCTTTCCTTTTCCCTTAGTTTTCCCTTAGTTTTACCCTTAGTTTTCAATTTAGGAACATCTCTGTTTTCCTTAACCACACTTTTCAGTGCTAATATTGTTAAATCAGTGGAAGTAAAAGACTCACAGGAAGAAAATGAAGAGAAGTAGGTAGACATGCAGGTCTAAGTATTTTCCTTAATATGTTGTATCCTCTTGAATATTTATCCTCTTTTAAATCTGGACAAGTTTCCAGAGAAAGAGAGAGTAAGTCATCTTTGAAAAAAGTCATCTTTGCTAACTACCTTTTTTTCTCTTTTTCCTTTTCTTCTTCTTACTCCAGAACTCTAATACTCTCTTGGTATGTTATGTCCTGGTAGGTGTTTTGTTGTCCCGGACCCAGCCTAGTATTCTTTGATGTGTTTGTTTGTCCATTCATGAAGTATCTATTGAGCACTTACTTGGTACTATTGAGTACCAGGCTGCTAGGATCTTATAATGAATGAAATGAAAGTTTTTTAAGAACTTTATATTTCTTTCTGGAGGAAAACAGACAATAAATATATACACAGACATATTTTAATATGCTACCTCCCCCCTACACACACATGCACACATGTCAGGCTGTACTCAGTACTGTAAAGCAGAACAGCAAGGTTAGAGAATAGCGTTGATGGGGTGCATTGCCAGGGAAAGCTGACAACAGAGGACATGAAGGCGACATGTGAAAAAAGGGAAGTAGTGAACCATGCAGGAATTTGTGGGAAGATTTTTCCTTGTAAAAGTAACAGCAAGTGCAAAGCCTGAGTCATTTGGAAACTTGTAGTAAACAAAGACTAACAAAAAGCCCAGTGTAGCTGGAGCCGATGAGATAAGGGGAAAGAGCAGGAGATGAAGTAGAGAGTAGCAGGAGGCGAAACTATGGGAAGGCTTGGCTTTGACTCTTGCTGAGTGACATGGGAAGCCATTGGAGAGCTTTGAGCAGAGGCGTGTCATGTTCTGACATAGTTGAAACAGCTCCCTCTAGCTGTAGTGTGGATACTAGACTGTGTGCGGGGGCAGGGATAGTATTTAATAGTACTGTTTAACTAATAGTGGAATTACATTCCTGGCCCTTCCATTGGTGAGTCCATGTGACTAAGATTGGCCAATATGTGTGAAAGACAGAAACACAATTCACTTTCAGACGAGAATCTAATTCCTGTTGTGTGGAACTGATTTTACTTTAAAAACTGTAAAAACAGGCAATAATCTAGAGAGTGACTGCTCTGTTGTCCATAGTGAAGATCACATAAAGCAGAATCCCTGGACCATCTGCAATACACATAAAAGGCAAGTGAGAAACAAATTATACTATTTTAAGGTGATAATTCAAACTGGGACACTGTAGTAACAAAAAAGCAAATATGTGGCATCATCTTAGGGCCTGGATGTAGACTGCAAGTTTATCAGCATCTAGAAGGATGATGTCCTATTTTGCAATGGTCAGTCATATGACAAAACTTTTAGCTTGGAAAACAAATCAAGTAGCTAATGGAGGTATGGTCACAGGGAAAGACAATGGAAACTAAGTATGTCAGTGTATGTTGACAGAAGTTGGCTACATTTCACAACATATTACACTGAATTGAACCCAGAAAATAATACGCTTACTTGCAAAGAAGAATTAAAGGATTTAGAGAATGTTCACAAATTTGGGAATATGTGGAGTTGGAAGGCACTCCTCAACAACTAGTGAAATACAAAACTTAGACATGCTTTCATGAAAGTCGGTTAAAACTGAAACTTACAGTAATGTTCACATCAAAAGTGTAGCTGTCATATTCATTATTGAAAGCACCAAGTGAATTAAATTAATGACCACAAATGATTTCATGGGACAAAGCAACTGGGGCAGGGGAATTAGTAGTGTAGGTCTTCTACAGAAGCCTGATGAACTCAAGGTATTAACCGCTAAGTCTAGAAGGAAGTGGTTGAAAAAAGAAGAAATACAAAAATTAAAAGAGAAGAAAAATCCATCAGTGAGTGTGTTTTTGACTCATGAGCAGACTACAAGTAGTTAAGAAGTCTACTAAGATTTAAGAATGTTGTACTGTCAAAGAAATCTTGAGTTTAGGCTAAAGTGTGGACCACTGGAGACTTAAAATGAATGTGAGCCCCCAACATTCTGCAGGCAGGAAGGTTATAAAATCCCCTCCATCCCCAAGGATACCAGTGTCACTTTCAAATGTAGCAAAGTAGAAAACTGAAAAAATGCAGCTCCTTCAAGAGCTGCACTCAAGAAGCCAGGAACCGCACAAGTTTTTTGAACTTTCAATTCAAAGAACCTAGAACAGTGCCTATCAAGCATGTTTACTGCTATTTTTAATATATTTCCTCTTCCTCTTTCTTCATGTTTCTTCATTTCCTCCTTCTTCTTTTAATTAACTAATTAATATTGATGACAAACAATCCCATACATATTTTGCAATGTGTATACATTCTGAAATGGCTAGGTCCAATTAACATATGCCTTATTTCATATACTTTTGTATTTTTAAGTTAAGAATGCAAACTCAACATTTTTTAAGAACACAATAGATTGTTATTAAGTATAGTCACAACGTTGTCAACACCTCCTTCTTGTCCTTCTTTGCCCTCAATTGGAGCACAGCTTGGTTGTGAGATCAGATCTGCTTGACTGGAGTTGATATCCTGAAGTGTTGGCTACCAGTTTCTTCCCTGCAAGGTAGGTTCCGGAGAGTGGCTGAGAATGTAGTCATTAAGCCATCATTATCAGTTTATGGAAAGGTCTACCTTAATTCTCACCCAGCATTTCTCAAACAATAGCTCTACATTAGTAGAATTTTAAGAAGCACTGAAAAAAATAGTGGAGGTTTCAGTGATCCTTGGACTTCTGAACTTTAGATTCTCGACATTTTGAACTCTTGAGCTGCACAAATGATGAAAGGTTTTTCCAAATGCCAAATCTCAAACATTTGATAAATTTTTCAGGACAGAAATTTAGCAAAGATGAAGTAAATGAACCAAGTGTGCCTCACTTTTGGATAAATTTGAAAGTTATTCCCCACCAGACCAATATGTATTGCAAGCAGGCAACCAGATCTCTTTAATCCTTCTCCTATTATATGCATTTTCACATCTGCTTTGGCTAACATCTGTTCCCTTTCTTATGAGCTTGGATATTGACTAAGTAGTAATCAGGTATCAAGGTGGTTCCCCATTCTCTTGTCAATTTCACATTATTAACAATTACCATATTTCTCCAAACTTATTTGCTCTCAATCAGGAGAACAAAGATTGTTCTTTCCTGCTAGGCTGCTGCCGCCACTTGCCTGTGTGATTTGATTCTGTGTGTTTAACTCTCTCATAGCTACAGCCCCAATTGAATTACTAAAAGTCCCTAGATTCTTTGTTTTATCCAAGCCCTTTAAAGGATAAAATGTCTGATTCATACATTTTTCATCACCAACATTTTATTTTCTTTGATTCTCAGACAGTCTTCAATTCAACCAACATTTACTGAGCACTTACTATGCACAAGGGATATGTGCTAGAAATTGGCAATGCAAAGATGAGACATATGTGATCAGGATTGGAGGGAAAGTAAAAAGTGCATTCATGAATAGCACAGAGAGATCTTTGTTATATGCTCTGATATTAATGCAGACAAAATAGAAAAGTTGAAAGTAGCTAGCTTGATGTTGGAACACTGATATTTGAGATATTCTAAATCTCCAGTCTGTGAAGTGGAGACATTTCAGAATTGGGAGGTTCCCATTCACTTACTTATACATACAGTAAGTCCTATGTATCTCTTGGTTTTGCATCCATAGTTTCTACCAACCATAAAGGGAAACTATTGAAAAATATTGTACCTGTACTGAACAGGTACAGACATTTTTCTTGCAATTATTCTCTAAACAATATAGTATAACAACTATTTATATAGCATTTACATTGTATTAGGTGTTATATGTAATACAGAGATGATTTAAGTATACAGAAGTTATTTAACTTAACAATTTAGTCTAACCCAAATCTCACAACAGTGTACATAGAGGGGATTATTATTCCTGGGTAAAAACTAGGTGAAATGATTAGAGTCTGAGGTTTGTAACATCTAGGTACGGCCAAGCCATGGTTTGAACACAAATGTCTTGCCTAAAAGCCCAATGGCCACATCACAGACACCATACAAATCAATCAACTAACATTAAAGCGATAAAGGGACAAAGTTTTCCTTTCTTGATCCCTCTTACCGCTATGCCCAGTGCTGTTCCTGAGCTCAATATTGATGTGTTACATAATTCTGAGGAGCACCATTCAGAAAGTGCACAGAGCATGAGGTAGATGCTGGTTGGGCCAAGGTTCTCCCTGACCTATCTATACTACAGAATAAATAGCGACCTACTAAACTCTAGGTTATTTATTAGTATAGATTTTAACTCTAGAGTGTATTTATATGACTTGCATTTATTTTTGTAGCCTTCAAATAAGAAATATTCAAAATTTCCATCCACATTTTTCATTAAGATGTCACACTAAAATGTGTGATGAATGAGTATATATGCATTTGTGGTTAGAACACAAACACATGTATACACAGTTAGTGCACATTTAGAGAAGCTACCTCTCAAGGCCAAGCTACATATTTGAAGGCAAAGAATGCATAACTTGTTTTACATGATAATATATCTGGTCAAAATTTTCCCTGGTACATGTTGGAATAAATTCTAGAGTTGCCTGTGAGGTCTGCAATGGAGATAAATGGTGCTTTCTCCCTCCTTGTTGTTTTCTGGAAGTTTGACTTCATTGTCTGCTTATACCATCTTCTGCGATTACTTATTTCTTGAGAAAGTGTGAGTATGTGAGAGGCTAGACCTGTGCGAGCTCCTGAATTGGACAGGACCTCCCATACATCAAATCTAGAGTAACTGTGTCCAATGAGAATGTTGTATAACTTGATTCAGACAGGAAACAACTATAAAATCCTTTATTTTTTGTTGTATTGTCATCTCTTATACTAGTAAGCTTGGTTTGTAGAAGACTCTGTTTCTCCTCCAGAATTAGAATAAAGTCACATGGGCACAGAATTTAAGTCTGGTTACTCCTTCATTATATGATATGAATCTTGATTTCAGAAAGCAGAATGGTCAGCCTTTTATATATCCTTTGAATAGAGAAGTCATATGCCTGACAGTAAAATTAAGATAACCTAGTTTCTGCTATGATTTCTCAATGAATTGAACAACAGTAAATGATGTTCAGTGCAAAAAAATTCCGAATTTTCCAAAAACCTAGGAAACTATTACTAGGAGTACATTTTCTGATCACCCTTTTTCAAAGACTAGAAAAAAACTGATCCCTTATAAATGAACTGTGGGTCATGATGTGATGAGGAATGCAAACTGGAAGAAATTAAAAGAAGATATTGGATTATCAGATCTTTGTAAAAATCCTTCCTTCTGTTTTAGCCTTGGGTCAATATATCTGCAAAGTGCAATGGAGAATGAATGCCAAGGGGTCATAAGGAATGTGACTAACAGATCCAAGAGCTTCTGCAGATTTATTAAAATTTTTGTTGCAACAAATTATGTTTCCTCTTAAGGTTCTCTCTTATCATATTCCTTATGTGTTCTCATATATTTTAAATTTGGTACTGGTATTGTTCTACTCCATAGTATAAGACATCCTGAGAATCAGATTTCTACCCAAAAGGCTACTATTCCCAATATCCCTTGTATTCAGGTATGAACATGTGATTAGTTCTTATTTTGTTAATTTGGAGCCAAGTGATGCTGACAATTATGAGACTTCTTAAGATAGAAGGAGACTGAATTCTTGACTGAGACTGGATACCATCATATAGTATGTTACCTGAGAAAAAAGCAAAAATCTTCTTTGTTAGACAATGAATTCATAGGTGCATTTGTTACCATAGCTATCAGTATATAACAAGTACAATCAACACAAGTCCTTCTCAGAGGAAGATACAGGGAGATATGATAGATAGAAGAGATGAAGACCATGTAGCAGAATGGGTGAAGTAGAGCCAGAGAAATAAATTCTCACTGGCTTTCAAGATGGTGGAAGGGGCCAAAACGCAAGGAATGTGAGGAATTCAGCTCTAGACCCTAGAAAGGTAAGAAAATGAATTCTCTCTAGGGCCTTCAAAAGAACATAGCTCTCTGCTTGATTTTATCTCTGAAAATTCATTTGGGCTTATGGCCTTTAGAAATGGAAGAATATTTCTGTTTTTGTTTGTTTTAAGCCACTGAGTTTGTGGTAATTTGTTAGAAGAGTCAGAGGTTGCTGTAATGCAGATATGATTTGGGTATGATTACTGCCTATCTGATAAGAGTCAATGAACAAGTGAGATCATCCAGAAATAATTTCTAGGCTGGAAGAATAGCCTATAATAGAACCTCAGATTTTTGTAAAATAGCTTTCTTCTGTCTTTCTCTTTCTCTTCTTAAAAGTAAACACTTAAAAAATGAATATAAATAGTATCATATATAATGTTCACTATTTTTAAATGCAATAATTTGATGAATACCTCTCTTTATCTTAATACTTTCCCCAATCCATATCTTCTAATAAATCTTAAAAATCAGCTAGTCTGCCTGTGTTTCATTCTTTCCAATGTCTGCATTATATTTCGCAATAAATTAATGTAATTCTACATCATGTACAACCAGAAGAATGAGAAGTTATACTTCAAAAATATATGTCAAAATACATTCTACTTCATGTGTAACTAATAAGAACAAATAAAATAAATGAATAAAGATAAAAAAAGAAGACCTACATGTTGTTGATAGATAAAATGATTCAAACACACTGGAAAATAGTTTTTCAGTTTCTTTAAAAGTTAAATACATACTTATTACAGAGTCTGGGATTCTACTCCTACGTATCTACTCAAGATAAATGAAAATATGCCCACAGGATATTAAAATTGGAACTTCCAAGAACTTTAAGTCATAATAGCTCTAAACTGTCACGATCCAAATGCCCACCAAGCAGTAAGTGGGCAATAAAATATGGCATAGCCTCATAACAGAGAACTACTCAGAAATGAGCTACCAGCACACACAAAGCAAATGAACCTCAAAAATTTAAAAAGTCAGGCAGAAAATTCTATATATTATATTGTTTCTATTACATGAAATTATTAAAAGTAATCATAGAGACTGAAAACAGATTCTTGGCAGTCTGGTACCCAGAATGTGCTGCAGCCTGCATGGCTGTTAATTCAAGCTCTAGCCCAGGTGGTGAGGGGATGGAGAAAAGACAAACAGACGCTCATACAGAGAAAAAGCTGGGTCTTGGTGGTCAACTACAACCCGGGTAGGGGGACAGTGACACGCAACAAGCTCAGCACATTTATTATGTAGGTATAAACATCAAAAGGATTTGTTGTAAGAAAGTTTCTTCAAAGTAATCAGAACCAAGGTCATGATTATGATTATCAGCTTGCGTCCTTAATTTTCTACCCGCAAGCAGCTGACGACTGAACCTCGAGGTCCAGAACTGAATAGCTCTGTGGCTGGCACAGAACCTCCTATTGAGCAGGGTGTCATCAGAGTATCTGGGAAGTCTCAAATTGACACCTTCACATGGAGAGTTCCCAAGAGAGGCATCACCTCTGTCACAGGACAGTTCAAGACTCATAATTCAGTCATTACTCTCAACAAGGTTGGGAACAGGGATTGACTACAAAGGGCATAGAGGAATAACACAAAGAAAGAGAAGAAAGATATTTTCCAATAATTCTAGTTTCTATTATAAACTACTCTTCCAGCCAAGTAATTGTCTTTGGATAATCTTACTCATTTTTTGACTC
This sequence comes from Sciurus carolinensis, assembly GCF_902686445.1. Taxonomy (NCBI): domain Eukaryota; kingdom Metazoa; phylum Chordata; class Mammalia; order Rodentia; family Sciuridae; genus Sciurus; species Sciurus carolinensis. Next base: position 79,471,890 of record NC_062226.1, read on the forward strand.
TTATCAGATCTACAATGATCACCACCAAATCTGTATCTCCTGCCTTGAACTTTCCTTTTTCTTTAGTCAAACCTGTGCTTTTTATGGTCTATTTAACATCTCAGTTTAGAGATTTACAGGTGCTGGAAGCTCCACCTGTATCAACTAGATCTTTCACCTTTATTCCTCCCCCTTTGCTTTATCTCAGTGAGTAATATCATTTACCTTTTACCCCTGTAGGGAATTCCTAGTGCCATCTTTAATTACTTCCTTTTCATCACCAACCTTATTCAATCAACCACCAATCCTGCTGACTCTGCTTCTAAATTATCTCACAAATGCATTCATAATTCTTCACATCCACTGTCCTTTATTATAGGCTACCCTGATCTCCTGCCTGGATTACTCCACCTGAATAAGTTTTCCTACCTTTCTGAACTGCCTTCTTCACATGGGAATTAGAAAGACTTTCTCTAGTGAAAATGTGATTGGTTCTTTCTTCAGTAATTTTCTCAATTACTCCCAGGTTGTTTATATTTTGGAAGCTTTAAATGAAAAGAATAAATACAACAACAAACATTAACCATTTAGAAATAAAAATTACTTTCCAGAACAATTCTTGTAACAAAATGACATCAAAACTATAATCGTATGCTGTTTTTAAGAAAAAATTCTAATACTTCAATCTAAGGTGTAGCCAGATGGAAATCATAGTCCGGAATTCTAGAAGTTTTATTCCAGTAACTTTGAAAGCAAAAATAGAATAAAAGAAAATAAAATTAGTCTTGGTATTGGAAAGGAGGAATGAAATTAGTGTGTGAGTTATGTGAAGACATGCTTGCCCCAACCTGAAAAAAACATCAAGAAAATCCATTGAAAAACTATCATAACTAATAGGATAAATCAATAATTTACAAAAATCAAAATGAACATAAGCCTATATATTACTACTAATCTCTTAGAAAACATCTTTTGAGAACCACATTTTCAATTACAAGGATGCAAATACCTTTTATACTGAGATAGGGGAGATCAGAGGAGTAGGCTTGAATCAGAGAGAAGCAAGGCATGGATTTATAGATGTCAAGTCAGACATCTATAAAATTCAAATGCAGTTGAATTGACCATGTATTAGTATAGAGTTCAGAGGACAGGAAATACAAGTTGGGAGTTTTGGGTATGTCAACAATATTAAGATGAATTCACCCAGGAGTGAGAGTAGTGAAAAAAAAAAAAAGAAAAACAGATGCAAGGAAGCTTTGAAATTCAGAGGGTGGCGAGATATGTAGGAACCAGCAAAGAACACGAAGAGGCTTTTTAGAAGTGAATCAGGAGTGAGTACTATTCTGGAGGCCAAGTAAAGTATGTGTTTCAAAAGCAAAGAAATGATCCTCGATGGCAGAAGGGGCCCACTCGTTAAGTAAAATAAGCCCAGAGAATTGACCATTGTATTTGGTGATGGGCGGTAAGAGTGATATTCACACTCTTGACAAGAGGACTTTTGGTGGAATGGTATAGATGTTAAGCCTTATTAGTGTGGATTCAGGAAAGAACAGGAAAGGATAGAAGCTACAACAGTATTTTGGTATGTAACTAGGATCCAGAATAAAGTAAAGAATTGATGCTACGTGAAAGAAGGGTAGAGTATGTGCAGTTAAATTTTTGAATGAGCCAGAGGTCTAGATCTAATGAGCATACAAGGAGAGCAATTTGCATTGAGTGTAAAGACAGTCTATTCATAATAACAGTGCAGAAATCAGAGCACAGAAATACAGATGCAAGTAGGTTGGTAAATGAAATAACTGGAATATGCAGAAATTTTCATCTGGTTATAATTTTGTCCTTTTTTACTTCATTTATCAAGTTTAATAATGTTATAAAAGTTTTATCATATAAATAGAACTATTTGTGCTTAGAAATTTAAGATAAACTTTTGAAGAGTGTCTTCTTCAATGACATAGTATATTTCATCATGAAACTAGTTCACCTGGGTATGCATATTTTTTCATTTTCACATTAATGTTTTTATGTTTGCTGCTTCCTATGCTTGGCTCATCTTTCTCCCAGATTAATACATGTTCTGGGCTCTATGTTATTATTTAGACATCTGCTTAAATTCTGCTTCATCTAATAATGCTTGACTGCCCTGCCTGAAAAAAAAAGTCCATCTCCCTCAGTCCTTTTAATTACTATCATCTTGATTAGTTTTTCCTCATAGGATTTTTCATTCTCTGCAAAGAGCCTATATACATTTTGTTATTTATTTTAATCTCTGCTTACTATACTGGAAGTTCCACAGGTTGGTGATACTTCTGGTTTTATTTTCCATTGTGTAACTAGCATATTAATATTTGCCATATTTAGGCATTTAATATTGGTTGAATAAATTAATGCGTGAATGATCAGGGAGTGATGGCCTAAATATATCCAATGCTAACCCACATGATACATTTAATCATTTTTTTAGAAATTCTTCAATACATGAAAAAATAGAATAATTGTGGTAGGAGAAATATAAAATATGGAGACAAGTTGAAGGCAGAATAATTTTTTTCTTCATATTTTCCACATTGAATAGTGCAGTTCTTGGCAAATAGAAGCATTTTGGTTAATACTCATTGAATTAATTAAGAAATATGTGAATGCTGAGACATATTTTAGGTTCATTACATTATTCTTCTGTACCAGTATTTTTCTGTGAGCACCATTTAAAAAGAAGCATTTACACAGGGGACTGAATGTGCCTGATTTTTAAAATACCACTTTGGGACTTAAAGACATTGGCATCTCCTCTAGGTTTTAACTAGAGAGTTGAGGAATGTATCCTGAACAGCTAACCATCTTATCATCTAGAATACCACATGAGATTCAGCAAGAGAAACAGCATTTACTATGTTAAAAATTATGTTATCCATTTTATACAAAATAACATCTGATATTGGCGACATTATAGAATAAAACGCTTAGACCTAATTATCATTTCCAGGTGAATCTTGCTTATGCATCATGGCTTTTTGGGGAACAGACAGATGTGAATTGTAGGAACACAAGGTTAAGAGAATAATTCTACAATATGGACCCACTGTGCTGGGTCCCACCAGTACAAAATGGACCCACTTACTTCTTTCCCAAAAAACAATTGACCTACAGCCCTGCCTGGCCTCACTGACCAGGATTAATATCACAGTCCTCAGTCAACTACCTGTTAACTGAAGGGGAAATGCAGGCCCAAGATAATGTGAATGGAAGGAACCCACAGACTTTTGTAAACAGATCCTGAAACTCTAGGAGATAAGGATAGTTCTTCATAACCATAAAATCTATAAGGATGTATGGTTAAGTATCCAATTAGGACCACTCAGCATGGGCCAAGGTGACCTAGAGTTGCCATGACAGTAGGGACTTAAAACTCTGTTGTCACCCTGGTGTCAATGAAAAGTCAAGAGGTGGACCTGGGCAGAACTCTCTGGAAACTTCTCTGGGATCCCCAAAAAACTGGAGTGTAGGAGAGACACATTGTCCTTCTCCTCTCTGAGGGGACCCACTTACTCCCTTGAGAGTGTCTGAAGGGTTATGGAAAAATAATATTCCTAAAATACAGTTCTCCAAAGAAAAATGGAGAGAGGTGTGGCTCTGGAGGAGAAAGGGAAAACTAGCCAAGGAACAATGGGCCCTGGGGGAAAGGGATGGACACTGAATGCTAGGCCCTAAACCATGACCTTCCCCATGGCTAATTAGTCCTGAATGGAAGCACAGCAAATACCAATGGGCAAGATTTGAGTACTCATCCCTGAGATCTGGACTCTTATCTCCCCAGACAACACGGAGTTTCAACCTTTTTACAACCACCTTCTTAAATTAAAGTTTTAACCTGTTCAACTAGCCCCTCACAGTCAAAACTGCACGTACACAGCTCCCAATGATTATATCATTGTACTCTATAAAGCCAAAATCCCCCCTCTAACTGACGACCATTTTCCCTATCCGGAAAATGGACCCCAACGGCATCCAAGTCCATGAAGAAATAAAGGCTTCTCTGAATCAGTCGAGGTCTACCTCCCATCCTTTCGAGCTTACAGTGTCCCCTTTCCTTTTTCCCTATTCCTTCAATAAACTGATGCCTATTATTCTGAGCGACATGTTTGAAATCTTTCTCTTGAAACATTACTGAAGTTCTTAAAGTAGTGAGCAGTCATGATTACTAGCAGGTGTTCATAAACATATTTTATTACAAGTAGTACAGGGAAAAACTAAAGATTGCTTCATTTTATCAAATACAGACTATTCAGTCTTGGCATAGTCAAGGTTAGCTTCTCAATCTAATTACAATGCTGTGGTTATTTAGTGACATTTAGGTGGGTAATTTTTAAATTCCTTAGCAGAGGGTGAGTGTTAAGTGAATCGCTTTGGTAGATCTGGAACTCTATTTAAATCTGCATTAATTAATTCATTTAACATTACAGAATGCACAGGATGAGTCTTGTGACCCTAAGTATTGAAGATAGGTGAGTGAGATGGCATAAAGCCTGCTTTCCCTCAACAACATGAATGAATGTAAGGAAGAGGAAACCTAAGCTGTTATAGGAGTGTTTCTTAAATTCTAATGACCATATGAACCACTTTGGGGGTTGGTCCTTGTTAAAATAATTATTTATTAATAGAACTCAGAGTGGAGGCTGAGAATCTGCATTTCCAAGTTTGTAGGTGAGGGTATTGATCTTTGTGCCATACCAAAATAATGAAGAAAATATAAAGCAAAACAAGGTAAGTTTTGGTTTTCTGAAATTTTCAGTGGTTTAATATATATATGGGCCCAAAACAAGTTATAGCCACACTGAAATGCTGGAAAAGCTTTGTAGGCACAGGTGAAGACACCCTAACTTGCACCTCCAAACCCTGTTTGTACCAGATGCAAACATCCCTTCCACTACCCTTCAAGAATCCCTGTAGCCCTGCCTAGACTTGGGGGGCCTGATCAAAATCTGCTCAGGCTCCAGAGATATGATTGAGGTCATTTGGAAAAAAATGCTAAGTGCTTCCAGATATAAACTGACTCCAGGGGTATGGACATAAGATAGTATAGAACCAAACAAAACAGAAATCTACAGAGGTAATCTGGATTCAAAATGTAAGTGAGGCCCAAAGCCATGCATATGAAGGAACAAGAATAGAGTGAGAAGTATAGAAAGCACAGTAGGGCTCTTTGTTGTATATTCTCAGCTCTGTGATATGGCAGAGAATGAGGGTTCATACTGCAAAATAAATGATAAAATATCAGTTAAATCTAAGAGTTACCTTTAGAATTATTGCTCTCATTGTTTTCCTTACTCTTAAGTTACTGGCTAGTCATTCCACTAGGAGAAAATCATGTACCTTGAATAATATTCCAATCTATTGTCATGTAATTAACCTTCATCATTCCACTTTCATGCTCTCATTGCTCTACTATAATAAAAGAAAGGTAAGTGAGCAGAGGCACAACTTAGATTATAAGCCAGATCATACCTGCTGGTACAATAGTGACCCACACCCTGTACTGCAACCAGCCCATGAAGCCCAAACCACAGCATCCTTAATAGTAAGAGCAGAATGATAGAAATTTTGTGTTAATGACTATCAACTTCTTTATTTTTTTTTCCCTCCCACTCAGAACCAGTCAGAGAAAGGTAAGCATGTTCTTAAAACAGACCACATAGGATGTCCTGTTTCTAGTTAGTTCACCTCGAGCTTCCCTCTCCCAACAACCTCTAATCAGAGCCCACTTGAATCTTCCTCCCCACCTTCTGCCTTTCATTTAATTATAAAGTTTTCCAGTCTCTGTCAAATGCAAGTAGTGGTGGCTGACTCCTTGTTTATAGAACACTGAATAGATGACCTCTATTTGTTCCACTTGGGTGGTCTTCCTTTATTTCTTGTTTTTCTTGGAGGTTCCACCAGGATATGACCTAAAACTGCTCAAGGTCATGAATCCCAGGCTTTGACCAGTTAAAATACTCATACAGAACTCTGCTGCTGAACACAGTGGGCAGAGTCTGCATTGACAGGGTAATTTAGCACCTGATCTGAATTTTACTTTCTTTGGGTTCAGTTCCAGAACTATTTATTCTCAGTTTACCACCCAGTTTTATGATTGTTTTCCCATTTAGTTGGCATCCTTGTTGGAATCAGAGCATTACTTTTTTGTCCTGTTTTATTTCCTTTGTGTTTCTCTTTTGTGTTGTGCTGTCTAAAATGGTTGTTTCTCAGAAGAAGAATCACTGAGTAGAAAACAGGCATGCTGTATAGCCATTTTACATGTCAGTCTCACAGGCAGGTGAGTTAATGGTTCTCACTGACGGGCGTCCACATGGACACAGTTTGCTGTGGGTCACTGATATAATGAGATAAGCTTTTCTTCTGAGTTTCAGTTCCAGCAGTTTGGCTTTAGCACAGAGAAAGCAATCTCTCTGGCTCTGTGCCCATTGAGGAGTGAAGATTGTCCAGTGTGTGTTTAGAGATGTCCAACCAGGTTGGGCACTTGAGACAGGAAGTGCACAAGTATCACTTTTACTCAGCTGTTACCAATTCTCATGGGGTCGCCTAAATTTAAATCTTCTCATTTGCCAGGAGAAACTCCTTCTTATATTTATTCTCATTACAATCCCAATTTTCTCTCTAAATGACATAACTTCCCCTAGGTTATATAATATAAGTCATCAATGTCCACTCTGGCGAATATTTGGCTGTAAGGAAATTGTTCTTTCAAGAAGCACCTCAGAAAATAAAGGGAATATGGACAGCATTTTTCAAATTGGTATATAGAGATGATCAAACAGAACTGTGACTTAAAAACTGCTTCAGTGAACATTGATGTGGCTGTATCTCTGTAGTATGCTGATTTTAAGTCCTTTGGGTATAGGCCAAGGAGGGGATAGCTGGGTCAAATGGTGGTTCCATTCCAAGTGTTCTAAGGAATCTCCACACTGCTTTCCAGAGTGGCTGCACTAATTTGCAACCCCACCAGCAATGTACGAGTGTACCTTTTTCCCCACATCCTCGCCAACACTTATTGTTGCTTGTATTCTTGATAATCGCCATTCTAATTGGGGTGAGATGGAATCTTAGGGTGGTTTTGATTTGCATTTCTCTTATTACTAGAGATGTTGAACATTTTTCCATATGTTTGTTGATTGCTTGTAGATCTTCTGTGAAGTGTCTATTCATTTCCTTAGCCCATTTGTCGATTGGATTATTTGCATTCTTGGTGTAGAGTTTTTTGAGTTCTTTATAGATTCTGGAGATTAGTGCTCTATCTGAAGTATGATTGCAAAGATTTTCTCCCACTCTGTAGGCTCTTTCTTTGCATTGCTGATAGTTTCCTTTCTTGAGAGAAGTTTTTTAGTTTGAATCTATCCCCAGTTGTTGATTCTTGCTTTTATTTCTTGTGCTTGGGAGTTCTGTTAAGGAAGCCGATCCTCAGCTGACATGTTGAAGATTTGGACCTACTTTTTCTTCTATGACATGAAGGGTCTCTGTTCATAGCTGCTCAATTAACAATAGCCATATTGTGGAACCAACCTAGATGCCCTTCAATTGATGAATGGATAAAGAAACTGTGGCATATATATATATATATATACAATGGAATATTACTCAGCCATAAAGAATAATAAAATTATGGCATTTGCAGGCAAATGGATGAAATTGGAGAATATTATGCCTAAGTGAGATAGCCGATCTCAAAAAAACCAAAGGACAATGATCTTGTGATAAGTGGATGATGACACATAATGGGGGGTGGGAGGGGGGCAAGAATGGAAGAAGGAGGGACTGTATAGAGGGAAAAGAGGGGTGGGCAGGTTGGGGGGAAGGAAAAATAACAGAATGAATCAAAACACTATACCCTATGTAAATGTATGATTACACAAATGGTATGCCTTTACTTCTTATAGAGAAACAACATGTATCCACTTGTTTAAAATAAAAATAATTTAAAAAAAACTGCTTCAATGTTGTAATTTGGATATTAAATGCCCCACAAAGACCCAGGTGTTAAAGGGTTGGTCACCCAGTGTTGCACTGTTTGGAGGTGGTGGAATCTTTCCAGATGGGGTCTACTGGGAGGACCTTAGGTTATTGGGAGGTGTGCCCTCAAAGGGGACAGTGGACCAAACCCCTTCTACTTCCTTTTGATCCTGAGCATCAGGTGAGTGGTCTTGCCCTATATACCTTCCTGCATGATGTGCTGCCTCACCACAGACCCAAAGTAAAGGAACCATCAATCTTGAACTAAAACCTCCAAAACTGTGAGCCCAAATAAATCTTTCTCTGTGTAAGTTAATTATCTCAAGTATTTTGCTACAGTAACAGGAAGCTGACTAACACACTTCACTAAAAACTTTAATGAACAATTTGAAAAACTTAGATAATACAATCTGTATTAGTTTCCTGAGTGATTCTTTGTCCTCCTTTTCCTTCATTTGAATCCTTATATTTAAGTTTAGTCTTCACCTTTGTCCTTTTAATTTCTCTCCTTCCACACCTCTTTTGAAACCTTTTCCTCTTTTCCCTTTTATAGATCCTCTACTTTTCCAGATGACTTTCCGAAGACCTGAAATATTTTCCTAAGACCTGAAATATCCGGTCTCTCCAGATCCAGCTCTATCATGAGCTAGATCCATACAAAACTGTTCAATTCAGCTTAAAGTCATTCTACTATAGAGTTATCATCAAGGATTTTCCATAACTCAGAGGAAACTAAAAACTATTCATAGAAAAATTTGGAATTTGTTTGATGTATGTGAAATAAGTGTTGTCTGACTTTTTCAACTTATATATCTATTGATTGGAGACTCAAAGGCAAATTATGGTTGAAACTGACCTCCAAAGATTTTTCTTTCTGCAATAAACCTAGGTCAAGGGAAAGAAAAGAGTCCTCAAAGTAAAGAAATATCTACTAAAAACTATAATTGAAATATTTGTAATAAAAATCAACTGAACCATAATTCAATTGTGCTATTGGAGAAAAGATCAAATAATAATGGGAAAAGCTTCCTTTACCTGAATTACAGGTGTTGAAATGCTTACTGTAAAATGTTCAAAATTATTCTTGAAAATAAAAAGATTCAAAATAAACTATTGCCCTGTGACTCTAACATCTAGTGGCACTTTTCCCAACAGATCACTTATTGACAAGGACACTTGTAGATACTTTAAATGGCAATGATATTATAAATAAAAAGACGCTTTGTATGTATGATAACCCACAGATTTTACCTACCTTCTTAGTCCTTCCAATGTAACCCTGGGACTTCCCTTCTGCTCTCAAATACCACCCCTAAAAATTTACTAGAAGGAAATTTACGTTGCAAATGAAGATGCAAAGTTAAACGAACAACAGAGGGATGATTTCTTGAGATCCCAGAAGACTCCAATATTTGGAATCAAGTTGTTTGTGCTCTGGATATAACAGCCTCCTCCATCATATTCGATGTATACCCATTTAAAGATCTTGACACCATAAATGACATCAAATGGGAGTAAAAATTCCTCTAAAATAGGAAAGAAAATTGGGAAAAATTCTACTGAAATTCAGATAGATCCTGCAACTATTATACAAACCTCCCCAACACCCCTTGAAGCCAGAATCAAAGAAAAACCCCTACAGTTGAAGGTCTTATATCCAAAGGCCATCTCATACTTGACACTAGCTCTTGTAACACTCCAGGCAGTAAAGAAGCAAATGGATCAGGATATCAATTTGCTCAAGATCTCAGGGTTTTCAACAAAATTATGTCTTTCTTCTCAGTAGTACCTAATCCAAATGCCATCCTGGCATCAATTCTTCCTAAACATTTCACCCAAGTGAACTTTTTCTCTGTCATTTTCAGTTTGCCTCTAGTCCAGGATGGTCTGTACCTTTTTGCACTAAACTGTGGAGGAGAATGATATAGAGGGAAAGTTATGCCCCACAGGCTTTTATTGAAGCCCCCTCCTATATTTCCCAGGTCTTCATTCAAGACGTAAAAGATGTTAATTTCCTGAATGACTCAGTTCTGAAATGATAGGTAGATGATTTGTTCCAAAAACAAAGATTTCATTCAAAGAACAAGAAAGGTTATAAATATAAGATTCCCTTTATTTATTGTTTTCAATCTTAGCATAATAGGTATATAAAGTTCCAGGAGATAAATGACCAATTTGCCAAAGCACAATCCATTATTTATGATATGACCTATCTGAGGAGGGAGAGACACTCTCCAAATGCACTAAAGAGTTTCCTAACTTACTGAAGTCTCCTCATCAAATGTCAATGGAGAGGATTTCTAGGATTGTCTCCATACTGCAGACAAAAGTTTTTAATTTTTCTGAGATTGTAGTGCCTCTTCATGAATTCACTAAGTCATTAGGATGAGATTCTTTTTCTTTGGGTACCTAAATTCGAACAGACTTTCCCTAGCTACAAAAAATCTATACAAGTCCTTGGTATCTTAATTAATCATGGTAAGAAACAACGAAAATCACCTGTGGTTTTGCCCTTGACCTGGTTATAAAGACTTACCCTTGCTCCCCCACACCCTCCCCTTGTCTTGAAGCAATAGTTGCCACTTCAAAATTTGTTGATGCTTTTGCTGAACTAGCTCTAGGCAACTCATTTAACTTCAGGGTTCCTCCCACGATACAGAACCCACTACTGATTGAGAATACACATCTTTCAGTCATTCAATTAACCTCTGGGATTCTGTTACTTTCCCTTACATGTTTCAATTCACTGATACAACATCCTGCACCTAGTCACTCTCCACTCTCCTGTCCTTCCAAAAAAAAGAGAACCTCACAATTGAGAAGTTTCTGTACCTTGCTCTGATTTATTGGAGGTTCTTGAGATTCTTCTTGAGAACTGTGACCTATAATTTCTGTCAGGGGTTCTACCTTAGAGTCAAAACTGAAGGCTATCAAGTAGGCTCTTCAGTTACTAAGCTCAGCTCTGGAATATAGATTTTTATTTGGGATGAAATTAGCCCAGATGGCACATGCTAAAGCTCTGAAACTACCCAGAGAATAGAGAGTTAACACTTTTGTAGATAGCAAGTGCATTTTTGAAATAATGTGGGACTTTAGGATATTTTAGAAACAAAGGAGTTACCTCACCCTCACTGAAAATCCCCATCACAATGAATGAGTTGGTGAAATTGAAGATGTTTCCTAAAGAGTTTCCTACTATAATGTTTGAGACTAACAAAAGAGAAAATATAGAGGCTAAAGAAAAGAAGCTGATTATGCCAAACACAATCTTCATAAAGATGAGGATCCTGTCTAAACTCTTAGAAGCTATGCCCATAGAGGGATTCCATGGGTCTTTTAGACAAAATAAACGAATAGCTCCTTATTTTTGAAAGAAAGGATGGAAAAAAATTTAGTTGCATCCTTCCCTTGGATAATATCTGATGATCATAAGATGACTGCTTGGTGGCACCAGTTGATTTCAAGTAGGTGTTAATTAAATTTATCCAGAAAACCACTCACCATGTTATAGACAAATTGCTTACTGTCTAACTTTGGTTGAAAATTAAAAATATAAAAATCAAAATGTATAAATGCGTTAGAACAAATAAAAAATTTAAGAAATAAGAGAGCTTATTTTCAGATCATGTGCCCCATGTCCACAACACAATACTAGAAAAGCTTTCAAGGTAGGGCCTAAATATGAACCAAGACCTTAAAATAGGCATTTAACCACTTCAGATGGATTTTACCCAGCTATCACCCTCCATGGGACTTGAATAGATTTTCATTAGTGTATGTCTATTTTCAAGGTAGATTAAACAATTTCTTTGTTCAAAATATTCATCCCTTACATCCCAAAATGCTACTTGATTTTTCATTTCCACCCTGGGTTTACTAAATTTCATGTCAACTGAATAAGGGACAAGTTTATAGGAAATGTTATAAAAGAACATGTAAGGTATGAATTATACCTTACTGCCCACAAACTTCTGGAAAAGTAGAAAGAACCAATGACATGTATTGAGTCAGGGCAATGATATATATCAAGCTAAGATATCAGGAAGAAGCTTTATTGAATATCAAAGGAAGTACTGTGGCCTTACTGGAACTGTTAATAACAAATATAGGGGTGAAAATCTGGAAGGTCAATATTTGGGTTCATGTTTCATGACTATACAAGCAATCCAAATCCTACACAATTTTAAGGCTACTCTATTTAGAGAAAATCAAACAAGAAGTCTCAAAATCTTTTAGAAGTAGATGATTTCAGAAGCAGACAACTAACACAGGACCTTTGGAACAAGCTGATCACTTTGAAAAGAGGACAGCTCCTGACCAAGATTAAATCTCCTTTCTAATTCCTGTTTTATTTTTGCCTCCTTTCTTATAATGTATTTTTTCATTATTATTGATTATTATTCACTCTAATGGCCTTTCTATCTTTTATTTCCTTTTAATTATAATTTTTAGATCAGATCACACTCATTCCATTTGCCATTCTTAAGTTTCTAAAATTCCAGCCACTGCCTTCAATTTTACCAAGGGCTACATATTCCATCTGTCACTGGATCCCCATAAAAATCTCTGGGAAAAAAATATCTCTGGGGAAAAAATTTCTGGTCTCATCAAATGAAGTCATGGGGAATAAGAGCTCTACTTGAACCCACCTGAACCTTGAAGTAGGTTCTATTTGAACCCTTTGGGAAATGACTTTAAGCAAAATAATCATAAGCAAATCAGACTAACCTTGCCAGTGTCCCTTTCTCAGAAAATGAACAAATTAACAATCTATTGATTAGATCCTTGTTAAGTCTAAATCTGAATTCAATAAACTTGTAAAGCAATGAGCTAAATATTTGCCATCTGAAAAAGATTAATAGACATCCAAATATGTAATTGAGCCAATTTAAAGACTTGGTTCTTACCGTATGTCAGGAAAAACTCCTTTTTCACCCTGGATCTTTATGTATCCCTACTGGATATTACTGCCTTTGGGACTTGGATACCTGGTTTTCTTGGCCCCATCCTAACATGAACTTTAGGAATAATATTCTGATTCTTGTCTGTACACAAAGAGCTTAATTCTTTAAATCACAAGTCTGGAAATTCTGACTCATGTGTGAGCTCAAGAAAATCACCTTTGATTACTGAGGTGGTCCACTTGGGAGAATCTCTGACTCACTGTTTACACAAGCAACCAGAACAGTGTTCCCAATGGTGACAATCAAACTGATAAAAAAGATAGTATGAAACTTATCACTAACTCTGACAGAAGTTATTCATGATACCACCTATGACTTGAAATATAGACTAGTCTTACGTGCATGAGTAATGAAGGGCAATTTCATTGCTTTAGATTTGTTGTTGGCTAATCATTTTGGTGTTTGTACCATTGCTAATATTTCTTATATTTGATCAGTGAAGAACATTTCACAATAGTCTATTTGCACATCATTTTAATGTAAAAATTACTTGACTCTAAGGTTGATCCTCATGACCTGTAGAATTAGTTTTCTTGGTCTTCATTGGACAATTGGGATTCCTTGTTCCAAAAATCTTTCAGGTACTATTAATTATTTTTATTTTTGTCTTGGTGGTTATAATGCTGGTTTGTTCATTCTTAAGGGATTGTGTACAGTCATCTTCTTGTCAGTTGCTTGCCATGATGACGTAGTAGACTGTGGAGATAACAGCACCACAGTTGAGCAATGAAGATCTAGATCTTTAGCCTTCTCCAAGTTGTTCAACCTCTCTCACAAGATAAAGTCTCCTAAGGGATATCTGTGAGGCTTAATACAAGAATAGACAATGGTCATATCATTTGTAAAAAGAAAACTATGACCCACAACCCTGGATAGCTTCCAGACAGGCAAGACAAACCACACCTCTGCTGCAGTTGGCCCAGAATGGTCAGGACCTGATCAATGATTGCCAGCCTCATATTTTTGACCCTGATTCCAATTCAGAATCCAGCTAAGAAAGTCAAAGGAGTCTTTTGAAATCAATCACATAAGTTCATAAGATGCCTACTTCCAGTTTCTTCATGCTAACAACCTCAACTCAGCATTTTAAAGACTTTTATCATTTTTTTTAAACCATAAAGCTTTTCCTTCATCCTGTCTGCTTGGAGTTTCTGCCCAATGTAACTGATGTTAGTTGACTCCTTTACAGTACAAAGTTCTGTATATCTGTTTATTCTCATTTGAGTACTCTTTATTAATTTTACAACTCTTAGCCATGATTCATGTTACCTGAATCAAATTTCTTAAATGTTATATCTGAAGGCACTAATTGTCAGAATGTCAGTGTGCCTCAGAATCACTTGAAAGGCTTGGTAAAATAGAGGGCTGGGTCTCTCCTCCTGAGTTATAACTCAGTAGGGGTGGGGTCAAATGCATGCATTTTAACAAAATTCCAACTAATGCTAATACTACTGATCAGGGAACAACAATTTGAGAAATGTTGCCTTAAGTCAGCAACACGATTTAATGACAATAGTAGTAATACCTGATTTATGCAGTGTGCTTGCTCAGAATGGGACAGTTGTGTAAAATCTATGGGCCCAATGTCATATTTTAAAACATGACCTTATTTTGGAAACAGACACCTTGAGTTGGAATTATGAGGTTATAAGAGGAAAATAAATGCGTTTGATCAGGGTTGGAGGGTAATACCTTCACCTGACTCATAATTATGATTTGTTTTGTTCTTTGAAGGTAATTAGTTGTACATCAGTAAAGAGAAATAAGAGACTCTGTACTTGTTCATTTATGATCCAGGGATGAAAAGACAACCTCTTACTATACAAAAAAGTGTGAAGAAAATTATTGGGATTAAATTAGTTATAATTGCTTTTTACCAGGGAAAGATTCTTAATTTAGCAATAATATCCGGTTATTAATTGACTACTTGCTTTCATTTGACTTGAAATAGTGGTGTAGAAAACTAGGAGATGGGGAAGGATATAGATTGAATATTTGCCAAGGCAATGAGAAAGATGCAAAACTATACAAGAAACTCTAAGAATCAAAGGATTGGCAATGGAGCCTCTGTTTGGATGCCTGTGGCCTTACTGCTGCATATGGACATTACGGTTGGTGACTCACCCCACTTCCTCCCACCATTCCCAATTTCAGTGCTCAATTGTCCTCAGTCAACATTATTTCTCTTCTCTTGCTTTATCATTGCTATGTGCCTCACAATCTCAATACATCAGCCATTCCAATGACCAGAGGATGCTCTCTGTTTTCAACGTTTAACTTGATTTTTTTTTGGGGGGGGGGATTATCTAATTTAAAGAGGAACACACAATAAATCTCAACCTAAATTGAACAATTACATGTTTCTGTGCAATCTGCCTTTCTCAGTTAAGATTTCCTAACAACAAAAGGAATAGTGAAACTCTTTCTTTCATTGTGTATTCTACACTAGAGGGCATTTCTCTTCAGTGCACGGAGAAAACAATTTTTACAGTAGCCAGTTCTGGTCTTTGCTTTTTAAAGTTTGAAGAAGAAAATAGGCATAAAAAACCATACACAGTAAGTAATGATGAAGGGATGGAAACAGATCTAAAGGAAACTCTTTTTAAAGAACTTGTTGTTTAGCTAAATAACAGAACAAATTCAAAGTTCCATAAAAGGGTCTACCTGGTGGTCAAACATGACCTTCTCATAATTTTTTTTTAGATGGATGATATCTGGGAGAAAGAAAAATGAATACGATTACAATTTCTAATGGAACATTGGATCTAGTCGATGACTCTGAGGCACCAAATGCCTTCAGGAAGCTTTCTTCTCAACTGGAACCTAATTTTACTGGATCCATTATACTCTATGATAATGCAGATGCCCTTTGTGGTTCCTTTGAGGTCAAAAAGGCATCACTGTGTGCTCTTTGGGTGCTAAGTTGTTTTCTAAATAAGATTTCATTGGGTCATTACCCAGTAGCAATAATTGGGCCACCAAGGACATGATGAGCTCAAAATGAAAGAATTATTTGCTGGCTAAAGATGATAACCCACAAAGGCAAAAATCAGCAAAGACCACAGATCTGTCCTCAGACCTATTTAATGCTTTCTTTTGCTTATTTAAATGGAAGGAACAATTTACTATATGTGATTTGTGTAATAGACATGTTAACTGTGGTCCCCCTGCAAAAGTAAAAAAAAAAACAAAAACAAGACTTTAGGAATTATAAACTTGTAAATGATAAGGCTAAGATGGTAGGGTGACTATGGTTAGCAATTATGTTGAATACTTCAAAAATAGCTAGAAGAGAAGATTTTGAATGTTCTCACCATAAAAGAAGTG
The DNA here is from genome assembly GCF_902686445.1 of Sciurus carolinensis. Classification (NCBI taxonomy): domain Eukaryota; kingdom Metazoa; phylum Chordata; class Mammalia; order Rodentia; family Sciuridae; genus Sciurus; species Sciurus carolinensis. The sequence goes on from NC_062226.1 coordinate 79,488,164, forward strand.
ATAAATGTATGAAGTGGTGAAGTATGCTAAATACTATAATTGATTATTTCACAGTGTGTACATGTAACAAAACATCATGCTGTACTCTGAAAATTTGTATAGTTATAATGTGTGAATTAAAAACATAAAAATAATATGAATAGTTATGAAAAAATTATGTTATTTATAAAAGCACTATCTAACCACAGCTATGAAGGCATTAGACTACTTTCAATAAATTTTCAAAATAAGCCAGGTATAGTCACTTGGGCTTGTAATCCCAGCAATTTGGGATTGAGGGTTCAAGGCCAACCTGGAGAACTTAGTGAGACTTTGTCTCAAATAAATAAATAAATAAATAAAATGCATATCATATCTTTAAAGTGAGTAATTTGGTTAGGCATTTAAAATATGTTATCATGAGCAATGGTTTTTACACATGTTGTAATAACATAAATACTTTATAAATAGGCATTTACTGTAAATACCAAATATTTCCATCACAAGAAAGTATTATCATCTCATTTGCATTGCTTTATTTACATTACAAATCTAAAAATAGGAGATCAGCATCTTTGCAGTTCAGTGTTTAATTGCCAAAAATAAAATAAAAAAATGCTACATTTCATTTAATTGCAACACCCTAAGGTGATTTGTTGCTGTTCTTCATTTTATTTAGCAAAGAAATCACTTCTTATGGGTAGAAAATAATTAAAATAACAATATTTAATTATTAACTCTTCTTTTATGTAGTTTCACCCTGATACATTTCTTCTGATGGCTCCCTTGTAAAGAACAATGTGCTTATTGGAAATTCAAGTAAAAGTCAGAGAAACTAATGCCTATAAACATTTAGAGTTCAGGGGAAGTATGTGGGCTAGGGATGTAACTTTGTTGGTTATTGATGTTTGCATCAATGGGATTGAAAATCATGAGACTGGCTGAGTTCGTCTGATAGAAAAGGAAGAAATCAAAGATTAAACCCAAGGAACATCAACATTCAAAGTTAAGAGAGAGGAGAAAGAGTTGGCAAAGGATTCTGAAAAGGAGAAGCCAGTAAGATAGAAGGAAAACCAGGATAATCTGATGTCATGTAGTAGAGAGAAGAAAAAGTCTCAAGAAGGAAGGAGTAGCTAAAGATGTCAAGGATCATTAAAAAGTCAGAATAGATGAATATCAATGATTTTGATTAAATTTGGTGATATGTGAACTCCCATAAGAGCAGTTTTCATACAGTTATGGGAAGTAAAGCATGTCTGACATGGGTTTGAGAAAGCATAGACAGTGGACCTGAGCGTGGACTGAGGTCTGAAGTTGCCACCATGAAAAGCCATGGAATGCGGTGACATTTAATGTTTTTTAACAAATGTGCTATACTTTAGTATATTGTATACTTGTGATTTCTAAGCATTCTTGATAAAAATCATGTGTAGTTCTAATCTGTGCTTATTCTTAAAAGGCACAATATCTTTTCTGCGGTTTTATTGTTCTTACAAGTAGGTCGCTAGCTGCCCTTATTTAGGTGGAATAAGATAATAAATCCATACCCCAGGTAAAATGAGTCAGTGGCAGTCTCTAAACACTTATTTACTGTGAGAACCACGGTTCCTTCCTTGATGCTCAGAGGCAAACCCAGTTTCTAGGTCTCAGTGAGAAGAATGGAGGGAGGAATCTGTCCTGTCATGAAAACACAGACAACCAGGCTTGTCGCTTTTTCCAATGTTATGTTGGGAAAATGTCATTTCAGCAATCAAATACTTAGTACATTAACATGTATTAGAGTAAAACTTGAATTAACCTTTAGGAAGCAGAAAATTGGGGGATGAAATGGAAGTGGAAGACGATCTACCCAGGAAAACTGAACAAAACAGAGGAGGAGAAAAATGGACACAAGAATAGAAATAGTGATTACAAGTGTTGGTCTAAGTTTGTGTTAAGAATGAGTGGACAAAAACCAGTATACACCAATCACCTGCAAAGAGAGGGCTCTGGTTTAAATGCAAGTTCTGGTGCAGTAGGTCTCAAAGATGAGGTGGATGCTGCTGATCTGTTTGGGGCACGAACATTGAGTATTGAGGGGCTAAATGTTTAACATGGTGAGTTAGAGTAAGATGGGGAAAGATGCACATTATGGAGGGTGCTGAAGATCAGATCAGATTTTGACTATTTATTTATTTATTTATTTATCTATCTATTTATTTATACCAGGAATTGAATGCAGGGGCACTTAACCACTGAGCCACATTCCTAGCTCTTGTTTGTATTTTTTTAATGACAGGGTCTCACTGAGTTGCTTAGGGCCTTGCTAAGTTGCTGAGGCTGGCTTTGAACTTGTGATCCTCCTGCCTTGGCTTCCTAAGTCTCTGGGATTATAAGTGTGCACCACCACACCCAGCAGAATTTGATTTTTAAATGTAGACAATGGGGAAGAAATTGATGGATCTAGATGTGAACTCTCATGAAATAAATCATGATTTTAGGAATAGTCACAACAGCAATGGGATCAGGCAGGTAGGGATAATTTTCTGAGAACTTTCAAAGACTTGATAGGATTTGGAGACATACAAAATATGTTTTGGGCAAGAAAGATAGTCATTAAGAATTCCAAAGTTGTGAGACGAAGTTGTGTGATGAGAAAAATGTTTCCATTACAAAAATTGATAAGCAAAGAGAGTTAGTGGATGGTAACAGATGATACTCAAATGAGAATACTGACCCATTCTATCTAGAGATATGCTAACATCATTAATAATATTGGCAGAAAATAAAGAAACATCTAGGCTTTAGCTGAAAGACAATAATTATGTGCATACTAAAAGAAGGTAAGAAGTTTTGGGGAAAAATTCAGTGTTAAATGTTAAATTTTTGAAAGGGTATTATTATGAGCTGCAGAGTGAAAGAATAGAGGAAATGAATGGAAATGAGAACTTAGATTCAGAAATGGATATGAAACTTCTAAAGCAACATATAAACATAGCAGGGTAGAGAGTAAACAAGCTTCGATTGAGGTCTTATTCATAAAACATCAGCTAGAGTATGTCATTCAAGCTACTTACATAATTATAGCCCAACACTCTGCTGCTGCGCTTGCTGTTTACATGGCTTAGTTTATTGCTGCAATGAAGGACCGGCACTGTTGGTGATTCATTAATTCTTGTGCTTGTGTGTGTGCATGTGTGCGTTTGTGTGTGCTTATGTTGTATTACCCACATTAGAGAGGATTCTAACTGTGGTCTGACTCTAACAACTGTATTGATGATAAAGACTTGAGCTCTTAGAATGTAATTTTATTCCTTGTACAGAATCACAGTAGTTGTGGCAGGAACTTTTTGCCTCTTGGGGTTTTATCCCTTCTTTTTCCATGGCATTACATTTTTATTTACATGAATACACAAGTTCCTTCATGTCAAACAACTAAGTTTTGGTCAATGTGACGTGAGCAATAGTGATTGATTAGGCAAGGGTTAATTTTCTTTTATAACCGCCATTCTTTCAACACTATTACATGGTGATGAGACCCATCCCCAGTTTGAAAAACTTCAGATTTCAACTATGGGAGTTCTTTGTATGTGAGTGTCAGTGTGTGTGTTTGTGTGTGTGTGTGTGTGTGTGTGTGTGTCAGAGAGAGTTGGGAGGGGAAGGGGCTAGGAAGAGAGGTTTAGAAATTTTGTTCTGGTTTACTATTTATTTTTAAAACTGTCACTGTGCCTACTTCTAAAATGAATGAATTTGCTAAGGATCACTTGTCACATTAACTTTTGTGGCCTCAACTGACATTTGAACAAGAAGGTTATGCTTACGTGTCTAGTAGAGTCATGGGGGCACCATACATGCGAAGGGTGGCAGAAGACGAAAATGGGGCAGGTGACAAGGAAAAGAGATGGAGTTTTGGAAGCAAAAATGTATCAGATGAGATCAATGGGTTGAAGTAAGTCGTTCAGAATTAAGTGTATGGTTAGAAACTTGCACAGTTCTGGGTAGTAGTTGGAGGCATAGTTGGTATTTTAGTACTTATCCTATCTTTGTCAAATATCAGAAGGCCTAATTATCTATTGTAGGTATTCATGATCTGCTGACATTGGTGTTGCTTTAAACATTTAGTTATGTAACAAAGGCACTTCAAAAGTAGTAAATTCTGCAAATCTCTGGCAGGTGGCCTTTTCCAAAGATAACTGAAGCATCTCCTACCCCATATCATCTTTGCAATATGACGCTGTGTCTTAGTCCTTACAAGCTTCATAGCAGTCAATCAGAGACTAGTTAACTTACCAACTGTAATTTATTTCTCATGATTTTGGTAACTGGGGAGTCCAAGCTCAAGGAGCTGGAAGATTAGGCTCTGGTGTACCTACATCCTGGTCCATAGTTAACCATCTTTTCTTTTTGTCCTCACATGATAGAAGAGGCAAGGGTGCTCTCTGTGGTCTTGTCTATGAGGGCACCAAATCCTGTATATGAGGCTTTACCTGCATGATGTAATTATGCTCCCAAAGACCCACCTCCTAATCATATTGGGCATTAAAATTTAACATGAATTTTTGGGGATACATTCAGTCTACAACACATTTCCACTTGCCTGTCATGAAGTAAGTAGGTTCTATGTTTCCTTGCCTTGAGTCTGGATGGGCTTGCTACTACATCAGACAATAGAATTTCCTAGACGGGATGCTGTGTGACTTTTGAGGCTGGGCCATCTGAGGCGCTGTAGACTCTGCTTTCATCTTCTGGAATACATCCTTGAGAGCCCAGAGCTATCAGATGCAGAATGGAAGCACTGGTCATGTGGAGAGGTCATGTGTATATGCCAAGTAAAAAATGCCTCTAGGTAGTTCCAACCCACACCCACATCAACCATTCCAGTCTGCTTAGCTGAGGCCGCTAGATAGCAGGAAGCAGAGACAAGCCACTCTCACTTTGCCCAGTCCAAGTTCTTGACCCATAGAATTTTCAACCATAATGAAATGGTGGTTGTTCCATGATGTAAAGTTTAGGATGATTTTTTTATGCAGCAAATATCACCAGAGAGAAACTAAGATACAATAATCATTCTGATGATGATGATGAATTGGCTTATGAATTGACACACTGATTTCATTTGATTTAATTTCTGACCAAGGAAAGATGAGTTGGAAGCTATTGTAAGGTATGAAATGAGCATTGGTATTATCAGTGCTTTTTCAAAAGTGAGGTATTAGGGCTAAGAATGTCTATCTGGCATCACTTAGTCTACAATGAATGAAAGATCCCTTTCTTTAATTTTACCTGGGTGCTCCGGCACTTTCCTTTAAAAATAAACCTAGGAGAAGTGCAGGCTGCCCCAGTTCCCAAGTACTCTTCTTTTGCCTCTGCCAGACCGATCATCATGAGCCAGCACACACAACTGTTGCCCTGATGCAGAGCAGCTGTCTAATTACAATTTTGTTATTATTAATTACAGAGTAGAAAATCATTTGTAATTAGCTCAGCCTAAATCATAGTTTAAACAGCCAAAAATTACATTACAAACTAAAGTGTAATTAAAGCACTACACTAAAGTGTTTATTTAAACCCAGTTTAGTTACTTGCAAATTTTTCAATCAGCTTCACAGGCTCATACACGGATTTAATTAGTCTCCAGTACTGACAGTTTAGTGCATTTATTCATTAAGCATCAATATTGCTGAACAAATGTAAATAAAATATAGACAGAGATGCTTTAAAGGGGCAGTCACAGAAACATCTGGGCGAGATAATGAGGCTGGGAAAGATGTGAATGTTAATGAGCCTCCCAAGCTGCTGGAAGAGCTCTGGCTCTGGGAAGCCAGGGACCTCAGTGCTGAGTAAATTTGCAGTGTAGGTGACGGTTGCAGGTTGACTGGAATGGTCTGTGGGCTGGGGCAGAAGTCAGTTTAATTCGATTCTTACCATTGCACTAGGGTAGATGTTAGGTACCACTCGACAAGAATTCTGGATGAAGAGAAAAGAGAACATCTCTCTCTGCCAACCTTTGGGGCTCTACAAGACTTCTTAAGCAACAGAAGAGCTTGTAAAGGGATTTTCAGGGAGAGACAGCTTCTTTCTTGAAGGGTTTAGAGAAAGTGATCTCTATCGTGATGAGTATCCTGTACATTCCAAGGAGTAAATTTTCTATTCAAGGACTATTGTTGGAAAACTGTCCTTAGCCATACATCGCAAAAATGCCTGAACACACTTCTAAATTAGCTCCAGATTCTTAAAGCACTCACGAGGGAGGCTGTGCGTGTAAGTCCAGTAGAACTGCCATTTCTCACACAGCACTCTTCGTAGTTCTTTGAAGTGCCTTCAGAATTACCTCATCATTTCTTGTTAATTACCTCAATAGTTTTCCAAACATATCTCCCATTTTTTCAGTCTTGTTCCTCACCATCATTTTCTTCTTCTTCATCCTACTGGCATGAAGAAATCTCTTTATTTCATTCCTCTACCTACAATATTTTGGGAGGGGGCAGGTGGGAGATGGAACTCAGGGGGTGCTTAACCACGAGGAACATCCTAGTCCTTTTCATTTATATTTTTAAAAAATTTGAGACAGAATCTCACTAAGTGCTGGGTGGGCTTTGAACTTGCAATCCTCCACCTCAGCTTCCCATGTTTGCTGGGATTAACAAGCATAGGCCACCCTGCCCAGTTTACCTACAACTTTTGATTAGTATCTCACTCCCTCCAATGTTCTGAAGCTGTGATGGTCAACTTTCTAACTCCTGTGACAAAACACCTGAGAGAACCAACTTAAAAGGAACAAATGTTTATTTTGGCTCATGGTTTCAGTGGTTCCAGTTCATGGTCTCTTGGTCTTACTTGCTTTGGGCCCGTGGTACCACATTTTATTGTGGTGGAGGAAAGCCTGCTCACTCATAGTGGCTATAAAGCAAGGAAAGAGAGGAAGAGCACTCCCCTGATGACCAAACTTCTTCCCCTGTGCCCTACCTCCTAAAGTTTCCATCATCTATTGATATGTCACAGGTTGGCAGCCAAAGCTTAATATGGGGTTTTTGGGGGCCATTTTAGATGCAAATAGTGACAAATGCTGAAACATTTCACATGAGACCCTCTGTGATATGGCCTATGTATATTTCTCTATCATTGTTTTATATCAGTACTCTCTGTCTTGCTCCCTAACTCCTAGGTTTCCCTGAAAAACATTAAACTACTTTTGCATCTATGCCTTTTACACACATGATCAATGAGGTAGTTTCCTTGTGCCATTCGTAAGTGTCATTTAAAATTCATCTCTGGCACTATCTGGTCTGGAAACTTTTCCTGATACTCTTGTTCTACTCCTCAATTAATTACCAGTTCTATGTCTCTGTTCTCTTCTCTCTTTTATAGCACTTATACTATATGTAGTAATCATTGGAGTCTTCTGAGACCAATAAAAAGATGAACTCTTTGGAGGCAGGAGGTGGTAACTGCAGAATGACATGGGAAAGTAAATATTTGTCATTCATCTTTGTGTCATCAGTACCCTCCATGGTGCTCATCCCATCAAAGCAAAGTATCTGGTGATTGAAACGTGGCACTCTATTATTTTGAGGTGGTATTTACGATTACCATTCTTTACTTTGTGCAAGATAGATGAAGTTTTTAGAGAAATAGCTACCAGTTATTTGAAGAAAAGGTTAATGGTATTGGCAATAAAGTTGCATCAAATGGCAATTTGGCCAAAAAAAAAAAAAAAAAAAAAAAAAAAAAAAAAAAATCAGCCATAGCTAAAAGTAACTAGGTTTCATAGAATAAAGTCATTGTGGATTGTTTTTGAAAAAATTATCTCAAGTATAATAATAGTATTGGAATAAAGAATGCTAATTTGATTGTGTTATTGAAAATAGAAATCGGTGGATTTTTACAGTTCCAAGTATTATTTTTTGTCAGAGTTGATGCTTTTGCTTTATATGTAAATCTCAACAAAAGTTGTGAGGACATTATGGAAGCAGATGTTCTTTGGTGGATACCAATTTTGCCCTTACATTCTCTATGATGTTAGCAATTAACAACTCTTTAAGACTTTCAGTTTCCTCACCTGCAAAATGGGCACAATATTAATAACTGTGTTTTAGGCATGTGGGAATTACAACAGTTAGCATATGTAAATGGTATGAATATTTTAGCATATCATAGGTGCTACATATGCAACCTAACAGTTTGCAAATATTGCTTTTGTATGATTGATACTATTTGCTTCCTTAATCACAATGTCAAATTTTATGTACAGAAATTCAACATAATTTAAAGATGTGAATACTTAGAAAGGGAGTAATTTCATGGTAACCAACTTAAAATGAGTGAGTGGATCTCTCTTTAGATGTTGATATCTACCTCATTATTTTGACCCTCATTTGTTTTCACAGTACTTATTCTTTTAGATGAGATATAGATGATATATCTAGCATGAACCTGATAGTTGCTGCTGAAATACTTACATTTTTATATTCACTATTTACAAACGACCCTCTAACACTGAGGAATTTTGCTTAAAACCAAGAAAAGGATCTAGATGTTAGTTGAAAATTGTGAGATAATGTCTTCCTGAAAATAACAGTTTGCAAGAGCATTGAAATACTTGGTATGCAATTATGAGACATCCAAACTCTAAAAAGTTACTTGAATGCATTTGACAAGTGAGGAAAAGAGCCAATCTTCCATCATTCATCTTTGACTTTATTATCATTTAATATTCATTTTATAGAACAACTTCTGGATCCATGTACTGATCTGGGTCTGGAAAGCTCATTTTGCTTAATGGAAGTCAAAGCTAATACCCCTAATGTGTTTAAACATTTCCACAGAATTGCTCTTCTCAGAATAATTCTTTGGTGTTATGCCACTGACCTAGAATAAGCAATGTCATCACAAACAATTCAATGATACGTGTTACTCTAATTGTAAGAATGATATTGTTTGTCACACAGCTCTATATCCATCTTATAAGGATCAATGAGAGAAATTTCTTCATGTGGTTTTGTGGTTTTTGGTTTATTTGGAACTAGGTTTGAATTAATCTTTACACATATGTCTAGAAAATCCAGAGTCATGTCATGATCACTTTTTTAGAAGAGCAACAGTGTTTTGTAATATGCAATTCACATATTTATTTATTACTTCTTTCTTACTTTCATTTTCTTTTGTCTTAACACTTTTGAAGCCTTGTCTCCAAAATATCTCTCCTTTCTACCCCCTAAAATTTCTCAGAGACAAAAGTCATCATGCCACAGTTGGATATAAAGCTTATATACAACACCCACTAGAGAGAAAAACACATTTTCTTAGATTCATACTAATATAAACCAGATAAATATCACCCCAGTTCCAGGATCACAATTAGAGGAGAACTCTGAGATATATTCATGCAGGCATAAATCTGGTTGTACACTGTGATCTGATGGTGGAAGTTTGAGTTGTTCTTTTTTCCATTTTCCTAAGATGCATGAAGGGTAAGTCTTAAATCTACAGGAGCGTTCAATAAGCCAGAGATGCCAGACCCCTGGACATTCAGAGAAATGCTCCTGCTACAAGAACCATGCTCGAGTGTGCAATGAGTTGTTCTGGGGACTGACTAACACGGGTTCTTGGATGAGTCTGCTACTTTTAGAAGTGGCTTAATTTGGAGCCAAATTATATGGAAAAGGGGATTACAACAAAGTCTGGTCTTCTCACCACCATTTCTCCTAAGAGATCTGAATTCTTTTCTTGGAATTGCTGGAGCAGGATATGCCCTCAAAAGATACAAGTCCTGCAACTGCCATCACTAGAATAATCCTGGTCTCCTTCCGGAGATAAGATGGCCACCATATTGATCCTTCCAAATGTAGCTCTGTTCATGTCACTTTTCTGGTAAAACATAAAGTTCTTCTCTTAACACACTGGTTTTATGAGTGTATCCAAGTGCTTATGGAGCACATGGCCATTTGTTAAGAGTCATTTCTACTCTTAGCCAGCTCTTGTCTTTCCCTTTCTCATTAAGCGTCTTATTTTCACCTGCTGTCCAGAACCTGCTTTCATCTAAGTGATACACACCAAAATGTAATGGTCAGTTCCTGACGCAAAAATCCATTTAGATTCATGATCCGTCTCCCGTAGTCACAGACCACTTTCTACCTAGGGCCTGCCTTTGAATTCCCATGGAGATCTTGTATTCTCATGTATTATTTGCTACAGTGTGCAGAACATGTGCTTGTTTGCTTGTGGATTAATGCCCAACATTTCTTTACCCTGCTCTGTATTCCAAGGAACGGGGTTATACTAACTTGATTTCTCAGGCTCCAGGGTCAACTGGCTTCCATCTGCAATCGGCAAATGCCTGATAGAGATGGGACATTGGAGGACTCAGGATATGGATACCATTCTTTCGTCTGCTCCCAAGTGGCTGCCTTCTCTTTCTAATTGCAGCCCCCACAGGGTAACCTTATTTATGGTTCCTGTTGGCCCATTTAGTGACCTCCACTCATCTGCGCTGGTAACTTGTACCACCTCATGTTGTCTCTCCAACCCTTGGGGTTGGTAAGGGCTTCTTGCTGTGGCTATTCTGTTCTTTCGTTACACCATAAGTCCTTCCTCCTGGGACGACAGCTCTTTGGGAACTAGTTACCAGTACTAAAGTCCCTTAAATCAAAATTTTGTTGGGGACTGCTATCTTCGTAAGTGGACTTTTTATGAATAATGTAATTATCTCCATTATACTCCTTCTTCTGGATACCAAAATTATCCTAATGAGCAGTTATTTGTCAAGAAGAATCCTAAATTGTCACATAATAAAGATTGAAATAATTTATTAACTTTTCCAGCTACATATCTAAAAGTTTGTTTTCTATCATCAGACAGTGTGAAACACAACATTCCAAGCCTGTTGGATGGTAAACAAAAGAGGAAGGTGTTTCTGGGTTTGCTGCTGATGGTGCTAGAAAATCAATCTCTTGTGAGAAAAAGCTCCCAGCAATATAGATTGTTTGAACTACTTACCGTGATGTCAAATTCACTTTAGCAACTGCAAATAGACATACTGTATGAATACTGAGAGAAACACTGTTTTCTCTGTTTGCATGTAGTAGGCCTAAAGTCATATGATTTTTATAATCAAGTAAGCTTTATAATTCAATAACGAGCCCTTATTTAACCCTTAAAAACACTTGATGTCTTGAGTCAATTTTCTGTCTCTCATTTAAAACGTAATTCACATGACATCTTCCTCCTCAAGGCATAACTAAGCATGTAGGAGGAAATTTTTTATTTCGACGCTTGGTGTCTTCTCCTTCTCAGTTCCTGGAGACTCCTGCCTCGTTGTTACTTTATTTCACCAGTACAGACATCACAGCCGTTCGGTTAATGGGAATCCCAGGGGGAAAAAAAAAAAAAATTTCCACCATGTTCAACAAAGAGTACCAGTTACTTTAACCTCAGTGCAAATTAGGTAGAAACCTCTTTCCATACTCTTATGACTGAATAGTCAAGGGTGTGACTCTTGTCTTGTGCAGATTTGTGAGTAGTTGAGGAGACAACTGGATGGGAGCCATGGAAGTGCTCCAGATGAAAGGACAAAGGGAGAAGATGCTTGGGCCTCCTCCCTGAGAATGTGTGTTACTCCTCTATTTCTCCATATGGCCATGGACTTCTTGTCCTTGTCAGGCAACACCTCTTACCTACAGCCCACACACTTCATCATTCACTCATTCACAAGACCCCTCCCCAAACACACACCACCAATGATCTGGAAAAAGAGGCCCATTTTCCATTTTTATATGTAATTTTCTCATATCAGAAGCATTCTGTGCTATATAAAATCTGACCCCAACCACCCCAAACTGCAGCAATATAGTATGACTCTTTATGATCATGTACTCAGGACTGGTTTTCATGATGCATCTGTGCATCAAAGAGACAACACCCTGACTAGACCAGTCATTTAGTATACATGTGTGAACACAGTTAATGACTTAGTTTCTAACATGTTCTATATACTATGCTGGTTTTATAATATCAATTAAGAGAGATATAATTCTTGTCTCTTTAGACAGAGAAAAAAAGTATTAATTAATAACTAAAATAAAGTATGGTGATTATTTTAAAAGAGAAATGGACAGGTAACAAGGAATTGTGCCACAGAGTTTAATATAGCATAGAAAATAGGGGTTTTTAAGTACATGACATGGAAGACAGGGTGATTGGAAATTATCTGGAAAAGTCTATATCTAAAAATGTGTGTTGGGGTGAGGGGAGAAAAGGGTGACAGTTTTGGTAAGAGGGGACAGTAAGTGCTAAGATGTGACAGAGAGAATAGTGATGGAAGAGCTCAAGTGGACCCTGAGAAAGAGGTGGCACCAGGTAGGGCTGCAGAGGTAGGCCGTGTCAGGGCTCTGGAACAGATTTGTAAAATATGCTGTAAGTTCAAACTTTATCCTGAGGGCAAAAGAAGTCTTTTCAACAAAGATCGTCAATTCTTAGATCTGTTTGCAAAGTGGAAAAAAAAATGACTGTGAGCCTTATTCAGAGTAGGGAGCTAAGTCTATTGCTGTAATCCACATGTAACAACCTGATGGGGGCCAGGGATGAATTCTGGTAACTAAGGTGGAGAAAGGTGGAGGGATTCCAGAGGCCATTAAAAAGACAGGCATTTGTCACTAACACACATTTTTTTTTCCCTCTCTCTTTCTGACACACAAATAAGTATATATGCACCCAGGAATATATGTGTGCCCATATAGTCTGAAACAAAAATGAGGACACATTTTTCATTGATGGGGCAAAATGCTGAAATTAGGCCTATCTTGGAAAAATCAGGAAAAGCTCGATATTACACAGATATAACAATTGTGTTAAGGCCTCTTAAAGGAACATGGGTCTCTCATAGTACTCTGCACAGAGCCAAGCAAACATTAGCTGCTCAATAATTGTGATGAGCCCCCAATGTGCCTAGGTGAAATTCAACATACTAAGCAGTCTAACTAGAAGGCGAATGGTTCTGGCCTGTTCCTACATGAAATCTGGCTACATTGTTTGTTGCTGACCTATTTTTTTATTATGACCTAGATAGTGAACACATAGTAGAAAGTGATAACAATGTGGTATTTTCAGGAATATCCTGAGTTCAATGACCTCTTGACTGACATTGAGTTCATGATACTTCTAGTTCATGGTACACATTTGCCTTTAGGCCTGTGTCTGAAAGGCAAGGGGTTTCATGTAATATGAAGCTGATATTATTGATTTTTTTTTCTTCCACACATAATCTGGTAGCGAAAACCCAGACCTTATATTTGTTAGCCCGACTAATCATTAGTATGGGTTGAACTTCTGAAAGTTCAGGGCTTTGGTTGAGTTTCAAGTACTCAAAAGTCTAGATGTGCATTTGGAGTATACATATTCCAGGGAGAATGTTGATCTTGTCCTTATTCCTGAACTATTGTGATATTTGTTTTCCTTTCCCTCAGCCTTTCAGTTCAGCTACAATGCCCATAATTGGCTCATTTATAATTTCTTTCTGTACATTTTCTTTTCAATGTTCCATTCTAAAGGTCAGCCTAGTTACTTCTAGAAAGATTCTGAAAACAAATAATTTTTTTCATACTGTGAAAGACTAAGAAATACTCTTTCAATAGTCACCAATGTCCAGCATGGTGTATTAGAAGATCATAGATTCGTGGTCATAGTCTCCCTTCTGAGGTCAGTTTTAGCTACTAATACTGTAAAGTTGGCAGATCATTTGTATTTTAGTTTTTGTTCCATTATTTAATAAATGGGCACTAAATAATAGAATTGTGGTTAACAATGACCAAATACATATGTGAACATATTTTTTTAACTACAAACCTGGTACATCACAGTTAAAAAATGCCAACTCCACCACCCATTCCTTATATTATCAACTCTTCTGTTAGCCAGAGGACTGAGCTGAAAATGTCTAATGCTCTTTACCCAACTGTGTTAGTCAGCTTTTTCTTTTTGCTGCTATGACAATAAGTCTTGACCAGAACAACTTAGATGAAGAAAGATTTATTTTGGCTCACAGTTCCAGAGGATTTAGCCCATGGTTGGCTTACTCCATTGCTTTGAGCCTGATGTGAGGCAGAACATCATGCTGGAACTACATGGTAGAGAAAAAGCCACTCAGTGCATGGCAGCTAGAAAGCAGAAAGACAGAGGGGGGTGGGGCGGGCAGAGAGAGAAAGAGAGAGAGAGAGAGAGAGAGAGAGAGAGAGAGAGAGAGAGAGGAGAATGTTGGGAGTAGAGAGAGAGGGAGATGAAGGGGGAGGGGGAGAGGGAGATATAGTTCCCAGATTAAACTCATGACCCACCCAGTTTATTCCACTTCTCAGTATATATCCAAATGATTTAAATCAGCATATTACAGTGATGCAGCCACATCAATGTTTATAGTAGCACATTTCACAACAGCTAAGCTATGGAGCCAGACTAAGTGCCTTCAACAGATGAATGAATAACGAAAATGTGGTTGTATATACACAATGGAGAATTACTCAGTCGTAAGAAGAATGACTTTATGACGTTTGCTGGAAAACGGATGGATCTGGAGACTACCATGTTAGCCAATCCCCAAAAACCAAAGATTGAATGTTTTCTCTGATGTGTGAAAGCTAACCACAATAAAGGAGGAGGAGAGAAGAGAAATTCTGGGGAGTAGACCAAAGGAATGAAGGGAAGGGAGGGGGATAGGAAAAGGAAAGACAGTGAAATGAATTTGACATAATTCTCTTATGTACATAATGAATACACCACAATGAAGCTCACCATTGCATACATCCACAAGACTAGAGTTCTAATTAGAATAAAATATATTCCATGTTTAATAATTATATCAAAATGGATTATAATATCACATATAACTAAAAGAACCAAGAAATAAATTTAAAAAGAAAATAATTGGACTAAGTCAAGGCCAAGGCAAAGAGAAAAATCTGTTATTTTTCCAATGTAGGAAGTACTTAGGGTAGACAAATGGAAGTGAAAAATCTCAGAGGAAACTGATTTGGTTTGAGAAACCTAGTTCCCCTCTTATAAGAATATTAACATTGAATTTAAAAGTATATAACCAAGAACAAGTTTTTGAGTTAAGAATAATTATATTGTACGTAACCTGACATAATTTTGAGGAAGATAATGTTTATCTCTGTGCTTCTTTTCTTCTTGTTTTGATTTTTTTTAAAACTTTTCACTGTTTTAAAAATCAGTCCCAAACCTTGCTTGTCTCCCCTTTTATCCACACTGCATGCTACCTGAAGTCATTTTCTAGTGGTTGCCCTTCAATCATTCAACAAATTACCAACATTCGTAAAGTAAGGTGGATACTGTTGGTGCAACCACTCAGATACCCACAGATTCCTTTGGCTCGTTCTCTGCACCTGTACTCCAATCCCTGACTGCTTTACTCATAAGTATTTATGCCTGCAACCTTTTTCCAAAGACACATCTGGGCCACTGGGGTAGCTTCCCAGACAGAGCTGGAATTGTCTGGGACTTTACAACCCTTCAGGGGCAACTGTTACTAACTGGCATGTTTGAAAGTCCATCTCCCTGCTTTTTAGACAGGATGAACTCTGTGATGTATTTTATATTCAGATATTCCTGTAGGATCAGGTTGATCTGAAAATTACCCCAAAGTATATTATTTCTTGGGTTCTCTCCCTGTCCTACTGGCTGACATCCTTACCCATATCTCTTGGGACCACTTACAAATCACAAAGCACAGGTCCTCTCCGCTCAGGCTCTGTTTTTTGAAAACTTCAGCAAAGATACTGAAACACTACCCCAGGCAGGCATTCCTCTCTTATGTTGAATTTGAAAATGCTATTACCAGACTTCCACTGACCAATGAAGTTAAGATGAGGATGCTCCATCTATTCTTAGGATGATAATTCTAGATTATCTAGAACTTACTTCCTAGATAGAAGAACTTGTCTTATTTAAATCCAGTTTCCTTTCCAGTTGTCATTACAATTTCCCATAATCATGTAACAGCCCCATATGATTCTTAAAATTTGTTTTTATTCATTCCGAGGCCTAACTTTTGATTCCAACTCATATATTCTGGTTTGGCTCCTAATTTTAGCCTTTGCCTAGTGGCCAGGACACTTTCCTAGTGGGACTCATGCCTAGGACTCTGGGTGTTTGTGATCCTCTGCAAGCTTGGGGTTAGGAAATAAAACATTAGGTACCCTTACTAAACAGCCAGCTTTTAAAGATGGTTGAAATTGTGTCCTTGAAAAAATAATACCTAGTTAGCAATCAGTTTGTGTAATGTCTACAAAATTCTAAATCAAACACCCTTAAAAGCACAAAAGAAAGAGAAGAAAATTTTGCAACATTATTTCCAACTTACTCTAAGGTCAATTCACTGCTGTAGGGGTGTCTCTGTAACTAGGTCTATGGAACTGAACTCACAGACCACATTGGTGGACTGCTACATGGCTTATTATTTGAAGGAAAATAAGGAGCGCCTCCATCAATTCCATATTACTTATTTCTAGAATTGAAAGGCAAGAATCTATATATGGTTCATACTGTCTAGAAAAGTGAGTGGTTATCTATCTCCTGCAAGGAAAAACATTCTACTAGACCACCAAGTGCATTGTGTTCTTCTGTAGCAGTAATAGTTCCTTTTATATCACCTCTGAGATTTCAGTACCCAGTCAAATAACTAATCATGTGTAAAGGAAAGAGAAAGAGTTTTAGACATGGATGGGGCTGGAGGAGAGCAGGACTGGTAGGATATATACTCTATAATGCCTATGGATGAGTTGTGCAACAACAGTGCATAGATGAAAAGCAGTTAACTGAGAGGAATTAACATGGAGAATTTAAGAAGACAGAAATATTGGTAAAAAAAATTTCTCCAGAGAGGAGTAAAGCCAGTTAAAATAGAATTAGAACTAAAATGTATAAATATGATTTTAATTTCAAAATTAGTCTCAAGGGAACACAGATGTATGAAAAAATAGTTGTAATTATATTCTATTGGTTTTACTCTAGGTTTATTTATTTTAATACAGACATGAATGGAGAAAAAAATTGAATTTTACCAATAAAAATTGGTAAATCCCTACTTAAATCCTTATTCTAAGTATGATGAAAGACATGAAAGAGTTTGGAACAGAGGGTAATGATGTGATCTGGTTCACATTTTGCAAAGACCCCTCTGGGTGTGATGTGGGGCCCGTGGACAGTATTGTACTGGAACTAGCCTCACAGGCTGCAAGAATGTGTTGTTAAGTTTTCAAGAATTTTTAAAGTCCTTTCTCTAACACAGTCATCTTGAAATCTCAATGGTAGATGTATTTATAGCATAGAAATCAGCAAAGTCAAGGTTTTTCTTCTGCAGGTAAGTACTTACCAACATGTCCTAATCTATTTTCCATTGCTATAGCAAAATACCAAGACTCAGAAATATATAAGAAAAAAGTTCATTTTGTTTTCAGTTCCAGAGGCTGCTGGCATCTGGCAAGGGCCTTCTTGCTGCCTCATAACATGGGAGAGGACATCACATGATGACTATAAAAGGTATACTAACTCCAGTGCCTCTTCCTCTTCATAAAAAGCCACTAATGCTATCATGGAGTTCCATCCTCATGATGTCATCTGGAACTACTACCAAAGACGCCCACCTCCAAATACTATTATATGAATTTTGCTTTAAACTTGCAACCATGAACTTCTGGGGAGACACATTCATACAGTAGTACAGCACACTAAGAATGGATATTAGGCAGGCAAGAAAGCTAGAAGACTGGTAAAGCTTTTGAGGTTCTCCAGAAAAAGCATGATGAATTGGGTCAGGAGAAGCCATAAAAATATACTGATCGGGTCCACATTCTTGAGATAGCAATAGCAGGGTAGGTGAAGGATCAGATGTGGGGATGAAGGACAGCCTCAGGATCACTTGAGCATGGTAATGATGTGTTGCTCATCAAGAGGAAACCATATGAGGAGCAGGGTATTTTGATGGTGTTGGGAGCAAGGATGGGAACAAGGATTCATTGTGGACATGCTTGGTTTGTGATGCTTATTAAATTACCTAAGTGGATGAGTGTCATAAAAATCAAAGCAGCAATTCTCTTTGAAAGAGGGAAAAAGCTATGTCTGGAAAGGGCAAACACAGATGGTTCTAGGGCGTTGGTAGTGTTGCAAGTGACCTGCACGTGGTTGCTGGGGTCTCTTTTTGTTTTGTCTTCTATATTTTCTATGCATTTTATTACAATAGCAGAAGTTTTAAAAGTCAAAAGAAACATTATATTTTCAGTTGGAAGTATGAATGAATATATTTATTTACTTGTGGTTAGGAAGGCAAAAAAAAAAAAAAAAAGAAATTATTTTAAAAAATCAAAATTTTACCATGGCAGAAATAAAAGGTTATGTAGGAAGCACATTTGCAAACACTTATGGTGTCTAAGTCAGTTTTTTCTTGTTTTACACTCAGTTTTTACAAATCAATCAGACAAAGAGACGAGCAATCCTACAGAAATGATCTGAACTGGCAGTTTCCAGGAAAGGGAAAAATAAGTGACTAAAATGAGGAAGCTCAATTCATTCACAGCTTAAGGATGTTTCAAATCAAGATTGTAATGATATTCAAGTTCTAATCTATTAGACCACCAAAACTTGACTTACCAAAATGTGAAGAAATTGACACACATTTCTTGATGGGATTTTTTCTGGAGAGTAATTGAGCAATATGTATTAAAAAAATTCACATCTGCTTAAAATCTGGTGTAATGGAGGCTGTTGGTGTGCTGCCCAGAATACCCTTCAGTGCAAGATTTATCATCCAGATCCTAGGAGAGTTGAAAGAAGCTCCCAGGTGTCAACCCATTAGGGAACTCCTCAGCTGGAGTTGCCTCTTCCCAGGGCAACTCAATCCAGTAACTCGAGGTCCTCTCGCTCCAGCTTGGGACAACTCTGAAGGACTATCAGGGTTTACATTTTCCCCACAGGGTCACACAGTCTGTTACCTCAGCTCAGTTTTGCTTCTGCCCAACCTTGTGTCCTCCAGTTTCCATGTGGGTTCTAAGAACTCTCCTTAATAAACATCTCCATGCTAAATTTTGTCTCTGAGTTTGCAGGAACTCATTCAGTGGCACTCAGTAATTCCATCATTATACCCTGTGAGTAAAATTCTAAATTATCACAATGGAAATTTCAGAATTATTCTTTCATTGCATCAATTTTATAATAGCAAGATCTAGGTTAAAAGGAAATTATATTAATAATTAGTTAAAATTATCATGGATAATTTATAATATTAGGCAAATATTAATAATAGTTCTGTATGAACCATGAAAAAAAAATCAAACTTTTAATTTAAATTAGCAAGGTGCTCAACTGTTTATAGAATAGGATCTTTTTATATATAAATAAAAATTGATGACTGAAGTCTAATTATAAAAATTTATGAAAACAATAGTAGTAAAAAGTAGTTAACCATGCATCCCCCTGGCTACATCTCCCAAGGACTGTCCCTCAGAGATCAGGTACTCCTTGGATGGGTGATTTTGGATTTAGGGACTCTTCAACTATCTTGCTATAATTCCTTGAAACTGCACATAAGTGTAAGACACCCAAACATTCTTTCCTTCTCTGTCTCCTTCCTCACATCAGATACTGGGTCATGTTTTGATGCTTCTTGTAGTTTCTCCTAACCCAGTTTCATTCATCTGTCTGCATCTGGGAGGACATAGAACAGAATCTCCCCATCTTTCTTAGTTAAATGCACTTGTAGAGAAGAAGATCAAAGGGACATTTAATTCTCGTTTTCCATTTTCCTCTATTGTTTGTTTCTGACTCCTATACATGAGAAATTCTTAATTGTCAAAATGTCAGCAAGTGTTGTATGGATAGAGAACTTGGAAACATTGTTTTTCTTCTTTATATTCCCACTGAGTTTTATAAAAGAAACCAACATTTTTATCATCCTCCTTCCTTCCCATAACTTCTACCCTAGGAAAATCTTTCTCCCCTTCTTGAGTTTTTTTAACCTTTAAGACACCTTCAAGAATTTAAAATATGCTTATCTAATCCAAAGAATAATGCTTGTTGGTAATAGGCTCATGAAGGAAAAAACAAAACAAAAATAGAAAACAGAAGCTCTTCTAATTATTCAGAGAAAGATGATTATCCTGCTGTTTCTCTTTTCACCATTTGGAGTCATTGTGGAAGAGTTAATTGAAGCCTGGGATATGGTGGTGACCCAGGGACATATGACTGACCAGCTGTCACTCCAGTAGGTACTTATGCATTGTCACAAGCACAGTAGTGACTGAGTACAGAGTTACTTGTCAGGCAGTAATATATCAAGTTTTAAAGAAGTCGAAGTCAGTCTTCCACGTGGTTCACTAAACTCCAGTAGTTCTGCCATCCCTTAAGTTCTGTACTTCCCATGTAAAAATCTTTATCACATTATTTTATAGTACTCTGAGGTCTATTTTTCTTTACCAGCAAAACTTGTTCTTTTTTTCCTGCTCAGGGAATGTGACATTTCCATGTTCAAATGGACAAGGAGAGGAGACATTGAGTAGTTACAATCGTCAAAGTGGAAGTCATGTTTCTTTTTTGCTTTTGCTTGTTATTATAATATTATTTCTGTAATTCATTTTATAAACAGAAAACTTGCAAAAATATGCCTGATGAATTCTTTATTTGATATTCAGATGCTGTGTTGCTGTCCATGTGGATACATCAATTTTACAGTTAAGTTTTTCTTAGTCTTTCCATTGCTTTGTATATGACCAACCTAAGGCACACCAGATTGGTTGAGCACCAAAACACTCAGGTTGGACTAGTGGAGAGACTGACAGTGCATCTTCCTCCAAATCGTGCCTATACCCAGGTCACTGTGCTCATTAAGGACTCTAGCCTCATGGGGAAAATGTAATGCTGTGCCACACATTGAGAATTCTTAAAAGATGTCTTCTACTTCTGCTCTTATCATTAAACAGGGATTCTTTTACCCCTCATGGTTCACTAGTAATAATGCAGGAGGTGGGGTCATATGTCCAGGACTTGGCAATGAGAGTTGGTAATTCTCCTCAGAGATGGAACAGGGAGTTTCCATGGAGATACTATGCTGAGCTTCTCCCTCCACCTCATGCCCTCATCAAAAAGACAACATGATTAATAAAAGCTGGTGCATTTGAACAAACTTTGAAACTGGTCTCCAAGGCTTCTATTTCTGCTGTCACAAATAGATTCGTAGAGCAGCTTCCCAGTGCCACTCCATATCTCAGGGCAAGGCAAAGACACTTGTTTGTTTTGGTTTTGATTAATGTTTGCTTATCCAGGTTCATTTCAGAAAATTCTAGGTTGAATATTTTTATTCTTATATAATACATGCAATGGACTGAATTGTGTTCCCCTGAAATTTACCATGCTGAAGACCTAATTTCCAATGTGACCATTTGGAAATAAAACCTGTAAAAAGGTGATGAAAGTTAACTGAGGCCATAAGGATGAGGCACTAATCTGATAGGGCTGGTGCCCTTATAAGAAAAGGAAGAGACACAGGGGTGGGGTGGGTTCTCCCCTATGTGAGGACACAGTGGTAATACGTAAGCATAAGCCAGCAAAGAGACCTTACAAGAAACTGACCATGTTGGCACATGATATTGAAACTTTTTATGAGGAAAAAAAGCCTATTGTTTAGACCATCCAGTCTGTGGTGTATTGCTATAGCAGCCTGAGTCGACTAATACAAAACAATATAACACAGGGATAGCAAAGGTCCTTGTTCCTTTGTCTCTGTGAGACTTTGCCATAATAAAGATTGCTAGGGAAGAAAGGAATGCTCTTCAGATATTTTACTGCATGGTCTAATGCTTCCCTAAATTTGTATAATAAAATAAAATATACATGTATGACAATGGAGTGAGCCTTGGTTTATAACCTTTGACACTAATACTGTACTGCTTTTTCACAGTCTTGCCAAACTAGTCCAAACAAGCTAGTACCTAGGAGGATGACTTATTAACCCCTCCTGGTCTCTCTCCTGTTTTCCCCCTCTGCTTATCATATTTGCATCCAATAGCATTATGGTTTAAGACATAGCAGTATTTATGTGATGTCTGGTGTTATGCTCCTTTATTACACTTCTTATCTATATCACACTTGTAATTCTTTGTATGATGTTTGTGTTCTCAGCTGCACTTTAAGCTCTATAATAGAAAGTTTATATCTGGTTTGCTTATGAATTTATCTCCACTAACTACCACTGGACCTGCCAAAAAAATAAATGCTCAATGAATCTTTATTGAATGAATGAAATTGAATAAATGAATTTTAAGGTCATCATGGCCTAATTTATTTTGGAGCTCAGGTCAAACCCTTTGACATCATAATTAAATTGACAGTTCTGTACTTCCTGGCAGGATTATAGGAGATCAGACATAAAGATGTTTGGATGTGTGCACTTAGTTAGGCAGGGGGTGTCATTTATCAGACTCAAATCATACATGTTTGATCCTTTCCATGCTTTATAGGCCTTTTCTTCATTCACCTCACAAATTTGCAAAATTCTTTCCCCTTTCTCCCACATATGTACAGACACTGAGTTGAATGGCGGTTTTCTGCCCAAGTCAATCCCAGAAAGGAATTCAATCAAGCAAATCTAAGTTCGCTAGTTTACTGCTAGAGTCTAGCAGTAAATGGATCTGATCTCTTCATGCTCTGTCTAGTTCCATATTTGTAAAAAATGATACCTTGTATAGTCAACCAAATTTTGAAATTATTTTGGCCAGCATGGTAATTGCAGTAATTATTTCAAAACACTAATCTAACTGAATTAATTAAATTGTCACAAGTTGGGGTTACACCTCAAGTGTTGATAAGTTTGGGCACACTTGTGAGTTGGGGTCTATTATCCTACACTGAATGACCATACCATAATCTAAAGAGAATAAATATGTACCCAGACAGCGTCCACATCTTAAAGGTCTCTGTTTTTTAAAAATAAACACCACTATCGTTGATCTAGTTTTTCTGAAAATCTCCTTCCTGTTGCCCTTCCTTTAACTTGGACACTCACTGAATGATAGAAATAGAGATGAAACCATCCACAAAGAACTACCATTCTTGGCTTTGTCTTCTCAAGCTCCATTGATAGGGGCAAGCTATATTTTTTGAGGCAGCCCATTTTGTTGATAGGCAATCTAATGTTGAGAACATTTTTTTTTTTTAATGAGGGATTGAACAAGGTACTTACCATTGAGCTATATCCCCAGTCCTCTTTATATTTTATTTTAAGGCAGAGTCTCACTAAGTTGGTTAGGGCCTCACTAAATTGTTGAGGCTGACCTCAAACTTGTGATCCTCCTGCCTCAGATTCCCAAACTACTGGGATTACAGGACTGTGCCACTACCTCCCTCCTTGGAGACTGTACTATTACTGGATATTTCTTATCTGAATTTCCCTTAGCACAGGCGATATTATTTCTGGTTGGTCATTCATAGCTCCCCAGATATCTGGGTCTTCTCTTGGAGTGCTACCTCCACCCTAGGTGGCTCTCTTGAGAAAATTACTTCCCGAATAATTCCAAACTGACATTCTTTTCTCAGATATGGTCCATGGGAATACTTAAATCTTCCGGCCAGGACTGCTTCTAACTCAGAGTGCTTTTCTGAAAATTAGAAAGAAGCGCCCCCTCTGGAGAGATACAGTCTTACAGAAGACTGCAAGTTGTTGCCAGCACCTTAGGGCAGACAAATGCAAGTGTTTGAGTGAGTGGAAGCAGCTCCGCACTGATGGATCAGAAAGAGGATGTATTTCAACCTCTACCTGCCTCCTCAGCCAAGCAGCTTCATGCAGCACACACGGAGGACCAGGTGCAGCCCGTTCTTAGTGCAGCTCCTCTTCTTGTTCTAGGGTAAGAGGTCAGTGACTAGCTAGCCACCATCATCCACCTGGGCTTTTCCTGCCATAGATCTGCCTCCAATCTCTGGAGGCACAAATCAGGTTCTCCAAGTACTTCCATCTGAATGACTCTACTTCCTGTGACAAGTTGGGACTCCTGTTTCCTTTCAGTAAGAAAAATGTCATTGCTCTCCAACAGCTCCCCCCTCCCCTCTCTCTCTCTCTCTCTCTCTCTCTCACACACACACACACACACACACACACACAAACTACAGTATTAACCTATTTTAGGGTATTGGGTCACCTCCTTTTAAAGCCAAGCTCAGGTGGTCGGGTACCTGACTTTGGGATATAGAAGTACTTGTTACTTAATGTTTTGTTCCCACTTTTTTCGTGGTTTCTGTCAAAAAAGGAGATTAGAAACATGTTCCACTTTAGTATCTTCTCATGTTCATATAAAACCTTTATTCATGTTGTTTCTGAACGATGTAAATTCTCTCATTTACATTCAACCAGTCCAACCAGTTGGGGAAGCTATTATGTTCTCTATGCAGCCTAGTTCTCTTTCTGTCACTTGATCCTCAAAAAATGACAGTGGCTTCAGGCCCTTCCCCATCCCAGTTTTCCTCCATAGGTCGTATTCTAATCTGCCATGGTCCTTAAAATGTTGACCTGTAATTGAACATAATACTCCAGATGTGGTTTGATCAGAATATAGAAAGACGATTTCTTCCCATAAACCAGAAATTACACTTTTATTAATGCAGTCTAAGATCCTTGGCTTTTTAGCAGCCACATCACACTGAATTACAGAGTTGACTGTAATTCAAAATAATATCCAATTTAAAGTGAGTGCTATTCCCCTGCCAGCTGGATAGGGTTTCCCATTTAAATGGAGCATTTAAGCCAAAATGAGGTTAATATGTGACCAGAGGTGACATTAGACCACCAAAGCACGTTGGGCTCCTAAATTGGTTGACTAATAAGTGTCACAAATCAGCTCAAGTAAAACTGGAAGTGTCAACCACCCTGACTACTTGTCAACAGGAGAAATTGCGGGGAGGGCCTGGTAATAAACAAGTCATTTTTCAGAATTATTCATAGGTATTTTGTCTGAAGGAATAGGCCTATTTATTATAAGACTTGCTCTCTTCAGATTTTAATGTGATATTTAAAATTCAACTCCCTTAATTTTTAAAAACAACATTTCTGTTTTTAAAATACTTGTTCATGGTAGAAATTTGGAAATATGGCAAAGTATAAAGAGGAAAAATTAGCCTATATTTGCAGAGATAGCTGCTGTTAGCCTTTATTAACATCAATGCTTTTTTGTTTGAAATTGCTGTAGCAGGAAGAGGACAGTCACATGAATTCACATGGCTTTATAATAGTCATCTTTAATAGCTGAAGATAAATGCAGCTGAGTTTCTTCAACCAGAAGCTGCGTCCCTGAACAATGCTTATGGAAGTCATGACTAGTAACTCATTATTTAGGAATTAGAGAAATTTGATCTGTGATTTGTCTGTTTTCAATAGGTCAAACCATAGGATACCACCATATGTATAGGTAAAAAACATTTGAATAGCTGTAATATCATATGGTTCAAGTTAGTAAGTTCAAGTTTCTATTTGTAGCAATCTTCCAAACCATTTCTAGAATTTTGCGGATATCTTACGAAGATTCGGCCATATTTGATATAAGAAGCTCCATTTAACTAGAGAGTGGGAGAGACTGGAAACACACAGGCTATGCATCCCTACAATTTTCAATGAGTAAAATGCAAAGAATGAACTGTTGGAAAATTTTGTGTAAATGTCCATGTGTTAAGCATTTTTAAATATAACTTTGTTAAGTAGTTGTAATTTCAGGTAATACATTCGTCAAATATGAGCTTTGATTGGCAGGGCCTCTCACCCTGCCAATTTCTAATGTAGATGGCACTGTCCAGAAGCTCTAGATCAGTGTTCTCAGGAGGACTGAAAAAATATGGGCATTTCTTTAGTCACATTCTTACACTTGAAAGAAATCCCAGAAGTGGACGTCCATGCAAATGCTTTTCAAATAGGTTGAAAAAAATGTTTCTGTATCAGTACAAATAAAATACCTTAAGAGCAGCATGCATCTAATTACTGATAACAATCTTCCACGTGGGCAGCAGCAGCATTTGAGTGAAATAGAAATACATTTTGTGATCATTGCCTAGTGATCAACTGCTCAATTGAATTAGTCTTTATTTTCCATTTCCCTTGCCTTTCAAGGTATAATTAAAGTCTGATGTCAAATCTCACTCAGGCTCTTATCAATAACTTCCACTTAACCACTTTTAAGAAAGTAGCCAGGCTTTAGACTCAGACAAGGAGGCTGCAACTCACAACTTACTGTTCAGATGACCCTTAAAAGCCATCTCTGGTCAATAACTCGAAGCAGTGTTCACCTCTCTTTATGAGGGGTAAGGAATTAGGCTTTAGTGCCATCATAGCAATGGTTCATCTAGATAAATATAAATAATTTATATTGAAGATCTAACCAGATAAAGAAATTCTCTCTCTGTACATAGGAGAAGTGGACTGAGAAAAGCAGTCACTTCTCTTACACTTCTCTTTGTACTACTCGTTACAAAACAAGTAGTAGCACTGTAGTTGAACTGAGAAAACTGGTTGGTAGGCTGATATTGAAAAAGGAAGAGATCAGAGAAAATACCAGATAGCCACAGTAGTTGCCAGAAAGCAGGTTACATGGAAAGTAAATGCCTGAAAGGTCTTAGAGTTCACACCGTTTCATTATTTATAACCAAAGCATACTGTCCTCCTTATCACTTTTGTTATTCCCCTCGATAACTCTGAGTGGCATCATTTCTGCTTTACACACAGGAAACTAAGTGACATGGTAGGTACTACACAATGATGCCAAAATTTAAATTCA
This sequence comes from Sciurus carolinensis, assembly GCF_902686445.1. Taxonomy (NCBI): domain Eukaryota; kingdom Metazoa; phylum Chordata; class Mammalia; order Rodentia; family Sciuridae; genus Sciurus; species Sciurus carolinensis. Next base: position 79,514,926 of record NC_062226.1, read on the forward strand.
AAACTTCTGAATCTCTGATCTGTGTTCCTCCCACTACCCTACTGCTTGTTCAAATGGCCTCATGTTTTCTGCATTTGCATAGGAAGCTACAATGGGAAGAATATTCAAGAGCATGTGGTAGAGAGGTTCATCTCCAGCTGGGTGTGGTGGTGCACACCTGTAATTCCAATGATTCAGAAGGCTAAGGCAGGAGGATCGCAAGTTCGAGGCCAGCCTCAGTAAATTAATTAATGAGGCCTGAGCAACTCAGCGAGATCCTGTCTGAAAACAAATAGGACTAGGGAAGTAACTTAGTGGTTAAGTGCCCCTGGGTTAAATTCCAACTACGAAAAGAGAGAGAGGGAGAGAGAGAGAGGTATGGGGTGGGGATTATCTCCCTCTAGGTATGAGAAATGACAGAGTTGCTGTTTTCCCACACATGAGGAGGCAAATTCAGTTCAATTTTCAGGTCAGCAATAAGTTAGAATAAAACTTGGCAAGTAAGTATAAACTTATCAGGTGGTATAAAGTTACATTACAGTGAACATGTTTCTTAATTTTTTTGAAATAATAAAACAAGTATATGTACATTTTTTTCTTATAAGCAGAATCCAAATAGTACACAAGGGTATAATGTGTAAAATAAATTATCACCCATCTCATTTCTCCACCTTCATGCTCACTCCTATTCCTAAACTCTCATAATTTTTAAAAAATTCTTTCTCTAATTAATTTTTATTTTTTTATAATTAGTTATACATGACAGTAGAATGCATTTATGTGTTTTGATAAATCATACATAAATGGCATGCAATTTCTCATTTTTCTGATTGTACATGTTGTAGGATCATATTGGCCATGCAGTCATACATGTACATGAGGTAATAATGTCTGTTTCACTCTGCTATCCTTCCTACCCCCATACCTCTTCCCCTCCTATCACTCCCCTCTACCTAATCTAAAGTAACTATTCTTCCTGATCAATGCTCTTTTATTGTGAATTAGCGTCTGCATATCAGAGAATACATTCGGCCTTTGTTTTTTTGGGTTTGACTTGTTTCACTTAGCATGATGTTCTCCAACTCTATCTATTTACCAATTTTAATTATATTTGGTCTTAGTTAATCTGGTGTTATCACCAGACTTTCACACTATAGGTTTACATTTAGCTCTATTCTTTGATTTGTAAATTTATATTTTTCTCTAAATCGTATTGCAAAAGATGAGCAAACAAAACTGTTTAGGATGTCCTAGATTGTTTCTTTTTTTCTACTTTTAAAATAATAATTATTATATATAAAATATACATATAACTATTATGTTTAGTTTTGCTTTTTTTCAGATACCATTGCAAGCCTAAGTAATGCATCTGATTAAGTACTGATACGCGAGACTAAAATAATACAAAGTATGATATCAAGTGTTTGTAGGTAAACAGCTTATATGTGGATGACTTCACCAAAGAGTGAAGGTGAGAATACAGACTTTACATGAAAGAACTTGTTGCCAAAAGCTGTTGTACCCCCTGCCAATCCAATAATGAGGACAGCTTTGAGAAAAAGGAAAAAGGAGATTTAGTGCTTTGCCAGCAAAGGAGAAGCACAGGGAAGTCCTGTTCCAGGGGTTGTGGACCACTGTTACAAACTCACCATGAAGTAAGCTTTATGTTATTGCATTAAAATATGGAGAAATGGAGCTGGGCAGGTAGCTTGGTTGGTAAAGTGCCTACCTTGCAAGCACAGGGCCCTGGGTTCGATCCCCAGCACTGCAAAAAAAAAAAAAAAAAAAAAATGGAGAAATGACTAACCTATATTTAAAAATTGTTCCTTGTAGGAAAGTCTTGCTTTGTTATTAAAATTTTGGAGTATTCTGCATATAATTGGTTACTAGTTGAAATAGGCCTAATTGAATTGGTAGATTTAAACAAACATATCCTGGTCAACAAGAATAAAAATTATTGGTCTGAAAGATAATCCAGAAATGATAAAAGAGAAGAGACAATTCTTGAGATCATGAGAAAGGGGACCGGAAAGGTGAATGGGAAGTGTTTGAAGAAAGACAGAAATCAAAATGCCATGATCACAATTATGACTGAGAATTCATATTAGGAGTAAAAGAGAAAACACCAAGTCTGCAAGTTCGCAGCCATGTTTTGGCATGTTTTCTGTTTTTTCTTCCACTGGTATGTTAGTGAACAGTACACATACACCAAGTGTTCTTGGATCAACTTTGATTTGCCTTTGCAACTTGCCAGCTCTGTGAAGGAAACATGGAAATGAGAAATTATGGCGCCCATTTTCCCACAGGTTTCTATGAATCATAGGATTCTAGAAACCATGTAGCTACTGATTGCTTTCCCTGTCTTTGCTTCATATTCATAGCTGGAGAACAATTTGCCTCAGAATAAGTCATGCTTTGAGTCTTACCTATATTTGATTTACATGATATTTGAGTGAGAGTTTAGACTTTTGATTTTATGCTGAAAAGAGTAAAGACTTCAGGAGCTATTGGGATGAAATCAATCTACCTGGCCTGCAAGACTAACATGAACTATGGGGGGAGGTGCAGAGTGAAAATCTATGGTCTGAATATCTGTGGGCCCTTAATATTCATATGTTGCAATCTTAACCCTCAAGGTGGTGGTATTAGGGGGTTGGAGGCTTTAGGTAAAGGGTTGAGCCTCTTGAATGAAATTACTGCCTTTATCAAGGAAGCCGCAGAGAGGCCCCACCCACTTCTACCATGTGAGGACACAGCAAGAAGATGTAGTCTAGTCTACAAGGAGTGGGCCCTCACCAAACACTAAATCAGCCTTGATATTAGACTTCCTAATCTCCAGAACTTTAAGAAGCAAAGTTTTGTTACTTTTAAGTTACCTATTCTATGATATTGTTATAATAACCCAAATGAACTAAGGTTGTCACCCTCAGATAAACACACACAAACATTCCTCTAGCTCTATTTAGACTAATGAGTTTTCTACCAATATTTTACTATCGTCGTGCTATTTCCCATCTAAATTAGATAGCATTAACACATGATATTTTGTTTTGGGATATCTCTACTTTGAAACAGATATATGACCTCGGAACTGGAAGAAAGTTCTTATGATCAATACAGATTTAATACTCATGGACACCAGTTTTGATCATTAAGAAAAATGAAAGAGATTTTAACATAGAGATTTTCATTTAGCCCACAAAAACTCACCCTCCCTATTAGTATAAACAAAGGTGAAATTAAGGATGAGATTAATTCCCAAATTATGAACTACTGTTCTAGATTTACAGCCTATTGTTTCTTCTTAACCAAACTGTATATTCAGTTACAGAAGGATGTACTTAAGAGGTTGGTAGTTTTTCATCACCATTATTTCTATGCAAAAAAAGTTGCAAAACTGTTTATCGTTAAGTGTTGACATGAAAGATATTACTTTTGATTCAACACTTTTCTATAAAATAAGCTTAATCACTTGCGTATTTAACAGTCTATTGATTTCTAATATACAGTTTTTAAATGAAGTTTTAGACAATAGAAACTTCCAAAATTGCTTTTTATTCTGCATTTGAAAAGCAATTTGACAAACATCTCTGTTGTAGCTTGGATGTAAGATGTCCCCCTAAAAGCTCTGTGTTGATGCAGGAATATTAACTGAGGCACTCTTCAACAGATGAATGGATAAAGAAAATGTGGTATATATACACAATGGAATATTATTCAACCATAAAGAAAAATAATATGGCATTTGCAGATAAATGGATGGAATTGGCGAATATCATGCCAAGTCAAATAAGTCAATCCCCAAAAACCAAAGACTGAATGTTTCCCTGATAAGTAGAAGATGATATATAATGGGGATGGAGAAGTGGGGATTGAGAGAAGAATGGGGGAACTTTAGATACGCAGAAGGAAATGAGAAGGAAGAGGGGGCGGGGGTATGAAAAATGGTGGAATGAGACAGACATCTTTACCCTGTGTACACGTATGATTGCATGAATGGTATGAATCTACATCGTGCACAACCATAGAAATGAAAAGATGTACCCCATTAGTGTAGAATGAATCAAAATGCAGTGTGTAAAAATAAAAAAATAATTTTAAAAAGTTAAAATCAATTGATCTTAGATAAAAGGGTTTATTTCTTGGCTCTGTATCCTCTTTCCTTAGTTGAGATGTTTTCTGCTTGCAACATGTTTTGATTATTACAGATTTGTAATATACTTTGTAACATGGCAAAAAAAAATGATTGGAGAAAATATTATGAGAGCTGTAAACTTATTCAGTCCATCCTAGTTTGAATTGAGTGGGTGGTAACTGTAGGCAGGTGGGATGTGGCTAGAGGAGGTGGGTCACTGGGGTGTTCCCTGAAAGCATGCATCTTCTCTGGGGTCCCTTCACCTCTCTCTGCTTCTTGGCTGCCATGAGGTGAGCAACTTTTCTCCAGCTTGCCCTTTAGTCATGATGTTCTGCTTCTTGTTGGCCCCAGAGCAATGGGGTTGTCTGTTTATATACAGAGACTTCTGAAACTGTGAGCCCAGAATAAAATTTTCCTCCTTTATGTTGTTCTTGTCAGTCACCAATAACAGAAAATGTTACATAAAAATGAACTGATAGCTCCACAAATTTTATGTAAAAATTTCAAATTCCTTTTCTTTCATTTATTAGTTTTCACCTACCTGTGTTTTTAACTGACTTAGAAGTATAAGGAAGAATAGATACTTCCTTTTAAGATATGCCACATAGTATATTTTCTTCTCATTTGGGTATGGCACATTTGATTTATATAAAATTTGAAGACTCTTGAGATGAGTATGAAAGTAGTATCGCAGATAACCACAATTGGAGACATTTTGATTCATCCAGATTTTAATCATGTCTTCCATATGTCAGCAACTTAGTAGAATTGAGAGTGTTCGTCTATAAATCAGTGATGGTGTTTGTCACTGGGCATGGGCCTATAATCTCCATCTTTGTGTTGACCATCATATGGCACGCTTCACTGACTGTGCAGAATTGCCACAACACATTTGCGTCCTCATGGTTTGATGACACATACAATGGTTTTGGGGAGTGATGTCCTGAATATATATTAGACTTGATGTTTCATGTTTCATAGATCTTCGTCCTCATTCTTTCCAATGTTACAGCTTCTTATATCAAATTTCAAAAAATACCAAATATTCCCTAGATTATCCATTACCATGCATTTGCTATTCTATCTCCAGCTGCTAAAAATAACTATGAACTTCATTAATAGGTGTATCATTGTTCATATTACCATATTATTTGATGTGTAAAACCCCTGTAAATTGGGAACTTTTATCAATCTGACATAGATAATGCTGAGCTATACATTTTTAAGGACCTATGAATAGCCAAATAAGACACCTAAACACAGATATAAGTTTATATATTTCAAACATCAATCTGAATTAAGTCTATTCTGATATAAGAAAAGGGAATTGATACATAACTGAACTAGAGGCTGAAGTTCCAATTGAAGACTAGAGATTATAGGCAGTTAAAGAAGATCTGTATCTATCCATAACTTATTGTCTAGCCCCATGGATAGCTCTGTAAGAATCATAGCACAAAAAAAAAAAGGAATTTATAATGTGTACAGAGGCAGAATTCATTGATTTTTCTCTACTTTGTACAGGAAATAGAATTTAACTTTGGAAAGAAATATTTGGAGTTTGGTACATATAAAAAAAAGTGGTGCAGCAGCACAGGACCATGATATGGTGGACATTTACTAATGACTGACTGTATGAATGAATAGTGAATGACTTGCTTATGAAATGAATAAGTTTGAAAGAGTAGTGATAGGTACTTGAAAGAAGTAGAGGAAGCCCCTATAAAAAGAAAGCCTATAACTCAGGTGTACAGGGTACATGTAACTTTCAGTGATCTTATTTTGATCCAGTGTTTCCATGGAAAGAATATTATCAGATTAATTTTTAAGGGGAGAGAGAGGAGAGAGAGAATAACTATATGAAAATATGTGTCCTGAGCTTTTTGAATAGGGTCACCATACCCATCCAAGTGTATTTTATAAACTCATTGATGGGTTTTAAGATGCTGGGTATGTTCATTTTCTCCCAAATAACTGCACAAAGATGAAGTTCTCCGAGAACATATTCTATACCAAATACCAATATTAGAAATGAGAGGATTGATGGGAGGTTTTATGTTTGCTATTTTAGTATGGCCTGTCCACTTTTGATTATATTATTTTTTCTTTCTATAATAGATCAATAAATTTTACCTTAGTAATAAAGCAATTTTGTGGAGATCAATCTTCAATCCTGATTTATTCTGAGTGGTTTGTGTCAGTGACTGGGAGATAATTCACAAGATCTGTCTGCCAACAGGGTCTTGAAGGCTGGCCAGAGCACAGTTGTATCTAATTCTCCTCTTTAACTCATCCCTAGACACTCTTCATTCAGACTGTCTGTGAAATGACTTGGGTGGCCAGAGATTAGAAACAAAAAACTAGAAAAGGAAGACAGAAGATTTAAAGGAAAAGAGAGAGAGGACGTGGGAGGGAGACAGAGGAATACAAGCAAGAGAGAATTTTAATTTGATCTGGTGGGAACAAATTTTTGTTGTGCACGTTAGGGGTGGGTGTTTCCTATCAGAATGAAATAAGCAATAATGGTGGGTTAGCAAAAGGTCTCTGTTCATTAAAGGAAATGGGGTAATTTTCTCAATTGAGGTAGAAGCTCACAGGAGGAAGCTCCATAAACAATCTCAATGTGTGGCTTAACAGCTGTCTTTTGCAGCCACTAACATTTTTAATATGACGGGAAAAAATGGAGAGCAACGTTTACAGTCTTCTTTGATTTGTCTCCTCTTTCAACACACACACACACACACACACACACACTGACCAAATGCTTTAATGATTAACTCTTCAGACTTTCATTTGGGGTACATTAAAATAATAATAATAATAATAAAAGGTGCCAGCAAAAACCACAGGTCAGACTGGCGAGAGGAACAGCCCCTTAAAGGGCTTTTATCTCCTACCCATCATCTCAAATTGTCTTGTTTACCCCTCTGAATCCTGATCAGGCCCCATTACTGCACTCAGTGTCCACAGCACTCTTGTGAAGGGAAAATTAATTCTGAATTACTGGCCCCATAACTGTCTGCTTCTTCACATTATCTGTCAGGAAAATAAGCAGACAATAGCCAGCTAAGTGGATTTCTGCTAGCTGCCATTCAAAGAAGAAGGGACAGGTGTTCAATGGGGCTTCTTTCTTTCCCCAACTGTTATTTAACAATACCTCGAGGAGGAGTTTAATTGCCTGCACCCACCTGCACCCTTGTCATTTCTTGGTTTTATTGGTTTTAATGAAAATATTAAGTGCACTCTAGGAACAGTGGCTAAGTGACATTTTGATTGAAATACACAAGGAAATGTATAATGGAAGCAGGCACTATTATAGTTTTAATAGAAACTGAAAGAGGTAACATCCAGAACAACATTTTTGCTATTGTTATGCATATAGGTAGTCCTGAGAAGGGTAATTGGGGACTGAAAAAAAATATTGTTGTTAAAAAAAGCCTTTCACCTTAGCTACTTGACTTTTTCTTCCCCTAGAAGTACAAAGTGCAGCTCTGATATATGGTCTTTCATTAGATACTCCTTTGGTAGCACCTGTTATGGTTTGAGTATGGCCCGACCCCAACCAAATGGTAGGTCTTGGCCGTTAACAGTGTTGAGAGGTATTGGGACTTTCAAGAGGTGATTAGGTTTTTAAGAGGGGTTGCTATTTCTCCTGCTCTGGTGGGACTGTTCTGGTTATCCAAGAGTGGTTTGTTACAAAGAAATTTGCTCTCTCCTGTCTTCACCTTACACACGTGTCTCTAGTCCACCTGAACCCACTTCCCTTCTGCTTTCAGGAGGCCCTCACTAGAAGCTCAGGAGATACTAGAACCAGCTCTTGGATGTCCACCACCATGAGTCAGAATAAACCTCTTACTTTTATTAATTACCCAGTCTCAGGTATTCTTTTATAGCAACAGAAAACAGACTAAGCTTCCATAATCAAATATGCATTTGAATATTTTTCCTCTTCTCTAGAATCATAACTCATGGAGATTCTAGAGAATACTTTGTATTCATTGATACTAGGATGAAATCAAAACAATGATTCATTGCACCTGATCTCACTCACCAGTAAGCAAAGAATTATTTGCCTAAGCCTATCTCCTAGACTCAAAATAGACAGTCAAAATGAAAATTATTCTATGAATAATTCACAGTGCATGTAGCAGCTTTAATTTTTGTTGTAATTTGATCTTCATTATAACTAACATGTATAATTATTATAAAATAAAGATTACTATTATCCTCAATAAACATGCTTGCACATACATGCACAGACTTCACAAATTACCTTTTAGAGTTTAAACCTCTATTACTGAAAATTAAAGAGCTCATACACTTTACCTCTTTTTATTTTAAAGTTGGAATATTTCCTTTGTTGAGAAGATTATTAAATGAACATAGCCATTTAAAATGGGAATGTACATAATCTTTATTCAATAAGAAGTTCTCCATCTACTCATGACCTAAAAAATGACAAATGTTTGTAATCTAATACAATGCTTAAGTATGATATAGAAATCCAGAGGGACTTATATACATGCAATTGTCTCAGATATTCTCTACCTGGTACATCTAGATAAATTATCCCATCCATCCATCCGGCCAGTTAGCCAGCTATTCAAGATATCAGAATCTTTTGGCTGCAAGTTTTGGATTATTCAAGTAAAACTGCCTTAAATATGATACTCATCTGTTGACTCAGACATAACAAAATAGTCTGAGGCAGGGAAATTCCATGTTTGATGAAATAATTTAACAATGTCATCAAGCAGTCAGAATTTATTCATTCATTTACTTTTTTATAAATGGGGATGGAAATCAGGGTCTTGTGCATGCTTGACTCTACCCCTAAACTACATACTTGGCCATATTCAAAGACCAGAAATCTAAATATCTCTGTTTTTATTTGGGTAAAAAATTCCAGGAAGCCCCAGGTGTCAATTATAGAACTAGTTCACAGGTCCACTGCTTATCTCATTCTTGACAAATGAAGCTTGGGATTTCCATATTTGGCATAGACCATTCATGAACCTAGGACTAGGGGCAGTGGTATTCTAGTCAGTGTTTAATAATCTACTGTCTAGAGAGGGAATAAAAATGCAAGCTTATTTCTGTGATACAAACCCTTTCATCATGGTTGATTTGAAAGTAATGATGTGATTCAGTAAAGTTAGGAAGACACTTGCACAATTAACTTGTGCAAGCCAGAGTAAATGATCTCTAGTACACCCCTGAGCTGGCTGTACATTCTCCAAGCCTAACTCCACCCAATATGCAAACTAAAGGAGGGTTACTTTAGAGAGAAACAAAGGGAAATTTGGTTTTTAGTATGGTACTTACAATGTTGGTCATACTTATTAATTTGTTTATTCAATAAATAATTTTGGTACCCTAATGTGTCAATATTAAGGTTAAATACTGGAGTCCTTTGGAGTCCTACTTTGTCTATGCCTCTTGTGAGAAAATTGGTTATTCTCCTAATCCTTACTAATTAGCCCTTGAGCAATGAACCATGGCATTATAACTGACCTTAAGGGCAGAAACAAGTGATAGGGCTCTGCCCAGAGTAGCTAGATAAATCAGCTTTGATCTACCAGCAGTTTGAAATTGCTGATCAGTATTTAATATTGCATATAGGTGTTGTTGAGTTAAGGAAAGCTGGACTTGGGTGATATGAATATGTGATCAAGAATGGTAAATTTTAGCTCATCTTCAGAGAATTAGAAAAAACAGGAAAGTCAGTGGGGGTTATAGAATTATGGAAAGAGTGACCTCAATTTTTTTTTTCTCTTTTGAGGACCTGGTGCATGCTAGGTGCGTGCTCTACTGCTGAGCTATACCCCTGGCCTTGATCTCAGTTCTTGACATTCAATTATATTCCTTCTTGAGGCCTTGCTGTATCTCACTTCCTGTACAGTCTTAATGCATATCCTCATGTGGGCTACTCTTTTATTCTTTCCATAGGATAAAGTGTTAAGATGATTATTTTTATGATCTTCTGTGTGTTCTAATTTCTTGCATGCATAATGGTCTTAATTAGAACAGAACAACAGTGAACATGAAAGTACTTATGTGTTGAATGAGTTCATGATCTAACTGTGGTGATCCAGAAATAAACCAACAGGCAATTACTTCCCAGTGCAAAACTGTTTCACTTCTATGAAACATAACTGGAGCTTCCGGGGTCCAGCCCTAGCAGCAGTGGGGGGTCCTAGGGAGATGGGAAGCATCCGTGCAGTGGAGAAACAGCACATAGAGACACCAGGTGTTCTGAGGCTGAATCTGAATCTTTATTGTTCACAGAATCTTTTTGTATGTTTTTTCTTTGGTATTGATTACATCATTTCATGGTTAATACAAGGAAATGTTAAGTAAAAAATCTTCAGAGTATAATTAATGATCTTATTCAAGAAACATGTTCTTACTGTATGATAGCTTAAATTAAAAAAAAAATAAAATAAAACCCAGTTCCCAGGAAGGTAGAGGGTACCATGCTCCATTTAGTTTTAATTTCCCTGAAAAAATACATCATTAAGTTTCTATGGAAGTTACCCTCTCCAATAACTCTAATGTTAGTTATTAACAATGGAATGTTTTTGTTATTACTAACAGAGAATAGAGGAATCAGCTTATAGTTAATATTTATTCTATTTCATGTACTCAATGGTGGACTAAAACTCTATTTTGATCTTTAAAGAACTAGACATAGGAAGAATACAAATTGTTCTTATGATTAACCTATTTATTTTTTATTAAGTGGGAAAATATCCTTAAACTTAATCATAAACACTAAGAAAGCAATGAAGATCAAACACCACATCAGAGCTCAGAGGAATATACTCTCATATACCTATATATAACTTTTAGAGAATTTGTATACTAAAAGAAATCACAGGTTCCTTACAAATTTGAGCAAATCATAATTGCTTATTTATGACTTCATCTAAGTATTAATATTAAACTTTATTGTATGTTATTTTGTGTCCCAACACCATGAAATCTCCCCAGTGTTCTCTATAATCTAAATCTAAGGTTATATTGATTATTAGTATTAAAAGCAACTGCACATGGAGACATGCCATGCCTATCCTCCCAAGAGGGAGGATGATCTTTCAACAGAACCGTGTCAAGTGTTGAATCCTCTACTCCAACAGAACCATGTCAAGTGTTGGAGTGGTAGGAAATAAATGCGGCAGGGAGCACCCTTTTGGCTAGTCTCTACAGGCAAGGGAAGGTTCTTTGCTGATGTTTAATGACTTATAAATTCATTCTTACTTGACCTTCCACCAGGAGTGTGCTCACTCTCTCCTATCACAAGATGAAATTTTCAGGTACAAAATTATTGGACCAACTCTATCCCTACTTTATCCATACTTTTTTTTTTTTTGATTCCAGTTTCTTGCTTATGTGACCACTGTTAGTGCCCCCAAAAAAGGTGAACAAGTGTCACTAAAATCTCTAAGTCAAGGGAGAAATTCCTTAATAAAGCAAGGGAAGATCCTTCCCAGAGCACATTTGTGCAAGGCGCATTAAGGAAGGGACTTAATGACCTCATTTTTTCGAAAGTAGTTCTAAAAATTAGGCTGTTTCAAACACGATAAAACATTATAAAATATGTAGTAAAAATAAATACTATCGGGAAAAAAATGTCATCTGAACCTCCTTTCTTCTAAAGAGTGTTTTGGGGGCCCCTACTGGATGAAATAGAATGTGTGTCTTCATGAACAAAGTTCTGTGTTTAAGGGACTTTTGGTGCTGAGGTAAGATTTTTTCAGTGAGTACTCCAGTATGGACAATCTACTTTGGAGGAAGATAATGGCATGTGTTCAGATGAAGTACAAAAAGAATTGGTTATGTGTTTCATGCAAACCCTTCCTTTTGGCCTGCTTTTTGTCTCTTCCTTCATTGTTGGCCTTCACTTCCTGGATGAAGTTCAGATTATGCAATTATATCCTGATTATCCGAAGCTCACCCTGCTGCCACTTCAATTGGTCAAGGGTTTCTTCTTTACCTCTCCTTTAACAGTCTTGCTAAGTGGCTGCCGGGAATGTAATTGTATTTGCTGCATCTTCTGTTATCACAGAAGCCATCTCTGTGCCACATATAAATTGCACAGACTGCCAATATAGAATGGCAGAAATCACATAAGTGTGTTTTATCTTTATAGCAGAAGAGTGGAAAATATACCAGTATGCACGTAAGAAGTGTATACCATCAGCCACATTGCTTCCAGATCTGTAGTATGGTTAATCCTTTATAAAATGACCAAACTATAAATAATTTGTAATTGACAAAATTATCAAAGCTGTACTTCTTCAGCATGGTCCAGAATCATGGCATTTGGATCCTGGGGATGAAGAGTTACTAAATTAATGATTTCTGTGGTCCATTTCAAACTTCCTGAATCACAATACATGGAACTACAGTGAGAAATCTGAATTTTTTGTAAGATTTTCTGGGTGATTCTGATACAAAATAAAACATGAAAAAAGCTGATTTGGATGATACTTTTAGAGAGAGTGGCAAAAAGTAAGATTTATTCTGAACTAAAGTTCCATGAGCTTAGTGTAAATATCCCATATCCTTTTTTATTCTTATTTTTCTAGGACTCTCCTTAGAGCACAGTCATCTTCATTAAACAGTTGAAATAATGCATTTATCAGTTAGAAGAGGCTAAGTTATAATATATGAGCAAATAAATCTCTAAACATCAGTAAATTTATAAAAAAGTTTATTTCTCATCATGCTACCTGCCTATGATAGGTTAACTGACAGCTGTGCTCCATGTCATTACTCCAGGATGCAGGCTTTAAGAGCAGCTGCCACCTTAAACATTGCAAGTCACCTTGGCAGAGGAAGAAAGACCTTTGGTGGGTTTCCATTAGCTACTGAAGAATCTTTCTACAAGTGATTTCTTCCAGATCTCCAATGGTCCCAAACAACCACAAGAGCCAAAGAAACACAATCCAACCTGTCTTTGAAAGGGAGAGGGAGAGGGAGAAAGAACTTTTGATGAGAGCTAATGACTATGTTGGACAGTCTTGGAACACAGTCCTCATTTAAGGTCTTGAAGCAGAAGGAAATCATACATACTTACATACTTTCTCCTTTCAAGGGGAAATAAAGCTCAAATACTGAAAATTATACTATAGGCTATAGTTAATACAGTCAATTCTCATTATTCATGGCAATTAGGTAAAGTCTCTAGAAGCACCATTGCTCCCAGGGAAAATAAAGTTTTAGGTGCCTCTGAGCCTCAGCAGGCAATCAGTGTTATCACCTCATTGTAGGTGTGATTCTGCTTAAAGACAACTAATATATATTTTTGATTCATTAACATTAAGGAACTCAATCAACAGTGTTGAGTTCTCTCGTGCTTAGGAACTCTTGGCAGCACTTCTACACTGTACTGGGGGCCGTTTTAAACAGCAACATCAACAATTAAAAGCACAACAATATGAAAATGTGGCACTAAATAGACATCAAAAGAAGTACCTGCTTACAGTACGAGAACTAGAACAGGAGAGTGGAACATCACCTTATTCAACTTTAACTGGAAATATTCACATCAGGCAACTCAAATTTTTGTCACTCTGTACCTATCCATGAATTACCATGAATATGTTAAAAGTATTGATTTGGGTACCACAAATGAAATTTAGAATATAGGCAAATGTACAAGTATGGAACCTGCAAATCATATAACGGACTAAAAAAATAAACCTTCTTACTCTTATGCCCAACACAGAACACTTCTGTGGTCAGATAGATATATGCAGAGCTTTCTCTACATACCAAGCAATTCTCCAGCAGACATCACCCAGTGCCCTACAATTCAATTCAATTCCTAAACTATCTACAGGAGTTAAAGTCAGATCCCACAGGTTAAGGGCTGAATCCTAACAGACTTGTCCACACTTTAGACACAAATTGCAAGGAGCAAGTGTCTTATACTTCAGGTCTACTGGCTATAGATTGGGGTTGCCATTATCTCCTCCTTGGGTTTAAATTGCTAGGATGGCTCACAGAAGTTAAGGATAACACTTTACTTATGTTTACCTTTTATTAAACAAATATTACAAAGGATGCCTAGGGCAAGACATCTGGGAGGTGGCATGGAACTTTCATGCCCTTTCCAGGTGTGCCACCCTCCAGGGACTTCCTCCTATTTAGAAACCAAGAAGCTATTCAAACCCAGTCTTTGGGGGTTTTATGAAGGTTTTATTGTACAGGCATGGTTTATTACATTGTAGGCTGTTGGTGATCAACTGCACCTTCAGTCTCTCCTTTCCTGAGGTCCAGTAGTGGGACTGAAAGTTCTAACCCTCTAATCCTACAATTGGCTCCCTAGGCAATGAACCCCCTCTTGAGGCTATCCAGGAATCCACAAAGAATTATCTCCTTAGGACAAAAGATACTATGATCAACAGGTAACTCCAAACAATTTAGGTGCTCTGTGTCAGACATTCCTATCAGGAAATTGCCAAGGTCTTAACAGCTACTGTGTCAGAAACTGAGATCAAAGATCAAATATTAATTCAGAAATTAGAAGCACTGGTCAAATATGTTCCCCCTTTCTTCCAATTCTTTCTTTCTCTCTCTCTCTTCCTTCCTTCCTTTCTTCCTTCCTTCCTTCCTTCCTTCCTTCCTTTCTCTTTCTTTCTTTCTTTCTCTCTCTTTCTTTCTTTCTTTCTTTCTTGTGCATGTTAAGCAAGCTATTTAATATTGAGTTACACCTTCAGCTCTAAAAACATATTTCTTATGTCAAAATATTCTGAATTAACTCCATGATTCTTGAATTGTAACATGTAATTTTCACCTATAGTAGATTATGATTTTAAAGTGAGAAGCTAAACTTCCTTTTCCTTCTAAGATCTCAATGTTGATTTTCAGACTAATCTGCTTTCAAATATCAGTTCTACAACTTACTACGTGTCCTTGGATAAGTTATTTAACTTCTTTGAGCTTCAAGTTCAACACCTGTACATGTGAGAAAATAATAGCTAACCATGCATGGTTGTTGTGAAAAGGTGCAGAGATAATGAATATAAAACAACTACTACTCTACCTAGCATATTCTAAGTGTTAATATATAGCAACTGCTCTACTACCTATTACAATGGCCACAAGAGAAAGTCCTATGAGTTTAATGTAGGAGCACACTGGGAGCTCATTTCAATATTTACTATCTATAATACAATAGATACTGAGCAAGTGTTAAAGTACAAAGATATTTAAGTAAATCACATAAGCATAGAAATATGTATTTGGTTGAGAAAAGTACAGACTGGAAAAGTTAGAGAAGTCTTTAGAAAGAAGATGATGGTTTAGATAAATCTTAAGGAGATAGAATTTTACACATGAAGAAAGTTAAGAATATTATAAGCAGAGAATTTTGCATATACAAAAGCATTGACATGAAAGAGAATATAGCACATTTTGAGAAAATCAAGAATGTTGTTACCATGCAAACATGAGTTGAGTATCACAAGAAGAGATTGACCAGGTAAGAAGAGGCCAAATCAATCTAGCTAGAGATTTTGAGCCTTATTTTGAGACCAATGAAAAATGAAAGAGTAGTGTTAAAATAGTAATCCATAATCAATTTGCAATTTAATCCAATTTATGACAATCACTGAGTCACTGATACAGAAGATAGCTTGGAGGACAACACTGAAGAAAGAAAGACAGCTATGAGGTTATCATACTCATGGTAGATGGCAGGGGAAATTAAATAGTGGTATAGAAATAAATTAAAATTCACCCAAAAGAGAATAAGCAAAGCCTAATATTAGCATTTACTATAGCAAGAGAAGTTGCCATCACCATTTAGATTTGACAGACACAGAAGCAGGCAGAGGAGTAGGGCAACTTTGTGGTGAAAAGAATGGAAGGCTTCAGGTCTACTCCACTCGGAGGCAGTGGGCATGTGAAAGCTAGCTAAAAATGGGGCATCTAATATGGATTATTAGGGGCACATTTTTGACTTTTTCTAGTTGGTTCTAAATTGAAAAGAAAGGCAAAAATTAGAGATACTCTCGGCATCCTTTGTAATTTCAAGTTCTGGCTTTGTTGAATCAATAGTTATGAGGGTTATTGTTTGCCTTCCTGGACTACTTGCTAAAGATAGTAGTCTGACTTCTCAGAATGGTTACTCTAGATGGTTGATTGACTTTCTGGGATGGTTGTTCTGAAGTGTGGATCCACATTCCATTTGTGCATGTGGTCTGGACATTACTTCTTTGGATATCTGGTCTTTCAGTGGATAAGTGCAATCTAAGAAGATCATAAAGGACCATTGAAATGAAAGATGAAACTGATATTCAGACAGGATATTTGACTTGACCATGGTCACATTTCACTGAGTGAGGTGGGGCAAGAATGCAGATCTGCCTCCATCTGTTCAATTACTAACTTATCACACTAAATCTAAACCAACTGATAAATAGCTGTGACAAGAGGTGGGAGAGTGACAGAAAATTCATGTTCTAAGAGAAAATTTAATTAAATTAATATATACTACTACGTTATCACCTTTCCCACATTCCAACCACAGTCTCCATAATGGGAAACAATATCCATTGTTTGCACTTCAGAATGCTACCTCCTGCCCTGAAAAAAAAATTCCTTTTGAACAAGTGACATTATGATTTTTCTGATACTATTACTTATATTACACATTGTAAACCAATATGAGACTAAAAGACTGGAAATAGAAGCTGAGAGGATAAGAGTTTTTATTTGAACAAACTGACTGAACCTGTGTATCTTATCTCAAGAAAATGATGTTTCTTTATTCCTTCTCTTCATATCATTTAAATTTTTTTTTCCTTACTGGATTAAAAAAAAAAGAAAAACACTGGAGAATTTAATTTGAGACAATGGATGAAATGTTAGCAAAAGTTTCAAATATGACACCTTAAAATGTCTAATGACTGAACTGCTTTCACTCTATACCTCCTACAGCTTTGCTTTTTCTCTCTGAGAACTGTTGATGGAGTTAGGTTAAAATTTGAAGTGTTTCCTGACTCTTCCACTGACAAAGACTTCAAAGGACAAATCATTTGGAGAGGGGAACCTTTCCCCCAGGTAGAGTTTAACTTCCACCTCACCTGTCTTTGTACTTCCAGAACTCAGGAGGAACCGTGACTAAAATCTCACCCTGATCTTTGGAGGAAAAATGCCAACCTTAAAACCTGAGACAGAACTTGTGCTCAAGTTTCATTAAATGACAATATGAAAATAATAACCACCATAATTATTTGGATCAAGTACCTCATATCTTCTTTAACTCTTTTACCAAAGTAACCTCTCCAGACAGTCAAGACAGTAGACTCGTAGACTCTCAACATGTCATTCTTTTTTTTTTTGTTTGTTTATTTATTTATTTTTAACGTTTACATAGGGTAATGATGTTTATTTTTTTCCCTTCCCCCCCACCCCTCCCACCCCTCTTTTCCCTCTATACAGTCCTTCTTTCCTTCATTCTTACCGCTCTCCTTAGCCTAACTCTAAACCTAACCCTAAACCTAATGCTAACCCCTCCCAACCCCACATCAATGTTCATTGCTGCTCAATTCACCATAGCCAGATTGTGGAACCAACCTAGATGCCCTTCAGTTGATGAATGGATAAAGAAACTGGCATATTTATACAATGGAATATTACTCCGCAATGAAGAATGATAAAATTATGGCATTTGTAGGCAAATGGACGAAATTGGAGAATATCAACATGTCATTCTGAGGTAACAACTGACCTAAAATAAGGCCTGTGAAATGTGCTGGGATGGCTGACTGCAGAAAACCCCAAGACTGCTCTTCTACAAAGACTTAGAAGTATACACAATCCAAAGAGCTAAAGTGCAGAACTGCTCCGTTAGGATAGGCCCAAGACCAAAGTACCCCACTGAGGGACATTTTAAATGCTCTGTACCATGAGGGTGTCTTCATCTGGAAACCCACTGACTGCCCCAAACGTCACTGTCCCCAAGGCTCCTCTGCAGCCACAGCACACTTCAAGTTATCCTTCCCTCCTCCCCTTGCTATCTAGCCTGCTTTTAATTGCTCAAGACCCTGGGCCACTCATTTCTTCTGTGAAACCTGCTCTGACTTTCCTTCTCCCACCCCAAGGAGAATTGCATCTCATCTTTTTTTCCTACCACGGTTTCTAGTATTTACTCAAATAACCTTTGCACTCGATATTCTTTATTGCAAATGTGTTCGATGTGTCTGTCAGCTCTTCCAGAGCCAGGGGTCCCTGGAAGTCATAAATATGGCTATCATCCCTCATCCCCAGAGTCAAGCACGTACCCTAGCCTCTAGCAAGTGCTTCATAATCGTTTAATGAATTAACAAAATCAGCATATGACAATAGTACAGGATTCTGCTTCTCACAATAGAACAAAAATATATTTAAAGAGGTCTACCAAACTAAGTCTTGTTCCCTTTGTTAAGGTGTTGTGAAAATAACATCCATAAATATGACTAAAGATTTCATGCCTTAAGATACTTTTTTTGCCAGCACAACCTCTTTGGGTAATAAAATCCACATTTACTTCTTTTTTTTCACATTTATTTCTTATTTTATAAATGTTTAGTTAATCTCAAAATTGAGGTTTTCTTTTTTCTTTTTTCTAGGCATTGGAGGATAGTACCCATCTCTAAAATTTGTTGAATAAATCCAGCCCAGTTGTTCCTTCACCATTTTTTGGTTATACTTTATCCCTTTGAAAGACTAAAAAAATTCTGACTTTTAAATAGGACATAACTCAAAATAATGGGAGCTGAGTAATGTAACCTGCACGTGTAATTTAGAATTCTGGGTGGAGTAAATCCAAGAGCTCAAGCAATGTCATTGGAAAACTCACCACTTTTCCTCTCAACACTGCTTACCTGTGTGCTCCTTTTATTTTGTGGAGTGATAGCTCTGTGATGGCCCTGATAGCCACTGGTTACTTCAGGTTGCCCCAGGGTGTTCAATAAGTGGCCATAGTGAACTTTTTCCGCAGGTAACTGCTCAAGCCATGCAGATGGCTCATGGATCTGAACACCCATCTTTGAACTAGTAACTCTACGACCTTGGGCACTAAGTAGGTAGAACTAGATCACAAGCAGATCCTTATGCTAGGGATGGTGTGGAGTTGATTCTAGCTTACCACAACTACATGGATTGAAAATAGAAAAGAGAAAATACCCCCAAAGAGCGGCAAAACACACAAAACAAAACAACAAAAATACTTTGGTCCCCTGCATCATTTGCTTATTTTCTGTGTAGCTGTTCTACGTGTTCCTTGAGATGAAAGTAATTGGAGTGGCATAAATAGCATTTAAACTGTCATTATATTGTTGAAGATATAATGTTTTGTTTTGCTTCTAAGCATTAGTATTAATGGTGTTTGTAGGATATTCTTTTTGTTTCTTTTCCAAAAAGCTTCCTCTTGAGCAGGTATCTATAATGCTTATCTCCATTCCTGAATCATAATTGATTGTCTTTGAGCCCAGTCTTCTCTGAAGATAGTTCATGTTTGGTTTTCCTTGAACCTTTTCTTATACTAAGATCATATTAAATCTACTTGTCACTTTTCTGCTCACTCTCACACTTCAAAGCTGCCTTGCAATTTATGCTACTCTGTATCCATCCAAGGATGGAGCAATCAGAAGAATTTATTGTAATATGTAAACTAAATACATTTTCTATGTCTTCTTTCTCTCAAATACTTTATGATTGTCTTCATGAGCAATTGACAAAAATCATAAAAGCAACAATAAAATTATCTTGCTATTTATACTATTCCAGTCTTCCAAAACCACAATTGGATCTGGGAGATGAAATTATGGGAAAGGAAATTGACACTTGTTACTGTTGGAGGCCATTTTGGATGTATTCAATAGTTTATTATTTTGAACAACACTTCTATGGAAAAAAATTGATGATCACAATAAATTCTCATGATTCCATCATCTATATTAAAATGTGATCATCACTGAGTGTGGTGGAGTGCCTTGGGAGGCTGAGGCAGGAGGATTACAAATTTGAGGCCAACCTGGATAACTTAGCAAGACCCTGTATCAAAAGAAAAATGTAAAAAGACTGGATGTAGCTCAGTAGTAAACTTTCCCTGGGTTCAATTCGTAATACAGAAAAAAGAAGAAAAAAAAAAGTCAGTTTTTAACCAATATTCCCCTGGATTATTTTGAAAAGCTTTTTTCATATATTTCATCACATGGACATTTTAAAGTTTTCTCTTTATCGATTTTTTATAGCTATATATCATTTTAGTCAAAGAATGCAGACTTCACAATATCAATTGTTTGAGTTCAATGGAAAACCACATAGAAAGTCAGTTGTTACACAAACATATTGTATGCTTGACATAATGTATGTCACACATTATGGGAAAGAGAAATCTATTTATACCTATTTAATCAAGCTCTTCAACTCATTCTTATCCTTACTGAATTTTTTTGTTTAGTGAACTAATTGTTAAGAAAGATGTATTAAAATATGTAGTTATGATGGTGTTTTTTGTCAGGTTTTCCTTGTGATTTTTCCAGTTTGCCTTATGTATTTTGAGATTGTGTTGTTATGTGCATAGCAGTTTACAATTAAAAAAAATTCCTTGTCAACTAAAATTTTTATCAACAGTATTATAATCTTTGTTGTCTAATAAGTTCAGCTTAATAAATATATTTTCTGATATTGATATGTCCAATAACATCTTTTTAAAAACAATTCTTTTAGTTGTAGATGGACACGATAGCTTTATTTTATTTACTTATGTGGTGCGAATCTCAAACCCAGTGCCTCACGCATGTAAGGCAAGTGCTCTACCACTGAGCTACAACCCCAGCCCTAAATAATATGTTTCTTTCTGTTGTGTTTTACAAACATAAACTATTGTTATTTTTATCACTATAATTTTTAAGATTTCTGGGTCCTCATTTTTTTAAGTGTGAAACTTATAGATGGCAATACCTGAAGTTTGTATATTTCAGTCTGTTTTTCTACTGGAATACTTCACTACTTAAATTTATATCAATTACTGAAGTATTTGGTTTTATTTTCCAGCTTTATTTAGTGTATATATTTATTTACTTATTTTAATATCTACTTTTCTTGGATTGTTTCCCTCCCTTTAATTCTCATATTTTCCTTTCTGATAGTTTAGAAATTAATTATTTTAGTTAATTCATTAATTATGCTAAAAGATAAGGTAGAAAATTTAAATATAGGTTTCAACAATGAATTTTTTTTTTTTTTTTTTTTGTGGTGCTGGAGATTGAACTCATGGCCTTATGCTTGTAAGGCAAGCACTTTACCAACTGAGCTATCTCCCTAGCCCAACAATGAATTTTTAAATTAATTAAATTATATCTCTGTTATATGTGTGTGACTTAGTTAACAGTATTAACACAAATTTAATAACTTTAAATGATGCACATTTATTATATTAATGATTTTTGTGGATCAGGAATCTTAATATGACTTAATTGGGTTCTTTGCTTGGGGTCACACAAGGTTAATATTAAAGGGTCTTTAACTCAATAAGTATACTCATTTTACATTAGATGTTGATTATTCTTATAGCTCCAATCTTTTGGGGTTTGAATCTAGAGGTTTTATTTTCCACACATTTCATTCATAGTGGCTTATTCCTTTTTCCTTTGATGTTTAGTAATTTGTTCTATTGTGAGTTCATACACCTTCCACTCATATCTGTGGAAATTCTTTGAGATCAGGTCTGAAGTGTGCCCTTCCAAAGAGGTTTTCTATTTGATTATGTTAGGCACTTCAGGAAAATCACTGACCCATATCAAATATAAACTAAATTAGGAGTTTGTCAATTTTCCAGACTAGGGTAGTTATGAATTCTGACTGTAAATCCACTTTTATATAGACATTGGTTAATAATTTTCAGAGAATTAATTTCTCTAGGTTCTACCAGGGCAAAGACAAAAATAGGCATTGCAGTTTTAGAGATCTTGTCCAACACCCTCAGATTCAATAATTTGCTTGAAAAATTCACAGAAGTCAGAGAAGCTGTTATGATTACAGTTTATTATAGCAAAAGGAAACAGATTAAAATCAGCAAAGTGAAGAGACACATAAGGCAGGGTCCAAGAGAGTTTTAGGCATGAGCTTTCAGGTGTCCTCGCCTAGTGGAGTCCTACTGACAGAATTTGTAGCCCCCAGCAATGTGTGGCTGTATGCATGGAATATTGCCAACCAGGGAAAAATAACCAAGCTTTATTATCCAGAGTTTCTGTTGAGGGTGAGACAGACAGACATGGTTGACTGCCCGTGTGACTGGCTTTAGTCTCTAGCTCCTCCAGGGGTCAGGCTGACACTGCAAGGTCCAAACCACCTCTCCAGCTTAAATCACTATAGTATCATGGATCATCTGATATGGTCTAAGGAGCTCAGGTAATCAAAGACACATTCATTAGGCAGGATGTTTTAAAGGATTAAAGGTTTTTTCTTAGGAGCTAGAAACAAGGACCAAACTATTCTTTGAGCAAGGTTAATCCTTTACAGAATAGCATATATCTTTACTGTTTCCCCCTGTGAAGATTGCTTGAAGAGACCAGATTTATTTCTTGTCTCAAAATTGATCTTCTACTCTAGTTTTTCCCAGGATTTATTTGTAACCCCCATTGGATAATATGTTGAAACCCAAGTTCAGGTCCACTTGGGATGGGCACATAGTAGGTCAATCTTTGGACCCATATTTCCCTCACCTCTGTGAATTCATGGTAGTCATGAAGGTAAAAAGAAGATCTAATTTTAAGTCACAATGAATATTTACTTTCTGCCTTGAGCAAGACAACCCCCACCCAAGATTTTCTTGATTATTCAATAAGAAACTCAGTTGCCAGATAAAGAGAATATTTCTGGAGTCCATTCCCATTTTAACTCTGGTTTTCTCCAACAGTAGTAATGACATATAGAGACCTTAGGCCTCTGCATGTTTTAAACAATCTTCCACATAGAGACACTGAAGGCTAACCCTTATCCCTTGGTTGCTAAGGAATAATTAACTTAGATTTTTAATATCTTATGATTTCCATTTCATTTTAATCAAAGGAATCAAAATATGATCTTGTGGAACTGTATTGATTTAGAAGATCCCCAAATAAGTTCTTCTGCTCTAGTCTGTTACAGCAGTCATAATAATATTCTTTGTGTGTGTGTGTGTGTGTGGCTGGGAGCAGCTACCTTGACTTCTTATTTAACATCAAATAATTCATCTTTACCAGGAGACTGGTGACTCTCTGAAGGCAGAGACTCTGACTGAAACTCTGTGCCTGTGGGGTTTTATCACTACATAAAATAGAAATTCACTGAGAATTTCTAAACTAAAAAGTGAACCCACTTGCCGATCTCTTTTTACATTTTTTTAAAACAAATCTTAAGCTTGGCACTAGAAATACTCCCATACATGTCACTCCCCTGTCCAAAAACTTTTGGTGGATTCCTGTTACCTAATAATAAATTTGAAAATCCTCAGCCTGGTATCTTGCACAATCTGCTACTAATCTGACTTTCCAACTTCTTTTTCCACTTCTTGAAGTATGCCCCTTACATTTTAGATAACTTACTTATTCTCTGCATATGTGCTATATTCTTCAACCTACATAACTTTGCAAAAGCCATTTCAGAAATCTAAGATTCTCTGATTTTCACCTTCATATCCCCAAATTTTACCAATCCTTTAAACTCTCTCTCAAATAATGCCTCTTCTTACACATGGCTCAGATCCCTCCCATTCCAGGCCTTTATCTTCACCTTTATCAGGGCTCTTATTTCCTAATTTCTATTATTATTCTATATATTAATCACTTGTTCAGTTCTGGTCTAGACCAGGGATTCCTTGCAGGAGGAATCTGTTTCTGATTTGGCTTCTTACCTTTGGTCAAACCTAATCCCAATTGCAGGTGTGCAGTTGTCATTGTCAGAATACACACATTCAGCACCTATTATACTTTCCAATCCCTCTGCTAGGTACTTTCCAGTATGAACAGTCTTTTAAGTATGACAAGAGTTCTGTGAAGTTGTTATTATTATCCTCATTTTGCAGATGGTGAGTTGGGACTTCTTGTACTATGACAGGGCTCATCGAACTTTAGAAAGTGATCAGTATTATTTGGAAGGCAGGTTACAACACAGATGGCTGAACCCCACCCCGCAATATCCTATTGTAAATCCAGGATGAACTCAAAATTTTCATGTCTATCATGTTCCCAGGTGATTTTGTTCCAGTTCCAGGGAGTACACTTGAGAGTAGCAGTTGTGATATTGCAGTTGCCTTGTTGAAATGCCACCATGTCTTTGAATGAGGTGCAATAAGTGGTGAACCATGGCAGTTTACATAAGCCAAAGGTAGTGTATATATCTCTAAGTCCAAACTGCTTCTCTGTAATGAGTACTTAACATATTAGTCAGATTAAACCACATTATAGGGAAAGCTTAAAGAGTGCAAGAAGTAATGGAAAGGAATGGAAAGGAGAGGAGAGGGGACAGGGAAGGGGAGGGTGGAGAAAAGAAAAAAGGAAGGAAGGAAGGATGGAGGGATGGGTTTTGTGAGGAGGCCTATATTGTTTGTTTATATTACTTACACTCCAGGGATAGTGGGAAACAGTGGAGAATGTTAAATCACGATCTACTACTGCCTGGTGGTAAAATTCTAGACCAATTGGAGAGAATATGAAACATTTTTGCTCTTCCAACTTTGTGGATAAAGAAAAGGGCTCTGGGAGCCAAATTGTATTTCAGACCCAGAAGTGTGCTTTTTCATATCATGCTAAATGAATAAAAAAATTTGTCTGCCAAGAACAAGTTTTCTGACTTTTAATCTTAATTTGTCACAGAGAGAATAGAAAAAGAAGCCTCATGAGGATTTGTTAAATAGGGCCACATTTTAATCTCTGGGTGCTGTTAATTGGAATATTGGAGTACAGATATTTTTTGAAAAATATTTCTGAGAAGCAAAATATTGACACGCTTAAAAACACAATGATACGGAAAACAGCCCTCTTTTTGAGCTGGCAGGGCTGAAATTAAGGTTTCTTAAAGGTGATTTCCTTTCAAGTTGAGCAAAGGCTCAGCAATATGGATCTTTCCTAGATTCATTTTTATTTTTCCAGAGGTTTCTAAGAATTGACCTATTCCTGCCTTTGACTATCTTCAGTACAGACAAATGACCCTCAGTGTATTAAAATTCTGAGATAATCAGTTTAAAAAATCAAACTCTGCAACTTAGGGTCTGACATCAAAAACACAGGTTGGTAAACAAGATGATTCTATGAAAATAGAAATAGCAAGGAAGAAAGACATCCCCGGATATCATTCAGATCCTCGTTACTCTCACCTGTACCGCTGTCCAGCCTTCATGCCCATCCAACGTCCCCGTTCCATCCTAGTGCTTTCTCCACTGTGGCTGTATCACTGCATTGCTTAGAATTCCTCAGTAATTCACCACGTCTGCAGGAAAACAATCCACAGACTTGCTCTTCTCAAGCATGGTTGTGTAGACTCACTCCACTCTCCCTTTTGTCTTACCTTGTGATAACGCTGAGCTCCCACCCTCCTTTCAACATGACATTCTTTCTCATTAACTCCCTACACATTTTCCTTAGCTTTCCTTGATCTGGAAAAGCCCTGATATTCCAAATTCTGTTCGTTTTCTCTCACATCGTTATTGTTCTAATTAACTTTTCCCCTAACAGAGGCTTACTAGGCCTTATATTAAAACTACCTCCTTTCCTAACTACCCTGGTTAACTTAGGCAGACTCTCTGATATTCCCTTCTGTGGGAGACTAAACTGCAGCCAGGAGGATGTCCAAGTTCTAGTCCATCGAAGCTGTGAGTCTTACCTTATCTAATAGAAATGTTTGCTGATAGGATGAAGCAAAGTTTCTAAATCTGGGGAGATTACCCCAATGACAGTATCCAAGTGGCCTCAAATAGAATCATAAATGGCTTGTAAAATGGAGGAAGGAGATTAGACTTTAGAGGGAAAGGCTAAGTAATGAAAGGAGAGGGGACTAGAGTGATGTACTTTAAAGGCAGAGGAAGGGATCACAAGCCAAGGAATACAGGCAGCCGGGGAAATGAATCCTTTCCTAAACACTCCAGAGGGAGCATAGTCTGACCAACACCTTTGAAATGGGCACAGTGGAACCCATTTCTAAATTTGGATCTCTAGAACTACAAGATAATGTATTTCTGTAGTTTTAGGTCACTAAGTTTGCAGTGATTTGTTACAGTAGCAACAAGAAACTAATACACCCTCCCATACTATTTTATATCCTCATCTATTTTAATAAGTGTTGAGTGCTTTTGCAATCATTTGTGTACTTACCTTCCCATTAGATCAGTGAATCTGTAAACTCTACCAAGTCTGACAATTCATCATGTAATATGCTTTTCACTCTTCTGAAATAAAATTTGGGTACACTCATAATTTGAAAAAATGAACTTGAAAATGTCCCATCTGTAATATATAAAGCAATGACATAAAAATAATTTATAGAAAAATTATATTTTCCATGTGTAAATATTTAGACATGATTGTATGTCTAGACAACTAATACAGTTATATAAGGTAGTTATATATTGGCTTTTATATATTGGCTTCTATAAATAGAATCTTGAATGTGACGGATACATGTACAAACCAGCACAATTGGGTTTTGTTGGTCATTAAAATTCCCACAAAGGCATTCGTATCCATAACATTTGTTTATGAACAACATTTGGCAATCCCTCAAATCAAATAAAAATATAATAATCTCTTGACTTTCATGGTAGTTGCTTTCTTGGAAAATTCAGCATAAAATAAAATCATATGAAGATTATTTTTGTTTATTGCTTAATATGTGGGGACAGAAAACTTCATAAACAGGTTTTCACCACATGATCATCTGGTGAAAGATAGGGAAGTCACGGGGCATGGGATAATTTCCTGCCACCTGAATAATGCCTGAGTCCCTGCCCATTACATGCTAATGGACACCTATAATCAATACAACAATCAACAATGTCACCACAAATATCCAAAATACCTCCACTGATAATCACTGTTATGTATTTTCAGCTCCATATAACCAGTGATAGTACATTAGTCATCAAAATGTTCCCCAGATCTGTCACGGTTTCTGACATATAACAATATCTGCATGTGGTATGAAGAAAAGCTGATGAGAATGTTATGTAGTATTTTATAAATATCAATAAATTCAAGGTGGTTGACAGTGTTCAAATCCTTTATGTAATTTTTAAGACAGCCTTTTTGAGATAAATTGTACTATCATGGTGTACAATTCAATGGCTTTTAGTATTTTCAGACATAACAGAAATCATCACTATTACCAATTTTAGAACATTTTTATCATCTCAAAAAGAAACCCAGTGCCATTCTGTCATCATCCCCCTATGCCTATATTTTTCTTAATGCTATACAACTGCTAATCTGATTTGTTTCTATAAATTTGTAATTCTCATTTCAATGGAATCGTTTAATAGGTGGTCTTTTGTGATTGACTTCTTTCCATTAGAACATTACTGAGGTTCATCCTAGTATGTGTCATTACCTCATTCATTTATCGTGGCCAAATAATATCATATTGTTGTGTTATACAAAATTTTATTAGCCCACTCATCAAATGACTAAATCTTCTGTACCTTTATTGTTTTCAGAGAATATTTCCTCTCAAGACCTGAGAAAAAGAATTACAATTTCCTACTATTATTTTGAAATCAATTGACAAATCTTTCAGATATATTGATCCTTCTTTCATCATAACTTGCTAATACTCATTGTCTTGAGGTCTATTCTGTATAATATATACATTCATAGGTCATCTTTCTTATACTTCCTATTTACATCATGTATTTCTCATGTATTTTCTTAAGCATTTTCTAGGTATATCCATTCTTATAATATCCTTTAATTGGAACAATTAATCTATTAGTAAATAATAATCTATATTAATTAATTAAACTACTAATTGTTCCAATTGTGGAATTAATTTTATGTTTG
The DNA here is from genome assembly GCF_902686445.1 of Sciurus carolinensis. Classification (NCBI taxonomy): domain Eukaryota; kingdom Metazoa; phylum Chordata; class Mammalia; order Rodentia; family Sciuridae; genus Sciurus; species Sciurus carolinensis. Next base: position 79,543,069 of record NC_062226.1, read on the forward strand.
AGTTTAGGCCTACCATTGTGTTACTTATTTTCAGTTTGTTACTTGGGTCTCTGGTTTCACTTTCTTACCTTCTTCTTAATATTTCAGAGTTCCATTTTAACTTTTTAATGAAAATTTTAGCTTTTGTGTTTTGAATTATAAATGTAAAATTGCTATGCTATTATTTTCATGCATTTGAACACATTATAAACTTCCTAATTTTTTAAAAGTCATATGTGCTTTAAATAAAATGAGATAATATTTTATGATGCCCATGCTTTTGTAATCATTTGTGTAATCATTTATTATCATTTCAGATGCTTTTCATTTATTCCTGAAGATCTGGGTTTTCATCTGTATAGTTTTTCTTCAGTCTAGAGAACTTCCTTTATTGTTTCTTCCAGGATTATCTTTTGGGAATAAATTCCCTTAGTTTTCCTTCATTTGACTGGTATGTCATGACATGGGTTTTGGGATTAATATAATTTGGAGTTTGCTCAGATATTTGAATCTGTAAATGTCTGTCTTCACCGAATAGGAAGTTTTGTTTGTTTGTTTCTTTGTTTGTTTGAGGTGCTGGGGATTGAACCCAGGGCCTTGTGCTTGCAAAGCAAGCACTCTACCAACTGAGCTATATCCCCAGCCCGGAAGTTTTTTTTAATGTGTTCAGAAATCTCTTCCTATTCTATTTTCTCTCTCTTCTCTTCTGTGACAAGTATCTGTACACAAGAACTTCTGAACTGTCCCATGGATCCTGGTGGCTCTTTTCAATTGAAGACATAATTAAAAGAAAGGGGGTCTGTAAACTGCTAATAGCCTGAAGGTAAGTTATAGGACAGTAGTCACACCAGTCACACCTTCCTAGATTCCAAAGTCTCCTTATCTGGTTAATTTAGATCCCTGTAAGATATACTGACACCACAAGAGTGATTCCTTTGATAACATGTTCCTACTTAGCACAATTCTTACCTGGCATATATATATCAACGTAAGCCACTACCAAAGATTCTTTTCAGCCTATGTGATTATAACAACTGGTCTGCTATAACCTCCTTGTTCTTTCTAAATCTATAAAAGCAGACCCCTCAGTTGCCTTCTTGGAGGCATGCATTCAGGAAGTCTAGAAATGCGTTTTTCCTTAGTAGTTTTCTCATTTGGTTCCAAATAAATTCTTTGTTTTCATGCTCAATATTCTTAAACTTCCCCATTTTTTTCTTCTCTCTTCTTCACATGTTAAGATCTCTATTGATCTTCCTTCAAGATTATCAGCTTTTTTTTTTATGGAGTTTTTTTTTATTGTAAACAAATGGGATACATGTTGTTTCTCAGTTTGTACATGGAGTAAAGGCATACCATTTGTGTAATCATAAATTTACATAGGGTAATGTTTTTTGATTCATTCTGTTATTTTTTCCCTTCCCCCCACCCTCCCACCCCTCATTTTCCTCTATACAGTCCTTCCTTCCTCCATTCTTGCTCCCCTCCCTAACTCTAACACTAAATATAACCATAACCCTAACATTAACCCCTCCTACCCTACATTATGCATCATCATCCCCTTATCAGTGAGACCATTCGTCCTTTGGTTTTTTGAGATTGACTTATCTCACTTAGTATGATAATTTCCAATTTCATCCATTTGCCTGCAAATGCCATAATTTTATCATTCTTTATGGTGGAGTAATTTTCCATTGTATATATATATATACACCACAGTTTCTTTTTCCATTCATCAATTAAAGGACATGTAAGTTGGTTCCACAATCTGGCTATTGTGAATTGAGCAGCTATGAACATTGATGTGGCTGTAGTATGCTGATTTTAAGTCCTTTGGGTATAGGCCAAGGAGTGGGATAGCTGGGTCAAATGGTGGTTCCATTCCAAGCTTTCTGAGGAATCTCCATACTGCTTTCCAGAGTGGCTCACTAATTTGCAACCCCACCAGCAATGTATGGGTGTTCCTTTTTCCCCACATCCTCGTCAACACCTATTGTTGCTTGTGTTCTTGATAATTGCCATTCTAATTGGGGTGAGATGGAATCTTAGTGTAGTTTTGATTTGCATTTCTCTTATTACTAAAGATATTGAACATTTTTTCATATATCTGTTGATTGCTTGTATATCTTCTTCTGTGAAGTGTCTGTTCATTTCCTTAGCCCATTTGTTCATTGGGTTATTTGTATTCTTGGTGTAGAGTTTTTTGAGTTCTTTATAGATTCTGGAGATTAGCGCTCTATCTGAAGTATGAGTGGCAAAGATATTCTCCCACTCTGTAGGCTCTCTCTTCACATTAGTTTCCTTTGCTGAGAGAAAGCTTTTTAGTTTGAATCTATCCCAGTTGTTGATTCTTGCTTTTATTTCTTGTGCTATGGGAGTCCTGTTAAGGAAGTCTGATCCTAAGCTGACATGTTGAAGATTTGGACCAACTTTTTCTTCTCTAAGATGCAGGGTCTCTGGTCTGATTCTGAGGTCCTTGATTCATTTTAAAAGTTGAGTTTTGTGCAGGGTGAGTGATAGGGGTTTAATTTCATTCTGTTGTATATGGATTTCCAGTTTTCCCAGCACCATTTGTTTAAGAGGCTATCTTTTCTCCATTGCATATTTTTGGCCCCTTTGTCTAATATGATAAAATTTTATTTATTTGGGTTGTGTCCATGTCCTCTATTCTGTACCATTGATCTACCTGTCTATTTTGGTACCAATACCATGCCGTTTTTGTTACTATTGCTTTGTAGTAGAGTTGAAGATCTGGTATTGGGATACCCCCTGCTTCGCTCTTTCTGCTAAGGATTGCTTTAGCTGTTCTGGGTTTCTTATTCTTCCAGATGAATTTCATAATTGCTTGCTCTATTTCTGTAAGGTACATCATTGGGAATTTAATTGGAATTGCACTGAATCTGTATAGCACTTTTGGTAGTATGGCCCTTTTGACAATATTAATTCTACCTATCAGAGAACATGGGAGATCTTTCCATCTTTTAAGGTTTTCTTGAATTTCTTTCTTTAGTGTTCTGTAGTTCTCATTGTAGAGGTCTTTCACCTCTTTTGTGAGATTGATTCCCAAGTATTTTATTTTTTTCGAGGCTATTATGAATGGGGTAGTTTTCCTAATTTCTGTTTCTGAAGTTTCATCACTTATGTATAAAAATGCATTGGATTTATGAGCATTGATCTTGTAACCTGCTACTTTACTGAATTCACTTATGAGTTCTAAAAGTTTTCTAGTGGAATTTCAGGGTTCCTCTAAATACATAATCATGTCATCAGCGAACAGGGATAGTTTGAATTCTTCTTTTCCAATTCGTATCCCTTTAATTTCTTTGGTTTGTCTAATTGCTCTGACTAGAGTTTCAAGCACAATGTTGAATAGAAGTGGTGAAAGAGGGCATCCCTGCCTTCTTCCAGTTTTTAGGGGGAATGCTTTCAGTTTTTCACCATTTAGAATGATATTGGCCATGGGCTTAGCGTAGATGGACTTTACAATGTTAAGGAATGTTCCCACTATCCCTATTTTTTCTAGTGTTTTGAGCATGAAGGGATGCTGTATTTTATCAAATGCTTTTTCTGCATCTATTGAAATAATCATGTGATTCTTAACTTTAAGTCTGTTGATATGGTGAATGACATTTATTGATTTCCAGATGTTGAACCAACCTTGCATCCCTGGGATAAAACCCACTTGGTCGTGGTGCACTATCTTTTTAATATATTTTTGTATGCAATTTGCTAAAATTTTGTTGAGAATTTTTGCGTCGATGTTCATTAAGGATATCGATCTGAAATTTTCTTTCCTCGATGTGTCTCTGTCTGGTTTGGGTATCAGGGTGATACTGGCTTCATAGAATGAGTTTGGGAGGGTTCCCTCCTCTTCTATTTCATGGAATAGTTTGAGGAGTATTGGAATGAGCTCTTCTTTAAAGGTTTTGTAGAACTCGGCTGAGAACCCATCTGGTCCTGGACTTTTCTTTGTTGGTAGGCTTTTGATGACCTCTTCTATTTCATTGCTGGAAATTGATTTATTTAAGTTGTGTATGTCCTCCTCGTTCAGTTTACGTAATTCATATGTCTCTAGAAAGTTGTTGATGTCTTCGAGGTTTTCTGTTTTGTTGGAGTATAGATTTTCAAAATAGCTTCTAATTATGTTTTGTATTTCACTCGTGTCTGTTGTGATATTTCCTTGTTCATTCCAAATTTTAGTAATTTGAGTTTTCTCTCTCTTTCTCTTTGTTAGTGTGGCTAAGGGCTTATCAATTTTGTTTATTTTTTCAAAGAACCAACTCTTTATTTTGTTAATTTTTTTTATTGTTTCTTTTGTTTCAATTTCGCTGATTTCAGTTCTGATTTTAACTATTTCCTGTCTTCTACTACTTTTGGTGTTGGTCTGCTCTTCTTTTTCTAGGGCTTTGAGGTGTAATGTTAAGTCATTTATTTGTTGATTTTTACTTCTTTTGTTGAATGCGCTCCATGAAATAAATGTTCCTCTAAGTATTGCTTTCATAGTGTCCCAGAGATTTTGATATGATGTGTCTTTTTTCTCCTTTACTTCTAAGAATTTTTTTATTTCCCTCCTGATGTCTTCTGTTATCCATTCATCATATAATAGCATATTTTTTAATCTCCAGGTATTGGAGAAGTTTCTGTTTTTAATTCTGTCATTTATTTCTAATTTCAATCCATTATGATCTGATAGGATACAAGGTAGTATCTCTATCTTCTTGTATTTGCTAACAGTAGTTTTGTTGGTTAAAATATGGTCTATTTTAGAGAAGGATCCATGTGCTGCTGAGAAGAAAGTATATTAGTTCTTTGTTGGATGGCATATTCTATATATGTTGGTTAAGTCTAAATTGTTGATTGTGTTATTGAGATCTATGGTTTCTTTGTTCAATTTTTGTTTGGAAGATCTGTCCAGTGGTGAGAGAGGTGTGTTAAAATCGCCTAGTATTATTGTGTTGTGGTCTATTTGATTTCTGGAATTGAGAAGGATTTGTTTGACATACATGGATGAGCCAATGTTCAGGGCATAGATATTTATGATTGTTATGTCTTGCTGATTTATGCTTCCCTTAAGCAGCATGTAATGTCCTTCTTTATCCCTTCTGACTAGTTTTGGCTTGAAGTCCACATTATCTGAAATGAGGACGGATACTCCAGTTTTTTTGCTGTGTCCGTGTGCATGGTATGTTTTTTCCCATCCTTTCACCTTTAGTCTATGGGTATCTCTTTCTATGAGATGAGTCTCTTGCAGGCAGCATATTGTTGGATTTTTCTTTTTAATCCAATCTGCCAGTCTATGTCTTTTGATTGATGAGTTCGGGCCATTAACATTCAAGTTTATTATTGTGATATGATTTGTATTCCCAGTCATTTGACTCATTTTTGTTTTTTGACATGATTTGGTTTCTCCTTTATTTGGCTATTCCTTTAGGCTAGTTCCTCCCTTTGCTGATATGCATCATTGTTTTTCATCTCTTCCTCATGGAATATTTTGCTGAGAATGTTCTGTAATGCCGGCTTTCTTTTTGTAAATTCCTTTAGCGTTTGTTTATCATGGAAGGATCTTATTCGTCGTCAAATCTGAAAGTAAGTTTTGCTGGTTATAAGATTCTTGGTTGGCATCCGTTTTCTTTCAGGGCTTGGTAAATGTTGTTCCAGGCCCTTCTAGCTTTTAGGGTCTGGATTGAAAAGTCTGCTGATATTCTTATTGGTTTCCCCCTGAATGTAATTTGATTCTTTTCTCTTGTGGCCTTTAAAATTCTGTCTTTATTCTGTATGTTAGGTATTTTCATAATAATGTGCCTTGGTGTGGGTCTGTTGTAATTTTGTGTATTTGGTGTCCTATAAGCCTCTTGTACCTGGTTTTCCATTTTATTCTTCAGATTTGGGAAATTTTCTGATATTATTTCATTGAATAGATTGTTCATTCCTTTGGTTTGTTTCTCTAAGCCTTCCTCAATCCCAATAATTCTTAAATTTGGCCTTTTCATGATATCCCATAATTCTCGTAGATACTGTTCATGATTTCTTACCATCTTCTCTGTTTGGTCAATTTTGTTTTCAAGATTAAATATTTTGTCTTCAGTGTCTGAAGTTCTGTCTTCCAGGTGTTCTATCCTATTGGGTAGCTTTCTATGGAGTTTTTAACTTGGTTTATTGTTTCCTTCATTTCAAGGATTTCTGTTTTTTTAAAATTTTTTTTCAGTATCTCCAACTATTGAAATGATCTCTTGCTTCCCATATTTGCTCTTTAACTGTTGATTGGTGCGATCATTTAATGCCTGCATTTGCTCTTTCATCTCTTCCTTCAATGCCTGCATTTACTCTTTCACCTCCTCATTTGCTTCTCTGATTGTTTTAATTATGTACATTCTGAACTCCCTTTCTGATATTTCTTCTGCTGTGCTGTCATTGGGTTTTATTGATATAGTATCTAGGTTTATTTGGTACATTTTCTTCCCTTGTTTTTTCATATTGGTCAGATATCAGTAGGACTCTGAGATATTGCAGATTTCCTCTATTGTCTTATAGTGTCCCTGTAGATTTCTAGTATATCACCTCTCAGCCTTCAGTAGCCAGAAGTCTTGGAGGAACTTGATGATGCAGTGCTTCCAAAGAAAGCTGCCCCTAGCCTGCTACTGGGTCCAGGGCTGGGGGCTGGTTCTGCGTGGAAAACCTCTCACTGGGCGGTCCTGCTCCTAGAAGTTGGCTATAGACAGGGCCTGCCCCTGCCTGAGAGAGCCCGGCTGCTCGGGGAAAGCCTCTCCCTGACCCGCCGTGGTCCCAGAAGCCACCTGTGGGCAGGGGACTGCTGCTGGGTTCAGGGCTTCAGGTTGACTCTGTGTGGAAAAGCTCTCACTGGGCGGTCCTGCTCTGAGAAGCTGGCTGTGGATCGCGCCTGCCACCAGAGAGAGCAGGGCTGCTTGGGGAAGTCTCTTGCTGCCCTGCCCTGCTCTGAGAAGCTGCCCCCTGTCCGGGCCTCCCGCCTGGCCGAGCTTCACCTGGTGGGAGAGACTCACCCTGCGGCTGTATGTTGGTCCGAGTCTCTCAATACCTCCCCTTCTTGAATCCTTAATTCTGGAGCGAAGGGAGATGCAGTCACCCTCTAGTCTGCCATCTTGGATCTCCTCTTTTTTCTTGTTTATCTATTCTGTCATTAAATACATCTAATGAGTTTTTAATTTAAGATCTTATATTTTCAGTTTAAAAGTTTTTATTTTTAAAAAATATAAATATGTTTCATATACATATGTAATTTTGCACATTTTCAGTCAATGTAAGGGTATTTTCTTAATTTCATTGTTCGTGGTTAAAAAGAAATGGCTTTAAAGTCCTTGTCTTGTGTTTCTGACACTTAGGTCATCTCAGGGTTAGCATGTATCCACTATCTTTACCTTTGAGAATTACATTTTTCTAGCTATTGGTATATCAAATAATTTTGAATTATATAGAAAATGCTATGAATGTATATTTGGATTTATGGATTTCCAGGATCATTATATTGCTTCAAAAGTATTGATATTTTTGTTTTAAAAGACAATTAATTCAGGAACATGCAAATTGCAGCCTAGTACACCTGAGTAGACAATGACTTCCCATATCGACTCTATATATCATAGGTCATAGCTGCTGTCAATCTTCACTGTGTGATTCCAGGGTCAGCCAATGATTTCCTTCTCTGCCAGAGTTTCAGCCAGCACTGTAATTGTAACTGAACACAGGGAAGAGCTGACTAAAACAACAAAAACAACTACAACAAGAAACTCCTTTGTACCCTCCTGCTCCCTTGCTTCAAGTTTCAACTCTCCTACAAAATATGACTATATTTTAGACACCATATTGCTCTAGATTTCTCTAGATGCCTTCAGATTCTTCCATTACATATGGTTCAGATTTAGTTTAGGTTAACTGTTCTTTGAAGAAGGATTGCTTTGATAGAAGCTTATACTGCAAACCAGAAGCATATAAATTTCCTTTTGAGAACAATTTTTTAACAAAAATATTAAGATGAATTATGACAAGTAAAGTTCTGTATTATTTTACACACACTTGAGTTTCTCAGACAAAACTCAAGAAATGTGCTCTTGCATATAAATGACCAAAGATTTTTGATTGTTCTTTGTTCTTGAAATTCAATAATTTTTACAGCAACACAGGTTCAGACCTCTGTATAGCAAAATGTGCTTGTTTAAAGCTACTACTATGACTCTGTTAGAAGTGGGAAGGGTCTGTGGCAATTTTGCAAATGGATGAAAATTCTAGTGGGCTTTCTTTGAATTCACCCAGGGTGTTAATTGCCCTTATTTCTGAAGGCAGCAGGGGAGAGGGAAGTTGGCAAGGAAGAGTAGAAGCAGCCAACATTGACTTCTCTTTTCTCTGTGCTCTAGTGAAAAGGGGATGAAACATCACAGAGAGATAAAAATCTTTTGGTTTGCCCTGAATCAGGCCAGCATGCTTGATGACTCAGGGAAGGCATTGATGGGTACAATGTTAGAAGAAGAAAGTAACAGCAAGTATAGGTTATGAACATATTGTTCTGCCTGTAAAATAGCCACTTGCCTACTTGCCCTGTACAAAGAGTGATTTATCCAGCAAGAACACCCTGTAGGGAAGTAGATCAAAAGAGAAAACCAACAAGTGAGATGAACTAGAGCAGGGCTTCTCAAGCTTTAATGTGCAAGCCAATCTCCTGCAGTATCTTGGTAAAATGCAGATTCGGACTCAGCAGAGGGGCCCTCCTAACAGCTTCTGGTGTGATTCAGATGCTGCTCTAAGGTGCAGTGAACCAGAGACTTTCATGCAGCCACATTTTACCTAAAGCTGACCATGATATCAGGTGAGGACAGTCAAACGATGATTTCGATTATTTTACTGGCAGGGAAAATTTCATGGCGTGGGTTTGGTGTGCAAAATTTTTTGCTTGGGTTGAACAAATTTTTGTGCATATTTGAAATATGATGTTAATTTATTATCAGGGTTAGCATATATTAAGCTCTCACTCATTCTGGCTGCTGTGCAACATTAACAGCTTGTTATGTGTCACAAGGTATCAACAGCTGTGTTATTGATGTTAAGGCAATTTTCTCCCTAATAATTATTATAAAGCTACTATTTTAATTTTATGCTTATTTTGACCTGATATTCTTTGGGGGAGATATTTCTAATTATACTTTCAATCTCTATACATTTTTTCCTCCCATATGTTAAAAGATGGAAATCTATTTATATTTTCCATAAAGTTTGGGTTTTGTTATCTTTTACCATTTTTAATAGTAAAATTAAATAAAAGTTAAAAAAAGTAAATAAAATTAAAAGTAAAATTAATAGAGAAAGAATTAAACAGTATTTTCCTTGCTTTGTAACTGTATTCTCTGAAATGCAAGTTGAGAATGATGGGGAAAAAAAGGATTAGCATATGTCTTGGGGATATGCAATGCAATTCTAAAGCAAGAGCACTAAAATGTTAGAATATTAGAAGTCAAATGGTGGTTCCATTTCAAATTTTCTAAGGAATCTCCATACTGCTTTCCAGAGTGGCTGTACCAATTTGCAACTCCACCAGCAATGTATGAGTGTACCTTTTCCCCCACATCCTCGCCAACACCTACTATTGCTTGTATTCTTGATAATAGCCATTCTTTGATAAGTGAATGCTAATACATAACAGGGGGGTGGAGTAGGCAAGGAAAGAATTGAGGAACTTTGGATTCTGTAGAGGGAAATGAAGGGAGGGGAGGAGGAAGGGGGAAGGAAAGATGGTGGAATGAGACAAACATCATTACCCTATGTACATGTATGATTACATGAATGGTGTGTGATTCTACAATGTGTGCAACCACAGACATGAAAAGTTGTGCTCCATTTGTGTACAATGAATCAAAATGCATTCTACTGTCGTGTATAACTAAATAGAATAAACAACAAAATTTATGTACATTTATGAATATGGCACATTGAATCCAACTATTATGTATAATTAAAATGCTCAATAAAGATAAATTTAAAAAGAATGGGTGTAATTAAATTCCATTTTTATTCAGCAGCAAGAAAATGAAGAAGTCAAGGTATATTTTGATGGTGTAGTAGGACAATGTGGAAGACTATTAGAAAAATACTTCTGGGAAAATTTACTAAATATGATTGACTAGTCTTAAAGCATGATGCCAAATAATCTTGAAATTTACATAACTCCCCAAGACAAATCCCCTATTTCACTCAGCCTGCTCTTAACTTTGTCTAAACAGTACTTACTTTGTCTTTGATGCCATAAATTTTGCTCTGCAATATTAGACACACATGGACAATTCACATGTGAATTCAATAAATATTTTGCTGTTTCTAAAAGGCATGAAGTAAAATGAAAATGTCCGCTTTGATCCAGTAGACAAGAAGACCCATTCTTAAAAACAAATAAAAACAAAAGAAAATTAAATCAATGGAATAATGAATAAATGAAAGGCAAAGTAATGTGGTGATTCAGAAGTGATGGACAAGACATTACTCTGGAACCTTGTGAGAAAGTTCCTAACACAGACAGAGGATAAAATGGAATTTGTTCTTGAAGAATGAATACACTTTTGACAAACATGGGGGTTGAAGTCCAAAAGGTCGTCTTCACCTGTAGAGGCTCACATAGTCATAGACTTGGGAATAGGAGAAAGTAGATGTTATTTGGAGAATAATACTGTAAATGGATTATAGGTAAACTGAGTCACATCCTAACCAGTTCTTAGCTTCAGTGTTTACCCAGGGAGGTATGCAAATGCTGTCATTTTCACACATATTTAGGTTAGTGTTTGCAGTATCTTTTACTATAAAATAAGCCACCACCCCTAATCACAATGGCTTAAATCAAGATCTCCCACATAGTTTCCTCCCATAATTCTCTGGATTGATGGAATGGGTATCACTTGATGTATCTTAGGTGCCTGCAGTCTGAAAGTGATGGGGGCTAGAGTCATTATTGAACTTGACAAAGATACTGCAATAGCTGGGGCTCACTCTGCATGCAGTTTCTCTACTTGTACTGTCCAGCAGGATAGCAGCCTTCTTAGATGGTAATTCAGGGTTCCCAAAAGTGAGCCCTCCAAGCAAAAGCAAGCCAAATCTTCAAGCTCTTTTAAAGGCTAATGCTGGAATCAGGAGTTCTGACACAGTCTGCTGGTTAATATGAGTCAGAGAGCCAACCCAGGATCAGTGTGGTTCATTGCAGACCATCTCTGGTGTCTAGCTTCCCCAAGAAACCACATTAATGTCAAAATTGTGTAATGTAAGTAGAAATTTAAATAAGAAAACACAATTTTGTTTTTGTAGAACCATTCTCTGGTAGAATTAAGATTTGGTGATCAGTTTGCAGAACAGAGGGAACAGAAACCAAGGACAAAGCTAAGATTTGAGCCTGAGTAGCTGTAAAATTATGATATTATGAGTAATGAGTTTTATTCAAAATAAGGACTTGCAGTGACATATTCATATTAGAACAACGTCAGGAAACAGATCTGCAGTGCAAGAGTGTGAGTTTGATTGGCCGAATCTGGGTTATCAGCAGGGCCCAGATGGTATGAAAGGCAAGTATACAAGGGTGTTATTCAGAGGGAGGGGAGGAGGGAGTAAAATCTTTTGAAAAGCTCTGTATGGTGGAGGAAATGTACCACAAGAGGAGAGGCAGTGAGATAAAATGCAAAATAAGTTATATCAATGTGGTGACCAAATGGGGTTTGACAATGTTAAATGCTCCAGAAAGTGGAAAGAACATAAAGTTTGAGAAATAGTTGTTTGATTTGTAAGAAGGATAGAATGAAGGAAACGATACTTCCAGGGAATCTCTTAACTCCTTTTCCTTAATTCTAAGACTTTCGAGAAAACACAAATCTAGTATGTTTTGTTTCTAGAGGAAAATAAAGTGTAGCAACAAAGAAGAGTAGAGAAACAGCTGTTAGTCAGTGTGCTAGGCAGCTTTTCAGCACTATGACCAAAATACCTGACATGAACAACTGAAGGGAGGGACCCTTTACTGCAGTTCATGGTTTCAGAGATTTTAGTTCATGGTCTTCTGACTCCAAGTCAGAAACATCAGGGTAGAAGAAAGCTGCTCTGCTTATGATGACCAGGAAGCAGAGGGAGAAAATTGAGGCAAAGATAAGGGGTTGACAGGGAGAGAGATCCAGAGAGATCTAGAGAGAGAGAGAGAGGGAGAGAGGAAGAAAAGAAGCACAACTGACCAGGGACAAGACATACTCTCATAGTCTTCAAAGACACATTCCCAGTGACCAACTTCTTCACCCGAGTCCCACCTCCTACATATCCACTACCTCCCTGTAGTTCATTTAGCTATCAAAGGATTAATCCTCAGATAAGGTCAGAGCCCTCATGATCCTAAAGCCCACCTCTGAACCTCTGAAAGTTGCTGCATTGGGGACCAAGCCTTAAATACGTGAATCTTTGGGGGACACCTTCTATCCACACTATATCTGCCAGCAACCAACAATCTTTCCTACACTTCAGAATTCTTACATGTTTTACTTCTGTTCCTCGTCTTATTTTTTTGGCTAATATTTGTATTACATTTTAGAGTAGAAACAGTAAAAACTTCTATCCATGTCCTTTTAACTGAACTGTAAAGGAAAGATTTTAATATTTTTACAAATGAATTCTAAATTTACCATAAGTTTTTGGAAGGTAACTCTTACTAGGTTAAGGATATTACTTAAGACAATTCATTTCAATTTCTGGATAATATTTTCTTCTGTTGTGATGAAAATACGTTGTTGTTCTTTAATGTGGTAGGTTATGTGAACAGATTTCTTAGCGTGAAACCATTTAAGAATTCTGTGAAAATTCCTTGAATGCTGGGAAAAACCTCAAACTGGTTATTATTTATTGTTCCTATTAAGATACATTGACACATATTACTGATTTGGTTTAAAATTTATTTAATCATATTAATTTGAATTCACCTATAATCTTTTCTCATAATGTTCTTATTAGATTATAAGATTAAAGTCTTAATAATGTCATAAAATAAGTTGAAAAGTTATTTCCCCCATTTTATTTTTCTTGAACTCTTTGCATAATATGAGAACAATCTGGGTTTAGAAAATTTTTTAAGTGTTCATTTAAACCTTTGAGACACAGTGCTGTTTTTGTGGAAAATTCCTCCCTACATAGGTTCAATTCTTGAATGATCATGGATCCATCCAGTTTTCCTATGTCTTTTTTAATTGTTGGCATCATGCTTTTCATAGCATTATGTAACACTGTCCATTTTGTCCAGATTTTCATTTTTGTTGCCATGAATTTAAATATAATAATCACTTATAATTTTAAAATCTGGACTACATCCAGATACTGGTCTAGTTTTCTTCGTTATTGATTTTGTGGGTGTATTTTCATTTGATTAGTTATCATAATATATCTCTAATTTTGTTTATCCTCATAGTGTGTCTATGGTAGACAGATTATTGCTCCTCTCACCAGGAGTACCACTTTCTAATTCATAGAATCTGTATGCTTTATTATAAGACAAACAGCAACTAAGTTTGTAGGTGGAATTTAGATTGCTAATCCTCTGACTTTAAAATAAGAGTGTCATCCTAGATTATCTGAGTAGTCACACTGTAATCACAAAGTTCTTTAGAAGTGTCACAGTGATGCAGTATAAGAAAGATGTGACCGGCTGCTATAGGTTTAGAAGATGGAAGGGGCCACAGTCCAAGTAACATGCACAGTCTCTAGACACAAGGAAAGGTAAGGCAAGAGGCTCTCTCCTGCAACCTCTCCAAGGAATGAGCTCTGCTGATACCTGATTTTAGCACAGTGAGACCCATTTTGGATCTTCTGACCTCCAAACACTAAGATACTAAATTTGTGTTGTTTTACATCACCAAAATTGTAATAATTTGTTACAGTAGCAATAGGAAACTGATACAAATTCTGGTGTCTGGAGTGAGTCTGCTATAGAAAGTGCTAAAAATGTGAAAGCTACTTAGGCATTGGGTAGTGGGCAGAGGCTGAAAGAATTTTAAAGGGCATGATAAAACAAGCCTAGATTGTGTTGAAGAGATTGGGGATATGAATGACTGCTATGGGGGCTAAGAAGGAGTGAAGAACGTGATAGAGAATATGTATCTTTTTTTATAGAATACCTCAATAATTGTGAACATATTATTAGAAATATGACATTGAAAGCTTTGCTGATGTAAGGTCAAATGAAAAAGAAGGAGTGTGAAATTGGAACTTGGAAGAAAGTGGATACTGATAAGGTGTTAGTAAAAAATAAGGTGCATCGTGTGTTGTTAGGTAACAAGCAAAAGTTGCAAAAGATAAACTTGGAGATTTCTAAACAAAAAGTGTTGAAGTGTGGCCTTGGTTTTTTCTTGAGAAACTAGGAGCCAGGGACTTTGGAATTCTCAAACTATCCAGCTGAAAAAGATACTGACACTGGGGAATTCATTCTCAGCAAATCAAACTCTGGAGAGAAAACTCTGGCTGACAATCTTTTGCTAGTGCCTCAGAAAGAGTAAAACTTCAGGTGTTCAATCAATTTATACATAACAATTCTTATTTATTTGGAGCAGCTTTGATTCTGTGTCTTTTGGGCAGGTTTTTGCCTGGTATATCTTGTCTATCCCTTTGCATTAAAAATGTTGAAAGTCTCATACTTCCCCCCACCCCTTATTGTGTGTTAGCATTCACATGTCAGAGAGAACATTTGACCTTTGGTTCGTGGGGATTGACTTATTTCACTTAGTCTTTAGATCCATCCACTTTCCAGCAAATATCATAAAGTCCTTCTTTTTATGGCTAATTAATATTCCACTGTGTATATAAGTCACATTTTCTATATTCATTCATCTGTTGAAGGGTACCTACGTTGGTTCCATAGCTTAGATATTGTGAATTATGCTGCTATAAACATCGATATGACTGCATCACTATAATATATTGATCTATAATATACTTATTTTAAGTCCTTTTGGTATATACTGAGGAGTGAGATAATTGGGTCAAATAGTGGTTCCATTCCAATTTTTTTAAGAAATCTCCATACTACTTTCCAGAGTGGTTGCACCAATTTTGCAGTCCCATGAGCAATGTATATGGACCCTTTTCCCACATCCTCACCAATATTTATTGTTACTTGTATTCTAGATTGCTACCGTTCTGACTGGCATAAGATGATATCTTAGAGTAGTTTTGATTTGCATTTCTCTAATTGCTAGAGATGTTGGACATTTTTTTCATATATTTGTTGATCATTCATATTTTCTCTTCTGTGAAGTGTCTGTTCTGTTTTTTTACCATTTATTGATTGGGTTATTTGTATTTTTGGTGTTAAGTTTTTTGAGTTCTTGACATATCCTGGAAATTAACTTTCTATCTGAGGTGCAGGTGGCAAAGATTTTCTCCCATTCTGCGGGCACTCTCTCCACAATATTGATTGTTTTCTTTGTTGTGAAGAAGTTTTTCAGTTTGATACCATCTCATTTATTGTTTCTTGAGTTTACTTCTTGTGCTTCAGGAGTCTTGTTGAGGAATTTGGTTCCTAAGCCAACATGATGAAGTGTTAGGCTGGGTTTTCATCTAGTAAGTGTAGGGTTTCTGGTCTAATGCGTACTCCTTGGTCCACTTTGAATTGAATTTTGTGCAGGGTGAGATATAGAGGTTCAATTTCATTCTACTACATATGGATTTCCAATTTTCTCAGCACTATTTGTTGAAGAGGCTACTTTTCCTCCAAAGTATGTTTATGGCACCTTTGGCTAGGAAGAAATTACTGTATTTATGGTTCTTTTTCTTCTGTGTTTTCTCTTGTGTTCCATTGGTCTTCATGTGTATTTTGGTACCAACACCATGGTGTTTTTGTTACTATAGCTCTTTAGTATAATTTAAAGTCTGGTATTGTGGTGCCTCCAACTTCACTTCACAAATGTTCTTTTTATTATCCTCTTAGTTTCTTGATATCTTCTTGTCTGTTAATTTTAGTCCTTAACCTTACCTCAAAAAGCAGTAACTTGTCTTATTCTGAAATTTTCATTACCAGTAAATGTGCTCTTTCCATGATCTTGGAAATAGGATCATCTTGGTTATAGGGATCATCTCCCTATAACCACTGCCTCCTGTTTATTTTTCCTCTGATTTCCTCCCATGCCCCAAATGTAACAAATTTTCAACCCTTCTGGGATTTATACTTCATTAATGTTTTACTACTCTATTCGTCTCTTTGATTCTTCTAGAATTCAAGTAAATTACACATTTTGTAATGTGTCAACTTGTAATGTCAACTTGATATTCTTAAAGGTATGTTATCTTTTCCCTAAAGGTAAAGAGCTCTTAGAAAGTGAAAAGAAAGCAAAAGAGGTCCTAACATTAACCACAACCTTGAGTGTGCTTCTTCTTCAGATAGAGAAAATATTAGGAATTAGGTATTTAATGTAGTTTGTATTTTTCCATTATTAGGAAATTAAAACATCTCAAAGAAGGACCTGAGTTTCCTGCATTGTAGATCCTATTTTACTGACAAAATCTACTTTCTTTCATTATCATAAAAACTTTTGTTTGAGGATCAGTTTGGGAGAAACATCTTCGAGGACCCTTAGATCCTTCTACTCAACCAATTTTCATAAGTCTTGGAAGAAATTACATTATTCATTCATTCATTCAATCACTAGATATATTCTGTGATCACCTATTTTCTGTTAAGCACCGATCCAAAAGTTGGGCATACAGTGGTTTGTGAAAAATAATAAAAAGTAATTGACAAACATATTTATTAGAATAAGAAGAATTTATTTAAAAATTGATAATTTATTTTCTTTGCAGTTTCTTTTGGAAGATAAAAAAAGAGAAATATTTACATAAAGACCAGATATCATATCATCAAACCAAGTTTGAGAAGGATTGATATATTCTAATTAATATTGTCCTATATAGCTAAAAAGGAAAAGCTGATTAGAGTTAAATTGCTGACACCATAATTCATAATTTGAAGGAAATTTTTATAGAAATAAATAGGATTTAAAAATAAATATTTATCTCAAGACTAAGTGCAAGAAATTAATTCCCAGTCTCAGTATTAATTCACCTCTAACACAACTGTAAAATTTATCTCTGTTTTTGTAGAAAACTTATAATCTACTTCTGTCCACAAAGTATTACCTCTGCTATCATCTGGAAAGTAATCTGCCCAGTTTGGGAGCTGTCCAAATAACTCTAGATCTCAGAGCTGCTATAATAGATCATTTTTTTCTGTTCTTTTATTTTTAATTCTTTATTTTTCTATAAAATTTGATCGGATTAGTTATACATGCCAGTAGAATGCATTTAGACACATTGTACACAAATGGAGCACAACTTTTCCTTCCTCTGGCTGACCATGGTGCAGAGTCACACTGGTAGTATAATCATACATGTATATAGAAAAATAATATCCATCTCATTCTACCATCCTTTCCATTTCCACACCCCCTCCCTATCCCTCACTTCCCTCAGCAGAATCCAAAGGCTCTTCATTCTCCTCCCACCATGATGGATCAGCATCCACTTATCAGATAAAACATTTGACCTTTGGATTTTTAGATTTTGTTCTTTCACTTAGCATGATACTCTCCAGCTTCATCTATTTACCTGCAAATGCCATAATTTCATTCTTCTTTAGGGCTGAGTAATATTCCATTGTGTATACGTACCACATTTTCTTTATCCATTCATCTGTTGAAGGGCATCTAGTTTGATTCCATAGTTTAGTTAATGTGAATTGAGCTGCTATAAACATTGATGTGGCAGTGTCATTGTAATACGCTGATTTTAAGTCCTTTGGCTATAAATTGAGAATTAGGCTAACTGGATCAAATGGTGGTTCCATTCCAAGTTTTCTGAGGAATAAATAGATGCTCTTCTCCCTACCTCTCTTCTCACATGATATTAGTGATGGAGGTTTACACTAGAGCATTAATTGGTGGAGTATAAATCCCACTGTGAAAATTAACTACAGGAAAATATGGGAAGGGGAATTTTTTTTTAATAGGCTAAATTATTATGCTATTCAATTTCAGTATTAATTTGACTTTCATTAATCACACACATAGAAACAAAACGTATTCAGAAATTTGATAAAGATCTAAAGATCATACTTGTTTTATTTTGTCTTGTTTTAGTAGTATGTTATATAAGTTAGAAAAGTTAGAGTTCTGAGAATTGAAGGCATCCCACCCCTCTGCCCAAGGGCTGATAAAGAAATAAAATTAGCAATAATTCACACTCAATGAACTCTTAGAGAACATAGTGACTCGAGGTTCATATGAAATTAAATATGCTTTTGTTTATTTACCTACTCACTTTTTAAAAATAATAGTGCTTTCCTCCAATTTTGTTAAAGAAAGAAAAGAAAGGTACAGGAAAGTTGAAAGAATAGTATTTGAATACCTGATTACCACTTAGCTATTTCATTAGCTGTTAGACTTATTAGCACATTTTCTCTCTTTGGCCCTCTCTTACAAATAGATGCTTTATTTTCTGCCTCCCTCCACACATGGATGTAACTTAGTTTTGTAGAAGTATTTGAAACTAAGGTACAGACATATGACACTTCACCCTTAAATAATTCAACATCCTAAGAACAGAACATTTTCTTATATAACCACAATGCCATTAACATACCTAAGAAATTTAACATTGACTCAACAGGAAATGTAACTTTTAGCTTTCTCTGCATTAGAAAAGAGGTTGGAATGGATGTTTACTGAACCTGTGTGCATTATCTTTCATTTTTAAGCTCAGGAAATGCCTTTCCTTATATAGGAGTTGACTTTGATGTCTAATACTGTCAATATTCTGTCAGTCCCTGAAGGTTAATTTTCTACTCAATTCCATTCAAAATCATTTCCCTTCTGGGAACAAATTATCATAAATGTAGCAATTTATTCCTGTTATGCCCTGAGAATAAACTCAGGGTAAGTAGAACTTGTGGTGCCAGACTCAGGCTTTGACAGAGCACATCTGTTTGGTGTCAGTAACTGTATCTTTGGTCACAGGACTCATTTTCAAAGTGGTGAACAGTGTAGCAGAGTTTTTTTTGTGTGTATGTGTTTGGTTTTATTGATGCACACAAACAGAATGGAAAGAAATATATTATTGCCTGTTCTCTAACTAATTCAGAAGTACATTACTGAAGTAAAATAAGTAAAATTCAGGGAAAGAAGCAAAATATAAATGTTTTCCTTTATAAATGTTATCAGGCTGAACAATTCATCTCTCCTTGAAGCACAAAGATGCTGAGTGACTTCCTGGAAAGAACTACCACCTCTTGCATCATTCACCTCTAGGGAGACAGCCTTTAAAAATATATATGAAATTGTTTTTGAGTTCCTTTTAATCGTTATGTAAAATGGAGGGATAGAAGGTGATATAGGAAGAAATAACTTCCTGGGTTGAGTTCCTCCTAATGGTATTGGCTTTCACTTGGAGATGTCTTTACTTAATATCTAACTTGCATAGTTTGGTTTTAAAAAAATGACAGAAGCTTTTCATTCCCCAAGTATAGAGTTTTTGGAAAAATTTAGTCTACTCTTGCTAGATGTTTGGGTCGTTGTTGAAGACAATAAGACACCTTTTCCATAAATGTCCCTTTTCTGTTCCCCCAAATCTAGCCATGTGCAGGACTAATAATAGCAAGCCCAGGCCAAAACGTCCAGATGTCTATTATCTTAAAGGCCACTGGCTTTCTCTCATGTATTCCAAAAATTAGGAAAAGTTATTGTTAGCCATAGAAAGCTACTAACTTGCATATAGGCCAGGACAGTTTCTCCTTGGAATGCTGGTCATACAAACAAAGCAAGCTGATGCTAATGATTTCACTGCTTCTGTAACTAACATATGAAAACTGTCTCTCAGTGGCAACTGGTGTGAAACTGAGAATACTGTGGAATGGGTCTGAGTCAATGTCTAGCGGGTCACCACTGTACAAAACACTGAAAGACAGGAGGTACTACTTGACAAAGCACACTGAGGGAAAGAAGTATAATCTGTTCAGCCAACGGCCAACGGCCACTTGACCTTCCCTGTAAGCATTTCTCAACAGTCTTGTGTCTCCTATGCTGTCTCTGGGTACTTTGTTTGGTCTCTCAGTAGCCTATTCCACTTCCTTGGCACAAGCAAGTTGTAGACCTGGAAATGTTCCATTAGCTGTCCTCACTCCTTACAGCTTCTTGTGCAATGAGGGGAAGCTTGGATTTTGTTGCTGTTTTGTCAGAATTGAAAATGACTCCAGGTTATGCTTTTCATCGTTTTCATTTCCTTCCTAGAGCTTAATATTCTGAGATAGAAATTTCAGAATTATTTAAATTCAAAGGTAAGGAAAGTCATTCATGAAGAAACCAGTCTCTACTTTGTAGACTGGTAGCCGAGGTACCATCTAGGTTCTCCTTCACATTTTTGGAAAATGTTTGTACATTACTTGATAGTATTTTTGATGCATGTGTGTGGAGATAATAGATGTTAAATTAATATTTATCAGATACTAAAATGCATTCAAAGCTTTGGAACATACCGAACAAATATAACAAAGAAGGAAGATACTTAAAAACTTAGGGATAGAAACCATCGCACAAAGTATACGTCTACTTTTAAAACTTTTATGGTGGTTAAAAGTCTCAAGAAATGAAAGTACCCTATGGTACACCTTAGAAATAAAAATTAACCAGTTTTAGAAAGGAGTTTAATTACAGAGGAAAACTGACAGAGGCAATTCAGAATGATCAAAAGCCAGGGAGCTGTGCGTGTGCACACCAGGTCTTCAGCTCTTTATCTAGTCTCACCTCTGGGAAGATGACATCTAGCCACTTCAGAGAGAGCGCTCAAGGAAAAAGATGAAGATACTTAGTGGTTGGAAATGGACCACTGAACTAGAAGACTCCAAGAATATAAGCTTCTACTTCATTCTTTGTCTTCTCTATTCTACTAGTTTTTTCCCAAAATTATCTCAAAATTGTCATTTTGATATCTTCTTTGATGACTAAATTAAGTTTATTCCTTCCTTTATTATCCTCCATAATACCTACAATGGCTCTTGTCTTGTGCTATTCTGTACTGAGAATATTTTACTATTGAAAATGTGGTTTTTTAAAAAATAGGGATCCTGTGTAGTCACATTTTTTCACTGTATAGCAAAGTGTCTTGGGTACAATTGACACCCCAAAAAAACCCTTCATTACATAAATTTACCATATATGAATTGCCCTGAAAACTAAAATCCACAGGGAAATAAAATGCCAGTATATTAGTATGAACATTCATCTAGCAAAATGTAGATAAGCACATGTATTATGAAAAATACATTTTATTCATAGTGCCAAATGAAGCCAAGATTTATAAAGAAAAATTCAAAATACAAAATGATTGGATATAGATTCTTTTCAACCCGATTGTGATAACTTTTCTTCAGCACTTTCTCTCAGCTTTTCGTTATCTGATTTCAAACCCTCAAAGACCCACTTGTTAAATACATTTTAGTATTATTTACAAAGTTACTATAAATCCCATAGGATTGAAATCACCACAGCTGAATCTTTTATTATTTCCATTGCAGTAATATCGGCTCATCTCCATCATGCTGACAGTGCCTCCTTTATCTATCAGTCAGAAGATATCTTTCTCTTGCTTCCTGTGCCTTTTTAGTGAATGGATCTCATGTCACCTGTTATTTTCAATTGACTTTGGTGTACCATTGCTCTAGGCTCTAAGTTTATGGCCTGATTTCATTTGCTGAGGTACAATCTGCATTAATTATTGACTGAAATCATATTGTACTTTTAAATAGACTTTTCACTAAAAATTGGGGGAAAGAGCTTGATAATTTTGTGTATTTGTATTGATGGGAAGAATGACAGAGAAAAAAGTGGGAAAGATAACAGGAATTTATGGGTTGGCTCTCAACCAATGCTTGGGGTTTTCCCTTGTAGCACTATTTAAAAGATGGTTATTTTAATTTCAGATTTTAGGAACCTGTGGATCATGGATTAAAAAGCATGCTGATGGTCTATGACTTGTCCTGTCTTTAGTTATTCAACATATTTAGATTATGTCCCATGAGTCCACAAAGAGGCACTCACATCTAGAATTATTGACTTACAATTGGGTCAGTTTATTATGAAGACAATGTGAACGGCAGTGCTTCGGCATGGATGGGCCTGTGTGGAATGAATCGTGCTGTTCCAGAACATCACAGATGAGTAGTTTTGTGACGCGTGCAAACATTTGACTAAAATTTCTTTACGATTACAGATAAAACAAAAATGGCGGTCGTGTAAGTCATCAGTGTGGGACAAACTGAGAGGTACTCTTTTTCATCTTGAGTTAAAACTCAAAACATTATGGTATTTTTTAATATTTATCCCTAAACGTATGGATTTTACAATCTTTAATTTTCAAGAGGGATGAGGGTTAGGGCGTGACTCGTTAAGAAGGCAGAAGCTTACAACAGCTCTTCATCTCTGCCTTGATATTTTATGGAGTTGTGTGTTAATGTTTATGCAGTTGTGTATGATAACGTTTTGTATACTCATACCCAGAGATGTACAGATATGAGACAACACATAATCTTGATCTCTATAGTTTCTTAGCCAAGGAAGTTCAGATTTAAGTCATAAATATAGGAAGTGACATTTTCCTTATAAAACATTTTCTGTAGAATTCTGAACTTCCAAAGACTAGATTTAAGTTCCACTTTTGTCACTTTCTGTAAGTAACAGAAACTTTCTGAGCTCTGGATTTTTCACATGGAAAAAGAATGGTGATTAAATACATATTGTACTTGAAAACATGTTAGGACTTATTCTTTACAATTCTTTATGCTATTTATATTTTAGAGATGATAATCAAATATAGACCACTAGAGGAAAAAGTTGCCTTCATTTGTTTTGACATCTAATATTCCTTCACAGTTTTAAAAAATTTGTTGTAGTATTTTAAACACAAGAAAATGTCTTTTTCTGTCATATTTAAGTCCCACTTGTTGCCTTACATTCTCAGAAGAGAACGTCTTATCACTTTAATTTTTTTCACATGGGCAAATATACAAATATGTCTGAGGTGCATTAATTCTGGGAAGAAGATTATTCCTTGTGGATAACAGCCAACTGAGCCAAACAAATAAATTTCCAAAGCCTCATTTTGTTGAGTGAAAGAAAACCACCCTGTGACTTCAGTTATGAAGAAATGCTGCTGGAAATCAATAAAACAGCAGGTTTTTCCTAACCCAACATCTTTTCTGTCAATAAAAGTATACAATTATATGATGGAAAAATATGACATTTAGGGAGATTTTTCAGCAGAAGAAAGACTATATTGCAGCTTGATATATTCAGAGGCCATTTGTAGGTAGTATGTTTAAGCTCGGCCGGACAGAATGTTAGTTTGTTATGCCTAAAAGAGAACAGCTACGGCCAAGGACTGAATGGAAATCACAGCTGGGCAAAGAAATCACTTGCCTCGTGGAGGGTATGTCCAGTAAGAGCCACCATCTCCCACCGTGCTGTTTCTGTCACCCAGGTATAGCCTCAGTTTTTCTTCCTGAATTATTCCCTATATTCCCAAGTGTCCCAAATTTCATCTATTCTGAGAAAGTTAATATTCTGGGAACATTTTTATTCCCTTTGGTGTTAACTCAGTGTTTGCCTCAATATTGGAGCAACTCTAGGACAATCATCATGAATATTGCCTGTGACAAATATACTATATTTTATTTCCGGGATAGCGGGAAGATGCAAACACCAGTAAATAAGATAAGCATGAAGGAATAGTTAATAGTGGGTCCTTGATCGATCTTCTGAAGATACAGTGCCCATATATTTCCTGCTCATTTCTTCTCAGGATTATGTCTGTATCTTTACTAATATTTTGATTGGAATGTCTTTCTTGTTTTAAAATGAAAATGCTATTCTTTTCTAGTTCTCAGGAATTTGTTCTTTTTTTTTTTGAGGTAAAATAACATAGCATAAAATCCACCATCTTAACCACTTTCAGTTATCTAATTCACTAGGGTTTTTTTGTTGTTACTATATTCACAATATAGTACAAACATCGCCCATATCTATTTCCAGAATATTTTTGTTCCCCCACAAAGGAATCATGTACTCATTAATCAGTCATTATTTATTTGCCCCTCCCTCACTGAAGTTATTGAAAACTACCAATCTACTTCCTATATCTGTGACTTTTCCCTTTCTGAATTTCATGTAATATTTGTGATTTTTTTCTAAGTTGAGCTGCGGGGCTCAACTGCCCATGTGCATATATGCGTGTGTAAGGGTGTGTGCACCTGGGGAGTCCAAATGGTGTGGAGCGAGCAGGGTGCTCTGAGAGTTTGCATTTGTTATGCTCTCTGCATACGTGCGAGGAATGAGTGTGGGAGGAGTGCACGTACGAGGAGTACGTGTGCAAGAAGTGCACATGCATGTGTTCTGCTTGCAGCAGCGCATTTCCTCACCTTCGGACACATCCTGCCTGTAGGGATTTCAGGTCAGTCAATGTACATAGGAGCAAAAATTCTTCGAGTTGAGCACACTCCTCGGGATTAAAGGTGCTCTGTTTGAAAGGCTTAGAGATGCTCTGCAACTCCTCTGTCCTTCAGGACTGGAGACATTATCTTGTTATAATAACCTTTGGTAGTAGTGGACTCTGAGAAGCAAGCAAGTTATGTGATCTGCACATGCACAAGGCTAACTGTACTATGTAACTTAGGTAACTTGATATGACCCTGGAATAGATGATAAACTGGACTGGCTTTCCCACGGGAACCACTTCTTCCTCTTCACCATCCTGCATGCTTGCCTCTTTATTAGCCCTACCCTTAACCCTTATAGCTGGACCCCAATTTTCCTTTACACCTCTGAACTCTGTTACTTTATAATTAGAAAAAATGCCAAATATTAGTGATATGAATTTCATGTAAATAAAATCATATAATATGTGACTGCTTGTGATTGACTTTTCTCACATTGCCTAAGTTTCCAAGGGTCATGTGGTTTGCAGCATAGATTAGTATTTCATTCTTTCTAAGGTTCAGTGATATTCTATTATATGAGTTTATTATAATTGGTTTATCTGGTTATTCACTGATTAACATTTGGTTGCTTCTGTTTTTTGCTATTATGAAAAATGATGCTATGAACATTCATGTACATGATTTTTGGAACACGTTTTCTGTTTTCTTGGGTATAATACTGAAGAGTGTAATTGCTGAGTCATACTGCTCCTCTTAGGTTTAAAATTTTGAGGAAAGGCCAAAATATTTTCCACAATGCATGTACTAATTTATATTCCCATCAGCAATGTCATTTTTCTACATACATTCTTCCCACAAATACTTGAAAATTTCTGGGGGTTGGGGGTTTGCTCTGATTTATTTATTTTTTCCCTTCTTCTTCTAGTATTTCCATCCTTGTGAATAATGAATGTGAACTAATTGTTATTGGTGGCCTTGATTTACATTTCCCTGATGACTAATAAAGTTCAGCATCTTTTCGAGCTTATTGACCACTGGTATATGTTCTTTGGCAAAATGTCTATTCAAGTTTTTTTTTTCCATTAATTATATTTTTTCTGTTGAATTATAAGAGTTCCTTATAGATTCCAAATGCTAGACCCTTATCAGATATATGATTTGCAAATATTTTCTTCCATTTTGTGGGTTATCTTTTCACTTACTTGATAGTTTCCTTTAAACATAAAAAAAATTAACTTGATAAAGTCTAATATATCTAATATTTTTTGTTGTTTTCTCTGTGCTATTGGTGTCATATTTAAGAAACTATTAGCTAATCCAAAGTCACAACTGGCTAATCCAAAGTCCCAAAGACCTGTGCCTATGTTTTCTTGTAAGTGCTTTGTAGTTTTAGCTCTTATGTTTAACTCTTTGATCCATTTTGAGTTAATTTTTGTATATGATTTGAGGTAGGGAATAAATTAATTCTTTTGCATGTGAACATGCTATCGTTCCAGTGCCATTTGTTGTAAAGACTATTTTTTTCCCAGTGAGTGGTGTTGGCAATCTTGAAAACTAACTAACTGATCACAGATGTATGGGGTTATTTCAAAAATTTTTATTCTATTCCATTGACCTATATATCTATACTTATCTCAGTGTCACACTGATTTTATTAATAATATATTGTAGTAAGTTCTGAAATTGGGAAGTATAAGTCCTTAAACTTGATACTTTTTTTCCAGATTGTTTTGGCTTATTAGGTCCCTTGAAATTCCATATGTGTTTTGGAATCAGCTTATCTATTTGGGGAAAAAATGTAATTGGGATTTTGATAGAATCAAATCTAAAGTCAATTTAGGGAGTATTGCCATCTTAATAATATTAATCTTAAAATATGTGAACATGTATATCTCTACATATTTATGTATTCTTAAATTTATATACTTTTTATAATAAAAGTTTTGTAGTTTTAGTGTTCATGTCTTAAATTTTTTGGGTTAAATTTATTTTAAAATATTTTAATATTTTGGTGATATTGTAGAAAGGATTGTCTTCCTAATTTATTTTATAGATTACTCATTGCACATTATAGAAATATAGTTGATTTTGTAGATTTATCTTATATCCAGTAACTTTGCTGAACTTGTGTATTAATACTGATAGTATTTAAAAATGGATTTCTGAAAGTTTTTATATATAGTAATCATGTCATTTTTAAAGAGAGATAGTTTTACTTTTTCCTGTCCAATTTGGATTCCTCTTTATTTATTTCATTTTGTTTAATTTCCCATGTATTGTTTAAATTCCCATGTATCTAGTGCAATGTTGAATGGAAATGAGCAAACATCCTCATGTTGTTCCTGATCTTAAAGAGAGATGATTTTCAGTCTTTCATCATGAAATATGATGTTTCCTATGGACTTTGCAAATATTCTTTTTGTCAAGTTAAAGAGGTTCCCTCTATTCTTGGTTTGTTGGGTTTTTTTTGTTTGTTTGTTTGTTTGTTTGTTGGTACTGGGTATTGAATGCGGAGATTCTTTAACACTGAGTTACATCCCTAGCCCTTTTTCTTTATTTTTCTTTTGATAAAGGGTCTCATGGAGTTGCTTAGGTCCTTACTAATTATGATCCTCCAGGCTCAGCTTCCCAACATGCTAGGATTATAGACATGAGTCATTGCACCTGGCTGGGTTTTATTTATTTATTTATTTATTTATTTATTTATTTATTTATTTTTGTAATGACCAAAGAATTGCAATTTTTTCAAGTAATTGTTTGAATCTATTGAGATAACCATGTTGGATTTCTCCTTCTTTCTGGTGTATTACATTGATTATGTTTTCTAAAAATTTTGAACCATCATGCATTTCTTGGGTAAAGCTCACTTAATCATTGTATTTAATTCTTTAGTTTGCTGCATTATTTCATGTGCTAATCTCATGCTGATGATTTTTTTATGTACATTCATAAGGAATTTCAGTCTGTACTTTCTTTCCCTTGTGAAGTCTTTGCTACCTTTGGTGATAATAACCTACAGAATGAATAACTGTTCCCACCATTTGTAGTTTTTGGAAGTATTTGCAAAGAATTGGCATTAGTTCCTCTTTAAATATTGGATAGAATTCACCTGTGATTATTGAGTCTAAAAATTAAAATTATCAATACATCTGCATTACATTTACTTGGAACACAGTAAACATCCCTGAATGAAAAGGAACAAAAATGGAAGTGTATTAAGTTCTGTAATTGGGAAGTTCTGGGAAAAGTCAGGCTTCAATCACAGTTACAACCAAGAATCACAGTTACATCCAAGAATTAAAATTTCATTAGAAATGTGTTCCTTTTCATCTACCTAAGTTGAGCTCTTTTTCCTCTATGAACTAGCAAGTATTAGAACTTGCAAACAAACCTATATTTCTGGAATTAATAGCCCAGAGATAGTAAATACTGAAAATAATATCTATTATTTATCTATTACAGATTTTTGGTTCACTCCCTCTTTTGACATTCTTATTTCTGTTGTTGCATGGCCAAGTTTGTCTCTCTTTTTTTTTAAAAGGTTTTTGTACTCATTATTTTTACACTTCATGTAGGTTCCCAGAAAATGCTCAAAGACTTGATTTATCACTTCATTGAAAATCAACTCAAATGTCATTTTGAGGGTTTCTGTGTTCAGCTGATCTAAAATATTCCCTTGTGTATCGATATCCATCTCATTACTCTATTTTCTTTGAAGTGTTTATCAATTTCAGAACATAATTATCACTTGTTTTTTTTTTATTATTTATTTTATTCTCCTTAGGATGTGGGCTCCATGTAAGCAAATGCCTCATCTTTATGAGACACTACCATATCCAAATGCTTGACTAATACCTGGAATTCATTATATACTTCACAAACAGTAAATTAGAAACTTCTTATTCTGTAAGAAGTTTAATTTGATCTTCCAAATCTTAAATTCTACTCTAGTGTTCCCAATATTGATTTCAATTCTGTTTTTCAAAAACCTTGTCTTGCAATACTTCCATATTCCATTTTCTTAAAATTCTCTTCTATCATGTTTCTTTGCATAGCGTTTTTAGTCAGGAGAAACCACTACATTTATGATCTTTTTGAAGATCTTCTATTTGTTTAAAAAAAAATGTCTTCTAGTTTCTCTTGTAAATCATTTTCATAACTTATTTTTCTTTTGGATATTTATAATGAAGTCTTTTTTCTTATTTATGCAGTATTTTGAAATAATTGAATAAAAATCTTTTTCTTTTTAAATGATGAAATGTGAAAAGAGATATCCATGCTAACTTTCAGTGTTGTGGCAATAGATTTCTTTTATTCTCTCTCAAATGTCAAATTTAGACTATGGCACTTCTTTTTTATGTTGGCTTATATGATGATAGTTATGTACAATATTTCACTCTAATTGCCAGTATTTAGTAGGTGTTCATATTGTGATACACCACTGAGATAAGATCGAATTTTTCACTTACCCTAGTGTCTGGTCCTATAACCCTCCAAACTGGTAAAATATGAGGAGATAAGCAGGTTCCTGCATTTGGTATACCTAATATTTGATGACAAAATAACCACTGATATAATTTCTGAGCTCCCAGTGTTTTTATATCCAAATACACACATTCATTTATGCACCTACTTTTCTTTTCTATTTTTTATACATTTGCTGTCTTAGAATGGATACAGAAAGATGGGTGTGCTTGGGTGTAGTGGGTA
Source organism: Sciurus carolinensis (assembly GCF_902686445.1). Lineage (NCBI taxonomy): Eukaryota > Metazoa > Chordata > Mammalia > Rodentia > Sciuridae > Sciurus > Sciurus carolinensis. The sequence continues at coordinate 79,572,254 of NC_062226.1, forward strand.
GGCAGCATCCTCTGTCTACCTCCAAAAGTGGAGGAATGTCTACCTGGTGTTGTTGTTTGACAGAAAGGAGATAGTGAGGAGAGGTGAAATAACTTCCTACCCTATTTATTTTTTGTTTCATAAAACATGGTGTGTGAAGTTACAAGTATATTTTTCTCAATCTAGCACCTAGAGCTGGATAGTAATTGGAATTTCCAGACTTAAGTAATAGGTTTTCTATCAGTCTTCATTTTTGGAAGGTGTGAATTTTCATCTTGTGCTGTTTCTTCATAGGTATTTTAGTGATAAATTGGAGAGGCTGCAGCAGAAGTTCCCAACCAGATGCACTTTAAGCTGGAAAAAGAGTGTGTTCTTTATGTTCACACGTGTCCTGCAGCCAAAGTGTGCTATCAGACTCCTTTGGAGTTTTTTAATTTTTTTTTTTTCCCCAACAGGACCAACCCTGATTCAAAAATCTTTAAATCTTATGGGCTGGAAAGTGATCAGATGTGAAGCACAAGGCCTGTGGGCTTCATTATTAGTGCTGAATTTAATGAGCCATATGAGGAAAAAAATTAACACCTCATCATTGTGGGGTGTTTAGCACAAAGACTATTAGCACAGGGAGATGTCCAACCTAATCTGAGACTCTAGCAACCTTTAAGGGTGAGTTTTATTGTTCAGTGTGCTTCCCAGCGTTGCACACTGGGATTTCTGCATGGTTTGGTCTCCACTTTAGATGAAAAAAACTAGAGCATGAGCTATCAGAAGCCTGAATGCCCAGGTTATGTTCTGTGCATGTCGACTAGATCAAATACACTTTTCTCATTGATTCTAATTCATTTTATAACTTGAAAAAATAACAGGAATTGCAAGTAAATGAACAAATCACCAAGTAAAAAATACTTCATCAGCATAGCACATCTGTGGAGCAAATGTGGGGAGCAAGCAAGAAAGTCACAGGAATGGCCGGCAGGGACCATTCCTTTCATTTATCTCAGAAAGGAGGTTTAACTTTGTTGAACAGAGTTTGAAGGATGAAACTATTGATCTTCTTATACATACACCACACACACACACGTGCACAAGGGTCATTCTCGGTTTCATGTACTTCTGCTCCAAATTCAATTTACCTTAAACAGAAGCCCGAGTTTTAATGGTTTAGTTTCATTAATCCTCCAACTAGAAAGCACCTGGGAGCATATGTATGGGCAACTAAATTCTAAGATTGAATATTTATTACATGTTGAGCATCCATAATCCAAAAATCAGAAATCTGAAGTGCTCCAAAATCTGAAATTTTGAGTGACAACATCATGGCACAAGTGGAAAATTCTATACTATGAAACTTTGTTTCATGGATAGTACAGACTATTCATATAAGGTGTTTTTGAAACATAAATGAATTACATGTTTAGACTTGGGTCCCCTCCCCAATATATCTCATTGTGTGCAAGCAAATATTCCAAATCTGGAAAATTACAAAATCCAAAACACTTCTGGTCTCAAGAATTTTGGATAGGAAATATTCAACCTATAGAAGTAATGAGAAATAAGTCTATGGCAATGACTCAAGTATAAGAAAAGAAATATATTGAGTCAAGCAGATGCTATTCTATGTATGTCTATCTAAGCCTATGATGATTTAGAGCAGAAAACTTGATTGTTAAACTTGGATGTGATAGATTTCAATTGTGTGACCTATGATACTTGGATTTTCCTACTCTTCTCTATATAAAATCCTTCTCCTTATTTCCTATCTAGAACAATTATTTCCAATTGAACTTTCTGCTGTTAAAGAAATGTCTTATATATGTACTATGTACCTATTAAGCACTTGATATGTGATTAGTACAACAGAGGAACTGAACTTCAACTAATATTTAAATAGCCTCATGTGACTAGTGGCTTCCATCTTGGACAATGTATCCTTACTCCCTTAAGGGTGGTCACTGTACCAGTAGCATCACTTGGGAACTTTTATATATTCAGCATCTTGCATTCCAAACTAAACATGCTGAATCTGAAATTTTCAGTTTAACAAGATCCCCAGATGGTTTTCATGTTCTGTAAGTTTCAAGAAGCACTGCTCTAGAGAACTTCTCATGGTTCAAATTCAAGTTGTGCTGAGGGTCCAGGATACTTTTAAGGATCTATGGGAATGCTTTCATTTCCTTTAAGATGAGAAAAAAAAAATGTACCTCTAGGAAGAAAATGTTTTAAAATATATCATTAATATATTCATCTTTATACAAACCCAGTTGTAAATTATCATTATATATATAATATAGTTATATAAATGGAGGAAAGGGTTCACAAGTCAAAAGTACTTAGGACCCATGAGAGTCACAATGTGACTCTGTTGGTAATACACATTTCTTGTCTGACTCAGCATCATTTCTTCTGAACTCTTGTGTCATGTTGATAATTCTTATAATACTGTGCTAAATTATAGTTGTCCTTTATTATTCATGGATGATTGGTTCCAGTACCCCCAGAGGATACCGAGATCTGTAGTTGCTCAAGTCCCAAACATAAAAAGGTGTCGTATTTGTATGGAAACTGTGCAATACACTCATATACTTTATATCATCTCTAGATTACTTATAACTAATGCAATATAAAGGCTATGTAAATAGTTATTATGTTGTTCAGAAAATGATAACAAGAAAAATTCTGTACATTTTTAGTATAGATGCAAATTTTTTTTCAAAATGTTTCAAACTGCAGTGGGTTGGATTCACAAATAGGGAACATGGGGATAGGGAGAGCTGAATATGTTTTTATTTGTCCTTTAATGATAAGAACAGTGCCTTATCTGTGTTTATAGCAAACTGAACCTGTGTCCTGTTACACAACTGGTCTTCAGTAAATGTACAAAAGAAGAAAGAAAGGTAGGAGGAACAGGCTCTGATAGATTTAGTAGTTTACTAAATTCTTGTAGCCATTTTCCTTAAACCTATTTTGAAAAAATGAAAAATAAAGTCTAACAGCCCTAATCCTTATTAACAAGCCTCTCATTAGGAGATATACCATTGTTGGCTTCTTTTCTTCCAGGAAACCATGAATAATGTGCAATGGGGGAAAGAAAGAACATTGTTTCTAGGGTTAGGATACTTGAGTCCTCTTTGTCATTTCACTGTGTAATTGCTTCCACTTTGGGGCAGGCCATGTCACTTTTAATGTGTCAATTTCCTGTTGGCAAAAGAAGAAAATAAAGAGCTAACTCATCAAATTCTTGCTGTACCAATGAGTCTTTTCACTATTTTTAGTGAATTAATTCCTTTAATCTTCACAAAAACTTGATTATTGTACCATTTTACAGGAAGAAAATCAAAGGAATGAAGAGCTTTAACTAACTTTTCCGAAGATCACACAGTATTCAAACTCAGGATATTTGATCCCATGGTCTTAGTTGAATCATTATACTATCTGAGATAAGTGATTTCATCTTGTTTAGTGATATGGGTTGTGTTTTGTCCCCTGAACATTCAGATGTTGAAAGTCCTAGTCCCCAGTACCTCAGAATATGACAGTATTAGCAGATAGTATTTTAAAAAGGCAAAGTTAAAATGCCATGATTAAGGTGGATGCTAACCCAACATAGCTAATGAATTTTCAGAAGAGGAAATTAGGGCACTGACATGAACAGAGAGAAGAGCATTAGAAAACAGGGAGAAGGTAGCTGTCTACAAGCAAAGGAGAGCAACTGTAGAAGAAATCAACTCTGCTGACACCTCGATCCTGGATGGTCTAGCTACCAAAATTGTGAGGATATCTTTCTTTTGTTTGAGCCTCCAGGATGTGGTCCTTTGTTATGGTAGTTCTAGCAAGTCAGCTCACAGAGCATGAGACTTCTTATTATAATAATGAATAAATGGTACTACTAAAATATACAAACATAGATTCACGTTTATTCTTTCACTTATTCATTCAAAAAATGTTATCTTCTATTATGTAAAAGCAGTGTGTTGGTTGCAGCAAGAGATAAAAAAAGAATTGATTAGATAAGTCTACAAGATTATAACATAATTTAATATTTAGTTGATTTATTTTCAGCCTCCCTCACCAGAATGCAGACTCTATGAAAGCAGAGTATGTTGAATCAATACTTGTGGGATGGATGAGTGATGGAGCAAGGTTATTGCATAAGGCCTATTGTTAGGGTTGTAGGATGGTTTTGCAATTAAAGAAGCTTGGTTGAAACAATAAATTGTTATTATCATTGCTCTTTTAGTACATGCTCTTTTTTCTTATTTTTCAGCACATCTTCCTGGCACCGTGACATAACAAAACACTAAGAAAATTCTCCCTTTCTATCTTGGCTCCTCCTTCCTCCCATCTTCTCTACCAATTTGGGGCTTAGTTTTAACCTTCCTCCTCTAGCCTCATGGGTCTCTATCATTATAAGCTTCCTTAACATAGCATTACAAAATTCCTTTCTTTGTGTGGTAGCCTGGAAAAACAGTGGTTGGAGGAAGAGATGAGATGGGGATAAAATTGAGCTGGTTTTACTTTGGTGGGCTGGGTGAAGGAGGACACTATGTGAACACTATCATGTTATAATTTGAATTGTACAAAAGAAGAAACCTGTCTTCAAGGGGCCTATAATCCAACAAGGAGCAAAAGACATCTATAAAAATGATCAGAGTAGATGTGATCAATTCTTAATAGTGTATTTAGCTCTGTGTTCTAGTTGACTATATAATGAATCATCCCCAAGTTTAACAGCATAAAAGAACAAACATTTATGATCTTACGAAATTTGTAGGTTAAGAATCTAGGCACAGTTTGCTTATGTGGTTACTGTCAGGATTCAGTTCCTCAGGGGCTACTGGACTGAGTTCTTTGACAGGCGGCCTTCTCTGTAGGATAGCTCACAACCTGGCAACTGGCTCCCCTCTGAGAAAGCAAGCCTGAAAGTGAGAGAAGAACAGGATGAGAGGCTCAGTCTTTGTAATCTAATCTCGGAAGTGACAACCTTTCACTTTTGCCTTATTCTGTTTGTCAGAAGCAAGCCACAGAGTACACCCCACAATTGAAGGGAAGGGATTACACAGGGCCTGAATAGTAGGAGGTGGAGATCAGGAGGGCCACCTCAGAGACCACCTGCCATACTCTCTAGTAGCCACTTGATAAACACCTTTTGAATGAATAAGTACAATGTGAGAGACACAGATAAGGGGCTAAAACACTGGAGAAGGAGAGGGTAATGGTTTAAAAGGTTTTTAGAGAAGACGATATTTTTATTGGAATTCTGTGGATTTGGATTAGGTTTTGTGGCATGACAAAACAGGTTCATAGGTGAATAAATCAGAAAATAAGGACCAAGAAAAATATCAGATTCAATATCTTAAAGATATTACTTCTGTTCATCATAAGGATGTGTTTTATGTATTCTAAAGTAATGAAGTTTTATTCTTGGTGCGGGGGGGGGGGACTATGTTCAGAGTTTCTGCAAAGAATCTAAAATTAATAAAGAGAATAATTTCCTAAAGAATAAAACCATAGTTCTTACATCCACAAATCCAAAGATCCAAAAAAGGCAGAATTCCCTGTGTTCACTTTGTTGGCTTTCCTAGGTGTCAAAAACCATCTTTGGTCAGACTTTCTCTCTTGCTCCACTGCTTGGTTAATGTACCTGCCAGAGAATTTTTTTTTTAGCATAATCTTCAAACTTTTCACACCCATCCAGAAATGGATACAACTCAGATTGTTTTAGAAGTTAAAAATTAAAATAGAAGTGATTCATGGTGACACAGGTCTTCAGTTATGCAATAAATAATCAAATTAGGTAGCAAGGGCAGATTTTAGATGAAAATTCTTCCTAGATTGCCTGAGTCTAACAGAAAGCACCAACACTTAGTTTTGTACTAAAATGGTTAGTAGTGCATTCCAAGCCAAAAGGAATAGCTTCTCCTAAAGGCAGTTTTCACATTTCCTTGCTTATTATCTTTATCTATGGCAATCAATTACGACATGGGGAGAATAAGATAATGGCCACATTTACCTATGCAGGAGTAAATGTATCTGTATATAAGAAAGTCTAAAGTATATGTACTTGATTAAAAAATAATAATAATAACCAATGCTGACTCCTTAAAAACTCATTCAGCACAGTATGTCTTAGGTAAGTTCCTGAATTAAATAAAAATGCTTCAGAGTCTATGGCTTTATTTTAAGTTACTTGGGTGATTGAGAGAAAGGATAATTGGGAACAACAATTAAGAATTATTTTATCATTTCCATTTGTCACATGTTTAAAAAAGAATCATTCTTTCTTATTTAAAAATCAGGGCAAATTTCCAAGTTATACTTTGAGTCGTTTATGAATGTGGAAAAGTCTGAAATCTTAACTTTAAAAAATGTTTTGACATTTGTATTCATCTTACTATTCAGCCTATTACTTTAATACCATCAGAAACTGGGGGAAATCTAAAAATTTTAAATGACTGGAAAGGAAAGGCACACAAATGATCTGTTTCCAGGAGGTGTAAAAATACTCCTGCCTAATGGTAACAATGTTGAGGCTGTGTGTTGGTGGCTGCAGGGGCAGAATTGGGTAGACGTGGGGTGGGCATGGAGGGGAGCACACGAAAATGGAGTGGAGAAGGGTTTTTGTGATGTTAACCTGCAATGCTACACTATCTTGAACTAAGGTTTGTCTGTCTTCCTGCCTTCTTCCCTTCCCTCCCTGCCATAATGCACCACCCAGATCCTCCTTCCATAATGAAGGACTATCCCCTGAGCAGTTGAGGGCACTGTCAGAAGTTGCCCTATTTAGGCTTGTGCCCTGATTTTTATCAACTGCTTTGACTGAGGTCATGCTTCACAGAGGGAGAGTCAACCACACTCTGATCAACACAGGTATCAAGTTCCCTAAACTCCAAATCTGAAGAGCTGTACCAGCCCTCAGGGTGAGTTGATGACTTAACTGGGATTCTAAGTCTGCTTAATCTTGCCCTCTGTCCAATCGAACTTCCTCTCCTTTCTACCCTCATTGTGGATTCCCATGAAAACGTCCTACCAAATCTCCTATATGCTAATCTCCTTCTCAATAAGCATAAAAATGAATTACTAAATGGATCATTAAATGGTTTTTCATTATTGACTGGTCTTTTTGAAAATGAAAAACTGCTCTGTATTGAGTTCTTATATTCAAACGCTGTACTAGCTACTGAGAAAGAAAAGATTAGGAAATATATTAAAAAGTAACTAAGACATGTTGGACAAATAAGTCATTATTTTGTGTAAGACTGTGTATGTTGCTTACAATTTATTTTAACCCCCCAGTTCCTTTAGAGTCTAATGAAAGAGGCAAAGCTATTGAAGAAACAAAGGAATAAACTATTTCAGAGTGGATAGTTATGTAAGTTTTATGTAGAACCATGCAGTTTATAATAAAATTTCATGTGCATTATCTTATTTAACCATTAAACCATTGCTAGAAGTGTGGTTATTAGCACAAGTTTACATGTGAAAAAGTAAACTCAGGGAGTGTAAATGATCTGGCCCACAGCTGAGTTCCCAGAGAGCTTCATATATTCAGAGTGGGAAAGAAATTAGAACAGCCTCAGTTCCAACATGCTTTTGTTGCTTGTCCTCTGTCTTGACACTGGATTGATGTGGCCAAGATTGGCATGTGTTCCTAAAACCATAATCAGACTTTCTCCCACCTTTCCTTTGATAATAGCCCTTATAAGAAGAGAAAAAAGTTCTTAGCCAGTCATGTCCATCCTCAAGGTGTAATAATTTTTTATTACCTGTTTCAAGATTTTTGTTGAGGTTTTGTTTTCATTTTTCACTCCTGTTTATTCCTTCATTAATACTCTCTTCTTTTTTTTTTCTTTTTTTTTTTTTTTTTTGGCGGTGCTGGGAATTGAACGAATGAAGGAAAGAAGGACTGTGTAGAGGGAAAAGAGGGGTGGGAGGGGTGGGAGGGGTGGGAGGGGTGGGGGGGAGGGGAAAAATATAATAAACATCATTACCCTATGTAAACGTAAAAAAATAAATAAATAAATAAAAAAAAATACTCTCTTCTTTCTTACAGTTTTAAGAAGGTATTGTTCAGTGGAACTGCTCGTAATATTGGAAATGTTGGAAATGTTCTTTGTGCCAATCAGTCCATTAGTCACTTGTTACAAGGCTATTGAGCACTTGGAAGTATAGTGAGTGTGAATGAGAAACTGACTTCTTAATTTTATTCAGGTTTAATTGATTTAAATTTAAATAGCCATGCATGACCAGTGGCTAAGGAATTAGTGCAGCCTAAGTTTCTCCAGTGCCAGAGTCTGGATGCTTCTTGAGTGTCCCAAGTGTTTTCTCCCCTGTGAAGGGCTGCAGTTCCTTCCTTTCTCTTCTTAGCCCACTCTCTCCTATCTAGCCCCAGTGTCATGGACTGGGCACTTCCCACTGGACACTTCTGAAGGCAGGGGATACTCTGAAGATAGATATACCAGTAGTATTCCCCAGGTACCTATTGCTAGGTTAGGGACTATGGTCAAAGATAAAATTTGGTCTCTGGATAGCACTAGATTTGTAAATATTGTAGAAATCTGAAACCTACCTTGGTTTATTTTTCTTATGGTATGAACAACAACAACAAAAAGTAGTTCTTAAACCTTTCCTGGTTTGTACAGGTTTTACATATGAGTGGCTCACTGTCACTCAAAATGACTTTACATCTCTGAATCATGCATTGCCTTCTCTGATTAGTAAGGAACCTTTTGACTTGTCCCTATCTAAACTCAAAATTCACTTTTGCTCAGTGTTTCTTGATCAGAATTGGTAACTTATTTCTATGCATCTTCATAACACTCTATTACCTTGCTTATTGCTGCCTGAAACATATCTCTGCCTATGTTCCTAAATTGTAAATTCTTGAAGACTAGGATCATGTTGCAGACATCTCCAGAGTCCAACCTGCTGAATGGGATGCCTTAAACATAGCAGGAATCCAACAAAATTCTTCCCAGAATTGACACATCACTGGGCTCTGAAAGTCATCCCCTTCACCACATTTTCTTGAGGCTCCACTCTTAAGTAATGTTCTAGGTAAGAATTCCTTCCTTATAAACTCCTTAGAAAACTTGGAATGGAACCACCATTTGACCCAGCTATCCCACTCCTTGGCCTATACCCAAAGGACTTAAAATCAGCATACTACAGAGATGCAGCCACATCAATGTTCATAGCTGCTCAGTTCACAATAGCCAGATTGTGGAACCAACCTAGATGTCCTTCAATTGATGAATGGATAAAGAAACTGTGGTATATATATACAATGGAATATTACTCAGCCATAAAGAATGATAAAATTATGGCATTTGAGGGCAAATGGATGAAATTGGAGAATATCATGCTAAGTGAGATAAGCCAATCTCAAAAAAACAAAGGACGAATGATATCGCTAATAAGTGGATGATGACACATAATGGGGGGTGGGAGGGGTTAGTGTTAGGGTTAGAGTTAGGGTTAGGGAGGGGGGCAAGAATGGAGGAAGGAAGGACTGTATAGAGGGAAAAGAGGGGTGGGAGGGGTGGGGGAGAAGGGAAAAAATAACAGAATGAATCAAACAACATTACCCTATGTAAATTTATGATTACACAAATAGTATGGCTTTACGACATGTACAAACAGAGAAACAACATGTATCCCATTTGTTTACAATAAAAAAAAAAAAAGAATTCCTTCCTTATGTTGTCCTAATTGCTCTCATCTCAGTGCCAATGTAGATTCCATTTAAATAAACGGGGTCCCAGGACATTTGTGTCTTGATTTATTTCTCTGTGCATATGTGTTATTGTTGTATTTCTTTGTCTGTGATATGATTCATTTCTGGTACATATTTCTTTTTACTTCTCACAAACAGCACACCGACAGAAGCAATATTATCTAGTAAATATCTTCAACAGTCAGAAGGCATTATTGTATGGCTCAACATTGTCCCTCCTTTTGCTTCCACCTCTTCTGTTTTTCATCACTCGTCTTAATTATGCCAATAAATCCCAGGACAGAACTGCCACTGTGGTAAATTCTCTATAATTATTATCTTCTGCATATGCTAGGTTCATCTAAATTCACAAAAGCTCAACATATATTTGACAAGTTATTAAATAGTAAACCAAAATGTGCTTTGACACCTACACATGTGATCTGCTGTAGTAAATAAAGAGGGTTTGATGATGAAATCTTTTTCCTTTTTGATTATTTCAATTAAACTATTTCAGATGTTGAATTTAAAACACTCGTTTTCCCAATTCTAGCTGCCTTTCCTTGGTAGTTTGAACATGACTCTTTGACCCCTTGGGCTCAGGACATGATGCTATATTGAATATTTTTTTAACTGTAAATTTGATTTTCAGTTGCATACAGATTTATTTCATTGTGGGTTGTTATTATACTGTTAATAGGGAATCTCTGCCATTGCTCCGTCAGAATTTGGATAAGTTTGGTGATCTTTAGGAGTAACATTGAAAATATTGTAACAACTGGTGTGATACTGACTGATTAAAATGGCCGCCGACTGGAGCTCTAGAGTTGGATTCTTGAAGCTCCCTGTTGGCGCAGGCTTTAATGGTTTAGCTTCAGGAGAGTTTTTGGAAATGTCCAAGGCAAGGACAGGCAAAGCAACAAAGGCACTAGCAGGAGCCACCCTCAGGGTCAGGCCAGAAGCTATTTACCAACTGGTATAAACTAGTTCAATGTCAGTGTATAACCAATGAACATCAATTTTGCTGATGTCTTTAATGAGGAGCCTGCCAAGAAAATAGTTATTCAGGTATTTAGAATATGTTTCAAAAGAGCTGGTTTCAGGCTAATTTTCATCTTCCTCTAAACTCTGCTTCGATTTGCACAACTACATTCATCAAGCATTTACAAAGAGGGCATGTTCTGCTTGGGTCAAAATTCTTCCTCTTATTCTGAGAGGTAGGAAATGGTTGACTTGAAGGTGGAGAGATTTGAACCACTGGACTTGTCTTTCAGGACCAAGGTCAGACATTGAGAAGCTTTTCCTTACTGACCCTTGTCCCTGAGACCAACTGAGAAATTGGAGCGAGCTCAGCATGAAAGATGGGGGGAGTAAGGGAAGAACAATCCAGGAAGAGGGAGCAGATGCAGGGAAGTGAGAAGGACTGTGTCAGGGCAATTTCAGACAAGCCTCAAGTAGGTTAGACTTGTCAGAAGGGTAGGAGATGAAGGCTCACAGGCAGAGTGGATGAGCCATGAAGCTGGAACGGAGCATGGGAGCTGGGTATAAAAAAGTTATAAAGGAGAGAAAAGCATTCATTTATTCCAGGAAAATAATGATGAAAGGATTTGGAGCTAAGGGAAGAAATTCGTTTTAATGCAGAGAAAAATGATCAGATCATTGTGGGTCTTGAATGGAGCTCAATGGTGATGAAACTTCTTTGTGGGGAGCGACTAGAGATGACTCCTTTTGTTTGTAAAATCAGAAGTTTTCACACCTTTTATTACAGGAGGTTTCCTGTGGAAGCTTTTTATAACCATTTCATAACCTTGGGGAAGTACTGAAATGAAGTTTTATGGTAGAGTAAAATCCCATTTAGTGTGTGTGTTTGTGTGTGTGTGTGTGTGTGTATAAGGTGCTTTTAGTTATGAGATCAAGAAGTTGGAGGCAATCATACAGTCCTAAAAATATCTTGTGATTACTTCAATCTAAATCATAACCGAGGCCACTAATGACATGAAAATTCTCTCTCAGCATGACTTTGTTCTTCTGACAAGACTCAGAAGCAGCCAGTCCATTGCCAACAAATCTGAACCCATTTGCAACTGGAGCTTTGTGTGACCCTACAGGTGTGCAGGACAGGAGCCTGCCTCATGAGCAGATCAGCAAGGAATTCATACTCTTCTCTCTAGTTTTCCCCATTAGCACCTCTAATGACAAGAGAGATGTGAGTCCTGGAGGAAGAGGAAACATTCCCTGAAAGGGAAAGTGTGAACCAGTTACCTGCCCGTGCAAACTGATTAGAAAAATATTTGCCTTCTTTCCTAAATGCTGATAGGTTTAAAATATTGCAAAAAAAATCAAATTAAATTAATTGCTCACTATTAACTAGGCATTTTTTCTAACTATGATGATTGTCTCAAAGGAATAAAGTAAGAGTTAATTAAAATAGTCTCTAATTTGCAGTACCTAGTTAAATTTAGATAACCTTTTCATAAAACTAGTATTGTACACACAATGGGTCAAGTAAGTTCACAGCTCAGGTGTAGGAGATACATTTTATTTTACTTTACAAATCCTCATATATCACTTATCTTACTCCAGACACCCTCTTAAGAGTCAATCTAATCTTTCTCTAATCTTCCTTTCTCAATCTAACAGATGAGAAAACTGAGACAAAAGAAAGAGGAAATTTTTATTTGTTTGTTCGTTTTTGTTTTATTCCTGAGGTAATCAGCCAATTCGGGTGCATTTGGGTCTGAATTCTGATTATTGTAGTTTCTCCTTATTTGTGGAAGATATGTTCCAAGAACACCAGTAGATGCCCGAAACCAAGGAAAATACTGAAATATATATATATATGCGTTATGATTTTCCCTATGTATACATAACTATAATAAATTTTATGTACAAATTAGTACAATCAGAGATTAATAACAACTAGTAATAAAATAGAACAATTATAACAATATGGTGTAATAAGTGTTGAGTGAATGTCATCTCTTTCTCTCTTTTTGTTCCTCAGAATCTTTTATTATACCATGAACTTAAGAGACCTCAGCATGTAAATTTTTCCTTTCCTAAAATCACAAACTTTCATCTTTTCATTTAAAGAAAGAACTTCATGACTTTTCTTTGGCATACCTGAATTTGTCAAACTAGCCATTTTTGCATTTTAGAACCAATATTAAGTAAAATAAGGGGTTAACTGAATTACAAGCATTATAATACCACCACAATCAAGATGTCCACTAAGTGACTATTGGTGGGTAATGTGTGTAGTGTGGATGTGTTGGACCAAAAGGGTGATTACATCCCAGACAGAATTGAGAAAGATTGCACAAGATTTTGTCATACTTCATAGTGCACAATCTAAAACATTTTTAGAGTTTTTACCAAGAATAGGGTAGGTAGTCTGGCCCACATAGCTATGCCTTGAGGTATCAGTCTCATGTGGTCTTCAATGTCTTTGCACATGATTCATGTTGAAGCAGCTCCTTGACCTCATCCATCAGCTCCTTTACATCTGTAAGCTCTGGCTACTCTCTTGGTAACATCTGATAGAATCAAGACTCATGACATCTTTTTCATGTCAGACATTCTAAAGCTTCATCTGCCCCATGAACTATTGAGTTCTTTCTTCTCTAAGATATTGTTAACTTCAAATGGAAAATTAAGTTCTTCATTCAATGAATATTTTAGGCAGTTTCTATGTGTGCACAATATTATAGACAATAAAAAAGCAATTAAATATGCTTCCAGAAAATTTTCATTCTAGAAGGGCCATATACATAATAAACAATCATCAAGATAGTGATAAAGACTATTGGAGACTGTCACTACATATGATTTCATCATTTAGTTTGGCTTTCCTCCAAAAATAGAGCCTAATCCAAGAACTTGTGTACTGAAAATGATCCCAGGAAGTTGGAGGAAGGGGATGGGAAGAGTGCAATAAGAAGGAGGAAAATCCAGTAAGTACTTATACTAAAGTTGATCGTCACAGTGCAACACCTGGGGTTCAATTTTGTCTGTATCTTCTGAGAAGCTTATAAAATGTTTTTCAGATTTTCCAATTAAGGTTTGAAAGAGGAAAGCAGGTATACATTGATGCCTTACCTTAAACCCCCATTATCTGAGGCATAACTACAGGTCAGCTCTTCTTCTAGACTGCAAATATCTGCTTACCAAACACCAGCAAGATTTTGTATTTACATTTTGACTTGAGATGTCTATGGAACATTCTGATAAAGTCCTGACTGGAAGCAAATGAGAGGCCAAGCTGAAGGAGGTAGGTAAAAAGTTTCACCCCTTACACACCTCATACCCATTAATGTCTACATCAAATCAAAATTGTCTATGGGTGGTCAAGGTGGTGAACCGCTTCACAAATATTAAATATGCAAGGACTAACAAGAAGAAACCAAGTTTCCAGAGCTATAAATGGTCCCATGTTGGGTCGAGGAAGTGTTTACACTAATGATTAAGCACAAAATCTCATTATACAAAGTAATCTGGCAGGTTTTAGTCAAATTGACTATTCTTAGAAGCCATGACTCTTTTTTGGTACCAATACCATGCCGTTTTTGTTCTATTGCTTTGTAGTAGAGTTGAAGTTCTGGTATTGCAATACCCACTGCTTCACTCTTCCTGCTAAGGATTGCTTTAGCTATTCTGGGTTTCTTATTCTTCCAGATGAATTTCATGATTGCTTGCTCTATTTCTGTAAGGTACATCATTGGGATTTGAATTGGAATTGCATTGAATCTGTATAGCACTTTTGGTAGTATGGCCATTTTGACAATATTAATTCTGCCTATCCAAGAACATGGGAGATCTTTCCATCTTCTAAGGTTTTCTTTAATTTCTTTCTTTAGTGTTCTGTAGTTCTCATTGTAAAGGTCTTTCACTTCTTTTGTTAGATTGATTCCCAAGTATTTTATTGTTTTCAAGGCTATTGTGAATTGTGTAGTTTTCTTAACTTCTCTTTCAGAGAATTCATTACTTATGTATAAAAATGCATTAGATTTATGAGCATTGATCTTATATCCTGCTACTTTACTGAATTCACTTATGAGTTCTAAAAGTTTTCTGGTGGAATTTCCTGGTTCCTCTAAATATATAATCATGTCATCAGCAAATAGGGAGAGTTTGAGTTCTTCTTTTCCTATTACAATCTTAATCACAGTATGAGAGAGTCTCATTCTTCTCCAATACCCACTCCTCCTTATATTTAAGACACATTTCTACCACTTATAGCTGTAGGGATCCCTTTAATTTCTTTGGTTTGTCTAATTGCTCTGGCTAGAGTTTCAAGGACAATGTTGAATAGAAGTGGTGAAAGAGGGCATCCCTGCCTTGTTCCAGTTTTTAGGGGGATTGCTTTCAGTTTTTCACCATTTAGAATGATATTGGCCATGGGCTTAGCATAAATGCCCTTTACAATGTTAAGAAATGTTCCCACTATCCCTATTTTTTCTAGTGTTTTGAGCATGAAGGATTGCTGTATTTTGTCAAATGCTTTTTCTGCGCCTATCAAAATAATCATGTGATTCTTGACTTTAAGTCTGTTGTTGACTCTTAACACTTGGGTACCTAGCTCACATGAAGTCTCATGGATCCAAAAGGAAAATGCTGTGAAAATGTTGGCATTAGCATTATTAGTGTGGTGGCAGGAATTAGAGGAAACTCATGTCTTTCTTCAGAGGCATATGAGCAAAAGCATTGGTTTGCATACTGGTATACTGTGCAAAGAAAAGCCAAAGACAAAATAATATTGGTTTAAACAAAATGAAAATGTCTCTCTCTTCATGTAACAGATATCTGAGCTTCAGTAGTCAAAGTCTCTATAGTCACTTTGTGGCATCTGTGACTCAAATTCCTTCTATTTAAATTCTCTGCCATTTCAATACATGCTTCTGTCTTATGGTCTAAAATTATTTATTTGGCTGCATCCAGCAGGAAGAGGGGACAGGAAACAAGGAGGTTATACTACTTATTTTTAATACACATTTCTAACACTCATATCTCCTTATTTAGATCACAAGTCACATGGATGAACTTTGCATCAAGGGACTCTGGGAAATGTAGTTTCTAACTGTACAGTCATGTTCTCAACTGCCCATTCCTACAGTTATAAGTGTTAGAAATGTGTCTTAAATATAAGGAGGAGTGGGTATTGGAGAAAAACTAGACTCTCTCATACTATGATTAAGATTATAATAAATATGTATTTTTACCAAAATGAGGAAATGGAATCAATGTATTCCAGCAACAGGAATAGTTCTTAAGCACAGAGTACCAAATGAAAGAAAGATAAAATTGAGAATGGACTAAGAGATAACATATCAATAAATAAGAATAAGTATGTATTACTAAAAACAATTATGGGTCCTTGAGAGAACAAACAAAATATTGTGCTGAGAAATGAAGGTTTTTGTCAGCCATAGCTGCATTTTAAATCTAATTCTAACCATGTCATCTATTGAAAGTTACACACATATTCTAAGAGATATTTTTTCTGATCTGAAAACTCAAGTATAATAACCTCATAAGATTAAGTATATAAGTTTACAAGAGTAAAATAAGTTTATATACTTAAAGCATTTATCACAGTTCTTGACACATAGTTAATTTCCCATAGAGGTTAGTTGTTATTATTACATCTGCTATTGATATTATTTGAGAAATTGCATGAATGTGTGCGATCAGAACTTTGAACTCTTGGCAAATGGTGATTGGAAACATGATTACAGAATAAAGAGTGCATTGAGCACAATCATGAGCAGGAATAATCTGGGAAGTATTCAGTCATATACTGGATATTTTTAAGTACCTCCAATGTTCCAGGACCCTAGGATAAAAAGTTAAGTAAAAACTATTATGGACTCTATCTAGGAAAGGACAAAGGCAATTAATCTAAAATCATAAAAACACATGTAAGACTCTAATTGCTATATATACAGTGAAGGAAATACTCTTCTTCCATGTGTATCTATTATATGAATGGGGGAAATTTGATCTACTTTTACTCTACTCTGCAGAGAAAAAGGCATTCTGAAGAAGTGGTTCTTTGAATCAACACATGATTAAGAATTAACTAGAAAAAAAAAAAAAAAAAAAAAAAAACAGAAAAAAGAGTATTCCTTGAAGAAGTAACAGCATAGGAGAAGGCCCCAGGGCATCCCAGGCATGAAGGAGATAGTAGAATTAAAGAAAACCAATGTGGCTGGAGCAGAAAGTATACAAGAAAACGTGATAAAACTGGGTATGGTGGTTCATGTCTGTAATGCCAGCAATTCTGGAGGCTGAGGCAGGAGAATCACAAGTTCAAAGCCAGTCTTGGTAACTTAGCAAGGCCCTAAGCAACTTAGTGAGAACCTGTCTCATAATAAAAATTAGAAAAGGGCTGAGGATTTGACTCAGTGGGTAAGCACCCCTGGGTTAAATCTCCAGTATCAAAAAAATAAAAGTAAAGTAAAGTATGTGATAGGACTTGACATGAAAGAATAGGCAGATGGGAGATGATAAAAGAGGTTATTTGAAGGAATTTTGTCTTTCCCTGATAGGAAAAATTATATTATTTTCCCTCTGCCACTATGAAAAGAAATTACCACAACCTTAGTGACTTCAAACAGCACAAATGTGTTCTCTCTAGTTCTGGAGGTCAGAATTCAGTTTCACTAGCTGATGTCAAGGCATGGGTGGGTCTGGTTCTTTCTCATGACTCATGACTCTGAGGGGTCATTTCCAGGTTCTAGTGGCCACCTATATTCCTTGGATAGTACCCCTTTCTTCGTCATCAAACTGCTTCCCCAATATCTGCTTCTGTCTTCATATCACCTTCTTCTGTGAGCCCTACCTCTTTCGTCTATCTTACCAGAACAGTTCCAAAGATGTTGGGCAAATCCAGGTAACCTAGGGTAATTTACCCATCTTAAGATCCTGAATTAGTCACATTTGCAAAGTATCTTCTGACATAAAAGTAATACTCACAGTTTCTTATGACTAGGACATGGACCAAGTAGAGGGTATCAGTCACCCTACCACAGAAAAAACTGACTTTATTCCAGAAGGAAAAATGATGGGTTCAGATTTGTATTTTAAAAAGATCATTCTCCTTACTCCATGAAGGACACAGAAGGAGAGTGAGGTATATGGCGGTGAGCTAGCTGAGAAGCAGTGGTCCTGGAAAGATGAGAAGGAAAAATAACTTAATCCAGAAGATGTGGAAAAAAGTTCAAGAGTTTTAGTTAGAAATAATCTTAGAGAACACTAAAATGTTGTTCTGGGTCTTGTTTATACCAATGATTGTGAGAGATATTGTGTGTATGTATCTATCTCAACTCTACATTCAGTGACCTGTTGATAAACTTGGTTTTGGCTTTGGTCATGGCACTTATACCATGACAATTGGCAAAAATTACAAGACAGGACTTTTTTCCTCCAGAGATCCAGTGTCAGAGGGTAAACAGCCAGCATTATGTAACCTGGTCTCCCTCTTTAATAGGTTTTTGCTTCCAGTTCCATTGAGTTCACTCCTTATGCTATTGACACATCCTGATTCTTAGAAATTTCTTTATGGAGAGAGAAAAAATAATATAGTGGTTAATTTTTGAAGTTAGGATCTTTCCTAATCCATTTCTATGTTTTCTACAAATATAACAATAAACACGCAATAATTTTGTAATTAGGAAAAATAATAAAATGAGCTTTACTTTTAAAATATTAATTTAAAAAATTACCAAACTCCAAGTGAATATGAGGACACAATGAAAAATTTGTTTTATGGTATTCTTGACTAGCTGGTAATCTAACCCCTTCAAAAATGTGTTCCTGGTCACAAAAATGTAAAAGTTACTCTGAGTTTTCTTGGGATTTGTTTGGGATTTGTTATAGGGCTTGATTACTTAATTTGTTCAACACAAGAAATAATAGAATCAAAGTGATGAAAATGAGAATAATAAAGAATACTGGCCAAATTATACTGGATGCATGTATGAATCTGTAACAACAAATTACACCATTATGTACAACTATAATGTACCAATAAAAATGTGGAAAATAAGAATATTCATGACAAGTATTTAAATACATGAAATTATATAATAGAAAACAGATCACGAAAGAGTTCCAGCATTACCACTTGCTATCTAGGCTCTTTGCTGATGGACTAAAATTCCATGTGTCCATTTCTTCACTTGATTTGTGAAATGGGGGTAATGATAGTTGCCTACAGCATTGGGTGACTGGGAGATTTAAATTAATTTTTGTATGTGACTATTGGAGAAGAGTGTTTGACACATACCTAACAAATAGTATTATCTAATTATTTGTTGATATTCAATTGCATATGTCACAACTTACTTCATCATAGGTGTTCCTGTAAGAAAAGTCATTTAAAGGTTTACTAAAATTCTATCACTTCGCCACCTTCTTTCTGCAATTGATCTGAGAACATAAGAGTGGTTTAATCAAGTAAAATTGATGCAGGAAATCTTACGAGTATGTTAGATATGTGTGTTTTTCTCTCATTTCTATGTTGAACTTTAGTCCATCTCCATGTACTTCCTCTGTAATCTGCAGCCACTGCTGCTTATCTGCCTGTCAAATCACCATGGAGTGTTGCCCCAGCAACTTGATTCAGGTATTTCTCTCTCTGTGCTTTCTACCTCCCCAGTTGAATACACACGTTCATTGCTCTTCGTTTTTCCTGGCAAGTTTTCTGAGGTGTGTACCAAGTTCTTGAAGAGCTTAATATCATCTTGCCTTGAGTAAAACAGAAGCCAGCTGGCACCATTTATCTCTTCAAATTACAGGAAAATGTGAGAAACAACGGGATGTCTATGTAGGGTTGGGCAGAGCCCCAAAGGGCAGGTATGTGTGAAAGAGTATACCATGGCCATACGCTTGAGAATTAGGTGTAATCTTGGAAGGTTGGACTTGACAAAACTTATTTCAGTGTGACTTCATGATCAGATTTTTATATATTTTCCCCCCAACCCTATCTTGCCACATCTTCAAAAGTTAGGTATTTCCAACCAGAATAATAGTGGAAGGAAATTTATTTTCTTAGTTTTGTGCTAGAATCAATTCACATTTTTAAAAAGACTCCCTGAAATTTCAGTAGTTATCAAACATTTAAGTTTTCTAATTATTTGTTATTTTTGTTGAGTTCCATCACCTCGTCTTTTGAAGTAGGCTGTTATATAGTGCATCACCTTGAAAAGAAACAAACCCTCCCTCATTAGCATTTTAAGTCCCATATGAGTTTAATATCTCAGTAAAAACTCATGAAGAATTTTTATACCAGTGAAAATGTTATAACATAATCTATTTGAAACCACATACAGAAAGATTAGCCAAGATGAATATATGCATGGTATTTTTAGAAAGTAGAAATAAGTAGAAATCTCTTAACACTTCTTTTTGTGTATGTCTTAGTGAAAGAAGAAATTACATAAGAAAACTCATAAATGTTAAATCTGGATTATTAGAAAGAAGGCATAAAGGTTCATCCTAGAATAGACTTTTCTCACATATTCTTGCTACTACATTTAAGAAATATAAGAACACAAGGACAGGATAATTCATTTTAAAATAGACATAAATATAGATTCAGTGAAGTTGGTTGAAATTTGTATAACCTTGAAAAAGGTTTTTGCACTTAACTAAATAAAAGAAGGTTTTAGAAGTTATAAATTTTTCCTGTTGCATAAAAACATATTATATATTTCAGAGATAAATGTTGGAATGAGTAAAACTTAATTTTAAAAGAAAGTACTCCCATGTACTAATAATGAGTTCTCCTAATAAAAAGTCTGAAAAAATAAAATGTGTGTGCATCCTTAGCTTTGAAAAGATGAATCTTATACTTGTTGGAAAAGTCAATTTAATGTTGACAACTGGGCAGATACTGAAACCAATTCTGTGGCAGTTTGAATTCCCCTATAGAAGCACAATATTGTAGGTCACAATCAAGATTGCTTTATGAAAAGCAGAATCTTTGGGAGCATTGAGTATGATAAAAATACATTTCAGGAAATGCTACAAAGCAAAAAGTATACAAACTTTGATTCTATTTAATTTGCTATTTTGAGCCCTGTGGGATAACCATAGCAAACTACTGGAACAGTAGTTCTCAAACTTTTTGATTGTTCATTCTCTGAAAAATTTTTTAAGTGCCAAGAGTTTTTCTTTATGTGGGGTATATCTATTAATATTTACTGTAATTGATATGAAAACTGAGAAAAATTTAAAAAACAAACATACACAAACATCCATTTCCATAGTCAATGATGGACAATATCCTAATGCCAGGAAGCCTTCAAAAAACTTTACTGTATGCTCTTGAGCAAATAAGAATTGAAAAGGCAAATAAGTTTCTAGTATTGCATGAAAATAAGTTTGACCTCAGATTCCTAGGTCTCAGGGACTCCCAGCAGTCCCCAGAACATAATTTGGGAGCTGCTGTGCTACAGAGTTGATCGTTGGAAGATTTTTGGACATTTCAGTGAGAGAGACCATAGCGACTCAAGGGGAAAATGTATGAGATAGCATCCCTCAGGGTGTAAATTCTGTCTGGAGAAAAGTTAATATTTCTATTAGAGATCCCTGGATAATATCTTGAGGCGTAGGATTTTTGTTCAAGGAATAAAATGTCATTAGAAAGGTAAAGGATGGGAGCGAAGAATCATGCCATTATTTGACAAACATTTCTTAGCTACTGACATTAAATAGTAGGTGCTGGAAATATGGGAAAGATCTGAAAGATGTGATGTTGTCTCTGACGTATTCACAATCAAGGAAGAGCAATTGCAGATACAGGCTTCAGTGGAGTTAAGAACAGAATTCTCAGACAACCCAGTGGAGGAAAAGGTTATCTCTGCCAAGCCATTTCAGGGAGTTTCCATAGAAGGGGTGACATGCATGCCAAGGTGCACATTAGCACCTTGCATATTAGCAGCAGGAGCATGTGAGGCAGTGAACTTAGAAAGAGCACTTCAGGAGAGAGTGACTCCAGGTAGAAAGTTGGAAGAACATGACTCTGAGGAACAGCAATCTTTCAGTAAGTGAAGCAATGGGTGTGGGGTAGGAAAGATGGAGTAAAGGTATGGGTGGGAGAGATTAGATCCCATTGCAAAAGGTCTTGTTATGCTCACCGAAAGGATTTGACATTGCCCTGCAGGCAGTGGAAAGCTGCTGGTTTTTTCAGCAAAAGAATGATTTGTCAGAACTGTGCTTCAGAAAGTCAGCTCAGAGGTTTTTGTGGACAATAAAAGGAATGAGGATAGAACTAGTGTTTGGAAGAGCATTTGGGAGCATCTTGCAATCATCTAAGCAGGAAGAACATTGTGTTGCATAGTCTCTGAAATCAATCTGCCTAGGTTCAAATGTACACCCCCTGCCCCCGGCATTTGAGGACCTCCAACAATTACCTAATTTATCTACCTTTATTTCTCATTGGCAGAGTAGAACAATACTGGTAGAATTACAGACTGGTTTGATACAAAAATAAAATAAAAAAGTAAAAATAAAGCAATATTCATATTACGCCTATTAGTTATCATTACAGGTGCATAAAGTTATAGGGGAGAGGAACAATTTGGAACACATTTTAGAGCTATATAGGGGCCAGAATTCACAGGATGTTTTGTGAAAATGTTGGATGGTAGCAAGAAAGAGACAAGTTTAAATATTTTGATTCAGGAGAATCCAGAGGAATATTAAATGATGGGTAATACAGGCAGGAGAATCAGAGTACAAAGAGAATGCAGAGAAACTAAGGTTTCATTTCACACAAACATGTTTTATAAAAATGGTGGGAAATACTTGTCACAGTTACATTACAAGTGAAAGGCACAGGGTATGTGACTGATGACTCAAAGTGTCAAGAAGTTTTAAGGAAAAAGACAAACAATTCATGTGTAGCAAATCTCCCAGACCAAATCAAGGCAGGAACCAAACACTAAGGTTCTAACAAAGACATGTAATTTCTCCTTAAAATCAAGTGCTCTCTTTGAGAGCTGGAAGGTGATTCATGGACTTTAAGAAAGAATAGATGCATATTAAGAAAAAGTTGAAAGTTAAGGCTTGGCAATATTTTTTTCTTTGACATAAAAAATTTAGATAATTACCAATGTAATACAAGGAAGATGAAGTGCTAAAGTCAAGGCAGCCAAAAGGCCCAATCTAGGTAAATTTCTGTTATAATAGGTCACATCTGGAAAAATAAAGTTGTTAGGGAAAGCCAAGTTTTTATTTGCTTTAATGGTCAAAGGGCACAAATATAAAAGAAACAGGTTCTTTCAAAGAAATTCCCTCAAAAAACTTTTTATAAACTTGTTAACAGTTTAAAAAGGGTAGGTAAAAAGTAGAATGAATTAGAGTTTTCTTAAACACAAATAATCAATGTAAGGCCCTGTGTTCAAAACATCAGAGGTGCAATTAAGGCAGGCATCTGTCCACGTCGTGGGTGTTGACTGTGTGCAATGAGGTGGGAGAAATCCACAAGAAAATAATTAACTTAAAGAAAGTCCTCTATCTCACATAAGGTAGAGAAAAAGATGTAAGACTTAACGAGAGGGACTTGAGTTACAAGGATAGTATCCTGAATAACTTACTTCTTAAGGACAAGGGAGAGGTATTTGGAGTGGGGAAGAGTCCTCTTTGAAATTAGAATAGCTCACAGAACTTAGCCAACTAACTACTTTAAAATAAGCATTATTAAAATCTGTGTCAATTCAGACTCTTCACATTCAGACACTTGTCTTGCTTTATTATAGTAATATGTGAATTGACAAAATGGGAAGCATTTTTGTATTGACAATTTAATGGAATAACTTCTCTGCCCTCACTGCTTGAATATATTGTTTAGCTTCAGAAAGAATTGCTCATATTCTCTGAATGGATCTAAAAAACAGTATTATCAAATTAGAGACTGGTCTTAAAGCTAGAGACTGGTCTTAAAGCTTTGAGTCCATCGTCAGGTATGCCTACAAAAACAATTTCTTCGGTTCTCCTGTTCCCTGACTGACGTACCAATGATCAGTGTTTAAAAATGGAAATTTGGGATTGTGATTTCGGTGAGTCAAAAGAATGCCACCCAAGTGTGCTGGTGTCCTACCTCAGTCTGAGAATCCACAGTCTCTCGGGATAGATGTAGCACCTCATACTTGTTCCTCCCTCATCCCCAACACTTGCACACGAGCCCTCTTTGCTGGCAAGCCCTCCGCGGGGTTATAAAATGGGTGAGATCTTTCTGAGATCTAAATATAAAGGAACGCAATTTTAACATATTGTGTCATTAAGAAGTTTAGGAGCTTTTAGACACAATCTGGAGGTAGTGGAAAATTAGATACAGTGTTGCATTAGACATGTTTTTAGTATTTTCTTCTTTTTGTAAAAGCTGTAATTTTCAGAGTTTAGAACCAATTTAATGTCCCTGGAGTTACAGCTTTTTTGTATCCATTGTCCATTAGGTGAATTACTAAGCCAAGAATGGAATCCATTTATAATGTATAAAATACTGTGAAATGTCTTAAAAACAGTCTTTGCAGGGGGAGAAAAAGCTTTGGGAGTCCATTAAATTTGAAGACAGTGAGTTCTGAGGTTCTTCTTATAATCATATAATGGTATTTTTTGTGCTTTGATAATATGATGCATTAGATATTGGAAGATTTATTTAAAAGTTTGAATTCAATGAAAAATTATACTGAGCTAATGCAAAATGCATTATTTTTGACACTTCAGACACCTTTTAAAACTGAATGTATTGTTCAAAACACTTAATAATATTTATTGTATTTTAATATAAATTAATAGATAACCACTAAAATGCTAGTAATTGTCTTATCAATGATGATGTCACTGTTGCTGGCATTTATTAAGATCAAAAAATTTGGTTTTTAAATCCTTATTTTTAAGAAATTCTAGTTTGATTTCAAATAAAGTAAATTAGTCTGAAGAGATTCTCTATGAGGTACCGGGTATATATGTACATGTGTATGTATGTGTATGGTAAATTTAGGTACATAAACACATCTTCAATTACCAGGTTTAAAATGATATGCATGTGAGTGTGTATCCTATATTGAGTGCTATGAGATCTCAAAGTATAAAGTTTTGTTAAACTTTCATACAATAGAGGAAATTTTCAATAAAACATGCCAATTTCATATTTTAGCTTATTCAATAAATAAACAAATAAGTAAAATTTAAAATGATTACTCCCAGAGTATGTCCTGAGATCCACAGAGCTACTGCCAAATCTCCGAACTTCTTATGCTATAATGACAGCCCATGTATTATGTTGAAACCTTATGAAATTATCATTTATGCTAGTCAAAACCAGGTGAAGAGCACTATTTCATAAGGCCTAACCTAATTAAAATTCTTCATGTTTAGAAAGATTAGTATATAGCATTAAATTATTGTTGAGTATTGTTTTTTAAAAGTCAAAATGTGTTTTCTATAGCATTTAATTAAGATTCTAATAAAGATTGTTAACAAAGTTTTCCTAACTCTCATAAATAGGCCTTCCTAACAAACTGAGACCCTGTTAACTCCCTGGCGGGGACCAGGGTGTATATTTGGTCATATTGACTTCTGCGTTGGTTGGAATTTTTTTTTTCTTTTTCCAGCTGCAAATTAAAGAAAACTCAGCTAGTCATGGCTTAAATAAATGCAAGTTCATTTTCTTTCTCATGTAACAGTCTGGAGTAGAAAACCTGGGACTGATGTGAAGGCGCTGTGATATGATCACGAACTCAGCCTTTTCCTGTTCTCATTGGTGAGTTTAACCTTTTAACCAGCTGACAGCTGCAGCATCCTGCCCAGGACAAGAAGAGAAGAAGGGACAGGATGGTACCAGCCCCTTTCATTAAGAGAACAAACGTTTCTGTATCAGTTCTGGTTTATGTTGTATATATCAGAAAAATGTCACATGACTATGGCTGGAAAGATAAATTTTCATTTTCAGACTTTGTAGGAAGTGTGGGGGAGAGGAGACCGAGAAATATTGGAAAGTGTTGTGTTATCAATCAACAAATCAACAGTGTCCTACCAACAGTTGCTTATCTTTCTCATGTTGGTCAACATCTACATTGTGACTATTATATTAGACTAAACAATACAGATTTTCTAAAATTTGTATATGGTTGAATTATCAAAAAG
This sequence comes from Sciurus carolinensis, assembly GCF_902686445.1. Taxonomy (NCBI): domain Eukaryota; kingdom Metazoa; phylum Chordata; class Mammalia; order Rodentia; family Sciuridae; genus Sciurus; species Sciurus carolinensis. The sequence goes on from NC_062226.1 coordinate 79,598,097, forward strand.
AAAATGTCACATGACTCAGTTTAATACGTGCACTAAAAGCTCTTGATAGAGTTACCTCTCTTGTTACTAAGTCCAGAAAACAAACTGTAATATTTAATGTCAAATATTACATAACAGCCCAGCCTGGTGGTGCACACCTATAATCCCAGCGGCTGGAGAGGCTGAGGCAGGAGGATCGTGAGTTCAAAGCCAGCCTTAGCAACTTAGTGAGGCTATAAACAACTCAGTAAGACCCTGTGTCTAAATAAAAAATATGTATATATTAAAAAAGGGCTTGGGAGGTGACTCAGTGGTAAAACACCCCTGGTTCAATTCCTGGTACCCCCCAAAAATTATTATATAGCCTCTAATTTTCCACTTATTTTGGGGGAAAAGATTCACATTTGAGTCCAAATGTAAGCAGTAAATAATGAGATTATTAAACTTAATGACGTTCTAAGATGTCGACAAGTTAGTCTATTAATGGAAGAACTTATCAATTGTTCCTATGTGAAACGGAAGGAAAAAAGTTGATGAATACAAAGAACTTTCATGTAAAAGGAATGGTGTTCAATAAATGCTAGAGAAGATAAAGATCAATAGAATTATGATAAATAAGCCTTCAAGGGACCTAAGCATAGACCTAGCACCTAGTAATGACAAAACTCTGATACTGCATTATTATTTGACCCATATGACATGTAGATTTCTGTAGCAGTCTCAGTCATTTCCTTTTTTTTTTTTTTTTTTGATTTATAATACTTAAAACTTAAAAGTTATTTCTCTTTCCTTATCCTTCAGTGCTCATATTACCCTTTGAGCTTGCTTGGTTCACCTCTTTGTTTAAAAATATTATAATTAATTAAAAAATGTGGATGTTTTAAGCCACTGGTGCAAGGTTAACTTGATAATTTGCTTCTGATTCAGAGCCTAGGTTTCTGAGGTTCCTTGAAGTGTCAGTTATCTCCAAATAGAATTTGAAAATACAAGAAGAATCATGTTGGTAAAAGAGATTCATGAGTCATATATCTTACCCACTACCAAACTTGCCTAATTTAAGGACTACAAGAAATTGCAATATATGAACAACACATGCTTCTCTGAGAGAATCTGCCACCCATTACCAGGCTCCATAAAGTTCTCCCACAGTTAATTTCAGCCATGTCTTATAATTTTACACAATGCAGCAGGACATATCTTACATGGTGGGAGTGATTTCAGTCCTGTGGTATCTCCATTTCATTCTTTTTCTCCTTTTTTCTTAACAGTTTTGTTAAAGATATATACTTCATGTGTACAATTTTTGAGCTTTTTTAATTGTAGCATTATACTTATAAATAGTAGTTGGTTCATTTTGACAAAATCATACCTGTAAGAAATTTGATTTTGATCCCTATTACCCACCTTTTCCTTTCCCTCCTCCCTCCCCCTATTCTTCTTCTTCTGTACTGATTTTCCTTTCACTCCTTTATTTATTTTTGATTGGTACTTTCTACATACACACAAATTGAAATTCTCTTTGGTACACATATATAGCATTTGCATTTCTTACCCTAATAATTCTATAATGAATCATATTCCTATAAATTCATAAGTTCTAGATTTATTTACAAAAACCTAGGGAGACCAGACTTCTCCCAATAAAAGCATTTCATAGGTAAGAGCTCCCCATTATCTTTTTGCTAGTAAAAATAGTCTTTATACTGAAGAAGAGATAACTAGCAGGGTTGCAAGAATAGTTCACCAAGCCATCTCCCGCACCTTTGGCCTCACCCACATATCTGCTCATTGATTAGATATTGGCTGGGATGCTGTCATATGTACTTAACATCCAATAGGCTGATTCAGCTTCATTCACAGGTTGATGGTCACAAGATTTTACAGTTAAGAGAGTGGATAAATTAACTACACCTTTTAGATGAGAATATTTGTAATACTGAATTTCAAAGGCATATGGTTGACAGAGGGAAAATGTGTCCAATTTTATAATCGACCTTAAAAAATTTAAATTTCTATTCAATATTTCCTATCCTCTCTATTTCTCCAGTTACTATTGACTCTCTGCTAGATTTTAAAAGAAGAGGAAAGAGGGGAGGAGGTTAACTTTTAACTGCACTAGGCAGCTTCTGGCTCCCTGTACCTGGAATAGTCCACATGGACTCTTGTGTGAGAAATAGCCATGATTTCCTCAGTCATTCTCTTCACCAGACATCTCTCTCATCCTTGACCTTGGCCAGATGCATCAGTAGTCTGGAAGTTTGCTTATGATTCCTTGCTCCCTAGGAGTCCAATTTGACACTTCTAAACACTCTAATAGGACCCAAGACAACCTGATAACTGCATATTCTCTCTCTCTCTCTCTCTCTCTCTCTCTCTCTCTCTCTCTCTCTCTCTCTCTGCAGCATGACCCACATCAGGTCATGGCCCATATATACCACCACTTTGATGACCTCCAGAACTACAGGGCAATATAACATGGCAAAAGTCTTCTGGATTTACTATTGAGGCAGTTCACCTACTCTTCTGTTCCAGTCTAGAGCACCTGGGCAAGACTCAGTTTGCAGTCCTCAATCTGTTAATTTTATCAGTCTTAGACTAGCACCAAATCTCTTCTTATCCTATGGGAACAAATTTCTAAGCTTTCAGTATGTTCCTCCTGGCTTTTAGTTAGAAAGCAGCACTTCAATTCAAAGGAAGAAGTAGTAATTTTCAGACTAGAGAGACTAGTTTGTTCTCTTTAATTTTTTTTTTCTGATCCCTGCTTATGTCTTTGATCTGACTGAGGGGTACAGAAGTCATGGAACAGATTCCATTTGTAAATTCTGCATATGGTGTGTGTGTTGGCAGAGAATCTTCATTCCCTTTGTAAATTCTGCATATGGTATGTATGGGGGTGCATCGTGGTGTCTCAAAGAAAATAACTGGGGCAGAAAAGATTCTATCCTGATGCAGAAAGAAAGATAGAAGGGAAGAAGGAGGGAAGGAAGGAATGAAGAAAGGAAGTTCACTTTTTAAGTATCATACTCTAGAGTTCACTCATCTTTATTTTGTGAACGTTGACTTTGTTTCACAGAGTAAACAAGGTGATTACACACATCTACTTTATAGACTGCCATCTTTAGTGCTGAAATATTTATCTTCTAAGATGAGACATAACCTGACCTCTTTTATGTGATACTAAAATCTCCAGAACTACCAAAATTCCTTCATTCAAACAACTCCTAGGTATTGACTTGCATTATCCTGAAAGGAAGGGCTATTTAGGGATGCCCAGCAACACAGGCAGACCTAAGGAACAGACCCACAGAAGCTCATGTGAAGTTAAATTGGCAATCAGCTCTAGCATTTCTTATGGCAGAGCTGCCTATTGGGTAAATAATATGCATTTTATAAAAACATTCATAAATGTAAATTCACACAAGAGACTGAAATGGCTCCTCAGGGTTAAATGAAATACATATTAACAACACTTATGAATAGTAAATAGCATGCACTTTTAAAATGTGCTCAATGTGTATTTACATAATAGCCTGTAAGAGTTCCACTGTCAAGTAAATAATACTGTAGTTTCCCTTAAAAGTCTTTAATTACCTACAGTATTTGCAAAGTACGTTGTAATGGATTTCTGGTTTGTGTTAGCACTCCACTTGATTCCCCTTTCTTTTCTTCCCTGGTTTCAAATACATATATATTTATGAAAATAATTTAAAATTGGCATTGAAATAAAACCACCTATCTAGATACAATGGCCTTGAATGGTTTCACTTGTGTGGAAAGAAAACTTTTCAAGTGAGATGGTAATAATGTTGTGTTGATGTGTACCCATAAAGAGCATCTTGTAAATGAAAACAAGTAAACCAGAAAGCACTGCAGCGTGGAGGGTGAGGCCATCCGTGCTGGGCAGACTATGCTTGGTGAACTGAGCCCTCTCCTGTGCTGTTTTGGGACCTGGTACCACTCAGATCCAGTTTCTGTTTTTACACTGTATTGATCTGATCCCTGCAAACAAAGATTCCCAGTCTCTTATCCACTTGTTTCTGACTCCTTCAGGGCAATGGGAAGCACTGGCTAGAAGCTGGAAAGGAGGAAGAGGATTTCTTCCCTTCTGTCTCCTTCAAGCTTATGTGCACCAATTGCTGTGGCACCCCACCCCTTTGTCCCACCTTCCAGCCTAACCCACGAGTCAAACCTGGTTCCAGAGTCTACCTGGGTCCTCAACTCCTAGACTCTGGTCACACTGCTTTCTCCCTCTAACCCTCAAGGTGGCTTATCTCTGTATTATGTCATCTACTCTTGGTTGATCTTCAGTTCTTTTACTGCCTTATAACCTGTTGCCCATATTAAATCAGTAAATGTGGTGAGCTTTGTTTCTTGGATGTTCTCTGAGTGATAAAACCAGCTTGTGAAAGTTCTCTTCTCTGAAGAAGTTGTGTGTGCACTAAATCAGGTGCAGTGTAGAGATTACTTGCTTTCTTTCCTATTCCCTGCAAAATGTCTGTTCATACGCACCTGATACTTTCACCTTTCGAAGTGTAAGGAGGCAAATTTAGATATGACATTTAGACAGAACAGTGAAGATCTAGAAATTCAGAGCCAACTACTGAAAAGACAGCGCTACTCCAGAAATATTAATGCAAATCATGGTTGTTGTATTTGACCCATTTCACTAGTGCCTTAAACTCTGATATCCCAGCTTTTGGAGATTCCCAAAAGGAAAACTTACTTCTTGCTTCTTTGTTCCAGTACCACTCCTAGGCCAAGCACTGGTGATCTGAAATGACTTCAGGGTGCAGTATGAATAGATAACAGTGAAAATGTGGTAGAAGTAATCTTGATAAAATAAAAGAATATGTGTGTTGACTAGAGGCATTTCCATTTTTGTTTTTAAACCAATGCTTTCATATAAGTCATACGAAGAAGAATGGTTGCTCCTTCCGTATCCTCATCCTTCCCCTCCCACACTTCCACCGCCATGATCTGTCACAGTCTTACCTTGGATTTCATGGTCTCGTGATTCTTCATCCACATCCCAATCACCTGATACTCCACCAGCCTTATGCTCTGTGAGCAACATCAACCATCAGTTCCTGACCTTCCCATTTTGTCAGGAGACATAGATGGCGCTTGAAAATGCACTAAGAGAAATTATTTTAAAAGTTTAAAAAGTTTTCAGCTATTTTTCAGTCTTATTTTATTAATAATACTAAATTTTACTCAACTACTTCAAATTTTATTTACTGTTTATATCAAATGTCATCATGGCTAGGTAGGAAGAAAGAGAAGGAACACTGAGTGCTTACCAGGAGCTAGGCACTGTTTTAGATGTTTCAATTTATGCGACCTTTGCCCCACAATCTTCATCTATATTTGATTGATTGTAACTGAGAACCATGCTCCTAGAGAAAAGATGCTATATCTAGAAGAGGAAGGAGTTGGGGACAGATGGGGACAGACACTATAAGCCACTTTTATAGCTCATAGTATTGCCTGGAGCTGAGAATCATCCTAGCTAGAAACGTGGCCCCAGACAGCTGGAACGGCTCAGGAAAATCACTAAGTCCTTTCTTCACTCATTCATATTCATGAAGGATCTGCTTCTCACTAGTTTCTTCCTTAACACTGGGAACAAACTGGTGAAAAGATACACAGGGCTCTTTTCCTCATGGGAGTTTGTCTATGGAGGGGTAGGGAAGGGTAATAGGTAGACATTAAACAAATAAACAATAACATAAAAGGATGACTTAGAAAAGGGATGAATGTCATGAAGTTACTGGGACTGAAATGCTGTAAGAGAAAAAGTGAACGGTAAGGGGTATCCTTGGATTGGGCTACAAGATTGAGCCTCTAAGAAAGTAATATGGGAATGATGGGAAAAAGCAAGTCATGTAAAGCTCTGGGGGACTAGAGTTCCATGTAAGAGAAAAAGCAAGTACAAAGATCTCGATTTCAGGGAAGTATGGCAGATTTGCAGAACAGAAGGAAGATCCGTATGACTGAGGTCACAGGGAAAAAGGGATAGGAAGAGTTCTAAAGTTAGAAAGACCATCAAGTGCTAAACAGGTGGTAGTCTTATAGGATAAGTAAAAGGTTTGCATATGAACAAATTGAGGCTCTGAGAGTCAAATGAATTGCTGGATTTTACATGGTTTTTACATGATTTTACATGTTGCAGAGATGAAAACTCAGTCTGGATTCTTAATTCATTGTTCGCTACCTTTATTATTCATGCAATACTCATTCTATCATGCAATACTCATATCAGTGTCTCTATTTAGCAATAACAACCCAACAAGAATCTCCCCCCTCCATTGTTGTTATTGTTGTTGCTTTCCAGTTCTGTGAATAGCACCTAGAGCTTTGCTCACACTAAGCAAGTGCTCTCCCACTGAACTACACCTCTAACCCAGTAAGAATCTCTGGACACATGTTTTATGTTCCTTGTCTGCAGAGGTCCTCTAACATCTCTTAATTGGATTCTGTAGTATTCCATAGAGCCAAATCTTGGTGGTCCTTAGGCATAGAACCTCTCTAGAAAAACATTCTGGTGCTCTTGGGAGTACCAAGGACTTGTAAATCAGTAAGTGACCTTTAGGTGTCATTCATCACCTTCAATCTGTCCTGAGTGCTCAGTATTGCTGCCCTCTAATGATGCCAGTCTACACTGGACCTCTGAATTAAAGGCCATGCTCTCCTGTGATTACTAGGGATCCCTGAGAATTTTTACAGGAGATGAGGCATTAATTCCAATGCCCTGGCCTAAATCCAACCTGGGAAATTACTTTTTGCCTACCTAAATTACACTTAGACTTCTCATTGGAAATCAGTCCTTGAATTATTTCCTGAAAAAAATATTACTATTGTAGTGCTGCAGCAGTTAACAGGTTCTCTTGGGCATGAGGACTTTTTTTTTCCTCATTGCTTTCTCATCAGGTGCTTTCCCCAGCCCAAAATGGATGCACTTGCTTGGAATTATTTGAATACATGCACAACACTCTCTCTGTACAACAAAATGAGGGAAATACCTATACTTCTGTGTGTTTCCAGTCATCAAGAACTCTCAGCCTAAATACCATTGCCTGTAAGAGGTCATTAGTGTTAACTCAATATGGCTTTTATTCTTATTTACACATTACCATGAAAACATACAATGACCAACTAATGCCTTTTCTCCTGTAATCTACTCCCAGTAGATCTCTCTCTGTCTCTGTATCTCTCTGTCTCTTTCTCACACATATACGTACACACACACACACACACACATCACAAAACCAGGACTTCTTCTGCATTGTCAGTTCTTTTCCTTCCACTTATTGCCATCTAACATATTTTATATCAAAATCATTTATTCCTACATGTAGTAAATGCTGAATAAACTTTTGTCATATAAATGAACTATTAAATAACTACCACAAGCCTATCACTGTGAGTGATGGGTTAGATATGCAATTGGTTGAATGGTCAATGTGTTATTTGTCTCCTCATTCATTATTTGTTCAATAAACACTTACTAGTGCCTGTTACATCAGTAAAGGTGCAACATTAAGAAGATGAACAGAGGTACTTAGTTCTCAATGAGCTACTAATATATATAAGGAAAAAAAAAAAACTCATATCAAGAACTAACTATAAACCAGTGAGATAAAGGCTAATCTCTTGAGAGTTTTGGAGATGGCAAAAACTGTGGAATTATGTATGCCTCAATACTCCTTGTTGATCGTCCATTGGATAATTTTCTCTTAGGATTTAATAGCAGAAAAAAGCTCTCTCTCTCTCATAGAGAAATTCAAGATTTTTCTTTTTTATTAGAAAGGAGGGAAATTTTCTTTTTATTAGAATGGAGGAATTTCTAATATGTTTCCTTTTGGACTTCAGTGAATAATCAATGAAAATCTAGGTGTGATAATCAATAATAGTTTAAACTATGTAAGGAGTGTTTATCTGTATGTTGGTCAGCTTTTTATCACTGTGACTCAAATACCTAATGTCAACAACATAGAGGAGGAAAAATTCATTTGGGTTCACAGTTTTAGAGTTTCAGTACATGGTTGGCAGATCCTTCGTTCTGGGTCTGAGGTGAGACAGAACATCATAGCAGAAGAACATGGTGGAAGAAAGCTGCTCAGCTTCTGGCAGCAGGGAAGCAGGGAGAAAGGGAGAGACAAAGAGAAAGTGATCAAGGACAAAATGTAGTCCTCCAGGACCTGCTCACAGTGACCCACTTCCACACCCCACTGCCTACAGTTTCCACCACCTCCCAGTAGTCCATTCACATTATTAACCCATCAAATGAATTCATCCACTGATAAAGTCAGAGTCCTTATGATCCAATCACTTTCCAAAAACCCTACCTCTGAACATTGCTGCACTGAGGACCAAGCATTCAACACATGGACTTTTGGGGAACATTCCAGAACCAAACCTTAAGAGTTCATTTCCCCTATTTTATATGATTTCTGGTTGCTTTTTATAACTGTATTTTAATTGATTTTGTGTGTTGTGATAGTGCTTAATATTATTTAAACTTTGTTAAATTCTTTATGATCTCAGTAGGGTAGAGATTATAAAGCTTCATAAAGCTAGAGATAAAATAGGTTACCCTGCTGATCAGCACTAAAGCATTAAATATAAAAGAGCTACATTGCTATATCCACAATCAAAGCTCCAGACCACTGTCTAATGACCAAGGTTTGGGGATTCACATCAGTGTTTTACAGAGGCACATCTCTGAAAGTGTGATGAACTCGTATGCCACTTCTTTCCCTGAAGACAGTTCTTGATGTTTATTTTAAATGATTTTATGCACAAGCCAATGATAGTGTTGTGAAGAAAGCAGGAATATAATTCACTTCATAGGACTCGCCAGAAATGACTTTGTTTCAAATCTGCAAACAGTTCTAATGTTTCCAGCCCCTGGTGTGAACTCTTTTGTGTGAGTTTGATCTCTACCAACATTTCACTTTTTTTAGTTTTAATTTTTAAGATCAACTTTAAATTTATCTTGCTATGCTTGATGTGTTCCCATAAGACACTTAATTTATTCTGAAGCACTTTTAGGGAAATAAGTAAATGAATAAACAGATAAAGCTTTATAAAATTATAGTATCTAACACTATATCTATATGCTGAACTACAGCATAAGAGCAGAACTTCCAAGTTAACATCCTACAACTCCTGAATCTGGAACTTCAATGATAAGGTTTGGAAACCTGTATTTCCAGATAGATGACAAATGTGATATGGAGAGATATAGGAGTGCTCTGGGTGATAAATCCCAGGATGAATCATCATCACTCAGATTCCTGGATGGTAAAAACATCTTTTCATTTCACAATAAATCCATCTTTAATTTACTCTTTCATTTTATGTTCCAACTCAGAGGCAGCCCATGAGTGCAACATAGTTGCGCATATTTCTACAAGTCCAAATGTTTCAGATGTAAATAACATGATAACCTTTGTTTGATTGAATTAGCTAATACTTTAACACAATATAAAATGAAAATTATTGGCTTCAGAGAATTGTACACGACATTTCTACACTAAGTACTAATATTTCTCCATCTAGAACTCAGTTTTACTTCTCTGTTTATCTATCATATATCAGCATAGATATGAATATTATTGTGGATGTATTAATCAGGTTAACATAGAAGTCATAAATCCCTATTTTTAATATTAATCAGGTTAACATAGCAGTCATAAATTCCTGTTTTTATTGAAACTTTTATCAGATATCCTGATTCAATTTTATTGGATTTTTTTCCTATCAGTATCTAGAGGAATAATTATGATTTTTTTTAGCTATAACAGTAAACCTATCTTAGGAATTTCTGTATCTGAACCGCGCATGCATTTCTAAAACAAAAACAAAAATCACTTGTTCACAATGCATTGTTTTTCAATGTGGTATTGGACTCTATTTGATAGTGATTCATTTTACATTTTTGCATTGATATACATCTCAGATTGGTCTACAGATTTGTATATATGTGTACATGTGTATGTGTGTGTGTGTGTGTGTGTGTGTGTGTGTGTGTGTGTATGCCAACTTTATCAGTTCTAAAGCCAGCATCTAATTTAGTGGGAAAACAGCATAAACATTTCCCTAAGGTCAAGAAAAAGGCAAGGATACCTAGGACTAACAGTACTTTATACAATATTGAAAATTTGAGAACTAGCAGAGAAATAAAACTATATCTATTTGTACATGACATGACAGAATACCTGGGAAATTTTTTGATAATAAATGAAAAAACACAATAAGCAAATCACTAAGTACCATGCTTGAAGACAGGGGTTATTTCTTGTGGTATTTATCAAGAACAAGGCAAAGGAGAAAAATGCACAAATGTACTTCTAAAAAGCTAGAAACATATTATTTCTAAATCTGTGTAATGGCCACCCAAATGTTTGACTTCTTATTTCTTTAAGTTATACACACATTTTTACATTGTTTTCTATAGCTACAATATAGTTCATAATAATATATAGCTCTAAGAGATTATCTTTACATTCTCTATTTCTGGTTAAGGTATTTCAACTCCTCTTTTGATTGCTTACTGACTCATTCAATCAGGTTTCAAATGATTAATCAGAAAGTACTATTATGCAGTATTTAAAATGTAGAATATGGAACTATATATATGTATGTACATATATATGCACACACATATATATGTTTAATTCCTAAAAATATTTTTGTCTAGACAAAACCACACGAAATACTTTGCAGCATGTTCTGCATTGTCTACAATGAATAGGTGCGTCTTTTATAATAGAGAGAAAAAAAAAAAAAAAGACACCTATGAAACTACTAAGAAAAGTACCTAGAGTGTAAGAAATACAAAGCAAATTGGTTCTGAGTGATTAGAAATTGTTTTCCAAAGCTAAGAAGGAATTTCATTTTTCCCACCTCACCTTCACTCTGTGTTCCCATAGTTCAAAGAGGGATATCACTCTGGAAGAGACCCAGAAAAATAAATCATTTTAGTGTAACTTTCACTTTAAATAGTTTTTCTAAAATATATTGCTGAATTTCATCATCACAAGAGTTCTTTTAGGTCGGCAGAGCAGAAAATGTACTGATGGGTGATTTGATAAAACTCATAGTTATTGGACCCCTGTTGGGTTCCAAACACATTCCCAAGCCTTTATATTATCTCATTATTCCTCTCAGCAATCCTAGGAAGTAGGTGGCATTTTCCCATTTTATGCATGAAGAAATTGAGGATTAAAGAGGTTAAGAATTGTGCCTTAGGTCACACAGCTGCTAAACAGCAGAGCCAGAATTTGAATCTCAATCTGAAGCCAAATGCCATGCTCTGCTCTCAAAGCTCCTCATTGAGCTATGACCGGAACTTAAGCCTCTGGATTCCCAATCCTGTATTTTCTCTACATCATTCTGACTCCCTGCAGTGTTAAGATAATGCTCTTAGAAACATCGTTAATGGTTGTTTTGACACCTTGTTAAACAGAATTTTCTTCTGACTAAACATTCTTGGCAAGGCAGTGGTTCACCGAGTGCTTTGTTAATTTTAAAGTGCAATATAAATGGAAGCCTTTATTAGGGGGAGGTAGTGCAGTGCAGTGGAGAGAGCACCTGGCACAGAGTCAGAAGTTCTGCTTCAGCTTCTCACTTCTGCAAGCTAATTCTGCAATGGCAGGAGGTGAATTGAATCTCTGGGCTTGAATTTGAATGACCTGACTTCCCACCTACCAATCTTCCCACCTCTCTTTTCTTCTCTCACTTAACAGGGTTCTGAGTGTCATTGGTATAATGGACAGCTTTGATTGCATAGGATGACACAGAAAAGAGATTTATTATTTTCTTCCCTTGTTGCTTCCTGCTTGCTCTTTTGAACTTCTTTTTCATATCCCTTGATAACATCTGGCACACATTTCATACAGAACCTATAACTCTTGGTATAAGAAAAGTCATCTTGGCATCTGTAATACTGAAGTATGAAAAAGTTCCATTCTAATCTTAACACTTCCATTTCGCATCCAGTTCAAGGTTTCTTTCTTCCATGACCTTCAGCTGCTCTGTTTTCCTTTTCTTTAGCCCACTTTCTGAAGTTAGGGCTAGAGAAAGAGGAGTCAAGAAGGAGACTGCAGTCTTTTCACTCACCAGGTGCTATCTTTGGGTAGATCCTAGTGCTGGCTTCTCTTGGAGCAGTTGTCTGGGTTTTTCAGAATGGTCCTCCCCAAACGAGTCACCCTTCATGAAGATATTCTACAGCTGATCTCAGATATTCTTTTCAGTTCCAGACCCTGAGATACTCCTCACACTCAAATATCACTGCTGGAGTCCTCCCTAGTGGGGACATTGGCAGGATGGCTCACCGTGGGCTGTTTCCTAAGTCCTCTTTGGTCCATGGAAAACCCTCATGTCTTGTCATGTCACATGGTCAGAGTGGGGTCTGCTCCTTCCTTTTCTCTTATTCACCCTTCAGTTTCTTTCTAACATCTTTTTTATGTTTCCTTCTCTTTATCCCACATAAACCAGAGGAAAGTATAGCAAATTCACTGCTTAAGCTGACACCCATTGGGACATGAAATGTCAGTGTTACCTTCTTGCCAACAGCATCTCTACCAGCAATTATCTTGCAGACTGCCTCTTGGCTTATTTGGAAGGGTGGACTTTCCCCCATCTGGGAGTGCTCAAGCCCTAGTTCTCTGGCTCTATTTCTCCAAATTCTTTGTATGTATCTCTTATGGAGACTTGGAGGAAATAGGCAGTAATGGTCACAGCACCAGATTTGCTGTTTAATAAATACTTTGAGGATGTGTTTAGGATTTTTAGTTGCTCTCTTTAGAATGAGTAGATATTTCACATCTGTTCCCTAGAGATTTTTGCCTCATTTCTAAGGCAATGAAAGAGTCCCATTTCACATTTTGTTACATTAAGATTAACAGAGTTTTAAAAATGAAATACTGTAAAAATGCAAGTAACTGCTACCAGAAAAAAAGAAGTCTATTGTTTGTCTTGCAAAAGTATTGTTTCAATGAACATTTCTGCAACAGGCAATGAAAATACAACAGTAAATATAACCTTATCCTTGTTCTCAATTAGCCTGGATAGACTATTTCGGGAAAATAAGAAAAATATTAAAATTAAATTCATTGGGATAATTCTAGAAATCCACCCAGTTATCTAAATAGCAGAGAGGAGACGTTTAATGGTATTACCAAGAAATACCATTTTGAGAACCATTTGTGCCATGAGTACTATTACTACTTCAAACAATAATGATAATAATAACTAACATGTAGTTTTAAGAAATTAAATACTGACAAGTTACCAAGAGTGACTGAATGCTTTGTAAATATTACACAGTCATCACAATAATTCTAGGAGTCATAGAATATTATTTCCATTTTACGAACTAAGAAAATAAGACAGTAAAAAGTGAGTTATTTCTCAACATGACAGATGTGCTTTTCTACTATCCCTGTGCTCTTAACCATTAGGAAATTCTGCCTCTTTGCAACCACGATTTGGCAGGCTTATTGAAGGTAGAATACAAGCTTTTCGATAGCAACAGTATTAAAATAAGTAGTGCTTAAAAATGGAAATTTAACGGAAGACTTTGTTTTGGATGGAGGGAGCATGATTGGAACCGTGTACCATCTACCCCTCAACAGAACCATCGAAAAGATGAGATTAGAAGCCAATTTCCATTTGAATCTTCTCTCCACAAGGAAGAAACATTTGACTTCTAGACATTTCCTTTCCATTGTCTGCTTCCTGTTCATTCAAACCTGCTGAAAGAGTGGCATATTTGGAAGCTGAGTTTCTGCTCTTCTTGAACTTTACAAAATGTGAGGTTGCCAGTTACTATAAGTTGAAAATAGCACCAGTATTTAGCCAAGTTTTCAGAATTGGAAAGCGACTCTTGAAGAGTTTTTGAAGAGCAAATGGAATGAGGTAGAATTTCCAATAATACTTAATAGTAAATAGTACTAAAGAAATAAGTATTTTAACACACACACACACACACACACACACACACACAATGTTAAATTATATGAATAGTCCCTATTTTCTTAGCTCACTGAAAATAAATTCCCAGAACCTTTGAAAAAGAACATAGGTACCAAATCTGACTTCCTCGAAATCCTTTTCACTTGAAATTTTATGAAGGTGCTTTATGCAATATTGAATAAGTTGAGTGTTCTAAAAGGGTAGGTTCCGTAGCAGAAGGAATGTTGTCAGAGCTGCAAATGGTGGATGTTCAAGAGTTATCACTGCCAAAAATGTAATCTAACGATTTAAACTAGCACAGCCCCAAAGGCCAAGCATCAGATGAAATCAGGCTGTGAATCCTGTCTCCTGGAAGAGATGCTGTCATAGATTTGTAGAAGGCCAGATCTGCACAAGAACTCAGAATTCCACTACCTAAATCTTTTGCTTTACCGATGAGGAAACTGAATTCTAGTGAAGCCACCTGAATTGCCAAAGGCAGGTCATTTGTGACAGAGCCATAAAAAGAACCCAAAGATCTTAACATAGTACGTCACCAGCAAAAAAAGAGAGCTCTCTATCTTGGTGTTGACATGAGTGAATGCAACCTTGTGTCACTGCTATGACGTAAACAAGTTCCATTCTAGGAAATCATTCAGCAATAGAGAATGCTAAAAAAAAAAAAAAAAAAAAATTATTTGCAGGACTATCTACAAAACAACAGTAGAATCATACATCTTTTCTTTTTTTTTCTTATTTTTTCTTATATTTCTGGCATATTTACTAATAAATTAGTAATTACTAATAAATTAGCCTAGCAAGCATTTTCAGTGTTCAGTTAACTTTTAAAAAATTTTAACCACACCTGGAGAAGGAAAAGTCTTTTGTTCTCAAAATGATAGAATGATGTTTAAAATGAGAATATCGGTCAAGAATTTCTGCAGCACAATGATGACAGCTTATTTGTCCTGCAAGGGTTTGTACTTTTTCTGAGGGTGGGTGAGGGGGATACCAGGGATTGACCCCAGGGGCACTTAGCATTGAGCCACATCCCCAGGTCTTTTTTATTTTTTTATTTTGAGACAGGATCTTGCTAAGTTGCTTAGGGCCTCGCTGAGTTGCTAAGGCTGGCTTTGAACTTGTTATACCTCCAGCCTCCTGCCTCAGCCTCCTGAGCCACTGGGATTACAGGCATGTTCCACCATGACCCCAGTCTGGATCATACTTCTTTACAGAGTAAAAAGCATTCAGTTTCTGACTAGTCCTCCAGCTCCATGGCAACATCAGCATTCTCCTGAAATCTTTCTTGTCCCTCATTCCCATGGTCATCTGAGAGTCCTGCTATCACAGTCTCACTTCCAGTCTCATGTTTGCAGTCCACACGGGTGGAAGAAGACAACAACAAAGAATAAAAGATGAGGCGTTATTTGACAAAAATGGAACCTTGAAATTCCCTTCATTTTTCTCTTTTGACTTATTGGCCAGATGGACTGCAGCTCCTGAGCACCCCTGTGAACAGGAACACTTGGAAAGGTGAGTTTGACCTGTGCATGTTACTGCAAAATTAGCAGTATTTACCACAAAGGCAAACAATAATCCGGGATTGAAAAGACCTACGTAATAGTTTCAGACTCCTTGATTTAAGTTACTTACTATCATTGGACTCTTTACTGAACCTCCCTAAGTATTTTTCTTTCATTTTTAAAGGTGATAATCAGATTAAGAATACTATTTAAGATAGCTTCAAGAGTTAAAAATGCATATTTCTATTATATAGAACTGTGCAGTCCAATATAATAGCTTATAAGTCATGTGTGGCTATTCAGAAGTGCCTAGGCTGCATTGAAATAGTCTACAAATTTAAAATATAAACCCATATTGAAGATAGTATGGCACAACAAATATAAATGATCTGACTAATAATGCTTATATCAATTACATGTTGAAATAATATTTTTGACATATTTGGCCAAATAAAATACACTAATGAAACTAATTTCACTTGTTTTTAATTTTTTTATTATAGCTACTAGAAAATTTAAATTATATTTGTAACTTACATTTGTGACCTGCTTTGTATTTCTGTTGGGCAATGTTGACTCAAAGAAAAGTATATCCTAACTTCTGGAAAAACTCCTTTCACTTCTGACATTTCCTATCAATTTGAAAATTACCCAAACTACTGGGTAATTAATGAAAGCATAAGTCAACTCTTGAGAATTTCTGGGGAAAATGTCTTTATCTATGCTGACTGAAAAATCATTTTCTCAGAAATGGACTGAAATAACCAATGAAAAAATGTCTTTAAAAGAAAAAGTAATAATGAGAAACTATGGAATAGTATAACCCTGAGTAAAAACTAAAAGAGTACAACTAGAGTGAAGATAAGGACCCAGCCAAAAGCACCATTTCCAAGAAAGTGTGGCAGTATTACAGGAAGGAAGTAATATTTGGATTACTAAAGTCTAAAATTTTAAGAGTAATATAAAAAGGAATCAGGGTTAAAAATAATTTTCAGATAGAGCAACAAGGAGAAAAATTTCTAGACACTAAAACCTTCTATGGATATTGGTGCTTATGGGATACACCATGTCTGGCAGTTCATGACTACATCTTTGTTCCTGAAGGCTTTCTGCTAACTGTGGCATGTCACTCTGCCCATGCATGGCTGGCCTGGAATACCAGGGAGGAGACTCCCAGGAGCAGCCCAAGTTGGTAACTGACAAAAGTTGGTGTCTAAATATCCCAACTTCTTTGACCTTTCGCCACCTGTCTCTGAGCAGTTTTAAACCAGATCTAGACTTTTCCTAGAGGAACTTACTTCCTACTGGCAGTGGAACACTTTGATAACACATGCTGTAAGGGCTCCCTCCATTTCCCTCACTTTCCCATCTTGCTACTAATCTACAGAAAGTTGACAAGTGGCTTCGTAGGGCTCGGAGAGATCAGGATGGGGAGTGATTTGCTCAGGAGTAACAAGCTTCTTTTAGAGACAAAACTATTTTAAGTAAGATAGTGGTGATGGTTGTATGTCCTGTGAAATAAGCTAAAAACCATTTAACCATATACCTTAAGTGGGGAAACCATATGGAGTATGAATTATATCTCAGTTAAGCACTGGGGGTGGAGAATGTTGACACAGTTGTGCGTGGCTGGAGGAAGGATCATATTGCAGCATCTGAAATCTCAATAATCATGAAGAATATAGCAATAAATAATGTAAGCAATAATATATGAGATATCTAGTAACTGGTAATAATATTACCAGTTATAAACAGCAAGTAAATATTATTCATTCCAACTACAAGAAAGTATTGAATTATTAAATAATTAAGGGACAATGAAAATAAGAGTAGGGCATGTGTGATAATTTCCTCTCTCTCTCTCTCTCTCTCTCTTTCTCGTCATGGGAAAAACTAACTTTACCCCGTCTAAAAACACAAAGTTGAAAAATTCATGATGACTCCATTATCATCATTTTTCATCATCATTTTCTTTTAACCTTACAGAGATATTTTGGGCAACTCCTCTGTAATGATAAAGAAACATTTGAGAATTTCTTTTAATTGGGTTATTTTCTTTCACTATATTGCAGTAAAATTATATTTGATATAAATCATTTAAAAAACCATGTACAGAATGACCCCATTTACACAAAACTGCCTGTCTCTACCCATATATTTACCTTTCTCTCAAATCACATGGGTACCTATTCAGAATGATGCTCCTTAAACATTTAAGAGCAACATCCTAGAGGTTGGATTACTGGCAAGTTTCTTACTCTATGCTTTATCATTTTCTGCATTGATTGAATTTATTGTAATGAGTATGCAACTATCACAAACTAATCAAGTGGATGCAACTATCACAAATAATCAAGTGGAATCAAAAATGCACGTGTGGATAAATCTATGTCATAGGCTGTGGAATGTGAATATCTAACATTATTTTCTTGGAATTGTGGATAAAGAGTTAAGAATGGGAATGATAGAGAACAAACCACAGTTCAACAGTGTTCCTGAAAGGAGCAGAGTTCAGATGCAGGTGCTCCTGCAGAGGACAGGAGCTGAGAAGGTAGCGCAAGACCTCAGCTGGAAGGTAAGAAATGCCTACAGTTTCAAAGAAGGCAGTTCAGATGGTCTCTAAAGAGCCACAGACACACTTTGGGACCAAAGAGAGTATGTACTGGTCAGTAACAGGGGCCACTCAAAAAACAAAAACAAAACAAAACAAAACAAACAGAGAGAAAGAGAGAGAAATCCACAAATGTAAAGCCTTCTTTCTTTCCTCCTTCATCTCCCCTTCTTTCTCCTTTGCCTCCTTTTCCCTCTCTCCTCATCTTCTGGTTTTCATCACTCTTCTCTTCACTCCATTCACCCAAAAAGAGCTTACCCTATCTCTGCTTCTCCTGGGACAATGCCTTCTATTAACCTAAGCTTTCACCTAGGCTGAAAAAGTACTTGTCCTCAAACATTCTCAGAGTTAGACTTTCCAACTACTCTTGAAACCAAGAGCTGAAAGAGGAAAAATATAAAGAACACTCATTTTTTCTTGATTTTTTTTTCATAGTAGTGAACATGTCACAAAGAATAATTTAGTAAATTATCTAAAACAAAGATTAAGATTTGTTAGGGAGTCTAATAACTTCTATTTCTGTTAAATTATAGAATAGTGGTAGCTGGTAGCTAAATAGATTCGGTAGTTACTAACTGTTTTTCTTAAGTTTTCTTGGGAACTTTATTTACCACATCAAGCACTGTAGTGTGTTCACCCAAGATACGTGGAGGTTTGGTTTTGTTTGACTTTACTGTAGAGAGTAAAACCCAGGAGTGTTTAAGAGGTAAAAATATTCTTTAGATGCTGACAGTAAACAGTCCCTTCAGAGCTCAGAGTAAAAATCATTTTGTTCCCATCTATGACTGTGCTTTTCTGTGTGGCTTTCCTGAATTTCCCTTTGAATTCCACTTTCCTAACAGGAAAAAAAAAAATCTTTCAAATTAGGTCAACACACAGTTAATACGAACAATGCAATGAAGTCTTTGAGTGACATACTTGTCACTCAAAGAAAAAGACACATAATGATAATGGGGGCAGGTTATAAGACAAATACATAATGAAGAAGCCTTTGGGGTGATGCTATGGTTTGGAAATTACATGTCCCCCAAAACTCCTGTGTTACTGCAGGAATGTTCAGAGGCACAATGTTTAAATTATGAGGGCTGTAAGCTAATCAGTGCATTAATTCACTTGACAGATTAATAATTTGAAAGGGCTACTGTACTGGGTGTTAATCTTAGGCAGACGGGCTGTGACTGGAGGAACTTGGGGGCATGCCTTTTGTGGGGTTTATATGTTGTCCCTGGCAAACGTATCTCTCTTTTTGCTACCTGGCCGCCATGACCTGACCCACACACCCTTCCTGCATGATGGTCTCCCAAACCTCAGGCTGAGAGAATGGAGCCAGCCATCATCCATGGACTGAACCTCTGAAATTGTGAGACAAATAACCTTTTTCTCCTCTAAGTGGTTCTTGTCAGGTATTTTGGTCACAGCAACATAAAGCTGACTAACACAGAAGATAAAATAAGTCAGTTACACAGTGGTATGTGTACTATGCTCTCAATGTTAAGGACAGGCTAATAAGAAGGCTAGAAGCTTATATGTAAAATGAACACAGCAATTGTTATGAAGTACAGTAGATAACTCTCTCTAGTTCTTAAGATTTTGGAATAGTGCAATAAAAAAGAAACAAAGCAAGAGGGAGAAAAGCTTAAGAACAGCCTAAGCTGGGTTCAGATCTCAGCCTTGTCCTATGTTATAACTATGGCTTCCATATCACGACAGTTATCTTCTCTGAATTTCTTTTTCTTCTCTATAACCTGGAACAATAGCAGAAGTGTTGCATGGCTATTATGAAGATAAGAAACTAAGATAACATATTACTCATGCTTAGCATGTATTAAGTGTATTAAATAAAAACTCACTCCTATTGGTATTACAATTATTTTATTCTTCCACACATGCATAAAAATACAAAAAATGTTTGATGCACGCATCTTGGGTGATATCTGTGAAGAGTGAAAAAGTTTCTATCAGAACAACATTAAAGAACCAAATAAATAAATAAGTATAAAAAAATAAAAAATAAAAAACAAACAAAATCTTACTTTAGTTAAGAGTAATGTTAAAGGCTCCTTTCTCTATCGAATCTTCAAAATTGTCCAGAGTACAGCTCTATGATTAGCAGGTATTTGATGGCACATGTCATGCTAAAATAGATAAAGCATAACCCCTGGCTTCCAAGAGTTCCCTATGTCATGAGGTATGCACATGTGTTCACAAATAACCACAGGACAAAGAAGAAAATGATCACAAAGGAGAACAACACTTACCAACTTCTCACTTTGTTCTGAGCATTTTGTTCTACAACTTATGTAGAAGCATAAATTATTATCCCCAGTTGGTCAAGACTCAAGAAAGGCTAAATTCTCTAACCGTACAAGTAGACAATTGTGGTGCTGGAGGCTAAACTCAAAGAATCTGAAATCAAAGTCTGACCTGCTCCATACAAAATGGTAGAGAACAAGAGAAATTAATTTCATTATGGGTAGATTGAGTAGGAAAGTGAAAACTGAAGGGAGAAGATACCTTTCAGTTGGGTCACTGAAGATTCAGTAAGATTTTTTCATAACCTTATTTTCTTTGTTTGTTTTTATGTGGTGATAAGGATTGAACCCAGTTTCTCACATGTGCCAGTCAAGCACTCTACCACTGAGCCACAAACCTAACCCAGGACTTTGATAATAATGAGGAGGAAGTGCATTGCTAATGGAGGAGTAGCATGAAGAGAGCCAGGGAGGGATGAGAACATAGAGCACAGTCAACGCTCATAACCAGAAGCTGGGGCGGCTCATCCGCACAACTCACCAAGGAGAATATGGGCTGAAACTGGCCCCACAGATTCTAAGCTCTCATGGGAGCTAGTCCCCACATTTTATTTAAACTATCAGAATTAATAGGATTGCTCCTAGAAAGTCTAGATCTTTTCTTCACAACTAAAATAAAACTTTGAAATTCAGTCTGTAGGACAAGATGAGAATAAATAAAGGAAATATCATCTTAGTTAAAAAATGGGATGACAAATATTTAAAAATATGTAAGTAAAAGTGCATTTACTATGAACTTCTCAAATTATAAAATCTCATACCAGAATGATATATTTATTTCTTGGTGAGAGGAGAGAATTGAGTAGCATCTTTACAAAAATCCATGCCCAACCAGAACCTAAGAATGCAACCTTATCTGGAAATAGGGTCTTACAGATATAATTAGTTTGGATGAAGTTATATGGATTAGGGTGAGCCCTATATTGAAAGATTGGTACCCTTATAAAGAGGCCACGTGAACACAGACACACAGAGGGAAGATGGCCACCTGAAGATAGAGGCAAAAATTAGAGTCATGCATCTGCAAACAAGGTCCACAAATGATTTCAAGCAATGACCTGGGAAGATGCAAGAAAGAATTTTTCTCTAAACACTTCAGAAGAAACTTGATCCTGCAGAAACCTTGATTTCAGACTTCTGGTCTCCATAATTGTGAGAAAAAATATTTCTGTTGTTCTAAACCTTCTAGTTTGTTCTACTTTGTTTTGGTAGCTCTGGCAAATGACTCCAGTGAGAAATTGAAAATTATAAGCATAATGTGACAATTTTATTTCAGATTAATAGAAATTAGAAACTTTAGAAAGATCATGGACTTTATGAAGACAAATGCTGCGAAGCTCCAAACAGCTGCCTATTGGAAGCAGCACAAAAATGTGGATTCAGTGGATACTTTTTTTTTTTTTGTATGCTAGACTTGCCCTGTTTGTTCTTTAATAGTAAATTCTAAGATTCGTCAGAAGTAAGAAAAAGTACATAGTTTTACCTCTATGTTTCTCCGCTCATTCATCCATCCTTTCATCCATCTGTCCATCCATCTACATAATATGGAATTAAATCAGTATATGTTAGTCACACTGAATCTCTAAGTATCCATGAAATAAGAAAAAAATAGAATCCGTGGTTAGGAATAAAGAAAATCACGCTAAAGACAGACTTCAACCAACTGGAAATTAGACAGTTTGTCTCACATGGGGTCCCAGACTGAGAAAGTTTATGTGTTGCAACAACTGATGAAATTATAGGTATCTCTGTGGGGAAAATGGCCTAAGGGGAGAAAAAACAATAACCTAGGCATCCTGTAAAGAGAACTATGCCAAACAGAAGAGCTTCTTCCAAAGTCCTGCGAAACTCTGAAACTCTCTTGGGCTAGAATTCTACTTCTCACCAACTTTCTTTCACTTCATCTGCCAGTCCCTCTTCTCTCCCAGCTACGAATTCACAGTCAGGCAGTGTCAGTATATGCGGTGTGTTGCAGTGAAAATGCAAACACATTTTCTATAATGAACATATGGGAGACTCCTGTTGAAAAGAGTTCCGATCCCAAGCATGTTATTGGCTATGACTGCAGAGAAGCAGGCAGCAGACGGAATCAGGAAGGATGGAGGCAAGAAGGGAAGGATATGTACTTGACCGCCGTTTCAGATCCTGAGTACTACTGTGCCATGCTGCAGCCTCTTTCAAAAGCAAACTGGTTTGGTTCTTTGCTTTCCGTATGTTTAATGCATAACTTTCTTTCTCCAGCCCATGCATGGTCTTATATAAGGGGAGAAATTTTGATGCCAATTGTATGTGCCTTGAAATTTTAATGTAAGTATCAATATGTTTTAATTTGTTAACTCTAGAGTTAGGCATTCAAAAATTGAAATAAACATTCAAGCAATTTTCACATACTCATACCTAGCTTAACCATTGTTAACATTTCCTATTTTCCCCTTCATACATATTATACAAATGCAGAAACATAAGTAGGTGCATATGTACACTCATACATATAAACTTATATGTATGTTGATAAAGTACATTTCATCTGGATAGGTAAGGATATTCTCACACATAATCTCTATACAAGCCATAGGCATTTTTGAAAAGTTTACCGTACCTTGCTATCAATTTCGGTAGGATAATACAGATTTGAAATGAAAACAAATTAAAATCGAAATTATCTTTTTACCCCAAATCAAATTATTTGTTTAAATGTCAACTCCAGAATGTTTCCTTCAAGATTCATCTTTTCCTTCTGATGTGGAAGAAGACGTGTATCTGTACAGATCTGAGAATGGTGAGCACAACCATGGGAAATGCTGGGAGTCAAAGAAATAGCTTTGCTGTTGACTGCAGAGAGATAACTAAAGGTCATGGAGGCAGCTATCAGGTTGGTACGTCAGAAAACTGCAGTCATCTACTTAGTCAAGGATATTACCATACAAATAAAACTGCACCTGCTGATATGCAATAATTTCTTCTCCAGCAATGAGGTCTCCTGCAGTGTAACAGGATACTTTGGAATAGGTGTACAAGAACTTATAGACTTCATTCTCTCTTAGGTTTGCAGAGGATTTCTTCATTTGTGTTGAATCAGATTTATTCTTGTTTTAGTACCCAAGGAAGGAGAATGTGAGCATGGGAAAGACTGGGAATTCAGTCAGGGCAAGACCAAGTATGAGATGACATTGAAGTGTGGAATACATTTCTCTTTATTGTACAGGACTTAGAAATTAATCATTTGCCCCTTTAATGTGGAAATGGTCTTCCTTAAACTTGTGTTCCTTTTGAATACCCTAAATGACATAACGGTTTGTCCTATTCTGTTGACTGTGGACTTATTCTTCACTGCTATAGTTTGGATGTTAAATGTCCTCCAAAGTTCCATGTATTAAAGACTTGGTCACCAGGGTGACACTGCTGGGAGGCAGTGAAATCTTTAGGAGGTGGGACCTGGTGGGAGGCACTGACATCATTGGAAACAGAACCTAAAAGGGGATTATGGGAGTCCAGTCCCATCTCACTCTTTTACTTCCTGGCCATTAGGTGAGTGGTTTTGCTCTGCCACCCCTGCTATGATGTGCTACCTTACTACAGGCCCAGAGCAATGGTGTCAACCAATCATGGACTGGAACTTCCAAAACTGTGAGCCAAAATAACCCTTTCCTCTTTATAAGTTAATTTTTTCAGGTTATTTTGCTATAGTGAGAGAAAACTGACTAGCACACTTGTATACCTATTTAACAAGACTCTGAAACAAGTGGAGTGTCATTTCCAAGAGGAACAATAAAAACCCTCCTCTGGGAATACTTTTATTTCCTTTGAAGATGAGACTTCAAAACTTACTTGTTGTGACACAAGAAACCAGTTAAGCAGTGGGCCTGTGCAGTAAGTTTAATTCTGAAGGCTTTCTCCTTCAGTGACTTTTACATTCACTCTCTCTGCCAGGTCAATTTTAGCTCCATGTGCAAATCAGAATGGTTGAGGTGTCAGGAAAGAATGGTTTCCCTGAGCCTGTGAAAGGAAAAACTTAAGTACTGGCATACAAAATTGCATAGTCTCAATCTTCTCTAACTTCTCCCATCTTGTCTTTCCTTCATTTCTATTTAGTCCCTGAACTCTTAAACCATTTTTCAGACAGTTTCCTCAGATGTACATGAAAAGAGGGTCTATTTTATGAATAGAACTTTCTCATAAGGGCCAAGTTGTATTTATATGATAGCTGTCTCTGCATACATAATGATTTTTACCTTTAAAGATAGGATTTACTCTCAAAACTCTTTTCTATCTACAAAATGCTCTAAACTGGCATCATTTCAGAACTTATCATGAAACATCTTACCTACTTATGCAATTTCAAAGTCTAGAAAGTTACAGTGAATACCGAAGACCTTCATCATTTACAGTTTTTGCATTTCACAATGTTGATTATCCATTATAGACTATGCTCACGTTCCATGACATTGTGAGACTAGTAATTTTCCTATAATAAAAAATTAAATTGGCATAGACTAAGATGCTGGTTTGCATGAAAGTCACTTTACTAGTGAAAGCAGCTAACTAATCACACAGAATTTGCATCTCAATGAGAGTTTATGTTCTTCATTCAATATACAGACAGTAACAAATATTTTTGTGAGGAAAGAATGTAATTCAGGTGAAAAAAATAGACCTTTAATGAAAGTTAAAAATTTCTGTGACTTTGTCATGTAAAAACTAGAAGCCAAGGGTATTCTGTAATTGGAATGGTAACATGATCTTAATAATGTTGGATGAATATTAACATCCTCAATAGTTGGAACTTTGACAACAGATCTCCATATACCTTCTATAAACACATGATCAAAGAATAAGGTTTTTATATGGTTATGTATTTTGGGAGAAACATTCTGTATTAACAGTTGAGCTGCCAGGATCTGCTATTATACCATGCCCCATTCTCCCTAAGCTGCTAGAGAACTGGGGGAGACAGGAAAAGACTACTTTGTAAGTTTTGTCTAAAGGAAGGATGACGATGTGGTATGAAATCCAAGGGAGAAATCAGGAAGAAAAACATACATTATCAGAGGTCAAGTAGAAGGCTCAGTGTTACACCCCTCTAAAATAGATGTTTTTTCTTTGTTTGGTTTTAAAAGAGGGAAGCACTGAAAGTCAAATTTCTTTGGAAATAAAAGGTCAAGAAAGAAAGAGATATTACACACAAGAGAACAATAAAAAGTCTACTCCAGAAAATAATAGATTCCAGGAAACAGAAGAAAATTATGGATAGCAAATGTACTTCTCATGAACATAAAATCAAAGATATACTTTGAAAGGTTGGAGACCAAAGAAGAGATTAAACAGAAGCTCTTCTGACAACAAACTGGGATGAAAAGAAAATGTGACAATGGAAGAAAAACTTCCATTCACAAAAGCAATGACAAAATACCTAGAAATAAATCAAATGATAAATCTTCAGAAGCATTTTGAAGAGAAGATAACACTCTACTCTGGCATTTGAAAGAGCTAGCTAAATGTATTAATACGCTTTATTCCAGAATAAGATGACTTAATAAAATTAAGATGCTTTCATTTTCTAAAAATCTCCCAAAGTAAACTAAAACTGAAAGAAAATTAAGATGCTATTATTTTAAAATAACAAGTATTTCCAAATTATCCTAGAGGCATAAATGTGCAGTAGCCAGAAGTTTTGTGAAAGAAATAACTAATGAATTCAAACTAACTTTACCATATAGTAAAATATATTATAGACAAATATTTAAAACAGCATCATTAAAGATACAAATATATGAATGTGTATTGGAGTTTATATTAGGAAAAGTTAGCACTTCTCATTGATTTAAATGGCCAATAAAATATGGAATTATATCTTCAAGATATCTTCAGTCCTCTATACTGTACAAGAGATCATCTCTTGAGTATAGATATATGTTTGTCAATCTCTCCACCCAGAAATATTATGCTAGCTGGGCATGCTTGCATACACCTGTAATCCCAGCCACTCGGGAGGCTGAGGCAGGAAGATCACAAATTCAAAGCCAGCCTCAGCAACATAGTGAGGCCCCAAGGAACTTCGTAGGACAACATCTCAAAATAAAAATATAAAAAGGGGCTGGGAATGTGGCTTAGTAGTTAAGCGTCCATGGTAACGACAGCAATAAAAGGTATTATGTTAAATCACTTTGTAGTCGTTTCTGATGTGTATCTCAAATCTGTACTTTGTCGTTGTTTCTGTTGTAAGAAATTACCACAAACAGAAAACAGTAGCTTCGACTAATTCAAATCTATTCCTTAGTGTTCTGGAGATCAGAGTCTTATAGGTATCTGGTTCAGGACTGGTTCCTTCTGGAGAACCCAGAGGAGATTCGTTTCCTGACCATTTTTGTTTCTAGAGGCTGTTCTCCTTCTTTGACTCATGGACCCATACATATTGTCCTTTCACTTTCTACTTCCACCTTCACAACAGCTCCCTCTCTCTCTAATCCTTCTGCTGCCATTTATAAGGACCCTGTGATTATATTGAGCCCAACTATATAATGTAGGCTAATCTCTCAATTTTAAGATCCCTAATTTCATCATATCTGTAAAACACTTTTAACCATGTAATGTAACAGGTTCCAAAAATTAAGACATGGGCATCTTTGCAAGACAAAGGACTTCATTTAGCCTACCACATTCTCCTATGTTTTTACTCTAATTACATGACTATAAAAAAAATCCAATAAAATACCAGTGTCAGTCATATACACAAAGGTATGTGCAATTGTAGCAAAGAAGCAGTGAAAAACATTTTCCTGGATGCTGCTCCATCTCTACATATCATTAGCTTCTTCAGTTCAGCTGTGTTTATGAAAACTCAATAGACAATGAGTTTTCTTTTTTTTTTTTTTTGTAATTTTTATTTTTTTTTAATTTATTTTTTTTTTATTTTTTTACGTTTACATAGGGTAATGATGTTTCTTTTTTTTCCCTTCCCCCCAACCCCTCCCACCCTTTTCCCTTTATACAGTCCTTCTTTCCTTCATTCTTACCGCTCTCCTTAGCCTAACTCTAAACCTAATCCTAAACCTAATGCTAACCCCTCCCACCCCCATTATATGTCCTCATCCGCTTATCAGCGAGATCATTTGTCCTTTAGTTTTTTGAGATTGGCTTATCTCACTTAGCATGATATTCTCCAATTTCAACCATTTGCCTACAAATGCCATAATTTTATCATTCTTCATTGCGGAGTAATATTCCATTGTATAAATATGCCTTGTTCATTAATACAAATGAACAAAGAAGAAATATTTTTCTTTTGTTTTGCATTTATTTAATCACTTTACTCTGATATATTAAATACCTAATAATTACAGAAATTATTATCAAAATAACAGTAGCTTTTGTCAAGTGTTTTGAATGGGTCATTGTGATAAATTGGAGGAATCATTATTGTTTTTTAAAAACATTTATCTGTGCAATACATTTATACCTAACAATTGGCTTGATTTTGATATTATTATAAATGTATGAAATTTAATTTGCTCCATTTTAGTTTCTGATGCCTCCTCTTTCCCTCTCCTCAACCTTCCCCCTTCCTCTACTGGACTTCCTTCTATTTTTTATCTATTTTCTATATATCTATTTACTTTTAATTGATGATTTACAGATTTACATAAAGATGGAATTAACTGGGGTGTTTTATACATGCACATTGTGTAATTTTCTCACATTCATTCTGCCTTTTCTCCCCTTTCCAATTTCCTCTACCATCTTCTCAGTCTCCTTCTATCCACTCATCTTTCCACATTACTTCCACTTACTCTACTCTAACTTCCATGTATGAGAGAAAACCCTTGACCCTTGATGTTTCTGAGACTGGTGTACTTTACTTAGCATGGTGTGTTCCATTTCCATCCATTTACCAGCAAATGCCATAATTTCATTCTTCTTTATGGCTGAGGCAAACTTGTATATACATACCACATTTTCTTAATCTAGCCATCTATTGAAGGCCACCTGGCTTGGTTCCACAGCTTGGCTATTGTGAATTATACTGCTATAAACATTGATATGGCTGTGTCACTATAGAATACTGATTGTAGTTCTTTTGGATGAACACAGAGGAGTGGGATAGCTGGGTCATATGATGGTTCTATACCTAGTTTTTTGAGGAATCTCTGTACAGCTTTCTAGAGTCATTATACTAATTTTTAGTCTTACCAACAACATATGAATTTACCTTTTTCCCCACATCCTCACCAGCATTATTTTTGTTTGTATTCTTGATGATTGCCATTCTGATTGGAATGAAATGAAATTTCAATGTAGTTTTGATTTGTATTTTCCTTATCGCTAGGGATTGTTGAACTGTTTGTTTTTTCATATATTTTTTGTTCATTTGTGCTTATTCTTTTGAGAAGTGTCTGTTTAGTTATTTTGCCTTTTTATTTATTGGGTTCTTTGATTTCATGTTTGTTAAGCTTTTTAAGTTTTTTTTATATATTCTGGATAATAATCCCCTGTCAGAGGAGCAGTTGCCAAAGATTTTCTCCTGTTCTGTAGACTTTCTTTTCATGCTTTTAATCATTTCCTTTGATAGAGCTTTTTAATTGGATGGTATCCCACTTACTGATTCTTGGTTTCACTGATTGAGCTTTAGGGGCTCTTGTCAAAGAAATTGGTGCCTGTGCCAATATGCTGGAGTGTTGACTCTATGTTGTTTTCTAGCACTTGCAAAGTTTCTAGTCTATCTTGATCCACTTTGATTTGACTTTTGTGCAGGATCTACTTTCATTCTTCTACATGTGAATTTTCAGTTACCCCAGCACCATTTTGATATGTTGTATCTCTTTTTTTCAATTTATATTTTTGGCACCTTTGTCGAATATCAAAGTGTGTGAATTTGTCTCTGTTTCTTCTATTCTATTCCATTGGTCTTCATATCTGTTTTAATGCAAATGGCATACAGTTTTTGTTACTATAGCTCTGTGGTATAATTTGAGATCAGGTATTGTGATATGTTCAGCATCACTCTTCTTGCTCAGTATTGCTTTGGTTCAGAATGAGACTTTTATTTTTCCAAATGAATTTTAGGACAGTTTTTTTCCTAGTTCTGTGAAGAACATCATCGGTAGTTTGATGGAGATTGCATTGAATTCTTTTGGTAGTATGGCTATTTTGACCATATTAATTCTGTCTATCTAAGAACATGGGAGGTCTTTCCATATTCTAAGACTTTCTTATAATTCTTTCTTCAGTGTTCTATAGTTTTCATTGTAACAGCCTTAAACAGCCTTGGTTATATTAATTCCCAAGTAACTTATTTTTTTGATATTATTGCAGATGAAATAGTTTCCTGCTTTCTTTCTCCAAGAATCATTATTGTAGTATAGGAAAGCTATTTATTTTATGAGTATAAATCTTATATCCTACTTTGAAGAACTTAACACTTATTGTGGTTTTCTGGTGGAGTTTTTTTGGTCTTCTAGATATAGGATCATGTCATCAGCAAACAGATTTGAATTCTTTTCCTATTCGTATCTCTTTAATTTCCTTCTCTTGTCTGATTATTCTGGCTAGAGTTTCAAGGACTATATTTAATAGGAGAGGTGAAAGTGGAAATACTTTTCTTGTTCCTGATTTTAGAGAAAATCCTTTCAGTTTCCCACTGTTCAGTATGATGTTGGTCTTGGGTTTGTCATATATATCTTTCATAATGCTGAGGTAAGTTCCTTCTATCCCTAGTTTCTCCAGTGTTTTTAATGTGAATGGATGATGGATTTTATCAAAGACCTTTACTGCATCTATTGAGATTATCACATGATTTTTGTTCTTAATTCTGTTTTACATTTATTGATTCTAAGTTTTATTAATTTTGACTCTGATCTTAATTATTTCCTATCTTCTAGGGATTTGGCATTATTTTATTCTTTCTTTTCTAGGGCTTGATGTGTAACATTAGGTTGTTTATTTGGAGTGTTCCTACTTTTTATAATATACAGTCTCAATACTTTAAATTTTCCTCTTAGAACTGCTGTTATACTGTGCCAGAGATTTTGACATGTTTTATCTCTCTTCTCATTCATTTGGGAAGAATTTCTTGATTTCTTCTATGATCCATTTCCCTTTTAAATGAGTATTGTTCAATCTCCATGTTTCTATGGTTTTTAAATGAGTATTTCCCTTTTAAATCCATTTCCCTTTTAAATGAGTATTGTTCAATCTCCATGTTTCTATGGTTTTTGTATTTTTTATTTCTTTGTTTTTGACTTCTTTTTTTAATTAAAATCTTTTTTTATTTTTAAAGACTGCATTTCGATTCATTGTACACAAATGGGGTACAACTTTTCATTTCTGTGGTTGTACACAATGTAGATTCACAGCATTCATGTAATCATACATATATATAGGGTAATACTGCCTGTTTCATTCTATCTTTCTGTCCCCAACCCCACACCCTATTTTTTTAAATTTCTGTCGATGTCTAGTTTCATTCCATTATGATCTGATAGGATGAATAGGATTATATCAATTTTTTGGTGTTTGCTTTGACTTATATTGTGATCCAGAATATGAACTATTTTAGAAAAAGTTCTGTGTGCTGCTGAGAAGAAAGTAAATTCTACTATTTGGGGGTGAAATATTCTGTAGGTAGATTTCTGTTATGTCTATTTGATTTATAGTATTGTTTGGGTTGGCAGTATCTGTTGATTTTATGCTTGGGTGACCCATCTATTGGTGAAATGCATATGTTGAAATCACCTATTAATATTGTTTGGGGATTTAATGTCAAGAAATATTTTTAATATAATTAATTGCACTGACATTTGGGACACAAATATTTACTAATGCTGTATCTTCTTGTTGGATTTTCCTTACACCAGTATGTATTGGCCTTCTTTTTTGTTTCTGGTTAATTTTTGTTTGAAATATGCTTTGTCAGATATGAGAATAACTACTCCTGCTTGATTTTGGATTCTGTTTGTGTGGAATATTTTTTCCATTCTTTTGCTTTCAGCCTGTGAATGTCTTTGCTTATGAGATATGTCTTTTGCAAATAGTATATAGCTGCATCTTTTTGTTTTAATCCATTTTGTTAATCCAGGTCTTGTAGCTGAGGAGTTAGGCCATTTACATTCAGTGTTATCATGGGTAGATATTTGTTATTTCCTGTCATTTTGGTTTATTTGTTATAATCAGTCTTGGTTTTCATTTAGTTAGTTGCTTTTCTAGTGAATATCGTCTAATAGCTTTAGAATTTGCTTTTGAATTCTATATTCAGTGTCTTGTTGTTTTATTTTATTTTTGTAGTATTATCTTAGTGGGCACAAATTCTTTTAGTTTATCCTTAACATGAAAGATTTTTATTTCTTCATCAATTCTGAAAGATAACTTTGCTGGATATAACACTCTTGGCTGGAAATTGTTTTTATTTTAGGGCTTGGGCATTCTTGATTTTTGGGTGTGGTTTGAGCAGTCAGAAGTGAGTCTTACTGATTTGTTTGCAGACAGCACTTGACATTTTTCTTTTGCACCTTTTAATATTATTTATTTATTTTCTATTTTAGGCATTTTAATTTAATGTGTCTTGGAGAGGTTCTCTTTTTATTTTTTCTATTTGAGATTGTGTATGTGGATGTCTATCTTCACATCTAAAGTTGGGGCATTTTTCTACTGTTAATAAAAGTCTTTAATGTCCTTAACCTGGGTCTCTATGTGCTCTTTCATCCCATTGACCTCAGGTCTGTTCTCTCAGAGTTCTTATGTATTCTGATAATGAATTGTTTCCCCTTTTATTGCATACTAGGTATTAAAGTACATAAATCCTCTCTTCAAGGTATGAAATTCTCTGAATCCTGAAGTTCTATTTTCTGTGCAATCTAATCTATTAATGATATTTCCAAGTGGATTTTTAATTTTTTCCACTGTGTTTTTTATTTCCAGGAGTTCTGATTGATTTCTTTTAAATACTTCTATTTATTTTTTGAAATGGACTTCATCTCCTGTATTTGCTTTCTTAATTTGTTCCTTAGATTTTCTTTTAGTTTATTGAACATTTTAATAATCAGTTTTTATAGTCTTTCTCTGGAATTTTATTCACTTCCACATCTGTGGGTTCCTTTTTGGGTGGCATATTTGTTTGCCTGTTTCCTCAGTTTTCAAAGATCTTAGACTTGCACATCTGTTGAAATGAATTCCTCTTCCTTTCTTATGCATTTGACCTTTGGTATGTAGTTATCTTTTTTGGTTCTTGGAACTTCTGTGATTGGTTTTTAAGTAAATGTCCAGGAATGGGACCTGAGATCCCCTTCTAATTGTTTCTACTTGGGACCTAGTGATTGGTTCTGGGTTTTCTCTCCCTAATCTATGTTTTGAGCTATCGTTGAGCATCTAGTCAGGTCAATTCTTTATGGAGTGAGATAAACTACTACTTGGCTGAGTTGTGAGCATTGTTTATCAGCAGGTTCTCTACTCTGAGATTAAAGTGTCCCAATTATTTTCCAATCACTCTAAAAGTAAGAGGGAACAAGGAATAGCAAAATTAGGAACCATCACAGAGCCTTAAAATAAACGCTTGGTGTCTACTTTGACATCTATAACACTAATTACCACTGGTAGAGGAATGGTGGGGTCAGAATTTAACATCAGGACTCACACTAAACAACCATAAATTTGAACAGTCTTTAAACAGCAGATGTCCACTATGTTGTGAGTGTATTGATCATCTCAACAAAATGAATGGGGTTGGAATTACATAAACTGGATAATTCTATGAGATAGTGGAATTACAATTCCTTAAGTGAAGAGAAAATAAGAGTAAGAAGGCAAGAGGTAGTTTGAAATATTTAAAGAGTGAAGAGAAGAGAAGCAGGAGAAAGTAGATGAAGAGTAAAAAAAATAACCAAAAGTAATAAAGAAGGAAACTAAAAGGAGATAGAAAAATTTAAGTATTAGAGGGAGAATAGAATGAAGCAGGGATAATAAAAGTTACAAAAACCAAAGTATGAACAAACATATATAAGATCAAAACAAATCAAACACACTAAAAATTTTACCACAGCGAAGTCCAACCCAAGAATAATAATAATAAATGAGTGAAAAAGAAAGCAATTAAAATAAATGAAAAATCATATATTGGAAAAAAAAGTTTAGATTGGAAAAAAACGCTCAAAAAGATAAAAAAGGAAAAGAAGAGAATAGAAAAAATTAATTTTTTTTCATTTCCCACCTATTTTTATTATGACAGAGAGAAAAGAAAGCACAGGGAGTGGGTAGGAAATATTGGTTTCAAAATCTAAAATTCCTGGATGAAAATC
The DNA here is from genome assembly GCF_902686445.1 of Sciurus carolinensis. Taxonomy (NCBI): domain Eukaryota; kingdom Metazoa; phylum Chordata; class Mammalia; order Rodentia; family Sciuridae; genus Sciurus; species Sciurus carolinensis. Next base: position 79,631,767 of record NC_062226.1, read on the forward strand.
CCATTTCTGCAACTTATTTTTTTAATTATTTGCTTCTTTTTTATAATTTCTTTATTTTGATTCATTGCAAACAAATGGCATACAACTCGTTTCCCTGGTTGTACATGAAGTAGAGTCATACCATTTGTGTAATCATACACGTACATAGGGTAATAATGTTTATCTCGTTCTGTTATTTTTCCTTCCCCACACCCCACCCACCCCTCTTTTTCCTCTACACAATTAATCCTTCCTCCTTTCTTGCCTCCCTCCCACCCCACTTATGTATCATCATCCACTTATCAGAGAGATCATTTGACCTTTGGTTTTTTGGAATTGGCTTATCACACTTGGCATGATATTCTCCAACTTCATCCATTTGCCTGCAAATGCCTTAATTTTACTCTTCTTTATGACTGAATAATATTAAATTGTGTATATATACCACAGTTTCTTTATCCATTCATCAATTGAAGGGCATCTAGGTTGGTTCCATAATCTAGCTATTGTGAATTGAGCAACTATGAACATTGATGTGGCTGCATCACTCCATCACTTAAAATGCTGATTTTAAGTTCTTTGGGTATAGGCCAAGGAGTGGGATAGCTGGGTCAAATGGTGTTTCCATTCCAAATTGCCTAAGGAATCTCTGTACTGCCTTCCAGAGTGGCTGCACTAATTTGCATCCTCATCAGCAATATATGAGTGTAGCATTTCCCCCGCATCCTCACCAACACCTATTGTTGCTTGTATTCTTGATAATCACCATTCTAATTTGGGTGAGATGAAATCTTAGGGTAGTATTGATTTCCATTTTTGTTATTACTAGAGATGTTGAACATTTTTTCATGTATCTGTTGATTGCTTTGTAGATCTTCTTCTGTGAACTGTCTGCTCATTTCCTTAGCCCATTTGTTGATTGGGTTTTTGTATTCTTGGTGTAAAGTTTTTTTGAGTTCTTTATAGATTCTGGAGATTACTGCTCTATCTGAAGTATGTGTGGCAAAGATTTTCTCCCACTCTGTAGGCTGTCTCTTCACATTGCTGATAGTTTCCTTTGCTGAGAAAAAGCTTTTAAGTTTGACTCTATCCCAATTATGGATTTCTGCTTTTATTTCTTGTGCTTTGAGAGTTATGTTAAGGAAATCTGGTCCTAAGTCAACATGATGAAGATTTGGGCCTACTTTTTCTTCTACGAGATGCAGGGTCTCTGGTCTGATTCCGAGGTCCTTGATCCATTTTGAGTTGAGTTTTGTGCAGGGTGAGAGATAAGGGATCATTTTCATTCTGCTGCATATGGATTTCCAGTTTTCCCAGCACCATTTGTTAAAGAGGCTATCTTTTCTCCATTGCATATTTTTTGGCACCTTTGTCTAGTTTGAGAAAACTATTATTTATGTGAGTTTGTTTCTGCATCCTCTATTCTGTACTATCAATCTACCTATCTATTTTGGTACCAAAACCATTTTGTTTTTGTTACTAATGGTTTGTAGTATAGTTGAAGTTCTGGTTTTGTGATACCCCCTGCTTCACTCTTCCTGCTAAGGATTGTTTTAGCTATTCTTGGTCTCTTATTTTTCCAAACACTAAAAGTAGTAGAAGACAGGAAATAGTTAAAATCAGAGATGAAATCAATGAAATTGAAACAAAAGAAACAACTGAAAAAATTGACAAAATAAAAAGTTGGTTCTTTGAAAAAATAAACAAAATTGATAAACTCAGCCACACTAACAAAGAGAAGGGGAAATAAAACTCAAATTACTAAAATTCAGGATGAAAAGGGAAATCTCACGACAGACATTATTCAAATACAAAATATAATTAGAAGCTATTTTGAAAATCTATACTCCAATAAAATAGAAAATCTCCAAGATGTCAATTGGTTTCTAGAGATATTTGATCCACCCAAACTGAATCAGGAGGACATACACAATTTAAATAGATCAATTTCAAACAATGAAATAGAAGTCATCAAAAGCCTACCAACAAAGAAAAGTCTGGGACCAGATGGATTCTCAGCCAACTTCTACAAGACCTTCAAAGAAAAGCTCATTCCAATACTCCTCAAAGTATTCCATGAAATAGAAAAGGAGGGAACCCTTCCAAACTCATTCTATGAAGCTACTATCACCCTGATACCAAAACCAGACAGAGACACATCGAGGAAAGAAAATTTCAGACCAATATCCTTAATGAACATAGATGCAAAAATTCTTAACAAAATTGTAGTAAATTACATACAAAAATATATTTAAAAGAGTGCACCATGATCAAGTGGGTTTTATCCCAGGGATGCAAGGGTGGTTCAACATCTGGAAATCAATAAATGTAATTCACCATATCAACAGACTTAAAGTTAAAAATCACATGATTATTTCAATGATGCAGAAAAAAACAAAATACAGGACCCCTTCATGCTCAAAACACTAGAAAAAAATAGGGATAGTAGGAACATTCCTCAACTCTGTAAAGGCTATCTATGCTAAGCTCATGGCCAACATCATTGTAAATGGAGCAAAACTGAAAGTATTCCCCCTAGAAACTGGAAAAAGACAGGGATGCCCTCTTTCACCACTTCTATTCAACATCATCTTTGAAACACTAGCCAGAGCAATTATACAGACCAAAGACATTAAAGGGGTACAAATAGGAAAAGAACTCAAACTATCCCTATTTGCTGATGACAGGATTCTACATTTAGAGGAGCTGAAAAATTCCACCAGAAAACTTCTAGAACTCATAAATGAATTTAGTAAAGTAACAGGATATAAAATCAATGCTCATAAATCTAATGCATTTTTATTCATAAGTGATGAATCCTCTGAAAGAGAATTTAGGAAAACTACCCCATTCACAATAGCCTCAAAAAAATAAAATAAAATACTTGGGAATCAATCTACCAAAAGAGGTGAATGACCTCTACAATGAGAACTACAGAACTCTAAAGAAAGAAATTAAAGAAAACTTTAGAAGACTGAAAGATCTCCCATGTTCTTGGACAGGCAGAATTCATATTGTCAAAATGGCCATACTACCAAAAGTGCTATACAGATTCATTCCAATTCCAATTAAAATCCCAATGACATACCTCATAGAAACAGAGCAAGAAATCATGAAATTCATTTGGAAGAAAAAAATTCTTAATGAGAGATAAAGAGCTTGTTTATACCATGGTAGTCAAAATTGCTGACAAGAATGGGTGTACATTGCTTATGCTATTTGTCCTTTCTTTGTGTTTCTTTATCTATTTGTTTATTTTGGGGTTCTGTCAACCTTGGATTAAGGGTGAGGGTTTTTGAGTCCTACTTCTCTGTGCTGCTCACCTAGCTGCCAGTCATTGTGGTCAGAAGCCAGCGCTGGTTTTAGTACCTGTCATCTTCCTGTCTCACAGTACATGGTGGATAAACTGGGAAATGCTGATAAATGATGGACTTTCATAGTGCAAACTGGTGTAGAGTTCCAAACTGGAATGTCCAGTAGGTGGGTTTTAGCCCTGGCTGACCTTTGGAACTCTATCAGTAAGTATTCAAAATTTGATGTATACACCTTTTTCTAGGTAGATGCCAATCTTTGCGGGTCATCTGGGTCTCAGAGGCTGCCCCCAAATTCCAGTTTAGAATGAGGAATCTAAACCTCCACCGGTTTCACATACTCACCGGAATGGATGTGAATTACCCAGGATCAGACCTGGAGTTCAGGAGCTCCTGTCTGTCCAGTTACTGACATCTTCCAAGTTGTTTGTATGGGATGCCAGCAACAAAGGGAGCTCTCTCTTCTCAGTATACCAAGTCTGGCTCACCTTAGGCAGAATTCTCTCTGTGCCTGTTTCAATCGTGCTGGTCCAGGCTCCCTTTGATCTTTATGAGTTACTGATCTTCAGCCTCTGTTCACTGACAGACAAGCACTTCCAAATGGTTTCCAGCACTCCAGGGACTCTGGTTCCTGCTAGACTCTGCCTGTGGGCCAAGTGATTTGGGTTACTTTCCACTCACCAACTTGCCCACCATCTCTGGATCAGTTAAGTCCAGTCTCCCTCTTTTTCATTGGTTACTCCAGGTCAATTTTACTTGCCACACTTTCTTTCTCTGCCTGTGCTTCTCCTCATCTCTGCTATGGGCTGGCAATGTGGCTGTCTATGCCAACACCATTGCCAGCCAAGCTGGTGCATCTCTAACATATCATTTCTTATTTTTATGCTTAAATTTTCCAAATCCCTGTGTCTTTATGATTCTTTTAGTATCCAATGTTGAATTTCAGGGAATCCCCTTAGTCACCCACCTCACTGAGGGGCGGCCTTCCTGCTGTTTATGTCCTGTGCTGATGAACTGCTGGGGAGTTACTGTTTTCCTTTAATCCACTGTCTTCCTCTCAGGAATTGTTTATTCTTAATCATTCTGTAATCAGGATATTATTATTTTCCAAATTATTCAGTTGAGAAATCTAAGACTAAAAGTGCTTATAAGGATAGGAAGTTAGCAGATGTTAGGAACAGTATCTGAGCTCAGTGACTCAAGCAACCCTAATTTTATAGTCTTTACCTGTGAGAAGCACTGGACAAGAGGTACTGAGAGAGTGACCTGATGTGCCATGTTATTGTTTTATGGAAGAACCAGACCAATAGGCAAGAACAAAAGGGTGAATCATGTGCTATGATGAAGGAAGATTAAGAAATAGTAGGAGCACATGGGCAGGCATATAACCCAGAAAAGGCAAAGAATCATTTCCCTGTGAGGCAGCTGAGTGCTGAAAAACTTGTAGAAGGGCAGTCTCAAGAGTAATTGGATGAAGATTACAGACTAATTCAACAGAACAAGCACATACAAGAGGCAGGAGAGCATGGACAGTTAAAGGGACCAAAGGAAATTTGTTAAGATTAGATGATAAACGCCCAGGAGAGCAAATGGCTATAGAGATGAGTCAAACTATGCAGGACCTTGTAAATCATGTTAAGGAGTTTGAACTTCATCAAAACTTTGTCAAATAATCAATCCCTTCGAAAGTTTTAAGTAAATGAATGACTTGGCCTAACAAGCCTATTAAAATGCTATGAAGCAGCTGGTTGTGGTGGTATACACCTATAATCCCATTGGCTCAGGAGGCTGAGGGAGGAGGATGGAGAGTTCAAAGCTAGCCTCTGCAACTTAGCAAGGCACTAAGCAACTCAGTGAGACCCTGTTTCTAAATAAAATACAGAAAATGACTGGGGACATGGTTCAGTGGTTAATTGCCTCTGAGTTCAATCCCAGTTCTGGTATTAAAAAAACAAGGAAACAAAAAAACAAACAGGCTAGTGAGAACCTGTTTGAACAGAGCACGCTCCGAGTCCCGGAGCCCCTGCAGTGCAGTGTACTCCTGCAAAGAACCAGCGGAGAGCCTCGATCTGCAGTCAGCCTCAGGGATAAGGGCAGGGCAGCAGGAGACCTCTTCAGGCGGCACTGCCCACTCCGGCTGCGGGCTCTCTTCACGGGGCGATCCAAGATGGCGGCCTAGAGGGAGACTGCACCCCCAGTCGCTCCAGAACCCAGGAGTTAAGAAGGGGAGGCATTGAGAGACTCGGACTGAAGTGGAGCCACGGGTGAGTCTGCCCACTGGGTAAAGCTCGGCCCGGGTGGCAGGCCCAGATAGAGGTGGCTTATCTGAGCCGGGCAGGGCAGCTAGAGTCATCCACAGGCAGTCCTGCGCACTCCGGCGGTGGGCCCCGCCCACACAGCCAGCTTCTCCAGGTTCTCGGAACGGAACTGGCCCGCTAGTGAGAACCTGTCTGAACAGAGCACGCTCCGAGTCCCGGAGCCCCTGCAGTGCAGTGTACTCCTGCAAAGAACCAGCGGAGAGCCTCGATCTGCAGTCAGCCTCAGGGATAAGGGCAGGGCAGCAGGAGACCTCTTCAGGCGGCACTGCCCACTCCGGCTGCGGGCTCTCTTCACGGGGCGATCCAAGATGGCGGCCTAGAGGGAGACTGCACCCCCGGTCGCTCCAGAACCCAGGAGTTAAGAAGGGGAGGCATTGAGAGACTCGGACTGAAGTGGAGCCACGGGTGAGTCTGCCCACTGGGTAAAGCTCGGCCCGGGTGGCAGGCCCAGATAGAGGTGGCTTATCTGAGCCGGGCAGGGCAGCTAGAGTCATCCACAGGCAGTCCTGCGCACTCCGGCGGTGGGCCCCGCCCACACAGCCAGCTTCTCCAGGTTCTCGGAACGGAACTGGCCCGCTAGTGAGAGCCTGTCTGAACAGAGCACGCTCCGAGTCCCGGAGCTGCTGCAGTGCAGTGTACTCCTGCAAAGAACCAGCGGAGAGCCTCGATCTGCAATCAGCCTCAGGGATAAGGACAGGGCAGCCGGAGACCTCTTCAGGCGGCTCTGCCCACTCCGGCTGCGGGCTCTCTTCACGGGGCGATCCAAGATGGCGGCCTAGAGGGAGACTGCACCCCCAGTCGCTCCAGAACCCAGGAGTTAAGAAGGGGAGGCATTGAGAGACTCGGACTGAAGTGGAGCCACGGGTGAGTCTGCCCACTGGGTAAAGCTCAGCCCGGGTGGCAGGCCCAGATAGAGGTGGCTTAGCAGAGCCGGGCAGGGCAGCTTGAGTCTTCCCAAGGTAGTCTTCCACACTCCGGCAGTGGGCTCTTCCCACACGGCCAGCTGCACGGTGCAGGCCCACAGTGAGAGCATTTCCGCACAGAGCCAGTTCCAAAACGTGGAACCAGTAGGGGGCTAGGGGCAGTATTCTTCGAATGAGCTGCTTTATCAGATTCCTCCAAGACATCAGGCTACTGAAGGCTGGGAGGTGATACACTGGAAATCTACTGGGACACTATAAGCCAATAGTGGAAAACTGCAATATCTCAGGGTCCCACTGACAACTGACCATTATGAGAAAACAAGGGAAGAAAATGTCCCAAACAAACCTAGATACTACATCAATAAAACCCAATGACAGCAGAGCAGAAGAAATGTCAGAAAGGGAGTTCAGAATGTACGTAATTAAAACGATCAGGGAAGCTAATGAGGAGATGAAAGAGCAAATGCAGGCATTGAAGGAGGAGATGAAAGAGCAAATGCAGGCATTAAATGATCGCACCAATCAACAGTTAAAAGACCAAATACGGGAAGCAAGAGATCATTTCAATAAAGAGTTAGAGATACTGAAAAAAAACCAAACTGAAATCCTTGAAATGAAGGAAACAATAAACCAAGTTAAAAACTCCATAGAAAGCATAACCAATAGGATAGAACACCTGGAAGACAGAACCTCAGACATTGAAGACAAAATATTTAACCTTGAAAACAAAGTGGAACAAACAGAGAAGATGGTAAGAAATCATGAACAGAATCTCCAAGAACTATGGGATATCATGAAAAGGCCAAATTTGAGAATTATTGGGATTGAGGAAGGCTTAGAGAAACAAACCAAAGGAATGAACAATCTATTCAATGAAATAATAACAGAAAATTTCCCAAATCTGAAGAACGAAATGGAAAACCAAGTACAAGAGGCTTATAGAACTCCAAACATACAAAATTACAACAGACCCACACCAAGGCACATTATTATGAAAATACCTAACATACAAAATAAAGACAGAATTTTAAAGGCCGCGAGAGAAAAGAATCAAATTACATTCAGAGGGAAACCAATAAGAATATCAGCAGATTTTTCAATCCAGACCCTAAAAGCTAGAAGGGCCTGGAACAACATATACCAAGCCCTGAAAGAAAATGGATGCCAACCTAGAATCTTATACCCAGCAAAACTTACCTTCAAATTTGACGATGAAATAAGATCCTTCCATGATAAACAAAAGCTAAAGGAATTTACAAAAAGAAAGCCAGCATTACAGAACATTCTCAGCAAAATATTCCATGAGGAAGAGATGAAAAACAACGATGCAAATCAGCAACAGGAGGCGCTAGCCTAAAGGAATAGCCAAATAAAGGAGAAACCAAATCATGTCAAAAACAAATATGAGTCAATTGACTGGGAATACAAATCATATCACAATAATAACCCTGAATGTTAATGGCCTGAATTCATCAATCAAAAGACACAGACTGGCAGATTGGATTAAAAAGAAAAATCCAACAATATGCTGCCTGCAAGAGACACATCTCATAGAAAGAGACACCCATAGACTAAAGGTGAAAGGATGGGGAAAAACATACCATGCACACGGACACAGCAAAAAAGCTGGAGTATCCATCCTCATCTCAGATAATGTGGACTTCAAACCAAAACTAGTCAGAAGGGATAAAGAAGGACATTACATGCTGCTTAAGGGAAGCATAAATCAGCAAGACATAACAATCATAAATATCTATGCCCCGAACATTGGCTCATCCACGTACATCAAACAAATCCTTCTCAATTCCAGAAATCAAATAGACCACAACACAATAATACTAGGCGATTTTAACACACCTCTCTCACCACTGGATAGATCGTCCAAACAAAAATTGAATAAAGAAACTATAGATCTCAACAACACAATCAGCAATTTAGACTTAACGGACATATATAGAATATACCATCCAACAAAGAATGAATACACTTTCTTCTCAGCAGCACATGGATCCTTCTCTAAAATAGACCATATTTTATGCCACAAAGCTACTGTTAGTAAATACAAGAAGATAGAGATACTACCTTGTACTCTATCAGATCATAATGGATTGAAATTAGAAATAAATGACAGAATAAAAAACAGAAACTTCTCCAATACCTGGAGACTAAATAATACACTATTATATGATGAATGGATAACAGAAGACATCAGGAGGGAAATAAAAAAATTCTTAGAAGTAAACGAGAACAAAGACACATCATATCAAAATCTCTGGGACACTATGAAAGCAGTACTTAGAGGAAGATTTATTTCATGGGGTGCATTCAAAAAAAGAAGTAGAAATCAACAAATAAACGAGTTACCACTACAGCTCAAAGCACTAGAAAAAGAAGAGCAGACCAATACCAAAAGGAGTAGAAGACAGGAAATAGTTAAAATCAGAGCCGAAATCAACGAAATCGAAACAAAAGAAACAATCGGAAAAATTAATAAAATAAATAGTTGGTTCTTTGAAAAAATAAATAAAATTGATAAACCCTTAGCCACACTAACAAAGAGAAAGAGGGAGAAAACTCAAATTACTAAAATTCGGAATGAACAAGGAAACATCACAACACACACGAGTGAAATACAAAACATAATTAGAAGCTATTTCGAAAATCTATACTCCAACAAAACAGAAAACCTTGAAGACATCAACAAATTTCTAGAGACATATGAACTACCTAAACTGAACGAGGAGGACATACACAACTTAAATAAACCAATTTCAAGCAATGAAATAGAAGAGGTCATCAAAAGCCTACCAACAAAGAAAAGTCCAGGACCAGATGGGTTCTCAGCCGAGTTCTATAAAACCTTTAAAGAAGAGCTCATTCCAATACTCCTCAAACTATTCCATGAAATAGAAGAGGAGGGAACCCTACCAAACTCGTTCTATGAAGCCAATATCACCCTGATACCTAAACCAGACAGAGACACATCAAGGAAAGAAAATTTCAGACCAATATCCTTAATGAACATTGATGCAAAAATTCTCAACAAAATTTTAGCAAATCGCATACAAATATATATTAAAAAGATAGTGCACCACGATCAAGTGGGTTTTATCCCAGGGATGCAAGGTTGGTTCAACATTCGGAAATCAATAAATGTCATTCACCATATCAACAGACTTAAAGTTAAGAATCACATGATTATTTCAATAGATGCAGAAAAAGCATTTGATAAAATACAGCATCCCTTCATGCTCAAAACACTAGAAAAAATTGGGGTAATGGGAACATTCCTAAACATTATAAAGGCCATCTACGCTAAGCCCATGGCTAATATCATTCTAAATGGTGAAAAACTGAAAGCGTTCCCCCTAAAAACTGGAACAAGGCAGGGATGCCCTCTTTCACCGCTTCTATTCAACATCGTCCTTGAGACTCTAGCCAGAGCAATCAGACAAACCAAAGAAATTAAAGGGATACGAATAGGAAAAGAAGAACTCAAACTATCCCTGTTCGCTGATGACATGATTATATATTTAGAGGAACCTGGAAATTCCACCAGAAAACTTTTAGAACTCATAAGTGAATTCAGTAAAGTAGCAGGTTACAAGATCAATGCTCATAAATCCAATGCATTTTTATACATAAGTGATGAATCTTCAGAAAGAGAAATTAGGAAAACTACCCCATTCACAATAGCATCGAAAAAAATAAAATACTTGGGAATCAATCTCACAAAAGAGGTGAAAGACCTCTACAATGAGAACTACAGAACACTAAAGAAAGAAATTCAAGAAAACCTTAGAAGATGGAAAGATCTCCCATGTTCCTGGATAGGCAGAATTAATATCGTCAAAATGGCTATACTACCTAAAGTTCTATACAGATTCAATGCAATTCCAATTAAAATCCCAATGATGTACCTCGCAGAAATAGAGCAAGCAATTATGAAATTCATCTGGAAGAATAAAAAACCTAGAATAGCTAAAGCAATCCTCAGTAGCAAGAGCGAAGCAGGGGGTATTGCAATACCAGATCTTCAACTCTACTACAAAGCAATAGTAACAAAAACGGCATGGTATTGGTACCAAAATAGACAGGTAGATCAATGGTACAGAATAGAGGACATGGACACAAACCCAAATAAATACAATTTTCTCATACTAGACAAAGGTTCCAACAATATGCAATGGAGAAAAGATAGCCTCTTCAACAAATGGTGCTGGGAAAACTGGAAAACTATATGCAATAGAATGAAACTAAACCCCTATCTCTCACCCTACACAAAACTCAACTCAAAATGGATCAAGGACCTCGGAATCAGACCAGAGACCCTGCATCTTATAGAAGAAAAAGTAGGTCCAAATCTTCAACTTGTTGGCTCAGGATCAGATTTCCTTAACAGGACTCCCATAGCACAAGAAATAAAAGCAAGAATAAACAACTGGGATAGATTCAAACTAAAAAGCTTTCTGTCAGCAAAGGAAACTATCAGCAATGTGAAGAGAGAGCCTACAGAGTGGGAGAATATCTTTGCCAACCATACCTCAGATAGAGCGCTAATTTCCAGAATCTATAAAGAACTCAAAAAACTCTACACGAAGAATACAAATAATCCAATCAACAAATGGGCTAAGGAAATGAACAGACACTTCACAGAAGAAGATGTACAAGTAATCACCAGATATATGAAAAAATGTTCAACATCCCTAGTAATAAGGGAAATGCAAATCAAAACCACCCTAAGATTTCATCTCACCCCAATTAGAATGGCGATTATCAAGAATACAAGCAACAATAGGTGTTGGCGAGGATGTGGTGAAAAAGGAACACTCATACATTGCTGGTGGGGTTGCAAATTAGTGCAACCACTCTGGAAAGCAGTGTGGAGATTCCTCAGAAAGCTTGGAATGGAAACACCATTTGACCCAGCTATCCCACTCCTTGGCCTATACCCAAAGGACTTAAAATCAGCATACTACAGAGATACAGCCACATCAATGTTCATTGCTGCTCAATTCACCATAGCCAGATTGTGGAACCAACCTAGATGCCCTTCAGTTGATGAATGGATAAAGAAACTGTGGCATATTTATACAATGGAATATTACTCCGCAATGAAGAATGATAAAATTATGGCATTTGTAGGCAAATGGTCGAAATTGGAGAATATCATGCTAAGTGAGATAAGCCAATCTCAAAAAACTAAAGGACAAATGATCTCGCTGATAAGCGGATGAGGACATATAATGGGGGGTGGGAGGGGCTAGCATTAGGTTTAGGGTTAGGTTTAGAGTTAGGCTAAGGAGAGCAGTAAGAATGAAGGAAAGAAGGACTGTGTAGAGGGAAAAGAGGGGTGGGAGGGGTGGGGGGGAGGGGAAAAATATAATAAAAAAAAAAAAAAAAAAAAAAAAAACAAACAGTGCTATGAAGCATATGAAGCATGATTGAGATGGCAGCAATACCAGAAACAGCAAGCTGCAGTTAACCTCGAGACATTGTGAAGCTATTACAAAGTTAATATTTTTATATTAAAACATACGAGGAAATAATTGTGAAGAAAGAGGCAAAATTCATATGAATTTTAATATAAAACACCTGATTTCAAAGAAATTTCATACTTGAAAAACAATTCTGAGTCTCTTGCTCCAGCCATCTTTCCACACAGTGCATCACCCCTTAGTATATTTCACTCTGCTATAAATAGTACATCCATAGATAAAGCTGCAGAAGCAAAGGATTCTGTATGGTGCAGTAGCCTGGGTCTCACCGTAAAGCAGACCTTTAGACAAAAGTTTGTATGAGAGTATTCTACTTTGGAATGGTCTCAGGAACAGAAGTTAGGGATGGGAGAATGAAGCAGGGAAGAAAAGTAAATAAGAGTATGTTTTCATTTAGTAGAACCTAACAAGGTGCTTAATGAGACCCATCCTAGAATTTTCCTCTTGAAATACACTAGGAAAGTCACTTATCTTCCACTACCCAGGTTTTCATTGCTCTTTGTTCAAAGGTGGCAATTTTTCAAATGAGTGCCTGGTGGGATCCTATAGGCATCCAAGCTGAGAAGCTCTAGGGTAGGCATGAAGAGTTCCCAGAGGACAGACCCAAAGTGAGGCACCATCAAGCTGCACTTGTAGGAAGATTTTTGGAGCTTGCATGGAGTGGTTGCCCCAACCACAGACAGGTTGGAGCTGTGGTTTGTAAATGTACCTGAAGTTACTTTTGTGTTGTATTTGCACATGTGTACTGCTTCCCTCATGCATTAGATTGCAAGATCAAAATGTACCCCCAGCTTCATTTCAGTTCTAGAACTCTGCCTGCCTTACACTAGAGGCTTTAATTGATGAGTGACAGCAAATTCCCAAGTGTTTCTCATGTATATGGCCACTTCTTTAAGATAGTAGGTTTTCATTTTTCGTTTCTCACTTTGGTGATGTCCATAATGTAGACTGCTTGGGGAAAGTTCTAGCTATAGCATATTAGACAGAAGATATCTCCAAAGCAAGAAGCCAATGGTATACATTGATCAAAAGAAAGGCTGATATTTTAGTTATCATTAAGTACTCCATTTATTAGAGTGAGTCCACATCAGATGACTCCAAAATAGCAATTTAATTGAAGAGAGAACAAAGTCAAAGAGGTTTCATATAGTTGCAACTTTCCCCACTACCTACTGCTGGACTGTCTTTATTATTTATAAAAACTTCTGTGTACATTAGAGACAAGAACTCTGAAAGAAGGGTAAGAGTGTGATAAGAAAAGTTTCATTGTTGCCAGACTGATCCCATCCTGGCCTGAGTAACTGCAAACAGGTCTGACACAAATTGGGTTCTGCCAAGATTCAGCTCACAAATTCTCTAGAGGTCACATTCTAATATTGTGTTGCTTATCTATTCCAAACCAAATTTAAATTTGAGAATTAGAAGCAGATTGGAAGTAATCCTGATTACTCTCTTCCCCTCCTACTTCACTGCCTTTACCCTACCCCATATGTGGCCAAGAGGAAATTAAGGCTCAAAGAAGTGAAGTGAGTACTCTCTAAGTCATCCAGCTAGTTTGTGACAGAAACAAAATGAGAGCCATTCTGTGTGCTCTAGTTCTTTTTTCAGAGCAATTCAACAGAGTGTGGGTTACTGATAATGCTAAAGTGGCAGGTTTGATTTTTGTGTAGAGGCCATGGATTCTTCCCTCCTTCTACCAACCTCCCTAAAACACATAAAGTAGCCTGCAAATATCTTGAGAGTTGGAAAATGTGTCTTTTATCCAGTGCTTGGCACATTGTAGGATCTCAAAAAATATTTGTTGTAAAATGAATTTCTATGGCTGTGGTATTAGTCATCCCAAAGGAGGATAATAACCTTTTTCCCAAAATACATTTTTCTCTGCTATCCTGGTTGCTTTCGCCTGTCTTTGTTTATAGTCAATCAATATCACTATTAAGGCGCCTCCAGCCTGGTTGTAGTCAGGTTGGGAGCCTTGTCTGTTGGACAGTCTGACTTACCACAGAGATACCAAACACCCTTTCAAAATCTATTATTAGGTCAAGCCTCAACTCTACTGCTTTAAAAATCATTTCTTCAAGGTTTACTTTGATGTGTTCTTTCTCTCCATGTCAGCAGGATAGCTGTGAATTTCTTATTTTCAGCAGGCCCTTCTTTGAGTAATGGTGACCCAGTAAGAGGGATTTTCACATTGAATAAAATAATTCTGCCAAATGTTTAAACTTTCTATATTAATCTAGCTAGGAAAAGGACCTCTTTTTTTGCTGGGTTTCTGTAATTGTCATTAGTGCTTTGGCCTAATGCCAGTCTTTAAGCCTAGGTCCAGTAATATAGGTGGTCTACACAGATTTCATTGCAAAGTAAAAATTGTATTCTTTGTGAATTCTTTCTTGTTAAAGATAACCTGTTTTATTAAGTGCTCAGGGAGATGTGTTAGCAAGCAATATATTTAGTATCATGATTTTAAAATAATTCCATAGTTTTGTATAACTCTGGATGAAGAATTTGTACATTGTCTTACACATTGGTGCATTTGTTTCTCCTTATTTCTCAAGGAAATAAACAAAGCCGGTATATCCGTTTTTGAAAGATATAAAAATGAAAGGCTTCATTAAGTTTATCAGTTCCTTGGATCCCACCTCAGTGTCAAAGCAACTGACTGAGAGTCTCTGGAGGAAGCAGAATGGAGAAAACAAACATTAGGGAATGTTGAAAGGGTATAAAGTGTTGCTATCATATAAAAGGTGGCAAAATTTGAGCTGTACTCCAAAGTCCTAATTGGAAAGAACCAAGGCCATTCTGTGGGGACATTGGGGAGTGGCATCAAGGAATGAGAGAACAGAAAGAGAACACAGTTGATACTAAAGAAATCAGAAGACAAAAGATGTAAGATATGAATAATGGACAGGCCAAGGGAGTGGGAAGAGGTTATTACAACCCATTCAATGTTTTACACTCGTGTCAAAGGGCAGTCTTAGTTGGCAAGAACAGTGCCATATCTTTCTATGGATTTGATTAACAGAGAGTTTTCCCACTTGCATCAGTAAACAATCTATAAACAGTTGCCAATGAATAGCAAATGTCACTATGTTATTTAATGTTTTAGTCAGCTTTTTGTTGCTGTGATCAAAATGCATGATGAGAAGGACTTAAAGAGGAGGAAAAATTTGTTTTGTTTCACAGTTTCAGTTGGCTGACTCCATAGTTGTGGGTCTGAGAAGTGGCAAAGAATCATGGCGGAAGGGCATGGTGGAAGAAGACAACTCAGGACAGGGCAACAAGGAAGCAGAGGGAGAGCTCTGCTCACCAGGGACAATATATAAACCCCAAAGGCACATGCTCAGTGACTACCTCCTCTAGTCACAACCTTCCTGCTGACAGTTACTGCCTACTCACTCTATTCAGTACACTAATCCACCCATTCATCACACCTCTCATAATCCCATCACTTCACCTCTGAAAATTCTTGCATTGTCTCACACATGAAATTTGGGGAGATACCTCATACCTAAACCAGGCATTTAATAAACTTTATTAAGGACTATTGTGAATAGCCCTTCAAAGATGAGTTATAGATGGTAACTGCCCTTAAAAACACACAACTATGAAAGGAAGAAAAGCAAAAATTTAGTGTAAATATGATCATTTATTATTATTTTGTTAACAAACACCTGTTATACTCTACACAGTATTGCAAACTCTTCATCAGTATTATGTGTTTGAATGTTAGATCAATTGCAATTGTCTATATGATTAGGGAAGAAGTTATAGGCTTGTATTAGCCGATTTTGCATCACTATAATGCACTACCTGAAGCAATTAACTTATAAAGAAAAAAAGGTTTATTTTGGCTCACATTTCTGTAGGTTTTAGTCCAAAGTTGAGTGATGGCAATTAATTTGGTCCTCTGGTAAGGGCAATAGATCATGGCAGGAATGTGTGGCAGAGCCAAACTCCTTATATCATCATCCAGGAAGCAGAGAGATACTGAGAAGACTGGCTGGGTCTGCCCATTCCCTACTAGGGCACACCCCCAATGACCTAAGTTCCTCCCTTTAGGCTCCCAACTCTCAAAGGTTCCAACATCTTCCAACAACCCTATCCTCGAGACCCAGTCCTTAGTGCATGAACTCTGAAGATACACATCTAAACTGTAGCAAGGCTTAAAATTGTGGGTAGCTATCCATATAACCATAGATAATGCTCTCACTAGAGTGTTTAACACCAATAAATTGAACCAGTAAAAACTAGGAAGAAATAGACTGTAACTCACCTGGAGGGAAAAGCAGAATGTGAGCTCCGATGTCACAGAGGTACATTCTAGGGTGCAGAAATTTGGGCATCAGCATTGGTACTATGCCAAGGTGTTCGTTTTTCATTTTGTAGGCACTGCTGGACCACAGAGGAGAAGATTGATAAGTGCAGATTCATGTAATTAAAAACAGATTAATATAGAAGATTCTAAGTAAATGGGGGGAAAATCAATTAGGTAGCAGTGACAAGAACTTGGACCCAAACAGTAAGTACAATGGAAGGAAAATCAAGGAAAGGATTCCAGGAGACAGTCTTATGTGTTTTAAAGAATAACAATCATTTTTTTCTCTACAAAAGGTCCAATTATCATCCACTTTTTTGCATATCCAAAGATAAGTGATACATGCATGATGTTCCAAGCATCATTGGGGAAACAATTTGGTCACTCCAGACAATAAAACACACTTCTAGGGGTTGTTTATAAATGATAAACTTCTTAAGGGTGAGCTGTAACCTTAGCAGTAAAACCAGCTAATTAAAAATCTGTAGATTTCTGGCCAAAATGCCTTTAGAAAATATTGTTCAAATTCAGGAGTTTGTCATTGATTCTAGAACAAAAATGGGATTAATAACATAGAAGTGGTATTTTAAAATTTGGGGGTATGATTATATAGCTTGGTAAAATCTAAATGACAGGCAGATAAGGCCTAGAGAATTTTGCTTATAATAGAAAGGACATTTTTGAATTTTTTTAAAAAAGTTTTAATTTGTTTTAATTAATTATACATGACAATAGAATGTACTCTGATACATCATATATAATTGAGTATAATTTCTCATTCTTCTGGTTGTACATGATGTAGAATCCCACCAATTGTGTAATTATATATGTACCTAGGGTATAGATTGAGAACTACTGTGTAACATTTGGTTTCTGCAGTGGGACTTTTCTTGTTTCTGTTCCATTTTTCTCAATGCCCAGCAGCAAAGGAATGAAGAGGAAGAATGATGCATGAATTAGGTTGTCATGAGGGTTCCTAATACACGACAACTTATGTCAGCAGCCAGTAGAGTGAGGCCCCGCCATTTCTCAGGATCTGATCCCTTCCAGACAGTGACCCCAACATGTAGAACAGATAAGAGTCTAATAAAATACAACCACATTGTTCAAATAACAGGTATGTGCCACACTCAGCACTTGATAGGTCTATAGTCTCTGACTAACTCTTATAGACATAACTTAAATTCTTTCCCTTGTGACTTCTATAAGTGACATAAACCTCTCCCAAATACCTGCACAGATTTTTCTCCAAAATAATTTCTCCCAATAATTACTGTTTAATTTACAAGTCACCATTTCTTATTAAAATGATAGCAGTATATAGAAACGTCCATGTTGCCAGAGCTATCAGAAATGGTTTATGTGCAGTGTGGTCTTGACTAAAAACTTAACACTTTTTGGCAAAAGTATTACTGAGTTCTTAGATCATTTCATGTCTGCCATCCATCAAACAAAACAGTCCATGAGAATTCCATTCTGGCTATTCTCACTTCCCATTTGATCTCCATTTTAAGATATCTAGTTTTCTGGTATGTGTTTGGTAATTATTTTACTTGTTCACTTTACTTCTAATGATCAAAATGTATATTTTTCTAGGATTTATGCAATAAATCTTTTTCTGACTAGCAATTGATATTTTCCATATAAAGTTTCACATAACAAAATTAATACAAGTTCAAATGATTGAATCACAGTAATTAATCTTGCTATACTTATGGGCTCATTTTAAACATGATGATAATTGATTTTCCTTTTCCAAATTTCCTTCCCAAAATGTTATTATAATTTACTGACTTTAAAAAGCATTAGCAGGGTCATGGTTCAATAGGAGCATGGGATTCAATGGTTGTGCCCTAGCGATAAAATAAATAGCATTATGTGCCCTTCTTATTAATATCTGCACACCAAGAGTATTAAATGAGAGAGGGAGCATGTGATCGAGAATCCCAATCATTTTAGGAAAACAGTATTGAATGGAAATACCAGGAAGAGAAGCAAAATTTAGGGAAACAGAAGTAATAATGTAATCTAAAAGATCATTTAGAAGAAGTACAATTAGTGTCCTCAGGAGAATATGAGAAGTCTCTTCATGAGCTAGGATCTGACTTTATTAAAAAAAAAACAAAAAACAAAACAAAAAACAAAAAACTATGTTTTAGAGTTCAAGGAGGTAAATGAAATTAAGACCTTTTTTTTTTTTTTTTTTTTTTTTTTTTTGCGGTGCTGGGGATTGAACCCAGGGCCTTATGTTTACAAGGCAAGCACTATACCAACTGAGTTATCTCCCCAGGCCGAAATTAAGACCTTGATAAAATGGCAGAATAAAGTTGGGAGCCGGGAAATCAAGTAAAATCATTCTTTTAGTATCAATGTAAATGAATGAAGGAATTGAAAGAATAAAATAAAATTAAAAGCAGTGGTATAAGAATGTAGACATTCCAACATTCATCTAACAACTCCACGTGAGGAGTGTAAATTCTGTGGAAAATAAAAACAAAACAGGATGGGGGCCTTTTAACAGCAAGGGGAAGAAGGGAGGCAGAGTGCACAATTTTAAATAGTGTGGTCAGGGTAAATATTGAAAATAGGAAAGGTGAACAGACGTGGATAAGATTTCTTTACTGTTCTCACCGTCAACAAGAATGAGTCAAGTTTCCTTATTAAAAGATGAGGGCATTCCGATTGGACAAATGAATAAAACAAAGAGAGAACAACTCCAATAATGTAAAGTTTACAAGAAAAGCAACTAAAATAAAATGAGACAGGAAAGGATAAAACAAAGGTGAAAGAAAAAGATTTGTCTGTTGATACCCTTAAAGGGTGTTGAAGGATTTCATACTCTACGTGTACACCCCTAACATAGCCAGTACCACTATATGTTGTGATACTTGTATACAGAGGCAGAGACTTTTATTATTTTTCAAGTGCCCAAATTAACACTGGCACTTAGTAATTTTTAATACTGAATAAATAAAAAAGAAAACCAAAATAATCAGTATTTATCTGTATCTGGTCAGCATAGGCTTGTATTTCAATTAACCAAATAAAATGAAAACAATTTTCTTCTCTGAATAAATAACTATGTGAACATAAATAATACTGAGCAGCATTTGTTCCCCGTTGCCAATAGCATCCCATATCTTATCATGAAAGAGAAACATTTGAGAAAAATTCAGTGTTTCTATTTTTTTGAGAGATTTCTGTAAAACTTCACTCTGCTTCTCTACTTTTTTTTTTTTTTTTTTTTTCACATAAGAGGGTTTATTAAGCAAACAGAGTGTCTCCCTGCAGGGTAAGAGAGAAAATGAGAGGAAAAGAGAAAGGGCACGTGCAAGAAAGAGTGTGAAAGCGAGGAGGAGAAAGAAAGTGAGTAGGAGAGAAAAAAGCATGAGAAAAGATCCTGCTTCTCTACTTAATTCAACAAATTTATATTAAACACAAAGTACATGCAGTATGCTAGCTGCCATGAAATTTATACAGATTAAAAGCTCAAATCCTTAAATTGATAATTTGGTGGACAAAAGGAATAAATTTAACTTGCTTATATTAATTTATTTGTTAAAATGTTTACTGTGCACCTATTGTATGCCAAGACAGACATGGAGTGTGAGTACAATGTGAATAGTGCTCCTTCTGATTGTGCCTTATGTTTAGGGTTGCTCTGGTGCAGAGGATTGGGAGAAAACAAAAAACTAAAGGAAGATGCCCTCAGAGAGCTTGCAGTCAAGTAGTGGAGGGAGAAAATAAACCCAGAAATTAAAAAGGGTAGAAGCTAAATCATGAGATGAGTGACGAGATATACTATACATTAAAAATGCAAAGCCATCAACTTTTGCAGAATGAGAGACACATTTGCTATTGTTTCATCTTGGTTATGAGTAATGCTTAACAATTTGTTCCCTTAATATTGGCAGAACATAGGGAGTTTTCTGCTGCTTGGTCTAATTTGGTAGTAACCTCTCCTGTTTTGATTCTCTGTCCATCTATGATCCTGTGCTTATGCTGCTCCTTCTATTTGGTTCTCTCAATGAAATGGCACCTAAAGAACAAATCGTTTCTATTGTCTGCAGCTGGCTTGTTCACAGTGGGGCTCTTGATTTGAACAAACCTGAAGATGTCAGGCTGTACAAACACTCAGAGAAAGATATGTTCACAAAGGTTCCTGCTCTAGAAAATTATACACTGCTTTCAAAATGCTTTACCACATTTAAAAGTGTAATTATACCCTTCCTCTTAATGACTGACATGACATATGTTTACAAGTGTTTTAGCTGACTTATGACAGTGCGCAGTAGTGTGTTATACGTTTGGTAGCAACATCTAAAATTTCATGGTAAAAACATCTGAAGCTGTCTGTTGATGTTTCCCAAGTGATTTGCAATAAATAATGCAATCTAGGTATTTCACAATATCTTTTAATCTTCGCATAATAAATTTAATTGTCATTTTCCCTTGTGGGCTGTAAGAACTATTTGCTCAACTATGTTGACCTTGTTTCAGCTTTTCTTATTTTTCTCTGATTTTTTTTTTAATTTGGGTGAATTTTCTAGCATAGCCTGTACAATAGAACTTATTGTGATGTGTCTATATGTCCATTGCTCAGTAAGGTAGGCACTGGCCACATGTTGCCACTGAGCATTTGAAATTTAACTAGTACAAATGTATCAGACAGGCTACTTTGCACGTATTTAATAACTACATATTGTTGGTGTCTACTGTATTAGATGGGATTGATCTAGAGAAAGAAAAGAATCAAAATGCTATTATTTTTCCCTCCTTTTCCTGTTCTCTAACTGAAACTCAATAGGTTTTACTTCTAAGTTGGTGCCTTGCTATTTGGCCCTGGTTGGCCTCAAACTCATAATCCTCCTGCCTCAACAATCCAAGTAGCTGAGTTGAGAGGTTTGTGCAACCATGCCCGGATTGATTTTTGACCTGTAGTATTGTTTATCCTCCATAAAAGGAGAGACAAAGTATTCAAGGTGGGTTAAATTAGATATTTGCCTCTAGAAAGGTGACTGATAAATAGCTTGCCTTCCCCCACAACCAATTTTTCATATTTAAATTATCCCTTTTGCATTTTATGTGTACATTTACATTTACATTTCTTCATACCACCTTATATCCCTAAAAACATTTTAATAAAACTTCAATTTAGAATGGAGAAAATATGAGATTATTAGCTATACTAGCTACCAGGCACAGACATATTCTACAACCCTCTAAACAAATCTGTTAGCATCTTTATTATTCCCATTTTATAGTTAGGAAATTGAGGATGAGACAGTATGTAGATTTCTCAAGTCACTGAGCTAATAAGAAATAAATCTGATATCCAAATGTTATTATAACATAATCTAAAACCTAAAAGAAGCAAAATTAATATTTGCTATTTTACATTCCTTAATTTATGTGACTAGTGAGGGTGAGTCCACACAGTGGTGATAATACTGATTGAATGCTACTTCTTCAGTGTAGTGTAGAAATTGAAGTAGTCAGTCTCCACAAATGGACATGAATTCATCATTTTCTTCACCATTTTTGCAATATAGATTATGTTTCTGGTATCAGAGAATAAGAAAAGAGTTCAAATAAATAATAATCTAGATTTTAAGGCATTTGTATTACTGGGAAAGTTAACGTCAAATAATATGCTGATCTCTGAAATAAGTCTAAAGTTTTAAAACTATTAAAAAGTTGAACATCTAAAATGTATTCAGTCTCATGGACAAGGAAGGAAACACGAGAAAATGAAACTGTTGTATTTATTGGTGTTTGGGCAAGTATGTGAATTTTGTTATTTTAAAATTTAGTGTTCTATTATGTTGTTATATTGGAGTATAAGTCAGTGTGTGCAAGGAATACTAAAACTAATACAGATATTTCCAGTAGAGGGAAATTTAATACAGAGAATTGACTATAAAGTTGTTAGAAGGACTGGAAAACAAAAGGGAGAAAGTGAGACTGAGGAGCAAGAGAGAACAGTGCTATTATACCAAAGCAAGGAATCTGGTTTCTCTCTAAGTTGCATCCCAGGAAGGCACACATTCCAACACTGATAAGGATGATGACCCCATAGATTCTGCTGGAACCCTCTGCCTTCTAAAGCTGCCCATCTTTGCCTCTGCCCCTCTTACAAGTGCTGACAAAAGAAAGAAAATAGTGGCTTTCCCCTTGCAGAGTCCTATCTCTCACAATATCTTCCATTGGAAAGACATAGCAGGAAGCTTACTGGCAAAGGAGTCTGGGAAATGTAGTTTGCAAGCTTTCAGCTTGGGTGGTAGAAAGGGTGAACATGGAACTGAGATCCAACTGAAACTCTCCAGCACAATAGTGGAATGAAAAAGAAAAATAAGGGGAATCTACAGAAACTGTAATGAAATTCTGAAAGAGAATGCTCACTGCAACTCACAACTCAGAAAGAAACCTTGGATTCAACAAAACTAACTGGTCAACAGAGGAACTTCTTCCTGGATGACAAACAGAATTGCAGTTGTCAGAGAACACAGCCAACACTGGTCCTAGGAGGAGAGATCATTCATGTTCTGGTTGTTCAAAATAGTATCATGTGTAGAGAAATGACCTATGCATAGTAGCTAGGTACTGATATTCCAAGAGCAGTACCATCCAGTATGTTCACCAATCAGTGACACACCACCTCTAAGCGGTTTTACCAGGAACAGGTTAAATGCACTCACTGAGGAGACAGATACCTAACTAGGTTGAAATTCAGATTTTTCCACGTCCTTGCTGTGCACCTTGTGACAGATTGACCATCCATCCTTTTATCCCACTGAGTTTCATCTTGTCTAATTGACTTTTGAATGTCCATTTTACCAAATCCAGTGGCACTTCCCTTCCAAACTGCACTGGACCAACCTCTAGTTGGCATCTGATGCATTTGATGACACTTTTCTTGATGTGTTTCTTCTTTTGGTTTCCTTAATATTTTGTGATCTCCTTGCTTTTCTTCTCTACTAAATCTAACCTTCCTACTCTGGTGTTTTTTTGTTTGTTTGTTTGTTTGTTTGTTGCTGTCTTTTTGGTCTCTGCTGCCCTTTTAAATACAGAGTACTACAGGACTACATATTTTTTAAAAAATTTTACTCTAGATTCTCTTCTTTCCTTTACACACTCCCTGGCTAATCTTGTGTAGACCTTAACTTTGAATACTATATCTCTGT
Source organism: Sciurus carolinensis (assembly GCF_902686445.1). NCBI lineage: Eukaryota > Metazoa > Chordata > Mammalia > Rodentia > Sciuridae > Sciurus > Sciurus carolinensis. Next base: position 79,655,295 of record NC_062226.1, read on the forward strand.
TTTTAAGCTATACGTTACAACTCACTTATATGTCCACTGCCTTCTCTGCCATAGGCCTCCTGATAATACCAAGTTTAAAGGTATCTCTTAACTCCCAGGTTCGCCAGTTGTAACAAATGTACCACTCTGGTGGGAGGATGGATAGTAAGCTCTGTGTGTGTGTGATGAGAACATATGGAAATTCTCTATACTTGCTGTTTGACATCGCTCTAACTTTGATCTATATAAAAGGAATTTATTTTTAAAAAGTAAAAGAAATAAAAAAGGAAGGATGTTTTGGCAAAAGCTACAATGTGCATGAAACTTGAAGACATTATGCTAAGTGAAAAACACCAGTCAGAAAAGAAAAGTACTGTAATATTGCACTTACACAGGGTACCTAAAGTAGCCACATCTATAGAGACAGGAAGGAGAGTGGGAGCTGCAGAAGCCAGACGGAGGGAGTGATAGGAGGTTACTATTTCGTGGGCACTGCTTTCTAGTGTGGGAAATGAACACAGCCTGGAGACGGCTTTGGGGATGACTGTACAATAATGTGAATGGGCATACTACTGCCGAAGTGTACAGTAAGAAAATGACCTAGAGGGTCGATTTTATTAATATAACTTTTACCTCCATAAAAACTGCTCACAAGTAAAAAGGTATTTTGTACTCTTTTTCCCAACCTACCCAGCGTCTCCATCATCCTTGATGTCCAACAACCTCCCTTTTTACTCTAAATGAACCAACAAAATACCCTTGATTCACCTCATTCCCTCATCCCTGTCTTTTAAGTCCAACTCCAAGACATTTCTTAATTCTGTCCACATCGCTCCATCATTCTCATTACTCCTTCATCACGATCCTTATTCCCATTTCAGGACTTTCCTACTTACTGCTTTTCAACCCAATATATTCCCTGCTTACCTTCCTCACAGGACTGACTCCTTCAGGTTTAATCCCTCAGGACTTCTTCGGAAAGTTTTCCAACTTCTTTCAAAAATAACTTCTCAGTCTCAATGTGTTGTAGAATACTTATCACACAGCTAGATAGACTCGTTTCTTTGTTTTCTCTTTCCCTAACCATATTATAAATCTGATAGGGAAAGGATTTTTTTTTTTTGCCTGTTTTACTGCTCTTTCTCCCTCATTGAGCTCCATGCTTGGCATATATTTAGTAACCAATGCAAATGTGCTAAATGAATTTTAGTTTTCTTTCAATAAAAAGGGGTATTTATAATATAAATCTCATAGGTTGGTTTTTAAAAGTTAAATAAATAATGCCAATAGAGGTGCTTAGCCCAGTGCCTGAAGCACATGTAGCACATATAGAGGTTAACTATTATTGTCATGATGACCAGTTACCTTAGTACTTGGGAAGCAGAAAAACGAAGGTTCCAGGAAAAGCCCCTTGACCCACAGAAGGGAAGCTAATAGTTAAAGTAAGAAAATCAATGTTTGAATAATCAAGCCAGGTGCATTAAAACTTTGTTGGTCAAATAAAAATAGTCGACATGGAGAGAATATATTTTTGTTACGTAAGATTTCATAAGCAAGCGTGTCCTATCTGGAAATTAATCATGGATCAACCGTGTTTGGAAGCTTACAATGCATTGTTACATGCATTATCTGATTGTCCCCCTCATGGTAATGCCAAAAAGAAGTCAAGTTAAACATTAAAATTCCTTTCCACAGAAACACCTTAAAAGATTAAGAATATATAACAGCTAATTCAAAAGTCAAACAGAAACCCAGATAGTGCATCTCTAATCTTACCATTGGTATCAAAATAATATATAGTTTTGAATAGGAGACTGAGAACATTCAGATTTACATACTTTTGGGGTATAATTGTTTGGTATTCTCTCAGGAGAGTTTAATACTTTAAAAATGAGATATCAAAATTCAATTTTGCCTAGTTTTAAAAAGAAATCATACAGAATCCCTAATATTCGAAAGCATCCACATGAGTTTGAAGGATTTAAGATTGCTATTTGGGGCTGTAAAATCTTTTTCCTTATATTGAGCCAAATCCTCATGTAAAAATATCAGTTATTTAAACTGTACTTGTTATACAAGAAGGTTTTTTTTCCCCATTTCTCTTGAGGTTTCTTATAAAGTTGCTCATCTTCTCTTGAAAAGAACAAAATCCTGGATTACATCAGTTCACCTTGGCAAAAAGAAAAATGGGAAGTTTCATAATGTTAACAGAAATGAAATCTTTCACCCCATTTATATATTTAACTAAAGATAGAGCACTTTCAAAATTTAAGATGTTATAACTCTTTTAAAATATAGAAACATGAAGCAATTTTCTCTTTAGTTTGTTAAAAAACATTTAATCTAAAAAATCAGTTGATAACACGGTTTCATGCATAATATATCATCCTATAATGATAGAAGCTAAAAGACAGATGTAAAAGGATGTAAATAGGTATGGGAAGTGACCAGGATATCCTAGATAGACCTCTTATCCCTGGGTCAGTGGAGGTAGGGTGGGAGAATTGTCTTAGGTAACTTGAGGAGAAGAACCAGTAATCTAGGGAAAAGTAAAGCCAAGTAGAGGTGGTTAGTCTTAGTGAAGTATGGCAAGAATCTGAACCTCACAGAGAGGATAAGTAATTAAAGGTAGATGGTAACAAACCAATTATGTAACTGAAAGAGTAAGAATAGATTCCACAAGACAGCATAGTCCAAGTGAGGGCGTCACACAGGTTCAACACCTTATTTGGATAAAGGGGTTCATAATGGCCTGGGTAGAAACACTATCAAAACACTAGACTAGCCTGCATTCATTTAGGTGGGAGGAAAAATAGTTTTAGAGAAACTGCTTTCCTATTGCCATAATTTAATTATATGATCATTAACTATAATTAATTATTTAGTTATATGATCGAAACTACAAGGGTTATTGTGTTTGTATATAAATTATTGTTAATTATAAAAGTGAAACCTCTTTACTGCATAAAGTTTACAAATATTTTAAAATAAAAAGAAATAGTACATACAACCGAGCACTTAGATCATCATTAACAAGCTGCAGAGGAATATGCACAGAGATATTTGGGCATTTATTAGTTAAGTTTACATGATCATAATATACCGCTTGGTACATATAAAATAACTTAACAATGTAAAGTGCAAATGTATGTATAATTAGTAATTCTACAAAAGAATAAGTTTAAAGACTGAACAATATTCTAAGGAAATATTCTGAACTTGTAGATTACTTTCATTCTTCCACATGAAATCTAGCAGCAGATATCTTTATAAGTAGATGTCTCACAAAGTAAAAGTAAAATGTCTTGAAAGTAAAATTATTGGGCTAAGCTTTTTGAAGGCCCTTGACATATATTTATACGATATTATAAATATCTAAAATCTGGAAAGGGACTGAATTCAAATAATAGTTATCCCTTGCTCTCTGAACTCTTATGATAAGAATTAGGATTTTGATCTCAAATAAATCTTGCAAATATATTTTTAGAAACTTGGAATTTCGCTATGCATGCAGTTTTATATCTTAATTTTTCTTTTACAGTTATATAATAAAATGACAATTACAATGACAGCAGACATTTATTAACAACAATAGATGCCAGAAAACAATGAAGTAATGTTTTTGAAGTAAAATATTGAAGAAAAATAAACTGTCAAGTAAAAATTAAATATGCAGCTAAACTGTCATTAAGAGTGAAGGCAAATAATGACCATTTTTTTACAACTAATAGATTTCCTGAAGTCCCTGAAAGGTCCAAAAATAATGAATATACTTTATAGAAAAGAATATTTTGAAAATAAATGGAATGCAAAGAGCAATGAATTTGGGGAAACATTTATATATATGTAATTAATCTAATTAAACATTGACTAAAAATAACAACAATTTCATCTATCTAGATGTAACTAGATAATGTGAAAAACCACTATTATAAAACAATGACATATTGCAGATAAAAATAGCAAACATCTTCTAAAATGTATAATCAAACTCCCAAATAGGAATATCTCCAGGGACCAAAAAAAATTGAAACAAGAGCTCAGGATAGCAGTCATTATTTAGAAGCATAGTAGCCAGTACCTAGAAGCAATGGAGTAAACAGGGTGATATGATTTCCAAAGATTTTTTTTTAACATGAAGAACAAGAAAAGAGATGAGGACTTGTTCTGTAAAGATAGATAATTTAAGATGTATAACACATATTGATCTGGGGCCTTTGAATGAATGTACTTTTAAGAGAAAGACCTATGAAACTACTCATTGCTGGCTCACAAACACATTGAAGAAGTTTATTCCAAAGAGGGTTCTTTGAAAGGTGATATGAAAATTTCCCATAAGATTTTGTTACCAAAGTCCTGCTATCATGTGATTTTGAGTTTAAGATCTTACGGTGGAATTCACGTTCTAAGACTCTAACCTGCCAAAGTGTCTCAGGCTTGCAATTGCCAGGGATCACCAGGAAAAATTCAATGAAAAACTTCTCTGAAAGGCTACATCCTATATACTTGATAAGATCTTTTTTTTTTTAATTGTAAACAAATGGGATACATGTTGTTTCTCTGCTTGTACATGGCGTAAAGGCATACCATTTGTGTAATCATAAATTTACATAGGGTAATGTTGTTTGATTCATTCTGTTATTTTTTCCCTTCCCCCCCACCCCTCCCACCCCTCTTTTCCCTCTATACAGTCCTTCCTTCCTCCATTCTTGCCCCCCTCCCTAACCCTAACTCTAACCCTAACACTAACCCCTCCCACCCCCCATTATGTGTCATCATCCACTTATCAGCGATATCATTCATCCTTTGGTTTTTTGAGATTGGCTTATCTCACTTAGCATGATATTCTCCAATTTCATACATTTGCCTGCAAATGCCATAATTTTATCACTCTTTATGGCTGAGTAATATTCCATTGTATATATATACCACAGTTTCTTTATCCATTCATCAATTGAAGGACATCTAGGTTGGTTCCACAATCTGGCTATTGTGAATTGAGCAGCTATGAACATTGATGTGGCTGTATCTCTGTAGTATGCTGATTTCAAGTCCTTTGGGTATAGGCCAAAGAGTGGGATAGCTGGGTCAAATGGTGGTTCCATTCCAAGTTTTCTAAGGAGTCTCCACACTGCTTTCCAGAGTGGCTGCACTAATTTGCAGCCCCACCAGCAATGTATGAGTGTACCTTTCTTCCCACATCCTCGCCAACACCTATTGTTGCTTGTATTCTTGATAATCGCCATTCTAATTGGGGTGAGATGGAATCTTAGGGTGGTTTTGATTTGCATTTCTCTTATTACTAGAGATGTTGAACATTTTTCCATATGTTTGTTGATTGCTTGTAGATCTTCTTCTGTGAAGTGTCTATTCATTTCCTTAGCCCATTTGTCGATTGGATTATTTGCATTCTTGGTGTAGAGTTTTTTGAGTTCTTTATAGATTCTGGAGATTAGTGCTCTATCTGAAGTATGATTGGCAAAGATTTTCTCCCACTCTGTAGGCTTTTTCTTCGCATTGCTGATAGTTTCCTTTGCTGAGAGAAAGCTTTTTAGTTTGAATCTATCCCAGTTGTTGATTCTTGCTTTTATTTCTTGTGCTATGGGAGTCCTGTTGAGAAAGTCTGGTCCTAAGCTGACATGTTGAAGCTCTGGACCTACTTTTTCTTCTTAGCTCTTAGAAAATTACTCAGTAGGCAGAGATTAAAGGAGAGACAAGACAAAAAAATTAAATAAAAGAAAAACTAATGTATGAAGGATACATAGGGAAAATATATTAATGGAATTTCTTAGCAGACAAAACAGAAAAAATAGGGAAAAAGGAATAGAGATGAAAATAGTTATGAATAGTACATTTAAGCAGCACACTTATTTTTGAGTGTAATAAAAGGAAATGTGCTCCTATACTCAATTTGCTTTGTGACGTAGACTTTCAGAAAATTTTAAATGTATGTAACATAAGAAGAAATTCCCTCAAACAACAGTCAGTCAAAAACAGATCTTTACACTTCAAACACATAAGAAATCAGAAGATAAGAAAGTATAGCAAAAAATTTTAAGGGAGAATGGCATATAATCTAAATTCTATATCCAGCTAAATTTTCAAGGAAAAACAGGTCAAATTGAATCATGTTCAGACAAACACACCCTGAAAGCAATTATTAACCACATATTTGAGGAATTACAAAATGTATATTTCAAAGATAATTACATATGCAAAGAATTGAGTTTCAAGATAAAAGGTTTTTTTTTAAAATGATAGAAATTAACAAATCTAAATAACTGTATAAAATAATCACATTGACTCATTTGAAGGATATTAACCAAGATAGAACAAAAATATCAGGCAAAATACCATGTAAGAACAGAGTGGATAAAGAAAATCTTGAAGATTTTTGTATCACATAAACTTTAAAAATATTGACTAACTTCAGTGAATTTTAGGACAAATGTATGCTAACCTGTCTAAGGTTATTTCTTTAAAAAATAGACATATCTTGTATAACCTCTAAACTACCCCAAATACTAGCATGAAATAGTAAAATATAAGATAAAATTACTGAAAGCCAGGATGTAAATGAGAAAATTCATAGAAAACATTTTACAAAGAATGCACTAAAAATTAGAAATGAATCTAAAGATACCAATTTAATGTTCAATGTCTTTAAATTCAATAGTTTAAATGCAAGTATTCTCAAATTGAATAAGCATAATGCTTAGAGAGCAAAATTGCTACATGTTGTCTATAAGAGACACAATAAAGCATAAGAACATAGAAATTGTTAAAAGTTAAAGGACAAAGAATATGTTCCAGGCCAATAATTAGCAAAAGATAAAAGCTGGTATATGGCTAAATTAATATCAGGGAATCCAGAATATAAAACAGAAAATGTTTTTAGAATAAGGGAGATGTTATGTAATGGTTATAAATACATTTCAACAACAGATGGAGAAAACTGGAAATATTTGGAAACTTATAATCATATTTTAGACAATAATTGGTCAAAATAAAGTACTCTAGAAACTAAAAAATATTTAATGCTGGTTATTTAATTCTTAATTATTGATACCAACTAACTAAGCAAAACTTGGGGGATACAGATAAAATGGGGCTTACACATAAGATCACAGCCACGACAGGCTTCATTTGGAAAGAAGAAGGTTGAAATAATATTAGTATATTAATATTGGGAAAAATAAGTATTCAATTAAAAGAGTTAGCCAATAAAATACAAATGAATAGATGAGTGAAAGGAAGTCTAGTAAAGGAAGGGAAAGGGGAAGGGGGAGAGTAGGAGGAAATTGATTTGCACGTATGAATTTGTTGGGATGACCCCAACTACTGTGTATAACCATAAAACTCTAATTTAAGAAAAGTTTAAAAAGGGAATTAGCACAAGGTATAAGAAAATAGAATATGAAGATGTGCTACTGGGGATAATAATGGCATATAACTATGGATAATTAATATCATTAACAACTTTACACCAATGCATATATAAAATGAGATGAAATGGACCATGATCTAACTAACATAAGCATCACTTGTCAAAACAGGCTCAAAGAAAACAGAAAATATGAATAAGCTCAGAATCATTAAGCAAGGTAAATCAGTGTTTTAAAATATGTCCATCCCTCCACCCTCAATCATTCTTAGTTGTTCTACCAAATATTTCAGGGAGTAAGAATTCCACTATGATTGAAACTCTCTCACTGACACACACACACACACACACACACGACAAAAATAAAAATAAAAGAAATAAAATACTCCCTAGTTCAGTTTATAAAGTGAGATAGCAAAACTAGAGAGCAAATTAGAACACATGAAAAAGGAAAAGTATAAGACATTCTTACTTATGAATATAGATGTAAAAAGAACTATAGGTCATGTATTTAAAAATGCATTATTACCAAATTGAAATACCATGAGAAATATTAATGTAATTCACCACATGAGAAGAATAAAGGAGTCAAATCATCTGATTACATAGATATAGAAAGGCAAATGATAAAATTCAACTTTCATTCACTGTATTCTCAAAATAAATCTTAGGAAAGTATGAGTAAAATGAGATTATTTTAATCTGAGGATGGAATTCAAAAACATAACAATTATATTAATGAAAAAAATTGAGAAACATTTATTTTAGATAAACAATAGGCAAGATTCTTGATGGCAGTCAAGTTTGTAGTGGAGTTCCTTGCAGCTACACAAAGATAAGAAGCAAATATAAATAATATAGAAAATATGTGTGTCCTCATAGTGAATACAAGACTATGCAGAAATAATATAATCAATAAAAAGCAAGATATAAAATTGCTATACAAAAGAATCAAGTACTATACATCAAGAGACAAAAAAATTAAAATTTAGAATATAAACTATTCAATAGCAAAAGAATGTGAAGTGCCTCAGAATAAATCTAACAAAATATATAAGAGAAACAACTCTACTGGGAAAATATTAGCATTAACTAGGACTTGAAATGTGGAACACTATACTGTATTGATGGGTTGAAAGTCATAGATTGGAAACATAATAGTTATTTACAAATTTACTACAGGTTTCAGTCCAACCCCAATTACTATCTCAATAAGTTATTTTATGGCACTTGACAAGCTAATTATAAAATTTAAATGCTAATTCAAAGGGCATATAGTATTAAAAAAAAAAGGATGAAAAACTGCACAGAAAAAGGTATAAAGATTGTTAGAAAACTATTTAATTAAGACAATGTGCCTACCAAAAGTGTTATACAGATTCAATGCAATTCCTATTAAAATACCAATGAACTTCTTTATAGAAATAGAAAAAATAGTCATGAAATTCACTTGAAAAAATAAGAGACCCAGAATAGCCAAGTCAATCCTTAGCAAGAAGAGTGAAATAGGAGACATAACACTACCAGACCTTAAATATACTACAGAGCAATAGTAACAAAAACAGCATAGTATTGGCACCAAAATAGACATGTAGACCAATGATACAAAATAGAAGACACAGAGACAAACCTACTAAACAAAGGTACCAAAAATATACATTGGAGAAAAGATAGCCTATTCAACAAATGGTGCTGTGAGAACTGGAAATCCATTTGTAACAAAACAAAATCAAACCTCTATCACTTACCCTGCACAAAAATCAACTCAAAGAAAATATGGCATTGATTCAGAGAATGACAAATATTCTTGGAATATAAATGAATAGAGCAGTTTCACACATATAGAAATTCTTGATGTATGATAGTAATATATTAAAATTCAATAATCAATGCTGAAAATTCAGTAATCAAAAAAAAGTATAAACTAAAATTGAATCTTTATCAACTACATGAAAGTTAATCACATTTGGGTCAGAGAACTGTTGAGAAAATGAAGATAATTTTAAGGGAGAAAATTACATTTTTACAATATTGATGTAGAAAAATTTTTAGTAAGTCACCATTAATTTGAAGAAAAATAACACATATATTTAATTATCTTCAAATTAGAAAATTCTCCATCATTTTAAGCAAAATAAGTCAATCTCAAAGAACCAAAGGCTGAATGTTTTCTCTGATATACTGATGCTAATTCATAATAAGGGGTTGGGAAAAATAAAGGTACTTTGGATTAGAGACAGAGGAGTGAAAGGAGGGGAGAGGGTTATGGGGGTAGGAATGATAAACAAATTGGACATTATTACCCTAAGTGCATACATAACTTCTGTAGCTCTACATTATGTACAACCAAAAGAATGAGAAGTTATGCTCCGTTTATGTATATTGTGTCAAAATGCATTCTACTGTCATGTATAATTAATAAGAACAAATTAAGAAAATACAAATAAGAAGATGCTCTTCAAGAGATGAATGGATAAAGAAATTGTGGTATATATACACAGTGGAATATTATACAGCCATAAAGAATAGTAATATTATGGCATTTGCAGATAAATGGATGGAACTGGAGAATATCATACTAAGTTAAGTAAACCAATCCCAAAAAACCAAAGGCTGAATGTTTTCCCTGATAAGTGGATGATGATATACAATGGAAGTGGGGGGGTGGGGGATAAGAGAAGAATGGAGGAACTTTAGACTACGTAGAAGGAAATGAGAGGGAGGAGGGCGTGGGGGTATGAAAAATGGTGGAATGAGACAGACATCATTACCCTACATACATGTTTGATTACACGAATGGTATGAATCTACATTGTGCACCATAGAAATGAAAATTTGTAACATATTTGTATACAATGAATAAAAATGCAGTGTGTGAAAATAAAAAATAATTAAAAAAAGAAAATTCTCTACAAAAGTCACCTCAGAAAAAAAAAAAAAAAGAATTGTTGGGGGAAAAAAACCATGTTATCTAGATAACCAACAAAGGATTAGTATATTTGATACATAAAGAGTTCCTATGACTCATAAAATAACTGAATAAAAATATAAACAGAAAATATACTTGAGTAGAAAATCAAATATGTGAAAAGATGCTCAGCCTAATTAGTTATCAGGAATACATAAACTATGACCACTTTATATATTGTCTTTTATTATTCTACAGGAAAATTGTGTCCTTCGTACACTACCTTATAAAGAAACAGGAACTCTCCTCTATTACTGCTATGGGTATACATTGAAGAATTCTTTGACCTTCTTTAGTAACTCAGATGTATGCATAACTTTTGGTATATAATTCCTTTTCTAGGTATATAAACTTAAAGAAATTAAAAATAAAATCTCTTATATATATACATATTTTAAAAAGTATCCAAGGAAAATTATTGCTAACTCCTTTGAAATGGTAAAACAAAGGATACTTCAAATTATTCACAATAGAAGAAAGGTTAATTGTGGTTCAATTAACAGCAAAGTTGATATACCTAATTATTAGTTCCGATTTTGCTATATGACCAACTCTCCATGTTAGTACTGTATAATTGTTACAACAACGTTTTTGTGTAGGAAAAAAAATATTAGTAGAAGGTTTGTTGTGGAGTCTTTATATCTTCTAAATATAGGATCATGTATGCAGAAAACAGAGATAATTTGACATCCTTGTCTTGTTTCTGGTTTTGGAGGGAATGCTTTCAGTTTTTTACTGTTAAGTATGATGTTGACCTTGGATTTGCCATATATAGCTTTCATAATGTTGAAAGCACATTCCTTCTGTCACTAATTTCTACAGTTTTTTAGCATGAATGGGTACTGGATATTGTCAAAGGATTTTTTTTTCATCTATTGAGATGATTATATGATATTTGTCCTTAGTTCTATTTATGTGGTGAATTATATTCATTGATTCACATATCTTGAGCTAAACTAGCAGTCCTGAAATGAAATCCACTTGATCATTATGTCCTATTCTCTTAATGTGTTTTTGAATGTGACTTGCCAAAATTTTATTAGGTATATTTTCATTCATGTTTATCAGTGTTATTGCTCTGTAATTTTCTTTCCTTGTTGTGTCTTCATTGGTTTATGGTGTCAGGGTGATACCGGTTTCATAGACTGAATTTGGAAGTGTTCTCTTCCTTTGTGTTTCATGGAATAATTTGAAGAGGTTTGGCATAAATTCTTCTTTAAAATTCTGGTAGAGCCAGTTGCTATGGCTCACACCTATAATCCTAGCAGCTCAGGAGGCTGAGGCAGAAGGAGGATTGAGAATTCAAAGCCAAGCCTCCACAAAAGTGAGGTACTAAGCAATTCAGCAAGACCCTGTCTTTAAATAAAATACAGAATAGGGCTGAGCATGTGTCTTGATTGTCAAGTGCCCCTGAGTTCGATCCCCAGTAAACCACCCCCTGCAAAAAAAAAAAAAAAAAAAGTCTTATAGAACTCAGCTGAGAATCATTTGGTCCTGGGATTTTTCTTTGTTGAAAGAATTTTAATTGCTGCCTCAATCACATTGCTTGATATTGGTACACTAGGTTTTCTGTATCATGGTTCAAATTGAGTAGTCCTAATACTAAAAATTTATACTAATTAATTTTACTAATCTATATCATTAATATTTTCCACTTCATTGAAGTTTGAATTTTCCAAATACTTTCTAATGATCCTCTGAATTTCAAAAGTGTCTTTGGTGATATCTCCTTTTCCTGATCTCTAATCCTGTTGATTTGGGTTTTCTTTCTCTTTTGGTTAGTTTGACTAAGAATTTATCAATATATTTATCTTTTCAAAGAATCTATTTTTTTGTTTCATTGATCCTTTTTATTGTACTCTTTATTCTCAATTTTATTAATTTTGACTCTGATCTTAATTATCCCGTCACCCACTGATTTTGGAATTAATTTGTTCTTCCTTTTATAGGGCCTTGTGATCCTTCTTCTTTTTTTTAACATAAGAACTCAATGTTGTAAACTTTCCTCTTAGAACTGTCTTTACCCTCTGCCAGAGATTTTGGCATGTTGTATCTTTGTTCTCATTTATTTCTAAGAATTTTTTTTTTTCTCCCCTGATTTCTTCTCTAATCCATTACTCATTCCAATGTGTATTATTTCATATCCAGGTGTTAAAATGATTTCTACCTATTACCTCTTTATTGATTTCTAATCTCATTCCAATATGATCTAATACAATGCAAGGAATTATCTCTATTTTTTTTAATTTGGTAAGTTTTGCTTTGTATTCTAAGATAGTATCTATTTTAGAGAAGTTTACATATATTGCTGAGAAGAAAGTGAATGCAGTTTTTGATGGATGAAATATTCTATAGAAGACCACCTGGTTCAATTATTATTATTATTATTATTATTATTATTATTAAGTTCTGGAGAGTCTTAGTTTATGTCTGGATTACCCATCTATTGGTGAGAGAGATGTGTTTAAATCACACAATATTATTCCATTTTGTCTATTTGATTCTTTATATTGAGTAGAATGTGTTTTATCTATGTCATTACACCAAGTTTCAGGACATAAATATTAACAATCATTACATCTACTTGTTGGATGATTCCTTTAACCCATATGAAATAAATTTCATTGTCTTTTCTGATTAATTTTGGCTCAAAGTCTATTTTGCAAGATAAGACAATAGGTACTCCTGCTTGCTTCAGTCTCCATTTCCATGGTCTTTTTCCATTCTTTCACCTTCTCTCTGTGGGTGTCTTTGCCTGTAATGTGAGTCTCTTATATAGAAGATAAGAATGGGTCTTATTGTTTAATCCATTCTGCTTATCTATGTCGCTTAATCAGAGAATTTAGACCAAATGGTCCAAACTACCTTCAGTGTTACTGCAGAGAGATGATATTTTAATTTCATGCCATTTTGATTTATTTACCATGGTTAACTCCCAGACTTGATTCTTCTTTAATTGACTTTTCTTATAGTAAGATTCATCACTACACTGGTGGATCTGGTACTTATTTTATATTTCTTTGGCATGAAATATTTCATTGAGTATATTTTGTAGTGCTGGCTTAGTAGTTATAAACTCATCTAGTTTCTGGTTACCATGGAAAGTTTTTATTTTATCTTTGACTCCAAAGGTATTTTTGCTGTATATAGTAATCTTATTGGTCCCATTTCTTCAGGGATATATATATATCCCATATATATATATATATAATTCCAATCCAACCTTTTTGACTGGGTTGAGAAGTCAGTGAAAATTCTAATTGGTTTACCATTAAATGTGACATCATGTTTTTTTCTTCAAGCTTTTAAAATTCTCTCCTTGTTCTGTATATAGGTCATTTCAATTATCATATGACTTGGAAAAGATCTTTTTGATCTTGACTATTTGAGGTTCTAAATGTCATTTATATCTGGATTTACATCTCTTTCCTAAGGGTTGGAAATTTTTCTGCTATTCCTTCATTGAAAGAGTTGTTCATTCCTTAGTTTGTACTTTAGTGCCTTCTTTTATGCCAATTATTTTTATATTTGATGTCTTAATGTTATCCCAGATTTTTTGCATATATGGTCGTAGTCTTTTAATAACCATTTTTATTTTCGACATTATTTTCAAGATTATATAGTTTGTCTTCCTGAGAATCTAATTTCTTTGTAGCCTAATCTACTGGTGATGCTTTCAACTGAACTTTTAGTTTGATTTATTAAGTCTTTTATTTCTAGGATTTGTTTGGTTCTTTTTCTAAATCTCTATTTCTTTATTGAAATGATCTTTCACTTTCTGCATTTTCTCTCTTAGTTCATTGCTTGCATTGTCTTCTAGTTCATTGAACATTTTAACTATGAACTTTCTAAATTCTTTCTCTGACATTTCCTCCACTGTAATGTCAATGGAATAGTTTATTCAAGTGCTCTGGACTGTCAGAGATGATTTGTTACCTTGCATATTCATGTTGTTAGTATGTCTACCCCTCTTCTGTGATGATTATCTCTTCTACATTTATGCAAGGGACTGTTTAGTGAGCTTCTTTCTCGTAAGTGCCCAGGCTGGGCAAATATTCAGGTATTGATACTCCCACTTACTATGTGTCCTCTGTTCTTCCCAGTATCAACACCACTTTGGAAGAAGACACTAAATCTTATTAATTATAATCATTTCAGAGCAAACTTGTATACAAATAAACCATAAGGGGGAAAAACTTCTTGATGTTTTCCACAGTTTCTCTAATCTGAATATAAATTTGTAGTAATGTTCTAGCATAGATTGAGAAATTAGTTCTTAAAGATAGTAAAATTACTATTACACTATGTAGGGGCTCAAAGGGTGAAAAGAGAAAAAAAAACTTGGCAAAGAAAAAAAGAAAGAAAAGAGTAATATGAATACAGTTACGAAGAAGAAAAAGATGGGGAGGATTTTAGGCAGGAAAAGGAAGTGTAAGAGAGAAAAAAGAAATTCAGAGGAATAAATGTAAAAATGAGCTAGGAAAACATAGATAGAAAGGATTCCATTTAATGCTTTAGAACATTAAAATAAATACAATCAAATGGGTTGAGGGTTGCAGTATTGAGTAATAAGGGAATAACTATCAATTCAATTTAAAAAGAAATCTCCATAAGATCAAAATTTACATTACATATATTTACCACAATCCATGCTCAGGTGCGGAGATTTCTTATTGAGTCTTCCTTTTTTTTTTTTTTTTTTTTTAAATTTTTCCCTTCTCCCCTATTAAGTCTTCCTGATTTGGATTCTTTGGGATTTGGGACCTCTAGAAGGTGTCCGCCACTTCTCTGCTTTACCTCTAAGTTTCCCTGATTATGGAGGTAGTGATCATACTGGCTCACCTCTGATACAATTCTAGGAGGCCCTCTCCAATCTATGGTGTGTCCACTGGTTTTCTATTGGGTCAGAGGAGATGGTTTCCTATTGCCTGTGACTTAGCAGCCAGGTTACTTCTTGTTAGGGAATGCAGTCTTGTATGCCCTACTCAAGAAAAGCTCTGTGTATCCAGTGCTGACAAATTCAGTGAAGGTTACCCTGTGGATATTTTGGAATATGCAGGTTGTGGCAGCGGTAAAGGCATTGTAGTCTGTTTGATGTGACACTGGGCAACCTGTGTGTGGGAGGGGTATAGGGTTTCTGCTCCCTCTGGGGTGCACAGATCACAGGTAACTGTGCTCATATCTGAGCACACTGGGTGGTGGCTGGTGTCTCCTTGGTAAGCCTCTTTATGGGGTGTACTGCCATTGTGTATGTGTACGGTTCTCTACTGGTTGCTTGGGGTTATTCTCAGGAATCACCTTCTGTGGGTTCATGTGTTGAATGAGAACGGAGTTAACTGGCAACTCTAGGACTCACAGCTGTAGATCCTACTAGAGCTGCTGGGGCACAGGAGCTACTTTCCTGGTTGCCATGGTTTCTCACTAGCTTGTGCTTGATCATCAATTCAGGGCCCTGAATCTGTGTGCTTGGTGGGTCTTGTGTCTGCTGGCGGTTTCTGCTGGGTGTGGGTGAGCAGGATTCAGGGTTTGGGCCTGTGGCTGGCTGCTGTGCAATCTTGTGCATCCTCTTCAATCCACAGGTTCTTCTTTACAGTGCCGTGGAGTTTGATAACTGCCTGCCTCTGTGGGGCCTCTGGGTGCAGCCTATCTGTGGGCAGTCTATGGCACAGAAGCCTCCACAGATCTGCTGCTGCAGATCTCCAGGGTTTGGTCTATCACATTGATGAGGATAAAGTGTCAGTTGACCCATTTTTGCTGAAGCTCCTGTGGAGACTAGTGAGCCGTGGGTTTGAGTTATCCCTCCCCATGTGTTAATTGCTTTTGGGTCAGCTCCATTCTACTTTCCTTGTTTGTGGTGAGGAGGAGGGGGTTTCAATAGCCTTTGGCTAATAGTGATTCCTCTACAAGTTCCTTCTAGATTATTGAGAATACTATCTGTAGGTCGTTGTATTGATTTGATTTCTTCTAGGGTGTCTGACTGGCTGTGGGTTCTACAAAATCACTGCCCTGTGTGTACAGCTTTCAGTCCACAATTTGGGTTGTACTGAATCATCTCCTTCACTGTCTCTGCTGTTCTTGTCCCATTTTAATCTGGTCTGCTTTTCTTTTCATTTGTTGTTAAGGAAGTAAGCTTGTAGCCCAGTGAGGTGGTGCACACCTGTAATTCCAGCAGTTCCAGAGGCTAAGACAGGAGGATCACAAGTTCAAAGCCAGTATCAGCAACTTAGGGAGGCCCTAAACAATTTAGTGGGACCCTGTCTTTAATTTTAAAAATACAGAAAAGGGCTGGGGATCTGACTCAGTGGTTGAGTACCCTTGGGTTCCATCCCTGATACCAAAAGAAAAAAAAATTAAGTAAACTTATGAGCTTTTCCTTTTCCTCTCCCTCTTTCTTTGTTGCCCCTCCCCTCCTTGTTTCCTCCATGGTCATGGTTCACGGTTAAGGAATTCTGTCCTTATTTTCTTCTCTGTTAAACAAATTCCATGTCCTTTCAATTCTCAAGCCCTCCTGTAATGAGTTATAGACAATTTACTCTTTCACCCACTTTCTGGTTAGATATTCTTCCACTGCTCCCTCTCTGGGCTGTGGAAGAGTCAAAGATTGCTGCCTAGTTCTACTCCACCATCTTGTCCTCTCTAAAACTACTTTTATAAAATGAAAAGCCCATTTGTCTTCTCTCTGTGTTGACATTAGCACTGATGGTGTAAGAGTAATGGAAAATAAAACTGCTTGTACCTTAACACGAATCAATGCAGAAGCACCGAAGTGTATTGTTATCACTGTATTCTTTACTACCAGCCACTTGCAGTAGAAATAATTAAAAGTTAGTTTTACTTAAAAACGTCCTTGAAAAAATCAGTGAAAAGCATTCTGTTTCTTAAACCTTGATTCTTGAGTGCACCACTTTTTAATATTCCAGGTGGTAAAATTGCAATTAAGGACACTTCTGTGATTGGCTTATGAACTGTATTAGCTGTGTTTATTTATGGAAGACCATTTTTACTTGATAGAATAACTGACAGAAAAACTAAACTTGTTGGGGAGAGTATCTGTCAGACACTTTCTGGAAAATAAAGAAATTGATTTTGTCATTTCAGGGAAAACAATTGATAATATTTGTGTCAATAATAAAATTCAAGCTTCTAAGCAAAATTATAATTTTGGAAAGTTTTAATTAACCATTTTGTGCCTAACAGTTTCCTAATGTTTAAAGCCCTTTCGATGACACTATTGTAATATTAACAAAAGTGATTTTTAAGTATCATATAAATGAAACCTGTCATCATCTGGAAAGTTAGAAATTTGGTGAAACAATATTTTCCAAAAAAATGACCAACACATAATATTAGAAAAGAATTCCATGGGTAAATAGATCAATTCAATATGCAAATATACCATTAGATTTTTATAAAACAGTATGAAAAGTTTGATGTGGTTTCAGATGCCATATTGCAATGAATTTTAAAAATTAGCACTTGCTAGGCATGGTGGTGCACTCCTGTAATCCCGATGACTCAGGAGGCTAAGGCTGAGGCAGGAGATCACAAGTTCAAGGCCAAACTGAACAACTTAGTAAGACCCTCAGCAATTTACTAAGACTCTATCTCAAAAATACAAACATTAAAAGGACTGGGGATATATCTCAGTGGTCAAGCACTCTTAGGTTCAATCCCCAATACCAAACAAAACAAAACAAAAAACTAGCACTTGTTGAGGTTTGGTATACCAAAGGATATCTAAAATAATATAAAAAGGTTATGGAAGGGCACAAGGTTTTGGGTTCAATACCCAGCACCAAACAAAACAAAACAAAACAAAACAGAACAAAAAACACAAAACACTATGGAAATATACCTCCTTTTTCTAATAACATACCTGTGGGATACAGAATTTCCTGCAACCCACACTACTTATTACTACAGAGTGGATGCTGTAGCAAATATTATGATCTTGCTCTGTTATATTAAGCTAGTCATAATTTAGAGAGATTTTGAAAATATAAAGAATAATTTTTCTGATTGTTTTGGAAAGTATAGTTATTTTGTAAAATACATTATTTTCAGATAGATTATATTTATTGCTTTTCAAATAGATCAATAAGTGCTTTTTAAATTTTTAATATTTTAAATTTCTGTTTTAACTTCTAACAGTAAATATAGATAAAAAGAATCCATGTGAACAAATACTCTTTGAAGTTCCCACTAATTTTTAAGAATGTAAAGAAGTCCTGGACTAAAAATTTTGTGACCTAAGAGAAATACTATCGCATATCAAAAATGAAGATATATACCGATATTTATTATGATGATGTTACAGTGAAATTTCAGAAATAATTCTAATGGTCTATAGGAAGGGAATGGGTAAATAAACCATTCTTTGTTTCATACAGGAGAATACTGCATTTAAAAATAAATAAATTAGATCTGTGTGTGTCAAAATAGTGTTGAAGAAAAATTAGTCATGATATGTGGTAAAGATGATAAGGCAGATAGGTATGGGACCATTGAAATGAAGTCTCAAGTTGGGGAGAGTATTGAGCTCAATTCCAGCTCCAACACAGACAGGTAGGGGTATATAGCCAAGGAGTAAGGTAGTGGGCAATGAATGGGAAGTTACCAAGTGGATACATCAGTTTAAGGGAGATTCTTGATAGAATGGCAGAACAGAATTATTGCTGAGGCAGGTCAAGGTGACAAGTTGTGGAAGGTGATCATACATCAGAATGGAGATTTTCACAGAACTGACTGAGGATTCTTGTACACAATGGATTCTACAAGACTGGAGAATGAAGCCCAGAATTGGATATAGTAAAGCCAAGAACTTGGAAGAGTCTGACAAAAATTTTGACCAAAGAAGAGTTTTGTCAATAATTAAATCTCAAAAAATACAATATTAAACAGCAAATTTAATTGTATGTAAATCAGTTAAAATAATTAAAATTACCTATTATTTATGAATTATTTTTGACAAATTATATGTATTAAATTATAAAGCTGAAATGTCATGATATTAACTGTACTGGGGAGGGAGAGAGAGAGAGAGAAAGGGAAAAGTGATTGGATTGCAGGATTTCAAATTTTAATATTTGTGTGCATGGAATAAATGAAAATAATTGCATAGTGAACTCTTGTTTCCAAATTTATTCATGATTTTAATGCTCTTCTTTAGGAGTTAAGCATCTCAGGAAACAACATACTTCTGCCTTCCTTCCTCTGGTTTATGTGGTGTTGTCTTAGAAGTTGGTCTTCTGAATCTATTTAAAGGTAATATAGAAGACAAAAGAAGGAATAACCCTAACTGAATCAGGATACCTTCAGGGTACTTGGTTTAGTGTAGATGGATCCTGGGACCAATGGCAAATAGAATTAACAAAAGTTTTGCTTGTTTTAGGAGACAACATAATATATGAATGAATCTGAAAAAGTGTATGAAATAAATTTCCAGAAATGTATTTCTCCATCTATCTCTATCACTAATAATTTTAATAGCACTCTCACCCAGATTTTGACCCTGTGGTGTTCTCTTATTTCTAGATTGTTATAGTCTTCTAAGAAACATCATGAATATTTGCAACAGGAACTTAGAAGTTTACATATAATTTTTGCACATAGTAATGGTGATCTAAAAGACAATGTGATACATATGCAATAAATTGTTAATAAATGCTTCTCATTGATAAAACATTTTTTATGTTTGAGAATTAAATGAGATCTCATAAATACTTCCCAGGTAGGTTTTATTAGTAGCTTAATTTTATAAAGGTTAGTAAATTCAGAGAACATAAATTATATAAACATTCATAGCCAAAAAGTAGAAAAACTAGAACTTAATCCAGGTTTTCTATGTAAAAGTTCTTATTTTTTTACCGACACATCAAAATTTTCTCTTTTTAAAAAAATTTTTAAATTTTTTTAATTAGTTGTACATGACAGTAAAATGCATTTATACATTTTGAGAGATCATATATAAATAAAGTGTAATTTCTCATTTTTCTGATTGTACATATTGTAGGATCACATTGGTCATGCAGTAATATATATTCATGAGGTAATAATGTCTGTTACTACTATCCTTCCTACCTCCACACCCCTTCCCCTCCCTTCACTCCTCTCTACCTGATATAAAGTTAACTCTATTCTTCTCTAGTTGCCCCCCATTTAAGGTGAATTAACATCTGCATCAGAGAAAACATTTGGCCTTTGGTTTTTCAGGTTTGGCTCAGTTTGCTTAGCATGATATTTTCTAACTTCACCCATTTACCAGCAAATGCCATAATTTCTTTCTTCTTTAAAGCTGAGTAGTATTCCATTGTATGTATATATGGAACGTTTTCTTTATCCATTCATCTGTTGAAGGACACCTAGGTTGGTTCCATAGTTTAGCTATTGTGAGTTGAGCTGCTATAAACATTGATATGGCTGTGTCACTGTAGTATGCTGATTTTAAGTCCTTTGGGAACAAACCAAGAAGTGTGATAACTGGGTCAAATGTTGGTTCCATTCCAAGTTTTCTGAGGAATTTCCATACTGATTGCACTATTTACATTCCCATCAGCAATGTATGAGTGTACTTTTTTCCCCTACATTCTTGCCAACATTTATTGTTGCTTGTATTCTTGATAATTGCCTTTCTGATTGGAGTGACATGAAATCTTAGTAGTTTTGATTTGTGTTTCTCTAATTGCTAGAGATGTTGAGCATTTTTTCATATATTTGCTGATCAATTGTATTTCTTCCTCTGAGAATTGTCTGTTCAGTTCCTTAGCCCATTTATTGATTGAGTTATTTGCTTTTTTGGTGTTAATTTTTTTGAGTCCTTTATATATCCTAGAGACATAATGCTTTATCTAAGTTGCATGTAGTAAAGATTTTCTCCCAATCTGTAGGCTCTCTCCACATTATTGGTTGTATCTTTTGCTGAGAGACAACTTTTTAGTTTGAGTGCATCCCATTTATTGATTCTCGATTTAACTTCTTGAGCTTTAGGTGTCTTAATATTAGCATTGCAAGAGTCAGCAACAGAATGAGAAAATACATGCATACATGAACATTAATTAATTTCTTTATTTGCAGTGTTTGTATTCTATAGGGTCACTCTAAACACTAAATCAGCAAATTCTGAGCCATTGTTCCTAAGGAAAATACAGAAGTAGGTTCCTGTGAGCCTCTAGTTTAAGTACTTTCAACTACAACCAATACATAACCTTGTTTTATATGAGTTTCTGCTTAAGGAAATACTTTTAATAAATGTTGTTGATTCCTTACTATTAAAATCATGGCCAACAGCACCATGACTCATTCCTGAACATAGCTTATCTAATACTTGAATTATATAGTGGCCTTTCATCCTCTATTGCCTCTGGTCTACTTTCTCTATTTATTATTAAAAGTGAGATATTGCAGTCTCCATCTATTTTTTTTTTTCTTTTTTCTGCCATATTCTTTCTTTAGGATTGCTATTTTATTGTTGTCCTTTCTGTTACATGGTATCTACACATCAGGTGTTAAAAGGTATAATACATTCTACAACTGAGCACCACTTTTTGTAACTGAACAGGCAAAGAAATTACACTGAACATCAGCATGTGGCAGTATTTCTGTGGAAAACAAGTGACTAAAATTGATTGACACTATTAAATCACATCTAATATTTGATTCTACATGATTCAATACAGCTTTTCAATACAATTACACAAATGTGTTAACATCAGAGAATACAACCAAAATTAAGATAGCAAACAAAACCTAAATAACTTTTTTACAGGAAAATACTTTTGAAGTATGCAAAGCTATTAACCCCCAGAAAAATCATACATAGCATTAATAAGCATATCCCTAAAATGTGCGATATGCATACTTGGAAAATACAAAATCAAAAAATTTTAAGCAACAGGTGAGATTCATATTTATATGAATGTGAAAAAGAAGTCCTATTTTTAGCATTGTTGTATAAAGAATTGTCTTTTGATGTAAAGTTCATGAATTGTCCTCTTGCTGGGACCACACTCACAAAGTGAGTGAAGTGAGATTACAAAGCAAGATACAGCATCTTAGCAATGTCTTCTCTAATTAAAGTTTTTTAAAAACAATTTCTACTACTTTATCAAAACTTGTCCCTTAGATGTGTAGGATTCACTTTTAAATTCCTTCCTAGAAATAATATACAAAGGAGAGGTATGTTTATTTCCAATTGCATCCTGGAAGATGCTTCTAATGATCAAGAAGGGTCTTTATCTTCTTTTCACTGGTTGGTTTTGGCCCTAGCATGCGTTAGGATGTGAGATTTCAGGTTAGTTGACTGTACAAACTTCTTACAACCATTGAAGGGGCACACATAGGGCCTGTCTCCTGTATGGATTCACACATGTGTGTACCAGTCGAAGTCCAGTGAAAAGCATTTCCTGCAGCCTTCGAATGTGCACTGAAAGGGCTTCCCTCCAGTATGAACTAGTGGGTGTCGTTTTAGTTTTGAGTTCTCAATGAAAGCTTTGCCACATTCTGCACAGATGTGGACTCTGGGGCCGTGGTGTGCAGAAGTTTTCTCATAGCAGTTCAGTTCAGTTATCCCTGAACATCTCTCTGCAGCCTTTATGAGGGAAAGCTATTGTTCTTGGAGCATCATCTTCTTTAATTTTTCTTGGCTTCATTCTAGCAAATTCTGCCTGCTGTTTTGTATCTGAGAGGTCAAAGCCAGGGATTCCTCCAGGAGGGAGTTTCTTTCCTGACATATACTCTGAATAATCAGGAGGCAAGTTCTCTTCAATGATCTGTTCTTCAACCATCATCTCATGGTCTATATCTTTTCTTTCATCTGACATGGTGACCAAGAACATGCCCTCTGGGGTCTTGATTTGCACCTGCTCCTGCTCCCACATCTTATTGCCTCTACCTATTATTGTTAAGCTGTGTTTCTCCCTTCTATTCTGTCAAAATTTCTCCATGTCTTTCAGGGTTCTGTTTATAATCATTATGTATAAGTTGAACTTCTATCATTGGGGTCTTTATCTCCTGTAACCAATTTTTATAACTTATTTATTTTGATTCATTTCAAACAAATGGGATACAACTTGTTTCTCTGGTTGTACATGAAGTAGAGGCATACCATTTGTGTAATCATACATGTACCTAGGGTAATGATGTTTGTCTAATTCTCTTATTTTTCCTTCCCCCCATCCTACCACCCCACTTTTTCCTCTATACAATCCATTCTTCCTCCACTCTTCCCTCCCTCCCAACCCCAGTTAGGTATCATCATCTGCTTATCAGAGTGATCATTCAGCCTTTGGTTTTAGGGGATTGGCTTATCTCAGCATGATATTTTCCAACTTCATCCATCTGCCTGCAAATGCCATAATTTTATTCTTCTTTATGACTGTGTAATATTCCATTGTGTATATATACCACAGTTTCTTTATCCATTCATCAATTGAAGGGCATCTAGGTTGGTTCCACAATCTGGCTATTGTGAATTTAGAGGCTATGAACATTGTTGGGGCTGCATCTCTGTAGTATGCTGATTTTAAGTTCTTTGGATATAGGCCAAGGAGTGGGATATCTGGGTCAAATGGTGTTTCCATTCCAAGTTTCCTAAGGAATCTCCACACCGCTTTCCAGAGTGGCTGCACCAATTTGCAACCCCACTAGCAATGTATGAGTGTACCTTTTTCCCCAAATTCTCAACAACACCTGTTGTTGCTTATATTCTTGATAATTGCCATTCTAACTGGGGTGAGATGAAATCTTAGGGTAGTTTTGAGTTGCATTTCTCTTATTACTAGAGATGTTGAACATTTTTTCATATGTTTGTTGATTGCTTGTAGATCTTCTTCTGTGAAGTGTCTGCTCATTTCCTTAGCCCATTTGTTTATTGGTTATTTGTATTCTTGGTGTAAAGTTTTTTGAGTTCTTTATAGATTCTGGAGATTAGTGCTCTATCTGAAGTATGAGTGGTAAAGATTTTCTACCATTCTGTAGGCTCTCTCTTCACATTGCTGATAGTATCCTTTGCTGAGAGAAAGCTTTTTAGTTTGAATCTATCCCGATTATTGATTCTTGCTTTTATTTCTTGTGCTTTGGGAGTTGTGTTCTGGTCCTAAGCTGACATGATGAAGATTTGGACCTACATTTTCTTCTATAAGGTGCAGGGTCTATGGTCTGATTCCAAGGTCCTTGATCCATTTTGAGTTGATTTTTGTGCAGGGTGAGAGATAGGGGTTTATTTTCATTCTGCTGCATATGAATTTTTAGTTTTCCCAGCACCATTTGTTGAAGAGGTTATCTTTTCTCCATTTCTGTTTTTGGCACCTTTGTCTAGTATGAGAAAACTGTATTTATGTGGGTTTGTCTCTGTGTCCTCTCTTCTATACTATTGATCTATCTGTCTATTTTGCCATTACCATGTCATTTTTGTTATTATCACTCTGTAGTATAATTGAAGTTCTGGTATTTTGATACCCCCTGCTTCACTCTTCCTGCTAAGGATTGCTTTAGCTCTTCTGGGTCTCTTATTCTTCCAAACGAATTTCATGATTGCTTGCTCTGTTTCTATGAGATAGGTCATTGGGATTTTAATTGGAATTGCATTGAATTTGTATAGCACTTTTGGTAATATGGCCATTTTGACAATATTAATTCTGCCTATCCAAGAACATGGGAGATCTTTCAGTCTTCTAAAGTTTTCTTTAATTTCTTTCTTTAGAGTTCTGTAGATCTCATAGTAGAGGTCTTTCACCTCTTTCATTAGGTTGATTCCCAAGTATTTTTTTTTTTGAGGCTATTGTGAATGGGGTAGTTTTTTCTAAATTCTCTTTCAGAGGATTCATCACTTATAAATAAAAATGCATTAGATTTACAAGCATTGATTTTATATCCTGCTACTTTACTGAATTCATTTATGAGTTCTAGAAGTTTTCTGGTGGAATTTTTCAGCTCCTCTAAATATAGAATCCTGTCATCGGCAAGTAGGCATAGTTTGAGTTCTTCTTTTCCTATTCGTATCTCTTTAATTTCTTTGGTTTATCTAATTGCTCTGGCTAGAATTTCAAGCACAATGTTGAATAGAAGTGGTGAAAGAGGGCATCCCTGTCTTGTTCCAGTGTTTAGGGGGAATGCTTTCAGTTTTTCACCATTTAGAATGATATTGGCCATGGGCTTAGCATAGATAGCCTTTACAATGTTGAGGAATGTTCCTACTATCCCTATTTTTTCTAGTGTTTTGAGCATGAAGCGGTGCTGTATTTTATCAAATGCTTCTTCTGCATCTATGGAAATAATCTTGTGATTCTTAACTTTAAGTCTGTTGATAAGGTGAATTAGATTTATTGATTTCTGGATGTTGAACTGACTTTGTATCCCTGGGATAAAACCCACTTGATTGTGGTGCACTCTTTTTAATATGTTTTTGTATGCAATTTGCTAGAATTTTGTTAAGAATTTTTGCATCTATGTTCATTAAGGATATTGGCCTGAAATTTTCTTTCCTCGATGTGTCTCTGTCTGGTTTTGGTATCAGGGTGATATTGGCTTCATAGAATGAGTTTGGGAGGGTTCCCTCCTCTTCTATTTCATGGAATACTTTGAGGAGTATTGGAATGAGCTCTTCTTTGAAGGTCTTGTAGAAGTTGGCTGAGAATCCATCTGGTCCCAGACTTTTCTTTGTTGGTAGGCTTTTGATGACTTCTTCTATTTCATTGCTTGAAACTGATCTATTTAAATTGTGTGTATCCTCCTGATTTAGTTTGGGTGGATCATATGTCAGTAGAAACCTAGTGATGTCTTAGAGATTTTCTATTTTGTTGGAGTATAGATTTTCAAAATAGCTTTCTAATTATGTTTGTATTTCAATAGTGTCTGTCGTGATATTTCTTTCTTCATTCTGAATTTCAGTAATTTGAGTTTTCTCTCTCCTCTTTGTTAGTGTGGCTAAGGGTTTATCAATTTTGTTTATTTTTTCAAAGACCCAACTTTTTATTTTGTCAATTTTTTCTCAATTATTTTTTTGTTTCAATTTCATTGATTTCAGCTCTGATTTTAACTATTTCCATCTTCTACTACTTTTGATGTTGATATGTTGTTCTTTTTCTAGGGCTTTGAGCTATAATATTAGGTCATTTATTTCTTAACTTTTTCTTCTTTTATTGAATGCACTTCATGAAATAAATTTTCCTCTTAGTACTGCTTTAATAGTGTCCCAGAGATTTTGATATGTTGTATCTTTGTTCTCGTTTACCTCTAAGAATTTTATTTCCCCCCTGATGTCTTCTGTTATCCATGCATCATTGAATAGCATATTATTTAATCTCCAGGTGGTGGAGTAGTTTCTGGGTGTTTTTTTTGTTGTTGTTGTCATTTTTTTCTAATTTCATTCCATTATGATCTGATAGAATACAAGGTGGTATCTCTATCTTTTTGTATTTTTAAGAGTAGCTTTCTGGCATAACATATGATCTATTTTAGAGAAGGATCCATGTGCTGCTGAGTTCTATGGTTTCTTTGTTTGGTTTTTGTTTGGAAGATCTATCTAGTGGTGACAGTGGTGTGTTAAAGTCACCCAGAATTATTGTGTTGTGGTCTATTTAGTTCCTGGAATTGAGAAGGATTTGTTTGATGTACATGGATGAGCCATTGTTTGGGGCATAAATATTTAGGATTGTTATGTCTTCCTGATTTATGCTTCCCTTAAGCAGTATGAAATGTCCTTCTTTATCCCTTCTGACTAACTTTGGTTTGAAGTCCACTTTATCTGATATGAGGATGGATATCCCCTCTTTTTTACTGAATCCATGTGCATGGTATATTTTTTCCCATCTTTTCACCTTTAGTCTATGGGTATCTTTTTCTATGAGATGAGTCTCTTGAAGGCAGTATATTGTTGGGTTTTTCTTTTTAATCCAATCTGGCAGTCTATGTCTTTTGATTGATGAATTCAGGTCATTAACATTCAGGGTTATTATTGAGATATGATTTGTATTCCCAGTCATTTGGCTTATTTTGTTTTTTAACTTGCCTCGGTTTCTCCTTTATTTGGTTATTCCCTGAGGGAAGTTCCTCCCTTTGCTGACTTACATCATTGTTTTTCATTTCTTCCTCAATGGAATATTTTGCTGAGAATGTTTTGTAGTGCCAGCTTTCTATTTGTAAATTCTTTTAGCTTTTGTTTATCATTGAAGGATTTTATTTCGTTGTCAAATCTGAAGGTAAGTTTTGCTGGGTATAAGATTCTTGTTTGGCATCCATTTTTTTTCAGACCTTGAAAAATGTTGTTCCAGACACTTCTAGCTTTTAGCATCTGGGTTGAAAAATCAGCTGATATTCGTATTGGCTTTCCCCTGAATGTAATTTGATTTTTTTCTCTTGCAGGCTTTAAAATTCTATCTTTATTTTGTATGTTAGGTATTTTCTTTATAATGTGCTTTGGTGTGGGTCTGTTGTAATTTTGTACATTTGGTGTCCTATAAGCCTCTTGTATTTGATTTTCCATTTCCTTCTTCAGAATTTGGAAATTTTCTGGTATTTTTTCATTGAATAGATTGTTCATTTCTTTGGTTTGTTTCTCTAAGCCTTCCTCGTTCCCAATAATTCTTAAATTTGGCCTTTTCATGATATCCCATAATTCTTGTAGATTCTATTCATGATTTCTTACCATCTTCTCTGTTTGGTCAACTTTGTTTTCAAGATTAAATATTTTGACTTCAATGTCTGAGGTTCTGTCTTCCAGGTATTCTATCCTATTGGTTATGCTTTCCATGGGGTTTTAATTTGGTTTATTGTTTCCTTCATTTCAAGAATTTGTGTTTGGATTTTTTTTCAGAATCTCTATCTCTTTATTGAAATGATCCTTTGCTTCTTGGGTTTGCTCTTTTAACTGTTGATTGGTGCAGTCATTCAATGCCTGCATTTGCTCTCTTATCTCATCATTTGCTTCTCTGATCATTTTAATTACATATATTATGAACTACCTTTCAGACATTTCTTCTGCCATGCTGTCATTGGATTTTATTGATGTAGCATCTAGGTTTGTTTGGGACACTTTCTTCCCTTGTTTTCTCATCTTGTTTTCTCATATTGCTCATGTATCTTCCCCTCTAGAAGTGCAAATCTGAGGTATTGCAGTTCCCCCCCCTATAGACTTATAGTCTCCCTGCAGGTTTCCAATAGCTCACCTCCTAGTCTTCAGTAGCCAGAAGTCTTGGAGGAACTTGATAATGCAGTGACCCATAAAGGTTGCTGCCCCTCTAGGGATGGTGGCCTCCAGGTGGCATATATTCCCTCCTAGTGAGCAGAGGTGCCTCCACATGTTGACAGATGGTCAACTGCAGGAGCACTAGACTGTGGACTGGGGCACAGCTGGTCTGGACCTGGGTCTCTGGGCCTGTCTCCCCGATGCAGAAGTCTCGCCCAACCATGCTGGTCTGGACCTAGCTCTCTTGTAACAATTTTTTAATGAAATTGTATTTTCTCTGATGCTAGTATAACCACTCCAGTTTCCTTTTGATTAATGATTGTATGCACAAAATATCCTTCTTTATCTTTTCACATAGAGCTTTTTCATACCTTTAAAATTAATTTAAGTGTCTAATGGCATTCTGTCAGATCACGATTTGTTTATTAATCCATTCAATCTCTTGTCTTTTGATTGGATAGTTTAATCCATTTATATTTAAAGTAATTATTCATAAGAAATAATATATTTTGCCATTTTACCATTTGTTTCTTATATATCTCATATCTTTTTTGCTCCTTGTTTCTGCCAGTTTTGCCTTCTTCTGTACTAAATTCTTTCTACCGTATCTTTATAATTCCACCTTTTTTTACTACATGTTTTTGTTATTTTCTTTACAATTATCTTGGGGATTATAAATACATCTTAATTCACAGCCTCTAGATTCAGAGTTCAGATTAATATCAAGTCAATTTCACTAGTATAAAACATTTTCTACAATTCTGATCCCATCCCTCCCCTCCTTTCTGATCTCCCTGTGTCACAGATTACATTTTAGACATTATCTACCCATTAATATGTAGGTTTATACAGGCTCATAATTGTTTTGCCAAAAAAATTAATAACACTTTTTATATATCTAAATATTTATCTTTATTGATGTGCCTTATTTATATAAATCGAAGTTATTGCCTTATGTCCTTTCATGTGGACCTGAGTTTAGAACCTTTTGCAGGACAGCTTTTATTTTGTATTTATGGTAATATATTAATATCTCCTTAATTTTTGAAGTACCCATCTGTTGAATATGGAACTTTTCATTGCCAGTAATTTTCTTTGGGTGTTTTGAACATGTCATCTCACTGTTGCCTATGCTCCCTGGTTTCTTTTTTTTTTTTCAAGAAAAAAAATTCATTTTAAAATTTACTCATTACTATATGTTACACTCAGGTGATACACTTAAAACCAGATAATGAAGCCATGCTGAAAAGCTCTTGGTTTTCCATTACATGTAATAAAAATACACCAAAAGGGGCAGTCCTATCTTTATTACTGCCTTCAGAAGAAAAAGACAGAGTTACTACTAGTAACCTGCCCCAAATTAATCAATCTATAATATTTTTTTTAATTTTAATCTTGACTTTTTATTAAATTTTAATTTAT
The DNA here is from genome assembly GCF_902686445.1 of Sciurus carolinensis. NCBI lineage: Eukaryota > Metazoa > Chordata > Mammalia > Rodentia > Sciuridae > Sciurus > Sciurus carolinensis. The sequence continues at coordinate 79,685,229 of NC_062226.1, forward strand.
TTTTATTGTAAACAAATGAGATACATGTTCTTTCTGTTTGTACATGGAGTAACACCATACCATTTGCGTAGTCATGCATTTACATAGGGTAATAATGTTTCATTCATTCTGTTATTTTTTCTTTCCCCCCACCCCTCCCACCCCTCTTTTCCCTCTATACAGTCCCTCCTTCCTCCACTCTTGCCCCCCTCCCACTCCCAATTTTGTGTCATAATCTGCTTATCAGTGAGATCATTTGCCTTTTGGATTTTTGAGATTGACTTATCTCACTTAGCATGATATTCTCCAATTTCATCCATTTGCCTGCAAATGCCATAATTGTATCATTCTTTATGGCTGAGTAATATTCCATTGTATATATATACCACAGTTTCTTTATCCATTCATCAATTGAAGGACATCTAGGTTGGTTCCACAATCTGGCTATGGTGAATTGAGCAGTTATGAACATTGATGTGGCTGTATCACTGTAATATGCTGATTTTAAGTCCTTTGGGTATAGGCCAAGGAGTGGGATAGCTGGGTCAAATGGTGGGTCCATTCCAAGTTTTCTAAGGAATCTCCACACTGCTTTCCAGAGTGACTGCACTAATTTGCAGTCCCACCAGCAATGTATGAGTATACCTTCTTCCCCACATCCTCTCCAACACCTATCGTTGCTTATAATTGGGGTGAGATGGAATCTTAGTGTAGTTTTGATTTACATTTTTCTTATTACTAAAGATGGTGAACATTCTTTCATATGTTTGTTGATTGCTTGTAGATCTTCTTCTGTGAAGCATCTGTTCATATCCTTAGCCCATTTGTTGATTGGGTTATTTGTGTTCTTTGTGTAGAGTTTTTTGAGTTCTTTATATATTCTGGAAATTAGTGCTCTATCTGAAGTATGAGTGGCAAAGATATTCTCTCACTCTGTAGCCTCTTTCTCCACATTGCTGATAGTTTCCTTTGCTGAGAGAAAGCTTTTTAGTTTGAATCTATCCCAGTTGTTGATTCTTGCTTTTGTTTCTTGTGCTATGGGAGTCCTGTTAAGGAAGTCTGATCCTAAGCCAACAAGTTGAAGATTTGGACCTACTTTTTCTTCTGTAAGATGAAGGTCTCTGGTCTGATTTCAAGGTCCTCAATCCATTGTAAGTTGATTTTTGTGCAGGGTGAGAGATAGGGGTTTATTTCCATTCTGTTGCATATGGATTTCCAGTTTTCCCAGCACCATTTGTTGAAGAGGCTATCTTTTCTCCATTGCATATTTTTGGCGCCTATGTCTAGTATTAGAAAATTGTATTTATTTGGGTTTGTGTCCATGTCCTCTATTCTGTACCATTGATCTACCTGTCTATTTTGGTGCCAATATCATGCCGTTTTTTTACTATTGCTTTGTAGTATAGTTGAAGTTCTGGTATTGCAATACCCCCTGCTTTGCTCTTCCTGCTAAGGATTATTTTAGCTATTCTGGGTTTCTTATTCTTCCAGATGAATTTCATAATTGCTTGCTCTATTTCTGTAAGGTACATCATTGGAATTGCATTGAATCTGTATAGCACTTTAGGTAGTATGGCCATTTTGACAATATGAATCCTGCCTATCCAAGAACATGGGAGAGTTTCCATCTTCTAAGGTCTTCCTCAATTTCTTTCTTCAATGTTTTGTAGTTTTCATTGTAGAGATCTTTTACCTCTTTGGTTAGATTGATGCCCAAGTATTTTATTTTTTTTTGAGGCTATTGCAAATGGAGTTGTTTTCCTCATTTCCCTTTCAGATGTTTTGTCGCTTGCATATAAAAATGCTTTAGATTTATGCATGTTGATTTTATAGCCTGCTATTTTGCTGAATTCATTGATGATGTCTAGAAGTTTTCTGGAGGACTTTTTTGGATCCTCTAAATATAGAATCATGTCATCAGCAAATAGTGACACCTTAAGTTCCTTTTTTCCTATTCATATCCCTTTAATTTCTTTAGTCTGCCTAATCATTCTGGCTAGAGTTTCAAGGACAATGTTGAATAGAAGTGGTGAAAGAGGAAATCCCTGTCTTGTTCCCATTTTTAAAGGGAATAGTTTCAGTTTTTCTCCAGTAAGAATGATGTTGGCCATGGGCTTAGCATAAATAGCATTTACAATGTTCAGGTATGTTCCTACTAAACCTATTTTTTCTAGTGTTTTGAGCATGAAAGGGTGTTGTATTTTGCCCGACACTTTTTTTGGGTCAATTGAAATAACCATATGATTCTTATCCTTAAGTCTATTGACATGATGGATTACGTTTATTGATTTGCGGATGTTAAACCATCCTTGCATTCCAGGGATGAACCCCACTTGATCGTGGTGCACGATTTTCTTAATATGCTTTTGGATACGGTTTGCCAATATTTTGTTAAAGATCTTTGCATCTATATTCATCAAGGATATTGGTCTAAAATTTTCTTTCTTTGATGTGTCTTTGCCTGGTTTGGGTATGAGGGTGATATTAACTTCATAGAATGAGTTTGGTAGGGTACCCTCCTTTCCTATTTCCTGGAATACTTCAAGAAATATTAGAATGAGATCTTCTTTGAAGGTCTTGTAGAACTCGGCTGAGAATCCATCTGGTCCTGGGATTTTCTTGGATGGTAGGTTTTTAATGGCTTCTTATATTTCATTGCTTGATATTGATCTGTTTAAATTGTGTATGTCCTCCTGGTTCAGTGTAGGAGGAGCATATGTCTCTAGAAATTTGTCAATGTCTTCGGTAGATTCTATTTTGTTGGGAATACAGATTTTCAAAGTAGCTTCTAATTATGTTATGTATCTCGATGGTGTCTGTTGTGATATTTCTTTTCATCATGGATTTTAGTAATTTGAGTCTTCTCTCTCCTTCTCTTTGTTAGTGTGTCTAACGGTTTGTATATTTTGTTTACTTTCTCAAAGAACCAACTTTTTGTTTTGTCAATTTTTTGAATTGTTTCTTTTCTTTCAATTTCATTGATTTCAGCTCTGATTTTAATTATTTCCTGTCTTCTACTACTTTTGCTGTTATTCTGTTCTTCTTTTTATAGAGCTTTGAGCTGTAATGTTAGGTCATTTAGTTGTTGGCTTTTCATTCTTTTCTGGAATGCGCTCCATGCAATGAATTTTCCTCTTAGTACTGCTTTCATAGTGTCCCAGAGATTTTGATATATTGTATCGTCATTCTCATTGACCTCTAAGAATTTTTTTATCTCCTCCCTAATGTTTTCTGTTATCCATGTTTCATTCAATAGCATATTATTTAGTCTCCAGGTGTTGGAGTAATTTCTGTTTTTTATTTTGTCATTGATTTCTACTCTCAGTCCATTATGATCTGATAGAACACAAGGCAATATCTCTATTTTTTGCATTTCCTAAGGGCTGCTTTATGGAATAACATATGGTCTATTTTTGAGCATGTGCTGCTGAGAAGAAAGTGAATCCGCTCATTGATGGATGAATATTCTATATATGTCTATTAAGTCTAGGTTATTGATTGTGTTATTGAGTTCTTTGGTTTCTTTGTTTGGTTTTTGTTTGGAAGATCTATCTAGTGGTAACAGTGGTGTGTTAAAGTCACCCAGAATTATTGTGTTGTGGTTTATGTGATTCCTGAAATTGAGAAGGATTTGTTTGATGTACAGGGATGCACCATTGTTTGGTGCATAAATGTTTACTATTGTTATGTCTTCCTGATTTATGGTTCCCTTAAGCAGTGTGAAATGTCCTTCTTTATCCCTTCTGACTAACTTTGGCTTGAAGTCCACTTTATCTGATATAAGGATGGAAACCCCTGCTTTTTTACTGAGTCCATGTGCATGGTAGGTTTTTTCCCATCCTTTCACCTTTAGTCTGTGGATGTCTTTTTCTATGAGATGAGTCTCTTGCAGGCAGCATATTGTTGGGTCTTTCTTTTTCATCCATTCTGCCAGTCTATGTCTTTTGATTGATGAGTTTAGGCCATTAACGTTCAGGGTTATTATTGAGATATGATTTGTATTCCCTGTCATTTGGCTTAGTTTTGGTTTTTAATTTGGCTTGGTTTCTCCTTTGAGTGGTTTTTCTCTAAGGTAGTTCCTCCCTTTGCTGACCTACATTGTTGTTTTTCATTTCCTCCTCATGGAATAGTTTGTTGAGAATGTTCTGTAGTGCAGGCTTTCTATTTGTAAATTCTTTTAACTTTTGTTTATCATGGAAAGATTTTATTTCATCTTCAAATCTGAAGGTTAGTTTTGCTGGGTATAGGATTCTTGGTTGGCAACCATGTTCTTTCAGAGCTTGAAATATGTTGGTCCAGGCCCTTCTAGCTTTTAGAGTCTGGGTTGAGAAGTCGGCTGCTATCCGTATTGGTCTCCCCCTATATGTAATCTGATGCTTTTCTCTCGCGGCCTTCAAAATCCTATCTTTATTTTGAATGTTAGGCATTTTCATTATAATGTGCCTTGGTGTGGACCTGTTGTGATTTTGTGCATGTGGTGTTCTGTAAGCCTCTTGTATTTGATTTTCCATTTCATTCTTCAGGTTTGGGAAATTTTCTGATATTATTTCATTGAATAGGTTGTTCATTCCTTTGGTTTGTATCTCTGTGCCTTCCTCAATCCCAATAATTCTTAAATTTGGTCTTTTCGTGATGTCCCATAGTTCTTGAAGATTTTGTTCATGATTTCTTACCATCTTCTCTGTTTGGGCAACTTCATTTTCAAGATTAAATATTTTGTCTTCATTTTCTGAGGTTCTGTCTTCCAACTGGTCTAGTCTTTTGGTGATGCTTTCCATTGAATTTTTTATTTAGTTATTGTTTCCTTCATTTCAAGGATTTCCGTTTGGTTTTTTTTTTTTTTTTAGAATCTCTATCTCTTTGTTGAAATGATCTTTTGCTTCCTGCAGGTGCTCTTTCAGCTTATTGGTATTATCATTCATTGCCTGCATTTGCTCTCTAATCTCATCCTGTGCTTTGCAAATCATCTTAATCATGTATAATCTGAAGTCCTTTTCTGACATTTCTTCTAACATACTGTCATTGGATTCGATTAATATAGAATCTAGATTTGTTTGGATCATTTTCTTCCCTTGTTTTTTCATGTTGTTCATGTATCTTCCCCTCTAGCACTGCAGATCTGGGGTATTGCAGATTTCCCCCTATAGGCTTATAATGGCCCTATAGGTTTCCAAAATCCTTTCTTTAAGGGGAGATCAATATTAACAGTGCCTAATTCAGACACTATGCAATCCTAGACCAAATAGCCCCTATGAGGACAATAACAAAATTGTCATAATAAACAGACTGAGTTAAAATATTATCTTCCATAAAACAAACAGATTTGCAATAAGGTCTGCAGTTTCTAATGGTGAACAAAGAAGATGCAGAGGGATGTAGAATGTGGCTGTTAATGGGATAAGAAAAGATTATACAGAAGTTCTAGATAATAGAAAGGGTGAGAGTGTAATCAAAAGAAATGTGATGTTAGCATGCAAAAAAGGGAGAAAGAGACTCTGAGGGAACAGGTAAACAAAAGGAAAAGAGAGCAAGAAAATTAAAGAAATAAAAACTTAAATTTTTTCTATAAGGAGAAAAAAGAAAATCTACAGTATAAAAGTCATATAGTAATGAAACCTCCCAGTGTTCAGTAGCCTGATGCATGAGAGGTTTCTGACAATGAGCTTCTAGTCTCCAGCAGGCGTCTCAGGATGGGATTTGCCCCACCTAAAGATCAGAGCTACAGCTTCCAGGATTATCCAAGATGGCCGCTCTGGCTTTGAAATGTGTTGGCAAATGGGGAGCTGCAGCTCAGGGTGTGGATGTGGTCAGCTGGAGGTCCTGGAGGTGGGATGCAGTTGGTCAGGCAGGGGTCCTGGAGGTTGGGTGTGTTTGCTGTGGTTGTGGGATCCTGGAGGCCGGGTGCAATCAGTCAGTCTGGGGTCCCGGTAATAGGGCGCAGTCAGTTGGTCTGGGGATCCTGGTGGCAGGGAGCAGTCAGTCGATGTGAGGGCCCCAGAGGTAGGGAGTGATCGGTCGGGCTGAGGTATCCTGGAGACGGGGCTCAGTCAGTCCGGCCAAGGGTCCTACAGGGCTTGGCTGTTGTCTTAAAATGGCGGCAACCACAGGTAATCAAACCTGCAGGTACAGTGACAGAGAACTGCCAGGCAACAGCAGGCAGCTGGTGCTCCACTGGCGGTTGGCGATCAGTTCGCTGACTGTTGTTGAACGATCGGGAGGTGAACCTCATGCGTTGGGTGATGGATAGGTGTAAGGCAGGCGATGGACCGACCAGAGGCAGGCAAATGGCGGATGATAGGCACCTGACAGTGAGCAATCTGCACTCAAAAAAGGCATCGATATGCTGGCAGACTGCAGGTGATCACAGCAGACAAATTGGGTAAACACCAGGGAATCGATAAGCAGCAAAAACTGCCTCACCAAGAAACAGATATCCTCTGCTTGAAACTGGAGTTACGGAGTGACAAGGAATGCAGCCTCCCTCTAGTACGCCATCTTGAATCCCTATAATATATTTTTAAAGTTCACTACCCCGTAGGGTCCAATCCTGCCTCCTCAACTAGGACCAAGCTGAAGTCTAGACAAACAGCATGAAATAACAAGCAGCCAACTGTCGCTCCCTGGTTTCTGTTACTCTTACTGAAGATCCTTTGTTCCTGATGAATCACAGTCTCTCACTACTTTAAAGATTCTCTTTTTGTCCTTGGCTTTTGATATTTTGATTATTATGATATATCTGAGTGGTGTTGCTTTGAGCTTATACTATACAGACTTTGTTGACCTACTTGGATGTGTAGATAAGTATGTCTAATTAAATTTGGGAAGATTTGGGATATTAGTTTTTCAAATATTCTTTTTGCCCCTATCTGCTGTGCTTTTGAACATAGTACATATTTAGTTAAGTCTCATGGGAGTTACACAATTCACTTAGATTCTGTTTACTCACTTCCCTTCTTTTTTATTTTTATTTTTACTTTTTGGTTTTCTCATAGTGGATAATCTCAACTTAACCTATTTTTAAGCTCACTGATTGTTTTGACTGTTCAAATCCCCTGTAGTATGTTTTTTATTTCTAGAATGCCTTTTTGCTTTCTTTTTATAATTTTGATCTCTTTACTTATGAGATGCCATTCTTAAGCTTTTCTTTTGTCCTTTAGCTCTTTGAACATATTTTAAATAGCTGATTTTAAATCTTTCTCCAGTAAGTACTTTGTGTAAGCATTCTTGGGCACAGCTTTTACTGATAGCCTTCTTTTCTGTGTACAGAAAACATGCTTCTTATCATGCCTCATATTTTTTTTTTTTGTTTAAAAGTGGACATGTTAACTATTTTAATGTGAAACTCTGATAACCATTTTTTCCTACCTCACGGTTTGCTGTTGCTGTGTGCTGTCATTATTTTTGTTTGTTTAGTTACTGTTTTGAACTATTTTTAAAAATTTTGTGCTTTTTACTTTGCATAGGCATTTCAGTATCTATGTCTAGCTTTGTGGTCAGCTAATGCTTGGACAGAGATTTCCGTCAATGCTTCATATAAAAACTCTCTCTCTCATTCTTTGCTAAGGGGCTCTGTATGTTTTAGAGTATGTCTTCAGTACTCACTGTGACTCTTCATTATCTTTCACCTGCCAGTTAGTCAGTTAGCTTAATGCCACTGCAGGTGTTACTTAAGGACATGAAGAACCCTAGGTATACATGTGCCTACTAGATCCCCAGGTGGATGTCAGAGCTGTTTAAAGTCTTTATTTCTCAAAGTATCTTATTCCTAACTTTTCCTTTTAGGTTTCTTAGTCTGTTCTTTGCCCAACTGCTATCCATTGCCTCAAGTATCAGCCACATTTAACTGTAAATGTTTTTGGTAAGTGCCCAAAGTATAGTGAATGTAACTGGGTGAGTTATGAGTTAGCCAAAATAGACATGAGTCATTTGAGCAAGATTTCCAGGAAGTTAACAGGCAGATCTTCTGTGGATTATTCTTTGCAAATGATATCCTTCTGATCGCTCATAACAGGTATGAGGAACATAGGCTATAATTTTCAAGACTACCTCTGGGATGATGAGTGGAGAGTAAGTTAAAATGCAATAAAGCTTGCTTTTTTTTTTTTTTTTTTTTTTTTTTTTTTTAGATATTTAACCATTTGCTTGAATATGCTCTGCCTTGATTGCTACAAGTTTGGGGTTAGTTTTGGAGTTCTGAAAAGTTGGTTCTTAAATTTTTTTGCTGGATTTTTTCCCTTTGTTAGGAGGGATTTTTGGAATTTCTTATATCACTACTGTCTTTGATGTTACCTCTTGTGAAATTTTTAAAAATAAGAATGTCTCATAGCCTCCCCTTATTCATTCGCATGTGTTTCCCAGAGCGTTTGATTAAATGAAACATGTTGCAAGTAACTTAAAGGACTGCTCAGACTTCCCCGGGTTGATGGACTATTCTTTTAAATTGCTATAATAATAACCTATCTTCTACGCAGTGCTTATGTGCTTAAGCATTGCATAATACACACACACATATACATATAAATATAACTAATCCCTATTAATTGGTACAACAATGTGAGTTGTAGTCAATTCTATTAACTTTGTTTTATAACTGAATATAAAAAATGTAGTTTAAAGAAATTAAATTCAAGGTTATATTGGTAGCAAGGGACAGAGATGTGGTTCACATCAATGTCAACTTGCTTTCATAGTGTTGCTCTTAATCATGATGCCAGGAGACAAAGCACTTTAGAATTCCATTACATCTGACTTTGATGCCTAGGTCTTTTGTTGTTATCATTACTATTGAATTAATGTATTGTATATTAATATATTGGATGAAAACTAGGATACTGACCTAAATATACCAATCAAGCAGACTTTTTGACTATTTCTCAGATGTCAGTTTTGTGCTAGACATTTCTTAGACTAAAATGTTATTCCTATCCTAAGAATCCAATTATCTACCAAGGAAGTGAGAATGAATATGTGAGACATAATTAAGCTCTAAACTATAAGACTCTAAGAATAATTTAATGAAAGTTCAGAGAAAGAAGATCTTTGCTTACAGGATGTAGTGTAAAGGTGGACATCATGAAATCATTGAAGTAAACCTGATGAATACAGAGGATTAATTGTAACTTAGAAATTTGTGACTTCATAGCTTCATTTGACAATTTAATTTAGAATAGCATGATTTTCAAGAAGATTCTATTTAAGGCATTGGAACTATAAAAGACAAAGCTGTATACCTCTAACCTTAATGAATTCAAATATTTTTTTTAAATATACAATGTAAAATAATGTGCTGTGGGTTTGGATAAAGTGCTGCAGACAAATGTAAAAGCAATTAAAACTATCTGGAGAAATCAAGGACAAATTTGAAAGTTTGTCTTCAAGTAGACCCTAAAGGAGGAGGTAGCAACAGGTGACTGTGCTACACTTGCCCCGATGGGGGGACCCACCTTCCTCATACCAGAAGTGCCAAGGTTCTCCTTCCTGGTCCACAGACTGCTTTTCAGTAAGAGAAGAAAGACAATTTGAATGGGTAGCTACATGATTTATTGCCTGTACAATTTCTCCAAGAGCCAGAAGGAAAATAAAAAGATCCTGAGTACTCAAGATAATTCTTAGATTTACATTATAAAATTAAAAAGCAAACAAGTATGTACCCCAATCTCAGTGGCTCTTTTTGCAACCGAAGTTTCAGTTTTTCCTCAGATGGAATTAGGATAATACGGAGACTATTAGAACTACCTTCTTTAAATTCATCATATTTTTAGGGCATTTTAAGATAAGGAGGGATTTTTATGTACCAAAGAACCTTACTTGGCACCCTCTTGGTCCTTCCTTGATGGTAGCACTTAATTATCTTATTGGTTGGTTTTCTTCCAAGTGCACTGCAAACCATATTGTTCATCTTGTAAATGCCAGTTGGGGTTAAGCTGACTTGACTTTTTTTGCACTGTCCTTGTACTTTGGGTTCAGCTTGCTTATGTCTAATTCTAATGCACTATTAAATAACTTTTTTAAAAGAATCTTTTAACCCATTAGCAATTCTCCATGAGTACAGGTTTGCAGAATAGCATCCCAGGTAGAAAGATAAGCAAAGACTTCTCACATTCATGAGGTTTCCAGGACCTGGAGATGAAGGTGGAGAGTAGGAACTGACTAGTTCATACACAAAGTCAAGGAATTTGGACTTTATTCTATAGAATAAATGGCAGAATGGCTGATCTGAGAACCATAAGATCTCTCCATTAGCATAATTCAAGATATTTAGATGAGAAAAAGGAAAAAAAAAGTCCAGATGTGTTCCCCCAATAGACAAGTAGCAATTGTGTCAGCGCCATTAATAAAAGAATGTGATTAAAATGATAATCCATCTCTATTTATGACCTAATGGGTAGGGACTTTTTTTAATAGTTGAAACTATACAGAAAAGAAATATAGTTGAACAAATGTTAAATAATCATCATTTATTTTTCATAATTATTAATATGACTAATTATATATGATATGAAATTAAAAAGTAAAGTTCCTTTATATATTTTACTAGAACTAAAATGTCTACATGAAAATGTATTATTAATGACACAATTTTACTTGTATGGTCATCCCTTGGTATCTGAAGGGGTTGGTGCCTAAACCCATGTGATTATCCAAACCTGAAAATTCTCAAATCTTTCTTTAGGTGGCAGAGTTTTTGCAAATTATCTAAATTCTTTCATATATTTAAATCATCTTTAGATTACTTATAATATCTACTACAATATAAAGGCTATTTAAATAGCTGTTATACTATACTGTTTAGGGAATAATGACCAAAAAAAAAGTGTGTACGTGTTCAGTACAGACACCACCACCAAAACCTAACTACCTAGCGTATGTACAAGACAGGGGGTGAGCAATGATCAAACAATGGAGGCTAGACAGAGACTGAGGTTGTGTGATGTGGCGGGAGGCTACAGCAAGGTGTGCCTGCACATCACTTGATTCACAGGGATTCAGTATAGTGCTTAGCATGTAGCAAGTGCAAGATTTGCCTTTTGAACTTCTTTCTGCATTTTTTTTTTCATTTCTTTGAACGCTATTGATCCTTGGATGGTTGATTTCACAGACATGGAACCCTTAGATATAGAAGACCAATTTTATATTTCTAATATACAGACTGTAGGTTGCAAATTTCTGCTCTCATTTTTCCCTCCATGAGCATTACTTCCCTCCCTGACAAAAAAGAAATGTTGGAAAATCACTTATCAAACTTTTACAAAGTTTCCAGGAATCAAACTGTATTTTTTGAGTTTATTCCATCCCTTTGAGTCATTCTGCTTCTGACTGCTACGTATCACGTTTTTCCTTTTAGAATCCTAAATACTGAAGAAAAATAAATTGTTCCCCAGTCTCCCCACTATATTGATAATATCCTATGCAAATCAGCAGTGGTCATATTCATCTGTATCTCGTCACAGATCTTGTCTTGCTGTGTTTGTTTTGTGGATCGCCTTTTCTATAACATCGTTTATATTCAGAATATGTGACTAATACTCTAAAATTACTCATGAGAACCCTGAGAAGATTGGGAATAAATTAAATGTCAAAAAATTAAAATTTAAATCTAAAAATGAACCCAAGAGGCCAGGGGCTGCATACCACCAGAGTTTACAAGTAGAAATTGAAATTCATGAAATTAATGTTCACTCAAGAAAATATTTTTTAAAATATTTTTAAAGACCCAAATGAATTATCATCATTCTTCCCATTAAATAGAGTTCTCAATACACAGAGCCATGTTATCTCACTTGGAATTTCTTCCTATTAATATTTTTAATAAATTGTAGTTATCCAAAGTGTATCTGTTTTGTTAAAAAAAAGACCATCCAGCACTGCCAAAAAAAAAAAAAAAAAAAAAGACCATAGCATGTGCTAGTATCTAATATATCTTAAAGATATTAAACATATAGATAACTTAGGCTATCTTAGGTGATATATTGATTTAGGTGATAGCCTAAATCAATAGGAAAAATTACTAATCACTAAATTATTAAAATTAGTTATGTATTAGATAAAAAAGCATTATCTAATTATTTACCTCATAGGCTACAAAAAAATTTATGGACAGATTAGATAGAAAAGAAGAAAAAAGTCTTCAAGAATTTAAAGAAAACAAAAATGAAAAGGAAGTAAATTGTTATAATTTTAGAAAAGTAGAGAACTTTCCAAGTTTTAGCCAAGGGAGGACATCCTATAGAGAATATTGACAGATGTAACTCTGTTCAATTAATAACTTCTGTTTGCTGTCAAAAATATCAAAGTAAAATAATAAACCTCACATCCATCCACAACATTATTAATTTTTGTTTCACCTCATTTTAAATAGTACACTAGAATTATACATAATTGTGGGTTTCATTTTAACATTTCAAAAACTCATATCACATAAATTGCTCAGTTTCAATCCCCAGTATTATTTTCTTTCTTTCTTTCTTTTTTTTTTTTTTTGCAGTGCTGGGGATTGAACCCAGGGCCTGGTGCATGCGAGGCAAGCATTCTACCAACTGAGCTACATCCCCAGCCCCCCCAGTACTATTTTCAATAGGAGAAATTTTAAAAATAAACCCAAATACTCAATAATGGACTTTACATTTTAGAATTTATTATCTACTCAGTTAATGGAATATTGTAGACATGACAAATAATACTTACAAAGAATTCATAATGACACATAAAAGTCATGTATTTTAATATGAAAAATAAAGCTGGATAAAACATACACCAAATGTGTACGCAAATATGAAAAATTGCTTCTGATATTTTTAATTCAAAAAGTTTTAAATACACCTGTTACATACAGCATGTACATCTGTCTATTATAGGTCTTATTTAGGGAACGATTTCTTATTAAAATCTTTTTGTTGTTTTAGTTTACTTTGTCCTTATATTTATTTTTTTTGACGAAATCATTCAAGTTTCTAAACTCAAAATTCAAAACTTTTCAAACTTTCTAAATCAAGTGCTAAAAATAAGGGGTAAAGGATGTGATTTAAAATTCAGGAAACACAAATTCTTGTTTCTCAGACATGCTTTGTTTACAGTCCCGAGGGAAAAATCACTTTACATTTGTTTGCCATTCTGTGTGATGTATTTCTTTTAAGTCTTTTTACATTTAAGTTTTAGAAATATTTAATTCTTTCAACATTGTTTTGCAAGTTATCTAAGTGCTCATCAAATCTAGGTCTTCTTTTTTAACAATGTGTGATTCTCTACGCAGGGGAGAAATTGACCCAAGAGCTGCCACCTCCTCAGACGCCTTGGAACTTAGGTAGCGTTACTCCAGTGGGTGCCGTGGACACAGGAAACCTTCTGGTCCAAGGCATGGTGAGGTGGGTTACTGATGACAAACATACATGAAGCAAGAAAGGACATTACAAACAATAGAAACAGCATGGAAAATGCCCCCAAATAGGCATTTTCTTCTTACCTCTGTGCTTAATTATTTCTAATTATTTTAAAAGAAATATTCACTTTGTCTAATTGAGCCTTATTATTTCTGCTCTCATTTGTAATTCCTTGGGTTTTGCCTAACACTATCAATCTTTCCCTCTCCCTCCTTTCCTCCCTCTCACTCTCCTCGCCCCTACTTCCTATAATTCTAACTTCATAATGCAGCATTACACATTGTTCTAGTTCTAATCTTCTGTGTCATAACCTTTAGCCTCTTGGTCACATCATGTTTAGCAACCAAGAGTACAGGTTTTTCAGCAATGCCCACAAAGGTCAAATGGATTTGATGTTTTATCTAAAGTGGTTCACTTTTTTTCTCTACTTCTTTTCTCCATTAAGCCATAATTTCCCTGCTTTTCATATCACCTGAGCATTTTAGTATTTCTTGGTCCTTTTTTGATTCTTCAATATTCAATATGTCACAAAATAAGAAAACAACTTTTTTTCTTCCAACTAGCTGATGTTAATTTTCGGGATGTTTCTACCTTCATTTTTCAGTATTCACCTTTATTTGATGGGATTATAAGTGATAAAATCCAGACCTTTTCTTTGTAACAGTGATTGAACCAGGGTGCTTAACCACTGAGTCACATCCCCAAGCCCCTTTCTTTTTTTGAGACAGGGGCTCACTAAGTTGCTGAGGCTAACTTTGAACTTCCAATCCTCCTGACAGTCTTCCAAGCCACTGGAATTATAGGCATGTACCACCACAGGCAAAATCCAGATTATTTTTCCCAAAATTTAAGTCAGAGAACTATTTTTAATGCATCTTTTGGCAGTTTATTTTACATACCAACCTGCATGCACAATGATGATGCTTTTCTTTTCTTCTTTTCCCTCTTCTTATCTGAACTTCTCTTTGCCATATCTGGCTTCTTTCCTTGTTCTATTATTTTTGAAACTTTTGTACATCATATCCATAGAAGTATTCACAATAGCCAAGAAGTGGAAGTAACCCAAACGTTCCCAGATAGATGAATAGGTTAAAAAAAAAAAAAAAAGTGTGGTATATTCATACAATGGAATGTTATACAGACTTAAAAAGGAGGAAAATTCTGTCATATGCTACAACATGGATGGACCTTTAAGATATTGTGCTAAATAAAATATACCAGTTACAAAAAGATGTATACCATATGACTCAAATTATATAAAGTATCTGAACTAAATCAAATTCCTAGAAACAGAAAGCAGAATGGTGGTTTCCAGGAGGAGGACAGGGGAGGGAAGTTGTCTAATGGATACAGAGTTTCACATTTACAAGATGAAAAAGTTTTGGAGATCTGTTTCACCATATTGTAATATTGAATTGTACACTTAAAAAGTTGTTTGCGGGGGCAGACTCAAGGGTATTATGTTTAGTGAAATATGTTAGACACAGGAAGACAAGTGTCCATATTCTCTCTCATATGTGGAAACTAAGGATAAAAAACAAGTAGAAAAGTGATTAGTAGTCATTAGGAAGGGTTCAAGGGTGGGTTGACGGGAGGGTGGAGGAAGAGTGACTGATTATAATCAATGCAAGCTGTATACATCTATGGATATATCACACTGAATGTCATTAACATGTACAATTAATATGTGTGCAAAAAAATTTAAAAATAATAAGAAAATTTTTTTAAAAAGTTGTTTGGGTAGTAAATTATTTGGGATTTTTTACCACAGTAAAAAAAATTAAAGAGAAAAAAAGAAGCTATTTCTGGCCTTTGGTTCCCTTTGGAATCTAAGCCCTGAAGAACCCAAGTAGCTTTGGACCAATAACAAAATCTTCAAGAGGACAATAAGACAAGAAAGAAACAACATGAATATGCTGGCTTATATGTCACTTTCTTTTGGACCCAATAATAGAAGTTATGTTATGATATCTGATCAATATCACAGTTATGAGAGCTGATAAATTCTCATATGACTAACATGTATCTTTTTGGGGGTGGTGGTGCTAGGGCCTCATGCGTGCTAAGCACACATTCTACCACTGAGGTATAAACCCAGCAAACATATACTGTTTGTTTTAAGCATGAGTTTTCCTGCCTTTGTCTTCCAAACTGCTTAAGTTATATATTCATGAGAATATTTAGCCTATTGTATTTATAAATCTCTATCACCCTCCCCCAACCTGTGAATGCCTGGCAGGCTGTGATTGAGCTTCATTCAATTTTATATCCCAGAAAGTTAGGCATGTACCTAGTGCTCAAGAAATATTTGATTGGAAAAAATGTATTGCATTAATTGTAATTAATGACAGCAATTAAAAGAGTACTGGCCTCAGTGTTAGAGGCTTGGGTTCTAGTTTCACTCTACAACACTATGACTTCCTGGGAGATTGGTTTATTGATCTGTAAAGAGAAAAGTTCAAGTTCATCGTTCTCTAAACTCCATCTCAGCTCTCAAGTTCTATTCTTGAATACCATTGGCTCCAATGGGACATCATGAGGAGGAAAAATAATGGTGCATTCACAAATTCTGATACTTCCATTTGGAATCTGAGACTAGAAGAACCAGAGTAGCTCCGGACTAATAACAAAATCCTTAGGTGGTCAATAAAACAAAATACAAGAAAGAAGCAAACATGAAGTTTTCTAAAAAACACATCACATACACTTTTTTGGTCAGGAATGGAGGTAAAAATGATTACCCACTTCAAGAACTGAAGAAAACAGCTACATTCTTTAAAATTGTTTAGTTAGTTTTCTGAAAATTTTAATTTACCCATTTTCTACTTTTTGAAAACCAGATTACTTTCGGGGCAAACTAGAAAGAAATGACTATTCTGATATGAAAATATCATTTTCTGAATTTGTTTTTTAATTTTTAAGAAAGACCTACTGGGATAAGACAAGGTTGAGTTTGCCAAGCTAGTGGAATACGTGACATGAGACAATTATATTAATTGCTTTTCTTAAAAGTTCATCTAGAATTTCATGCCATGTTTTGAAAACAAATTTAAATCCTTTCTCCTTTTCTAAAAACCAAGTTGCCTGCATAGCTGTACGCAGAGACTCCCAGTCCCTTGAAAGTGTCTGAAACTTAAAGAGCATATTAGCATGTATCCAAAAAGTTAGACTCTAATGCTATTTAAATGCTCTATTTTTCCATTATGGGTCTGTCAGCAGGAATATTTTGCCCTATAGTACATGACAAGTGAAAACGCTGGTAACATTGTTTTTCATAGACAGAAAAAATACCAAAGAAGCAATTTCTTAGCTAAAATGTCACCTGTTAGATGTATAGGGCTCACTGTATTTTGTTGCCCTGGTAACGGATGGTGTAAAACGACTCCTTTGCACTGCTCCATCAGAGTGATTGCATCCTGTTTTTTCCATCATTTTACAAGAGGCTGTTTTCATTCTCCCTTCCTGACCATATTAAGTGAAAAGAGATTGAATTACTGTGCTGTACCCTCTCCATCCGATGTGGATTTAAGAGTTGATATTGATGTACTGAGAACTGCGTGCTTCTTCAAGAAAAAAAAAGTTACAAATTATAATGAATTTGACTTTTATGTATCGACCATTCAGAGTTGAAGTAGGGTTTCTGTACCCAAGGGATAGACATGGCCTGATCAGCATTTTTCACTCGAACGAATCCAATTGATAAAGCAATATACTCAGTGTCACTTTGCTTGATCTCCAGGTTTAACAATAGTCATGCTAAAAGTAGATACATTACTCTATAAATTTTACTCATAAAAAAATGTGCTGGCCATAGCTTTCTACAGCTGCACTCCTTCCAACTTTTAACTGAGCAGGGCAAAAAGGAGGTTCATCCAAAATTGTGCTGAGACCGTACAAGTGTGGGCACCACGTACGCAGGTCCTCATGACAATGGAACCAGATGCCACTTCACTTCTATGCCCACAGCCATGGAATCACAAAGCATTTCCTTTGAAAACTGGCTTCTGGCTCTCTCTTAAATGGAAAAATTACTCTCCCAAGCGACATGCTGCTTTATAATTATCAAACTGTTTCACTGTGTCACTATGAACAACTTAATGCCTCAAAAACCATTTGGTTGAAAATTTCATTTCTCCCATATTTGAAATAGGAGAGTGATTTTCTTAAAGCAAGGGTTTTTGTTAATGTACTTGGGGTAATTAAATTTTTGACCACTGCTACATAATACTTGTCATTACTTGACATTTAAAAAACTCTATCACAAAGAGAAAACAAGGGAGAGTGTGTGTGTGTGGGGGGGGAATGAAGAGACAAGAGGACATTTCAAAAGAAAAGAACTCTCCCTTGCCCCATCCCAGAGAGTAGAGGCAGAAAGAGTCAGGTTATCAGTTTTATTTAATTAGCATTTATGTCATGGGAAAAATACCTCTGGTTAATTGTTTTCCCTGAACATTAATTCCCTTTCAGAAATTGGTATAAAAGACTGATCTGAAGTCCTTCTGTTTGGTCACAGTTTGGCAAGGCAAGGGCTTCTGCCTGCACTGCCCATTTGGATAATTGTGTATTTAGACGTTTTTAAATGACTTCAACCATGATGATAAATGATCATTGCCCTTCATAGGGGAAACATTGCAAACATTTAAATAGCTAACTAATGACCTTTTTATTGTTTGATTATTCTTAATATGTGTACAACAGGAAACCGTGGTATCGATTTGCTCTTTTATTCTTCTCTGGTAAGTTGGCTATCAGAGGTTCTTTGTTTAAATCAATCTCTTTGTCTCTCTGCCTCTACTTCTCTCTCTCTCCCCACCCTCCCCCTCCATCACTCTTCCTTTCCTCCATTTTCCACTTCCCCCTCCCTAACTTTTAAAAATATCTATATCCCAGAATTTCAACTAATGCAAGTTATTCTTGTTCCATAAGGTTCTTGGATAAAAACCCAGTTCAGCTTCTAGGCATCCATTTTTATTGACCTCTTACTATCCCTGCCTTTCTGTGTCCTCTGTCCCTGTAAATTTCTGCCATGTAGTTAACGTCCTAAAGCAGTGTTCTCAGTATGGCCCCTGAACCAGTAGCATTGGCATCAAGTGGGAACTACTTAGGAATGCATATTCTCAGGCCCACCACAGACCTATAGAAACTGTGGAGACAGGACCTGTTTTAACAAGCCTTCCCGCTGGTTCAGATGCGTGGTAATATTTGAGGACCACTGATCTGGGTGACAGTTTGTTCACAAATAGCACATCCCTGAGGTCTAACCCAAATCACCTCCTCCGTCATGTGTGAAGCAGATTCCAAGTGACATAGCTACAACAAGGAGCTGTGTACTCCTCCCAAAAGTTTATTGGTTTTTATCTTATGACTCTTAGAGAGTTTGAGGAGAACAACACTTTGAAGTACCTTTAAGTAAGATCAATCAAGCCATAATTATGAAAGAAGCACAGGGGAAAATCCTATGAGAATCAGAGTTTCAAAACTGCTTGTCACTAACTTCCTATGTTCTGTAGTAACAGCTTCTGTTTCCTCATTTGCAAATGGGAATAAAATCATCCATGTCATCAAGTCATCAGAAGCAATCAGGTTATAGCTGAGAACATACTTTTCTACACTTTTTCTAAATTATAAATGTCTACACAAAGGCAGGAAGATATTGTTAATGATAATACTATTTATCTTTTAACAATACCTTTAATTACTATAATAACTAATAAATAACCACTGACACCAAACGTCTTTTTCTGCTCTACATGCTTCTGGAGAAGTCAGGGATTTTAGTAAAGAGATTTTTTTTTCCCTCATTCTTTTCCTCTTTTTCTGTTTGTGCTCTGGTCTCACTGCATAAATAGCCTGGCATATAATACCACCTGCTTGGAAGATGGCGTGAAAGAGCAGCTCTCATTTTGTGCTCAATCACAGAACCAGTCCCTCACCCATATTTTAAGAAAGATAAGAGAGCTGCCAGGCGTAAGTGCCTTGTAAATATATTTCCTTTGCAGGATTACAGGACATGGAGGAACTGACAACCGTAGATAGTCCTTTCTGGAATGTGTCATATCTTCCAGGGCTGGAGGTAATCAAGTGAAAAGTTTGGGGTGATTAGGATGCTGAGATCAAAGAATTATACATATGTGGATAAGAACTCACAGTCCTCCCTGAAACCCTCTCTGCCTCCCACTACACGCACTGGGGACTGAAATAGAGAAGTAGTGTCCAACATAAAACAATGCTGCGCATATTGTTCGGTTCTTTCTCATAGCCCCATTAGAACATATTTAAAAGCAAATGGGATTAATTTTACAAATATATTTTATTTAACCCATTATATCTGAAACGCAACAATGTCAACATGTAACCAGCGTAAGCTTTTACGGTCTCTTTGTTAAAGTAAGTCTTTGAAATCCGATACACATTTTATACTGACTTTGCATCGCCATTTGGACTAACCACATGCAGCATTCAATAGCCGCATGTGGTTAATATGACTACTGACTGGACAATTGAGGTTAAGAAAAATCTTAATTTTAAAATGCAGACTGGCAGAACACAGAGTCTTCCAGGAAAATCCAGACTCCTTCAGAGCCTATTTGTGCAGTCGCATGTGTCCTTTGAGGGTCCTCCTACTCTTCCTCTGCCCCAACACTCACACACGCACTCAGCATGCTTCTGTGGAGCATAGTTCTCTGGGAGAACTTTCTCCTCGCTTCACTGTTCAGTTGATATTGCTTCTGTCCACCTTGGCAGACTGGGGCCCCCTCTCTACCTTCTGAAAGGTAAATGGAAGGAGATGATGTGTGGTCTGGTGTGGGTTAATGAATACACTATATACATACTGAAGTGGGCTCCTGTTCTCTGCAAAAACAAGAGTGAACATCTCTTTTATAGTCAGTTGCATCTATTTATGAGTTAAGGCAAAAGAGAAAGAGAGAAGAATGAGACAAAGGGTCTGAGGAATCATTAGACCACCTGCCCACCTCATGCTCGCCTTTGGAGGAATGGAAGGCCCTACTTAGACTGGCAACTCCAGTCTTTCATTATTCAAAAACAAAAAGAATGCTCATGTTTAGAAAAGAAATAAAATTTTCAGGGAAAACATGACGGAATTAGGTGATTAAAACCAAGTACCCTAGAATCACTCAAAATTATTACAATCCTTTAAAAATTAGTATGTGTTAATTTTGCTAGATCATGTTTTAAAATTCCTATGCCATTTATATGATGCTTTTTTTTTTTTAACAACTATCTGGCTATGATCAATGGAATTTTGGGGGACACAGATGATACATCTTGAACTGGCTGTCTACATAACGATTCCACCCCAGTACCTATTCACCCCAACCTTCTATTTAAAGACTACCTCCCTAAATCTCCCTGACAGCCCGTGTGTCTGGCCCTAAGTGCTGCCACCCTTGCCTGCATATGCACATGTGGTTCTCCTCATCAGGACAGAGCTAATTTAGCCCTGCTGATTTGATATAACTGGATAAAATTTTATGGCGTGCTGTGATTGTAAATATGCCTCCTCTCATTCACAGCCTGGGAAGGCTGGAGGGCCATTACATCTTAATTGGGTAATTTCTTTTTTAGATCTCCAAAGGCAGGGTTGCTGCATCAAAGGCACCTCAGCACAGGGCCTCTGGTGCCAGCTGGTGCTAAAATGTTCACAATTCTGAGAGGACCCAGGACCTCATTCATGGACTGAATCTTTTAGGATTTAAAAGAACTTCTACTTAACTTGCTTTGAAACAAGAGATTTGAGCCCATTATGCCAACCTGTTTGAAGAGGGGAAAATATTTGGTTTAAAAGGTCCCCTTTGTTTCCATTTTCTCTCTCTTTTTCCCCCGTTTTATGCACACTGTACTTTTAGAAATTTCAACAAATTTCAAAGGCATGTGTTTACATACCAAATGAATTTGTTCTAGCTCATCTGCAGCTTGCAAAATGTGTTTGGATGAAGATGTAGGCAAATACAATACATACACAACCAAAAGCTCAAAGAAAAGGAAGGGGTCAGTTCTTTGAGTTCATAAGTTGGAGCAATTAATTGGGTAACATGCTGCTGCTGTCATTTTACAGAGGACCAATAAAACAAAATGAAGCAAGGGAATTTATTTCAGAATAAAAGCAGCAATGTAAAAACGTAAAGGAAATAATTTTTTGCCCAAAGCCTTATGAACCAACCCAAAACAGAAGAAAGGGAAAGAAAGGAAATGTTGTAAGGAGGAGAGGGAGGTAGACAGAGGTAGGAAATAGCAGTGGGTGCCGTTCTCAACACTACAGAATCTGCGCAGCAAATTGCTGTGCTTTAAGGAGAAGTAGCAATCAGCACCGATTGAAATATCCCTGAATGCAGTGATAATGACATTCCTCTTCTCCCTCTTGTGTCTGGCACGATAGGCCATCATCAGAAATGTGCACCATCATGCAGGGTACACTTTCTAAAGACAGGAATACCACTACATGTGATTCCGTGACCAAGGGCCTCCTCTGTGGGTGAGACCTGTATGTAGGGCCAGCTTCATAGGCATAAGGTCTGTGAGTCACACAGGGTTCCACTCATAGAAGGACTCCATGCTTATGTGAGTGTTCAGTGTTGTCAACTTGAAATTAAAATTCTTAATCACTTTGAACAAGGGGCTGTGAGTTTCATGTTGCATTAGGCCCAACAAATGATGTAGCCCATCCTAAGTGTACAAAATATAGCTAGTTAGAACGTCCATAACTTAAATGTATTTCATACACAGCTTCCCTAACTAGGTTATCAATAACAGGAAAAATAGAACAACAAATAGAACCATTCTCACATTTTATGAGGGTAGCCCTATCTTTGTCATTCGTCAGTGACCAAAAGAGCTGTAGCACTTGTCAAAAAGCAGTCTGTAGCGCAGGACACCAGTTCTGCATCAAAGATCCACCAGGGCTATTCTTGATGGTTCTATTGATTGGGTTGAGTTACAGAGCACTGATGTCAAGTCACATCAAACATGACTTGATGTGACAAGACATAGTATGACCTGGTAGAAAACAGAAGAATTGGAGGAAAGCATCTTTTTTGTTTAAAATACCAAGGAGGATGCAAGATAAACCTTGGAGAGCAGAGGTGATCATAATAAAATAATGCTGCTAAATTATAAATGATAGTTTGTGCTTCTTTGGCTCTTTTTATCCCAGCTATGAAAGCACTGCAGACCTGATTAAATCATCTTGCACTTTTTTTTTTGGCAGGTTCTCAGTGCAATATTCCTTGGTGTGAATGTGTCATGGTAAGTCTTCCTCTCTCAGTGGTGAGATGGGTCCACCTCTGATATCTGTTCAAAAGAAATAGCAAACAAAACCTTCACTAAAGGATATTAACAGGATCATTGTCAAAAGCTAAAATATGCAAAAGGCCCCCAGAAGGTTTCTTTTTGACTTGTGAGAGAAAAAAATTAGAATCAGTTCTTCCTGCAAACTACTGCTGCTAGTGGCGTGAAGCAAGATGCAGGTGACTTGGAGGAGGGAAGGTAATGTGATAGGATCAGGTAACCTCAGATTTAAAGCACATCCCTTGTCTTTGGAATTTATTGGTGTTCTAGTGTAATTATATAAAGGGAAAGGGGTACTGATCGTGGCCAGTTCTTCCAAGGAGAGATCCAATTATCAGTGCTCCTGAGATGTAAATGGTAGAGAGATTTATTGCCAGTGTCTGTAAGTTCAAGTTCAATTTCCTCTCAATCAGGCTTCATGAAGTCAGTGATCTTTAATCTCATTGAAATCTATTAGATGTAGAAGATTCTGGAAAACTATGGGTGTGGGGGATAGTTTCATCATCCTGGGTTCTTAGTAGGGTCAGAATGGCTCTGCCTCATAGGCCAGGCAAGTGACCACATATGGAAAGGAGTTGTTAGGTGTTCACAGAGCTCAGGTCTAGAGATGTGAACCTGGGCTGTCCCAGATCGGCATCTCTTTTGGTGCCACACGGGGAGGGTGACTGGAGTTGGCACAATTCCTGCACACCACTCAACCTGCAGCCTCTTGTATAGACACCTGGACTTGTACTCTGTGCTCTGTAGATACTTGAAGTGAGGAAGAGTATGAAAAGTCCAAAAATCTAGGCTCACATCCTAAAACAACCTTTCCCAAACCTGTACTATGGTGACTTTGGATAAGTGACTTAACTTTTCTGTGACTCCATTTCATTTTATACATAGTCATGAGCCATGTGATGACATTGGTCAACAATGAACCACAAGCAATGATGGTCTTACAAAGATTATAATGAATACAAAAATTCCTATCACCTAGTGACACTGTCCCCATCCTACTGCCACAGCACATGACTCAAGTTTGTGGTGATTCTGGTGTAAACGAACCCACTGCACTTCCAGTTACATTAAAAATGAAGTGCATACAATTATGCACAGTGCATAATACTTGATAGTGATAATAAGTGACTATGTCATTGGCTTATTTATTATACTATGACACTTTTGTAATTATTTTAAATTGCATTCCTTCAACTTATAAAGAATAGTTTTCCGGAAAACTGTATGCCTATGCTGTGTTACACCAGCAGTACCTCATCCATCTTGTGTTTACTGTGGCTCTTATTTCAAGAGGCCACATCTTATGATTGACTTGTACCACACAGGTTTGTGTAAGTACACCCGTGATGTTCACACCATGGTGAAATCTCCTAACATGCACTTCTCAGAATGTATCCTTTTGTTAAGCAACACGGGACTGCATCTGTGAGGGAAATAGGAATAATGATAAAAGCATTCATAGCATGCTTGTTAGGATCCAACAGAAAGAAATATGCATTAAGCACTTAGAAGAAAGCCTGGGACAAAGTAAACATTTAATTAATAAAAATGTTCAATAATACTTTTATTAGTCCTTTTCCATACCAAAGTTTTAAATATATATATATATATATATATATATATATATATATATTTTTTTTTTTTTTTTTTTTTTTTTTTTTTGCGGTGCTGGGGATTGAACCCAGGGCCTTGGGCTTGCAAGGCAAGCACTCTACCAACTGAGCTATCTCCCCAGCCCCAAAGTTTTAAATATTAAACAATGATATTTTCAATCACAGAATCAAATGACTGATCTCATGCTCAACATTTTTATTTTTATAAGGCAAGTTTTAGAAAAATCTCTTTTCCCTGCCAGTTTTTCTTCTTTAGGTATTATAGTGTTGAAGGTCCCTGTCCAGAAACTGAGCATCACATCAAGTCTTGGAGGTCAGCAAAGCTAACCTACTAATGAACTAAAATAACACAATGCAAAATAGTAAAATCTCAAATAGGTGACTGAGTTAATAATTTGCTCTTGTTACATTCAGATTTATTCTGCTTATGGTTAAAATGTGGATCACAATTTTTTTAGGGTCACACAAATCATATAAATGTTTAAAAACTCTTCTTTCTCTTTTGTTTCCGCTACACAAAAACAACCTGATTTCCAAATTCATAATGTCAAAGAAACTAACTCAGTTCTTTGCACAGTGAAAAAAAAAATGTGGAAGAAAAAGAAATGGAGTTCTAAACTCATGTGAACCTTTGGAGTGTTGCTTTCTTCTTATTACCAGTGATACCTCTAGAGCTTACAAGAAAAAAGAAGTGAGTGGAAAGTAAATATCCTTGACAATATAGCTGAGGGAATATTAAATGTTCTATTTTTAGCATGTAATGATGGTGAAAAAACCTCTCTTAATCTACTAGAAGGTGGCCTCAGCTTCCAACTTACATTTCGAAATTTATTGGCTCCATGGCTTTCCCATAAAATTTAAGAGACGTGAGACTGCTTTAAATATTTTTGAGAGAACTTAAAAATTAAACCCTTCTGGTTTTCCTTGTCATATGAAATTAAACATACAGGCAACTTGGGAAGAGCAGAAAGGGCACTTGACATTGAAGTCAGACGGATGGTTGTACTTGCCCACCATGGGCATTTGGACAAATCATTTCACTGCCTCAACCCTCTTGGTCTTCATCTAATGATTAGAGAAACTCTCCAAGAGTCGTTGTGATGCTTAGAAATAACACATCATACACAATACAAAAGGCTCCTGACCCAGTACCTTATGAACTATCGTAGGCACTCAGTAAATACTAAGTTGTTAGGTCACTACTTCCGTCATTGTCATTTTATCCTCATCTTCGTAGTTGCCATTGTAGTTATAGGCCTGTAACAGTCACTCTACAAAATCTTAGCTAATACACTCACTATTTTCAAAGCAAGGACTAGTTGCCTAAAATAGGATCAATACAATAAGTATATTCAATATATTAGTGGTGTCATTCTCTATCTGAAGTGTTTCCATTAGGAAAGAGGGGTGGAGCCCAGCCTATGCTTCACTTAAGCTAAGTGCTAATGCACTGACATTGGCAGCAGGAGAGGTGGACCTGCCAACCTGTGGGGTTTCTAAAAGGGAGAGTTGGCATAGAGGGAATTCAGATAGAGACAGGCATGCAAATAACCTTATAGCAAGCACTGCAGCGACTCCTGAGCACTTGGTTTATTTATAGCTCAAAGCTGGTCTGAACAGCAATAGGAAAATGACTTAATGGCACCACCTCAGCCTGAAGCAGGGCTTGCTTTTCACCTGGAGCAAGCTCTGGACAAAATCCCAGTCAGCCTAATAGCTCAGCCATGCCAAGGGAGCGTGATGAGGGATCAGGTCCTCACCAGGAAGCTGTTGCCCTGAATGGCAGCTTGTGTGTCTTTGTTTGCTTTTGCCTGTTCTTTTCTTACTCTCAAAGATATCAGGCTGTCTGTGAACTTTGGGGAAGCCCTTGGGTTGTGAGCCATTTTGTGCCTGAGATGTTTGGAGAGGATCCAGGGAAGTACCAACTGCAGTTGACCAAAGGGATCTGTGAGGGAAGACTACAGAAGAGAGTTCATGAAGCAGTCAGGAAGGGCTGAGAGCATGGACAAAGGCTTTCCTGTGCACCCAGTGGGATCACACATAGAATAAAAAGCAGTTATGTGTTGTCTCCAAGGAAAGCAGAGCAAGGACTGAACTCCCGAAAAGTACACCACCACCCCTTCGGGTTCACTGCCTCACTGTGAGCTCCCCCTCCCAACACTCCTGCTGCGGAGCTGTCTGTTTACTCAGAAGTGGAGCAAAGAATCTCCCCTCACTGGGCCCCTGAGGGATGGCACCAAAAGTTCCATGAGGTCCTGGTCTAGACATGACCTGGTCCTGAGCAATCTCCAGAGCTCTCTTCCTCCAGCCCTAAAGGGATTTTGTGTTTATCATCTTCACAGTAACCTCCACCTTTACATACTCAGAATAGAACCATGTGAAATTTTGGGATTAATGAAGTAATGCACAATGAGGTCCCCAACTCATTAAATAAAAGGGCTAAGCTGCTTTGATACCAACCTTGACATGCACTTGTTTTGCGACTTTCCATCTGTGTTTGTGGAAGCCAGTATCACCCAGTAGTTAGAACTCTCAGTGCAAACCATGACACAACACTCTGAGCCCTGAGCTGACCTCAACAGTCCAGCAGGGAGCACATCTGCACTAAGAGTGAGTTGATCTTGGTGGCAGCAAAACTGGACGAGCTCAGGCAGCTGCCACAGATCTCAGACTAGCCTCTTAAATTGGTGGACAGAATAATAAGACCATTTTCAATCTCCATTCTAACTCACTGACCTAGATTTTTCTTGCATTCATGAAATGTCACCTTCTGTAGATACAAATGGTGACTCCTGAGTCCTCAGGTAAATCTAGAGAAAAATCATGGAGCAACTGAAACTTACTTTATGTCTTCCTATTCATCCTAGGCCATCTCCCTCCTTTTCCACCATCTGTCAGTCTCGGTCAAAATAAGACGGATCAGATAATCCCACGGAGTTATGGGAGCTAGAGATAAGAGAGACTAGTCAATAAGAAAGACCTCTACCCAAATATACTTTAAAAAGCTGAGTGAATGGGTCCCGCTAGCTAGATAAATTATTCAGCTTGGGTTATTCTTTCCCGATCAGTTATTGTACTGTTTATTATATCCCAAGTGCTGGAGAGGTATGGGAACATAGAGATTAACAGAATAGCCCAGAGTAATTGTTTTTAGAGAGTTAAAAAAAAAAAATTCTACCGTTTTTGTGAATGAAATTGACCTGACTCAAGTACATGGTGTTGGGAAGAATGATGAAAGATGAGATCACAGAATTGAATATTGAGGATATTATCTACCATGCCAGGAAGTTTGCACCTTGAGTTACAGCCATTAGGGAGACTCCAGAAACCTTATGACATGGTCATGACATGACTCATTTTGAGTCCTGATTTTTTTTTTTGTTTTTTAATTTTCGGTTTTTGGCTTGTGCATTTTATCTTTTTTTGTTTGTTTGTTTGGTTTGGTTTGGTTTTTGGTTTTTTGAGTTTTTTGTTGTTGTCTGTCTGAGGCTTAGCAGATGCACTGAATTGAGAGGAATTCGGTGGGTGGAAGATCAATTATCAATTACAAAAAATAAAGGGAAAGGTGGCAAAGTCCTCAACTGAGTTATTAAATTATAAATATGAGAGGGAGAATACTTTGAAAAACATTTTAAAAAATAGAACTGACATAACTTGTAACTCTTTGGTGTTTATGCATTGGAGTCAGGGATTAGCTGAGGATAACTGAGTTTTCTACCTTGTTATAAAAATTTGTAGAGCACAGAGAAAAACTCTGAAACTGGCAAATACAAGTGAATTGCCAAAATTTAATAAAGAGAAAAAGGAATTACCGTTGGTGATTCTAAGCTCTGTATCTCACTGCAAGATCTGGAAAGTACTTAAAGAAATCATCAAGCTATCAATTCACAGTCTTCTAAGAAAAAACAAGATCCTGGGTCACAGTCAGAACAGCACTGTGAAGATCAGATTGTCCAGACTGATCTCATTCTTTCTGCACTGGAGCAATAGGCCAGGGTGATAAGGGAAAGCAATGTTTGCAATCCACCTGGACTTCATATAAATTCATATAAATTGTGATCCCAATTTATATGACTTTCTTGTGAACAAATCAAGGAGAAATAAGCTAACTCCAAGTTTTGTTCAAAAGGTTCAAAAGGAACACACAGGAAAGGGAAAAGAAGAGGGATCCCAATGTGACCAACCTAGTTAATATCTTCCCTAGTGGCCAATGAGGAGAGCAACTAACCTTTTCTTCTTCATTTGGAAGGAGCTGCTAATACAATGTCAAGGTAGTGGTAATAAGTGAAGAAATGTACTTCCTCCCCAAACATATTTGAAATAGAAAAGGGTAGGAGTCTTCAATGTGTGATAAAGATGCATGATGGAGAGAGATGGATGAGACTATATGAGTGAGTAAATAGCAGAGGCTGTGACTCACATGAATTTGCAAGCTGACTGAATTCTGCACAAAATTCATCTACCTCTCCTCCCACGACTCTCATCAGACTTCATGTCAAAGTTTAAAATAAGCTGAAAACAGTTGAAATAACTCAGTTTGACTTACTTGAGAGTGCTTGAGAATGAAAACTTAAGTTAGTTGTTTGAAAGATTAATTCTGCTTTTTTCCTCTTGCATATAAGAATAAGGGTTGGATTCTAGACAGATAATAGAATGGGATACTGGGTTTAAAATTAACTGAAGGTGTAAATATGTTCAGTAACTTTCTTGGGATGATTTGAAGGAGGCTAAGCAAGCCTGTCATCCCAGATAACACCACCCAGACTGCTGAATGATATCTGAGTTTCTACTGGTAGAAAAGGGAACTAAAATAGAGTCACTTTTATGAGCCAAACACTATGCTTGGCCTGGCCTGTTTTAAATATCTTCTTAAAGAACTGTGCACAGAGGCACTGTACTTTTCATCCTATAATGAAGAAACTGGAGCTCAGAGAGGCTGTCATTTACCCAGAATCACACAGTTAATGGAGAGTAGAGTCAGTATTTGAAGTTAGTTCAGTGAACTTCAGAACCTGTCCTTCTCCTATGGTATCACATTAAAAGGCCAGTCCTTTGAAATAACCTTCCATATACCCTTGAGAAATTTGATACTTCTAATGTTGGCTAATCATTTATACATTAGTGTGAATGATTTTCAGAATCTCCTCAGAGATCCTGGGAGGAAAGGGATATTGTAAAGAAGATGAGAGCTGAACAATGGAGAAGAGTGGGGGCATTAGCTTCAAATGTAGAATGAGATGCAATTTAGGAAACAGAGAACAGCAAAGGCAAACTCCTTAAAAATGTTTCATGGCTAAACAGTACAGTCCATCATCAAGGATAGAATAATAGGAATTGGCTTGAACTCCAATAATAGAGAAAAACTCAAGAGGTGCCCCTTCTCAAACATGCACACACACACACACACACACACTCACTAACTCAAACATGAATGCATTAGATTATGAGTAACTTTAAAACTGACTAAAACCTTAGAAATCCTCTATTGTCATTTATTTACTTTACAGACAAAGAGACTCTGGACCAGAGAGATGAATCTCTATGTACAGACTCCCCCAGCTTTATGGCTAACAGTACATTCCATCCTAGGTCTTCTAGAGACAAATCCCTATCCCTGGTGATGATTTGATTTTTTTTATGTACAGTTTAATTTCATATCTGTCTGAAGCAATGGGTTTGGTCAATTCTTTCCCTTTTGATCTTCTAGGGTTTTTTTTTTTAACACATTTGTTATTTGCTAGCTTAATATGTAAGATAAAACTGTAAACTAGAAAGCTGTTGTAGAGGACATTTGCTATTTTTTGATTTTTCAAAAATGTATTCATTCTTCATCCCATTGGTAACAACATGCTGACTTCATTGGGGCTTTTTTACCTCCCATTTATGGAATACTGGAGAAGCTGGACTACAAAACCATTCCTTTGACCCTTGCCGATACTTCCACTTGTGATGATGTGACCCAATTTGAACAAATGAGATATAAAGAAGCATGTGATAGAGATTTCTGGGAGAAAGGTTTCCACATGATTTAGAGAGAGTTTTAGGAAGAAGCTGCCATTTTTCTCTGGATGGCATATTTTAAAAGTGTGTTCCATAACTAATATGGTCATTTCTTTTATTATTATGAGATTTCATCCAAGAAAAATTGAATGCAGAAAGAAGAGCAAAATACATAAAAAGCGAAGCAAAGGGAAATAGAGGTTGGTGGCGTGAGGAACCTCAGCATTAATTTGCACCAGAAAACATACATGACTTGAACCACTAAGTCCTATCTTAAACTTACAAAACTTACATCAGTTTGAGTTTTCTATCACTTGTAACATAAATGTCTCAACTAGATTTAACTGTACTTGTGTCAGTGAAAATAGATCCACAGTATAGCTGAGTAGTTGAACCTAACATGGGCTCACTAAACGGCATTATCAACAAGTACATTCCAAAGTCTTCCATGCACAAGGCATCACAGAGAGTGTCTGTATTAGCACAGGAACTGGTTCTCTCCCCATGCAGCAAATGCTCTGATTAGGGCAAGGGGTAATAAACTTCAGGAAAGGAAGATGGATAAGGCAATACTATATATTTGTAATGGCTTGGTACAGAACTGAAGAGTTTTGTTTGTCTGTTTGTTTTGGTATTAGAAACTTAATCCAGGGGTGCTTTACCAGTGACCTACATCCCCAGGCCTCTTGTTTTATTTATTTTTTTTATTTTAAATTTGAGACAGGGTCTTACTAACGTGCTGAGCCTGGTCTTGAATTTGTAAACCTCCTGTTTCAGTCTCCTGAGCCACTGGAATTACAGGCATGACTGCAGGAATGGAAGAGTTTTAAAGTTAAGCAGTGGGAAAACTCTCTTTGACATGGAGTTAAGGAAATCTTTGAGCAAGAGGTGAGATTTAAACTGTGGATGTGGGGCCATAATGGAACTGATTGCAATCTGGATTCTATTTATTGACCGTGTAAAAACTGGGTGGGAAATCCCTAAGATGCAAAGATTGATTTGACAATTTCAGTGGAGAGCATATTTCCCATTTTAAGTGTTTCTATATGAAAGACATTCATCTGAATAATGTTCTTGCATTGGGGTTCTTGGACCACAAACAGCACCATCATCTGGGACTTGTAAGAAACATACATTTTTTTAGACCCTAATTTTAGACCTATCCATTCAGAAGTCCTAGGGTGGGGCCCAGCAATCTGTGCTTTGACAAGCCCGCTGGGCAATTCTGATGAACCATCGAATTTGAGAACCACTAATCTCAAGAGGTTCTGTAGAGGTTCTAAACCTGAATGTTATGAACTGAATGTTTGTGTCCCCCAAATTCATTCATCCCTAATTCCAAATGTGGTGATGTTAGGAAGGTGATAAGGTATTGAGGGTGAATCCCTCATGAATGGCCTTTAAAAAGAGGGATACCCTGGTTTCTTCCAACACTTGAAGACACAGAGAGAAGACAGCCATCTATGAATCAGGAAACACCCTCACCAACACCCAATCTTCCAGTGTCTTATTTTGGAGTTCCCCATCTCCAGAACTTTTAGAAATAAATCCCTGTTGTTCTTAAGCTCCAGTCTAAGGTTTGTTATAGCAACCGGAGTAGACCCACAGTACCTGTTCATAAACTTGAATGGGGACAGAAATTCCATATTTATTTTCACTAATGTCTAGTCAAAATCTAGCACATCCCTCCGTCATGAGGTGAGTAATAAGCCAGAGAGTTTACATAGCAGTATATGTCACCAACTGAATTCAGAGATAGTTTCACAGGTTAGGGGTTGCAGATGTATCAAAATATTACTCACTCATTCCTTCTTTGAAACTATGTTAATTACAAGGCTTGTTGCCAGGTATTGTTATTAGTGTACTAAATAAAATTTATATATAAAATTTTTAAAATAATTTTTATATGAGTATTTTAATAAAATATATTTTATTAATATAGAATTTATAATTCTATATAGTTTATGCATTCAAGTACTAGTTCCAGGAAGAGAACCAGGCCCTAGTCCTCTGAAGGCAGGTGAAAACCACTGAGCTGGAGGGACATTGGTATCTCCTCCTCCACCCCTCACTCACTGCTCCGAGCAGAGAAAGGATGATAATCTTAGTGGTGAAGTTCTAGGAGCTGCAAGAAAAGTCTTATTCTAGCCTATCCCCTTTCTTCCTGCTGGATCTGCCTGGGTGCCCAGCTTGCATGTCAGTCTGCACTCTGCCTGCTTTGGGATTCGACAGCTCCACCCCTGGCTGGTTTGTATATCTGTCTCATTGTAGAGACATTTCTCATATTAGAAAGTCCACATGGACCCAAAGCTAATGCCATGTCTCCAGTTCAGCTTTGCACACTCACATGGCTGACATTTTTGCCCTGTCCATCTGTATGTCTCATAGATATGTTTCTTCCTTGGTTCCAAACCCAGGAAGCACAGAAAATTTCCTTGTTTTTGGCTTTTTAAAAGTTTCCTCTACCTCTTATTTTTCCTCTGGGAATAGACTAGAGTGAAAAGGAGGCAATACAAGAAAACCACTCAGGAGGTTTCTTGATCGTTGCTTAAGTAGCATTGGTACCAGATGCTAGGCAAAAGCTGGAAGCAATATACTTCCTTCTCAGTTGTCCTAGAATAGGGTCATAAATTAGCTGGGTCATTGCCCTTTAAAAGAGGAGGAAAATATGAGGTGATAATAGTCAAGGTCATCATTGTGCAGCCAATGAATTCTGCACACCAGTTGTAAAGGTTCTTCCTTAGCCCTAGGCATAACAGACAAGATAATGGTTGATTTTCTAGATCTTCAGAATAGACCTTCCCCCTCTACCCAGCTCCTTTCTCTTTCCCAATATTAACTTATTAGAAAAAAACATATCTTTTTTTTCTGCAGTGCTGGGGATCAAACCCAGGGCCTTGGACTTGCAAGGCGAGCACTCTACCAACTGAGCTATCTCCCCAGTCAGAAAAAAAATATTGTTAACCTTATTATGAACTAAAAGAGATCAATCGTGATTAGCTATGCTGTGTGCAAGGGCCACAGAGACCACCAAAATCAAGAGGCCCCAGAGGGCCTCCATCCACAGTCACAGGTACTATTTGCTCTTAGTCACTCTGTGACTAAGGTCCTATGGAGATGACTTTTCTTATGTTGTTCACAATAATGCTGGAATGACTATTATCCTTTTTTTGCAGATGAAAGTAAGATCTAAAGAAATTAAAGTAACTTTCTGAAGGTCTTCCACAGTGGTGGGTCTGGGATTAAAAAAACCTCAGCTCTTAGCTATTGTCAGAAATAGGATTCCACTCTCTCCTGACTTAGCCTCCTTCTCCTAAGAGTCCTGCTATACTTTCAGTTCAGAACCCACAAAAATGTAGGTGCCTGGCTCCATGGCTTTTCACAAGGTATCTAATTTAAACCTCATAATATTCATGTCATATGAGTCACATTACCACCCACCCCCACCCCTTGCACCAATTGCATAGATTGGCAAACTGAGACATAGAAAGTAGAAGTAATTTCCTTGAGATCAAAAGACACAGCTAGTAAAGCACCAGAACTGACATTTGAACCTGTCTTAAACTAAGTCAAAGTTTTATAAATTCTGGTCAAAACCTTTGATAAAAAGGATTGTCTACCCACAGAGTCTCAACCTGGTCAGCCAGTCCTGTTGGAGGTATTGACAAGGCCATAGACAGACACAGTACATGGACCTCTGAAGAACGGGGTTGCCAATGCTGCTTGGACTTTGTCTACCTGCATTTCCAATGAGACTATTCATTTGTTTTCTTTTGTCCTAGTGAATTCTTCTGATTCTTATTTCAGACTATTTTGTATAATACAATGATAGTATTTCTATACATGGCATGCAATCTTTTTGGAATTTGAATGGAAGGACTGATATAATATTCAGATCTCACCCTTCTGATGAAAAAGAGAAGGTTGGAGGGTCAGAGCAGCTTTGGTAAGTTTTTTTTCAGTTCCTTAGCAGGAATCTTCAAGGCACAGCTCTATTTCTGGTCAGTCCCACTCGGTGTTAACCCAAAGTGACTAGAGTCTGCATTTAGAAGAAACTTCATTCCCCTGTTTTAAAACAATTGCATAAGGAGACTGGAAAATAAAGCCAAAATTGGACTTTCTGGGCATAAGATAGTCCAGGCTTATTTGGGTTAGTTAAGGGGTAATAACTGCCAGCAGTTGTTTGGGGCCATCTTTTCCATGAAGGTATTCAGCATAATCTATAATTGTGCTAAGTAGTGTGAAGGGAAAACCTGCTTCCAGGTTAATATGATAATGACTAGTATCTGAGAGACTGGAGAAAGGGAGTTCAGGATATAATCTTCCACGCTCTTTGTTGGTGTTTGGCTAAAAATAAAAACCTCATTAGAGAGTTTTAGATGAATTATATTTCTCCATTTCTCTCACAATTAATTTTTGGGCAGCCCAATTGCAAATGCAATGCAGATGCTTTTACCCTAAGCAGGGCGACTTGAGTAGGTTGGGGAACGGCAGAGGGCAGTGCTGAGCTGAAGCTGGTGCTGGCACCTTGCTTCTGGCTATAAAATTGTGCTTGTTATTAAATGAAATCTTAAGGCTAACTTAGCCACAGAGGAAATTAAACTGCTAATTATGTGTGTATAAACCACTAAAAATGGGTCCAGTTGTTGCTCAAGATTTCAGAAACACCCACCTCTTCTCTTTGGATTTAAACTATATAATTACGCCTGGAAACAGTACCTATCAAAGATTGTATACAATTTTTTAAAAATCCTGTAGAGTTATCTGTTTGCATAGCCTGTCTTCCAAAATAAATAAATACTAGATGGGTGGTTTTAGTTTTAGTAGTTTTTATTTTTTGATCGACCATGTCAATGTCTTTGAGTCACGTTCCAGTTATGTAGAGCAGAATTCTGTTATTTTTATAGCACTTTCTCAAACACGTTCTGTGGAGGCAAAAATCACAAAGATTTGGAAGATTTGGAGAGGAGCCAATTCTGATTTTGGGGGGAAGCAATAATGACATAAATATGCATTTAGATAGGTGATATTATTGTGAAGTTAGCCTTACATCCAGGAAAGAAAACACAGACACCTCAGAGAAGTCAGCGACCAGCCAAGATGATTTTAGGTTCCCTATCCTATGCCATGAAGCCTGATAGTTGTCCATGCATGATCACATAAACAAAAGGGAAAGAAATCTGATATCAGGTAGTAACAAAATTATTAATAGAAACGGACAGTGAATGTTGATATGCTACAGTGAATAATTAGAATAACTTGCATGGCTCAAGGCCATTCAGTTTGCAAATCGTTTTCATTTCTATTGCTTTGAGTGTCTTACTACTCACAGTGCTTTCCCTGGACCAGATGCATCACCTGGGAGCTTATTAAAAATGCACAATCTCCACCAAGACAGAATCTGCATTTTTAAGAAGTCTGCAGATGATTTGATTGCACACTCGCAATTGAGAAACACCATTTGGGGTTCTTATAGCCAATAATTGGCTTTTCCTGAAAGGGGCATCCCTCCTGCTTTTAGTATACAGGTGGTTCATAAAGCCCAGAATCATTCATTTAGAATCAATTAGAGGAAATCTTTGTGGTTGCTGTTTTCCCCTTTGCAACAAATAAAACCTTTTAAAACCTGTAATGGATGCTTTTTTCCAGTTGGTTTTGACTAGACCTAAAACATCGTCTCATCATAACTTGAAGAGAATCCTGGAAGAATTAATGCACATGAAGGACACAGTATTTACAAATTTATTTTCAGTGGGTAGTCCTGCTAAAGACTGTGGAAGTTTGTGGGTTCACTAACCTTCCCGTTGGTTTGGCTCTCTAGTTTATTCCATTCTTTTCATGGGTTTCATGAAAAGATGATAATGACCTATTTTACTTATCCAACAAAAGCTATGAACCAGAAGCTTTTTCCTCATTCCTGGAGCAAGAAGGGCAGCATAGTTAGGTTAGCCAATCAGAGTAATGAGGCTCTCCTGCTTGGCAAAGTGAGATTAATCTAAATCAAATACTTTCCACCTTGGCAATTTTAACTAATTCCCTCAGGAAAGTACAAGAGATATGTGAAGCCCCTGCAGTCTCTGCAAAACTCCTGGTAAGGCAAGGTAGGTAATACCTTTTAAGCTTGTTAATGTCTTATCCTGCTGGGTTCTACAACCGACTCAAAGAATAGCTGCGAGTCCTGAACCCAGCATTACAAAGCAATGCAGCTTTCAGGGAGGAAGACCAAAAGTCCAGGGCTGCATAGCGGATAGCTTTATTCTGTGGTGATAGCGCAGACTGCCTTGATTAAATTGCTCCCTGCATTGTCTTTCTGCCTCTGTCCCAGTAATCACCAGAGGATCTAAACTGCCAAGATTCAAGGGCTGTACTCTGAGATATTCAGGCTGCAGATTAGTGAGGCGTCTTTCCTTCCTGCTTATGCTTCCCAGCATGCAATCTGCAGGGACCTGGGGAGAGGTGTTCTTGGTAGTGGGTATCTCAGGTGTGCAGCAGCTCGGGAGCTTCCCTCCTCTGCAGGGGGACAGTGTGAACACCTGAGACTTCCTCAGCAGGGGAGGGTCCCTGAAGTAAGAGCAGGGTTTCTCAGAGGACTTAGCCCTCCCACCTGCAGTGGAAGGAAAGGTCTTGCTTAACACAGGCCACAGGCCCAGCTTTCTTCTTTTCCTTCTTCTTTTTTTTTTTTTTTTTTTTGGTACTGGAGATTGAACTCGGGGAAGCTTAAGCACTGAGCCACATCTCCAGCCCTTTTTTATTTTACAACAGGGTCTCGCTAAGTTGCTAAGGCTGGCTTTGAACTTGTGATCCTCTTGCCTTAGCCACCAGAGCTGCTGGAATCACAGGTGTGTGCCAGCACACCCAACTAGGCCCAGCTTTCTTGATTTGCCAAGGAAAAGCTGCAGAGGAAATAGACCATGTTTTATTTTGTTTTGGGACCACTGATCTGGTATTCTTCCATGGAATTCCCTCCAGTTTTGGGAATAAATTTTCAACAGTGGTAGTGTCTACACCCAGAACAAGATGTTTATTCATGAGCCTTTGAAGATTTTTATCTATTGGGCTTTTATTTATTTATTTATTGTTTATTTTGTTTTTGAAGTTGAGTTTATTGGGGTATAACTTACAGTAAAATCCATCCTTTTCAGTATAGTTTCATGAGTTTAGACAAGTGAATGTCACTGTAATCAAGATATACAACATTCTTGTTACCCCTAAAAATCTTTTGCACTCCTTTGTAGTCAACCTCCAGCACGCCTACCCCAAACCCTATAATCGCTAATCCCTTTTCTTTGTCTATAGTGCTATCCTTAGTCCTCAAATATTTATTTCTTTATTTTTTATGACCACCCCCTTTTTCACAGTGACTAACATAGAAGTCAATTAGCATAACAAAACCTAGTCAAGACGGGTATGGTGGCACATGCCTGTAAACTCAGTGGCTCAGGAGGCTGAGACAGGAGGATTTTTAATTCAAAGCCAGCCTCAGCAACAGTGAGATGCTAAGCAACTCAGTTAGACCCTGTCTCTAAATAAAATACAAAATAAAGCTGGGAATGTGGCTCAATGGTTGAGTGCCCCTGAGTTCATTCCCCAGTACCTGCCCCGCCCCACAAAAAAGACCTACTCAAGAAGGGAACTCTGGAATCAGATGAATGCAGATTCCAATTCTGGCTCTGTCCCCCTCCTCATACCAACCTGGGATATATTGCTTTACTTAGTTAAACAGCAGTTTTCATATTTATTAAATGGCATGACAATAATCAACCACAGTTCTTAAATACTACATTATTTTTCAGACTAGTTTAAGTCATTGTGAGAGGCTACCCTTTTGATATAATAACTATTTTTTAATCTTTCTTGTATAAAAAATGTACTGAAAATAAACACATTCACATTTCTCAAAGTACTGCTACCATACAGGTTTTCGTAAATGACATATACTATTTGTATATATGCTTTGAAGATTTATATGAGCAGTACACTTTTTGCATTCTTTTACAATTTGCCTTTTGTTCATTTACTAACCAATTGTTCAGATTTATCCATGATTCAGCTATGAAATTATATTCCATTTCATGAATAAATCAGTCTATGTATCCATTCTGCTATCCAGAGATAGTTGGGGGGTTTCAAGCATTTACTTCACAAAAGTCCAAGCATTGTTTTGAATAGAAAGAGAAACTGCCAAGGTAAGGAGCGGTCTCCTTTGGGGAAGGAAAGAAAGAAGAGAAAAACAGGTAGAGGCCTTTAGCTGGAGTCATATTTCATATATATATATATTTTTTCTGGGTGATAAATTAATTATTATTTCAATAGTGTCTTTTAAATGATTCTCTAATTAAAAAGAAGGTTAAATATAAAAAGTAAACACATACAAAAAATCAATAAGCACAGTTCTATCCTAGAATTATGGTCTTCATGGTGGCACTGATTTTTCTTAATCACTTTTTTCCATGATCTAGGTGAGATATTTGTGACACATCCTACTTATTTTGCAACAAAAAGTCCAGAGTCAAGCTTTCCCTAATAAGCATTATGCTTCCATCAATAACAGCTCTGCCAGGTTTTCTGGGAGAATCCCATCACCTTTTTCCCTGCTGTTCTTGTTTCTGTTGTTGTGGTTAGAAGTAGTGAGTTTTGTGTGCTAAGAAACATGTACAGAGCCCCTTTAAAAATAACTGGATGAGGTTTGTATGTTAGAGAGAAGAGGGTTATGAGGCCCCTAGGAATTCATCTCATCAAAGTCTCTCTGTTAGCTAATACAGGAGCAGAGGGAATAAGCGTGATTTTGCCTCCATTCCTTCATTTTACTCATCTTTGACAAAATAAAGGAAACTTGGTTTTGGACAGGAAATAGCTAAGCTTTGGAAATAGTTGTGAGGCTTAGCCCATTCTTTCATTTTAATGACTTTCCCTGGTATTTAATCCCACCTTCCCCTTCTTCTGTGACAAACTTATTAGTATGCCCTTCAGATAGCTGAGAAAACAAGTAAAGCTATCAAAACACAGCTCATACCAAGTTCCC
Organism: Sciurus carolinensis; assembly: GCF_902686445.1. Taxonomy (NCBI): domain Eukaryota; kingdom Metazoa; phylum Chordata; class Mammalia; order Rodentia; family Sciuridae; genus Sciurus; species Sciurus carolinensis. The sequence continues at coordinate 79,724,525 of NC_062226.1, forward strand.
CTGGCTGAGGTTGGCAAGTGAGCATGCTTCCCTGCCCCCTTGTGGCTTGATTACAGAATTCCTGCTGTGGGCACCCCACCACCCCACCCTACCAGCCTCATTACCCTGATGCTGACATGCTGGGGAATGAGAAATCCAAGATTCTGCTGTGCCCACTTACTGCAGAAGAGATGGGCATTTTTATTAATAACCAGACTTGATCTTACTGAGAGTATTGGTTTCTTAAGGACCTGTGGCTTCCGAAATGTTCCTGATCAAGATGACCTGAGAAAAACACAAGTCAAGAAGATCTGCGATTGCATTTCCTATGTAGAAAAGCCAAGTGTACGAAATAGATCACAGGTTGGACCAGCAAGTGTTGGAGAAAATCCATAACTTTGAAAGGCCACTCTTCCACTGGAGTCTGTGACATGTTTTCCAAGACAATCCTATTTGTCAGAACCCAATTGATTACTATTTTTCAACAATTGAAGTTGCATATTGTCAGGGATTCTGGGATGAGTGACCCAAGTATGCCTATATAGAGTGAGATCAAATTTGCTATCATTAAAAGGGAAGGGGCAAATTTAAATGGTAAGTAAAGACCAAAAAAGGTTTCAAGGTTTAACTATCATGAGGACCTTTAAGACAGGACATAGAAGAGAACAAGTCAGGGCAGTGAATAGTTCTCAAGCTATGACGGTACTGAAAATCAAGCTTGTGTTATTATTATTTAATTTACTTTTTCTAAATAGACTTTCAAAATTTCCGTTTGCCAAGAGTGGGTTGCATATGCCATCACTGCCCTTGGATGAAAAATTATATATGTCGGGTCACTTCCATTTTACAGAGAGAAAGGCTGAGTCACCAATGAATTGAATTTTTTGTTATAGATCATGTAATAAATCAGTTTTAAAACAGGAAACTGAATCAAAAGCCTTTTGTGTCTTAGATAAGAATTCTTATCTCCAGAGCAGACTTTCTCTCTATTGCAGTAATGAACTGCTTCACTGCTTTGTAATGTGCCATGTGCCTCCGTCAACTTGTCCTTCTAGGCTGCTGCAGGCACCAGGTCACTGTGCCACGATGCAGTGTCAAAATGTCACAATAATATTAGCCGGGTGATTACAACAGGGACATAAGCTAAAACATAAGAAACATCACCATTTTTGTCATGCAGAGTATACACAGCATTATTTCCCATATCAGCATTCAAAAAAGTGCTTCAGAATGACATAGAAAAAAAATTAAAATGGGTCTCTAGCCCCAATATAAAGGTTTATCATTTATTTGCCAGCTTCAGCTTTCTATCAGGCATTCATATTTGATTTAAGTTTGAACACTATTAAACAAGGATAAGATTGCATTTTTTTCTAATATTACAATCGAGCAGATAATGTTGCTCAATAATTGCAGTTCTTGATTACTATTCCATAGGACTATAAATAGTCAGATATCTAATATATTATAAGCAAGATCAATACCATTCCCTTATATCTAAAATAAAACTAAGGAGATCTAAGAAAGCAATATGTGTGTGCACTGGCATACCATAGTTATGTGCCACATAACTATGTTTTGGTCAATGACAGATTACATATATGACAGTGGTCCCATAAGATTATAATGGAGTTGAAAAATTCCTATCTCCTAGTGACATCACAGTTGTCCTAATGCCATAACACATCATAATACTCAAATGTTTGTGGTGATGTTAGTGCAAACAAATCTGCTGTACTGCCACTTGTATAAAAGTATAGCATACCTTTATGTACAGAACATGATACTTGATAATAGTAACAAAAGACCATGTTACTGGTTTGTGTTTAATGCACTCTATTTTTATCATTATTTTCTCATGTAATGCTTTGACTTTTTTTTTTTTAAATTTGCTTTGATATAGTATGCTATGTTACCCCAGCACAGACTCATACATCTTGTGTTTACCATGTTTCTGGATTACATCTTTTCCTCCTTAGCTTGATTTAATCTCATATTGCTTTGTTCATTGTATATACATCTAGGCTAGGTTTATAATAGATTATATCATCGAGGTTAGTGTAAGCATTTTTACAATGTTCACATAATGACAAAATTGCCTAATGACACATTTCTCAGAAAATATCTCTGGTGTTAAGTAATGCCTGAAAGTATATAAAATGATATAATATATGTGTATATATTTGATGAATAGATTCCAGAGCAAAAGAGTTCTAAGATGTAGAATAATAATAACTACTTTTTGGATATATCCCTTTCCATTTTTCAACTAAAATAGATTTTCCCAATAAAATTGATAATAGGATATATAGATAGATTGACAGACACAGATATACAGATGATATATATTTTTCCATTCCTTCATTTTCCCCATCCCCTTCTGCCTCACCACTTTGCTACCTTCCTACCTAGTGGTGCTCCCGCTTTGTACCCTGCCCATCCTCCATTCTGCTGCCCTGATCCATTGGGTAAGATAACTAACTACTGATTCCTTGTAGATTGGGAATAGTCAACCAATGTCCTGATTTAATGGTTTTGAAAATAGGCTTCAAATTCTGTGACTCACCTGAATACACAGAATCATCTTGGATGCTTGCTAAAAATACTCATTGGTAGTACTATCTACCCCAGTCTTATTGAAACAAATGTTTTAAAAACATCTTTTATGCGTGCTTAAATTTGAAAACCACTTTCCTAGAGCAGTGATCCTCAGTGGGGATGTGCACAACCTGGAACTTGTCCTAAAAATGCAAGGTCAGACATTATAGAACAGGCAACTCATAATTAGGTTTAGTGTGGTGATGGTGATGGATAGTAGACTTAAAATTACCCTACACATCCCAAGTTAGAAATAACAATATAATACTCCATCCCTTCCACACAGACTGAGACTGACTGCCACAGTAGTCACTGTAAGTGATGGGAGAGTCCCCTCTCCCATGAATGTGTTGAAATAAGACTATGTTGAGAACACTCACCCTCGGGTTTTGGGTTGTTCCTTAAAACAAGTAGTCAGAAGAAAAAACAATGATAATGGCATTACCTGTTTGACTAATTTTTACATTATAAAAATTTACCCCTGTGTATACTACACACGAACTAAATACATTTCTTATTTAATCAAAATGACCACGAGCTTTTTTCTAATTGTATTCAATATAATTTTGAGGAGCAAAGAATTTACAAAATGTAACTTTCTAAAGTGTTACTTTGATAGCCATGAAAACATATCACTCAGATGAGTGAGTGTAGTTGACTGATGGCCACTTCTACTGCCTCTCTGGATCAACCATCATTTAAACTAAAGTCACACTTGATTCAGGTTAGTCCTAGCTAATGCCTGTGTATAGAGTGGGTTTCAGACAAGTCCATTCCAGTGAGATGCAGAACTCATAGTAACTGTCTCACAGACTTTTGATTAATCTGACTGAATTGTTGCTGAACTCTACATTTCTACTATGCCTCTTCTCTCTCTGCCTTCCTTTATTCATAAACTCTCTCTTTCTATAGGTGTCAAATCTGGATCATGTTTTCACCAAAGATGCTCTCTGCCTCCCCTTCAATCCTCTCCTCATTTTCTCTTATTCTCTCCTCCAAAAAACCTGCCCATCTATTTCTGTCTTGACATCTGCTCCTTGACCGACCCAAACCAACACATGATGGTTCACAGAAGGCAGTAATCATCTCCTGTTCTGCCCACTCGCCACACAAACACATCCACATGTGCTCTGGTTTTTGTTGCTCACAATTTCTCCACACTACCTTCTTCTTGGCTTTCAGAATTGTTCCCTTCTGAGCCTTATCCTCATTGAATGATGAAGACTAGTAGTGTTTGTTTAAATAAGGTGTCCTCTTTTGACATTTTAATTATAGAGTGTAACTTCTTGTTAATATAATACTTCAAAGATCCTCAAGGAAGACATCTAATTATAAGAATTTCAATACCTAGCCAGCGAGATCTTTGTAGGGGGGTGGTGGTCAGAGGTCACTCAGGTCATATTTTATAAGAACTATCTGCTGTAGATACTTCTGTGAAATGATGTAATCAGCTGTCATCTCTTCCTTCCCTTTTATGCTCATGATTCCAAAGCAATGATGGAAGCTGGAAAAGTTTTTGCTCCCCACCAAACTACCAGGATATGGCATTTTCTGCCATATAATAGAAGAAAGTAACTTTAAGAGTTGTATTTGTTGGAGTTCTATTGGAACCGCGATGTGGGAGAAATGACAGTCTACTTAATGCTGTTTAATAAGCATTCATTCTTTAGGTTCCATTCAGTTACACACCTGAGAGGAAAAGTGAAGAAGAAGTCCCACTGCTATAAAACAGCAGTGGGCAATGATAGACATGACATAGTGACTGTGGTACTTATGCACTTACACTTTCTATAGTTAAGCTAACACAGGAAAGAGGCTGATATTCTTAGCTACTAATCACTGCAAAAAAAAACTTCTAAAAGATTTTAGAATAAAGAACTACTGTCTATGGAAGGCAAAGTGGTACTTTCTAATTCTTACAGAACATTATGATATTTCAGGATGAATGAAAGCAATTAAATGGATATTAAGGTCATCATTTAAAAACTGATATGTATGTAAACATTTCAAGGGAGGCCTAATATTCTTTCTAAATGCCATTATAGCTAGCTTCAATTAATTTATTTACTTATTCTCTCACTTACTAAACTTGGAGCAAAACTTTACCACTCACTTTGAAGGACCGGTAACTATAGCAATTGGAAAGATAACAGAGTATCATGGAAGTGAGTGGCCATATGTGGTTAGCATGTCAGTTGAAGAACTAGAGTTGCAAATCAATGATGATAGCTCATAGTGAGCTTTCCCAGTGGTGTGATTACACACACTGTACAGTGTTTAATTCACCCATTTTATCCTCTTCTTTGCACATGCATTCTTAACTCAGAAAGAATGCCTTTGGAATAACAGTGAGGAAAAAGACAAATGTAAGAGCTCCCCATTGCTAAAGGAAAAAAATCCCAAATATGCTAGTTTTTCAAATCCTATTAAAATATGAATCTACCCTACTTTTTGATATTATATTCTTGCTGTCTTTTCACATGTATCTTACACATCAATCAAATCCAGGCAGCTCACTCTTCCTGGAGTAGTGGGTGGCATACTGGCCTCTGAGCCCTTCCTCCGACTATCCCCCTGCTTAGAAATCCTTAAGATACCGCCCGCCTCATAAGAAGGCCAGTTCATATCCTGCTTTTTCATGATGACTTCCTTGACTATTTAAGCCCTCAGATCCTTAAAACAAATGCAGTGCACACAGTTTACAAACACAGATCCTCAGACAAACCCTAGATTGCAATCCCACATTGACCACAGTATGTCTTGAGTGAGTCATATAACCATTGTAAGCCTCCATGTCCTTATCCAGGAAATGGGAAAAACAACAATCAACAAATGTTTATTTAAAAAATTAAATTAGATAACTTATTTATTATAATTACAATTTTACATTGTACCATATAATCTTGTAAATTCTTTGTTTATGAGATTTGTCTCTCCTTATAGCTTGTAAACTTCTCTTTTTTTTCATTTAAAGGTATATTTATAGGTATAGCTTTATTTTTAGCAGAATATAGTTTTTCTTGACTCAAATATATTCTGATATCTCTGCCTTTTAATTTCAGGGTTTAGTCCATTAACAGTTTATATAATTACTGATATGGTTGCATTTAGAGCTAGGGATTAAAATACACCTTCTTTACCTATCAAAATCTTAATTTCATACCACCTCATATAAAATTTGAAAATCTTGCAACTATGTAAATCCATCCAACATCCCCCATTCTTTATGCTATAATTGCCATGTGCACTATATCTACAAACATTACTCAGAAACATTGTAACAGTGTTCCACTTTATGCTTTGAATATAGCCCTATCTGCTCTGCCACTGGTTTTTATTTTTTATTTATTTATTTATTTTATTGTAAACAAATGGGATACATGTTGTTTCTCTGTTTGTACATGTGTTGTTGTTGTTGTTGCCTGCTTGGTTTCTTTTCTTTTCTTTTTTTTTTTCTTTTATCTTTTTTTTTCCCCCTCTCTCTGTCTACCACAGTTATATATGAGTAGTAGATGTTTAATGACATTTTTCTGCTTTTTGTCTTGTTAGATTTTTGGGTAAGTACAGGAAGCACATAGTGAATGAATTCTGACTGCTGTTTACTCTCACAATAGTTAATCCTATTTGGGGGATAAGTTACAGGCATGAGAACAGCCACAATGATATGCAGATAAATGAAAAGTTTTCCTTTGGGGCAAGAGTAGAACATACCTGGTCGTGATTTTTTACTTTAAACTTTCAAGGGAGATTTTATTCCTCCTAACTCTAACTGCCTACTTCCTAAGCATTTTTTATTTGAAGAAAGAATTTTCAGGTTGTTCTAAATGGCAACAGATTCCAGGAAGTACCAGGGCAGAGGAAAGGACAGATATGGAGACTGTCAACCAAGATTTTCAGAGAACCCTTTGAGCTGGAGAAGCTTGTAAAACCTAGAAAACATCTGGGCTTCTGGCAGAAACCTGGTCTTCTCACAGGCTTCAGTCTACTGCACTAAACTACGATCTACCTGTTGTTTTGAATTTATATGTGGAGACCAGTTTTGAATGTTGTCCACATTCAAACAAAAACATACTATTAGAATTTAAATATGAATCCCTCATGAGCACCCTATTTATCATTGTATATATCATTAGTGATTAAAGGTCTGAAAATTTTTGTATGATGAATGACTGTCTACAGGATAGTAAAGTCCTACTATAGCTGGTGTGGTGGCACATGCCTATAATCCCAATGATTGAAAGACTGAGGCAGGAGGCTTGCAAGTTTGAGGTTAGCCTCAGCAACTTAGCAAGGCCCTAAACAACTTAGTAAGGCACCAGGTTTCAAAATAAAAAATTTTTAAAAGGCTGGGGATGTGACCTAGGCATTGAGCACCCCTGGGTTTAATCTCTGGTCCTAAAAAAAAAAAAAAGAAAAGAAAAGAAAATTGTTACTATATTCCTAAATTCTTTGTTTTCTCTTTACCCTTGATTACAATTGCTCCTGTGAAGGAAGGAGCAAACAGGCTGCCCTTGAATCTAAAAGTTCTCAAGTAGTACTTAGGATCTAAGGGCACTGCCAGGGGATAGAGCCCAAAATACAAAGGTAGGAAGAAATCCATGTTGTTTTTTTTGTTATTTGAAATAATAACAATTTTTTGAAATATGTATTGAACTCCATTCATATTTAATTGATCTTTAGTTTGCCATTGGCCCTGAAATTCGCATGCAACAGGTGTGTATTCACTAAATCTATGTTCATAGTAAGGTATGCCATATTTTGGAAACTCAGATCATGAAAAGCAATATTTATTTTCATATCATTCTTTCATAATCATTCTTATGATGAACAGAATGTTTTCTTTGCTCCAGTTGGTATTCACCAGTTTTCTATCACTCTAACACACACCTGAGTTAATCAACTTATAAAGAGAAAAGGGTTATTTTGGCTCAGTTTTGGAAGTTTCAGTCCAAGATTGATTGGCCCCATTGCTTTGGGCAAGGCAACACATCACGGCAGGAGGCAAAACAGAGGCCAGAGACCCATAATCTCCTTCAAGAACATGCCCCCAGTGACTTGAAAGACCTCCCACTAGGCCCACTTCTCAGTTTCCACCACCAATAGCAGGATGTTGGAGATCAAGACTTTACCACACAGACCTTTGGAAGACACGTATGGTTCAAGCTATAGCGTGGGTCATTTAAATCATCCTTAGGATGTCTTAGATTAGTGCTGCTGTATTCGTTTACTGATCTTTCACTATAAAGCTAACATGATATAAACTTTTAATCACAGGCCTTCCTTATGTTCATATATAAAAGAGGGCTAGGCAACTATATCCCAACTTCTAACTTTTTAAACCACATAATACATTGTACAACAATCTTTTTGGAGGCTGTTCCCTCAAGAGCTGGGATGATTCACTTCTGAATGCACATAGCCACATATGGTGGGTACATAATATTTGTTGAAAGAATCTTCCTAAATAAATATATTTTGTGGCTTTAAAGACTTAATTATGCATAATTCATGGAATGCATGACTTCCTTTAGAAATAATAGCTGAGTGAGTATCTGGTATGAGTTCTTTATATGGTGATATAAGGAATACATTTCCTAATACCTTCTGGGTGTTCATAACATTACTGACTCTATACCAAGAACTTCCCATGGGTTATTTTGTTTATTCCATACACCTACCCTACAAGGTACTGTTATTAAACTCAGATTACAAATGAGGGAGTGGAGATATGGTTGAGAAACATCTTAGTTATTGTTTAGTACTTACCCAACACCTCACAGCTAATAAGTAGTAGATCTTGATTTCAAAATAGGAAGTCTGACTTTATGACCTATATTCTTAACCATTGTGCTGCACTTTTTTTTTTCTTTTTTCTTTTATTGGTTCTTTTAAGTTATACATGACAGTAGAATGTATTTTGACATGTTTTATATACATGTAATATAACTTCCCATTCTTATGGTTGTACATGATGTGGAGTTACATTGATCCATATTCATATATGAACATAGGAAAGTTATATTGGATTCATCCTACTTTCTTTCCTGTTCCCATCCTTCCTCCCTTCCCTTCATTCCCCTTTGTCTAAACCAATGAACTTCTGTTCTGCCCCCCACCATTGTGTGTTAGCATCTGCATATTAGAGAGAATATTCGGCCTTTGATTTTGGGGGATTGGCTTGTTTCACTTAGTATGATAATCTCCAGTTCCATCCATTTACCAGCAAATACCATAATTTTATTCTTTATGGTTGAGTAGTATTTCATTGCATATACATGTTACATTTTGTTTACCCATTTATCTGTTGAAGGGTATCTAGTCTGATTCCATAGCTTAGCTATTGTGAATTGAGCTACTATAAACATTGATGTGGCCACATCACTACAGTATGCTGACTTTAAGTCCTTTGGGTATATACCAAATGGTGGGGTAACTGGGTCCAGTGGTGGTTTCATTTCATGTTTTCTGAGTAATCTCCATTCTGCTTTCCAGAGTGTTTACAACAATCTACAGTCCCACCAGCAATGTATGAGTGTAGCTTTTCCCCCACAATCTCACCGAAATTTATTGTTACTTGTCTACTTTCTTTTAAATAGACTTATAGAATGCATATTCTGTACAAGAAAACCAGAAGGGAATGTACTTCAAAACCCACTTATTCATTCATTCATTCATATATTTATCACACACCACTTCTGTCCAGATTTTTAGCAATTCCTTGGTGGGACTTCAAAGCCAAAAATGAGTATAGCTCCTGAAAGCCTTCACAGCTTTCTAGGGGGAGTGATTCAATATGGTGAGGAGAAGCTACAGGTTTGAACAAGGGCCAGTGAGGGTAACTTCAAGGAATCCCCAGGTTACCTGGGTTGGCCTGGGACTGCTTGGCAGAGGATTTGAGGAAGTGTCTTAAAGGATGAGCGGGAATTAGCCAGTTTCACAGACTGGGAGTGTTCCAGGAAGAATAGCCACCAGAAAGATGTGGAGATGAAAATCGCATGGCTGATACACTGGGGGGGATTCAAAGTGATCCAGCAAAAGCATAGAAACCAAGCAGAAAATGGTTAGAAGTTTACTAAACATCACGTTCAGGCTCACACAAGCTGTTTGTGGCACTCAGATGAAAAAGTGGGGCCTCCCATTTCAACCTCACATCAGCCTACGCTCGTGGTTAACAGCTGAAGTAAAGACAAGCTTATACATCTATCAGGCTGTTAGAGTTTCCCTTCCCTCTATTCACTCTCCTTCCACAGACATTTTCTCTTCTTACCTTAGTCCTCTAAAGAAATTTTAATTAATTGTGTCAGTAATTCCAGGTTGACCAACTAAAAGGAAAAAAAAAAAATCAGGTTTCCTGTTGACAGTAAAGATGATAGATGCTCCCCTTCTTTTTGAATAGTTTTGCTAGGCATGATTGATTGAATAATAGGTAGGTTTCATTTTAATACTAGTGACAATTGGGGGAAGAGTTGGCAAGGAGAATAAGAGAGTGGTACTCTATAGCAGGTATTTAACGAAGACAGCCTAAAAATCAATATTAATCCTTTGCTGGCAGCTGAAATTTTCAGACAACTTAAGCAGACGAATGGGCCATAATGTCAGTCAGTAGTATTAGTCTATTCATTGGCTGACTCTTGCACTAAATGAGAACTGTTGTTGATTAAAAATCCATTCCAGGGATGCCACCACACATGTTAAACAGTTCTTATTTTCCCCAGGGGCCAGAAAATGTTTCTCCCTTTGCCTTTTCAGGTCTTTCTTTAATCCCATCAGTTTCCAAGTAGATCTGTGCTAATCCTGTGGGCAAAGTACTCTCAGGCCTTTTCAAGCTCCAGGGCTATCTATCTTCCACCTACAGGGCAGGTTAGTGGCTACACAAAGCCTTTCCTTCCCAAACAGTGCCCCATCTACACATACCACATCTTGTCCAAAGCTATGATCGCTGCAGAGAGAAGTACTGCATGATCCTGTGGTTGAATTTCTCGAATTTCTTATCTGTGCATGTTGTTAGAAGTATCACAAGATAGCTATAAGGAAACTACAATAACTTCTGTAAAATGTATCCAAGAGTCACAATTATTATTTAGTTAGTCTATCTATTCTGGAGATCTGCAGAAATAGATCTTAGGTTAGACCTAAGACTGTCTAGAGTCATGGTATGCTTAGGAAAATGAATTTTGATCCACTCAATCTCTCAGGAAACATGGGAATTTGCAATGATTTTGATCTCTCACCTGGTTAGTAGAAAGAGCCATGCCTAACGAATCTAAACAACTGGGGAAAAGGGCAGAGGAGATGAAGACCACCCATGAGAATGACAAAGAGGAACTGCTTAGCTGAACCATCTCCTGCTCTATAGAGCACATTTGTTTAGGAATGTTCTCATAGCTTTGAGCTATAAGGAACATATGTTTTTTTCTTCTTTTTATATCTTTTTTATCAATCAGATGTTTATAATCATCATGACAATACCCAAGAATCTAGCTTACCAAATTGTGCTTTTTGTACTATCATTTGAAAATAAAATCTAGAAAATGCAAGGTTTTCCCAAGGCATTTTTCCTAAGAAAGTAAGAGAGGGAGAGAAATCTCCACATGTAACCCCCTATGGAATTCTTTAATGTTAGAGAATGCAACAAGATAATTCAAATGCATAACAGAATCTAATTCTAGGAATCAGACCCTGACTTCTACTTCACATCTAAAGGGAAATGGATTTTTGAACTCTCTCTCTCTATTATACTAAATGGGAAAAACTGAAAATTTCAATTAGGAAGGCTTATAGAGTTGGAAACCCAAAACTGGAGGAGGCTTGATTTAACCACACGAACTTCTAAAATGGGTCTAATGTTTTCAGGTTTAGAATAAAACAAAGTAAAAATAATTTAACTCTTTTTCATTTTTGCTATGATGCAGGCACAAAGATAGATGCTTTACATCATTATTTTATTTGGTATTCACAACCCTTGAGAACTTGATGTTCTTATGACATGCTAGACAAAGTCACTGGACTTCAACCGATAACATAAATGGAAAGTGATATAAGAATGCATTCAGATGTTCCTGACTCCAGAGCTTCCACCCTTGTCAAGATCACATACTGTTATGGTTTGGATATGAGGCGTACCCCCAAAAGCTCATGCATAAGACAATACAAGAAGGTTCAGAGGAGAAATTATTGGGTTGTGAGAGTCTTAACCCAATCAGTGAATTCATCCTCTGATAGGGATTAACTGAGTAGTAACTGAAGTAGTATAGCATGGCTGGAGGAGATGCGAATTGGGGGTGTGGCTTTGTGGCAGATATTTGTATCCAAAGAGTGGAGACTCTCTCTCTCTCTCTGCTTCCTGATTACCACGTGATCTGCTTCCCTCTGCCACACTCTTCCGCCATGATGTTCAAGCCCCAAGGAATGAAGCCAGCCTTCTATGGAAGACCTCTAAAACTATGAGCCCCTAAATAAATCTTTTCTTCTCTAAAATTGTGCTGGTCAGGTCCTTTAGTCACAGCAGTGAAAAAGTTAGCTAAACACATACTATACTTTAAATATTTTTTAGCATATGATGAAGGTAAAACAGATGTAGAAGTCCTTCTTGATGACCCCCTTAATTTCATACCTCATATTCAAACTTTTTGGCTATGCCTACATATTTATACATAGAATCCTATCACCTCTCTTGTCTCTTGCTGATATGCTGCTGCAAGTCATGAATGTTTCTTTTATGGATTATGTAATTTCCTCTTAACTGATCTTCCTTTGTCTAAACTTGTCCTCATGTAGTCTAGCCTTGACATGGAAGTTTGAAGGAGACTTTTAAAATGTCAGATCAAATCACTCCTCTGCTCAAAATTATCCCTTGTCTCCCTACTTCATGCACAATAGTCAGGAGCTCCATCCCTGGACCAAGGCAGCTAATAAGATGGCAAAATTGGTCAGAATCAACTTTTGCAGAACTCTGGAATCTAGTTAAACACAACACAGAACAGTTTCACTACCCCAAAAATCCTTTGTGCTCTTCCTACTGCTCATCTTTCCCACACCAAAACCATTTGTAGTCAATTATCTTTTTATATCTCCATAGGTCTGCCTTTTTCTGAATGTCATATAGTGGAATTGTACAGTATAAAGCCTGTTGGAGTTGTATGCTTTCACTTAGTAACATACTTTTAAGGTTCTTTCATGTCTCTTTATGGCTTAATGGTGCATTTATTTTTAGTGCAGAACAATATGCCATTGTGTGGGTATGCCACTGTTGATCCATTCACTTACTAAAGAAGATCTTGATTGCATCCAAGTTTTGGCAGTTATGAGTAAAGTTATAAATATCTAGGTGTAGGTTTCTGTGTAAAAATAAGTTTTCAACTCTTTGAGTTAGATAACAAAAAGTATGATCACTGGAACATATGGGAGGAATGTATTTCTTTTTGTAAGAAACTACCAAACTGTTTTCCAAATTGCTATACAATTTTGTGTTCCCACTGACAATAAATGAGAGTTCCTGATGCTCCACATTCTCACCAGCATTTTATGTTATCAAAGTTTTGAACATAGTATAATCTTACTGTAACAGGAACATAGTATAATCTTACTGTTGCTTTAATTTGCATTTGCCTACTAATATGATGCGGAATATCTTTTCTTGCTTAGTTGCCATCTGTTTATCTTCTTTGGTGAAGTTCCTGTTAAGGTCTTTAATCCAATTTTTTAATGAGGTCATTAATTTTTGAACAATCATGTGTTCTGTCATATTTCGGATAACAGTGCTTTATCTGATATCACTTTTGCAAATTATTTCTTCCAGGCTGTGACTTATCTTCTCCTTCCTTGACACTGTCTTTTAGAGAACATAAGTTTTTAATTTGAATAAAATCCAACTCATTTATCATGTCTTCCATGGACCATACCTGGGTGTTGTGTCTAAAATGCCATCACTAAACTCATCATTTCTAGGTTTTCCTCCTATGTTATTGCCTAAAAGTTTTTTTTTAGTTTTTCATTTCACATTAGGTCTATGATCTATTTTGAGTTAATTTTTGAAGAGTGGAATATCTGTATCTAAACTGATTTTTCTTTTTACATATGAATGTCAGGTGCTCCAGCACTATTGTTTAAAAATACTCTTCTTTCCATAGTATTGCATTTTCTCTGTCAAAGATCAGATGACTACATTTATGTGGATCTGTTTGGGGACTACAGTTCTGTTCTACTGCTCTATTTCTTTCTATTTCACCATTACCACACTCTTTTGATTACTATAGCTTTATAGTAAGTCTTGAAGTCAAATGGTCAGATCTCCAACTTTGTTCTTCTCCTTCAAAGTTGTGTTAAACTCTGGCTCTTCCTTCCCACAGCAACTACCTAACAGCTTGACAAGTACAATAAATAAGAGACGGCCAAGGACACAGCCAGAAACAGGAGTCATTCTTGAAAACTTTACTTCCTGTATTACCCACATCCATCCATCATTGAGTTCTGCTCATCCTGCTCCCTAAATGACTCTTTTTTTTTCCACACCTTATAATCTTTTTTTTTATTATTGTAAACAAATGGAATACTGTTGGTTCTCTGTTTGTACATGGAGTCAAGGCATACCATTTGTGTAATCATAAATTTACATAGGGTAATGTTGTTTGATTCATTCTGTTATTATTTTTCCCTTCCCCCCACCCCTCCCACCCTTCTTTTCCCTCTATATAGTCCTTACTTCCTCCATTCTTACCGCCCTCCTTATCCCAAACCCTAAACCAAACCCTAACCCCTCCCACCCCCCATTATATGTCCTCATCTGCTTATCAGCGAGATCATTCATCCTTTAGTTTTTTGAGATTGGCTTATCTCACTTAGCATGGTATTCTCCAATTTCATCCATTTGCCTGCAAATGCCATAATTTTATCATTCTTCATGGCCGAGTAATATTCCATTGTATATATATGCCACAGTTTCTTTATCCATTCATCAATTGAAGGGCATCTAGGTTGGTTCCACAATCTGGCAATTGTGAACTGAGCAGCTATGAACATTGATGTGACTGTATCTCTGTAGTATGCTGATTTTAAGTCCTTTGGGTATAGGCCAAGGAGTGGGATAGCTGGGTCAAATGGTGGTTCCATTCCAAGCTTTCTGAGGAATCTCCATACTGCTTTCCAGAGTGGCTGCACTAATTTGCAACCCCACCAGCAATGTATGAGTGTATCTTTTTCCCCACATCCTTGCCAACACCTATTGTTGCTTGTGTTCTTGATAATCACCATTCTAATTGGGGTGAGATGGAAACTTAGGGTAGTTTTGATTTGCATTTCTCTTATTACTAGAGATGTTGAACATTTTTTCATATATCTATTGACTGCTTGTACATCTTCTGTGAAGTGTCTGTTCATTTCCTTAGCCCATTTGTTGTTTGGATTATTTGTATTCTTGGTGTAGAGTTTTTTGAGTTCTTTATAGATTCTGGAAATTAGTGCTCTATCTGAAGTATGAGTGGCAAAGATATTCTCCCACTCTATAGGCTCTCTCTTCACATTACTGAGAGTTTCCTTTGCTGAGAGAAAGCTTTTTAGTTTGAATCTATCCCAGTTGTTGATTCTTGCTTTTATTTCTTGTGCTATGGGAGTCCTGTTGAGGAAGTCTGATCCTAAGCCAACAAGTTGAAGATTTGGACCTACTTTTTCTTCTATAAGATGCAGGGTCTCTGGTCTGATTCCGAGGTCCTTGATCCATTTTGAGTTGAGGTTTGTGCAGGGTGAGTGATATGGGTTTTAATTTCACTCTGTTGCATATGGTTTTCCAGTTTTCCCAGCACCATTTGTTGAAGAGGCTATCTTTTCTTCATTGCATATTTTTGGCCCCTTTGTCTAGTATGAGAAAATTGTATTTATTTGGGTTTGTGTCCATGTCCTCTATTCTGTACCATTGATCTACCTGTCTATTTTGGTACCAATACCATGCTGTTTTTGTTACTATTGCTTAGTAGTAGAGTTGAAGATCTGGTATTGCGATACCCCCTGCTTCCCTCTTACTACTGAGGATTGCTTTAGCTATTCTGGGTTTTTTATTCTTCCAGATGAATTTCATAATCACTTGCTCTATTTCTGTAACGTACATCATTGGGATTTTAATTGGAATTGCATTGAATCTGTAAAGCACTTTAGGTAGTATGGCCATTTTGACAATATTAATTCTGCCTATCAAAGAACATGGGAGATCTTTCCATCTTCTAAGGTTTTCTTTAAGTTCTTTCTTTAGTGTTCTGTAGTTCTCATTGTAGAGGTCTTTCACCTCTTTTGTGAGACTGATTCCCAAGTATTTAATTTTTTTTGATGCTACTGTGAATGGGGTAGTTTTCCTAATTTCTCTTTCTGAAGATTCATCAATTATGTATAAAAATGCATTGGATTTATGAGCATTGATCTTGTAACCTGCTACGTTACTGAATTCACTTATGAGTTCTAAAAGTTTTCTGGTGGAATTTCTGGGTTCCTCTAAATATATAATCATGTCATCAGCGAACAGGGATAGTTTGAGTTCTTCTTTTCCAGTTCGTATCCCTTTAATTACTTTGGTTTGTCTAATTGCTCTGGCTAGAGTTTCAAGGACGATGTTGAATAGAAGCGTTGAAAGAGGGCATCCCTGCTTTGTTCCAGTTTTTAGGGGGAATGCTTTCAGTTTTTTACCATTTAGAATGATATTGGCCATGGGCTTAGCGTAGATGGCCTTTACAATGTTAAGGAATGTTCCCACTACCCCAATTTTTTCTAGTGTTTTGAGCATGAAGGGGTACTGTATTTTATCAAATGCTTTTTCTGCACCTATCGAAATAATCATGTGATTCTTAACTTTAAGTCTGTTGATATGGTGAATGACATTTATTGATTTCCGGATGTTGAACCAACCTTGCATCCCTGGGATAAAACCCACTTGATCGTGGTGCACTATCTTTTTAATATATTTTTGTATGCGATTTGCTAAAATATTGTTGAGAATTTTTGCATCGATGTTCATTAAGGATATTGGTCTTAAATTTCCTTTCCTCCATGTGTCTCTGTCTGGTTTAGGTATCAGGATGATATTGGCTTCATAGAATGAGTTTGGGAGGGTTCCCTCCTCTTCTATTTAATGGAATACTTTGAGGAGTATTGGAATGAGCTCTTCTTTAAAGGTTTTGTAGAACTTGGCTGAGAACCCATCTGGTCCTGGACTTTTCTTTGTTGGTAGGCTCTTGATAACCTCTTCTATTTCATTGCTTGAAATTGATTTATTTAAGTTGTGTATGTCCTCCTCGTTCAGTTTAAGGTAATTCATATGTCTCTAGAAACTTGTTGATGTCTTCGAGGTTTTCTGTTTTGTTGTAGTATAGGTTTACAAAATAGCTTCAAAATAGCTTCTAATTATGTTTTGTATTTCACTCGTGTCTGTTGTGATATTTCCTTGTTCATTCCAAATTTTAGTAATTTGAGTTTTCTCCCTCTTTCTCTTTGTTAGTGTGGCTAAGGGTTTATCAATTTTGTTTATTTTTTCAAAGAACCAACTATTTATTTTGTTAATTTTTCCAATTAGCCAGAGCAATTAGACAGCCCAAAGAAATTAAAGGGATACGAATAGGAAAAGAAGAACTCAAACTATCCCTATTTGCTGATGATATGATTATATACTTAGAGGAACCAGAAAATTCCACCAGAAAACATTTAGATCTCATAAGTGAATTCAGTAAAGTAGTGGGATATAAGATCAATGCATATAAATATAAGGCATTTTTATACCAAAGTGATGAATCTTCAGAAAGAGAAATTAGGAAAACTACCCCATTCACAATAGCATCGAAAAAAATTAAATACTTGGGAATCAGTCTCACAAAAGAGGTGAAAGACCTCTACAATGAGAACTACAGAACACTAAAGAAAGAACTTAAAGAAAACCTTAGAAGATGGAAAGATCTCCCATGTTCTTTGATAGGCAGAATTAATATTGTCAAAATGGCCATACTACCTAAAGTGCTTTACAGATTCAATGCAATTCCAATTAAAATCCCAATGATGTACATTACAGAAATAGAGCAAGCAATTATGAAATTCATCTGGAAGAATAAAAAACCCAGAATAGCTAAAGCAATCCTCAGTAGTAAGAGCGAAGCAAGGGGTATCGTAATACCAGATCTTCAACTCTACTACTAAGCAATAGTAACAAAAACGGCATGGTATTGGTACCAAAACAGACAGGTAGATCAATGGTACAGAATAGAGGACATGGACACAAACCCAAATAAATACAATTTTCTCATACTAGACAAAGGGGCCAAAAATATGCAATGAAGAAAAGATAGCCTCTTCAACAAATGGTGCTGGGAGAATTGGAAATCCATATGCAACAGAATGAAACTAAACCCATATCTCTCACCATGCACGAAACTAAACTCAAAATGGATTAAGGACCTCGGAATCAGACCAGAGACCTTGCATCTTACAGAAGAAAAAGTAGGTCCAGAGCTTCAACATTTTGGCTTAGGACCAGACTTCCTCAACAGGACTCCCATAGCACAAGAAATAAAAGCAAGAATCAATAACTGGGATAGATTCAAACTAAAAAGCTTTCTCTCAGCAAAGGAAACTATCAGCAATGCGAAGAGAGAGCCTATAGAGTGGGAGAAAACCTTTGCCAATCATACTTCAGATAGAGCACTGATCTCCAGAATCTATAAAGAACTCAAAAAACTCTACACCAAGAATGCAAATAACCCAATCGACAAATGGGCTAAGGAAATGAATAGACATTTCACAGAAGAAGACCTACAAGCAATCAACAAACATATGGAAAAATGTTCAACATCTCTAGTAATAAGAGAAATGCAAATCAAAACCACCCTAAGATTCCATCTCACCCCAATTAGAATGGCGATTATCAAGAATACATGCAACAACAGGTGTTGGCGAGGATGTGGGGAGAAAGGTTCACTCATACATTGCTGGTGGGGCTGCAAATTAGTGCAGCCACTTTGGAAAGCAGTGTGGAGACTCCTTAGAAAACTTGGAATGGAACCACCATTTGACCCAGTTATCCCACTCCTTGGCCTATACCCAAAGGACTTAAAATCAGCATATTACAGAGATACAGCCACATCAATGTTCATAGCTGCTCAGTTCACAATAGCCAGATTGTGGAACCAACCTAGATGCCCTTCAATTGATGAATGGATAAAGAAACTGTGGTATATATATATACAATGGAATATTACTCAGTCATAAAGAATGATAAAATTATGGCATTTACAAGCAAATGGATGAAATTGGAGAATATCATGCTAAGTGAGATAAACCAATCTCAAAAAACGAAAGGACAAATGATATTGCTAATAAGTGGATGATGACACATAATGGGGGGTGGGAGGGGTTAGTGTTAGGGTTAGAGTTAGGGTTAGGGAAGGGGGCAAGAATGGAGGAAGGAAGGACTGCATAGAGGGAAAAGAGGGGTGGGAAGGGTGGGGGGAAGGGAAAAAATAACAGAATGAATCAAACAACATTACCCTCTGTAAATTTATGATTACACAAATGGTATGCCTTTACGCCATGTACAAACAGAGAAACAACATGTATCCCATTTGTTTACAGTAAAAAAAAAAATTCTGTCTTTATTTTGTATGTTAGGTATTTTCATAATAATGTGCCTTGGTGTGGGTTTGTTGTAAGTTTGTATATTTGGAGTCCTATAAGCCTCTTGTACGTGGTTTTCCATTTCATTCTTCAGATTTGGGAAATTTTCTGATATTATTTCATTGAATAGATTGTTCATTCCTTTGGCTTGTTTCTCTAAGCCTTCCTCAATCCCAATAATTCTTACATTTGGCCTTTTCATGATATCCCATAATTCTCGTAGATTCTGTTCATGATTTCTTACCATCTTCTCTCTTTGGTCAACTTTGTTTTCAAGATTAAATATTTTTTCTTCAATGTCTGAGGTTCTGTCTTCCAGGTGTTCTATCCTATTGGTTATGCTTTCTATGGAGTTTTTAACTTGGCTTATTGTTTCCTTCATTTCAAGGATTTCAGTTTGTTTGTTTTTTTTCAGTATCTCTAACTCTTTATTGAAATGATCTCTTGCTTCCCGTATTTGCTCTTCTAACTGTTGATTGGTGTGATCATTGAATGCCTGCACTTTCTCTTTCATCTCCTCCTTCAATGCCTGCATTTGCTCTTTCATCTCCTCATTTGCTTCTCTGATTGTTTTAATTATGTACATTCTGAACTCCCTTTCTGACATTTCTTCTGCTGTGCTGTCATTGGGTTTTATTGATATAGTATCTAGGTTTGTTTGGGACATTTTCTTCCCTTGTTTTCTCATATTGGTCAGATGTCAGTAGGACTCTGAGATATTGCAGATTTCCTGTATTGGCTTATAGTATCCCTGTAGATTTCCAGTGTATCATCTCCTAGCCTTCAGTAGCCAGAAGTCTTGGAGGAACTTGATAATGCAGTGCTTCCAAAGAAAGCTGCCCTAGCCCGCTACTGGTTCCAGGGCTTGGAGCTGGCTCTGTGCGGAAAGGCTCTCACTGGGCGGTCTGCTCCGATAAGTTAGTCTTGAAAGGCTCCTCCCACCAGAGGGAGATGGGCTGCTTGGGGAAGTCCCTAACTGCCCTGTCCTGGTCCCTGAAGCTGCCTGTGGGCCGGAGCTCGCTGCTGGCGGGACTCGGAGCTGGTTCTGTGCAGAAAGGCTCTCACTGGGTGACCTGCTCCAAGAAGCTGGCCATGTGGGAGGAGTCCATAGTCGGAGTAAGCAGCACTACCTGGGGAAGACTCTAGCTGCCCTGTCCTGCTCTGATAAGCCGCCCCTATCCGGACCTGCCGCCCAGGCCGAGCTTCACCTGGTGGGGGAGACTCACCCCGTGGCTCTATTTTAGTCCGAGTCTCTCAGTGCCTCCCCTTCTTGAATCCTGGGTTCTGGAGCAACTGGAGATGCAGTCACCCTCTAGTCCGCCATCTTGGATCACCCCTAAATGACTCTTGAGTGTGTCAATTTCTTAGTCGCCATTTAGTTTAAGCTAGTATCAGTGTCACAGTACATTTCTAATAATCTTTTCTTATCTCTTCTTGCCCTCTTTCAATTCATCTTTCATACTACAATATTTTTCAAAATTTGTGTTCGTTTATCTTGATAGTAGCTTCCAATTACTCAAAGCAGATGACTTAAACATGATCTTGAAGTTCTTACAACACATAACCCCAAATCTCTCTTGTGATCTCATCTGGAGCTATCTTTCCCTTCTTCTGAGCTGTTAGCCAAGTGAACCCTTTTCCCACTTCCCAGAGTATATACCATGCCCACAGCAACCACTTGTCTTTTGCACAGACTGTATTTATTGCTCATCATCCTTTAGATCTCTACTCAAATTTTACTTTTTCAGAAAAGTATCCACCCCTATCCGTCTATTAGAGTCTATAATTTATCACATTATGCATATTCACAGTACCTCAAATTCTTCCTCTGTGATACTTTTACATAACAATTTATTCATGTGTGTTATGCTTTTGAATTTGCATAATTATTTGAACTTTTTATCCCATTTCATTTTAAGCTCTGTGAGAGCAGGAACCATTTCAGTTTGGGTTACTATTTCTTTAATCCAGAACCTGACACAAAACATGTAGTGAATGTGTGTCATTTACATGCTCTGTATGATATAAAGCATTAGAGCCCTACCTGGTATGTAGCAAATGATCAGTAAGGATAAGCTCTAACAGTAGCTCTTTGTTCATACTCTGGCTGCAGTCGGTTCTTAGAAGGAAGGGTAGAAATGTGAAAAAAATCTGGTGGAAGATTGCCATCCTGGAAAAAGAGTTCCTGAACATGTAGTCTGGGATTCTGGATAAAATTCACACCAGGCACTAAATAGAGGTAAAAACCCCTGAATAACTTCAGCCAACATAGCAAGAAGGCATAACGAGTTCTGACTCAGAGAGATTTATATCAGCGTGACTAACTCCACCTCCCACGACTGGAGGGCTGGGGGTGCCAACACACCCCCTGTCCTTTGCAGGTTCAGTTCAGAACCTAGACAGGTCCCAGAATGCAGGTGTCAGGCATCAGTGACTCAGCTCCATGCTTCTGGGAGAGGCATAAGAACACACCTAATTATAGGTCTGGCACTACCAAGTCAAGGGGAGAACTGAGGCAGCTACCCAAGAGTTTGAGAAGAACAAGGTCTTAACAGCCCCCCCCCCCACTTTCTTTCCTTGCTGACTATCTTGGGCACTTATTTCTCTTTAACCTGAATATAGAACAGTTGTCTAAGTTGTGCTCCACTCTGCAGTGTTAATAGATGCTATATGGGGAAATGTTCTTTGGAAAATACTGCATTAAATAAAGTTAAGCAGGCTGCATTATTGTAAGATTTCAGAGAGTTTGGTTTTTTGTTTGTTTATTTATTTGTTTTCGTACTGGGGATTGAAGCCAGGGGTGCTTAACCACTGAGCCACATTCCCTGCCCTTTTTATATTTTATTTTGAGATAGGGTCTTGCTAAGTAGCTTAGGACCTCGCTAAGTTGTTGAGGCTGGTTTTGAACTCATGATCCTCCTGCCTCAGCCTCCAGAGCAGCTGGATTATAGGTGTGTACCACTGTGATAGCTTTGGAGTGTTTTTATGTGTACTAGTCCTTTGAGAAAGGAATGCAGTATTTGCCCAAACCTATTTAACCATGGAAGTCTTGATTTGTTTTCCTGTTTGTTTTTAGCAAAGTGTCTTGCCAAATTGATGCTTGAAAAAACTCATCTTGGAAAATGTTAAACTAGATATGTTCTCTTTGCTTTTTATGTAACCAAATCAGATGACCTAGCAGTTTCTGCTATACAGTCACAGTTGTTTAAAAAAGGGATTCCTTCTAAGAAACGCAAGCTTAGGCAGCTTTGGTGTTGTGTGACCATCATAGAGTGCACTTATGTGAACCTAAATGGTGTGGATCAAACACTCTGTGTGGCCTCTTAATGCAATTAACAGATGTAGTAAGCCAAAATGTATGAGGTTGCTGATCAGTCCACTGTTTTATAGTAAACTTTTTTCTCACAAGTAGAAAGACTATTCATTGAAATAATGATAGAAAGTATAACATAGTAAATACATAAAGCAGTAACATAGTTTTTGAATATTATTATCAAATATTATATTCTATACATATTCATATGTGCTATACTTTTATACAGCCAGTTGTGCAGTATACTGGTTATCACCAGCATTACCAATTGGTGAACAAAACCTTGAGCCAGGACGTTAAGGCAACTATGACAACACTAGGTGGTAGTAATTTTTCAGCTCTATTATAATTGTATGGAATCACCATGGTACATGTGTTCCATCATTACCCAAAACAGCATTATGCAGTGCATGACTATAATTGCTGAAAATAAGTGTGGTACAAAGGAACACCCACCGGGCTTAGAATCCACACATCCAGCAACAAATGTCCAGAGACAGACTCCAGACTTTTCAGTATTACTGTATGATCATGGGCCAGCTCCTCTAACTGAGTGATTTCCAGTCTGTAAACAGAAACCTTGACCTAGCTGCTCTTATACATCCTCCTCTTAACCTGGAATTCCAAGTAGCTTGAAGTGTAGTATGAAATTTCCCTATTTAATATAACATCTAAAAGTATTTCATGGAGACTTGTGATTCTAGCCAATTTTTTTCAAAACCACTTTTAAAAAATATTTCATCTCCTCCTTGACTTAACATGTCTCCTTTAACCAGGTATGATTTTTTGCCACATCCCTGTAATCCCTGCTACTCAAAAGTCTGAGGTAGGAGGATCACAACTTGGGAGGCCAGCCTCAGCAACTTAACAAGCCCACGTCTCAAAGTAAAATGGGCTGGGGATGTAACTCAGCGGTAGAGCACCCCTTGGATTCCATCCCAGTACTGAAAAAAAAAAATTTAAAAAAGTTTGCTCTATCACAGATGAAATTATCTTATAAACTTTGGTCTATATCAAGATTTCCTAATTTGCTCCATTATTTTGAGGCACCAGTATCACACTATTTAATTATCAAGACATTTTAATTGGCTTTGCATATAATATGACTACTTTAAAATCTGAGTAGCATTAAGGGAAGTAATGAGAATAGGAAATATAGTCCATTTGTATTACCGATGGCATAATTTGAATATAAAATATGTATCTGCTATTCTCCAGTTGATATTCTGGGGGGGGAGAGTCAGTTGGGAGACCCTCTGTATAATGCCACTGATGCCCGGGAAACTACTACATAAAAACATGTCAGGGTAGATGTCATTGTGCTGTCCTCATCTCTGTCACACTGGATACACGGAGTCAGCACATCTGTGTCTTCATCATCCTTGTGGATGACATGGATGGCTTTTCATTACTTGCCTGACTACCTGGAATTATGACTATGCTTTCTCTGACACTTGGACTTTAGTTCTGTTTTTGTCATTCAGAATGTTCTAAGTGGTTGAGTTTCTCTGTCACTACTTTTAAATACCTGTGTCCCAATCAAATTATCAGCCCTGCTTGATGGTCTAGGATAATCACATGAAGTGATCACAAAATTAAATATGCTCATTTCTGAACCTGTGTACCCATCTTTGAATGACCAGCTTGACCCTAACCAAATGCAAATACTGAGTTTATTGAAGTCAAAAGATGGTACTCCCTACTGCAATAAATTAGAATTTATTTAATAGGAAATTATTATATTTAATCTTATCATCTTTGGAATAGAGAGGGAGATCATTTCATTCTTTGGATGGCTGCAAATGATTCTAGGGTATAGATTTCGTATTTTGTATTGATATTGCTTTCTGATAAGTTTTTAATAAAGGGTATTATCTATATTATCTTATATCAAATGACTGATACCAATAGCAGGTGACATGGAAATTTTTTAAAAATTTCAAGCAACCATCATCATTTGTACCTAAAAGAAAGCATTTTGTATTCACTGACCTACAAGATTCTTCTTGCGGAAAGTTTTGGTAAATATTACAAAAATAAGATTTATCTATATTGCCTCTGTGTTTGAGAACATGCAGATACAAGTTGTAGACTATATGTAAATATATATTCAGGATTCACGTCCAGATACTTATTTTAACTTCTACCTATGAGAGATTAACTAGCCCTCATGTCGTGTCATCTAAATATGCAAACTGAAAATTGGTTCTTCAGGTTGGAGGAAAATGGATCTGAGCCAAAATAAATAAATAACTAATAAATTCAAATGAGTAAAGGAACCCAATACTTGATAAATACTTGGCATAGAGTATTTCAGGAATGGACAAAATATTCACAAACTATATTTAAAAAGACAGATATATTTAAAATAACTCACATCACATCCTACAGATACAGACACAAATCTCAGAAGTAATTAAAATAAAGATATCAAAGGGGAGGGCAAATACCCCTGCAAACTCAGAATGGTAAAATACACACAGCCTGACCTCTGTTACCATTGAATCAAATAAGCTGTTAATTACAAAAGGATGAACACTCTCTGGAGATAACAGCAAACTCCAGGCAGTCAATAGGATGTGATAACATCCAATACAATCAAGAAACATTTGAGTTGAGCACAGGATTATACATGAGGATTGGAGGATTAGGAGACATGGCATTTCTGAGTCTAGTAAACAGAAAGCTCACAGTGCCAGCTGAGGAAGGTGGAGTCTGGAAAGACAGGATGATGAATTAATCACTAGGAAGGCAAGGAGATAATGGCCGGGTTCTGCTCCCCAGGCTGGCAGGGAATGAATGAACCACAGTGACCTCTCTCGCGTTCCTAACCTTCAATTACAGATGGAGCACATATGTGACTGCAGTGTTAAGAAGTTCTAAAAGCTCTGTAATTGCTGTTGATTTTTGGTTTAAGGAAAAGACTTTTATTACTTTGTATTAAAATAGTGATGAGGTAACTAGTGCTCCTTAAAGTCCTGCTATTACAATACAGTCCCTTCAGGTCAAGACTATAGTAGAAGACATATATGTTAACATAAGGAAAATCATTTTTGATGACCCTAAGTACCTAATGTTTATCCTATGTATTAGTTACTTATTGCTGTGTAACAAATTACACCAAAGCTTGGTAAATTAGAACAAGAAAAAAAAAATTTTTAACCTCGTGATTTCTGTGCAGTCAGGAATCTGGGTGTAGCTTTGCTGAGTGCCTCTGATTCAGGTCTTGCATAAAGTTGCAATCAAGATATTTGCTGAGGCTGCACTCATCTCAAGGTCTGACTGGGAAAGACTCAATGCCAAGATCGTTCACATGATGGTTGGCAGCCATCCCACCATATCCAGGCATGGGTATGTGGCTATTGGCAGGCATTAGCCAACAGCTAGTGAGCCTGTTCAGAGGGCTCTTCTTAACATGGAAGCTTAACTTCCTCAGAACTAAGAAGAGAGAAAGATAGGCAGACACACACACATACACACACACACATACACACACACACACACACACACACACACACACTATATGCCCCTAAATGAAAGTCAAAGTGTTTTTTTAAAAAAGAAAAAAAAAAAAACCTAAGCTCAGATGTCACAATCCATCACCCTGCTGCACCCTATTTTCTAGAAGGAAACCACTAATTCCAGACACACTCATGGGCTTAAGACCAGGAGGGAAGCATCAATGGAGGTCATCTTAGACGTGAACTCTTACATCTTCTTTATCAAAATTTCTGGATTGACATAGAAATATTAACTTGTTTTCTTTTGCATTACAATTAACTACTATATACAGTTAAGTATGTGTGTTTTACAAGTATGTAGCAACAAGATTCAAAACCTATTCTGGTATCTACACCATATTTCCTTTATCTCTACCATATCTACTAGATACTTGTATTGATATCTCAGCTTGTAGCTGACACTTTTTAATAAAAGTCACCAAAACTCTCCAAATTGTCCAAAGCTCACTCTTCTTTCAAGATTTTATTCGTCTCCTTGGCAGAATTGGACATTATTGACCACTTCCTCTATGAAACTACTCTCTTGGTCTTTTGAAAATACTATTCTGTGTTAGTCTGTTTTTCATTCCTGTAATGAAATACCTGAGACTGGGTAGGGAAAGAAGGTTTATTTAGTCCACAGTTCTGGAGATTCAAGGGTAAGCTGTTGGCATTGTCTTAACTCCAGTGAGGATTTCATGATAGGTGGTGAGAGCAAATGGGAAAGGAAGAGATCATATTTTGCAAAAGAAAACCAGAGAGCAGCTCAAGGGTTGGCTCAGGCTTTTATAACTACTCACTCCCACAATAACTCAGGGATTCCACAAGATCTACATTAATATTTTCCTACCTTAATACTTCCCCCATTGATCTAAACACCTCCCACTCTGAACCCCACCTCTTAAATATCTCCATACTTCTCACATCACTGCATTGAGGATCAGCTTCCCCAGGATGAGTCCCTGGAGGGACACATTCAACCCATATCCAAACCATGACATGATCCATTCTGATTTCCTTCTGTCTCTCCTATTTTGCTTCCTTATGTTCATGAAGTACTTTTCTTGCTCTACTTACTGACTAAATCTGATGTTCTCCATGGTTTCCTCCTTAGCCCTTTTCTTTACTCATTCCATGTATTTCTGTTCAAAAATCTTACTCATGAGCATGTTTTGTACAGTGATTATTCCCACATGTACCTGTGCAGTACAGAATCCCCTCAACTCCCTTGTATTCTTATATTCACTAATTCTTTCTTTTCCACTTTATTATTTTTATCCTGCAACTTTCATTCTTTATCATCTTCAGAATCTCAGGTGAAGACATCATTCCAACTCTGTTGTCCAAAGCAGAAATGTGATTCTCATTTTAGATTACCTCTTTTCCCAATAGCTCTCTAAAATCGTTTATATACCTCATTTTCTATATATTTCCTGAGTCTTCCTTTTTCTCGCCAGTCCCACCCAAACTGCTCTGACTTGGGCATCTTTCTGTTCTCACTTGAATTAAAATTGTAGCCATCTAACTGGTTACTGCCTCTATTGAGAACTTTCAACTTACCTTTTTGACAACCAGATTGATATTTAAGCAAAGCCCTGCCTAAAATCCTTGCCATCATCAGCATAAAATCCAAGCTCCTTGGTTTTGTATGCAAAAACTCTTTCCTGAACCTGTCATTGTAATGGCCGTTCTGTGTTGTACTCATCAGTTTACCATGTGTCTCCCCTGTAAGACTGTGAACATGTGACAGTAGGGTCTTACCCGTTTTTTTTCTAACATCTAATTCAGAGTCTGGCATAAAATAGATGCATAGTAATTTTTCACTGAATAAATAAAAGCATGTGTGAATGAAGGAAGACTGAATTCTCACATTTTGACTATACAATACCCACCCCTTATTACTGGGGATTACTTTTCAAGACTAGAGCACATATCTGAAACCATGCATAGTAGTATCCAGCTTTATGTATCCTTTTTTGTATCCTATATTTTCCCTATGCATAACTACCTATAAAAAAGTTTCATTTATAAATTAGGCACAGTACATGATTAATAGCAATAATTATAAATAGGATAATTATTCGATACACTGTAATAAAAATTCTATGAATTTTCCCTCTATCTCTCCCCACCGACCACTTTTCTCTCTCTCCTTCTCTTTCTTTATCTGTCAGAAAGCGGTAAATTACTTGAGCACAAAGCACTGCAGAACCATATAGTCAGTCCAGTAACCAGAAGGGCTACTCGGGACTCACAGGTGGTAGCATTTACTGACTGGGTATGCTGGACAGAGGGATGATTCACATCCTGGGTGGGATGGAGCAGGACAATGTGATATTTCATCACACTACAGTATGATGTGCAACTTTAAACTTATGAATGATTTCTAGAATTTTCCATTTGATATTTAAAGACGGTGTTTGTTCACAGGTAACCAAATTCATGGAAAGCAAAACCACAAATAAGGGGGAACCACTGTCTATAATAGATATTCAGCTTAATATGTTAAATGTTTAGAAGAATCCCCTTATTTTCATCAGGAATGAAGGAAAAGAGTTCTAAGAAATGTGAAGCTAGCTATCCCCTAGTCTTACCAGCTGAGTAACAGTAGTTGGAGTCTTAACAAATACTTAGTCAAAATGGAGAGCTGCACTTTTTTTAGCTTGATTGCAAAACTGTGTCTGCCAAACACGTTTGCCAGCTGACCTCTGCGTCCTATATGGCTCCCTGTAATTTTCTTGGTGCTTCCAGTCACTTGGCTGCTATGTTGTGATTAGTCACATTCAGACGGTTCCCTCCTCTTTGGAGATGGAAGATTTTCTCTGTCTGTGCCCGTCTCTGCTCTCAGGGCCAGTTGAGGAGGAAGCAAGCAGAGACTGCGAGGGTCTGCCTTTGGTGAAACAATCACCTTTGATAGACATTTTCTGGAAAAATGGGTGAGAGATATAATGAAAGATTAACTTCAGTGAAACAAATTCAAGTCCTGAGTTTCAATTGTGATGGTGGTAAAAGTTCCCAAATCTCCATAGAAGGATTGGTTATACTTTGTTGAGTGATTCATAGGGTGATAATAACACATCACAGGGGTTGTTTTTGGCATTTCTTCAGAGTTAAGATTCCTTATAGATACCATCTCTTTAATTCTCCAAACATGCCTGCATTGTAGAGGAAAGCCTTGGGACTATGCATACAGGTAGGTGCTTGCATCTGTTTCACTGCCTGGAGGCAGGACCACACCTAGTACATACTAGGAAAGTGAGATCTATTCTGGTTTAATAGTGAGCCCTTAAAGCCTTTTATCCTCCCTGGAGTGGAGTCTCTCAATTATCATCTAGTTTGTTATTACTAACATTATTAGCCAATTACTATGATTTAGGGTCCTAAATTCACCTCTTTATGTGTAGGGGCGTGTGAACATATAATTAAACTGAATATGACTATCTAAATCCATCTGTGTCTGTGTATATATATATATATATAATCTGAAATTTTCCTTGCTTTTTTTTTTTTTTTTTTTTTTAATCTTGAATGACACTTTTTCTCTTTGGATAGGACTGAATTGATTTCTATCTTGAACATTTCATAGACTAGATATTCCAGCTCCAGCTTTAGGCAAAACTGTGAGGAAAAAAAAAAAATCTTGTGAATAGAAACACTTGCTTCCCTACAGGCCACTTCTGCTCATCCCTACAGGCACCTCTCTTCCCCCTTGTTCTGAAGACCTCCGGGCATCATTTTTCTCTCCCTGTTGTCTGGTATTTCATTTACCACAAGAGACCATTCTTAACACACACAGAAGCACATGCTGCTTTTTCAAAACACATTAAAATTTTAGCAAAAGTCAGATATAAGGTAAAGGATCAAATATCTTATGATCATCAGCAAACGGGAGAAAGAATATTTTTAATGTGAGACTTTTTGCCCCTCCTTTTATACCACCCCACATTAACAAAATATAACCCTCCTCCTACCTTCCCCTCAAATTGACAAAACCTCTCAAGCTCCTTGATAACTTTTCCAGGCCCAACTCTCTCACCTCCATTATCGAAACCATCATCTCAATCATATGTAAACCTAATTTATTTACATCCATCTCTGACTTGTGCTACAAGGTACCAAATACAGTTCAAGTGTTCTGATCAACAATGTGCAGTAAGAATGTGCTTTGAGATTCAATGATAAAACTAGGCATTGGTAAGGACAAAGGGACTCACGTTTTTTCGTTCCTTATTGTTCTCAGTGATGTGGATTTAAATGTGAAATCTAGACCTGATATATCAGTTTGTTTCCCATGAAGAAATCCATTAAAAGATGAAGTTGATACTATAGAATGCCAAGCAGAACAAAGGAAACAAGGTCTTGACACGTTGGTCACTGAATTAAGTCAACCTGAGGTCATTCTTCCCAACTAGGAACCTAAGTTCTTCCCAGTTTAGGAGCCTCCACATTCTCTACAG
Source organism: Sciurus carolinensis (assembly GCF_902686445.1). Classification (NCBI taxonomy): domain Eukaryota; kingdom Metazoa; phylum Chordata; class Mammalia; order Rodentia; family Sciuridae; genus Sciurus; species Sciurus carolinensis. The sequence continues at coordinate 79,755,010 of NC_062226.1, forward strand.
TGTCCTTCCTTCTCAGGTCCTGAAATATATACATAATATGGGAATACATTATTTTAATAATACATTATTTTAAGAATAATGTGGATCTATATGTACTGACATGAATAGAAGGCAAGATAAATTGTTATATTTTTAAATCAAGATGCAAAATGTTGTGTATGTACTGTCCCATTTGTATGTGAAAGTAATCATAAACCTTTATGTATTCATATTTTGTTTACTTACCTCCTAATATATGCAAAGAATGTTTCTAGAAGTATAAATTAGGTAACACTAATCATGGAAGTGAGATCAGGAAGTTGAGAATAGGGAAGAAAACATAATTTTTATGTTGTACACATCTAAATTTGGGGGATTTAGACCACTGCAAATCTTTTAAAACCCCTCTGTGTACCTTCCATTATCTCAATCCCCTTTACCTCTGAAGAAAAAACATACTGTCATGGTTTGGATGTGAGGTGTATGCCAAAAGCTCATGTGTGAGAGACAATGCAAGAAGGCTCAGAGGAGAAATGATTGGGTTGTAAGAGCCTTAACCTAATCAGTGATTTAATCCTGGTAGGAATTAACTGAGTGGCAACTGAAGTGATAGGTGTGGCTGGAGGAGGTGGGAATTGGGGTGTGGCTTTGGGGTATATATTTTATATCTGGAGGGAGGACCCTCTCTCTGCTTCCAGATCACAATGTGAGCTATTTGCCTTTGCCACACTCTTCCACTGTGATGTTCCGCCTTACCTCAAGGCACAGAGGAACAAAACCAGCCTTCTATTGACTAAGACCTCTGAAACCTCAAACCCTAAATAAACTTTTCCTTCTCTACAATTGTTCTGGTCAGATCTTTTAGTCACAGCAGGGAAATAACTGACTAGAACACATACCTTTACTTTATAGACTAATATAGAGATAGAACATACTCATATGTCAGACCCATTAGTTTTTAATTCTTAATTTATCCTGTTCACATACTTCAACGAGTAAACTGTAAAATAGCCACATAGAATAGAAAACCACAGTCAGCATGAAGTTTTTTTTTACATATCAGCTATCTTCTCATATAAGGATGCCCTTCAGATTCAAAAGATGTGCATTTGTTATAACTAGAAACCATTAGACCGTGGCCTGGTTGTGGAAAAGAAATGAGCCTAGGTAGATGTTTTTTAGAAAATGTAGATCAGGAAAAGTGTTCATGAAAATAATCGATTTAAGAATCACCAAATGATTCTTACCTTTATTCCACCTTTTGTTTACATTACTGATGTACAGTGAAGTGTGCTTGAGTACTCTCTGAGTGTATGTGTGTACGTTCAGGATACAAAGTAGGCTGGTGTGGGTATCCACAGGTCATAAGAAGGAAAATCGATGAGGGGTACCTGGATGAAAAGCAGCTCTGTCATGTGCTACCACATTTACATAATATTAACTACAAGAAGGGAAATGTTACAAAGCAAAGTATAAATGCACACTGAACACACTTTAAAAAAGGTTCTTATACAACTTATGCAAAATGTAAAGACACACAACATCTTGGTACTGCACTTATTATTGGTACCTTGTTGTAAGGTATGATTTTTCTGCTATATTTTATTTGGAGTGTGGTTTTGTTGAAACTTTCAGGTTGTATTAATTATCTGTTTTTTAAACCTACAGACCTGCAATGAAGCCACTTTAAATAATTTGAGAATAAACAAATGCTCATTAAATTAGGAGATTTTTAAATACCTAATATATTTCTAACCACATTTTGAAATTTCACTATCTCAAAGATAATCATCTTCCTTTTTTTTAAATTTCTCAAGCAGCTAATTCCTACTGCCTTTAATATTAAAAAATCAAGTTTCTTTGTTTTCTTCTTTTTTCTAATTTTCTGTCAATTAAGAAAATAACTAGATTAGCACTATTTTTAAAAACAAAAACAAAAACCAAACCCATGGGTAATATAATGGACTTTTTCCACTTAGTGATTCACCTGACATTTACCTGCTAAGTCTTCATCTAAACATTGATCCCATCTAACAAACTGATCTAAATATAATCTTTTTCTTAACAAGCACATTCTTGATTAGAACTGCTCTCCTTTAAAATTTCATAACTCCTACCCTCAAGTTCAATATATAAAATCCCACTTAACCAAAGCAAAGCAAATTTAAACTAATACAAAATTATTTACAAATAAACAAAAAGAAAACAATTTACAATCTGACCTTTTAATAATAATTTATATTAAATTATGTAAGCACAGTATGTATTTACATTAACATGTTTATAATTTATTTATAAAGTAGTGTTCTCAATGTAGTCTTAATTTTATATAATAAACATGTTCATGAAGAGTATCCTTATATGGTATGAACATTACAAATATAAATTTATTTAAATATAGGCTAAGTGAAATAGTTTATAAGAACATTATATATTTATGTTTTCTCATTAATTTACTATTTTAAGAGTTAAGAATCTTAAGAAAACAAAATTTAAATAATTTAACACATCAGAAATCAATTTTCTTTGTCTTATTTAAACTAATGAGTTAGAGGCTATTTCAAAGAGGATGAAAGTCTTCCATGAAAGTGATATCAAAACTAGATGGATAAATGTTGGTAAGGATATAAGAGAAAGGTATACTCATATATTGTGCAAATTAGTACAACCATTCTGGAAAGCACTATGAAAATTCCTCAAAAAACAAGGAATGGAACCAGCATATGACCCAGCTCTCTCACTCCTTGGTATTTACCCAAAAGAATTAAAATCAGCATACTATAGCAATATAGCCACCTCTATGTTTACAGCAGTGCAAGTCACAATAGCCAAATCATGGAACCAGCCCAGATGCATATCAACAGATGAATGATAAAGAAATTGTGGTATATGTACACAATGGAGTTTTATTCATCCTCTAAGAAGAATGAAATTACATGTTTGCCAGTAAATGGAAGGAATGAGAGAACATCATGCCACGTTAAACAAACCAGGCTCAGAAAGTCAAGGGTCTAATGTTTTCTTTCATGTGTGGTAGCTAGACCACACCAAGGGGAAAAGTGAGGGTGAAGCAGCAAACCCCATGAAAACAGGAGAGAGACCAGTAGAGTAGAGGAAGGTTGAAAGGGAGGAAAGAGAGTTGGGGAAATGTGATGAACTATGGAATTAAATTGACCAACTATACTACATACATATATGAATATATCACAGTGAATTTCATCTTTAAATATCTACAAAGCACTTTTAAAAAAGGCCAGTGGAGTCAAAGAAAGGGAACAGGGGTTGGGAGGAGGCGAGGGAAAGGGGAAATACTGGGGACTGAATTGGAGTAAATTAATATTCTATGCTAGTATAATTATGTCAAAATGAACCCAAATATTATTATAAAACTATAATGCACTAATGAAAAAAAAAGAGAAAAAGGAAGAAAAAAATGAATGGAAAAGTTTAGATTTTCTAAGGAGAAGAACCAGTTAAGAGATATTTTAATAAACTTTTCTCATTGTCACCAATGTGCTCCACAAGAACAGCTTAGAGGAGGAAAAGTTTATTTGGGCTCACAGATAGGAGGTCTCTGTTCATAGATAGCTACCACCATTGCTTTGGGACCAAGGTGAGGCAGAACATCATGGTGGAAAGGCATGGTAGAGGGATGCTGCTTACCTCATGGTGGCCAGGAAGTGGGGAAGAGGGGTCACAAGGAAAATGCACCCTTCCAGGGCTTGCCCACATTGACCCACCTCCTCCAGCCACACCCCACCTGCCTATAGTTACCACCCGGTCAGTCCACTCTAGTTTGGATGGACAGATTAGGTTACAAATCTCATAATATAATCTTTTTAGCTCTGAATATTCCCAGGTTAACACAGGAACTTTGGAGGCACACCTCATATCCAGACCATAACGTATGTTAAACAGTAATCCCTGTAAATGTGACATTGTGGTAACTGGAAGGGAGGAATGGAGATAGTTATAAAAGACATTTTGGAAGAATAAGTTTAGAAGACGAGTCAAAAATAGGACATGGATGAAAGGGAAGTCTCGAAGATAACCCTAAGATTTGGAGCCCATGAACCTGAGGAATCGAAGGTGCCATAAACTGATAGAGGGACACTGTGAGCAAGTGTCAGTTTCAGGAGAAAGAAGAAAAATTCAATTCTAGAGCTATGAACTTAAATCTCTACAAGGTTAAGTACCATTATTAGCAAGGAGTTTATTGGAGTTGACAACTTGCAGATGTTAAATAGCCATGTTTCTAACTCTAAGGAGAGCTATATGGAAAAGCAAAGCAGAAATCATGGAGGTTGGTGGGGAAGGGAGAGTTCTGGAAGTATTTGAACTTGAATTGGTCATCCTTGAGGTTCAGTTGCAGTTCCATCCATCCTGTGGTTTGGCTAGTAAGACAGTAGTATGCTTTCCACCTAACATATCTGTGTTCAAGCTTCTCTCATTCTCTTGAAATCAAAAATTCATGGGTGATACAATCATTCTCACCTATTGAGATTTGAATCCCTGAATGAGCTTGCTCTTTTCCAAGTAGGAGAAGAAAACATGCAGTTTTAGAACTTTTCAAAGGATAAAACAATATATGTACATTATATCTTTCCTTACTTGAAACTCACTTTATACCCTGCAATTAACCAGGTTCATCCTTGGAGTTCTTTGGTTTGATGTAGCTCAGTGGTAGACCCTTTGCCTAGCATGCTCAAGGGCCTAGGTTCAATTTCCAGCACTGAAAAAAAAAGTTTGATGGCAATCTGGTTACAGTATCTGTCACCCATAGATTACCAGGGTTCAATTTTTTCCTTTAGAATTTTTGATAACCTAGCATCTAACTCTCTAGAGAGTTGTAGAGTACCTTGTGGGGTACCTACCTTGAGCGTCTCAAATCCCTAATTTACTTTCTCCTTCTGTTGCACTTCCCACAGCTTTACATAGGTGATGAGAAACTAGAACAAGCATCTAACTAATTTCTATGCAGAGCACACAACACAGTGCCTAGCACTTTTATAAAGATTAGAAGCAACAGTTGAATTTCCTTAAAAAAAGATAATAGGATATGATGATCTAGTTCCCAGTACCTAAAAAGGTCTCACGAAGTATTCATTAGTGCTCCAAAATCCACAACCGGGGCTTTTAGTTACTGTCTCTCTATATTGGTGGGTTATATTGATTTTGCAAATTTGCATGTTAATTCAAATTCTTCCATTTCTTTCCCTCTTATTTTCTTTCTCCCACTCCCTCTCCCTTTCCTTCTTTGATGTGTTAGGAACACAGTGTCCCAGATGTTGGCCATCCCATTCTTTGTTCTTTCTTGTGAGCTATTACTACCTCTTGGTACTATGTTTGTTATTACTCAAGTCAGGAAGGAAGAGGTCATCACAGTAAGAGACTAGAAACAAACATTAAAGCAGATATCATGCTCTGATGCTAAGGACATTTAAGCTATGGTCAGTTTTTATGATTAACACTGTCTCAGTTATTAGTTTTTTCCCCAGGTAGTTTGACTATAGATGCTCCCCTAAGAAGATAGAAAAATATTAACTCCAAACTTTTCCAAGTTTAGATTTAAATGACTTTGTTTGTAAAGATATGACATCTAAGAAAGATGGTATACCTTTCTTAAGTGAAAAACGCAGGATTTATGGAAAGTGTATACTCTATACTCATCTATAATAAAGAATACAAAGCAATTAGCAAGCTCCAGCTTCCAACACTGGTATTACCAATTTCTGTAAATGCTTCCAAGATCTTCATGGCTCATTTAGCATCTTGCTTATATGAGATAAGAACATGATATTTTCATTATAGGTAAGAAATAGAATTCTAAGAAATATATTACCTCTAATGCCAACCATGGACAGTTGCCAGGCATCCTTGCATAAAATACCAATCACAAATTAAGAGAGAACATGTTAAGCAGAATTTTAATTGGACTGGAATCTAAAAATAGCTATTAAATTTTTTCTCTTTTTGAATGAAATAGCACTACTTTTCTGAAAGACCTCATAGTGTACATTATTCTGTTTTTATGGAAATGTTTGCTGCCAAATACCTGCTTAGGATGTGAAAAGCCATACTTAACTTTTCCTTAGGACAGCCTAACAATTTTTCTGTAGAGTTTGGCTTATTCATTATAATAATAGTTATCATCATGGAAAGGTTTATATTAGGTATTCAGGACCTACTGGACAATGTATATATGTTATATAGAAAATAATCCCTATTTTCAGAAAACTTATACCTTCCATCAGTAAGATGTATATCACAAATAAAATGCTCTAAATTACGCATACACACGCATACACCATAACAGTAATTGACAAAATATCTATCCTGCATTTGCTTTATATTGCTAAGGTAAAAAATATTAAAAATACCTGCATAGACATTTTTATATTCTTATGTCATTTCTTTAACCATAAAAGAAGTTGCCAAATTGGTTAAGATTGTCTTATTTGATTAAGCTTCTGTTCTAGTGTTTTCTTTGTCCTTATAGTCTTCACCTTCTTAACAGCTCTCTAGGGCTTTGTCTCCCGTCCTACTTTCCCTCTACCTCTTAGAAATTCCTATTCATCTTCACAGAAACTTTTCCTCTGTACCTGCCCCAATATGCCTGTGTTCCTCAGAATTCTTCCCTGAACTTTTCTCTTGCTCCACTTCACTCCTTCTTTCTGGAGTAGCTCTCTTGTGCCTGTAAATTTTGCTCCCTGCTATGTGCTGATCACACCCAAATTTTATGTTGCTCATTCAGACTTCTACTTGATATCTCTGCCTTGATCATCTATGATCCTAATAGATTCAACATACCCCAAACTTAGTTCATGAGATGTGTTCTAATGCATGCTTTACCTCCTGCTTCCCTCTGCTCAAAAGTACCAGCATCTACCCCATCTCCCCAAGTGTTCCAGTCTAGGGCATCAGAAAAGTCTGGGATCCTCTCTTCATTCTCACCTTTATAGCACTGACCAATTTTCCATGTCCAGAGACTCAGCTTTAAGACAAACCTTTGTAAAAAGCCCATCTTTCTTTGAGTTCTTATGGCCATTGCCCCATATTTCATTCAGCTCATCTCTCTCTAGAACTCTCACTGTAAGCACCTAAATATTTCCTTGCATCTCTCTGATCACCCAATAACTCAGGGTTTCTATTCTACTTGTTCACCTGGGAAACCTTCTTCTAATCACATCCAGGAAATGAGAAGTGTCATATTCAAATTGTTTTTCCATCTCACAAGGTCTCAGGTCACTATTTTATCATGTTCCCTGTGCACTTGCACTTGCCAGATTTTATATTGAGGACCTCCCCCAAATCTCATCAAGATAGGAGGCCCTGGTAGTAGCAGTCACTTGGAACTAGGTGCTCCAGGGCAGTTGCTCTATCACCCACCTAGGTCTTGCCAGCCAGTTGAACTGACTCAGCCATGTTCTCCAGTTGCAATGGCTACACCCCTTTTTCCAAAGCCTTTGTTCTTGATTTGTTTAAGATGTAAGTTATCTAAACTTTAATGCAATCCAGAAGGACAATAAGTAAGAAAACCTGCAACCAAATGAATGGTAGCATACAAATATCTCCAGGTGAAATAACAAGTGAAAAAATCTTTGGCTCTTTGTATCACCCAAATACCCATGATATCATCTGGTACTTTACTCCTAAACTTGTTGGGCCCAGGAGGTGTGGAGTTTCTGTAGCAAAATAAGGTATACACAGAGCCCCACCCACTTTCCTTTTGTCTTTTATTTCTTAAAGTGAGTCTTCTCATTATCTTATGTAAGTTGGGTTTAATAAAATCATGGTCTGATTCCGAGGTCCTTAATCCATTTTGAGTTTAGTTTCGTGCATGGTGAGAAATATGGGTTTAGTTTCATTCTGTTGCATATGGATTTCCAATTCTCCCAGCACCATTTGTTGAAGAGGCTATCTTTTCTCCATTGCATATTTTTGGCCCCTTTGTCTAGTATGAGAAAATTGTATTTATTTGGGTTTGTGTCCGTGTTCTCTATTCTGTACCATTGATCCACCTTTCTATTTTGGTACCAATACCATGCCGTTTTTGTTACTATTGCTTTCTAGTAGAGTTGAAGATCGGGTATTGCGATACCCCCTGCTTCACTCTTTCTACTGAGGATTGCTTTAGATATTCTGGGTTTTTTATTCTTCCAGATGAATTTCATAATTGCTTGCTCTATTTCTGTAAGGTACATCATTGGGATTTTAATTGTAATTGCATTGAATCTGTATAGCACTTTTGGTAGTATGGCCATTTTGACAATATTAATTCTTCCTATCCAAGAACATGGGAGATCTTTCCATCTTCTGAGGTTTTCTTTAATTTCTTTCTTTAGTGTTCTATAGAAGAAAAAGTAGGTCCAGAGCTTCAACATGTCGGCTTAGGACCAGACTTCCTCAACAGGACTCCCATAGCACAAGAAATAAAAGCAAGAATCAATAACTTTCTCTCAGCAAAGGAAACTATCAGCAATGCAAAGAAAGAGCCTACAGAGTGGGAGAATATCTTTGCCAATCATACTTCAGATAGAGCACTAATCTCCAGAATCTATAAAGAACTCAAAAAACTCTACACCAAGAATGCAAATAATCCAATTGACAAATGGGCTAAGGAAATGAATAGACACTTCACAGAAGAAGATCTACAAGCAGTCAACAAACATATGAAAAAATGTTCAACATCTTTAGTAATAAGAGAAATGCAAATCAAAACCACCCTAAGATTCCATCTCACCCCAATTAGAATGGCGATTATCAAGAATACATGCAACAACAGGTGTTGGCGAGGATGTGGGGAGAAAGGTACACTCATATATTGCTGGTGGGGTTGCAAATTAGTGCAGCCACTCTGGAAAGCAGTGTGGAGACTCCTTAGAAAACTTGGAATGGAACCACCATTTGACCCAGCTATCCCACTCCTTGGCCTATACCCAAAGGACTTAAAATCAGCATATTACAGAGATACAGCCACATCAATGTTCATAGCTGCTCAATTCACCATAGCCAGATTGTGGAACCAACCTAGATGTCCTTCAATTGATGAATGGATAAAGAAACTGTGGTATATATATACAATGGAATATTACTCGGCCATAAAGAATGATAAAATTATGGCATTTGCAGGCAAATGGATGAAATTGGAGAATATCATGCTAAGTGAGATAAGCCAATCTCAAAAAAACAAAGGACAAATGATATCGCTAATAAGTGGATGATGACACATAATGGGGGGTGGGAGGGGTTAGTGTTAGGGTTAGAGTTAGGGTTAGGGAGGGGGGCAAGAATGGAGGAAGGAAGGACTGTATAGAGGGAAAAGAGGGGTGGGAGGGGTGGGAGGGGTGGGAGGGGTGGGGGGGAGGGAAAAAATAACTAAATGAATCAAACAGCATTACTCTATGTAAATTTATGATTACACAAATGGTATGCCTTTATTCCATGTACAGAGAAACAACATGTATCCCATTTGTTTACAATAAAATAATAAAAAAAATAAAATAAAATCATGGTGTTTTAGTCAGCTTTTTCACTGCTGTGACTTAAAGATCCAACCAGCACAATTGTAGAGGAGGAAAAGCTTATTTGAGGGTTCACATTCTAGTCTGTAGAATGCTGGCTCCATTCCTTGGGGCTCAGGATGAGGCAGGACATCATGGCAGGAGAAGTGACAGAGTGAAGCAGTTCACATGATGATCTGGAAGCAGGCAGAGCAGCTCCACTCACCAGATACAGATATACACCCCAAAACCATGCCCCCAGAGCACCACCACCTCCAGTTATAACTCAGTTAATCCCATCTGGGGATTAATTCACTGACTGGATTAAGTCTCTCACATCCCAATCATTTCTTCTCTAAACTTACTTGCATTGTCTCACATGTGAGCTTTTGGGGGACACCTCACATCCAATCCATAACACATGGGAATTCAAATTCACTTTTATTTTTTAAGTTTTACAACCTTATATAGTTGTAGAAATCTAAACAAAAACTTTCAATAACTCCTGGATTGTTAGCACTCAAAGAAATCTTACAGATGACTTTGATGAACTTACATTGAGAAAAATGAGGTTCCAAGGAAGGAAACAGCATGAGTCTGTTGTTCACATGACTAGTGGATGTCCAGATATATTAAATAATACTGAGGGAGCTTCACTCTACTTAAGTTGTTACCCTTTCTGAATGTTCATATACATTTGGCATACTAAAAGGACATTGGTTTGCCCAAAACACACCGTACTACAATGGATAAAGTATGAACATTAGAGTCAGATCATTCCAATCCAAAAGCTAACCGTCCATTCCTAACTAAGTCAAGTTAGTTAAATTTGAAATTCTCTTTCTCCATATGTAAAATGGGTATAAATCAAGTATCTCATGGAGTTTTCATGAGAATTAATTAAAATTATCATAAAAAGTTTAATACATTGCATATAGCATGATTTTTTTACTCAAAAAGAAAAATTAATAAAAAGTACCCTGAATGCAATATATTAACAGATTCACCAGTTTCATCTAAACTCTAAGAAAAAAGAAATTAAGTACACAACTCTTGGCTTCAGGGAGCTTCCAGTAAAAGATGTAAGCACATCTTTTAATCTTCTCTTCCTTTCAATATTCACTGAGTATGAAATGGAAATAAAGGTAGCTAACCTCCCTCCTTCAAGGATTAGTCCACCAACAGAGTAAGTCACCAATGCAACCACAGCTTGAAAGATGACTTTAAGTGTTTTTGTTTTTTGTTAATTAAACAGCATTCTAAGCTATAATTATACTATAAATAATATCATTAACAAAGTTACATGAAAATGAGCGCACAGTAATACAGAAAGAACAACACTGACCACGGAGAAGGAGGAATGGGGTTGGAGAAGCTAAGGGGATAAAGCCTCCCAGGCAGGGTGAGATGGGCTGGGTGATGAAGTTTGCAGGAGAGGAGGGACCTCATTTAATAGTGAAAGGGCATTTATGTGTGGGAGAAATTGTTGCATAGATTAAGGTTAAGCAATTTGTTTCCCTGATGGTGGATGCAATAGTCTCAGTTTAATTGCACTGAAAAAACATTGAGTAACCAGACGTTTATCTTCTGTCATCCCTAATCTTTCCAATCAGCACACTCAACAATTATGCCCTTTGCTCCAAGGCACTCCCACCCTGAAGACTTTGACCACAAATCAGTGTTGTCTTTAAATACGTGCTTTGCTTCCTTCTGTGGCAATGGGACATAACAAGAGGACATAATCTCCACGTGAGGTTTTTTTGGAAGTTGTAATCAAATCAAATTTAAATATGTACTTTCCCTAATCTGCCTTTTCAGCAGAAGAAACAGCAAAGAAATTTTAATTTCTTGTAAAGTTACCAAGGGAAAAAACTAGTTACAACATACATGGAAGGTTATGCCTTGGCTATGATAAGGACTGTTATGAGTAAGACGTGTGTGTGTGTCTGTGTGTGTGTGTGTGTGTGTTCCTGTTTTAAGTAAAGAAAAATTCAGGTGTGAGAAAATTTCTGAGTTTGGCCACAGATGGACCTTAGTAACTTGAGAGTGACTGATTTAATTTTCTCACTTGAGGACTGGTGTGATATGAAAGATTATCTGGTTCACTGATTCTCCATCCACAGCCTGAGGAGCCCAAATGTTAGTGGGTCAATCCCCTTCCTGATGAGCACTTTGCATGATGTGCATAAACAAGAGAGGCATTTGGAAAGTACTGTGACTGGGACTTTTAAATCTCCCCATCAAAAGGTATTTGCTTCTAGTTGATTACCATGAAGGATTCCATTGTGTGGTTTCCAGGTGGCCAACACCCAAAGAGCTTAAATGAGGGACCACTGCCTCCCATCAGTAAAAACAAGAATCATCAAGCTGCCTGCTCCCAACACCGCACTCCACACCCCTGACCCAAGATCCCAGGCTTTCACCACCAGTCTGCTTGGCCTTGGGCTTCTAAGGAAGGCCCTTGTTAGTATAATACAAAGCTGCTGCCCTGCCCTTTATGCTGCAGTCATTTCCCCGCCTCCCAACTTCTTGTCAGTCTGTGAACATCCTAGCTAGCTATTGGTTCATCAGTCAGCTTGCAAGTATCCTTCTCCGTTATTGGTCCCCTGTTAACCCGCAGAATTCGACTGCTTAAGGATAGTTCCCCACCATTTTCTCTCTCTCTCTCCTCCTTGCTTTCATGCTCTCTCCTCCATTTCACTCTCTCTCTTGCACGCGCTCTCTCTCTTTTCCTCTCATTTTCTCTCTTACCCTGCAGGGAGACACTCTGTTTGCTTAGTAAACCCTCTTATGTGAGTTCCCATGTCCAGAGTGGCTTCTGGGTTCTTACAGTTAGTTGCAGCACCAGGCTTCTCCCTGAAATACAAAAGAACACTTTACTGATAAAAACAAGTTGATAACTGCAGCTCATGACCATTCTAACAAAAACCTTTCCATTCAGTAGTATAAACTCCACATACCAAATGGGAGTGCAGTTGTATGTGGGTGAAGATGAGGTTGTTCACTGGTGACTTTCCATATGACCTATGACACTGTTTAGTTGAAATAACCCTATTGGGCACTGCCATGACAACATAGGATAGCTTTGTCATCACTGACAAACAAGTTCTTTTAACTAAAGATGCAGTAATGCACCATTCAAGTTGGAAGTAGACATCTGCTAAATGTTCACGAACCTAGATCTGCTTAATGAAGGACTTTGAATATTTCATTTATAAAAAAAGATTCTACCTCAATAGAAAGGTCCAGAAAACACTAATTACTGCTAATCCTATCTTTTTATGGAGAAAGAAACTAGAAGTCAAGGAGCTAAAGTGGGCACTCCGGCGGTGGGCCCCGCCCACACAGCCAGCTTCTCCAGGTTCTCGGAACGCAACTGGCCCGCTAGTGAGAACCTGTCTGAACAGAGCACGCTCCGAGTCCCGGAGCCCCTGCAGTGCAGTGTACTCCTGCAAAGAACCAGCGGAGAGCCTCGATCTGCAGTCAGCCTCAGGGATAAGGGCAGGGCAGCAGGATACCTCTTCAGGCGGCACTGCCCACTCCGGCTGCGGGCTCTCTTCACGGGGCGATCCAAGATGGCGGCCTAGAGGGAGACTGCACCCCCGGTCGCTCCAGAACCCAGGAGTTAAGAAGGGGAGGCATTGAGAGACTCGGACTGAAGTGGAGCCACGGGTGAGTCTGCCCACTGGGTAAAGCTCGGCCCGGGTGGCAGGCCCAGATAGAGGTGGCTTATCGGAGCCGGGCAGGGCAGCTAGAGTCATCCACAGGCAGTCCTGCGCACTTCGGCGGTGGGCCCCGCCCACACAGCCAGCTTCTCCAGGTTCTCGGAACGCAACTGGCCCGCTAGTGAGAACCTGTCTGAACAGAGCACGCTCCGAGTCCCGGAGCCCCTGCAGTGCAGTGTACTCCTGCAAAGAACCAGCGGAGAGCCTCGATCTGCAATCAGCCTCAGGGATAAGGACAGGGCAGCCGGAGACCTCTTCAGGCGGCTCTGCCCACTCCGCCTGCGGGCTCTCTTCACGGGGCGATCCAAGATGGCGGCCTAGAGGGAGACTGCACCCCCAGTCGCTCCAGAACCCAGGAGTTAAGAAGGGGAGACATTGAGAGACTCGGACTGAAGTGGAGCCACGGGTGAGTCTGCCCACTGGGTAAAGCTCAGCCCGGGTGGCAGGCCCAGATAGAGGTGGCTTAGCAGAGCCGGGCAGGGCAGCTTGAGTCTTCCCAAGGTAGTCTTCCACACTCCGGCAGTGGGCTCCTCCCACACGGCCAGCTGCACGGTGCAGGCCCACAGTGAGAGCATTTCCGCACAGAGCCAGTTCCAAAACGTGGAACCAGTAGGGGGCTAGGGGCAGTTTTCTTCGAATGAGCTGCTTTATCAGATTCCTCCAAGACATCAGGCTACTGAAGGCTGGGAGGTGATACACTGGAAATCTACTGGGACACTATAAGCCAATAGTGGAAAACTGCAATATCTCAGGGTCCCACTGACAACTGACCATTATGAGAAAACAAGGGAAGAAAATGTCCCAAACAAACCTAGATACTACATCAATAAAACCCAATGACAGCAGAGCAGAAGAAATGTCAGAAAGGGAGTTCAGAATGTACGTAATTAAAACGATCAGGGAAGCTAATGAGGAGATGAAAGAGCAAATGCAGGCATTGAAGGAGGAGATGAAAGAGCAAATGCAGGCATTAAATGATCGCACCAATCAACAGTTAAAAGACCAAATACGGGAAGCAAGAGATCATTTCAATAAAGAGTTAGAGATACTGAAAAAAAAACCAAACTGAAATCCTTGAAATGAAGGAAACAATAAACCAAGTTAAAAACTCCATAGAAAGCATAACCAATAGGATAGAACACCTGGAAGACAGAACCTCAGACATTGAAGACAAAATATTTAACCTTGAAAACAAAGTGGAACAAACAGAGAAGATGGTAAGAAATCATGAACAGAATCTCCAAGAACTATGGGATATCATGAAAAGGCCAAATTTGAGAATTATTGGGATTGAGGAAGGCTTAGAGAAACAAACCAAAGGAATGAACAATCTATTCAATGAAATAATAACAGAAAATTTCCCAAATCTGAAGAACGAAATGGAAAACCAAGTACAAGAGGCTTATAGAACTCCAAACATACAAAATTACAACAGACCCACACCAAGGCACATTATTATGAAAATACCTAACATACAAAATAAAGACAGAATTTTAAAGGCCGCGAGAGAAAAGAATCAAATTACATTCAGAGGGAAACCAATAAGAATATCAGCAGATTTTTCAATCCAGACCCTAAAAGCTAGAAGGGCCTGGAACAACATATACCAAGCCCTGAAAGAAAATGGATGCCAACCAAGAATCTTATACCCAGCAAAACTTACCTTCAAATTTGACGATGAAATAAGATCCTTCCATGATAAACAAAAGCTAAAGGAATTTACAAAAAGAAAGCCAGCATTACAGAACATTCTCAGCAAAATATTCCATGAGGAAGAGATGAAAAACAACGATGCAAATCAGCAACAGGAGGCGCTAGCCTAAAGGAATAGCCAAATAAGGGAGAAACCAAATCATGTCAAAAACAAATATGAGTCAATTGACTGGGAATACAAATCATATCACAATAATAACCCTGAATGTTAATGGCCTGAATTCATCAATCAAAAGACACAGACTGGCAGATTGGATTAAAAAGAAAAATCCAACAATATGCTGCCTGCAAGAGACACATCTCATAGAAAGAGACACCCATAGACTAAAGGTGAAAGGATGGGGAAAAACATACCATGCACACGGACACAGCAAAAAAGCTGGAGTATCCATCCTCATCTCAGATAATGTGGACTTCAAACCAAAACTAGTCAGAAGGGATAAAGAAGGACATTACATGCTGCTTAAGGGAAGCATAAATCAGCAAGACATAACAATCATAAATATCTATGCCCCGAACATTGGCTCATCCACGTACGTCAAACAAATCCTTCTCAATTCCAGAAATCAAATAGACCACAACACAATAATACTAGGCGATTTTAACACACCTCTCTCACCACTGGATAGATCGTCCAAACAAAAATTGAATAAAGAAACTATAGATCTCAACAACACAATCAGCAATTTAGACTTAACGGACATATATAGAATATACCATCCAACAAAGAATGAATACACTTTCTTCTCAGCAGCACATGGATCCTTCTCTAAAATAGACCATATTTTATGCCACAAAGCTACTGTTAGTAAATACAAGAAGATAGAGATACTACCTTGTACTCTATCAGATCATAATGGATTGAAATTAGAAATAAATGACAGAATAAAAAACAGAAACTTCTCCAATACCTGGAGACTAAATAATACACTATTATATGATGAATGGATAACAGAAGACATCAGGAGGGAAATAAAAAAATTCTTAGAAGTAAACGAGAACAAAGACACATCATATCAAAATCTCTGGGACACTATGAAAGCAGTACTTAGAGGAAGATTTATTTCATGGGGTGCATTCAAAAAAAGAAGTAGAAATCAACAAATAAACGAGTTAACACTACAGCTCAAAGCACTAGAAAAAGAAGAGCAGACCAATACCAAAAGTAGTAGAAGACAGGAAATAGTTAAAATCAGAGCCGAAATCAACGAAATCGAAACAAAAGAAACAATCGGAAAAATTAATAAAATAAATAGTTGGTTCTTTGAAAAAATAAATAAAATTGATAAACCCTTAGCCACACTAACAAAGAGAAAGAGGGAGAAAACTCAAATTACTAAAATTCGGAATGAACAAGGAAACATCACAACAGACACGAGTGAAATACAAAACATAATTAGAAGCTATTTCGAAAATCTATACTCCAACAAAACAGAAAACCTTGAAGACATCAACAAATTTCTAGAGACATATGAACTACCTAAACTGAACGAGGAGGACATACACAACTTAAATAAACCAATTTCAAGCAATGAAATAGAAGAGGTCATCAAAAGCCTACCAACAAAGAAAAGTCCAGGACCAGATGGGTTCTCAGCCGAGTTCTATAAAACCTTTAAAGAAGAGCTCATTCCAATACTCCTCAAACTATTCCATGAAATAGAAGAGGAGGGAACCCTACCAAACTCGTTCTATGAAGCCAATATCACCCTGATACCTAAACCAGACAGAGACACATCAAGGAAAGAAAATTTCAGACCAATATCCTTAATGAACATCGATGCAAAAATTCTCAACAAAATTTTAGCAAATCGCATACAAATATATATTAAAAAGATAGTGCACCACGATCAAGTGGGTTTTATCCCAGGGATGCAAGGTTGGTTCAACATTCAGAAATCAATAAATGTCATTCACCATATCAACAGACTTAAAGTTAAGAATCACATGATTATTTCAATAGATGCAGAAAAAGCATTTGATAAAATACAGCATCCCTTCATGCTCAAAACACTAGAAAAAATTGGGGTAATGGGAACATTCCTAAACATTATAAAGGCCATCTACGCTAAGCCCATGGCTAATATCATTCTAAATGGTGAAAAACTGAAAGCGTTCCCCCTAAAAACTGGAACAAGGCAGGGATGCCCTCTTTCACCGCTTCTATTCAACATCGTCCTTGAGACTCTAGCCAGAGCAATCAGACAAACCAAAGAAATTAAAGGGATACGAATAGGAAAAGAAGAACTCAAACTATCCCTGTTCGCTGATGACATGATTATATATTTAGAGGAACCTGGAAATTCCACCAGAAAACTTTTAGAACTCATAAGTGAATTCAGTAAAGTAGCAGGTTACAAGATCAATGCTCATAAATCCAATGCATTTTTATACATAAGTGATGAATCTTCAGAAAGAGAAATTAGGAAAACTACTCCATTCACAATAGCATCGAAAAAAATAAAGTACTTGGGAATCAATCTCACAAAAGAGGTGAAAGACCTCTACAATGAGAACTACAGAACACTAAAGAAAGAAATTCAAGAAAACCTTAGAAGATGGAAAGATCTCCCATGTTCCTGGATAGGCAGAATTAATATCGTCAAAATGGCTATACTACCTAAAGTTCTATACAGATTCAATGCAATTCCAATTAAAATCCCAATGATGTACCTCGCAGAAATAGAGCAAGCAATTATGAAATTCATCTGGAAGAATAAAAAACCTAGAATAGCTAAAGCAATCCTCAGTAGCAAGAGCGAAGCAGGGGGTATTGCAATACCAGATCTTCAACTCTACTACAAAGCAATAGTAACAAAAACGGCATGGTATTGGTACCAAAATAGACAGGTAGATCAATGGTACAGAATAGAGGACATGGACACAAACCCAAATAAATACAATTTTCTCATACTAGACAAAGGTTCCAACAATATGCAATGGAGAAAAGATAGCCTCTTCAACAAATGGTGCTGGGAAAACTGGAAAACTATATGCAATAGAATGAAACTAAACCCCTATCTCTCACCCTACACAAAACTCAACTCAAAATGGATCAAGGACCTCGGAATCAGACCAGAGACCCTGCATCTTATAGAAGAAAAAGTAGGTCCAAATCTTCAACTTGTTGGCTCAGGATCAGATTTCCTTAACAGGACTCCCATAGCACAAGAAATAAAAGCAAGAATAAACAACTGGGATAGATTCAAACTAAAAAGCTTTCTCTCAGCAAAGGAAACTATCAGAAATGTGAAGAGAGAGCCTACAGAGTGGGAGAATATCTTTGCCAACCATACCTCAGATAGAGCGCTAATTTCCAGAATCTATAAAGAACTCAAAAAACTCTACACGAAGAATACAAATAATCCAATCAACAAATGGGCTAAGGAAATGAACAGACACTTCACAGAAGAAGATGTACAAGTAATCACCAGATATATGAAAAAATGTTCAACATCCCTAGTAATAAGGGAAATGCAAATCAAAACCACCCTAAGATTTCATCTCACCCCAATTAGAATGGCGATTATCAAGAATACAAGCAACAATAGGTGTTGGCGAGGATGTGGTGAAAAAGGAACACTCATACATTGCTGGTGGGGTTGCAAATTAGTGCAACCACTCTGGAAAGCAGTGTGGAGATTCCTCAGAAAGCTTGGAATGGAAACACCATTTGACCCAGCTATCCCACTCCTTGGCCTATACCCAAAGGACTTAAAATCAGCATACTACAGAGATACAGCCACATCAATGTTCATTGCTGCTCAATTCACCATAGCCAGATTGTGGAACCAACCTAGATGCCCTTCAGTTGATGAATGGATAAAGAAACTGTGGCATATTTATACAATGGAATATTACTCCGCAATGAAGAATGATAAAATTATGGCATTTGTAGGCAAATGGTCGAAATTGGAGAATATCATGCTAAGTGAGATAAGCCAATCTCAAAAAACTAAAGGACAAATGATCTCGCTGATAAGCGGATGAGGACATATAATGGGGGGTGGGAGGGGCTAGCATTAGGTTTAGGGTTAGGTTTAGAGTTAGGCTAAGGAGAGCAGTAAGAATGAAGGAAAGAAGGACTGTGTAGAGGGAAAAGAGGGGTGGGAGGGGTGGGAGGGGTGGGAGGGGTGGGAGGGGGTGGGGGGGAGGGGAAAAATATAATAAACATCATTACCCTATGTAAACGTAAAAAAAAAAAAAAATAAATTAAAAAAAAAAAAAAAAAAAAAAAGGAGCTAAAGTGAATTTCTCAAAGTTCTACAGGTTTAAAATGATGGAACTGGAACTAAGGTTATGGCTCTTTGACTGATTCAGAGTCATGGGCCCACATCCTCCTTGCAGAATCAGAGCTGCAAGATGACAAGAGTGAGAAGGGACACTAGAGTCCATTTAGTCCATTGTTTTTCTAAAGCACATGCAAATGACAGAAGAGTGCCTGAGTCTTGTGATTCTCACATTCTGGCACTAACCAACGATGCAGGCACAGCCTCTTCAGAGCCATCCTTCCCAGATAGAAAAGGAGTTTTCACGTTAATTATTCTGGGTACCAGTTTATTTTAATAGCCCAACAATTTCCTTTTCTTGGTAAGAGTATCCCACTAACCTTTGCTGAACCTCCTCTCCCTCAATCTCAATCATTTGTTTTGGGAGAGACCAACCCTTCTGCTCAAGGTGGACCTATATGGAAGACTTGCTAATCATAGTGGCAGGCAATGACCAGGGCATTATATCTAATGGAGCCCTCACCAGTGAGAACCAGCTTAGGGCCTTGCTCTCCACATGAGGATTGTTTAGCTGCTAAGACATTGGCTGCTGAGGGTCTAAGTTGAGAGAATCTGCCTGAGAATGAAGCCACACAGAGGAAAGCAGAAATGAAGAATGGAGAGGCAGAGCATTAATACCATCTTCTGAACCTCAGATCCAGGATCATTCGCTCAAAGATTCCTTCCTTTTGTTTAAACTGGCTCAGGATAGATTTTGGTCCTGCTCAACTTAACAAGTTCTAAGACAAAATTCTTGGGGTATCTCAATTTTAAAATCACACAGCTTTGTGAAAAAGGTCTCAGTAAAAACAAATACATTCATAAACACACAGCAAATTTTAAAGAAAATTTTCTTTTAGAGCTTTGGGAACATTTTTCATTATTTTTAATTCCTTTTAGGTACCTAGGGAGCTCCAATGCTTTGGACATGAATCCCTACATTTTAAGAGAGTTTTCCACTTACATCAGTGATATTGCCTTTAGCCCTGAATCATTGGAGAAGGGAAAGAAGTGAAGGAGGGGGAAAGGGCCTGGCACCAGATTTCAGCAGTTTTATAAATGTATGCATTCGATTTATTCAATTAATAGTTGTCTTAACAGGTTGAACATTTTATCATTGAGTCGAGGTTTTGTTCATTTACAATATCATTCTCTCATTAAATATTCTTTAAGAGGATTTCAGTCGAGTAGGAATATTTAAAATGAGGTGCTATAAATCTTTTTTCTTTAATGAATTTATTCCTTTTTAAGGAATTAATTAAAATCAGGTGGGGATGAGAGATATGCAGTAAATGAATAAAGTAGTGTCAGGGCAAAGGTGAAGGAGTAACTGCCATTAAATGAAATGAAGCACGTTCTAGAGGCAACGTGTTAATGGAGAATTTTCATACTTAGATGCACTAACAGGAAGCTCATTACTCAATGAAATTATGCTTATCTGAGAATACTGTTTCCTTCTCCTTCTCTCTCCTTTCCTCCCTGCCTCTTTCTTTCTGTTCCTCTCTCCCCGCATCCCTTTCTTTCTCCCTTAATTCCGCCCTTCTTATTTAATAAAGAAAATTTGGCTTCGTTCCCATTTGGAGAAAAGCCTATGCTTTTGTGGAGAACTCTGTCACTCTGGGATACAAAGTGATCACTTTTGCTGAAGACCAGAGCATTCATTCTTAGAAAGGTGTGGTGAAGACCATACAGAAAGAAGAGCAAGACCAGCGAGACAGTCGAACTTTCAGCCCAACTTTCAAATGAGGGGAAATATTCTTTCCAATTTAATGCACAAACTAGGAATGGAAATGTCATTGCCTCACTCAGAGGGTTAATCACTTTCTAATTTGAACTGGCAAATTTTATAATGACACTGTGAAATTAGCAGCATTTTATTGTGTTAATTATCTGCAGGACACTACATCATTACTTCTAATAAATGTAAATGAGATTGTGTCTCCTAGGACAATACATAGACAAGGTGAATTTTTATTGACTATTTACGGGATTCCAGGACAGTCTTTCCTCTTTTTTTCTTCTCTTATAAAATACTTTCAAACAGTGTCAGCTTACCATGCCAGTTCCCCTGTATTTTATTTAACATGAAATTTTAAAGGTCATTAAAGTTCTTAGCTCACTGGAACTCATTTTTACTCAAAGTAATGTTGATTATTAAAAACCATGTCAAGTGTCAACCCAGTCAACCAAGACTGAGAACCACAGCCCAACCATAAAAATATTTAAAAATTCAGCCTTTTCTTTTAAAGACATTTGAAAATGTGTTGACTATTCCCACACCTGATTCATATATGTACATACAGATACAGTTCTGCAGCAGTAAAAGACATCAGAGTGTTGAGGTCAGTGGTAAAAATCAAATGAGTTCTACTTTCCTGAATCATTTAGCAAAAGAGGAAGTTAACAGATACCCAGTATTATGCCAATCAAAGCTAACAAGCACTGCTAGAGACCTACATAAGTCACCGCATAAGACTACAGAGTGTGAGGGAAAGTAAGAGTTCTTATCCTGAAAAAGTAATAAGCTAAGAGAGAGAGGGAAAACAAACATAGAAATGACTGATAAAAAAGAAAAAGGGCCACATAAGACAAAGAGGTTAAGACTAAAAGACAAGGGATGCTAATCACCTGCTAATTATGTGTAACAGGGAAGAAGATTAAAGATGAATGTTGAACAGAAAAATCAGATTTTGATAACCTGAGATTAGAGAAGACAGTGATAATGAGTGATAATTATTTTAACAATAATAGCTACCAGCTGAACAGCTACCATGTGCTAACACATTCTATACATTAACTCTCATTATGTTAACAGTCTTGCAATGTAAATATGAATCCTGTTTTATAGATGAAGAAATTGGGGACATGGAGATTAAATAACATGCCTGAGTTCAAAAAGACAGCAAGTAGGAGAGTCAAAATTCTAACCCATTTCTGTTTAGTGTAAAATACTGTCGTGTTCTCAATATGTAATTCTGCATCTAAAAGCAAAGTTTGGCATTAAGTATTTTCACAATGAATAACCAACACTTGTGATCCTATGATTTTAAGAATAAGTCAAAAACAAACTAACATGCTGTTCAAAGCCTGGCATCAACATTCCAATAAAGTTATATTTCTACCTCTGTAGGCATCAGATTTCTCAGGCTTCTGCACAGAGAAAGCTACAGCTTTTTCCAATTTTGGGGGGGGTTTGTTCTGTTTTGTTTTTGCCATGTTCTGTATCAATTCTAGTGTCATGTGGATGCTAAGCAAACATTCTGCTACTGAGCTACGTCCCCAGCCCTTATAGGTTCTAGGTAAGAATTAAATCACACAATTAATGCAAGTATTTATCATTGCACTAAATACTTGTTAGAAGTTGTAGTTATTACTTCTGCTGCTGATTGTTGTCATAGTAAATAAAGTTGATGCTCTTCTCTCAACTGAATTTGTTTCCTTCCTCCTCTTAGTTAGTTGTCCACTTTAAACCATTTCATCTTTTTATGTCTTTTCATTCATGGAGTAAGCATTAAAAGTAATTGATTGGGCCAGGCACAGTGGCATGTACCTGTAATCCCAGCAGCTCAGGTGGCAGAGGCAGGAGGATCACAAGTTCAAACCCAGCCTCAGCAACTTAATGAGACACTAAGTAACCCTGCAGGACCCTGTCTCAAAACATAAAAAGAACTGGAGATGTGGCTCAGTAGTGGACGCCCCCCCACCCCCACCCCCGTGTTCAATTCCTGGTACCAAAAAAAAAAAGGTAAATATTCTGAATTAGGCTGCTGCTATGGATGGAAGGCTGCCCCCTTCAAAGCTCATCTTGATATGTAACTGCTATTTTAACAGTGTTACGAGATGAGACCTTTAAGAAGTGACTAGGCCATGAGGGTTCTGCCCTCATCAGAAGAAACAGTGCTATTATCAAAGAACAAGTTCTGCCCCCTTTTCACCTCTCTGTGATTGTCTTCTTTGCAAGAAGGTCCTCAACAGATGCTGGAGCTTTAATCTTGGACTTTCCAGCCTCCAGAACCAAAAGAAAATAAATTTAAACTAATTATAAATTATTCAAGTTCAGAGACTCCATTACAGCAATACAAACTTAGATGGTTGCTATACTTTTTTTTTGTTGTTAACTTTTAAAAAATTAAATGAGGAGAAATAGTTGAAACTAGTAACTGAAACTAACTTTGAATATGATCAACCCATGCTAATATATGGCCAATGTCCATGGTGTTCATTTCCATCCTAGATGACTGGGACTATACAGAGAAAATAGAACATGGCCTCTGCCATCAAGAAATTGCAGTTTGGTTGCTGAGATAGAACAAGCAAGCAAGCAACAAATAGTAGAAACTGACATAATTAATAAATTAATTGTGAAATTTAAAGCATTAATATTATAAAAGACAGAGGAAAGTGAACTATAGGGGATAGAGGTGGGCTCCTAGTGGAGGTGGAACCTGTAGTTTGTAAGTTGAAAACGAGGCTGGATAAATAGACCTTTAGTTTGTAAGTTGAAAACGAGGCTGGATAAATAGCATGAGGTTCCATCTGGAATATACGTGTCAAGCATTTATTACCATGGTGCTCTAACTAACTCCATTGTGAACTTATCAGCATAAATGATCTCTTACAGCAGAACTAAGTTATTCTGATGATTTGAGGTGGAATGGTTTGAGCTGAGCTAAATATGCCTAGGGTCATCATACAAATATGAGCTGCGTGGTAGTAAGCTAGGACCCAACCATTCTATAGCTAGTGACATTATTCTTTAATATGGAAAAGATACATGATAGAAATAGTGTTAATGTTTAATTGGGTCTACTAGCTTAGGTTATACAAATGGTTAAAATTGTGTCATAGGTTGGAATAGAAGGAAACAAAGTATAAAAATTTTCTTCTCATTTAGAAAAAAAAATTACATTATTTCCTCCTTTGTTTCATTTGGTTCTTCATTAAATTATTTGGAAAACTGAGTTATCTCCTAAAGCATCATTTTGAAAAAGACAAGCAGTTGTAGGATACAAGAATGACTATTATCCAATTTACTAGAGGAAAAAACTTGATTTCAGAAAAGTGAATCATAAGATATCATAGTAGACATATCAAGTAGAATGTAGGCTGACTAAATATGATGTATGTCACAAAGTTGCTATGTAAGGGAAATGACTCAGAAATCATAAAATATAATGACCAATGTATAACTAACAGTTTATTGGTAAATAAAAGGGTCAAAAGTCTTTAAGAACAAAGTTCTTAGGTTGGTCAAAATATCTACCTAACTGTATACACTCTGCAAGAGACGCACACAAAATTAGTGACTCAGAAATATTAGGAACAAGGTCAGCAAATGCAAACAAAAGGAAAACATGAATGATGGTATTTATTTAAATCAAAATAGAACTCAGGGGAAAAGGTATTGATAAGTAGATTCATATTATGTTGAAAGTAAAATTCATAATGAAGAATAACTGTCATGGAGTTGCATGTGGCTAATTACATATAATCATCATGTATGAAACCATTGTTTTTGAACATTTTTAAAAGTTGACAGTTCAGCAAACAGATCGCTATATGCCTAAATAGTTTTATATTAGTAGTTAATGTTTTCATTCATTTCAATTAAAGAGCTTTTAAATTAAAATATCTGGTTATAAAGAAATGTATGCAGTGTACAACAGAGACTAATGATTCAGCAAAACTCTTTTCTCTCTTCCTGGGCTCAGAGATAAGTGATATTTCCCAGCCTGCCTTGCATTTGGACAGGGCCATGTGAACTGAATTCTAGACACTGGAATATGAACAGAAGTAGTACAAGTTACTGTTAGGTCCTTAACTCCCCACATGCTATCATTCATGCTTCTTGTCCTTCTCTGGGAACACAGGAACCCTGGAAACTCTCTGGTGAGAACTGTGTAGACCCAAGATGGGATTAGTCTGACTTCCTTGTGTTGTTGATCATGAATGTTTATTTTAAATGTTATATAAGTGAGATCTACATTTCTATGGTACTTAAGTCATTGTACCTTTTGGGTCTAGGTTTTCTAGCAACTTGTATTACCTTAACTAATATAGGCTATGACCATAATTTGTGTGTGTGTGTGTGTGTGTGTGTGTGTGTGTGTGAGAGAGAGAGAGAGAGAGAGAGAGAAAGAGAAAGAGGGAGACAATATTAGTATATGGTTGTTTGTGTTTTCATACATAACATACTTTATCACAATTATTTGCTCCCTGGACCATAAGGATGTATTTTTAATTAGATGCAAATAAAAATTAATTGTGTTTATCTTTGGATGATGGGACTAAAGATGAATTCTGCTTTCAAATTTATTCTCATTTTCCAGATTTTCTAAAAGGAAAATATATTACTTTAAAATAAAAATTAAAAAACTAACATTAAATTTTTAAACATGAGAAAAAGCTGTCTACCTCAAAGATCTTTTAAGTGCAACAAGCTTATCGCATATTAATGACTTGTGAGTAAATGTATATGTTTTAAGAGCTTTTAAGAGCTTGCTAATCATAGAAAGGACTAGGCATTCTTTAATTTATTCATCAAACATTTATTGAATGCCAATTATTTGCCCAGGCCTAGATCAGACATTGAAGATATTCTTTTACCTTCACAGAGAAGGCAATGTTTTCTACCCTCTGTACTCAGGCTATCATGAGAGAGGGTAACATAAACATATTATAGTCCAATGTGATGATTGGTTTCAGATTTTGAACTCAGTGTAGGTTAGTGGTAGCCCAAACAGGAGAATAATTAACTCTATTTCAGTAGTCAGGACGATTCTCACAAGAGGAGACTGTTCAGCTGAGTTTTGAAGAATAAAGAAATCTGCCTTGTGGATAAACAGGCTGGGCAGAGTACCTTTGCAAACACCATGCAAACATCTTCAGGATGGCTCAAGTGCAGCTCCATGAAAGAAGGACCTGGGGGAACAGGAGGCAGGAGGTGGAATTAGGTGGAGACAAGTCACAGAGGCTTTATATGGCCTGATAGGAAGAGAACCATGATCATACTGACATCATGGAAAGATGTCTGTCAGAGTGAGGAATGGTTAGAGGAGGGGACATGGAGTATGGAGTAATGCAAAGGGGTTCATGGGTTCCTCCCCATCTTATGAATAAGCTGGGTGAGTAGAGAGGAAGATTCATCTCTTGAAGCATTTTCCAGGGTTTCCATTGCAGCATAACCACTATGTGCCTCTGCCTAAGTTCATGATGTTCTGTCATTAACTCTGTACTTTGGGAAGTCAAATGGACTAAATTAGCATATGGCATATAACCAAATGACCATATTCCTTTCTCCATTGCAGCCTATATAGAAAACACTTACCTGCTCAGATCAACCTTCCTGCAAATGGACAATCCGCAAATGACTGAAGCTGATTTTTAGCTTATGATGTTCCTGTAGAAAAAGATCTGAGACAATTCTGAAGTTGTGTCGAGCGCACTAGACACCTCTTCTACAAAATTTACCACATTTCTGTTGACCACTAACTACTAGTTCATTTGTAACTGTGCACTTTGAACACATGAATGTTATGGTCCACATTACCACTAGTTTCCCTCCCAACACACATGATGCCCAGTAAAGACCTGCCATCTCCCTTTTTTCCTTTTCACTGATCCACAAATTAAGGGACAAATACCTCCTCTTTCTGCACAGCTTTCTGAAATCTCATATATGCAAATTTGGAAGGAAACAAACAAATCAGTAATGAACAAGAAAGGCTGTGAAGGTGCATTCTGTTATTTCAGTTTAGTAACTATTGGCAGATATCACACATCTTCATTCTCATGTGTTATTATTCAGTTAGGTACAGGGGGTATAAAGTTAATGCTAATCTAGGTAAAAATCTAGAGTTGCATTAACAAAGTGCCATCAGTTTGGTGGCTTACAACAAAAGAAATTTATTCCCTCATTGTTCTGGAAGCCAGAGTCCAAAATCATGTTGCTGACAGAACCTTACTCCTTCTAGAAGCTCTAAAGGGGAATCCTTTTCATGCCTATTACTAAGTTTAGGATCTGCCTGCAATGCTCTGTGTCTGCATCACGCCAAGCTCTGCTTCTGCCTTCACATCACATGTCCCTCTCTCTGTTTCCTTGCCAGTGTATTATTAGATTCAGGGTTCACTGAGAACATCCAGAATGATCTCAAGGTCCTTAACTATATCTGTAAAAGAATCTTTTTTCCAAATACGGTGACATTCATAGATTGAAAGAATATGAGGTAGACATATCTTGTGGGGTTCCACCATTCAACCTACTAGAGTTCAAGGGGGTAGAATCTAATAGCCAGAAATAATATGTGAATAGTTGGAATATTTGTTAAGCTCTGTGAGGGAAGGAACTGTTTTTTGTCTTTTGTAGCAACCAGAACCTTGCAGAACACATATAGAGGCTCAACAAAACCATGCTGGCAACTTATTTTGTAATTCAATGGTAGCACAGATTAGACCCACTGAAAGAGAGGATGTAGACAAACAGGACCTCTCCTGCTCCTCCTGAGAGTTCAAATTCACTTGGATTTTCTCTCAAAAAGCAACTCTCCACATCTGAGCAGGCAATTTCATATCAACTGAATAAAATGCCTTCCGTGACCCTCTAATTAATAACAATCCTCTAATTAATAATTATTAATGTTTTATAGAGAAATACTGTTTTATATTGCTTTTTGCTCAGGCTTGTCCTGGGAAATTTCATGACTTCTTCCTAGTATCCAGCTGCTGCTGATTTTAGGTGCCAAACATTACAGGCACCTTAAAGAAACCTTTCTTAAAAACTTGTCTCTGCAGAAATGCCTAACTCAATACAAGGAGGTCCCTCTTTCACTGGCCTGTATTTGTATGTGCACGTATACTTGCTGGCGTGCATGTGTGTGCATGCATGGGCTCATGCACAGGTTTATGCACACATCACTCACTCCCCCTCTCTCTGGGTTAATGACACTTCTGGTTGATTTATTGATTGCCTCTAACACCACTGGCTTTTCTTGAAGCACTTGTGATCTTCCCAGTTGTAAGTGCCACCCCCAGTGGAAAGTTGCCCCCAAACTGGGATGTTTTGATTGCTGTTTGGCTTCCCCAACTTGACTGGTCAGGGCTGAACCTTCTCAGCTTCCCTGGAATAAGCTCCTTAAGCCTTTTCCCTCCAAAGCATCTGTAAACAGTTGAAGGTCATGATTGTTCACTCTGCAAGATCGATATGCCATTAAATTGTGACAAAAAGGACTGCCAGACCATTAAGGCCTCCCTCATACCCTCAGTAATCCTGATAAAGTGATGAGCTGTTTTAACCTCTCTGGCTCCCATTGCTAACTACGTAGAAAACGCCTCACTGCTGAGATAACCCTTTCTGCAAAGTCAGGACGACCCACAAATAACCGAATCTGATTTCAAGCTCCTTCTGTACGTTTTTTCCTACTATTGTGCAGTCACGTTTTTATTTAATCTTTTTCCCTCATGCAGTCTAAAATCTAATGTAATACTCAAAACTCTTTAGACTCAAAACTATTTTGTCCAAGGATGAACTAGTTTCGTATCATGTAGACGAATAGGTTAATTTCCTGATGATAGAGAGACAAAAGTAGAAGAATTCACAGGAACTGGGAATGGTACAAATCTAGTTCATTCCAAACACATGGGTTTGCCTAAATTGGCTCAACCTCAAACGTGCTGAGTTCATAGTATTCTGTTGAATTTCTGTCCACTCTGTTTTCTTTGTCTGTAGTAAAAGGTGAGGAGAAATGAGGAGGAAAAAAGGCAACTGTTGTGAACTGAAAATAGTGTTAATAGATCTAAGCATTCTGGAAACCATTTTAAAATAAAATATAGAGCAACCAAGTCTTGCTTAACATTGCATGAGTTCATTTATTATTTGAAGAATGTTTATTTCATCCAGAGAATGCCAAAATTAACTGTTACTATAAGCTGATACCCAATGTGTATCAATAGTCTTTGACAATTAAGCTTGATAAGGTCGTTCTCATCCTCCATGATGCTAAAGTTATCCAATATCCAAAAAGTATTTTAAAATTTTTGTTTTCCATCTAAGAGTTCTTTGCCAGCCATGTTGACTTTCATCCAGTAACTAATAAAAACAACAGTGTTTCAACTTTATACCTAATGTGTACATGTGCCACTTGCACACATACAAACACACATAATACTAGTACTGACTTTTCTGAACTATCTACAAAGTAAATACATCATCTGCATTGCAAAATCATGTTTGAAAAGTTGTATCTTGAATGTTATTTTTTTGTGTGTCAAACTCATTAGAAGATTACTAATGTTTAGAAAGATCTGAAATCAGTTGCCCAAATATAAACAAGATGTACCTGCATTTCAGTTCACAAGGGTTTGTTATGGGTTCATCTGCTTATTGCATAGACGATGTTGTGGACATAAGTATATTATACCATCTTCTATTTTGCTGATTTGCAAGCATGAGTTTTCAGGGAAACCTTTACCTCAAATCAGTCCTGACCCTAAATGGCTTATTATGTCAACAAAACATACCTTCAAATGAATATCTGAATGCTTGAAACCAGCAGGAGTTGCAGGCAGTAAACAGAAAGAAAACAGGGAAACAGGTTTAATATCTGCTGAACCCATTAGCTCTCACCTGCACGTCTTTCTTCAGCATATCAATGGAATAATCTAGACAGGCACAAGAACAAGAACAAAGCTTCAGGTCAATGAAATCATTCACTGATCCACCAGCAAAGCATGATAAGTGGTGTATTAGCTTAAAATCTCCTACATGCTGCTTAGACACATTGCACAGGTTTGAAATGAGTCAAACAGACCCCATTAAATGATACCAAACACTGGAGATTTTTTTCTATTTTTTTCTTGTTTGAACCCACAAATTAATCCTGAATTTAGATTTTATGGCTTTGAATTTGCTCTGCAGATTCTGCAACATGAGGCAATTTAAACGGATAATGATGACTTAATGAAACTAAGGGTGCCTTATCTCTCCCTTTATACTTAATCATGTCTAGACCCATTTACAGATTTCTGGCTCATGTTACTCATTAACATATCAAATATGTACCGGGTGCCTACCACATGTCCTATAGTTTGCTAATTTCTGGGGATACATTAATGAGTAATGTTAAGCAGCTTCTATGCTTCTTGGATAAGTGTTTCTTCAAGGAGATTCGACTATATTATAGCAGAGAAAATAGGGCAATGAGATTTGCAATAGCACTGCCTTTTGTGACAACTTTAATCCTTCAAACTGGATATTTGCATTCGGATTCAAATTGGTTACCACTGATAAGGTTACACAGTAAGGGTGGATCACTGTTAGAAAATAGAACACTTTTTCAGATATTTGTTAATCGCCAGTATATCTTCTGTAACGTGTCTGCCCAGTTCCTTAGCCCATTTATTGATTGGGTTCTTTGCGTTTTTGGTGTAAAGTTTTATAAGTTCTTTATAAATTTTGGAGATTAGTGGTCTATCTGAAGTGTGTGTGGGAAAGATTTTCTCCCACTCTGTAGGCTCTCTTTTCACATTATTGATTGTATCTTTTTCTGAGAAAAAGCTTTTTAGTTTGAATCCATCCCATTTATTGATACTTACTTTCATTTCTTGTGCTTTAGGAGTCTTGTTAAGGAAGTCTGGTTCTAAGCCAACATGTTGAAGATTTGAACCTACTTTTTCTTCTATTCAATGCAGGGTCTCTGGTCTAATTCCTAGGTCCTTGATTCATTTTGAGTTGAGTTTTGTGCAGAGTGAGATAGACGTTTAATTTCATTTTACTACATATAGATTTCTTACATACAGGTGATTAACAAATATATGAAAAAAGTGTTCAACATCTCTAGTAATTAGAGAAATGCAAATTAAAACCACCCTAAGATTTGATCTTACTCCAATTAGAATGGCTATTATCAGGAACCCAAGCAATAATTGTTGTTGGCATGAATGTGGGGAAAAAGGCACACTTTTACATTGCTGGTGGAGTTGCAAATTGGTGCAACCACACTGAAAAGCAGTTTGGAGAATCCTCAGAAAACTTGAAATGGATCCACCTTTTGACCCAGTTATCCCACTCCTCGGTTTATACCCAACAGACTTAAAATCAGCATACTACAGTAACGCTGCCACATCAATGTTTATAGCAGCTCAATTCACAATAGCTAGATTGTGGAACCAAACTAGATGCCTTTCAATAGATAAATGGATAAAGACACTGTGGTATATACACACCATGGACTTTTATTCAGTCATAAAGAAGAATAAAATTACGGCATTTGCAGGTAAATGGTTGAAATTGGAGAATATCATGCTAATGAAATAAGCCAATCCCAAAACACCAAAGGCCGAATGTTTTCCCTGATAAGCGGATGATGATACATAATGGGGGTGGGGGAGTAAGAGAAGAGTGGAGGAACTTTGGATTATGTAGAGGGAAATGAGGGGGCGGGGGCAGGGGTATGAAGGATGGTGGCGTGAGATAGACATCATTACATGTATGATTACACAAATGGTGTGAATCTACATCATGAGCAACCACAGAAACGGAAAGTTTTACCCTATTTGCATACTATTAATCAAAATGCAGTCTGTAAAAATAAAAAAAATAATGAAAAAAAAAGAAAATAGAACAAATATGTCCAAGGCCCTGGGTTGATACCCAGCATTGCAAGAAAAATAAAGAAAAGAAAACAGATGTCCCTGAAGTTACTTCAAAGAGAGGCTTACAGGCTGATAATAAACTTCTGTTCATTCTTCCACTTACCTTGAGTCTGATCTCTCCATCAGCAAATGAGCTACCAACCTTCTGATCTAAACCATGGTCAGAGTAATACCCATGTTGTTCTTGATGCATTCCATAGGAAGGCCACTTGCCAAGCACATGTTACAAAGCAAAATTATCTATCATTCTTACATAAGGTGTCATGGATTTCTGGTCCATTAAGAAGTTTCTGATATCAAAAATCTTTCTTCAGGAATCTACTTACTCTTTGAATTCATTGTATCACATTCACTTATATTACCTCTAGATAATATTTTCTGCACAAAGGAGAGATGGCAGCAGGAAGGAAGGAAAATGTGGAAAGGACCGAAGAAAATGTCTTGAGCCAAAGTAAGCATAGCCATCAAATAGTTCCAAGGATTGTGGTGCAGTCTGTTTATCTTACCATAATCTCTTCCTCATTGTTTGGAATGGAAAAACTTGAAAATTAAAAAATATGTATTTACATTCTCCTTGGGAGGTATGTGGAATTCTAATAAATCTGTTTGGTTGACTCCAGGAAATCTGCCTCTTCAGTTGCATCACACCCAGCTGTTTGCATTAAAGTCCATCCAGTTTGATTTTCATTTGTCAAACTGATCCCTTTGATGTCAAAATTACTCTCTCCTTGGCATTTAGTCCTTAAGGGTTTCCAGCTGCCATTGGCTCTGTAGTTGTGTTCAGGTCTTAAGCCAGTCTTCCGTCATATTGTTCTGCTTTGCAGTTGTCTAAACTATGTCTAGGTGACCTCATTCATCTTGATGTCCTAACTTGAGACACTTATCTAAGATGTTTTGGGAGCTGCTGTTCTTGAAGTTTCTCTCGCATTACATTTGCCCTCTGGAAAGCAGCTTCGGCTGTGTCTACTTCTCACTGAGAGCACACTATTCATCCCAACATCTTCTGTTCATTTGGACAAAGAATATGTTCAATTCTCTTTGGAATCATTGATTGCCACCTGATTTACAATGTCCCTTTTTCTTCTTCAGAACAGATTACCTCTTAGTGCTGAATGAGTCACAAATTGGTTTGGGGATCCTAAGCAGACCACAGAGTGTTGAATCAACATTTAAAGAGCTCTTCAGTGTCGCGGTATTCAGTCCTGTTTCTTGGGATTCTTTATGACAGACATCTATTGTTATCTTTCTTTTATAGAGCAGGAAACCAGGAGGTTAGATGGAGTGTCCAAAAGATGTTTATTTTCTAATAACTATCTAGGCCAAAACTTTGCTCTGAAAAGTTTGGGCCACACTAAATTCTATTTATAAGATTCTTCGTGTTTTCTCTAATTCTCTTCTATCAGTCAGCTATCTATCTATCTTATCTATGTCATCTATCTCTTATATATTTGCTCTCTATAGGAAGTATAAATTTACTCATATTCTAATCTCTGTCCCAGTACTGTGTTTTTCTAGTTTTATCACCAACTCAAAATGTGACAAATTGTTTATCTGCTGTGAAAATTACTTCATTATTAAATAAGAAATGATGCTTCTATTTGAAGGTTATTACAAGAATACATAAAATAATATGAAAAAAAGCACTATAATTCTGGCATGTACTTAGTAGATGTACAAGCTAGGATAGTTCTTTTTCCCTTGTTAGTATGACGTTGGTAATAGGAATTGAATTTTTTAAAAATCTACTAGAAAAAGAAAAGAATAATTAATGATTTATCTGGCATAACCCTTTCTGAATTGAAAAATCACCTGTTTGGAAAGCAATTGGGTATGATTTTGTGTAAATTTCTTTAAAAAGTAATTTTTTTTCCTCCAAAGCTAATGTATGAGTTTCCTATGGCTGCTGTAACAAGTTAGCACATATTTAATGACTTAAGACAACCCCAATTGAACATCTAACTGTTCTGTAGGTCCAAAGTTCAAAATGGATTGGCAGCACTGCATGCTTTTTGGAGGCTCTGGGACAAACTGATTCTTTTCTTTTCTGGCTTCTGGAAGATACCCCTACTCTTTGGCTAATGGTCCCACCTCTCTTTCAATCATCACATCTCCTTCCCTCATCCTGACTCTCCTGCCTTCTCATTTTTCTTGTAAGGACCCTTGTGGGGTATACTGGGCCCAGTCGGATAATCCAACATGATTTCTCCATCCCAACATCCTTCATGACAGCAAAGCAACATATATACAGGTTCTGGGAATTAGAACGTGAACATCTTTGGGAAGCTGGTATTCTGTCTGCCACAGCTAATAAAAACATTAGGAAATGACTTGATTTTGAAGGTCCACTCTTAACCATCCCTTTAAATTGAAATTCTTTTTTTTTTTTTTTTTTTTGCTCACTAATTGTTCATCCTTTACTTGCCTTATATTGCTATTTTTAGCTATTTAAGTCAAGAAGGTGGACAATATTTCTGAGTTTTTAAGATAAACTGCAATAAATAATGACTCTTTGAGACTGGAGTTACAACTCAGTGGTAGAGAGCTTGTTTAGTTATATGAGGGACCTTGGGTTCAATCCCCAGCACTACCAAAGTAAATAAATAAATAAGTAAAAATGAATTTTTGTATACTCCTTGTAATGCCTTCTTCCTTTTCTGTAATCAATATTATCCTATTTATTTATGTAACCTCTGAATTCCCTTTTCATGGGTCTATTTCTTTCTCAATTGTTCTCACAATGTAAGCTCCCAGAAAGCAGACTTTAGTTTATTGTGTCATTTTATAACACCCTTTGTCTAGCTCCATGCATATTCACAAGACAAATCCTCTAATATTATATTACTTATTTTCTTTCCCTGAAGTTTTATTGGTGGGCATCAGTAGGCAAACAGCAAACTGAAGTAAGATTTTTTTTCAGGACTTAATCTATTTTTTCTATATTCTTATAGCACTTAAAAGTATTTACTACACAAAATGAAAAAGTAAAAGATGACCAATACTTCTAATATGTACTATTTTAATTACTCTCAGTTTCAGAGTTATTGTGTAACAATCCAATCACTGTTGTTATTACTTTACAAACTATTGCTTAATTCCAGAAACATGTAGTATAGCCACAGAGAAAACAGACAAGCAATTTTTGTTTCTGAATTCTCAGTGTGCATATATATGTATATATATATATATATATATATATATATATATATTTGAGTGCATAATTTCAAAACAGACATTGACTCAAATGATATGAATTTTAAATTCATCGAAAGTAGTGACTGAATTTTTGAGATCTGTGAAAAATATATCTCTAAAGTCAGTTTTTCTTTCAAACCTTATATTAAAATATGGTTAAAGATAGATTGTAATTCCTTGTGGTATTTTTTCTTGAGGGTAGCAGATTTAATGGACAGATTCTGTACAATGGTACCCTTTTAGAGGATAGGAAGGGTAATGAATTGATAGAAACCCTAACATTTTATTTCTGGTCAGGGCACTACGTCTCTAAGGATCTTGGGTTCCGAATGCCCTGTCAGTCATCTTTGGCTGGTTATCATAAACTTCCCATCCTCTGAAGTCCTGTGGATACAGGCTAACCACACTAATAGACTTTATCAGCCTAAAACTAGTTTCAAAAGTTGTTTTCCAGAAGCTATTGTGAAGGTTTTGTCTAATGTGTATCTATGTGTATCTGCTCCATCATCTCCAACTTTTTTCTCAAATCGTATTTTAATTAGAACTGCAGAGTAGTGGAAATATTACAGAAAAGCACCATCATCTTTAAATTTTTGAAAACCATTAGTATACAACAGGTTTATGAGTGGCTTCATAAATTCATCTTTAAGAACTGCATTTACCATTACTTTACAAGAATTTGGAAGAGCAATCTGTCTGTCTTCCTTCCTCCCTCAGACCCTCCTTCTTTTCTGCCTTCCTTTCTTCTGTCTCTGTTTTTCTCTGTCCTCTCTCCCTACTTCCCTTTCTTCCTTCTTTCCTTCCTTCTACCTTTCTTTCCTTTCCCTTTTCTCTTTCTTCCTGTCCTCCTTTCATCTTTTTTTTCTATCTTATTTCTCTTTCCTTGTATTAGAATAGAGGATAGGAAATGACCAAATCCACCTTTCTCCTGCAAACACAGTGGTAGATTGTGATTCCTTACCCTCCATCTTTGTGTGATAGTGTGCACCAATGTTTAGAAACAGCAACAAAGTTAAGGGGCTGATCGTTTTAGTTCCACAGCAGAACTTAAGCACTGAAGTGATTATTTTTCTTCAAAGTAACTATCATACATGAATACATGTTTATTTAGTAAGTGCCTCCATTATCCAAAATATTTTAGAAACTCTTCCTTTGAATCTGCCTTCTGTGACAGTTTCCGAATGTCTCATTATAATTTAACCACCCACTATTTGACTCCAAATGGCATTTCTTGGTTTAATCATTTACCTTATTCATCACATTTGGATCCAATATCTTTTTCCTATTTTCAAATGACAACTCCAAAGATGGATGTTGAGCAATACAAAGAACAGTCAAGAGAATACACCCACGTACAGATAAACCTTCACACTCTTATCCAACAATTTGCCATAGTTAGAATATTAAACAAAAATCTATGTATGTGCTCTAACTCAATAACTGAAATTAATAAATTTATTTCATAGGCAAATATGCATAATAAATATTTAAATTCAAAGCCATGGGTGCAGTATTACATAAACACACACACACACACACACACACACACACACACACACACTCATATGTAAACATGATTCTATGCAATTTACAAATAAGGTATAACTTTACCATGCATAGAATGGTTACCACTGAGTGGTCAAATTATGGGTGATTTTAATTTTCTTTTTCTTTTTTCTCTATTTTCCAGAGTTTATACAATTACTTTTTGAATGAAAACAGGAATAAAACAATTAAAGGAATAATAGCCCTGTGCTCTTAAAGACAATTAAAATTACAAATTTGAAAATGTTGAGTAATGCATCATAGCTGGAATAAATGCATAAGCTTGAAGGCCTCATAATGATGTGGATGTGTTTTTTTGTTTGTTTAGGAATACTCATATCAATCTAACATAAAAATGTACAGTATAGGATGTCATTTCTGAAGTACACCTACTTTTCCCTGTTACAATCAAAACAAACTTGAGGCATCAATAATACCAAGCGATGTCCCTAAAATCACTTCCATTGAGTCTTGGTCAGAGTCTCACAGAGCACAGGGTCTAACTGGTACCCCATTTGCTATGACCACCTGCCCTATTTTCTGGGACCAGGCTGGTTAGTAAGTAACTCTGAGCATAGTCTGAGAGGCAAGCACTTTGCCTTCTCTGGACCCACTATAACACAAACTTCAGATTCTCTCCATCTCTAAATTCAGTGAATCCTTTCATTCACTGGTTTGGTAATAAATAATTACTAGCTAGATTGTTGTTCCATTAGTAATGCCACCCACAGCACACAAAATACACTGGAGGCAACAAAGAAAAGATTTGATGGATTGTCTCTTAAACCACACTGGAATTCCCCCAGATTAGTTTGGCAGTAGTGTATAAGATCTCAGAAACGATGTAGTTTCATGAAACCATCCCAAGAAGCTAAAATGACTGCATTTCCACCTTTTTCAAAGACAAGGGTGTCCCCTTTTTACTCTATAATAAAAATCTCTCCAAAGACTCCTACTTGAATATTTTTAGGCCTAATGCCATTCTGTAAGACTTGAGGAGTCTGGAAAACATATACTGCCACAAATAGTAATACAGCAGTGAATTTTAAATAATCCTGCTATAGTTTGGATCTAGAATGTCCCCCAAAGGCCCATGTGCTAAAGGCTCAGTCCCCGGCTTGGTGCTATTGGGAAAGCAGTAGAACTCTTAGGAGATAGGCATAGGGAGAGGACTTAAGTCACTGGGGTGTACCCTAAAGGGAATAGTGATACCCCAACCCCTTCCTCTTGCACTCTTTCATATTCTAGTCATGAGTTGAGCAGCTATACTCCTCCTTGCACTTTCACCATGATGTGCTGTCTTACCACAGGACTAAAAGCCATGGGGCCAATCAAACTTGGACTGGAACCTCAAAATTGTGAGCCAAAAATAAACCTTTTCTCTTTATAAGTTGATTATGTCAGGCATTTGTTACAGTAATGGAAAGCTGATTAACAAAATCCCAACTGTGTTTTCACTGTGATTCTCTTCATTTTCTGGCTACCAATCTTCTGTGTTTCACTTCTATATTATTTAGAGTAATACTAAATTCTATAATAGGTATATCTTATCAAAAATGCTTGGGACCATTAGTTTCAGATTTCAGATTTTTTTCAAAGTTTTGAATATTTTCAGTTAGATATCTTGAAGATGAAATCCAAGTCTAAGCATTAAATTCATTTATGTTACATATATACACATAGCCTGATGGTAATTTATGCAGTATTTTCAGTGTACTGCTTTTTGACAGCAACACATCACATGAGATCAAGTGTGAAATTTTCCATTTATGGTATCATGTTGGTCCTCAAAACTTACAGATTTTGGGCTAGGGAGATAGCTCAGTTGGTAGAGTGCTTACTTTGCAAGCACAAGGCCCTGGGTTTGATCCCCAGTACCGCTAAAAAAAAAAAAAAAAAAAAAAAAAAAAAAAAAACAACTCACAGATTTCAATCATTTTGGATTTTTTGACTTTTGGATTAGGGATGTTTCACCTATACAAATAAATAGCAAATTTACAATGGATTTCCACCATAAAACTTTATTTCGTAGTTTCATTTCATCGTAGCCTGGCAGGTACCTTTCTTCCTTGTCACAATTCAAAGCTCTAGGATCCTTTCATACTGTGGTTGTGCCAAGCCCTAACAACTTCCAACTTGCAGAGAGAAAAAGACAATGGACATGTTGTACCCACTTCTTAAAAGCAAAGCCAGGAAGTGAAACAAATACCACCACCCACCTTGTATTGGCAAAAATTGATCTCATAGCCACACCAGGATGCTAGGGATACTAGGAAATATGGTCATTGCTTGGGCAATTGCTAAGAAAGCGAAAATGGGAGCACGGATTCTGGTGCAGAGTCCCACATCTCTGTCCCCATTTCCTTTACCTTCTTGCTATAAAATTTATTTTAAAATATATGAATATGTAAAACTATATCCAGAGATAACATTCATTCTCATATACATTGACTTTCTATTCAACAGATGTTTATTTGATAGTTTAGCCTGTGTATAGATCTATATATCCTGGTATTAGGGCTATAACTGTGAAAGCAGGATCTGGTAATTCTCCTCTTAATAGCTTATGTTTAGTTATAGCTATGGATAATAAATAAGAGACCAGGTAACTAATCACATCTTTACATGCTTAGAAGGAAATAGAGTGCCGGGATACTGGGAAGCTTGTGGCTAATCAGAGGCCTGCTTTGATTGGATAATCAGAGAAAGCCCCTGTGAAGACATTTAATCCTCGATATGAAATAAGAAGAGACTATAAAATCAATCCAGTGGTGAGAACAACATATACAAATACATTTATATGGAAAATAGTGGGAAGTGCTTTAACTCTGTAATTTTTCTAAAGATTAGAGTTTTATATTAAAATAATTATATGCATCACCCTATAGACTGCACATAAATTACGAAGAGAAAAGGAAACATTTACAATGGAAAAATCTGGTAGGCAATGCCTTGACAAAATGATCAAGTGGTATGTCACCTATAATGGAATAAATGAACAGCTCTTCCTTTACTGTGATGCACTGACAGCTTTTCAGCATTCTAGCAAAAGTTAAAATTAAAAATTTTAGCCTGAAGTTAATCTGAGAAAACAATCAGACAAGCACCAACTGTGAGAGAGTCTGCACTACTGTGGACCTAGACTCTTCAAAATGCGATTAAAGAGATAAGACAGCTAAACTCTGTGCATGATCCTAAAGTAAGTCATTGATAAACCATACATGCAGATGAAAACAGTAGCAAAATTCCCCCAAAGCAAAACAAAAACAAAAGCAAAAAAAATAGAAAGCAATAGCTATAAATGACCTCATGAAGGACAATCGTGAAAATTTCAATATGATTCTAAATTAGGTAATAATATTGGATCAATGTTAAATTTCCTGAGTGTGATAATGGTAATGCAATTATGTAGGATGAGCTTCGTGTTAGGCAATCTATGTGAAAATATTCAGAGATAAAATGGAAACCCAGGTACGAGGTATATGAATGTTCATTATGTTATTCCTGTAGGTTTTATGTTTGATTTTTTTTTTCAAAACAAAATGTTGAGGCAAGTATTTCAAGGTGCTATGGTGAAGAAGAAATTGAGAATGGTAAAAAGCGGTCAGGGGACTATGCAGTGGTCGGAAGAAAAGAGCCAGAGGTTTTCCCTCAGTTATTGCCATGCATGGACATTAAAGTTGAGATGAGTTGGGGGTAGAGCTTGATGATGGTAGACAACTTGCCTAGCATTTGTGAGGCTCAGGGTTCCATTTCTGGCACCACCAAAAATAAATAAATAAATAATAACAAAATTAGTAAATTTAAGGTAGATTCAAATATATTTTGGAAGTAGAATTCATACCCTATTCATAGACTAACTATGAGAAAATGAAAGTGAAAAAATAATGACAAAACTACAGCACACAGAAAGCATCAGTCTTAGTACGTTCAGGTGGCTATAACAGAATTCCATAGACTAGGGTGATTGATAAAGACTGGAAATTTACTTCTCACAGTTACAGAGGCTGGAAGTTCAAGATCAAGGCAGATATAGAGTCGGGCGAGGACCCGATTTCTGGCTCGAAGATGATGTTTCTCACTGTTCTCACACAGCAGAAGAAGTGAGGGGTCTTTCTACGTCACTTTTATGAGGACACTAATCCATTCATGAGGGCTCTACCTAAAAGGCCTCATCTCCTAATACCATCACCTTGGGTATGAGGCTTTCTACGTAGAAATCTGAAAAGAAATATAAACATTCTTATCTTAGCAGTATATTGGAGTGAATCTCAAATTTCACTGAAATGCTACTACAAAGTCAAGAAAAATAAAATAATCACATACACAAGATTCCCAATGTCCAGAGGATACAAACGCACCTACCAGCAATGTCAAAAGCAGCATAGTAATTCTTAGCACTGAGATTTGCAAAGTTTTTCCTCTGGGTTTTCATAAAGGGGGTGACTATGATGTAAATTTCATCCCTCTTACATTCAAAGCATTTTCAGTGACCACACTACCAGCAATTTAAATTACTCAACTGGGCTTTGGCAAACAGACATATTATCAACGGGCATCTTCAAAATTCCTGTGGAGAGAAAACCCGCTAGGCCTGAAACTATAAGCTTAATGCAATTTGAAGAGAATAAGCAGTTTCGTTCAGTTCAGGCCAACATGTTCCTCGGTGTTTTATGCAAGAGCTGTTATTGCAGTCACACTGAGGGGAAGATTCAATGTGAATGGTAAATTATAAGAAATGCCCACACTTCCTATTTCCTATATCTATTTTAGTTGGTGGCAATTACGATTTACTACGCAACACTCAAAATACAAACGGTGCTATGTGAAAGGATATATCAGTGACAGATTTGCAACCTCAAAGCGTGACTTCAAAATATTGGTGCTGTAAAGGTTTCCAGTTCCGGAAGGCAGTTGAGACGTACTCTGCAAAGCCCCCGCAGGTGAGGGCGATGGTGCGAGAGAGGAGCTGTGGGCACACTGGATGTTGATGTGAAGCTGTGTGGCGCTGTGGGAGGCGCTGGAGCGGGCATATGGAGGAGGCCTTCGGGTGCCAATCGCACGAAGCGATGGCACAGACAGCGAGCAGAGAGTGAGGAAATCCTGCTAAGCAGGGAAACTGAGAGCATAAGGCCGGGAGTAGAAAATCAAGAAGGAAAGCCAAGAACTTCAGGAAAATGCAGAAGAAGGGTTATGTGAGGAGAATGTACGGGCGTCCTTTATCCTCTCCAGCTTTGCCCTGAGATTTGACCCAAGGGCTGAATCACCAGGTGGGGCTCTCATGCCCTCTGCAGCCGATTGGTTATAGCCAGGAAGAAAGTCAGAAGACAAGAGGACAAGTCTAGAGACAGGTCGATTTTTTTCCCCCTCTCTGTTGTTTTCTGGGTAGCATTATGATGACGGCAACATTCTTTGTTTGCCTGTTTGTTTTCAGTGCTGGGGCTCAAACCCAGGGCTGCATGTTAGGCAATCATGCTTCCACTGAGCTACAACCCAGCCCTAGTGGCTGCATTCTTGACCTGCATTGATGCTAAGGCCCCCACTGCTTCTGCTGGGACATGCCTCCTGCTCTTGACCCCGTCCTGTGGTTGGTAATGGCCATTACCAACCATTGCTAGCCCAGGGGCGTGGCATCATTCCTCACTTGTTCTCCTTAACTCTGCTCACTCCTCTGTAAGCAATCGCTTCATTAAATGCTCAGGAAAATGCCATCTAATTCTGGCTGGGATCCTGACTCATACAGGAAATTGCAAGTTCCCATA
Organism: Sciurus carolinensis; assembly: GCF_902686445.1. Lineage (NCBI taxonomy): Eukaryota > Metazoa > Chordata > Mammalia > Rodentia > Sciuridae > Sciurus > Sciurus carolinensis. Next base: position 79,797,345 of record NC_062226.1, read on the forward strand.
TTCAATTTCAAGGAGAGCGATTAAGGACATAATGGAAATCACACTGAGTTACATAGTGGATAGTCCAGTTCTGAAGTAGAAACATAAATGATGTTTCCATATTACTACACTAGAAAGATGATGGATTCCTTCATCTTCCCACATTCACATTTATCTTTAATCCTTATGACATTCTTATTCTACTTAATCAGTGTCTCCGTTGTTGCTCTTACACACCTGATGTCTGCCCATGCTCAGATCTTTGCAGGGGAGAATCTACTTCTCAAGACAATTTAGAATAACAAGGAATTTCACTTCAGAGCACTTTGTTTCAGAACAGTTGCATTTCTCTGAGTAAGCATTCCAACCTATGTGATACATAGGTTGCAGAATTAAACTTCAAAACTTACTAATTTATACACCTGTACTCACTCTTTTTTTGGCTCACCTACCCTGGTTTTTTTAATAATAAGAGAGAGAAAATATTTGGATAGCAATGTGCACTTTTAAAATATTCAGAAGGATGCAGTACTTGTAATATGGATCACCAGCATAGCAAGATTGCAAACTGAGTTTTATTCACAAAAGAGGAAATGTTACACCTTACTCTAAATGATGAGAATAGTTTCAGATTGGTTTCCAGTCTCTAGGTTTACAGCAATTAAAATTTATCTTGAAAAGTCGATTTCTTACAAAACTGGTTTTGTAAAATTAAACACTCAGACAAAAACACACAAAAAAAATACTTACACTCTCTCTGTCCCTCCACCCACCTCCACCCACATGTGCTTTCTGCTTTGTCTATGGAGGGTCTGATTGTCGACTTTAACGGGAAGCTAATGCACATGGAACATCAGTGGCGTGCAGAGGATGAGAAGAATCTCAGCTACAATACCTAAAATTAGAAGTTGCTCTTGAAAATCTGTCCCAGAAATAAAAGTAATCATAGGACTGTACTTGATTGAATTCAAGTGACACTGTTTTAAGCACAAACTGTAGAAGTGAGGGACATTGGTACCTCTTAGACACAATAGCAGTGTCCCACAATGGTTTGTTATTAAAACTACTCAAAATTCTTTTTAAAGGAAAGAAGTGCTTTTCTTCTCTACCTCTCTACCAGGAGTGATTTTTCTCCCATCTGATATAAATTATGGCTCAAGTTTCACAAGACAAGGCTCTAGAAAATATCTTTTACTCTGTTGGCATTGACAATTGCAAGCATGCGTCAAACTATGACGAGGATGGATGTTATATAATATTAGAGCTATATTGTACAAAGAAAGACTTGGAAAAATAAATGGAAGGGCAGAACGGAATAGTGGAACTAATTCTTGACACTTATACATATGAAAATACCATTTGTGTCATAATAACAAGAACGTGGAAAAATAAAACCAAAACAAAGATGGGAACCCTAATGGTCAGAAAACACAGGTATATCACATGGATGACAGTACTATAGAAAATATGTGGCTTAATCATACCATGACTAAAAGGTAAGTAACTTAATTTTAACCTTAACCAAGCACAAAAATAGCCCTTCTTTCAACTATGCAAAGATCTCTCCAAAGTGTTCTACCTGAGTATTTCTATGTCTAATTCTACTCTGAAAGGCAAGCTTTGAACAGCACAAAAAGAAAAGGAAGCAAAGGAGGACAGAGGAGGGAAGGAGGAAAAACAGATGATGCACAGAAAAAGTAATTTCCAAACAAGAACTTAAATCCAAGGCAGGCTCCATCGGTAAGAAGAAATTATTTTAGTATTTCCTAGAAATTACAGCTGCACTCGATTGAGCAAAATCTGGAAACCATAACAATTAAGGACAGAAAGCTCAAAACTTTCAGATAGAAAGTAGACCAACCTAAGGAGAACAAAACGTGTCTAATGTAACGGGGTCCATTCTGCTGGGGAAGGGGATGTCAAAATCAGGATAATATGAGAAATACCAGACTTTGGGAATTTTTTTTCATAGGGAAAGATGCTCAAGAAGTCATCCAGGAAATGTATCACCAAAGTAAGACTATGGAAGGTCTAATTCACACAAATGATCCCAGTCTGCCACCCTTTTTAGAGTTAATGAGCTAACTCTAAAAAATTCATGCACATATTTTATCTGAAGTTTATAAGAATGCTTTTGATATTGTGCTGGATAAGGGGTAATCTGTCAGTAATTTTTCATCTGGGTTGGGAGGGCAAGCACAGGCTTTGGCTGGGTAAGTACAGCTCCATGAGGCTCATGGGGGAGGGAGCCAGCAGCATGCCATGAGCAATCCATCTAAGGAACAATTTGGTTCTCTTGATGTACTAATGAGGTAGGGGAAAAAGAAAAGAAAGAAAAAGAACAGGCAGTAAAAGCATCCCACTTGCAGATGATGAAATATGCGGGAACCATGTGGGGGAGGAAGGGCCATGTCATTTATCTGAGTGGGGAGAGCTCCCTCTTGGGCAGCTTTGCAGTTGTGTGGCACTGTTCTTTTGGGCTCTCCAACTCCTGACAGATTTGCTTTTTCTTTAATAATACATTGAGTTCGTATAATGCTTTTCTTCCTAAGAGCACAAAGTACTTTCAGTAGGTTTTATTTCATTTATCCTCATCAAATCCTTTGAGTCAAAAAGGCCAGGTAAGCTTGTCTATTTCACAGGCAAGGAAGAGAGGAGAAGCTCATTCCGGTCCACCAGTCCATCCCTGGTCACAGGAAAGACACTCTGCCTAGTTAATGGTGTATCCTCGTCAGAGAAAGAACCAAATGGCTGTGGAGGGAGCTGAAGACCATATTACTAGGTATTCTAACCAAGCAATGGTATGAAGCGTTTCTCCTTCTTTAGGCTTCTAATTCCAGGTTGAAATTGGGCAAACAATGGGCCATAGACAAAATTCAGACTGTTTTTACATGTCCCATATGTAAAGAATCAATTTTTGCATTTTTAAGTGGTTGAAAGCCAAAAGAAGAGTAATATTTTCTGATATGTAAAAGCTATATAAAATTCGAAGTTCAGCGTGCCATAATAATGTGTAATTAGAATACAACCACTTCCATTGTCTGCTTATTGTCTCTGGCTGCTTTGGTGTTACAAGGAAATTCAGGGAAGTTGTGACAGACTGTATGATCATATGGCCTAAAATATTTATTATCTGGGCCTTTATAGAAAATGTTTGCAGACCCTTGCTCTAAGGCAATGGGTTTCCAACTTCCCTTCCTTTTTTCCCCTCCTTCCTTCCTTTGTTCTGCTCCTCTTCCTCCTTCTTTCTCTCTCACTCACACCTGCTCCTTCTCCTTCTTCCCTTTCTTTGTTCTCTCCTCTCTTCTTTCTGAGCAATTAACTTTTCCTTCAAGACAATTTTTGGTAGAGATCTAGTGCTCCCCCTTCAAGGCCCTCCTACAACACACTGCTCCCCAAAGTGGAGCCAGAAGCTAGCCCTGAATTCAAGGAGTCAGGATTTGAGTCTCCCTTTCTCTTGATTTGAACTGAACAGATGAGGGAGAACACAGATCAACTGGCACGGTTTCCAGACTTGGTTAAGGACAATTACTTCTCTGAATATTTCTTTTCCTATTGGACTGAGTCCCTCCAATCACAGGCATGTCTTATTCATCTTACCACTCCCAGCTTCTGGCACTTCATAGAACTTAATAAATACTAACCTAATAAATGCTAATGGATTAAAAAATGAATGATCTATAAGCTCAGTCAAATCAACATCTAGGACAGAATGTGAATGCTCCATACCATTCGCCTTCTGTTACATTTCCCATCTGTTATCAAAAGGTCATCTTTCTTCTTCTGAAGCACCCCTGAATTCACAGATTAAATGGAAAGAATAAACATATATCATCATTTCTCAAAAAATTACAGGTGAACACTTTCTTCTGCAGATAGAAATGATAGATCCAGCCCAAAGAAAAGTTGATAATATTTAGAGGCATTAGTAAATAAATTCTCATTAGTCAACATTGGCAGTTCCAAATGACTGATAGATAAGAAAAAATGAAACATGAACCAAGAATAATTCTTTTCTGTACAAAAACAGGCTGTTACCAACCTACCCCCAACCACGCCATTTTATAAATAAAGTCAGTGACTTATTTTTGTATAGTTGCTCATACACAAATAACTCAACCTAACTAAGCATGTTTTTGTCCACTAAATATTATCAGATTCAATATAAACAACAAGGTTCTTATATCAGTTTCCAGAATTCAGGAGAAGGTGATAGAATGCATCGACATACACCAAATACAACCTTTGTTCCTGTATCCTCTTTGCTAATGACTTTTTCATTATTTCAAATATGATCTTTTTCATATTTGGTGTCAACCAAACCCAAAAGGCGAAAACGCAATCAGAGGTGAAAGTCAATCTCCTGCTTAGATTAGCTGCATTTCTCATGGATTAGCAGATCCATGAGATACAAAATGAACAAGAATTGATCCTATCCTTTATGATGATGGCTTTGCTGCTGCAGCAAAGAAGATAAATGGTGACTTCAGACTGTGATTAACCCCAAATGAACGGTTTCAGTCAGTGCCCAGGCAAGCAAAGAAAAGCGGCTCAGATAAACATGTGAGGAGACAGTTCAGAGTGTGAAGAACTATTCACACTGCAATAGGAGGGAACCTCCAGGGGACACTGACACACCCAAGACCAGCAACAAACAGGCGATTACGATCCCCTAGACCTGAACTGGCAAGGGGAAGGGAGAATCTTAGAGGACTCTAGTGACAGCTGAAGTCATGGAGAAGAGTCACTTCACAAGAACTGTATTAGAGAGACAAGGTATTGCCAGAACCACAGCAGCAAGCAGGAAGGAAGTGATGGTTAAGAATGCACACTTCTCTCTCTTCTCCTCCTTGATTTCCTGCTAAGGCAGGACTGCCCAGAAGCCAGATGTCAAAAGAGCTCAGCCGATACAAGTTGGTCCTAGAGATCTTCCCTCTCTCCCTTCCCCAGGCAAATGACAACACAGAGAAGGCAGGGAGCACATGGAGAAGGATGGACTAGTGAAAAGGACCAGCACAGGAGCCAAAATATGAAGCTTCCTTGTCTTTCACATCCAACCACTTGTATGCCCCTGGCTTTTCTGCATGCATCTGTACTCACTAAGCAAAAAAGAACACATTCATAAGCAGTTGGATTTGCTACTCCTTAAGACGAGAACAGAAGAATGGTTAGACAGTCAGAAGAAATCTACTTGCAATTCTTTAATTTCCTACCTTCCCCCAGGATACTATAAGGAAGTATCTTAGGTAAGAGAGAAAGAGTATCTCAAATTTCTATGATTTTACTGAGATTGAGAAATCTCAAATAATTGAATTTTCACCAATATAGAAGGCTCCTTATGTTCTGGATTCCCTCCTTAGCATGTCACTTTTCTACCGCCATGCTAATGGAAAGACTGATTCACTTCACAAATATGCCTCAGAGTTCCAAGAGATGAGCATAAGGCTAGGCAATAAAGTCCATAGATACACCTGAAAACAGAACCCATGGCTTTGGGTCCTTGATCCTTCACTTTCATTACTTAAGTGATCTTAGACAGGGTTCTTACCTCTCTAGGATTCAGTATCATTATTTGTCAAATGTAGCAGTCGAATGGCATAAATTCTAAGGTTCCTTTTAACTTTGAGATACTGTGACTCTGTGCTTCCACTTATCCTCAGGCAACTGAAAGTGTTGTGTTGCAGAAAGAATATATTACAGACTTAATAGTGCCTGGTATGGGACATGGAGGGAGAGATCCAATACTCAGAATCAATATGCACTAGCATAGAGCAGGAGATAGAAAGTGCAGAGGACAGTCGATCAAGGGCTAATGCATGGTAGACAACTTGACCAAGGCCAAAGACTGAAAGAAAAATGAGGAATGTTGGTGAGTGGGGGTGGTGTGTATTGGGGGAGTTATATCAGGACAAGACTCCCTTCAAGAATAGCTGTTCATGGAAGCAAGAAATAATGTGTGAATCATGGCAACTTTTAGTTTTTCTTGTTTGGAATGTTGCAGGTTTGTCTGTTACTGTTAGCTGTTAACGAGAAATTGGCATATTGCTCCCTAGGCCTTGGTATAGTTCCAATACTCAGTTTTCTAAGTCCATCACATGGTCCAGCCATGGCCAAGAATTCCAAACCATGTGCTGCAAACTTCATTGCATGGTTTGTTTAAATCTGATTTCTGCTATATCCCTCTGTATGGGGATTACTAATAAGAATTATGTGCTAAAGAATGCCTAGTGAATTTACTAGCAGGGAAGCTACTTATGTGTGTGATCAAACATGTACACCTAGCTAGACATGATGGCACATGCCTGTAATCTCAGCTACTCAAGAGGCTGGGGCAAGAGGATCACAAGTTCAAGGTCAGTCTCAGTAACTTAGCAAGACCCTATTCAAAATTTAAAAAATAAATAAATAAAAAGCACTGGGGATTCAGCTCAGTAGTAGAACACCTCTGGTTCAATTCCTAGTATATATCACACACACACACACACACACACACAATGCACTAAGATAGTACTGGACAACATATTGGAAAGGAATTATTACTCTGATTATCTAAAGAGTTTATTCTATCTCTTTTTATGACGGGGTACTACAAAAATAAATGTTAATTTCATCATAGGGAACCTGTCCAATAGTAAAAACAAAGAGGTACAGAGACTATTGCTACCACCTCATGGCAGATCATCCCCACATGTCTAAATCAACTGGCACAACTCAGGCAGACATCCTGAGACCCAAGCAGGTGACTGAGTTTTCCAGGTTAATGTGGAGGGAGCAGTGGACAGCCTGGTCCAGGTGGTAGTCTATGGTTAACATCAGACTTGTATAATACCTTTGATAATACCTTGTCCTGGCCACTGTTCCTTTAATAAACCTTTAACATCAAGGTTACTACATATTCTGTTTCTTCTCTCACACTGTAAATGAAGACACTCCTAATGAAAGAATCCAGGAATACTTAAAAGAGGGGAAAAGAAGTGACACTGGTATTTTTTCATTGCTGAAAGGAAAACTGGAGACAGCTCACTCCCCAGATCACAGAAATCACTGCAGGAGACTGTCAAATTTGACTCTGAGCCTGTGGCCACCCCTAGGAAAGCCACCCTGAGTGGCTACCAGTGCAAACACCATTCACGTCCACCTCTCTTCTGGGTCCTCCCCAGACTTCATGGAGGTAATTCATCTTGAAGATGAGAAAGGAAACATTGCTTAATTCCAGTCTTTTTTTCTCGGTGGTTATTTTTCCTACCTTTGAGTTGGTTCAGAAATAGCACACAACACTCGTAATACTCTTTGTTATAAGATGTATGTGATACTGTTTTATTTAGTTCTGAAATATTTGCCCAGGGCAAAAAGTAACTTTCTGATAATTTAGTCTTCCCAATAACTCAGATTCATTATATCACTGCCTTGGCCTTAAACCAAGGTGGTCCTGATTTGAACGTTAGAATTGTGGCTTTTCAATTCATGACCTCAGGAACAGACGTTACTTACAAAAGTTCACTATGAGGTTTTATTTTGTTTAGGTTTTTTTTTCGGGGGCTAAGCAGGAACGATTATCTTCCAAATTTTCAAACTTTTCTAGTGAGCCTAAATACCAACCAATATCTATAGCTGAATAAGTTCAGAGGAATATTTGTCTTAAAAAAAAAATGTTGGAATATTTCCTCCTTTCTGAAACTTTTGGAAGCATAAGAGAAATCTTACCATAGTGAGTGTCTTGAGAGATCACCTGTGTAGCTACATTGAAGGCATTAGATACGGTCCATAGTAGAAAATAAGTATCTGTTAAATGAATCAAAGGACATTTTGAATTCCAAATTTGTTTCACTGCAAGAAGATCTGCAAACGACACACGTCCCTATCTTCCCTTCCCTTCCCCACTCAGTTCTAATTCTTGTCTTCCTTTCTCCTTACTATTGTCCTAGCTGAAGTTCTCAGTTCAGCTCTCCTGGGTTTGCTTTCCACGGCTGGTCTCCTTTATGTCCTTCACCTGCTCTTTACTTTTCCTTTCCACTCTCAGCTTCAGCCCATTTTCAGGAAAAGTCTTCTGAGTAAAATAAATACAATGCAAGCAAATACACCCCAAATCCATGCCCCATGCTCTCCACTGCCTACCAGATTACAAACTCGTCCATGTGTCAGTTCCCATTACAGCTGACATAAGACTCCCACATTAGTCGGAGCTGGGCTTTTCCTTGGTTCTGGCAGAGACCTAAACACTACTGCTGATGTCCTGTAGCTGCAACTATTGCAATCTCAATTGTCCTTCTAGCGCCAAACACAATTTTCCATAAAATCTTTCTTTATTTTTCTCTCATCCCCAAAATGACATTATCTCTCCTTTCTTGCAGATTGTTCAGTCTCTTCAGCACTTGAATTATTTTCTAAGCAGGAATTATGATGAATTCATCTTGGTAGAACCTATGGCACCTGGCAAAACACCTTGCATAAAATGGGTTTCAATAAATATTTGTTTAAATTGAGTATCTTAATATTCATTTGCACTTATCTGTAATGGGCTTGGGACTCTACTTGGTACTTTTCTAAGTCTCAGTATCATCTTTCAATTCCATTCTATTTTTCACTCTCAGAATTTAAATATCACTTTCCAATTCCCCAAAGAAAACTAACTTCTCTTTTATTGTTTTTTTTTCTTTTTGTACCTTTGCTTTATAGCTTAACCTCCTTTCTTGTCCATTTTTAAGTCTCCTTTCATTCTTTTCTTTCCTTCAGTTTTGCCCCAAACTCAAAACAAACCAGTGTTTCACTCTAGAACACAGGACATCAACCCAAATGATCACAAAAGCTTCTTTCAGTCCCACTACCAATGATTTAAGAAGTTTCACAGCTTGAGAATCTGTTATTACAGACCTAACATCTTGTCTTTCCCATTCATCTTTCTTATTTTTAACTCCATTGTTATTTGAAAGCTGTGTAGAGGTCTTTGGGGCACTGGGAAAAAGAGTGCAGTAATTCATTAGCCAATGAAGCCTCCAGCCTGCGGAGGGACCCAAGAGAAGATCAGGATGTGTTTATAGCTACACAGGAAAATTACAGACTGAGAAACTCCTTTGCCTGGATGCTCAAGGGGAAGAATACTGCCCTGGCTCCCTTTTGTTTCTAGCATGCCTTTGGGGGATATTTTCTATTTTTATCACATTGTGCAAAAACAATGTTACCAGTTTCCTAGTTACCTTAAGGGATTATATATCAGTGTAATGTTCCAGAAATAGGAATTAAGCGAGAATTTTAAAAGAGACAGGTATTACAAAGTTTAAGTTTTGCTGAATTGTTACTACTTAAAGATGACAGAGGAAAGTGTGTGTACAGGACAAATGGAAATACCAAAGTCAATGCTTTCCATGTTCTGCATGTTTGTGTCCCTCAAAGTACATAGGTTGAAATCCCCTCAAGGTGATGGTATTAGGAGACAAGGGTCTTTGGAGAGGTGATTGGGATTAGTGTCCTTATAAACAGGTCCCAGGGAGCTCCTTCACCCCCTCTACCATGTAAGGATGCAGCGAGAAGGCACCATCTGTGAACCAGGGAACAGGTCCTCACCAGAGAGATCTGCCAGAGTCTCAAGCTTGGGCTTCCCAGACTCTACAATTGTGAGAAATAAATTTCTGTTGTTTATAAGTCACCAGTAAGGTATTTTGTTATAGCAGCCTGAATAGGCTAAGATGATTCTGAGCTTCAAGTGGATCTTTATGACACACATTCCAAATATAATTAGAAATGAGTAAAGAAAGGAGAGGAACATCAGTGATTTGAATTATAATCCTCCACCAATAATACATAGCAGCGACTAGGGTAAGAAAGAAAAATTAAAGAACAAGCAAAACCAAAAAGGAAATCCCATCCATATGGGATATTCACCAAGTGATAAAAATAAATATTTGCAGAAACAAGAGAGTACATCTTCATTGCTCTCAATCATTATTATGTATCATAGAACCATAACTACTATATATTTAGTGAAATTCATATTTATATTTCATCACCATTATTAGTTGAATTAATTTGCTCTCAGGAACCCATTATAATGTGAGTCATGAGTAGTTGCACTGATAAATAAATCTCTTAACATATATTGTAGATAATAAGAAATGGCTCCTTTCTTCATACTACCATCCTATTATTAATCCATGGGGATATGAAATTAATGTGCATGGGAATGACACAGGCAGGAGGTTGGAAATTGGGCTTTCTCTGATTATAGTCATGTCCCAGTGCTTCAGGTGCTCTGCAAAATGAGCTTTATTTTATTCCTTCCATGAAGTGCATCATAATATTTTGTTTCATAAATCTTATCATCATTACAAAGCAAACCAGAGGCACATATTTTTATTCCTTACAATTGGATTGATAGGCTAACTGGGGAACTACCAATTAGAGGTGGAATGTTATTTTAGATCTCAAGCAGACCTGATTTTGAGGCTTCTGCTGTCACTAGTTGGCCAAGAGGTTGGGGAAGCTTAAGTTTCTGCATTCTGGACATCTGTAGCTATCTCAAAAGGTTTTATGAGGAATCAATGAGAATATATATCTATACACATAAGCATAAATACATGTGTGCACACACATGAATACCCATCCTACATACCTACTTGTGTAATAGCTCACACATTTTAAGTTGTCACTAAATGTAGTAGTGTGCTGAGAATGTTTTTGTTCTTAAGAAAACATGGCAAAGCATATTATATTTGTAAAGAGAGAGGGTGTGGAAAGGAAAAGAAAGAGAGAAAGGTGTTATAAACACACGTAATTTTTCTCAGTCCATCAATCATGCAGCCACTGTTTGGTGCTTCCTTTTAGATGCCTGAAGTCAAGTTTTGGGCTCTAACACCCTCTAACCTGCACTAGAATACTAGACTATAATCAATGGTCAGCCTCTGCAAGCCCCAGGAATGTTTGGATGGTGGTCAAGATGCTACATGATCAAAAAAGTTACAAGGCATCTTTGTTCTTGTTATTATATTTAAGCACAGCATTCATTGCTCAGGTCGTTTCCTTGGCTTTTGTTTTGAAGAGGAAAAATAAAACTACTTAACAGTATGTGGCATGTAACGAGCTTGCAAGAAATGTTACCATCACCACCTGTGGTGGCTTGAGTTCTAAACGTAGACTCAAGAAAAGTAGACACACAAAGAGTTGGGCTTTATTTTATATATATATAGAAACTACTACTAACACAACTATTACTCCATTGCCATCTTTTCACCTTTTTTCCTCAAAATAATTTAAAGTTGATAGCAAACTTATAAGAACAGTATGAAGAATATTCCAGAATTCATCCAGATTCACCAACTGTTAACATTTTGCCTCTCTCTCTGTCTCTCTCTCTCTGTGCCTCTCTCTTCCTTTCTCTGTCTCTCTCTCTTTCCACATCCTCTCTTTTGACCTATAACATGCTTTGCCATGTTTTTCTTATGAACGAAGACATTCTCAAATTATCAAGTCCAGGATCAATGTAATACTATTCCCTATATACTGTCCATATTAAGATTCACCAGTTATTTCAAAATGTATCTTTGTAGTATTTATTTTCCCTGATCCAGCATTTGAGAACAGATCTTATGTTAGTTTGTCTCATTCCCCTCCTAAATAAGGTTCATCTCCTTGTGTTAGGAGCTTTGTAAATTTACAGTGCAAGAATCAGTGAAGATAAACCTTTTTTTCCTTAGTGAAAACCAAAATATTTTTATAAAACATAAAAAATTCTTCATAAGTAATATTAATCTAAAAAATCTAAAAGTCTAAAAAAGTCATAGGACCTTTATCCCCAAATTTCTAGTGACTTTCACCAAAGTTGCTTAAGAAAGTCTTTTGTCATGAAAAACACAAATGGCTTTTCCTATGCTGACTTGACCTGTTTTCTAGGATGGTTAGATATAAATGGAATTCCTAATAAATAAGTTCCAGTGTAAGATCTGGGTTTGGGCCTGAAATGGTTAAAAAAAAATCCCTAGGCAGAACTTCATAACTACATATTATATGATCCCATTCATATGAAGTTTCTAGAAACTATAAATCTAAAGAGATAAAAGCAGATTAGAGTTTGTCTGGCACTGGGTAGGGGAAGCTGGCCTTGATTGCAAACAGGCATGGGGAATCTCTGTGGAGTGAAAAAATGTTCAAAAACTGAATTGTGATGAGGGTTATATAATTCTAATACTTTTTAAAAAATTATGGCATTATATGTGTAAAATAGGTAAATTTCTATAATATGTAAATTACATTTCAAAGCATCATGAGAGGAAAAAATGAAAGAAGGAAAGAGAAAGAGAGAGGAAAACCCAGACATCTTATCAATGCAACAATTTAAGGCAATTTCCAGGGGCTTCCAGATAAAGGCAATAGGAGACCTGAGTTGCCTCTGCCTGCTTGTTACCTGCAGGCTGTTTTGAATGATGAGCAAAACTCGGGAGTTACCTAGACTGTTTTGATACCTAGACAACCTTTCTTCATTGCAAAATAGAGGAGGGACCATATCCTGGTTGTTTTTCTATATAAAAATCCTACCTAAATTCATATCAGGAGCATAGGTTCATGAAACCCCAAAGAAAATTATTGAGATGTCATCTCTACAAATGCACTGAATCTTTTGACACAAAAGCCAACCAATGCAAGTTGCTAAACTTGTCTTTCTGACAAGTGCCTGTAGGAAAATGGTTGGAGAAAGCAGATCTGCACCCTCGTCAGCATTGTATCTTATCAATGTTATGTTGAGAGAAAGAGAATCATGCACGTCTCACTATAGAAAAACTGTAAATATGAAGCATTTTTATGAACTGATGACCTTAAAATTATGTTGGTGCTTTAATTTGTTCAAATAAAATTAGGTAAGCTCTCTAAGCATTCCCTCTGTGGGCTGAGGACTCACCTTCTGTAAAAAGCGCGAAGTAACTTCAGTGGAGCAACAAGGCTATAACACTGGGAGAAATGATTGATTTCACTTGAACACCACCAACAACAAAAAAATGTTTAAAAACAGTTTCACGGCTCAACTTTCTCCTTGCTTTTTTTTTTTTTCTTCTTCTTCTTATAGTTGGAATGTATTTTATCGTCTGTCAGTTTTGCCCTATGATATGTCCTCTTAAATTGGATCTGTAAGCCCTTCATAAAGTTTAATAAATCTTCAGCATTTCACCCTAAGGAAATTATATTAAAAACCTTCAAATGTGAAGTTGGGCCCGCAGACACACAGCGCTGGGAATTTTATCACCATAATCAGCGTGTAATGAAAGCCTCTGTCGCTGTTCCTTCCCAATCATAATCTGCCTGTCTTTATGAAAAAAGGGGGGTTTGTCTGGGTTCATCTGCAAGCTTTAATTGGAAGATGTCTTCATTTCATTCCAGCCTACTGGGATAATAACTCAGCCCCGTGTTTAAACACAGGCCCTTGCCGCTGATATTTTTTCATTTAGTAAAGCATGTCTCTTTAAATGATTTAGCAAATCATCATGAATGCCAAGCCAGGGTGATTGGCAGCTCATTGCTGGTGCACCATTTGCATGACATTTGTTCTTCAGCTAAGAAAGCTGCGCAGGTAAACAAGCAGGCCCCGCACTGACTCCCTTTGAGTCCCTTCCTGTTTATTTTCTCATAATCAAATGACATTTATAGAGAGGCAAATGCAGCTGCACATATATGAGGGAAATGCAATCAGGCTAAACATGATGACTTCATTCAGGTGATATTTTGATTAATGAAAGGACATTTTATGACATAGGGGGCTTTTTTATGGAGCAATCTGGCAAATTCCCTTTTGTGTAACTAATACTTTATATTTTATCTATATTTTAATGTAAAGTCTGGACTGGAATAATTGGTAGACTGGTGTTCACTTAGGAGAGTTTTGTTAACACCCCGGAAGGCTTCTAGCAAGAGATGCAAGACAACCTTCTTTGTCCCTTTCAGATGAAAACAGCATTTTCTCCCTTCAAAGGCAAAAAAGAAAGAAACAAGATGATATGATATAAAGCTACTTTATGGCATCCATGAATGTGGAAAACTAAAGAAGATTTTAGAAGGGAAGTTATTTTACAAATAAGAGTTTTATACATATTCTCTGGCTCGTTGTCCTACCAAGGAATATGAACGATAACAAATTAGACTATTTTAAATTATTTCTTTAAGAATTTTAATAACAACATAAAACGCTTCTATAATTTATATAGTTGAGGAAAGTACCAGAGAGCAAATTCCACTTTAGCAGGTTTACTAGAAATGGAGGCGTGCACTGGATTTACAGAAAGAAGTGCTCCTTCATTCCTAGAAGATGTTCATCCTATACAGTACAAGCATAGAAAATCTTTGAGAACTTCCTCAGCTTATTGGTGAGGACAGGGATGGGCTATCCTTTCCACTAGATAATAAAGACACATTTTCACAACCAGCTGCCCCATTCCTTTTAAAGAGCACCTCAAAGAACTCACGACCACTGGATTCTTAATGGACTAAAACAATCACTCTTAAAAAAAAAAAAAAAAAAAAAAGTGTTATCCTTCTCATCACTTCTCTGAGAGAAGAATGGAGAAGTAGTCCAATTTTAGGACAAAAGGCAGTTAGTTCTAAGCAACTCAAGTTTTATTTTATTTTTGCATCATTATGATTTTAAGCTCCTATTCTGATAGGCTCACCTCTGGGCTTGCTTTCTCTTTATTGTCTATGAACCTGAAATGATAAGGAATGATTCATCCAAACCACAGGTCCTAGATTCCCTTAGTTCCATCAAGGCTGACAAGAAAAATGCTCAGCAACCCAATGCTTAAAGATGGGCAAATCCTAGCTATTTTGGAACTGGTAGAGGGAGAAAAATTTAAGGGCCCTGGGGTAAAAAGAGAAATGGCAGCCTAACATGGACATGGCTGCAGTCCCTACTGGTCTTTTTTTTTTTTTTTTTTTCATTTTCTTTTTAATTGACAAATAATAATTGTGCATATTTATGTGTGTACTTGTTAGTTTTGCATTGTTGTGACCAAAATACCTGACGAGAACAATTTCAGGGAGAGAGTTTATTTTGGCTGGTGGTTTCAGAGATTTAGTTCGTGGTTGGCTGACTCCACAGCTCTGAGCCCAAGGTCAGGCAGAACATCATGGTAAAAGGTTGTGGCAAAGGCAAGCTGCTCCATTCAAGACTGCCAGGAAGCAGAAAGAGGAGAAGGGACCACAGGGAAAATGTACCTTCCAGGGCTCACCAATGTGATCCACCTTCTGTAGCCATACTCCACCTGCCCACAGTTATCACCCAGTCAGTCCATTCAAACTAGGATGAACTGATTAATTCGTAGATCTCCAAGTTCAATCACTTCACCTCTGAACATTCCTGTATTAACACAGGAGCTTGGGGGCCAGTTGGGGGCACCTCCTATCCAAACCATAACATTAGAGTACACTGTGACATTTCAATAAATGGATACAACAGTTAATGATCAGGTCTGATAACTGGTATGACCATCACCTCAAACATTTATCATTTTCTCATGTTAGAAACATTCAGAATTCTCTCTACTAGCTATCTTGAACTATACAATTAATTGTTGTCAACCATAGTTATCCAACTATATTCTAGAACATTAGAAGTTATCCATCCTATCTGACTGCATCCTATTGATCTTTTTATTGTATTTGAACATAAAAAAATACTCTTTTCAGCAGTCTCTTCCAATCTGAAGACCAACCATCCTAAGTAAGAAAAACATTTATGAGGTTCTTTGTGACTTCCCATAGTTACATCATCTGATATAAGAATGTCTAGTACAAGTTCATATTAAGAGGATGCTGAGCACTCACCCACTACAGATTTACCAGGAACCTGGTTGTTTTGACACACACAAAAGAAAAAAATCACTTTTCCATTGGCAGACTCCATGATCTCAATGTGGGGCACTGTGCCAGGAAACTATTCATGTCCTTTCATGTTCTTCTTGTTGTGCTGGGTTTGGAGTGTTGTGAGAGGTTCCCATCCCTCTCTTTACTGAAGATAAGTCTTCATTGAAAGTGTCTTTCTATTCTTTTTGTTTTGCTTTTGCCCTAAAAATCAAGAACTCTAACTACCTTGCAAGGTATCTGATTCAGACTAGGTGATGGAAATACCATAGTGATTGTAAGACTTAGACTTCTTTCAGTGAAGTAAGAGGTTATCTTGAGGGATTGATGAGGCATGTGTGGATAACGATACTGGGGGATAATTATAACCTCAATTTATCTAAGTTATGAAGACTGTAGACTTCTGAGGAGTCTATGACTGACCTGAGACTGAACCTGATCCCATCTTCCCCCATGGCGAGATTGGATTAGCGCTCATCTTCAATAACGGTTCTGTGGTGTGTGCCCCATTTTAAACAGTGAGAAGCTGAAAGCCAGGGTCGACATCCCATTCAGCTGTAAGTCAGTTATCAATGTACTGCCTGTCAGCTCCAAATACATCCTTCAGTATATGCCATGATAAACCACAGAATCCCTGTAAGCATTTCTCCTTTAAAGTGAGTGTGATGTTAAGCCTTCTCAGTAGAGGGCGCTAGAGGACCCTACAGGGGTGGGGCTTCTGGTAGGGGAGGGCAGGAGAGTCAGTATTACTCAGGGTTGCCTGCCAGAGCCACAGACAGAACAGGAACTATCCCACCTTCACAGCCTGAGCCTGGCCATAACCTGTCTACAATACTCTCTCCAAAGAACCCAAAGTCTTCCACTAGTCCCCGTGCAGTCTGCATGACAATACTACAAGGAGCTGATGACCTGGTCCCAGCCTGTTTGCCCACCAACTCTAGACTAGTACCAACCTGGCTAAACTAACAAATATCTCTGCTAACTGGTGGCCAAACTACACCATCTCTAACAAGATCTTCAACTTCGTCCTTCCTTGGCTATTCTCCCTCAGCCCTAGGACACTATGTAGAGTTTCTTTATGTACCATAGTTCTTGTATTAAGCCTCCTCTATAAACCTACTGTGTGGTTTCTAACTTCAGATGGCAACAATCTGGAAATGTCCAGTGCCAAGTTCAGGGCCAGACACTTCGGAAGTTTTTGGTAAATATTCACCAAATGTTCAACGAACAACTGGAGAGGGGCATGAATGAGAAAGTCAAGGGATTCTTAAGTTTTGTGTATTTGTGTATTGCATCTCGTTAACTAGCATTTCAGTATCTCCTGACAAAACATCATCTCTACTTTTGTTAGATAACAATTTAGGAGTCATCGAGCCCCCGGTGAGTTTAGCGACTGTGACTTACTCTTTCTGAGCCAAATATTTTCAGTTTCAAAGTCCTCATAAATGAAATCCAAATTTTACCATTTATAATAGTTAGGGTTCTCCAGAGAAAAAGAACCAACACTATGTGTATATATATAACAGCAAGAGGTTTTTCATAAGAACTAGCTCCACACCATTAACTGGAAAATCCAAAATCTTCAGAGTGGACCAACTTGCTGAAGACCTAGGAAAGTCATGCTGCAGATGAACTCTGAAGTTACTCTGCCGTGGACTTCTCTCTTACTAGAGGGAGGCTAGATTTTTGTTCTAGGCTGACTTCAACTGATTGGATAGAGCCCACCCACATTATGGAGTTGAATCTCTTTCCTTGAAGTTCACCAATTTAAATGCGACTCTTACCCACAGGCAGACAGACTCAGAAAAATGTTTGACTAAATGTCTGGGTACATCCAGTCCAGCCTAGTTGATAGATAAAATGAATCATCACCTCCCCTTAAACTCTTCTTTGCCAAGACAGAGAGATAAGGAGAGGGGAGAGTATTGTCAATATCATTGCCCTTTGGGTATTGAGCTGGGCTGCCACCACATGAGTTACTCAGCTGCAAGAACTCAGCAGACATCAGGTTCCATCCCCTGGAGTTGAGTCAGTTCCCTCTAAAGAATCATTCTCTGTTCCCTGCAGGGACAGATTGTACTCATCAGATCATAGCATTTTCTCTTAATGCTGCTTCATACAGAGACATTGGTGTGTAGGAAAAGCCCACTATCCCAGTAGAAGTGGAAATATTTTCAAATTCCTGAGGCCCTGTAGCAGGTGAATAAATAGTTTAACATTCCCACATTGAAGAGAAATTGGTATAAACACTGAGACTCTAATAGAATTGACTTTATTTTCTTCCACATCAGAGGCAGTAAGCACTGATGACTACAGATGTAGCTTTGGTTTATCTCAACTGATTTTTAGGTTTTATTCCAAGAATTTTTGACAGGATAATCCTCTAACTCCATCATTTCCAAGACACCATTACATTTAATATTCAAGATGGGTCTCAAATTCAACTTATAGTGAACTATGAAGATTTCTTTTGAATGAACTGTGCCCAGATCATTAAAAAAAACAGATTTTTGTTAAAGAAAGGCGCTGTTGGACCTTTTTTATTTCCCTAAACATTAAATATTCTAATGCCATAAGTAACATTTTGACTTAGTTGAGTTCATTTTTATTTTATTCTTAATTTTTTTTAAACAAAGAACTGTTTGGTCTAATAATGAACTGAATTACATTTATTTTGTGTGTATCTTATCCACTGTTAGAATTCTGTATTTATGTTTTTCCTTCCTTTTCTATATTTTAAATTTTTTATTCAGTTTTTTGTGCCTGCCATTTAAGAGGCAAAAAGCAGAATGAGGAAAATTTGTCAGATGATAAAAAAAAAATTTCAATTCTAAGCTCCCTTTAAATGTGTGAGTCTAGGTGTGGCAACCAGAGAAGACAACAATTCTGAAAGTGTATGTCATTTAGAAATTTAAAGGCTAGATTTTTGGTACTGCTCTAAAAGTGAAAGCTTGACATTGGCTGATGCATGCACTTGTGGGCATAAAATCTGCATCTGCAAATGGACAATAAGCTGCACGTTGAATGAGCACGTGTGTGCAGGCACATAGTCCCCGTGCATAAATACAGATATGGGAGTCAGCACAGTGCTCACTGCCTGGTCCCACCAATTTTAAAATGCACAAATACTGGATTTTACTCTACAATTACAGATGCATATTTTAATACAAATAGGAAATTTGCTCTTTCTCTGTTCTTCGCCGAGCTAGAGAGAATTTTCTCACAAATACCTCTAAATTCAGCCGGTTGAACACATTTTTCTTTAAGAATGATAAGAGAGCAGTACAGAGGATAGAATCAAAATCCTAAGACATCACCCAAATGTCTTTCTCCCTAAAGGATTTTGAGAGTCTAAAAGAAAAGTAAAATTTCTTCCTAGTACCCTATTAAAAGAATTAAGGATCAGTTTTAGAACCTTCTAACAATTGTTTTCTGGAAAGTAGATTTAGGAGCTTATCCTCTAGTGACTTAATCCCCTGAGATAATTGTAAAAGGGAGATTGTCATGTTAGATATGAAGGGAGTGTTGGAAGGTTTCCTGGAAAAGCATTCCGTCTTGTTTTTGTGCTTGTAGTTATTGAGTCTGGGTTCCCTTGCAACATGGGTGAATATTGGTTTTTACATTAAAAAGAAAAAAAAAGTTTATCATCTCTTCATTTTTCATGTCAGATGGGTTCCTTGTGGAAGAAAGAAGATGAAGTTCTATGAAATCTACATGTGTTTCCTGTCTTCAGAGATTATATAGCTTGATTAATAATCAATATAGGTATTCCCTTGCTCCTCTAAAAGTTAGAAGTCAGTTTGCTAAGGAAGGTAAACTTTTCAATTAAAGGGGAAAAAAAAATGCCTCAAGTTCCATTAAAAAAAAGAAAAAAAAAAAGTTAACTTCTAGTTAAAATTATTGTATGAAATAAGGCAATGAGCCAATCTGAATAAGAAGTCAGAAAGTCATGCTACAAATTTTCTGAGGGTAAAAGAGCAAACTACCCCACATGGACTAGCAAAAGAAGCTCCTTCTACTTCCTTTTCAAAATGCTTGAAAAAGACACGGGCCTCCTAAAAGGGGAACAAGGGAACAGGACGCCAAACTGGCAACGGGAGGATGAAAACCTGTCTGCCTGGCATGCTCAGTGTTGTTGTTCTCAGGCTTTTCTTTCTGTCCAGAGGGAAATGCAAGCCAAGGATTTCATCTTGCCTTTACTTCAGTAGATCTGGCATGAATTTCCAGGTGCCTTCCTGAATGTGAGAAGCAGGTATAATTGGATTTAAATGAATTGTCACATTGATTACGTCCACCAAAAAGAACAGGGGAGGACACCATGGGGAGGGGGTGTGAAAACACATGGGTGATTTTCAAACTGTGCTCCAAGAAACCCTGGGCATTCATGGAAAGCCCTTAAGCAACCATCAGAGGCAAAGGAACTGCACGGTCAAGTTCTCCTTAGTTCAGCTAAATTAAATAGTTTAGGTGAAACCACATAAGTCTGTAGTTCACAATCATCCAGAGATGCTCCAGTTTTGTCAGGTTTTAGTATCAGAGTCTATCCAGCAAAATTTCTTCTGAGGAAGATTCTGTGGTCACACACTCAATATGAAAACCCCTTAAACAATTTGTCTTTCCTTTCATACTCAAAAGGGTCTTGTTTGACTTTTGATTGCCCGGGACCCATTGAATACCCATGATACCTGTGTTCCAGAAGACTGCTGTGTTTTTGCACCCTTTATTCCTCTACATACTTCCCATTCATCTCTTTGTGAGTTTCTATTGGTTCAGGGTATCAAGAATGAGGAGAAAATCATTTTCCACCAGAGAAATTGCTTTCGAACTTTGGTCAGTTATCAGAATCACCTGGGAACATGATGAAAACAAGACCACACCCTATCCTTCAACCCAATCTCATTCTGTGTTCCTTATTTTCCTTCTAGGTCGCTCTCCAACACACTAAAGTTTGAAAATCACAAATCTAGAAGGAAAGAATGATTGTCATTTGCCACTATTATAAAATGCGATCCATACTCTTTGCTTTAGTTGGAGGAAAGAATATCACCAGCGTTAACATGTAAGAATGGGAAGAAATCTAGAAAACAATCATGAGACATTTTATGGTGTAAACAATCTGATTCAGCATTGCTTAAGCAAATATTAAATTGAATTACTCTAAGAGAACAATATATGCCAACCACGTCATTGCCTTCTTCTCACTGATTTGTTTAATACACAATTGATGATGGGAGACAGGTAAATAAACCAATATGTGAGTAAAAGAAGTACAGTATCTGTGGGTGACATCTAACTTTGCCTCTGTATTTCAAAAAAATCCTTCATGGGGGAGAAACCTTTGAGTTTGGGCCTAACACTCAAATTTATTTCCTAAATATTCTGGAATCAAAAAGTTTAAAATACATTGTTATTCTTTGTCTCAATTTTATCATGAAAACATTATACTAGGGTTATTGGAAACAAAACCTGGCATATCTTAATTAAATGTGCCCTTCCATAATTTGTCAAATGATTTTGAAATTAGGAACACAGGAATGGTCATAGTTCAAAATCAGTTTTGCTTCTTTGCATCTCAGAACATGTCTGCTCCTCATTGTGGGACATATTTTTAATGCAAACAGTAACGAAATCAAGTAGACTATTTGATGTAATGTACAAACAGATCTTCGAATTACCTCTATCCTAAGAAAATCTTCAGCATCCACCTGTTGTTATTAAAACGGGTTTGTTTCACGCTGTCATAGATTTGAGAGGTGCTTTGACAACCAAACACCCTGATTAGTTAAAGCAATACCTCCACAGGTACCCTCCAGTTCCTTCCCCTCCACCACCCACCTCAGACTCTCATATTTCCCAAAGATCCATAGGAACTGAAGATCTGGTATGGAATTGACCCAGTATAAAAATTCATTCCAATGGAATGGAAAGATTAGGTTAAAAAAAAAAAAGTTTAAGGACAGGACTAAAGGCCTGAGTGCCTCCTCTCCTTTGGTATAGCTTCTCTTTCTACTATACAGAAAACAAAGTTGAAAGATAATATAACATAGCATGTCATAAAATACAATAAATTCCTACATGAAAATTAAAATGCGTTTTTCAATACAGTGAATAAACCATGAGACACGAAGTCAAATAAACCAAAGTTTAGATTCTTATTTTGCTATTTATTTTATGCTACCTCAGGCAACTCTCTTTACTATTGTTCCCATGTCCTAAAACTATTTGGAACCATGTTTCCTTTGAAGAGTTATAAGGAAGATCGAATTATATAATTCAGGTGAAAACATGTAGGTCTGTAGTTCACACATATTAGAAATTTCATAAATTAGTATCAAAAATAAAGTTCATTTTTTTTTTCCAAAAAATGTCTTTTATATTGTTGGGATAAAATAAAATGAAATTTGATATTTTTTTCATGACTCCCATGGGAATTGGGAGTTATCACTTTCAATCCTCTATCATGGGGAAGAATGAAACACAAATGGTTCATCCATTCAATTCAAGAAATATTTATAAATATTATGGTCTGTTACATGCCAGGCACTAGTGTAAGCGCTCAGGATGCATCAGCTCGGTTGTTAGAATGCTTGCCTAGCATGCACAAGGCCCTGGGTTCAACCCCCCCCCACCAGTGAACACAACACACAAGATCTCTTCTTAGCACAGAGCTTATCTAATGATCAAACAGATGTTTATTTTTGTTTCTCCTCATTCTCAATTTCTAGTCAATACAACATACCAACCCCACGCACTTTGTGACTATTGTACAATTTTGTTTCTATGGCTCTTGCCAATAAAAAAGATGAGAAACCATGTATGGGGGTCACCCAAAATAAGTGCAAGACTGTCACATTAGGCTACACGCACTGACTATAATGTGTTATCCCTAGTCTCATAGTCCTATAGGTGATAATTAGAAAGGTTAAATAAGATAAAAGCAGAAAAAGCACTGACATGTGACATCTCAGGTGGGCACTGCAAGGATTTTAATTATTGAACAAAGGAACAGGGCTGCGAGGGGTGGCTCACACTCTTGGAGTTTCTCAGGGCAAGGAGTGAGTGATCATCTTTCTTGCATGACAGAAGGTTGGCACTTAAATGCTGTCCAGACCTACTGGACATAGTAGGTGGTACAGGGGAAACCACTCTCTTTCTAGCAGTTGAAGGAGAACAGAGGTGTATTCTTCCACATCAAGTGAATTTTAGATAAGAGATCCTCAGCAATGAGGAGAGTGATGAGGATTGCCTTGGTTCATTTTCTGTTGCTATACAAAATCCCAAGGTTGCATAAGTTATGGAGTAAAGAGGTTTACTCTCTCATACTACAGGAAGTCCAAGAGCATGGTGCTGACAGCCTCTCAGCTTCTGATAAGGGCCAAGTACTAATCCTTGAAAGGCAGAAGGGAAGCAGACACAGGCACAAGAGTGGCACCCGTGCGAGAGGACTCAGGGGAAGTGCCGGGCTTTCTTTAAAACAATCTATTTTCACAGTAACCAGTCCAGTTCAGACAAAAAAAAGAACTCACTCCCACAAGAAAAATGTTAATCCTTCTTAATGACCAGGTCATCTCTTAAAGGTCCTCTCAACTTTCAACAGTCTTACACTGGACACCAAGCCCCAACATGAGTTTGATGGAGACAAACCATGTACAAATCACACCAAGGGTGTTCTCTGAAAATCTTACAAAACCTTCCATCAAAGGGCCCCATTTTAACGTCTGTCAAACTCAGAATATACTGATTAAATGACACTACCCATTAAGTTACATTCTTGACCTCTGACTTGCTTTCTGATCCCATGACCCAACCCTGATTAGCAGCTTAGGAGTGGAGAAAATTGATATCCTAGGTGGAAAAGGAGAAGCTGACCATTCTCACTCTTTCTGCTGATGAGAAGCTTCCAGCATGAAGCAGAGTGGAGTGGAGGGGGATGAAAAGTTTTCAATATAGTCATAATTGAATTTTTAACTTTAAATCAAGATGAACTTTGTGATTACTCAATTAAGGCTGTTGTCTTTCTACAGAAAATGAATAAAGGACACTGTTACCAAAGACTGACTAGTTAGAGACTGAGTTTTGATACTGGAGCAAGAATGAACCCAGTAGAACAGTGTTGGGGAGACCATGGGAATAAAAATAAAAGTTACTTGAGGATCGCGCTTCATGGATTGCATTTACTCAGGTGGCAGAAGATGCTTTAATGCATTTGCTATCCACAGTGACCAGGTGTGCATCAGCTTTAGAAGCAGAAAACTGTGTCTAGTTTTTCCAAATCTGAAAGGGAGACTGCACTCCACCCCTTTTCCCGCAGAGCTGTGGAAATACTTATAACACTGGTGAAATTTTCCATGATGTCTTTAAGGACTTTAGATAAAGGTGAGGAATGAAGTATAGCAGCTAGCCAATATGACTCAAAATTTCCATGAGCTATTGGCCATGTGCCTCAACACCCTTTGGGGTGCTCTAACTCTGTCTTTGCTTCATGTATACACATCTTCTTATTCAAATCCAAAGGTTTCAGGTTAAACTACAGTGTCGTTAAATACAGAATTCTTCCTAGGCTGAGCCAGGCCAGGAAGAGTTTGACATAATCATAACAGGTACTAATCCTTGCTCAGCACTAAGAACTTTTTCATGCCATCCATAATCCATACCTGGTGCTTATAAGGGCCAAAGACAGGATTTCTTACCTGACAGGTTATCTTTTCATCTGAGAGCTGATGCTTGAATTTCCATAACAAGTCGTCATTTATTCCATGGTAGGAGATAAGGTTTACTGGATACCACATGCTGACTCAAATACACCTTAAATCAAACATCAGATCATTTCCTGAGAATGGGTTTGAGAATAAATGGGAGACAATCCAAAGTGAAATAGGAAGTGTAGTCACTGACAGAGGGAAAGACACTAGCCTGGGGAGCTGAGCAAAACTTCCTCCACCCCATACTTATGCTTAGAGCTGCATTTATTTCTATCGAATATTATGAGGGCGAAGATTTCAGAAACCATTTTTGGTCACTGAATTACAAACTACACACCTTGGCAACCGAAGATATGTTGTGAAGTTTAGATTCTTTGGCTTCATAAAGACGGTAGACTTCTTTATTCAGTCTAACACTCTTTGAAATACTTCCCGAGCATATAACTTTTAAACTGCTAGACTCTGCTATCGCTATCTTGTCACACTTTAGAGAGTTAGTCTTGTCAAAACTGGACTTCAGGGATTCCAAGTCAGAGAAATGATTTCTGGAATAAATGGCCAGATAGAAATGACAGGAGCAAGTTTGATTTCAGTCAGCATTCACTTTCCCCCCTCCAGTTCTTTCAATGGTAACGTCATATTGTTTCCTTTGAATAACTCGGAATTCTGTTTCTCCAAACAAAAATAAAATTTTATTGTTCATCGCTACATATTATAATTAATTACTATTAGTATATATGGTGAAAATAACTGTAATTGTTAAATACTATATACTTAGTAGATTTGACACATTGGGAATGTTTCTCAAGCTAAAAAAAAAAAAGGAGAATGTCATCTTAAGTATTATTTTATATTGTTCCATGTCCCATAAATTAAGTATTGCTATTAAAGATTTTTTAGAAAAAGTTTTATTTTTGGAAAATTGACTCAGAGACATTTATTTACTGGTATATAATAAGAGAGCCAACAGAAGTGTTAATACAAATGAATACATTATTTTGAAATTGTTGGTTTTATAATGTTTATTTATAGTGGATTGCGCACCTAATAAAAATCAGACAGCCAATGTTGCATATGGTTGGTAAAAGAGCAAAGATAACACATCTTCCTTTTGTAAGTTTGATTTTTCTCTTGCCGAGCCAGAACACAGTGGAAAAGTTTCCTGGCAATGCTATTATAAAAAGTCTAACAACTTGCTATAGCTGCTCCCTTGAGCAGACAAGATAGAAAAAGAATGCTAGGGAGAGTCCACCAGGAATAGATATACATGTCAATTGCAAGTCAAAGAGTTTTCTACTTCATTCCTTCCCTGGGCAACTCCTCTCCCCCATTATTTCAAGTTCCCTTGCATATTTCCAAGGCCCTACACCACTCTCTTTCCTAGTTTTCCTATTTGTCAATACCCCAAAATGGCCTATCGCAGATAGGCACATATTTGAAAATTTGGGTTGGTTATGTTTCAGCTCAGAAATTACTGAGAATCCTCAGGTGTATGACTTTCATAGTTCTACTCTAGAAATAATGTAGGAAAATGATATGCATGCAAATATTTTAAAACTCAATGTTTTCCTATTTTAAAATATCAGGATTTCTGGCATCTGCTGAAAATGTTTCAGATCTGACAATAATGGGTCAGTATTCCCTCCTTGCTGCAATCCGCTGCAGAGGAGGAGAACCTGAGTTTTCTGAATAGAGATTTTTACTTTCCTGTAGACAGTGGTTCTCAGCCCAGTATGATGTTGCCTCTCAAGAGACATCTGGCAATGTCTAGAGACATTTTTGGTTTCCACCACTGGGAGTGGGTATGCTACTGGCATCTACTAAGGAGAAGTCAGGATAGCATTAAATGTCTGACAGTGCGTAGGATGGCCTCCAACAACAAAGAATTATGTGGCCCCAAATGTCAAGAATATCAAAACTGAGAAAAGCTGCCATTGTTCTTACTTAGCTCATTTCTCATTTAGGTTTACTTGTCAGCCCTTTTAAACATTTGGCTCTATAATCCTTAGATATTCATAGAATATGCTTATCCATATATGATCAGAAAGATCAAAAGAACTTATGTAATTGAGAAATCTGTTACCAAGTCAGTTCCTAATTATGAAATCATATGAGGCAGATATTTAGAGGCAGGGCAGGAAATCTTTTCTACTCTGATCATCAACCTGCCCATCTTTCAAACATGAAGAAACAATTGAGCAAGTGTAACTAACAAGTTACCAAATCTCTAGGCCAGGCTGTCCAGAAAAATTCATTACTGATGGCTCAGAATATTTAGTCTAGCCTCCTCCTACTTTTGTCAGGAGACAATTTTCTACTAAGCAGCAATATGTTCTCAACTTCTGAGAACTTTATACACATTTGAGTAAAGAGTCTTATAATGCATCTTCAGTCTTTTAATAATTACTGAAACATAATTGTGCTTTAGTGAACAAATGATCCTTTTCTGAGGTCAATACTGTTTTCTACAGTTAGAATCCAGAGTTGTTTAGTGTGGTATATTATTTCTTTTCTTTTTTTGAAGACAACTAATGAGTGGAGAAAACCAGGAATGGTCTGTGATAGTTTTCATTACATGTGATACTAAACTCGAAGCTTTAGCATATCATACCATATTGGATGATCAGAGGTCCGTGGTCAGATGTAAATCACATAAATCAAAATGCTCTAAGAATATCTTTACATGAATTCTCAGTTTTGTTACTGTAGTATGCTAATTTTAAGTCCTTTAGGTATGAACCGAGGAGTAGGATAACTGGGTCAAAAGATGGGTCCATTCCAAGTTTTTTGAGAATTCTCCACACTGCTTTCCATAGTGGCTACACCAATTTGCAACTCCACCAACAATGTAAAAGTGTGCCTTTTTCCCCACATCCACACCAACATCTATTATTGTTTGTGTTCTTTATAGTAGCCATTCTAATTGCAGTTAGATGAAATTTTAGAGTTGTTGTAATTTGCAGTTCTCTAATTACTAGAGATGTTGAACACTTTTTCATATATTTGTTAATCGCCTGTATGTCTTCTTCTGTAAAGTGTCTGTCCAGTTCCCTGGCCCATTTATTGATTGGGTTCTTTGTATTTTTGGTGTAAAGTTTTGTAAGTTCTTTATAAATTTTGGAGATAAGTGCATACTACTACGCAGTCACATCAATGTTTATAGCAGCTCAATTCACAATAGCTAGATTGTGGAACCAACCTAGATGCCCTTCAACAGATGAATGGATAAAGAAACTGTGGTATATATACACAATGGAATATTATTCAGCCATAAAGAAGAATAATATTATGGCATTTGCAGGTAAATTGATGGAATTGGAGAATATCATGCTAAGTGAAATAAGCCAATCCCAAAAAACCAAAGGCCGGAAGTTTTCCCTGATAAGTGAATGATGATATATAATGGGGGTGGGGGATGGGGAGTGAAAGAAGAATGAAGGAACTTTAGATGATGTAGAAGGAAATGAGAAGGAGTCAGGGTATAAAAAATCGCGGAATGAGACAGACATCATTACCCTATGTACATATATGAGTACAAATGATATGAATCTACATTGTGTACAGCCATAGAAATGAAATGATGTACCCCATTTGTGTACAATGAATCAAAATGCAGTCTGTAGAAATGCAAATCAAAACCACCCTAAGATTCCATCTCACCCCAATTAGAATGGCAATTATCAAGAATACAAGCAACAACAGGTGTTGGCGAGGATGTGGGGAGAAAGGTACACTCATACATTGCTGGTGGGGCTGCAAATTACTGCAGCCACTCTGGAAAGCAGTGTGGAGACTCCTTAGAAAACTTGGAATGGAACCACCATTTGACCCAGCTATCCCACTCCTTGGCCTATACCCAAAGGACTTAAAATCAGCATATTACAGAGATACAGTCACATCAATGTTCATAGCTGCTCAGTTCACAATAGCCAGATTGTGGAACCAACCTAGATGTCCTTCAATTGATGAATGGATAAAGAAACTGTGGTATGTATATACAATGGAATATTACTCAGCCATAAAGAATGATAAAATTATGGCATTTGTAGGCAAATGGATGAAACTGGAGAATATCGTGCTAAGTGAGATAAACCAATCTCAAAAAACCAAAGGACAAATGATATCGCTAATAAGTGGATGATGACACATACTGGGGGGTGGGAGGAGTTAGTGTTAGGGTTAGAGTTAGGGTTAGGGAGGGGGGCAAGAATGGAGGAAGGAAGGACTGTATAGAGGGAAAAGAGGGGTGGGAGGGGTGGGGGGGAAGGGAAAAAAATAACAGAATGAATCAAACAACATTACCCTATGTAAATTTATGATTACACAAATGGTATGCCTTTACGCCATGTACAAACAGAGAAACAACATGTATCCCATTTGTTTACAATAAAAAAAAAAATGCAGTCTGTAAAAAATAAAAAAATAAAAAATAATTTGTGGCGGGCGAAACCCGGGGCCCAGGGTTACACCACAAGCATCCAAAGATGGTGACTGGCAGAGAGTCAAAGGGCTGCTGAATGCGCCTTGAGAAAAACAGGAAGCATTTACCATTGGCTGTATGATAATTAGTTCAGCCACCTAGCGCGTGGACAGATTTATCTTACAAGTGTGCTTGAGCTCGGGATCGCTTGACCTTTAATAGGATTGGATGGACATATCTGGTTACAACTGCATATGCATGAGACTGCTTATATATTGAGGGTGTTATCTGAATAAAGGGGAAGCTGCTTCGTGAACTTCTGAAGAGTACGTGTTGTTTGTCCTGCTGGTCGGCGGCAGGCGGCAAGCAGCAATAATTAAAAAATAAAAAAATTTTAAAAAATTGATCGGTATGAATATAAAAAGTAAATTAATACACAAACATTCTAAAAAAAAAGAAATTCACAGTTTCAAGTTCTGTTTGTTATTACCAACTTTTTGATAACATTAATTTCCTTATCCAACTCCTTCCTGTAATGGTTCAATCTATATGAGTCTTCAACATAACCAACACAAAGAACATGAACAAACACACCAAACTAATCAAATCTGTTGTGTAGTAAACATGGTCTCTGTATGTTTGGTTGGAATATGGACTTTGGAGTGGGAGAAAACTGGATGCAAAATTTGTCTACCTCACTAACACCATGATTCTGGACAAGTTGTCCCATCTACTTAAGCCTTAATTCCTATCTATAAATATCTACCTTGAAGATGACAATTGCAAGATTTCAGTAGAACAAGGAAGGAGGATCACTTAGCACATTTCCTGGTACAACATAGATTTTCAATCAGTTCTGACTATTTTATTGTCATTGTTTAGTGGGGCAAAACAACGAAAGGATAGCAAATACCCTGAAAATTATTAGGACTCCTAATTTTTGCCTTTTAGAGCATTTTATCTAAAACCAAAAAGGCATGGACAAGAGACAAACTGAATTGAATTTATTTATTTTATTGAATTTATTTATTATATTGAGTTTATTTCTGCTTTTCTTCCTGAGCAACCTTCCCATTAAAAGATGCTGCAGCTAAGTTCCTCTTCAATTGAACTCTGGCTACTATGCTCACTACAAATCTAAGATCCAGGAAAAGCTCATGGTGCTGCTTGTAAAGCTAACATTCATCAGTACTGAATTTACTCCTGTTCCTTCCTGGTCTTTCTCTTGCTTATGACTTTCCTGTGCCTCCTGACCAAGATCACAAAGTACCATGGCTATCCCAAAAGACTTACATTGAAGATACTGTCAGTGATGTGCTCAGGTTCTCAGGTGCTCAGGCAAAGGTTCTTCATTTGGTTCATTTGTAAAACAAACTGTATTTCTTTTCTTCAATTTTAGTTGTTAAAAATTATTTGCTTTTTTTTTTTTTTTTTTTTTTTTTTTTTTTTGCGGTGCTGGGGATTGAACCCAGGGGTCTCATGCTTGCAAGGCAAGCACTCTACCAACTGAGCTATCTCCCCAACCCAATTATTTGCTTTTTTAAGTTTCAAATGCAAATGTTGGGCTGGGGAAGTAGCTCAGTGGTAGAGTGCTTGCCTAGCAACTGCAAGATTCAGGGTTCCAATTTCTACTACTGCAAAAAAAGAAGATGCAAATGTCTGAGAATTGTGTACCTTTTCACCTACCTGTTTGTATCAGAGTATTTACAACCAGTAAGTTAAATGATACCTATATTGTTTTAAATTATGGTATCTCTTTTAAAGCACTTGAAAAGTCAATTTATGAGTCATTGTTTGGTGGATTTAAGTTAATTAACAACAAAGAGACTAAAGAGACTCTAGGTCTCTTTCTTAAGAAGTTCATAATCTAGTAATTCCCTCTGGGCTTCGTGTTCCTCATCTTTAAAATAAGGAAATTGAAATCGATTTTCTCTAAAATTCCTCCATGTAGAGTTCCAAGACTACCAAGTATAGTCATGTTTTATAAAAACGTTATATAATCAAGCATCCAGAGTAATACCTGGCTCATAGGAAGTATGCAGTAAATATCTGTTGAATGTTGAAGGATTAAATGATATAGATACTTTAATACAGAAACCACATTGCCCAAACTAACATGGCTGAATGAGCAAAATAAGTCACTAGTTGCTATGAAATGTGTTTATTACTGCTTTTTCAGTTAAGATTTTCTGTTATCTTTTTAAATATAATAATTTGTTAAGCTAATGAAGACTCTGATCATTACAGAAAGTACATAAGAAAATCAATAGAGGTTTGTGAGAAATATAAAACTAAAATTCAGATTTCTTATTAAACATGTCATATATAAAACAAGCATTTACTTCAACTTTCTCCCAAAACACTAGTAAAATGAGAGGAAATAGACTAGTGAAAGGAAAACAAAAACCCATAAGGACAAAGAGAACAGGAAAGGAGAGGACAACATATGAAAGATGTCAACGCAATTTTGCAGGCTCGAAGACAGAGGATGACAGAAGCAAAGTGGAATTCAAGTGCTGTAGAGAGGAAGCCTTCGAGGAGTAAAGCAAGAAGCAAGAGAAGCATGAGAAACTCAGGCTTTGGGAGCTCCAGGTGCCCCTGAAGAAATAAAGTACAAGCAGGGCTGTAGTTAGGAGAATCAATTTTAAATTTATTTAAGAAGTGGTTAGACACCTACAATAAAGACTGAGTTTATAGGCATGCAATCTGTACACTTGCAGAGACCCCCGACATAGGAAGCCCTCACATGGCTTAATACTCTGCTGTTTGCATTTTGAAATTCTGAATAAGTCTTGAGTAAGTGATTTGATATTTTCATTTTCCCCTGGGTCCTACAAATTATGTTGTCAATTCGGCCTAAATCCACTCTAACTACCCCACACAACTAGGCATCTATCCTCCCTCCACCCAGCAGATGATTGGAGGACAAGAAGTATGCTCTGGGAATGTTGAACCATAGGGAGTTAGATTTGAGGATATCAGACACAGCTGGAAACAAAAGAATTACGTGAATGTCACAGAGAGATGGCAAGATTACCAGTCCCTTTCCCCTATCAGCACAGAGAATAATGGCTGCTAAGCCTGTACCCCCAGGCAGATTCCCAGATTCTTCTCAGAGGAAACTGACCAACCTCAAACAAACAAACAAACAAACAAACAGTTGAGAATTCCTCAATTAAACAATCACTTCCTGTTGGATCACCTGACAAATCTTGATGGTTGACACAGAGCTTCTAATCAACCCTTGTTGCCTCAAATGGGAATGGGAAAGAAAAGGATCATCAGAGATTTCAGGAAGATTGAGACCAGAAACACAAGGACTAAAAGATACAAGGAGTAAGAGGGGCCTCTCAGGAAACAGGATGCTTCTCAGAAGAGGAAGTTATATTATAAAATAACGATATTACTTTTAGGAGAAATTAAAAGAAACTATCAAAAATAAAAATAAGACCAGCTTCTTTTGTAAAGGAAGATTCAGAAAATTTTTTTTAAATTTAAGGAAATTAAACACAAATATGATAAATCAAAAGTTCGTATGCCTTATGGAAAAGAAGGTAATTTGTGGATTGTTTCCTCAACCAGAAAGCAAAGCAAAATAAAACAAACAAATGAATGGAACCGAAGAACATCATGCTAAGTGAAAGAAGCCAGACTTAGAAAATCAAGAGTTGAATGTTTTCTCTCACATACAGAAGATGGAGTAAAATGGGGGGGGGGGGGGAAGTGTCAGGGGGATTGACTATCATAAAGATATAACAAAGATCAGTGAAGCAGAAGGACATTGAGAAGGAGAGAGGAGAAGTAAGAATGATTGCCCATGGCAGATCCTCAAACCGAACGACGCAAACTTAATACAGGAATTTCAGATTGATCTGAGAGAAGGAATCACACCAAAAAACATGCTCTGGAGGGTAGTAAATTTTGCTAATGTTCACCCTTCTGGAAGAGGCTACCCTTGCTGTTTTAGATTTGGGTGTTGTCAGGCAGAGAAAGTGGAGACCAGACTTGCAAGGCTCTGCTCCCCACCTCAGTTTCCAAGAGAGCAGCTCTCACTGTGCACCTGGGGTTTCCAGGTAAGACTTCTGCTTGAGCAAAATGATGGCTGAAATCCAAGTTGGAAAAATACTGATCCACCCCAGATTCTTTACTTTACAGATATGGAAATGGAGGCCTTTTAAATAATCTCTTATTTAAAGTAAAAGAAAAGAAAAAAGGAGAGAGAGAGAGAGAGAGAGAGAGAGAGAGAGAGAGAGAGAGAGAGAGAGAGAAAAGAGAAAAGAGAGAAGAGAGAAGAGAGAAGAGAGGAGAGAGGAGAGAGAGAGAGAAATTTTCAATGACTGAATTAAAACCAGAAGCCAGGCAGTCCAAATGGTAATATATTTCCTTCCTCACATGAATAATCCCAGCAATGTTGTCTTTCTGTTGAAGCATTTGTATTTTATTAATGCTATGCTAATTGCTACTTTAACTATTAACTTTATTTCTTAAGAAATACAAAATTAAGTGCATAATTCAAAGAACTATGCACACATATATGAGCACACCAGAATTTAACTCTATTAAACCCTGTTCAACATCTAATTCTGGTTTTAACTCTTAATATAGTAATAGATCTTATTCCACTTTATGCTCTATCACCAATTCTGCCTGTTCCATCTACTGTGCGAGTTGCTGTGTGGAATGAAGTAATTAATCACTTGGTTGCAAACACCATAGTTGATGATTCACAGAAGTAAAGCATTGTCTCTTTAATACCTGTTAGTTTACTGGCTCATGAAAGCACTCACTGCTTCTACTGTTTCTCTCTTCCCTTCTCCTCCCTCCTTCTTCACTTCTAGGGTAACTAACTTTGCTCCAACAGCTCTCTGATTGATGTTTTCACAGTTTTTCCTTTCCTGCTTACTCTCTCTGCAAAAGTGCCTGTGATTTCCTTAACCTGAAATATTTTATTCTGAACATCCATAATTATGTCCCCCCTGCAGCTAACTTTAAGCTCACTATTTTGACTATCCAAGCAAATAAGTTAATTTGCATAAGGGAGTTAATCCAATAACTAATTGTTACTCTGTCAAAGATCCCTGGTAGAAATCTCAAAAAACCAAAGGACGAATGATATCGCTAATAAGTGGATGATGACACATAATGGGGGTGGGAGGGGTTAGTGTTAGGGTTAGAGTTAGGGTTAGGGAGGGGGGCAAGAATGGAGGAAGGAAGGACTGTATAGAGGGAAAAGAGGGGTGGGAGGGGTGGGAGGGGTGGGGGGGAAGGGAAAAAAAAACAGAATGAATCAAACAACATTACCCTATGTAAATTTATGATTACCCAAATGGTATGCCTTTACGCCATGTACAAACAGAGAAACAACATGTATCCCACTTGTTTACAATAAAAAATAAATAAATAAATAAATAAATAAAAATAAAAGATCCCTCGTAGAAAATAGCTTATTACTTTTTTAAACCCCCTATCTTAATATTTTAAAAAGACAACTGAAACAGAGGAAGCTATTAAAAAAAAAAACTCCCTAGGTAAGGGCCCTTTACAGGAGAGTTGTCATGTGTTCAAATGGATGTACTAGGTAATTATATGGTTGCAGCATGCAGAACAGGATAAAGAGGGGAAATGGAATTTGACAAAATGATGAATATTCTACATCAAAGTTCTCCATATTAATGTAAGTAAGTTATATAGTGTCAAGTGAAGAAGCAACACCAAAACTAAGTTTAACATTGTTAGATGCTGTGAGCTTGTGCTGATTAGATTTGTTCCTGTGTTTGACCATAGGAAAGATATTAACTTACAAACCCACTTTGGGATGAATAGAAACTTGGAAGAGTTTGTAACTGAACCGATGTCCTGATTGAAGACAATACGACTGTTTCAAGGATGACTACTAAATCTTTGTTTTGCCAAGTCTACTTAACAAATGTGCTTACAAATGGTTGAATCTCTAATAGCTTTATGAATATTTGACCTTTAAAATATGTCTTTAAAGGAGAGAATGACACAATTTGCAAAATGGTACCTTACGTATAAAAATATGCTAATAATTCAAAGACAAATTTTGAGATATAAAAATACTTGTGGCCACAGAGAAAATTAACTTGAGTATATTTCTTTATGATTAGGTTGCATGGCCTAGCATTGAGTGAGTTTTCCTAGGCCCAGATCCAAAACAATTTTGAATTTTAAGGAAAAACAATTATTGTGACAATTTTAATGAAAATCCCAAGAAATTAAAGCTTCAATGGAAAATTGCTATTTTCCTGGAGGAAGTAATATCTTAGCCAGGAAGATTTAAAGAACCCCCACAGTGCTGCTCCTTGCTTTCCTGCTGACTGGCTGCTGGACCCAGTTTGTGTTGAAAGCAGTGATAATTAGTTATACTATCTCTTAACTCAGAAGGACACTAGTGGGGTTTTAATAAAGTAATATCTGCCAAATATTGATGTTTTTTTCAAAGAAAGTTAACAATACTAATAAAGGCCAATTTATGTAATATACAGCAATACATGGAACAGTATTCCCTGGATTTGAATTTACCTTCTTCAGAAGAGCATAAATTGACTAGGGCTTGTTTGGTGACTTGGTAAAAATAAAACTTATTGCTTTTAAACAGTGAAAACACAGACAGTTGTCACTAATGTGCTTAATTAACACAAGCAATATCAATACAATAACAAGTTTAATAGTGTAGCCAGGGAAAGTTTAGAGGAAAAATAACTTTTTTTTTATAAGTCATCAGTTTTTTTGCAGTTTGTTAACATCATAGTCGTGTTCCTCTTCTTGGTACCTTTAAATTACCTACTGTGCAGCTGTGCTTGGAGACTTGTGGTTCTCTTTAAACCAATTTCTTTTCTGCCTATCATTTAATGCTCAATCAGAGAAGCAGAACCACTAGGGAATTGTTCCAAGGACTTGATCTTACACAACTGTGCAAGCCGATGAGGTAATCTTTATAAGGCTCTTGTCTGTGTGTCTGATACTGGCAGTCCACTGGGCTGCCATAACAAAGTATTACAACCGAGTTGCTTAGAATAACAGAAATGCATTGTCTTACAGTTCTGGAGACTGGAAGTCCAAAATCAAGTTCACCTAGCAGAACTGACTATGAGAAAGAACCTGCTCCATACAGCCCACCCAGCTTCTGGTGTTTTGCCAGAAATCTTTGAAACTATATGGATCAGTTTTCCACTTTCATATGGCATTTTCCCTATGTCACTTCCTATTGTCTTCTCTCTGTGCATGTCTATGGCTTCAAATTTTCTTCTCTTTTCATAGGTACACCAGTCCTGTAGGATTAGGTCCGACTGGATGAGATGACCTCATTACTTTTGTAAAGACCTTGTTTCCAAATAAGGTCACATTCTGAAGTACCAGGGGGAAGGTTTCAACATACCTTTCTTAGAGAGATACAATTCAAGCCATCACACTGGGAGAGCAAGAACAAACTGGGACACACTGGGTTGCAGTTAGAGCTGAAACCCACAGATCCAAACTGAACCATGTTAGTTCTTATTGACTTGGACTTTGATGTTATGGAATCCTCTGGGGGGAGGTGGTACATCATACAAGGAGAGATAAACACTCCTCTGTTACAGGAGCCAGAGAAGCTGAAGGAAGACCCTGAGAAAAGAGGGCAGTTGCCAGCCTGTGCGCTGTCCCATGTCAGTGAAGTGAGGCAGCAGATGAACAGTAGTGTGAGCCATGGCATGATTGCCACTTTGCTTTTTTGCTCACTAAATCCCATACAAAGTCTCCTGGTGACCCATCTTAGCCAGAAACATACAGGGAAGGTGAATTCTGGAATAATAGTTCAGTATACTCAAGTTACCACATTCCCCAAGCCAACACACCATGCGCATTTTTTAATATGTGATAATATGAGTGAAGATAATTAAGACAACCAAGTTATTCCCAAGTACGTATGCCCTGGCCCCTGTCTTAAGTCTGTCCAGGCTTCTATAAAAAAATGCCATAAACTGGGCAGCTTATGAAAAGAAATTTATTTCTCACAGTTCTGTGGGTTGAGGAATCTAAGACCAAGGCACTAGAGGATTTGGTGTTTGGCAATGAATCACTTACTCATAGACAGCTGTCTTCTCGTTCTAACTTCACATAGGAGAAGGTATAAAGGGTCTCTCTGAGACCTCTTTTATAAGGACAGTAACCCAATTCTTGAAGGCTCTGACTTCATGACCTAATCAACTACTAATACCATCACTTGGAGGGTAGGGATGTCAATATATGAATTGTAAGGATCATAGACATTCAGACTATCATTCATTCAATTGGATAATTGAAAATTAAATCCACCAGTAAAATTTGCTTTTATGCCACTAACAATTTAGCAATAAGGAAAGGATTTGAAGGCCATCAAGCTTTATGATCTTAGGGTTAAACACAGTTAAATTAGGTAAATTTACAAATTTGCAAATTTGATTCCAAGCAAAAACAAATAACAACCAAAAAAAAATCATTCATTTTCCCTTTTTGATAGTCTTAATAGCAAGGAAATAAATGCAGTGGATAATCATGTAGGCAAGAATGGAACAGTTGAACCTGAGTTTAAAATAACCCTGCCCCCATAGCAGCATGGAACCCCCCTCCGCCTCACTCTCCCTCTCTGTCTCTCTCATTCCCAGTCCATAATTATGGGGATACTTGTTTTTGGTAGCTGGAATTGATCCCAGGGGTGGTTTACCACTAAGCCACATCCCTAGTCCCTTTTTATTTATTTATTTTTACTTTGAGACAGGTCTAAGTTGCTTAGGGCCTCACTAATTTGCTGAGGCGGGCTTCAAATTTGCAAATCCTCCTGCCTCAGCCTCTGAGCTGCTGGGATTGCAGGCATGCACCACCCTGCCCAGCTAGGGATAATCTTAACAGTGACCTCAAAGGGTCATTGAAGGGTAGAAAGACATGAGAGAAAGGTGACATGAAGTTGATACATAGCAACGATAGAAGCAATGTTGGTTGTCTGCTGTCTGCCTCCCTCTTTCTATTGCTTCTCTTTATCTCCTTCTTTTTCTTTAATCTTTGGGGGCATTGAAACTGGAAGATGGAACACTGCTTTTCCACTCCACGTATATCCTGCCTAAGAATTGAGAACAGTAAGACCTGGGACTCTAAATACCAACCTGCTTTGGAGTTTCAAGTGGGCAGTTTTTGAAATAGCATCTTTGAGAGTGAGCAATTGTGAATGGGAATGTTTATTTCGAAGACATCAAGGGGGGAAATGTTCCATTTAAAAATACAGGACTATTTTTGGAGAGGTGCTTGAAATTTCTTTGAATGAATTTAAGGAGCAGAATTAAGCGGTACTGAATTTTCTTCCTTCCTCCCAGAAAGTGAAAACATGTTTCCAGGCCTTTCCTCCCTCTGTGTCCTGAACAAGGACACCACCTACCCTTCTTCAGAGCTGCACTCAGCCCTCCACTTGGTTCACATTCCATCTCCTTTTGTGAATCGCATCTGTTACGGAGAAGCTCTGACAAGCACATGCTAGGATCCTGTGTTCCCAA
The DNA here is from genome assembly GCF_902686445.1 of Sciurus carolinensis. Classification (NCBI taxonomy): domain Eukaryota; kingdom Metazoa; phylum Chordata; class Mammalia; order Rodentia; family Sciuridae; genus Sciurus; species Sciurus carolinensis. The sequence continues at coordinate 79,835,804 of NC_062226.1, forward strand.
TGATCCTTCATGTTCTGTCACTCTTTTCTCCCCAGCCTGTAAACCCCACGTAAGTCACGACTTCATCAAACATTTCAATTTGCCAAATTCTATAAACAATCAAGGCATCTAGGGTACATGTCAATAAGAATGAAGGTCTAGATGGGAAGATGTGGAATAGAATGGGAAAAAATTAAAAAGAAGCTCATGGGGAATCTCTGAAATCATTCCAGATGCCAATACTTGAGACAAATAAAAAGCACAGAATTTGCCTAATAGATGGTGCGATTGTCCAGTAGAACCTGTGTTCCAGCATCTTTGGGTATGTATGAAATGCACTTTTCTCCTGCCTCAGATATTGGTCCCACACAGATTTATCAATTTTACTGCCACCTTTTCTAGTGACTACCATGTCTCTAACCCTCCTTCCTCCACTAAGAGAGCAAAAACTACTATACTAATGCAGTGGAACATTGCATATAGGTTACAGAGAAAATATTTTTGAAAAAATGAAGTAAAAATATTCAGCATTGATTTTTACCTCTCACCAACCAGTCTCTTAGAAATCTCAACAGAGAGACAAACATATATGCATTCTTAAAATAAACTCACAGAATTACAAAAAGACACTTAAAACAAATATGCACAGTTTCAATTCCCTCATTCACTACTATAGAATTAACTAACTCCTTAAACTCAAATTCCATTTTGTACCTCTTATATATAGCAATTTGAAGTATTGGGTTGGAGAAGAGAGCCATAAAAGTTTAATGAAACAATCTTGAACATGCCATATTGTTTTGGGACCTTTCTATGGAAGACAGTGAATTTTGGACCACTGTAATTTTAAAAGATATCTTTGAAAAGGAAAGGCACAGCTTTCCATAGCAGATAATTCCTGACAAAGAGTGAGGCCAACAGTTATTTTAGTCCAACCTAATTTAATGTCACAGTGGTGGGTCTGGTTTTATTTATTTATTTATTTATTTACTAATTTAAAGTGGCTGCTGCTATATTGAAGGAGGTTTGGTGCTTAGAAATGGATAATGTTAGCAAAACACGGAAAAGTTCTCTTTTTTTTTTTCCCTGAAAACAATAACCTACATTTAATGGTAAGAAATCACCAGCAAATTCCATTATGTTTGTGGGCTTGACATGCGGTGCTTATTAAATGTAGGAACAAAGCCACTTTATACATCATAATGTTCACATTACAAATTCACTGCTCATAATGGTGCTGCAAGTGTATGTGCAATTTTTCTGAACTTATGAAATATATTTCTGACACCTCAGGTATTGATGTATGCACGCATGATATTGTCCCAGTGCAGTAGAGAGACTTAACTGATGTCTGCAAGATTTGATTTATTACAAGTAAATATGATTGCCTTCATAATCTGATTTTATTATGTTCGGGGCTCTCGCAGGTAAACTTTTAGTAGAAGGAAGAAGGCCAATTTTATTAAACCAGTGTGTTCCTGCAAACCATAGAGTTTCTTGTCAAGGGGAGGGCAGGGGGATTGAAGATCCAGAAAGAGTATAGAAGATTTTTCAAAAGAATTTAGTTCCAACATTCCCAACATCTTATCAATTCCCGAAACTATTTCAAATGTGCTTTTGCTACTTTGAGCTCTATATTACTTTTTTAAAAAGCCATATTAAAGTAAAATTCACATATCTAAGGCCAATGTTAAATATACCTAGGAGGAAAAGCACCTGAAAAACCAAAGGGGGGAAAAATGTTGGCAACAATATTTTTTCTCTTTTGTAAGTGAGAAAAAGTGGTCTGATGAACTTGAAAGAATTAGATTTGATATTTCCAAGCTTTTGCTTGATAAGACTCCAGATGTGAAAACCATAGCTTCCCTATACCGATAACTCAAAGAATTAAAATAGATCATTCTAGGGTAAGATAAAGTACTGGGCCCTAGACTCTGGGGAAAGAAGAGAGGTAGGGCAAGGAGTGGTGAGTAGGGAGTGACAGGCAGGGGAGAGATTTATCCTTCAAAGAAAATGAGACACATGGCCTTGCCATCTGACTTTAAGTGTGGAAGAACTAAAATTATTAACATCTGAGAATTCCCAAGCTTTCCCCTTCCCTGCCCACCAAACAGGACCCTGGCTTTACCTCCCTGTTACTTCCTCTCCCTCTCGACCTCCCTTCCTCCCTCCCCAGCACCAAGGAGACTTTACTCCATTGCCACTCTAGCTAGGGTGGCTATTTAGGCCTTGGAATGCAGAGTGAAAGAAGAAAGGTGGGTAATAAAGAGTGGTTAGGAAAAAATCCCTGTGGGTGAAGAGAATAGAAGAAGGCAGACTTTTGTTTTAAAGAAGTATGCAAAAAAAATTGGTTAAGAGCACCAGAGTAGTTTGAAGGAAGGTAATAGGAGACAAAAAGAACAGACATGTTGTTCTCTGAGCTGTGATTGACCTGCATTGTTTTAAAAACACTCCAAGAAAGAAACAATAAATTGTGAATTATTTTTTCCTTGATGGTCCAAACGTATTGAATAAACATGTTTTGTGATTGAGCTAAGTGAATTGAAATCCAGTAAGATGGCATATATATGCTATGTCAGCATCTTGTCACTTACTTTCCAGGAAGTAGACATTACAGCACCCAGATATCCAAGGAGACAATCCAACGTTATCAATGACAGAGTGATGACAAGGAGTTTAATGAACGTGCCCAAAGGAGGCAAATACACTGAAATAAGATCTTTTGGTTCTCACTGGAATAGAGGCAAACAGTTTAGGAAATGATTTCAATAGCTACAAATAAAAGTCAGTAGACCCAAGAAAGATTAGGAACTAAGATATCAAGAAACCAAAGCCATGGGCTGTGGGTATAGCTCAGTTGGTAGAGTTCAATCCCCAGCACCACAAAAAAAAAAAAAAAAAAAAAAAAAAAAGTGTACTTGGAGGTATCATCATAAAATAGTAATTTTGAGATCAAAAAGGGGAAAGATAAATCCTTATACTTCATAAGTTTTTTTCTAAGTTCATGTTTTTTTAAATATGTTCTTCATTATGCCATTACTTATGTCTTCCTTAGACAAAATCTTGTTTCTTAATGATTTTATCTTTCCCTGAAAATGTCAACCATGTTGAGAGAGAACAAAAAAAGGGGTTGGGTTCATTCTAGAGGAGGAGTGGAAGGAGGAGCCACAGACCTCCACATGATCATGGTCACTGAGCATGGGGAGGACAGGAAGAAGGACATGGCTTTAGAGACTCCCAGAGGGGCAAACTGCAACCTAGGGCAGTAGAGAACTTGGCTTGATCAAGTCCCTCTTCCCTATTTGGGTGGTCTCTTTTCCAAATTCACATCTAGATTTTAAACTACGCTTGTCAAGAGAACCCACACGATCTTTAAAAAGGCCCATGACATTCTTTCAAAAGAACCACCACTACCCCTAGGGATGTCACCAAAGCAAAAATGGGTGAGCCCTTCTCTTTCTTCCACCTCGATCCTCTGATCTACATACTGCCTCCTCAATCAAATCATTCTTACAAAACAGCCAGTTATTTTAATCCAATTTCATGTAGGTTTGAAATAAAGTGTTGAAGGTAAGAAATGTATTATGGTATGGATACGAGGTGTCCTGGCAAAAAGCTCAGGTGTTAATGCAGGGGATGAATGATTAGATTATGAGAGCTATAACCTCTTTGGTGGATAAATCCATCTGATGGATAAATAAATTTGAATGGTTTACTGGTGGTAATTGTAGGCAGATGGGGCATGACCAGAGGAAGTGGGTCACTGGGGAAATGCCTTGGGGATTAGATATTTTGTCCCTGGCTCCTAGGGCTCACTCTCTCTCTGCTTCCCATCTGTCATGAGTTTAACAGCTTTCTTCTCCCCTGATGTTCTGCCTCATCTCAGGCCCCTAAGAGTGGAGCTGATCAATCATGGACTGAACCTCTGAAATCGTGAACCCAAATAAACTTTTCCTCCTCTAAGTTGTTGTCAGGTGTTTTGGTCACCGTGCCGAATAACTGACTAACACATAATGGAACACAGCGTGATCTGTTTCAAGTCATTGCATACTAGAGAGCTACAGTCTAATGTTACCAATACTTTCATGTTCCAATTTTACATTCTAGACACATCTTCTAGCTTCTTATTGCACTCTATGAAGTAGTAACTCCTTTCTACTTTAATTGAAATGTATTGTGCGCTGGATCATATCTAGTATTTCCTCCAGCAGGAGATCCCAGTTGGGGATCTCTCTGTAAACACATTGAGTATTGATAGTCCATTCATCAGGGGTTTCCATGTGAGCGATCATGTGCTTCGGAGAGCTGGGATGAACATCTAAGGCAGGGAGTGCTTCCAAGCAGAAGGACTGTGCTCCCCCACACATTCTACTGTCCACCCAAGGTGTGGCTCTCTGCCAGCCTAGCAGGGGCTACGATGCAGCATAAGGCAATGTCCCAGAGCTGCCTACCCAGGGGAAATCTTTGTATACTTGCCTCATTGGCAAGAAACTTGTCACTGCCAAATTTTGTTTAGAGTGAGGTAGTAGTTATCTGTTCCTCTCGGGTGCCACCTTACACATGTCAGTGTCACTGTGATAAAAATAAGGTGGAAAGAGAATAAGAGATAACTGAGTGTATAATGTGCATGTGGACATACAGCATGATAGCATATGTGTGTTTATTCCGACAGTCAAAAAATGTATATAAATGATTAGGCTATTTATAATATTATGTTCTCAGTTTTTTCCTCTATCAGTGAGTTAAAAACTTATAAATGAACCTCTATCAACTCATAGTAAGATGCTAAGCTAGCCTCATGTAAAGATAGTGTAGATTTTCACCCACCGGACAACCTTTCATTATTTAAAAAGGTTTTAAAGAACTCATGGAAGTAGAACATAGAATGTTAGTTACTAGGGACTGGTAGGAATGAGGGTTAGGGACATGTTGGTCAAAGGACACAAAATTTCAATTGTATAGAAGGAATAAATTTAATAAACCTATAGCATAACCCAGCAACTATAGTTAACAACAATGAATTGTGTTCTTGAATGTTGCTTAAAAAGTTAAACTTTAAATATTCTCACTTATCAAAAATTGATAAGTATGTGAAGTAATGCGTATGTTATTTTAGCTCAATTTAGTCATTCTACAATGTATACATATTTCAGAACAGCATGTTGCACGCACAAACATTTATTAATTAGTCTAAAGACAAAGAAGTTTTATAGAAAACTCGTAGATACCTAACTGCTTATGATTCTACCATTATTCCAATGGTTTAAACATTTTGGGGGAGTAATTATTGAATATCTAGCATCCTATTGTGATGTGGTGCATTATTATCCTCTGGAAAAATAAGAACTTCCAAAGCAAATAGTAGGAAAGACAACTGAAACTCTTAAGATAACCCTTCAGTATCAAGTTTCACCCCTTCACATCCCCTTACCATCTTGTAACTCTTAAGTTTTTCTCGGTCAAACACTCAATAGAAGTACAATGTAGATGCCTTGAAATATCTTGAATATGTCCCTTTGCATTTAAAAAACTGTACCTTTACAGATTGCTGAGTAATCAAGATTAACATCTAAACAATTAATATTTTAAATGAACATCTTCATTCTAAACAGGTTAATTTCAATTTGTTGGGATTGTATATATTGACCTTTGAGACTCTGAAAGAAAGGACAGTTTTGCAGGTGGCTTAGATATTACATCATATAATGATTTTGGAGATCTGTGGCTGCTCAGCTATATCTGATATAACATGATTCTACTTCTTAGTCACGAGATGGCTGCTGTAGTTCATGTTTAAGGTGAGGAAGAAGGTTGGGGCACCAGGTCTGCGTTTTTTGGGAAAAACAAAAGTCTTCCCAGAGAGTTCCCAGTAGGATTCTTTGGTGCCTAATCCAGAAGAATGCCATGTGGACAGATCTGCTTGCAAAGAATGTTGGGAGAGTGGTTTTCTCTCTTAATGGAGGTGCATTGATATCCCTATCCAAAACCTAAACATGACCTTTTATTTCTTTTTTAACAAGTAGAAGGCAGGAGGTATATTGGTATAAAAGCATCACAGATTAAAACACCCGAGCATAAAACAAAAAACAGATTATACAACACTATTGACATCAAACTGTGTTATTTGAGGCTCCCCAAAACAGAAAGGGTCTGAGAGCAATCTAACCCACTTTCATTTTGTAGGTAAGAAAGCTGAGGTCTTGGGAGGTTCACTCTCAAAACCCCATTATCTACCCAAGACTGGCTATCTGTTTTCCCTGCTACCACGCTTAAATATCTCCCTCCTGTCTTTTTATGTTCTTATGATTCTTTTCAGATGCACATCACTGTACTTTCAATAAATATATAGAAATCCACTGTGCCCCTAGCCAAATCCCTGTTTTAGAGCCCAATAATTGAAAGCACCACCCTTGCTATGAAAATGTCAATGAGTATTTAGCATGCAGTATTCACTTGTCCATAAGAATGAGGTGGTACAATCATTTCAGGTAAAACATGGAAGTCAGAGAATGGCTTTCCCTATAGCTGCCTTCTTTCCATAAAGAAGATTAGGTGGGGAGGGGGTTGTATAAGGAGAAGGTCAGGCTTTATAATTAAACATACTTGGTCATTTCTTTGTTAACTCTGATCTCTCAGGTACAAGCCATTTCATTGCTCAGAATATTCTCCAAAGGTAATAAACACTAACATAATATTGGTTTAACATCTCTTTGTCTCCCCAAATTTCCTGTAACCGGGAGTTCTTATTAAATCTGCATAATGCTGCCAGAAAAGCAGGGTTGAAAAGCTACCCACATTCCCAAACAGAAAATCTCCTCAGCAAAACTCATCACAGACTCAAGCACATTTTGAATGGTTAACAGCTCAAAAGGAAAATTAAGCTCAACAGTATAACTAATCCAAGACAATCAACCTTGATTGTCACAACACAGAAGTGTATCAAGGCAACCTAAGGGGTGGGAGGAGGAAAGAATCCACCCTTGAAAAGACATCCTGAGGGGAAGCAAGGTTGAATGATATGCCCTCAGTATATCTTTAACTATTTTTACAAGATGTCTTAAAACATGTGGCCTTGGGGGAGCCAGCAGGTCATTTCAGTCTGTTAGTCATATAATATTGAGATTGGTCCCTGGTTTTCTTATTCTCCTGTCTTCTTACTATTTAGTCCATTTGCTGAACTCCTCGAACCTATGACATAGCACAAATACCATCTCCTCCAGAAAGTCTTCCAGATTTTTTCCAGAAAGTGTTGCTTCCTACCTCTAGCTTTCAAAACACTGAACACACATCATGAACAAAACCTTCCATTTCTGTATCATATTATATCAGTTTTGTCTATTTTCCATATTAAACTGTGAGAATGGTTATTTACCTAACCATGCCAGATCAAACACAGATTAGTAAGTCCTTGACAACCTTTGTGCATGGAATAAAGTAAAATCCTGATTGATAATTGTGATGGTTGCCTTTAAGATGTCATTTGAAAGGTGGCTGGGTGGTGTCATTTGAAAAGGGATATTCCAAATATCCCCTTTGCCTCTAGTCATGCCAAAACTCTTTTCAAAGGTTGGTAGGTTTGGGGTTTTGAGGCTTATTTTTGTTTGTTTCATTTTTTTCCTGAGCTGCTTCTACTAAAACTCATATCTTCCTTGGGAGAGGAAATCTGATCTTAAGTCTTAAACTTAGTCACACATTTATTCCCTCAGCATACGTTTTAGATACTTGACTGGCAGCCCCTACACCTTGTTCAAACTTTTGACAAGAAATCAACTTCTGGAAAATGTAAACAGCATCTTAAGGAAATAGTATGATCTGGTGTGGTGGCACACCCCTGTACTCCCAACAACTTGGGAAGCTGAGGCAGAAGGATGACAAGTTCAAAGTCAGCCTCAGCAACTAAGTGAGGCTCTAAGCAACTTAGCGAGACCCTGGATCAAAATAAAAAATAAAAATAAGGGCTGGGAATGTGCCCTTATTAAAAATAAGGGTGCTCAGTGGTTGAGCACCCCTGGGTTCAATCCTGGGTACTACTACTACTACTACTACTACTACTACTAATAATAATAATAGAAAGTAAAAGAAAATAGTATGAGCCCCAAGGAAGACATTAAAATAGAGATCTCAATTACACAGAGTAAACGTTTGTGTCTAGGTATTAGAAAAAAAATTATTAACACAAAACTCGACTCGAAATGAATCAAGGACCTAGGAACTAGACCCGAAACCCTGCACCAAATAGAAAAAAAAGTAGGCCTGAATCTTCATCATGTAGGCTTAGGACCAGACTTCCTTAACATGACTTCCAAAGTGCAAGAAATCAAAGCAAGAATCAATAAATGGGATGGATTCAAACTAAAAAGCTTTTTCTCAGCAAAGGATACAATCAACAATGTGAAAAGAGAGCCCACAGAGTGGGAGAAAATCTTTCCCACACGCACTTCAGATAGAGCACTAATCTCCAAAATTTATAAAGAACTTACAAAAACTTTACACCAAAAGTACAAAGAACCCAATCAATAAATGGACTAAGGAACTGGACAGACACTTTACAGAAGAAGATATATCGGCAATTAACAAATATATGAAAAAGTGCTCAACATCTTTAGTAATTAGAGAAATGCAAATTAAAACCATAAGATTTCATCTTACTCCAATTAGAATGGCTTTTATCAAGAACACAAGCAATAATAGGTGTTGGCGTGGATGTTGGAAAAGGCACACTCTTACATTGCTGGTGAAGTTGCAACTTGGTGCAGTCACTCTGGAAAGCAGTATGGAGATTCCTCAGAAAACTCGGAATGGACCCACCTTTTGACCCAGTTATCCCACTCCTTGGTTTATACCCAACAGACTTAAAATCAGCATACTATAGTAACAGCCACATCAATGTTCATAGTGGCTCAATTCACAATAGCTAGATTGTGGAACCAACCTAGATGTCCTTCAATAGATGAATGGATAATGAAACTGTGGTATCTATACACAATGGAATAGTATTCAGCCATAAAGAAGAATAAAATTATGGCATATGCAGGTAAATGGATGGAACTGGAGAAAATCATACTAAGTGAAATAAGTCAATTCCAAAAAACCAAAGACCAAATGTTTTCTCTGATAAGAGGATAATGATACATAACAGGGGTGGGGGGAGTGGCGGGGGGCAGGTAAGAGAAGAATGGAGGAACTTTGGATTACGTGGGGAAAATGAGAGTAGGGAGGGGTGGGGGCATGAAAGAAAGTGGAATGAGACAGACATCATTACCCTATGTACATGTATATTACACAAATGGTGTGAATCTACATTGTGTACAACCATAGAAACAAAAATTGTACCCCATTTGTGTACAATGAATCAAAATGCAGTCTGTAAAAATAAAAAAATAAAGATTTTTTTATGCAAAAACATCCCTTTATGTCACAATGCCACATCCCTGACCCTAGGTAATTACCTAGAATTCCTGCTATCTAAAATAAAAATTCCCAATTCCCATCACTTTTATCTTTGACAAAGATACTAATAATACACATGTTTAAGTGCAAAAAATAAAATTGGACCCTTATCTTACAGATTGCAAAAACATATCTTGAAATGGATTACAGATTTAAATGGTAAGACTTAAAACTGCAAAACTCCTAGAAGAAAAAGGTAAAAACCTTCTTGACATTGGTCTCGGTAATGATTCCTTGCATATGATCCCCAAAGCACAGGCAACATAGTCAAAAATAAAACAAAACAAATGGCATTGCATCAAGCCAAAAAGACTCTGCACAGCAAAGGAAACAATGAAATTAGAGAGTAACCTGCAGATTGGAAGAAAATCTTTGCAAGTCATATAGCTGATAAGGGGTTAATATCCAAAACACATAAGGAACACAAATAACTCAATAGCATGGAAACAAATACAACCATATTAAAAATGGTAAAAGTCTTGAACAGATATTTCTTTTAAATATGAAAGGCCAACAGGTATATGAAACGATGCTTAACATCAGGGAAATGCAAATTTAAACCACAGAGGTATCACCTCACACTTGTTAAGATGACTGTTATCAAAAAGGCAAGAGATCTAGCTGCAAATGAGGGTGTGGATAAATGGAACCCTTGTATGCTGTTGGTGGGGATGTAAATTATTATAGTCATGATGGAAAACCATCTAGAGGTTCCCAAAACTAGAACCACCATATAAGCCAGAAAAACCTACTTCTAAGTAAGAAATTAAATCAGAATCTGGAAGAGATATCTGCAACCCCATGTTCACTGCAGTATTATTCTCAATAGTCAAGATATGGAAACAACTTAAATGTTCATTGATGGATGAACAGATAAAGAAAATAAAACATGCACATAAGCATAAATATTATTCAGCCCTCAAAAAAAAAAAAAGAAATCCTGCCATTTGCAATAAGATGGATAAACCTAGAGTACATTATGCTAAATGAAATAACCCAGACAAAAAAAGAAAGTGATGTACAATCACAAGTAAATGTTGAATTTAAAATAATTGAACTACAAAAGTAAAAAATGGAATGGTGTCAGCTTTTTGATGGACACTACTGTCGTTAGAATAGGGTTTGTCCTCATCAAAACTTGCCTTGAGGTTTGGCCCCCTGTACAGCAGTGTTGGGATGGAGCCTGTGGAAGGTGTTTGGCTCATGGGGCTGAGCCCTCATGAATGGATTAATGCCTTCCTCACAGGTGGGAGATCTCACTGTCTCAGGAATAAATTAGTTACTGTGAGAGCAGGTCCACCCCTTGTGTTTCCTCTCTTTCCTAGAAGCCACTTTGCCCTTCCACTTTCCACGGTATGTTGAAGCAGAATGAGGCCCTCACAAAAATCAGCTGTCTAGACTTTGACTTCCCAGACTCCAGAGGTGAGCTAAAATGAACTTTTTTCCTTTATAAATTAAAAAAAAAGAATGGAGTGATGGTTTTCAGTAACTGGAGGTTGGGAGAAATAGGGAGATGTTGGTCAAGGATATAAAGTTCTAATTGGACAGGCTGAATAAGTTCTGGAAATCTAACATACAGCATGGTGACTATTGTTAATAATAATTGTATTATATACTTAAATTTGCTAAGAGAATACATTTTAATCATTCTTACAACAAGAAAACAAAATGCTAACTATGTGAGATAACAGATGTGTTAACTTGTGTGATCATTTCACAACGTGTATCAATCATCATGTTGTATACCTTAAATATGTGTTAATTATTTCTTGATAAAGTTAGGGGAAAAAATAAAATAAAAACACAGAGAAAAAGTAAAATAAAATAAAAACATACTTCACTTTTAAAATAGAAAATACCCTTTCATTAGTCCATGCTAGAAACCCCTCAGAAATTTACCATATTAAAAAGGAAATGAGTAGATATTGATTGTTAAATGGGATAGGAAGGCACTGAGTTTAGAAAACTAGCATTCTACCAAAAAAGAGAAAAACTGGAGGGGAAGGGGAAGCTTGATATAAAAAGAACACACAACAAAATATCACAGTATCAATGAATAACCTACATATAACAACACTAAATTAATATAGCTTATAATAGAACAATGAGGAGTACAAACTAGCTGGCAATAATTCTTTTTATTTCTTTAACCATATTAATGACTGAGCAGCAAAGTAAAACTAGAAGTGTATTTACTCTACAAACAATCCTTGAACAAGGGAACAAGGCATAAATATTACACATAACATGTGCAGTGTAATAGACTACTCTTTTGTATTAGACAAAGCAACCTATACATAATTCAGTGGCAACTTTGCTTCATTTTGAAGCTCATGTTTTGCTTGTTATTTCTAATTATAGAGCATTAAGTACACAGTCTCCCATTACCATGATTAACTCTTTCACTAAAATCGATGCTATAAAGTACAAAACTCTATATTCCATTTCTATGAGTTTTATCACCACTGAATTTGAACAAGTTGGGTCTGGAATGTCAGAATACATTTAACCTTCATTCTTGGATTAGAACAACTGAATATTGAAAAAAATGTGAAAAGATTTGCTGTATGTCATGGGAAAAAAGGAATTCCTACAAACCTGTTATCCTGCTCCATGGAGTAAGATTTTCCAGGCATTGTAGACTCTTCTAAGCAGTTAGTCCACAAGTATATTTCATCCAGGAAGAAGACAGACTTTAAAGGAACATAAATGTGCGATTTAGAGAAGCGGGCATTCAACAGGTTAATGAGTTTAAACTTATTAGAAATCAGTGAAATGCAAATGAAAAGAGCAATGAGATATCATTTTTACCCATAAAAATGATACAATTTAGGAATCTAGTCAATGTAGGTATTGGTGGAGATGTAAGAATCTTGGGATTTTCATGCATAGTTAAAGGAAAAAATGGACAGTTTTCTCCATTCTGGTGAGGAAGTTGATATTATCTAGTCATATTAAATCTGTGCATATCCAGGTATACATTCTACCCCGGAGTATATTCGACAAAGAAATTCTTACACAGAGCCATACGGAGACATGTGGATGATTCTGACAACTGATTCATGGTGACAGAGATTGGGGGGCAACTGGATGCTCATCACTGGAAGAGAGAATATAAAATGTGGTGGGCACACACAAGAGAGTACTATGAAGGATGGGACAACAACACTTATATTGGTACATCGGCCATGTAAATAACAATGTGGATGGATCTTGAAAATATATGATCTACAAAAAGCCTTAAGCTTTATTCTTAATTGCCAAACTGGGAAGCAAATGATGTGTTCCAATATGTGAATGGATAAACAAACTGTGGTACATCTGTTTGATGGAACAGTATTCTGTGGTAAAAAGAAATAACCTATCAAACCACTAAAAGACCAAGAGAAACTTAAATGCATATTGCTGAAAGAAATAAATCAATATGAAGCAGACTACGTTCTGGAAAAGACACAACTATGGAGAATATAAAAAATTCATTGATTATTAGGGGTTTGGAGGGCTGGAGACAAATTAATGGGTGAAACACAGAATATTTTAGGACAGTAAAACTATTCTTTATAATCCTGTAATGGTAGATACATGTCATCATACATTTGTCAAAATCCACAGAATGTGTAATCCAAAGCGAGAACCCTAATGTAAACAATGGTTTTTAATAATAATGTATCAATATTGGCTAGCTGATTATAAAAATGTACCAAACTAATGCAAGTTGTTAATAATGGGGGGATCCGTAAGCAAGGTGGAGGGTACTTTCCACTCAACTTTACTGTAAACCTGAAACTGCTCTAAAATATACTCTATTAATTTAGGGGAGGGGAGGGACATGGTACTGAGTTAAAGGAAGGAGGTTGTGAAAATATTTACATAAATTTAAAATGTGTGTGGAAACAATACAGCTGTTACATAAACATATGCAAACAAAATGATATCTCTTAAATGGAAAAGAATGGTTGCCTAATGAAGAGGGGAAACAGAAGAGATGTAGCTGTAGATAAAAGGAAAAAAAAAAATAAGGAGACTATGCACAGTCTCGAACTGGGCAAAGTGGTGAAGCCAGCCCTCTCTACAGGTGGTGGAAGAAAACAAATATACCTTGAGGAATTTCAGGGGAGGGAAAAGCGGAAGGCTGGCTGTGTGCCTTGGAGACTTTCATTGGCATAAATGGCTAAAGTTGTGAAGAATAAGAACAGCCTTCAGAAGAGGTTCGCAATCAAGGAATTCTCTTTCTAACCAACTTTTTTTCTGTATCAGAAAGACAGCAACAGAGTTTAAAACAGGAAGAAAAAAAAAAAAAAAGCCTGTAGAGCAAACTGTAGTTCATTTTTAGGGTTATTTGTTTAACAAATAAGTTCTTAAAAACTGAAGACTGTATAATCAGAAATTTCACAAGTTTCTGCCAGCCAAGGAAGAAAATATCTGGAGAGTAAGACAAGGTATTTGTGGTATATACCTACCATGAAATATCATTCAACTTTGAAAGGAAATTCTGCAGTTTGTGACAACGTAGATGGAACTGGAGGAACTTATGCTAAGTAAGTGAAATAAGTCAGTCACAGAAGGAAAAGTACTGCATAATTTTTTTTAGACAAGGTACCTAAAAGTCTGTCTTAGCTTGTTTATGCTGCTATAAGAGAATATATACTGGATAATTTGTAAAGAACCACAATTTATTTCTCACAATTCCAGAGGTTAAGAAGTCCAAGGTCAAAGCACCAGGATCTGTCAAGGGTGATCTTTTGTTTCCATAATGGCGTTCTGAACACTGCACCATCCAGAGGGGAAGAACACCATGTCTTCACATGCAAGAAAGCAGACAGGCAAACGGGGACAAACTCCTTCCAATGAGCCCTTTTTATAACAGCATTAACCCATTCGTGAGGGCAAAACCCTCATAATCTTAACACCTCCCAAAAGACCCCACCTCCCAACACTGCTGCATTGGAGAGTAAATTTTCCAAATATGAATTTGGAAGACACATTCAGACCAGAGCATCAGAAAAGCAAAGTGGTTTCCAGGAGTTTGATAGAGGGAAATAAGGAGTGGATAATAAACATGTATAAAATTTCAGTTATACAAGATAAATGAGTTCTAGAGATCTGACGTTCAATGTTGTGCCCATAGGTAACAATACTTTTTTTGTGCACTTAAAAATCTTTTCAGAGGTTATATCTCCCCCATGCAGTAGGGAGGGAAGCACAAGGTCTGAAGCGATCATTTATGGACGTATGTGCGCTCATCACTATTGGTAAGCATGACTTTCTAAACAAATATTTACAAGTATTGATTAGATGTTTAAAGCAGGGTATAACAAACATTTAAGGAAAGTCTCACTAGTGGGCATAAGGATATTTCTATATTTCTGCTAATTGGAAAGAGAAAGTCAATCCATAATTCAACTCTATCTTTGCTATTTTAGTCATTCCACATGCTCTTCCTTCCCTAGCTTTCTGGCTCAGAATTTTGGCTTAAATGGTGGTTTGATGAGTGAAAAAAATAGAATAGGGCAGAGGTTCTCAAAACCAGGAGGTTTCTTTCATGGAGTTGTTAGTTTGTAGGCAGTGGGAACTGGCCCAAAAGCATTGTGAAACTTTCTATATTTCCACTGCTATTTAGATGATGTTTCCATGACACTTCAGTGGCAAAGCTAAGATCTTGGCAGTGACCAAGGCTTGGCTGTGAACTAAGGCCCTCTGTGGCTTTTGAACCCCCTCACTGGCTCCATGGTAAGCCACCCACTCATGAAAAGAGCTCATAAAAGGAAGCAAATTTTCTTTCATAATGAGCTGCATATAGCTAGCTGTAGAGAGAAGGAGAGGGAACCAAATGTCTCCTCTCTCCACTGAGATAGGGCTGCTCCGGGACATGCGAGTTGAATGCCACCATTCTTTTTTTTTTCCTTTCCAGAAAATATTCCTGGGTTGAGACAGGAAAGTGCTCTCCATCTGCCTTTTACCTTAAAACATCCATTTACATACCTGGGATTATGTGTACAGATTCAAAGGATGAGGAGATAAGATGTATTTAGAGATACAATGTTCGTTTTGACTATACCGAATAATTGAGAGAATACAGGAGTTAGGTTAGGAAATTTAATTTGAAACCCCTAAACAGATGAGCACAACCACGACTCAGGGATTTTTCACTTGCTGGTCCTTCTTCCTAGAATATTATTTCCAGACTACCTCCCTAGTGTCGTGTAGGTCTTTTCAAATGCTACCTCATCAGGAAGGGCATACCTAACCACCCTGAATAATCTAGCATCTTTCATCATTCTCCATCTCCAGACCTAGTTTAATTTTCCTCACAGAAAACTTTTTGCCCTTCATCTATTATATACCTGTTTGCTACTTCCTTATTATCTATTCTTCTCTAACAAAGATGGGAGTCCAATGAGAGCCTATTTCCTAGTTCTTGGAAGAGTTCTTTGGGATATAGGAGTCAATTAAAAAATATGTGTAGGTTAGCTCTGCAATTGTGGGGATCCTCCTTCTCTTAAATTATTAGTAGTGAAACATGGATTCTACCTACCTCTTGGAATCTTGATGATGCATACTACAAATTGAAGAGGTCAACCATTAAGATTTCTAGCATTCTTTGATCAATATCTCTCTGAGAAGGATCAATTCTGCCATAACACTGGAAGATGCTTGATGTTAACCAGCTAAGGCAGGGGCTATGTGGTTCACATCCCAGAGTTGGTCTGATGTAGGTATCTTCAGTGGAGCATCAATGATACATCTGTTGTAAGGGCTGTGAATGATGGAAACAGGAAGTGGCAAACCCTTTTCTGAGATTATTGAAGCCTTCATTCTTCTCCCAAATCTCCCACATCCTCAGTGTTTACCCTCTACCAGCTATGCTTTCTGCCCATGTGAAATCAAGGAGCTGAATAGATCCTCCTCCTTCAAATATTCTGTGACTCTAAGATTGACAAGCACATAAAGGAAATATAGTGCCAGGAGTTCCCATGCCATATATATAGGAAAAGAGATAAAAATGTGAAAAACAAGGTTTGTTTTGTAGGTGTTTATATGTTTATGTTTTTGTTGGTGTTGGTTTATTTTTGTTCTTCTCCTTTGCATAGTTTATATATGAACTGATTCTATGCAACTCACCGAGGAGTGTAGCTTGACTCCTACGCTTTGGAGATTGTGTTCTTCTATTTGCTCTCAGAAATACTGGTGAAATATCAGTGCACTACACTGAGGATCAGAGGAAGTGGCAACTTATGGTATGGTGTCCCTTGAGAACAATCCTTTTCTTCTGGCCTCTGTTACATTTAGATGGAAGGAGGGCACAGAGAGAATGGAATGAGATTTCAGGGCTTCATCACTGAGGATGGTGAAGAGATAGGGGACGTTGGGTCACAAATGGAACTAAGCCTCAGTTCATCGTATGGCTCTTGTAGCCTGTTTTTCTTTTGCAAGTCTAAAGCAACTTCTGATACCTCAAAGTTCTTTTAATTTTTAACAGGAGGAAAGAAAACAAATTTTATTCATATGCATGTCAGAACAGACTCACTGAATAACTGGAGATAGGGCTTAATTTATATAATGCATAATATATATATACTATATGTATAATGAATTAAGAATCCCGTGCTCTCTCTTTCTCGCTCTCTGAAGGCAGGATCCATTGTGGCACGTTTGAATATGTACATAGCATAAGTTGGCAGATTTTGTACCCCACTACCTCCCTAACCCCTCCCTCATCCTCATGCTTGATTTCTTTCCTCTACTCTGGTGTTCTCTCTTTTTTTATTTTGAACCTCACAAAAATTCTAAATACTGAAGAATTTGAAGCTCTTCGGGGATCCAGCTCTATCAATCGTTTATAAGAAGTCTATGCTATTTGTACTCGATTATATATATAATATGTACTTGATTTTATAGAACTCACTGTGTTACATAAAAAACAATTTATTTATCTCTTATTTACTGTACTTAATTACCTGTGTATTCTAGAGTTCAAATTAATCTGTTTGGGTATCACATGAGCTCAAAACTCCATTAATGAAGCAGCAACAAAGAAATTTTCCTAAATAGCATCTTGATGAGGAAATGGGTGAGTTTGCTGCTCTTCACCAATGACCTCTCACCTGTTGAGAGGCCCACCACCAGCTGCACAGCACTACCTAAGTGTGGGTGGGTATGAGAGGGAATGTCACCCTCCGGGTGGACGTTCATGCTTTGTAGTGTAACCTCATTTAATATAGATTTGGAAGATAAACAATGTTACCTCTTTAGCAGGAAGGCAGGCATTTGTAGGGAGCTTTATGGATATTCTGTTCTTTCACTTTTTCAGGCCCAAATTATGGAAAGAGTCACAGAAATACTTTTTCCTACTAGTAAAATCTGTGGGGTGTGTGTGGTGTGCGTGTGCATGCATGTGTGTGTATGTTAATCATGCAGAACAACATACAACATATGGAAGGAGTGGTGGGATACTCTTTCAAGTCTCTCCCCTCTTGATAGACCACAGCAATACATTTTATCCGGGACCTAAGGCAGGACTAGCAAATAAAAACTCTGGGTGGGTCCTGAATATTATTATTTAAAATAAACAAACAAAAGTATTTGTGATTTTTAACGTGTGCCATGATTTGGATGTGGGTGAAGTGTGTTCCCCAAAGGTCCGTGCGTTGGCCCTTAGTGTGGTGATTTTGGGAGGTGTGTAGGTGGGAACCAGTTATGGTTTCTAAGTCATCAGGGACACTGCCCTCAGAAGAGATTAAAGTAATTCTTCCCAGATAAAGTGATGCTTGTCAGTAATCCAGCTACTCAAGAGCCTGAGGTAGGAGGATTGCAAGTTAGAGGACAATCTGGGCAACTTAGTGAAACCTCGTCTCAGAATAAAATTTTAAAAGGGCTGGGGATATAGCTAAAATGGTAAGGCACTTGCCTAGCATATGTGAGGTCCTGGGTTCAATAGCCAGTACCACAAAAGAAAAAAGAAGAAAAAGAAGAAGAAGCTGGGTTCAATGCCAAGTGCCAAGTGCTGCCAAAAACCCCCCAAAAGTCATTAAGTAACTCTTGTGGGATCCTGAGCTCTCATGAGAGTGAGTGATTATAAGAATAAATTTAACCCCTGAATCACTCCCCAGGGACATGATCTCTGCCTCTTGCCCACACTCCCACTATCTGCCATTAGGTCCTTAACAGAGCCAAGTTGATGAGGGTGCCATTCCTTGAATCTCTTGAACTGTGTCTAAATAAACCTCTTTTCTTTATAAGGTAGCCTACCTTGAGAATTTCATTATAGGAATGAAAAACTGGACTAATGTAATAAAAAAAAAAATCAGTATGTAGATCCACTGGACTAAAGTAAGTACAAATATTTGGATAAAGAAATTTGGTGGCAATTCAGAGGAAGAGAAACATTGCATGTCTTTAGAGAACATTAAAACTAGTTTAAAAAAAAGAAAGTTTCCTCACCAATAAAATAGAGGATAATAATATTTGCCTGTCAGTTATATGAGAAGTAAATAAAATAGTATTTGGAAAAGACACTATCACAGTGTCCCAAACAGAGTAAGCATCTGGTAAAAATTGGATACATCTATTTATGTATCCAATAAAAATTGGATGCATTATAATTTTATCTGTATAAAATGTACATAATGTAGTTTACATATAATAAAGTTATATAATAACATGTAATAGTTATTAGTTACTGCCTTGTTGATAAAGCCTACTGTGGTACTATGACTAACACTACTGCCTCTTAAATATGTTTAATGCTTCATAGATTACCAAGAACTTTTTAGGTACTTTCATTTGATTCCAGGAACAATGTATGAGGAATGCAGAGCACGAATTCTTTCTTTCTTTCTTTCTTTTTCTTTTAATCAGGAAATAAACTCACATTACAGTGCTTGTCCATGACCACACAGCTGATAAATGATAACGATGGGCTGGTCCCAGAGCTCCTGATCCCCAGCTCCTGTTGTCAGCCCTGTGCCACCTCCTACCGGCTTCTGAGGTGCTAGACTCTGTTTACACACATAAGGTAATTAAACTTTTTCTATCGACCACCTGTGAACATGTGAGGCATTATTTTACTGTCACCCTTCAAATATGCGTAAATGGTGAAGTCCCCACGACTGCGTAGCTCCTTAGTGCAAGCTCTCTGTGGTCTGTTTAGGAAGTACGCTTGCCTTTGAGCAGATGGCAGACAATTTGCTCCGGTTTAAACACTGACTCTGACTTAGTGATGAAAATGGCAGCTGCATTCCTAATTCTCAAATCCAACTCCCACTTGCTGGGACACTTTAATGTAAATCAACAAGGGCATGCTCTCTGGACCAAATGTCCTGAAAGTCAACGCTGAAATGCATATACACGTACCTTCCGCGGTAAAATCAAATTCCTACATTGAAAAACAAATTTTTTTATTTTTTTTTTATTTTGGGGGGAGTCTCCCGGCAGGAGAGTTTTAGAGGAAAAATGTTTCCACGGTGAAATGAAGGGGAGGAGGAAAGAAGATGCTGCGGGCTTTTCCCACAAGAGCACTGCTTGTTGTTATTAATACAATTAACCTTTCACTGTTACTAATAACCAAGGTCATTTCCCTTGAAATCCTCAAGTCAGTTTCTCACTTGCTTTGAATGTTGTGTGCTTACACCATTTTCTTGATACCCTGTCTGCTCCTGTTCTCTCTCTCTCTCTCTCTCTCTCTCTCTCTCTCTCTCTCTCTCTCTCTCTCTCTCTCTCTCTCTCTCTCTCTCTCTCTCTCTCTCTCCCAGGGTCTTGGCTGTAATCTGTAATTCCTGTTTGCACGATTGTGGGCGTTTCAGGACATCCCCGGACAGTTATGAAACTACTGACCGGTGGAGCCTCTCCTGCAGATGGATTTCATTCAGTACTTGTGCTATTATATTAATGGGTTTAATTTAAACAGGACTAGCCTCGCTGGCCAAATTACTGCCATTTAAATCAATTGGTTTAGGGGGAAAGACAGCCTGACCAGAGCTATTAGACTTCAATTTATTACTGTATCGGCTTTTAAACTGGGCAAAGCAAGTTTGCTAATGTCTGTCCTCTGTCCTTTGAGCTCGAGTGCAAAATAAAGTAATGTGAGTCTTTGGAGTTTAAAAAAAAGAAGAAGAAGCAGAAGAAGAAGAAAATGAAAAAAAGATATTAATTTTGAGTCAATGTTTCATGAGGCAAGACCAGGTAGCCCTCCAAAGAATCTGCGCCATAAGATCCTGTAGGTGCCTTTGATGTCCCTTCATTAAATTGAGATTCAAATGATCTAACAGATGTATTAGTTTAAAAAGCCTTTTTACTCGGATTTTTCCCCTTCATAAAAAAATAAGCGCTGCTTTTTTTTTTTCACACATTTCAACCTGATTCAAATAGAGAAGCAAAAGGGAAGAAAATGCTTTAGATGTGCTCTTTTGATTTTTTCCAATCTCGCCTGAATAAAATGGAATGGGAGATCAAGAACACTCAATTAATTGCAACACTGGGTGTCACTAGGAGAGGGAGGGAGAGATGAAAGGAGCATTAGGGATGCACAACCCTTAACAAATGCATAGATTCAAAGAAGGAAGAAGAAGGGGGAATAAAAAAGCGTGTCTGTATTTTATTGCACTCGGTAAGCTTTTCGCTTGTATTTATAGCTGCAATTATATCTCAATGAGGTTTGTCTACAGTGTTGGCTTCACGCTAATTTTCCCCCTCACTGCATTCTTGGAATAGGCTCGGACTGTTTATGAACCAGACATATTGACCTCATTTACAGCTAGCAGTTTAAATCCATAATTTTTCCACCCACAATCCCTCTTTGACATTCCGGCGGTGCGGCCGGCTCAGCGAGACTGAACTAAAAGTCTCACACTTCATTGAACACCATTATGCGGCTTTATGCTTATAAGCCTGTTTCCCTCGGCTGCCTTTCAGCTTTGCTGGAGATCCGTTTGGCCACAGGCCGGCAGTGATTAACTGGAAGAATCCAATAAATCACCCTGTCAGCCAGCAGGCTCTCCTCACTATGTCTACACATCGACATTTGGATTTGCACCTCTCTCTCTCTCTCTCTCTCTTTCTCTCTCTCTTTTGATTTTCTATCCCTCTTTCTCTCTCCTCCCCTCTTCCTACAGAGCCATTAAAACACCTCTTTTCCTTCACACAAGGTGAACTTGAACTGCTATTGTGAGCACAGCTCCATTGGAGCCCTCTGGGGAGAGAAACCCCTTTGATTTGCAGAGTTTTCTCCTGCCCTGGCTTTTCCTCCCTCCTCTTCCAATTAATTCACCCCTTAACTCCATGGCCTCACTAAGCGAGGGAGGACAAGCAGAGGGGAGTGCAAAAGAATGGCCAGAAGCCAGGTGCCCAAGAGAAGAGGAAATCCCACAGATGCCTGTCAACTCCCTTTCCCATCTGAGAATGCAGAAATACAAGGAAACGAAGGATCTGAAACCCTTGGGCTCTGCTTCCCCAGATGTGGAGCAGTCTGGCTTTTCTATGAGAAACCTACACGGGGGCCAGTTTTTTTCCCGGGGAGGGGGCACACACTTGTGTTCGTCACTAAATGACCCAGGTTTAGGAACGTTTATGAGACTGTCCCAGACTCCGTTTGCAAGAATGATAAGAGGGTGCAGCTAAGGATACACAAGAAGAGGCAGCCTTCCCTGGCAGAGTTACCAGACTGGAGGTGCTGGGACCGGAGAGCTCCGAGCAGATCCAACAGCTCCTGTTTGCTATTTCTCACAGGTGAACCAGGGTTTGTGAAACAGCCTCTTCTTTGACTTGACTGGTAATTTCCTGACCCTGGCTCTTTCGTATTCTCCACATGGCCATAGTCGTCTTTTGTCTGGGATTATTTCTGCACTGTGAGCACAAGCATTTGTTTGATGTCCCAGACATCAAATATACTGTACACTCTCCAAGTGGCCAAAGGAAGCAGAATTCTTGCTTTTGAAAACTCCACTGGCAAGAATGACAAAAGGCAGTGTGAACTACACACAAAGGATGGGAGAGGGAGGAAGGGACAGGACCAGTCAGGGGTGATTACGGGACTCTCCCTCCCTACATCCCACCATGGGGACTGTGGTGCGGCTCCGTCCAGGGCTGTGCTGCAAGTACCTGTAACAGCAGTAACCGCCTGTGAGCTAGAAAGGAAATCGATACAGCCACGAAGGGGTAGCCTGCTTTTGTCGATGGGCTTCCAGTTTGTGCTGCCTGAGAGGGAGCCCTGCTGGAGACAGTGATGCCTTTGTATCCACGCCTCCACCTTCTGACTGATTTTGGTATACGTTTCTTCCTAAATATTTGCATCTTGTAAACTGTCTTATCTTTTGTATGTTAGCTACATAGACAAACATGTAATTAGATAATAGACCTAAAGAGAAAATCTGGGAAGGGAACCCTGAGTACTTGCACATGATACCTGGTAAATATAACCAAGATCTGTCACATAGTAGGAAATTAAAACATGGAATTTCTCCTAAACTCCTTGTTACAGACTGAATGTTTGTATCCCCCCAAACCCTTGAAATCCTCACTCCCAAGGTGACTGTATTAGGACCAGGGGTGGTTAAGAGATAATTTAGGTCCCCAGGTCTCCGCCTTCATGAACAGGATTAGGGTCCTTCCAAAAGAGGCTCCCAAGAGCTCCCTGGCACTCTTTCCACTATGTGAGGATACAATGAGAAGTTTGGCAGTCTGCAATACTGAAGAGAGCCCTCACTAACATCGCACTTCCAGCTTCTAGAACTCTGAGGAAAAGAAAAAAAATTCTATTGTTCACAAGTCATGCAATCTAGGGTACTTTGTTAGAGCAGACAGAACTGAAACCCTTCCATACATAGAAAAGCTACTCAGGAAAAATGGAGGTGGTCCTTGGGGACACAGTAAGTCTCACGATGCATTTTCCTTCCCAGTCTGGCATCCGGTAAGTCCTCTAATCCCCCTTTACAACTTCAGCTCTTACTGTGCTCATTTCACCCTGATAGCCCACCATGGAGGAGGGAGCAAAGCTTGACCAAATGTTCAAATCTCTGTGGAGGAGATGAAACCCAATTTTGATCCATTCTTCATTTGACAACATTCCAGGACATCTGCATGGGGGGGCATGTTGAAGCTAAGGATGCACAGGATGTACAGTTTGCTCCTGTTTGCCACTTCTGAAGATCATGGGAGGAAAGAACACTCCTGAAAATACTTCAAGAGCATTTCTTGCATATCCACAAGGCTCTCAGTGTGTGTCATTATATACAGACATGAAGACTGCCCATGAACTGGAAGGCAAGGAGACAGGTTTCACGGGTGACTCATTTATTCCCATAATCGTAGGGCTGTGGATCAAGGAGTCTGTGCTTTCAAAAAATAACCATTAAGCATGAAAATTTAGATGACATTCAGGTAATCTCATTGTCAAAAGCTTGTGAAGCAAATCTGTACAGAAAAGGCATTGTGGTTATTGCACAAAGTTAACTTAGTATGACTCAGTTTCTCTGCTCATAATAGAAGAATAATAAAAGTATTTGCTAACTTGCTCTCACAGATGGCTGTTTTGAGAAAGAATAATCTATGTAAAGTGCTCTGTGCACCTTAGAGACAAGGTAATGTTGAAATTTATGTCAGCATTATCATTAAATCTTTTCTCCCGGGGTCTCAATATTTTTCAATATTGTCTCATTGATTCTAGCAGCATGATAAACAAGAGGAGAAGGAACAGTATAGAGGCAAGATCATTTAAATACAAGGCAGGAGGACTGGATTTTCTTTCCAGTTCTGCCCCAAACTAACTGAATTCAAGGAAGTTCTTACAGGACTCTGTTCTTTCACCTATACAATAAGGGTTGAGCCAAATAATGTCCAAGTTTTCTTCTATAATGCTGAATTCAATAATACAAAAATATATATACCTATCCTTCAAGATATAATTTTGCACTACCACCTCCTCCCAAGACTCTCTTATCTGGGTTTTATAAATGTGCTCGCCTTAGTCCCATGAGCCTTCTGTGTTAATTTCAGGTTGTTTTCCAGTCTCTATTTTGCTTCTGTCTAGTAGCCTAGTCAATGCCCAAAGTCTTGTGTGTGGCCAGACTGAGTGATGCATGCCTAAAATCCCAGATATCCTGGAGACTGAGGTAGGAGGATGGCAAGTTCCCGGCCAGCCTGACCAACTTAGCAAGATCTCATCTCAAAAACTAAAAAGATATGGGAATGTTGCTCAGTGGCAGAGTACCCCAGGGTTTAATCCCAGTACAAAACAAACAAAAACAAAAAACAAAAACAAAAATCTTGTGCTTGACCTTCTCCTAATTTTGATTATCATCTCTATGTGGAAATGTGTCTGGCTCTCCCTCTGGTCCTGATCTCCTCAAAACCCATACCCATTGTTCCAACTGAACATGAGAATTAGGTGGATATTCTACATCTCCACCCAAATATCCAACTAATTCTCAAGTTCCACAAGTGCAGAGGAGAATGTATTCATTTCCACAGAATTAGCTAGAGTTCAATCAAAGAAGCAGACCCACGACAAATGTATGTGGAATAAAGTTGTAGCACAGGAAACAGACGTTTCCCAATGGTTGGGGCTGGTAGAGAAGTCTGCTAAACTGTTGTTTCTATACCTAGTGTTGAACATGAAGTCCCTGGGGGTCAGCCAGATTTGTAGTTGGAAATAAAAGCTGGGCGTGAGCAAGAAAAGTGTGACTAGGAGAATAAACTAAAACCCACATCTGTCTTTCACTACCTCCAGCAGCCACTACAGACCATTTGCAGCAAAAGTCGATGTGCTCTTCCACAGAGCTACATTTGTTTGCTTGGTCCAGAGCTTGGGGAAGCTGCAGAAGAACATCTGTCAGGAGAGTTGTGGGTTCAGGTAGGACCCACAGTGATGAGAATTAGCAGATCGGTATAGATGCACACCATATACGGAGCCACCATGATGCCTTGCACAATGCACCAAACATCAGAGTGTTCAATACGTGACTCTGCTTCACTTTTATGTCTACAGCTCATGTGACAAGTTTCCTGTGGTTAACACTAACTCGACATCAGTTCTGGGAGTTCAGAAGACAAAGCTGTTTCACCCACAGGCTGCTCCTCATTCTGTTCAAGGCAAGTCATCTTCCCAGTATCCACATTAAACACTATGACCTTCCCTTGTTCCCACATTCAATCAGCTTCCACAATCAGTGCACTCTATTCTCACAGTATCTTTTCCATTCATCCCAGTCTCTGCTCTAATCTCTATCTACCTCCTTTACAAGCAATTGAGACTCTCATTATCTCTTGCCTGGCTGTTAGTCATTTCCCTATCATCTCTTCCCCCTTCATCATCTTTCCTCCCTGCCAATAAGACTCCATAGATCCCCACTGTTCAGAGGTGAAATCCAACTCTCAGATCTGGCAACAAAGGCCCTCCACCATCAGGGCCAAATTAATTTTTCCAACCATCTTTCCTCCTGTTCGCTTTCAGGAGATTTGTGTCCTATCCACTATCCCCCTATTCTGTCTCCAGGACTACTTCACCCCTTGTGGCCTCCAACCTGGGTGATCTTCCCTGATCTCAGACTCTACTGTCTTTTTGAAGTGGATAAGTCTCTGTTCAGGTAGCCAAGCTTTCTATTATTCTTTTCACCAAACATTTTTAATCACTATCAGCTCTGAAAATTTAAATAAATTATTGTGATGCCTTTTAAATAAACATTATTATGCCTAGAATATATGTCATATAACCCAATTTAGAGTGCAACATTTTGAAAAAATAGAGCCACATCTTCTTTCTCTGTGTATTTTTTTCCCGACACCTTGCACACATGGATGAATAGTCAGCACTCGCTCTCTGGTCAGAAGGGTCATGAGATTAGAACCGCACAGGGAAGTGAGGTCATGGGGGAGGGCAGCTCAATGGATTTGAACAAAAACTTCTAAGTAAAAGATTGATGAGAATTATATTAGTTAACATTCAATCATTTGCCAGAAACCCAAATCCAAACTCAACACTAGCTTAAACTTTGTTATTAAGAAGGGTAGGAATTGATTTGTAGACCGAAAGTTCAGACTTGACAGAATGCAGGGCTAAACACCATGGATATCAGGATTCAGTGTTTTATTATGGCGGGTTGACCTCACTCTTCAGAAATTGCTCCCCCTCTGATGGCACAAGTGTCACCTAGGCTACACACCTTACATGATTTCCTGTTACCAGAGTTCCAAAATTAGTGCTGGGGTTTCCTCTGATCAGAGTTCCTTATTATTACACAGTCTTCCTGGAAGAAATCACTTCAGCCACAGAGGCAGGATTTATTAACTGGTTCAGGTGAAGATCATGGGTCACCCTTTCCCAAGTCAAACTGAGGATGGGAGAAAGGGTTCGCCAGAGGGAGATGCAGTCACCCTAAGAAGAAAGGGATAATGGACAGGAAAATTTCATCGAGAGATTGGGGAAATAGTTACCCCCCCCACCCAGACCATTGGTTTCCTCTCACTCAGGTATTTTCCCCATTAACTCTTTCCCCTATAGTATAATTGTTCTACCATTTCCACCTAAACATTTCATGGGGAGGACAACAGGATGAATCTCCCCTCATTAGGCCCAACTCGAAAAAAAAACTCTGCAGCCTGCCGGCGAGTTCAAAGTTTCTGGCCAAACATTCAAGGGCACTGGGATATGACACAAGGACTGGGATAGGCCTGGCCTGACAGAGCTCATTTCTTTCCATCATCAACCAAATGGTACTATTTTTAAATTTAGTATTAGCTTGGTACTAATCCTACATCCTACATATTTGTGGAAAAAAATTCAAGATGATCTTCTCAAGCATTGGCACCCAAGAAGGATTTTTATGAGAGGAAGATAGTATTGATTCTTATCACTTTGTGTCTCACATCTTCAAGATACTTCACAAACATCATTATCTAATTAGTCTTCAAGATGCCTCTCTGAAGGTGAATACGTTTTACCTGGAGTTCCAGATAAGGAAGGAATAGACAGAGAAGTGACATGGTATCCACAAAGCCCACTGATATGCCCCAATCATTTCCTCAAAACAATTCTTTCCACACACTGCAATCCTCTCCATGGAAACCCCAAGTCCACACCACACCAGAGGAGGGGGAGCTCTGTGTGCAAATCCTACAAGAGCTGGTTGCTTCCCAGAGGAATGTTTTCATCTCTCAAGAATGTTTACATCAATTACATGAAGGATTACCTGAATAGAAGTCCACTGTACAGGGGCTGGGGAGATAGCTCAGTTGGTAGAGTGCTTGCCTTGCAAGCACAAGGCCCTGGGTTCAATCCCCAGCACCACAAAAAAAAAAAAAAAAAAAAAAAAAAGAAGTCCACTGTACAAATCTGCAAGTAGGAGAACAGATTTCCTTGTAGCAATATCTACTTGCCATAGAAAATAGAATGACTATTAGTCAGCAGAAGTGGGTATGAAGCAAAAAAGAAAAGAAAACTCCTTTGATTGCCTTTGAGGTGAAACAAGTTTTAATTTATTGGGAGGACCCAAAACAGCCTTGTGTTGTGGGGTCTTGAGAACTTCTCAGGCAGAAATCACTCACTTCTCTACCAGGCAAGTGATGGCCAGTGGAAGTGGCCCTGTTGGCAGGTGGCCAGAGGTCCCAGCTGGACACCAACTTGCCCTGTTGCCTGCTGGGTACATTCTCTCTGTCCATCTTTTTTCTGTCTCCCCCTCTATGCCTGTCTCTCTCTCTGTCTCTGTCTCTCCCTCCCTCCCTCTCTTTCTCCTTCTCTTTCTTGGCTCTAGAATGGAAACCATTCTAGGTTTGATCTGAAAAACTTGCACCACAGAGTTGCACATAAACACTATGATAAAGTGCTTTGCAGGAGCCAAGTCCTTTGTGCATTGCAAAGAGGTTATTTGTGAGGGTAATAATTCCTTCCCTAACCAGCACGGCATCCTGTACCTGGAGATCAGGTGGCCGCTCCTGGCTGTCTGTACTTTTCCCTGTAATTCAAGAGAGCGACACATCTTCCTACTGCAGTGTTCATAAGGTTTGAAAATGAAGTCCTGTAGGGAACTCCTTCTAATTGCCAGAGTGAGTCACTTTCCTTTCCAAGCAAAGAGGTTTCTGTTGGTGACATGAGAGAGCAGGCGCTCGTCTGTATTGTAACAGCTTAATTATAAGTATGGGTATAATCACACAATCTGTCATTATACCTTTTTTTCACCCTGAGAATTTGTACTGCAATCACCATAACACTATAACAACATGAACAACAGACTGTCTGGCCTCCCTGAGATCGTTTCCTTTGCCATGCCTGGTGGGATGAGCAGGCGGCTTTGGATGGAAGAACAGACTTCTATCTAGCAGAAAAATCAAGGCTTCATCTCTCACAGGGGTCTCAGAGCGTCATGTTCATTTGGCTCTCTAAAGGACAGTCAAGCCCCTCACTTTCCTCCCAGCCTAACAAACCCCCCTTCTGTTTTCATCCGTTTGAAAATTGCACAAGAAGAAACCACCCTTCTGCTATTTTATACCCAAACCAAGTGAAGTGGAAATTGCACGAGGAAACCTATCCATCTGTTATCCCTCAGCTCAGCAGTGGATTGAATTTATTACGCTGTGTATCCTGCCCCCTGCCTCTGCCAGGCAGCCTGTGGGGTGACGTATGGGTGGGGAGGGAGGCCCGGGTCTCAGAGAGGGGGTGATTGCCTTTGCAGCTCCATCAGCACAAGTAGCAAACCTACTTATTACAGAGCAAGAGTTGGACAGTCACAGAACAGCAGTGCCTGAGGAGGAGGAAAGGAGTCGCCATTGCACCTGAGGTAACCCTGCCTCCCGCAGCCTCTGACCATACCACGGCAACTACACCTCAACCAGGAGTCAAGATGAGTCCCAACCTGTGAGAGGCCCAGAATCCATCTCCTCAGGCTGAAAACTAGATTTTCCAGGGAAGCTTTATTTTCAAGGGGACTGTTGAAGCTCAGCAATAACCTGTTTGCATGTGTCAAGAATTCCTAGGAAAATGTCTCCAGGAAAAATAAAACAAAACAAAAAACTCCTGGGAAACAGCCCCTTCTTTATATCAGAAGAATTTATGGTGCCATCCTATGCTTCACCATTTGGGAGTGGTTGTAAAATACACTAAAATAACCATCCTTGGCATGTTGGTGATTGATAGGGTTCCCTGTCACCATAAGGGAACTTTTTTATCAGATGATAAGAGTTGATGGAGTCCCAGTCTTGTCAAGGATGTACCACAGGGATGAGACCTAACTATTCTTATTTTCCTACCATAGTTCATACACCTTTCTCTTCCCAGAAAATATGGTCATTTGTTTGTGCTTTGTGAATTTTCTTTGATCCATAATGGAGTACCCCAGGCACAAAGAGAATATTGGAGATTTGATTCTTACTCATTAATGATATCCCTCACAGACCATCAAATACAGCCTAATCCTTTAATGTTGCCTCACATCTACCCTCAGGCCTTGAAAGAGATAAGGCAATTATTATAGAATCCACTTATTCTTTTCTTCATCAGGTTGAAATTTAAACCATTATCATCAAGACTGCCAAAGTCTTCTCAAAACAAAACCTAATAAAAAGCGTCTATGAGATAGATCATGGAGGTTTGGGCCATATTATTGTCATATGTTATATAAGCTTGTCATTCTTTATAATGATACAAAGTTATGCTCTTTTAACTATTTGTTCCTTTGTCTAAGAGTTCCTTCTCTAAGCCAAATATTCTCTTATTGGGGATAAAAGTCTGAGCAAAGTAGACATGGTCCCTACTCATTTAGAGCTCAAAGACTAGAAAAGGAAGTAGTCAAGAAAATGGTCCAATACAGCATTTGAAAAATGACAGTATTGGTAGACAGAAACTAAGAGGGGCTTGTAGCCCAGATTGAGAGGTAGGTAATAAAATGAGGAGTAATGGATATGAGTATTTCATTCATAAAAATCAGAATGGTAAACGTCCCAAGGGGAAAGGATATGAATTTAAAAAATGGTTCAAATGGCTAAATGGAGAATATGTGAATTGTGAGTCTGAGAGAGGAAAGATAGGGTATTACGGTTCTGCAGGGAAACAGAACCAGGAGAGAGAGAGAGAGAGAGAGAGAGAGAGAGAGAGAGAGAGAGAGAGGACAAGTCCAAAATCTGTAGGGCTGGTCAGCAGGTTAGAGACATGGAGAAGAGTTAATGCGGCAGCTTGATTCTAAAGGCTCAATTCTGTCTACTCTGGAAAGTCTCAGTCTTTTCTCTTAAGAACCTCACTGTATGGCCTACACACTGAACAGTAATCTGCTTTTCTCCATCGTACTGACTTAAATGTTAATATCACCTAAAAATTAACTTCACAGCAACATCTAGACTTACAGTTAAACAAATATCTAGGTACTATAACTTGGCAAAGCTGGCACGTAAAATTCATTACTTTCATGACTAACAGGTAGCAATAACTTATGAGGAACCTTGTTAAACTTGTTCAGACCTCTGACGAGTATCCGAGGAGCAATAGTGAACCACCTGGATGGGAATCAAGATCATTTCAGATGAGTGATAGAACAAGAGTTGCTCTTTTAGGAAGATGACTGTGGCCCCATCAAACAAAATGCTAGAAAAACGGGCCAAGACTGAAGATCACAAGTCCAGTGAGGAAGCTGTTATTGCCAGCTTGATAAAAAGAAATAGTGTTCAAACTAAAGAAGCATCAATAAGAATGGAGGGAAAGAGTCGAATTCAAGAGATGGGTTGTTTTTGTCTGTTTTACTTTGTTTTTGCTGTATGTGGAGAAATAGAATCATTAAGCCTTTATAATCGGCTAGCAGGGCAAATCACATAATTTGCAGGACTCAATACAAATAAAAAATATGGGGGAGGCTGGTTAAATATAAATATATATACACATACATATATATGTGCTTATATGTATATTTATGTGTGTGTATGTGCATATACATATATATATACACACTTATATACATATATATATATGTATATATGTATATATATTTAGGCTGTGGTCTCTCTTAACCCATCATAGCATATCTTATTTGCTATTTTATGTCATGCTTCCTCAAGCATGAGAATATTCACAAAGCACCCAGGACCTGGTTCCCCCACACAGCAGATAGGTGCTTATACCCATACTCACAACCCCACCTGGAGTATAGGGGTACAACAGTCCCAGCAAATGTTGGAACGTGGCCAGCTGAGAATCCTCCTTGGAAGAGCAGGAAGGCAGTAAGTGGTGGGGCCATGTGTGCCTGGGCCTCCAAGCCCTGACCTGTGCTCTGCTGTCTTATTGGACTTCACTTACAAAACATAAATGCTCAGAAAAGATTCTTAAGAATTCAAGAACAGCAACCACAAAGCATTAAACCCCAAGAACAAGGCCCTTCTGAGTTCAGGCCCCCTTGTGACTGACCTGGTCACACAATTAAGAAGCTGGTGCTTTTGGTAAGATACAAAGAGGAACTAAAAGAGATAAAAGAATAAAGATGATATAAGATTTTGGTCTTGAAAAAATAGGTGAATGGCAGTGTCATGCACATAGAGAAATGGATTGAAGCACAGGTTTTGGACTTTGGAGAAAAAGGATGCTTGCAACTTTAGATTCCTCAATTGCGTAGGAGTCACATTCAGTAAGTAGCTAAATACGTGCATTTGAATTTCAAGAAAGGAATCTGAACCAAAGATACAAAGTTGAACATCATCAATGTATAGATTGTATTTTAAACTTTTGTTGAAGACAAAGTGACAAGTTTGGGCTCATCCACAGTTATTCCATAAAGACAGAGATCTAGAAAAACTTAGATAAGCCATTGACCCAGAGGCTGGAAGCCAAATGGGCTTTTGGGGAATGAAACTCCTCACTGATCTTTTTTTAAACCTCATACTAAACAAAGGAGCTATGGGAGACTCTCTTACAACTGAGTGAAGCAAGATAGCAGAGTAGGAAAGTCCCAGCCTTGAGGTCAGAACTTACTGGAGGCGGTAACATTTCTAGCAGTATGATCTCACACACATCCCTTACCCTCCCTAAGCCTTTGTAAATTTTTCTTTGTTAAAATCAAGTTAATTAAATATGTCTCACTCTGTTGGGACGCTGAAACAAAATAGTGAACACAAGTGCCCTTTATATGCTGCAAAATGACTACAGATGTGGAACTAAGTTATTACTGAGCAGATCTGTGTAGCTTGGAAAGCTGCATTAACTCCTTCATGACACCAGATACTAAAAGGTGTAGGAAAACTGGAGTATTCAAAATGGCAAACAAGAACCTGCCTGAAGGAGTCTGTGATCACGGACAGTCGTTTCTGGTTCAACTTCAAAATAATAGTTGTTTTTCTTTGATCCAAACCAAGTGGCCATAGAGAGCCCCTGTCACCATGTATCCCAGTCTAAACTACTTGATGGGTCCTCCTTCCTCTCCTCTGCCTTTTGATCTCATTGTCTCTGCAGTTTTAGCTTCCCTGGCCAGCCCCAGGGTCACATTTATTAGTAGTCCCTCATGACTCCTGCCATGCACTGTGTTCCCTGCAAGAGGCACTAGGTTGAGGAAAAATAATTAGTAATCTAGGCACTGCAGTTCTGATGAGACACCTGCAACATAATCATCCAAATCAAATATTTGGCTCAGCTTCTTCTGATGATATATCTCTTCCTGCAACTGCTGAATGGCAGCTTAGCCGAGCTTGTACTGAAAATGAGGAACATATCGGAGGAAGGAGGGATTCTTCCTGCTCTCTGTCGCCACAGTCTGTCCCAGTGTAGCTGCTGCCAAGACTCAACTCCCATCTTATATGTTCATACCCTTCCAATCCCATCAGCCAAAAGGGACAGTGGTGGGGAAATGGGGAAAAATAAAAACAATTTCATTTACTCAAGGGATTCAGGAATGAATAGTTGTATGGCCAAGGAAATGCCCAATTGTGTTCTCTGAAAATCATCACTGTCTAACACAGGGGCTGGGAGCACTCTGAGTCCCTCGGAAGATATTCAGGTTTGTAAGGCATCGTTTTATCTTCATGATTTTGCAGTTGAGAGAATTGAGATCTAGGCTCATAGTTTTTTCATGGTAGACTCAGGACAAGAACCCTGCCTTCCTAGTGCCTAATTTGGTGTCCCCTCTACTAATCCACAGGGCATGTTATAGGCAGGTCACATCCCTGTCCCCTAGAATTGTGTACAAAAACGCGGCCATTGCCACATTTATTCAGTATATTTTTTAGATTGATTGCTGCATCCAAGGCTCATTCACTTGGAAATACATGCCAGGGTTAAAAATCAAAGAGAAATATCCTAGTCTAGTCCATGTCTAAAATATGTCAAATCAGAATATCTGAGATTTCAAAATGATAGAGTTGTTAATGAGGAATAAATTTTCTTCCACAGCATTCAGGAATATCTTTCTGCTTATAAATGGCATGAATTACCCTATGTTTGATGACATCTGAAAGTGTTAGTAATTGAACTGCTCATTTAGTGAATCCAAGCAGAGAATTAGTACAAGCCTATGATAAAAAGTCAAAGTTGACCTAAAACCGTGGGTATTTTAATTGTTTAGAAACTATCTATGCTTTTTAAAATTATTTACCTTCTAGGCATATAAGAAATAGAAGATGAAAAGTTAAAATATTCTATCAGACTTTATATTATACTTGGGCTCAGAGAAAATTTCTGATTATGGTCTATCTTAGAATCATATCACTGGAGATATATTTTAAAGTGCCTCAGCCCCTATCCCCCAACCCCTGTTTATTGAAAGTTTTATTGTATGATGTCTGAAACAAGCAAGAAGTTTAAATAAGTGAATTGAACAATGAATCAATTAATTCACAGAAAGGTAATAAGCAGAAATGAAGAAACAAAGGAAAGAAGGAACAAACCAGTATGACTGCATTAGTTAAAGATACAAAAGGCTGAAGTTTATTATATAAAAGCCTAGAGCACATTTGAATCAACTGGGAAGCCTTTAAAAATTTCATGCTGATACCTCACTCTAGATTAATTAAATCAGAATCTATGGCATAGCATCCAAGCATCAGTATTTTTTAGCTTCCTGGGTGTTTTCTTGGGTACAAACCAAGTTTGATATCCACGGGCCTCAAAGACCTTCAGCTCCCATTAATAATAATTTTTATTGCTAAGATCGCAAATGATACTTCATTTTTTCAAATCTTTTTTCCCCCTAAAGCCAGGCTTCTCACATTTGTAGCAACCACTCTTGTCTATAAAAGACAAAATGTTCAAACATTACTACTACGAGAACCCAGGATTATGTTGCAGTTGTACAAAGATGAGAACCAGATCCAAAGACACTAAATTAGAGGGCCTTTGGGTAGGAATCCCTCTTTGACAAAACAGAAAGTGACAATTCTATAAAGGGAACCCTGAATTCCATATTAAGATGCTGGTGGCCTCAAAAACAAGCCTTGCCAAAGCATTTGTTTGCTCTTGCACAGACCCACACTAAAAGTAATTTTCCGGACCATGAGTATGGGGTGCTGACTGTTTGCAGAGGCAGCAGGTGTGGATGACACACACCTGTTTTAATTGCTTCATGAAACATTGTGAGGTTTTTGCCTGAATCTAGAAACAATGCTGAGGCTTCCATTGCGGCTCTGGATATTATAGACAGGCCAGATGGAATCCTGTCGACTATGTGATTGAACGTATTTTTCATTTGAAAATAGAAACCATTGGGTACGTCATCTGTAGGGTAATCTGGGAGGACATTTTT
This sequence comes from Sciurus carolinensis, assembly GCF_902686445.1. NCBI lineage: Eukaryota > Metazoa > Chordata > Mammalia > Rodentia > Sciuridae > Sciurus > Sciurus carolinensis. The sequence goes on from NC_062226.1 coordinate 79,870,924, forward strand.
CTTCATTCTATCCAGTGGACCATGCAGAAACACCTGTTTCATATCTTGGAATCATTTGCAACTGCTATCTAAGAAATAAGTGTTGAAACAATATCATTAAGCTACTTTTTAAAATTCATATACTTGGGCATTGAAGAAAATAACAAAACTTGGAGCTTGCATTACTCTTTTCACCATACATAGTGCCCAGAGCTTTGGATGATTAGACATATCTGTTCCTGCTCATGGGGTCGACTGTCTGACATCCCAGTTTTCCAAGGACTGAGTGATAAGGGAATTTCAGTGTTAAAACTAAGTCCAGAAGACTGGGACAAGTTGGTCACTGCTATGGCTTGGATGTGGTCTGAGTGTGTTCCCAGACAGGTTCACATGCTGGAGACTTGATCCCCAGTGTGAGGATGAGAGAACTGGGAGAGTTTATATGAAGTGGGGACTAGTAGGTCATGGGGGCACCATCCTCAGAAGGAATTAATGCTAGTATCACAAAGGAAATTAGTTTTTTGTGAGAGTCACTTATTTTAAAAGATTTGCCTGACTTCTGAATCCCTCTGGTTTCCTGTTTAACTCTCAATCTCTCCCTCTCACATATGCACCCACTACAATGCCATGTCAAGGAAGCCCTCAACAGAGGCCAAACAGATAGAGCCACCTGATCTTGGGCTGTAGGCCTCCAATGATGAGGAACCAGTGTCAAATATTTTGTTATAGCACTGGAAAAACAGCCATATACAGTCATCACCTGAGATGATATAAAGCTGAATGATATATCACTTGTCCCACTCCTTGGTGGAATTTTCCACCCAGACATTCAACATATATTGACTTCATCGTGGCACTGCAAGATGCAAGGGCCAAATTTGCTGAAAGTCATTCTGGAACCAAAATGCAGTCAAAAAGGTATGACAGTGACTCTAAGAAACACAGCCATCATCACCCAAAGGGTCCAGGCCTGATGGGGACCGATCCTGCTCTGAAAGGGCCATAAAGGTTCTCTCTCATATTCCTGATCATGACCACCAACTCCCAAGTTTGGATACAATTTTATTTCTGATAATCTCAAAGTATACCAAAGAAAATAAAGTTTAATGAACTTCAATTTTCGAAATAGACATACATGATATCAAAATTGGGAACTAGATTTGGACAAAAACAAATTAGCAACATTCGAATCCAGTGATTTGAATTTAAGGGTTGACCTCATAGACCAGTATTTTCTAAATCTGCTTTCCAAAAATCAAGATTGCTATTCCTCATACCTTAATATGCACTGGAATCACCTGGAGATGTTTTTAAAATATATACCATGATGTGAAAAGGCAGGAGTGAGGCCTGAGATTCTGCATTTCTAACAAGCTCCAGAATAATCCAAGTGCCTCAGAGACCACAGTCCCAGTAGTAAAGCACAGGGCTTCATGCAGGTGCCCAGTGAGGCTCAGAGAAGAATCTGGGAACAGTTGCATCTCTTATTCCTCTGCCCTCTTTCAACAGGAGCAGCTGTCTTTATTTATATGGAGGTACCACATAGAGTTTGTTTAAAAATTCATTCAACTGCTTTAGAAGAAAAAAATAGAAAGCCACAGCATAAAAAAAAGAATTGTGCACCAGTATGAAAACAAATAAATCTACTGAAGCTTGTCACATAGCTCCTCACAAATTCTTCGATCATACACCTCTGTTCCCTCAGGTTGGTTCAGGACACTGTTCCAGCCTGAGATTCCCAGTGTAACATCACCTGCTTCTGACATAGCATGGTGTAAACCCTGTGGCAACAATGCCAAACTTGTAGTTTAATTAAAAAAGAAAGGGGAAAATAAACCTCTCTCCAACACACAGAGCAACAAAGGAAAAGCCTTCCCAGAGGATAGCCCGGTAGACCCCAGCTAAATGATGACTTTCATTTGCAGAACCTTCCACTTGACCCATGTAAACAGGAACAAAAACAGATGTGCAACAGGCTGGCACCTCTGACCAATTTCAGGAGGCAGCAACTGGCAAGATGCAAGCTGTAGGTGGACGGGGCCCAACTTCATTAGGGGAAGTTTCAAAATCTAAGCAGAACCGACTGTTCCCGGAGAAGGGTCACTTCAGAGCAGGGTGCCTGTGCTAAGCCTTTCATGCAAGTTTAAAGCATCCTTTATACAGTCCAAAAAAAAAAAAAAACTTATTAAATTTGGGCCAAGAACCACCGTGGGTTCAAAGACACCTAAATATCTCCCACTAGAGCAATATTCACTATAATTTTATTCAGTTTAATTATTCATAATGAAATCAATGCTTTTTTGTTGCGTTGTTTTGGTGCAAAGCTAATACTTTTAAAGGGAACCACCAGGTAGAACCCAACAACAGTCGCTCAGGACCCCTGAACGCATTTTGCCAACTCATAGTTTAAAGTCCCTTGCAATCTTTGCCTCCCAGATGTGGGACAGAGACAGTTCAGATGTGGAAATAAAGTGGTTAATGAAGGAAGATATGTATAGACAGGCAGGAACTGAGAGAATTATGAAAATTAATTTTACATGAGATCTGGAAATGAAACCTCACATAATTCTAGATCAGTGTCTGCTTGGGAAGGCAAATGAACTCAGCCACACACCATGTAAGGGGGGTTGGAGCTTGAAAACAAGGGCTGATTCCTGGTAAATGGAGCTTCTCTGGGCCTCAGGGAAACCAGGGACAGGTGCTGTGGTCTGCTTTTTCATTTAAATTAGTTCCCCTGGCTGCTAAGGTGAACTTGGGTCATTGCTTAAAGCAGAGATAACTTGTTGAAAGGTCACTGGTGAGTGAAGTTTGTGCCTCTGGATGAGATGTTTATGAAAAAGAAATGAATGGTCAATAATTTAAAATAAGTCTAATTAACATGAAAGTATACATTAAGAAATAATTGGAGATAAGCAATGGGCCTGCATCCTGCATGGCAGCCATTGGCTGGAGGGGAGAAGCCTACCTTCTGTCACATAGGTGCTCCACTTCAGGACAGCTAAAGCTAGCTCACTTCATTCATCTGCCTGGTCCCACAGGCAGGTGAGTTTGCAATCTCTGAATTAGAATCTCTCCTTAGAGACCCAACCTAGGATAAAAAGAAAGAGAAAGGATACTTCTCACGGGAATTATTTTTCTCTCCAAGACGAGCCCAGTGCTCTCCCGGTGATAAAGTGCACAGAGCTCATTAGTGAAGTTCCATAAAGAAGAAGAGAGCCACATGTCTGGGTTGCACTCTCTTGGAGACCATTTATTAAACAAATACTTATTCTGAACCACAAGATGATTAATACTATGTTGTTTTTGTGTCTTCTTCTTTTTTTTTTTTTTTTTTTTTTTTTGTAATCATAGCATATTCAAAGAATTCTACCACCTGGCTCATCTTGGCTGACCCACTGGCTCTACCAAGAGGAAGAGGAATGGAGGGTGCTGATGCAGTAATTTAAGAGTCAAAAGCAGGTTGCCAGGAAACCAGGGCTCCATCCTGCAGAAGCCCCTTTTGGTAGGGTGTACAACACATCTCAGATTTGTCTCTCTGGGTGGCAGAAAACAAGACATGCATCTACCACTCCCCTTTGTCACCATGGTCCCCATGGTCACTTGTTAAGGGGCTCCCACCCTGTCCTTTGTGAGTTTGGGGCATACTCTAGAGATCAGAGAAACCCTCAGGCAGGAAGTAGCTGATGCTAAGAAGCTGCCCACATGCAGGGGATCGGTAAGTGCTGGCATTTAGTGCTACAGTATCCACTATAAAACACAGAGGTTTGAAAGATTGCAATTTAGTTAGAAATGTAATAGTAAGATTTCTTGAGCAAATGCCTATGTTCAGGGCACCATGTTAGAATTTTTCAACTGGACTGTCACAACTTTATGATGGTAGGTAATAGTATTATGTCCATTACACAGATAAGAAAACTGAGGCACAGAAGTATGAAGCAACTTGACCAAGGTTACCCTAGCTAGTAATTGGTGGAGCTGGAGTCAAATCCAGACAGGCTGGCTTCGGCACCTACATTGGTAACAACTTTTCTCCATTGCTTCTCTTTCTGACTCATAAACAATTACAAAGAACAATATAAAACAACATGAAGAAATAAATATTCTGGCATCAAAATGAACTCACAGAAGATGCTTCCTTCATGAGGTAATTGCACTTTTGTGGAGAACAAAGACTTAATCCACAGGAATGTGTGTTTAATAATGGAACCACTGGAAGTGGTGAAAATGGGAGATTATTGGGAGGATAGAAGGCCCCTTAGAAACTAGGGCTGAGATGGGTCCAGACTGAGGTGAGCATAACTTTTGCTAGTCACTCAGCTTGGGAATCAAAAGTTTCTAATCCCTACAATGGACTACAGTTGAACAATACTGATCTTGAATAATCAGAAGGTGAACAAAGGTATATGAAGAAGGTGTCAGTCCTGGAATAGTTGATAATTACACAATGTCCAACAACAGGGGATTGTACAATATACCCAGATGATAGAGTAAAATAAAGCCCATAAAGGTTGGGAGAACACTCTGGAGACAGTGCTTTATGGATGAATGTGTTGGTTTCTTACTTATTTACAAACTTACTTTGGAAATTTACTTCTTGGAAACTTACTTATTTACAAACCCAGATGAACACTATCAAAGTGACTCCTAATATTTTCCATTTTTGCTGGGTAGAGTTGCTATATGCTTTAACTCCAGCACTTAGCTTAGTTCATTCTTCAAATGTTTATCACAGAAATTTCTGTGTGAATGGACATGAAGAAAATATTCACAAAACACCACTAGGTAGAAAGGAAGTTAAAAACAGTCTTTCTGGTATGATACTAATTTTGAAATTATATGCACATAGACAAAATGTCAAAAATAGGCATCAAAATTGTACAATATGCTAAGATTCTGGGTAACTTTTGTTCTATTTTCTCTTTGTGTTTCTAATTTTCCTACCATTAACATGCATTGTGTGTGTGTGTGTGTGTTTCTCTCTACAACAATTAAGATTTTGTGGTAAACTGTGCTATATCATGAGACATTGGGGGAATCTCATGTGTAGTAATAGTAGAGTTTGGTATGAAGAAAACTTGAGTAGAGTTGACTTGGTTCTGTTATTTGTTAGCTTTGTATCTTGGTCTTTCGACCTTCCTCTCCTTTACCTACAAAATGAGAATGTCAAGATCTCCTACCTGGGCTGGGCAAATTATAATGCACTGCACAGGAGTTGAGTATTATTATCCAGTTTTCTAGGACTAGTCTTCTTTCAGGTGTAATTGGACAGTAAGATAACATGCTCTGAATGGAAGTCACCGATGTTAGAAAAAAATGCCACCAGGCACGCTGAAAGCAAGGAAGTGCTAGTGTCTAAAGGGAACAGCCCCCCAGGTGAGGCAGATCACAGAGGAGCCACTCAGGTGCACGGTTCCAGCTGGCCAAAGCAACATCTGGCCTTTCAATAGCCCTGGACTGCTGGCTTGGACTGGTCATCTAATCATTAACAGGAGAAATTTCCAGGGAGAGAATCTTTCTGGCTTATTCATTTCTGAAGAATTATGAAATAATGGGTTAGAATCGGTTGTAGTAATTACGTGGGAAGCTAACTGCTATTTTTCTTGATGAAGCTGACTCTTTGAGGCCTGGGAAGAAAAAAATAAGCATCGCCTTTCACTAAATGATGTGAGCTGCTGCAGGGCAGGGTTGGGGGAAGGGCCTTTGTCTTGTTTGGTGCCTTCTCCGCTGCTATGACTGCTGCTACTGCTGCTGCTATTTGTTTTTGTAATTGTTCTTCAAAGGCCTCGGGCGAGAAAGCTGTTCTAATTGTACAAATCACAGTGCAGCTGAATCACAGGAACAGACCCAAGTAATCTGTGCAACCATTTGACTGAACTTTCGAACTAGCCAGGGGCACTTCCCCGACTCTCCTGAGGCCAATGTCTGACAGTGGACATAAAGCAGGCGCCAAATGAGATGCGGGAACAGTTGTGTGTCATAGCGTCAGTGATTCAGTTCTGGGTACTCGGAAATCAGCCTGCCCTGGGCTGCAGGCTGTAGAGTGATTGGCAGCATGTGGTCACCCGCTCCCAAACCATGCCCTACCCGTCTTGTTAAAATCGGGTCCCGGATGCAGCCTGCATAATGAAAACGGAGGTCCTATAGAACCAGTTAGTGCTGGGTTCAGATCCACTATCTGCCACTGTAACAGCATGAAGCAAGCAAGTTAGGTGGAACTTATCAAATGGCACTTTTCCTGTTGCCTTAGAACCCTAGTTAAGAACATGCTCACCTGAACACCACATACCCTCTTTTAGACCATGAGTTGGGTCTAGAAAGCAGCCAAGTGCAGCCAAGTGACCTCAAGTCCTTCCAGAGGAGGCCCCATCACTAGTGGGCCAGGGGGTGTTCAAGGATCAGTTTTTGCTGGCAGATATAAGAGTAAGGGTGTTCACAGGCATGTGTACCAAACCCTTTGGAGCCCAAGGGGAAGAGAGAAGAGAGGTGGACAGTGGGCTGGGGCTCAGGTTCAGAGCAAACGCCTGATCTGGAATTCTAAGGAAGATGAGAATTCTAGATACAATGTTGCCTGGTCTTCTAGGTTATTATGAAAATATGGTTTTCAGGGGAATGAGCATAGAACACATTCTATTAAGCCATATTTAACTCGACTTATACCTTTTAAATACACCTAAATATTTCAAGTTCTGGCTTTTTGCTTAGACTTCTGCCAAGGGCCCCACCAATGTTAGAAGTTTATATGTCGGCTGCCTGCCAGATGAGTCACCCCACACACAAACAGGCTGAGAGGGAGCCAGACATGGAAAGCTGCAGAATCCATGCTTTAAGGCAGAGAGCATAGGTCAGAATTCCCAGAGCAAAGGGGTAGAGGGGAGAGGAGATTCAGCAGAAGGCTGGGGCAGGTAAAGTGGGAGGAAATAAAAGGGTCAAAGAGTGTTAGGGAAGAGGCCATAAAGAACCCTCCAGAGTCTTCCCTGTTTAATTAGAGTCCGGAAATCTGACCTAATAAAAGGCATTCAGTAACAAAAGAGAGGCACAAACATCAGACTGGTAAAATGCCCTCCCACATTCAACCCCTCATTTCTTCTTACTGTTTTAACCCCAAAGAAGGAGGAAGTGCAAGTGCTAAAAGAACAAACCACGAAGTGCTCTTTCCTCCCTGTATTTTCCACAGTCTGAGTTCAGCCTGAGTTTGAGTAAAAGCGAGAAATATTATTTGGGTGAGAGACTGAAATTTGACTTTGATTTTGTGGACCTCTTTTAAACCTGAAAATCAGGCTTTTGGAATATCTGTAAAGGACTTGGAAAACTACAGGATTGGTGAAGATGTTTTCAAGGGACAAAAAGGTCACATTTGAACAATAACAGTGGGGAGAGAAGGAACTCGCATTATCTGTTGACTGTACTCACTTCAGTTCAAACAGTTCAGTGGACATGAAAATGTAAAATGGAGGTGATATACCAGCTCACAAAGACATCATAAAGATTAGAGATAACACAAGTAAAATTTCCATTATGTTCTAGGTAGCTAGTAAGGTAGCTATTATAATTGCTATTATTTTTGTAAAATGTAAAATGAGGATAATATATCCCATCTTTGCAAAGATGTTGTGTAAAGGTAATACAAGTCAAGTTTCTGGCATGTTCCATTTGTCTAATGAAGTGACTACTTTAATTGCTCTTGTTACTAATTGCATTATATTTGAAATTGTGTGCTAACTAACCATTCTTTCCTGAATGACCCTGAAACTCTGAGTAATTAGAAGTTTCTATAAATCCTTCTTTTTGATAGGTTTCTGTGGGTATAAAGCTGTCTACAGGGTCATGATTTTTTCTTGACACAGGAATTTTATCACTGAATCAGTCAACTGCAAAAGAAGTAAGAAAAGGCAATAATCATGGAGAACCTACTAAGTGTCAGACATAATGCTGGGGACTTTACATATGTTTCTGTCATTTAATACTTACAAGAGTTAGGTCCAAGAATCAGACTCACCCCTTGGGCCCTCCTTCAGTAGATTCTATGAACAGTGAAAGAAACCCCAAAAATGTGCTCAGAATCTCAAAACTGAAATCTTGAGACCTGGGAAGTCACTGTTCTGTGCAGGTTGCCTGGGAAAGCTTTCAGCTTTCTGCAGCCAAGCCCATAAGAGCTCTTCAGAGACCACTTGTGATGACAGAGAGGGAAGCACCAGGCATGGAGGATGTGTGGCAACACCTCCTTCAGGAGCATTTGTCTTGAGCCCATGAGTCAGGCCCACTTTAAAGCTGTAAGAGCTGGGAAATCTCACCTGAATGCTATTCACTCTTCCTTCAAAGGCTGCCATTTTGGCCGATCTGGCGCATTAGATTGGTGCTTCATTCAAGCGTTGGTAAGGAATCTTAAGCAAGAACCCAGAGCCAGGGAGCTGAAACCCAAGAACAGACAACTGAAAAAGTGGGTCAGAAATTTCATAGGTCTATGAAACACCCCTACTGAGGGTATTGCTAGTAGAGGTATGGTTAGAAAAAAGACACATCCTGAACAGAGGAGGAGCTGAGTGAGCAAGTTCTTTTTGTTGTTGATGATGATTTGTTTATTTATTTTTTTCTACCTGAAGGCTGGAGACAGGTGTCCATACCTGATCCAAGGAGAAGCATTCCTAAGGTGTGGAGTCTTGTCACCATAGGAAAACAAAATGAATGTTAAAATAGCCTGGTAGACTATTCAGAGAAAAAATGTATAAATACATACATTTAGAATATAAACAGGGAAAAAGATTCATCCACACCAGTCATCAAGAATATATGTTTCCATAGTATTTTTTGCACTAAATATTTCTTAAGTACCTTCCACAAACCTAAATCCTAAGAATCTGAAGATGAAAAGGCAAACTTAGCTCACAAGAAGCTCATATTCTGATTGATGAGAAAGATGAGTTAATAAGCTCTAATTGTACAGAGTCTTAAGGCATATATATGGATAAGGTGCTATGAGATTTCACAGAACACCTCACCCAGATTTGGGAAGAACTTCATTTGCCAATGGAATAAAATCCTATAGAGACCTGAAAGGCAAGTGGAGGTTAGGAGCAAAGATGGAGAGCAGGACTCAGAGAAGCCAGAAGAACTCTCTCTGAACAGATAAAACATTCTGAAGAAAAAGAGCAGAGCTAGTGGTTCCATGAGACTGGAGTCAGGATGGGGTAAGGCAAATGTTGAATGGGGAGGCTGGTGGACACCCAGAAGACAGAGCATAGATGACCTTTGACATGCAGATAAGTCCAAGGCATTGGGACTTTTCCTGGCACAAGGTAAGAGTCAATGAATAGCTCTAAGTCTGGGGTTGTCAAAAACATATTTGCATTTAAGAAAGATCACTCTCACTGCAGGGTGGAGAAATGTCACAAAAAGCCTTAACTAATAACTGGAACCATGAGAATAAAGTAAACCCGTCTATGAATAGGAGGTCACCTTGGGGTGTTATTCGCTCTCCCATAGTCCATGCACAATTTGAGAAAAAGATTTGTGTGCAAGGGGTTTATTTAGGAGGTGATCCCTGAAGTCTGATGATGTAGTATGGAAGAGAGACAGGAACAGATACAGCCAAGAAATGGCATATTAATAATCAAGTCACCACTATGGATAATTGATCGTAGCAAGCACACCTAGGAAACAGGCTGCCTATCCATCAATTCCTTTCCCTAATTGGTTCACTCCTTGACCCATCCCATGACAGATAGGGGCCTCCAGCAGCAGGATGCAGGAGCTTGAGGTAGAAAACCTAGAAGACTGTCCAGAAAAACTGCAGGGGATCTCCAGGGTAGGCCAAGTGGATATTGGTGAGAGCATTTTGCTCTGGAATGAGATGAAAAATGTGGCAGTTGTTTAGTGATGAAGAGAAGGAAGGAGGCGAGGCAGAAACCAAAGCTTCTTCCCTAGGAAACTTCATGACTTCTGGTGCTATCCGCTGAAAAAAGATCTCAGGATCTTAAGGTCTTGATTCAAACCATGATGGCTGATTCTAATGCCATTAGTCTAAAAGGTTCATGTCCACTCAAAATCCATATTGAAATCCTAACCTCAAGGTGATGAAATCAGGAGATGGGCCCTGCCTGTGTGGGGTGCTTAGGTAATGGGGGTTAGTACCTTCATGAAAGAGACCCCAGTGAGTCAGCTCTTCCTTCAGCTATGGAGGACAAAGCAAAAAATTGCCATCTATGAATCAGGAAGAGGGTTTTCTCACCAGACAATGAATCTACTGGCACCTTGACCTTGGACTTCCCAGCCAACTGGGGCTGCTAGAAATACATTTCTATTGTTTAAAAGCCACTGGTATATGGCACTGTGTTATAGCAACCTGAATGGACTAATAAGCCCCTTCAAAGCACCAGGTCCCTACATCTCTACATTTCTACGGAAATTTACACTTGCCTCAAGGTGTCAGTAGGTTATGAGTCAGACCTGAGGAGAGCAAAGGAGACCCTGGAGAGGAGACCTTCCTCACTCTGTCTCCATGCATCTGCATGCCTGACTCTGGGTTGAGATAAGAGTTCCTTATTTCCATAGGTGTCAAATATGTCGAAATAATTACCACTATGATTTTTTATTGAGCATAGACAGGGTTCACAAAGATGTTTGTAAAATAATTATCATTGTAAAAATGCAATTACTAGAATTTATTTCTTGAAACAGATCCAAATGTAGTAGAACTTATTACTCATAGCAGGAGAAGCATGCAATAAATAGCCCACCATCAACAGGTCATGTGGGGGCAACGTGTATATTTCTTACTTTTCACTAAAACTAAGCTACAGTCACAAAAAGAGATGGCTCAAAGCCAGATATTGTCTCCTCATTTTAAAATAGCTGTAATTCTAAATGATCTGTGTGCATGTAAAATGGTATATACTAGGAATTTTGGAGTCACGAGACCAGGGTTTGATCCTGGTTCTGTTGCGTACTGGATATGTGACTTTGGGGATGTCATTTTACTTCCTGTTAAATTCCAAATTATGCAACTATAAAATGGAGCAAATAATACTTTCCTCTTGGCACAACATCTGGATCATAGTAGGTACCCCTGGTAGTCAAATGAACAACTAGAGGAGTATATACATAAAGCATTTAGCAGGTAGTAAGAATGCAAAGAAGTCAGCAATTGTTACTGCTTTTGTATTTTATAATAACCTAAGGTCATTCAAAGATGAAACTGTAATTTCAGCCTAATTCTTTTTTGCTAGCATTAGTTTATAGGTCATATAAAAGAAGATTAAACTCTCTTAGAGAGATTGCTGAATTTGGAGGGAAAAGATGTGGATGCAGGTGTCAGATCAAACTCTCGCTGGCTGTTTGATCTTAAGCAAGTCACTTGTCCTCTCTGAACTCCAGAGTTCCTTTATCTGTAAAATGGAATGAAAATACTTGTCCTCTCTACCTAATAGGTGGAGGTGAAGAGTAAAATGAGATCTCCAAAAACACTTGCAGGCTGCAAAGTGCAGTGTGGAGAGAAGCTTTTGTAGCCTTTTTTTACGTTATTGTGCTTTATTTTATTTTGTCAGGGATTTAAAACATTGATTTATGACATTAATTTCAGCTCTCTCTGAAACCTGCTCTGTTAAGGAAAGCTCTTGGAGGACCAGCATTTCGCTGGAGGGCACGAGAGTTCTCTAGGCTCTCATTTGCTTTCCCTGCTGCTGCTGTGGGCCTCTCTGCCCCTGCTTCCCAGTGCTGGTGATGGACACTCCCACAAGCACACCTGGTCCTCTAGTTAAGGAATCTGCAAGATGCCCTTTCAGGGTTAGGTGCAGGGTGAAATTCCAGGTAACACAGTGGGGTCAACTTGCAGGCTGAAATCTCCATCTTCTTGTCTTCTACCGTCATACAGAGCAAAGGACTTGGAGATGGACGTTCATTAGACATACTTAGACATTCATGACCATATTCTGGTGGAAAACTGAGATTTTAAATTTTGTGGGTGGGTGGTGGGGTTTGAGCTTCACACAACTTCAAAATATCAAAACTTTTTTTTCTCCCCTTTGTACAAAATAGGAAGAACTAGAAAGACAATCCAGTACAGGAAGTGACTGAGAGATCAGAAGACAGGAAGTGAATTCTTAGCTCTTGGAAGTTGGTGTAAGTTCAGATAACTAAAACTGATAAGCAGAAAAATGTGGTGGGGGTTATGATCTGTGGAATTCCTGAGAACACGTTCCAGCACTGCACCTTACTAGCTGTGTGTCATCCATGAAGTCACTTAACCTCTCTGAACATGTAGTGTTATTTCTAAATTGTAGACAGGAACAACTCATAGCCATATTTATAATTAAATAGGATAATTTACAAAGAGCAGAGCACAGTATCTAGCATGTAGCTGTTAACCCTCTCCTTTACCTTTCTCCTCTTGCCCCTATCTTCTCAGAAAGTAATAACCCAGCAGGTGTGGGGAGAATGGAGGGTTTGAATAAGCCAAATAAGCTTTATACATATGGCAGGCAGCATAGCATAGAGGTTAAGAACATAGACTTTAGAACCTGGTCACCAGGACTCCAATCCTGGCTCTAACAGGTGCACGCTGTGTGTCATCTTGGACAAACCATGAAGCTGTTCAGTCTTCTCATCTGTAAGTAGGAAGAACAAGACCTGAGTGGTGAAGATGAATTGGGCCCATATTTGCAAAGTGCTTAGTGCCTGGTTCACAGCAAGTGCTGCATACGCACCTGTGAACTGGAGGCCAATCTCTGCCAGTCTTGGAGCAGTGACATTCAGCAGACCTTTATCTTCCTGGAAGTACTCTAGCAGAGAGGTGCCAGCACTTCAAAGGCATCATTTGGCCTCATTTCTTGACTGACAGCTTCAAAATCGTATGTGCTGCATCTCCCACCATCCCCCAATGCTACATAAATCTTTATAGAATTGGATTGTAAAGAGCCAAGTATTGGAAAACCGAAAACCCTAATATCCCAATCGATCGCCTGAGAGTAGTTCAATGGTGTTTCTTTAAGCCTTCTAGCATCATCCAGGCCCTGCCGTAATAGTCCTTCACCTTGGACCCAGAAGGCAGAGGGCAATACCATCTTGCAGTTCCTCCCTGCATCTCTCTGGCTGCTGTCAGAAGGAAGAAAATAAATGTTCAAGAGAGTCAGGTTGTTCTCATTTAGCACCAATGCACGAGATCCACCCATTGGCATTTATTCCCTAAAACACAGCTCTCAACTGCATGCACCTACCTCTGTGGGCGGGAGGGGCGGGCAGGTGGAGGTTAGGGACAAGGAAGGTGTTGAAGGATGAGAAAGGCCACACTTGTTTCAGCCGCACCACAGTCTTAGTCTGGGTCAAGAAGGAAAAACAGAAAACCTTCAAGAAAGAAAAGGCACTTAAAAAAACAGCCAGTGTTCTTTTCCTTTCCTCGGGTCCTGTGAATAAAATTCAAAGCCTCTTCTCTCCTTGACTGACCACAGATAAAAAATGATGGATAAAATATCCTCTAAGGATAGCAGTTGTCCCTGGTCACAGTCTGTGCCTGCCAGCTTAGGCAGCCACAGAGAGGGCTGAGTCACGAGCCCCCACCGGCTCCCCCGAAGGGGAGTCACAATACCCAAAGAAAGGAGCTTTGGGAGTCTGAGCCATCTGTGCAGGGCAAGAGAAAAAGTCTCCTAAATGCTGTTTCAAGAAGGTCATTATCCTCACCCTATCTTTTGTTTCCTCTCTTCATGGTCCTGAGCCAATTTTGAACAAGCCAGTCTTAAGACTTGTTTGGATTCCTGTGCACTCAGCTCTCTTCGACCCTTAAAAGCTTGAGAGGAAACATTTAAGAAGCATGATGGAAGCCAGCTGGGCTGCGCCCCAGTCAAGCCACGCGAGCCACCCTTCTCCATGATCGATTCTGATTGCTGCGGTTGCAGGAATCCTATAGCGGTCAGCAAAGATGGCTAAGGTGGCTGGAAACAATGAGGCGGTCTGGCCATTGTCCATGCCGTCATGCCAGCCTGGGAAGTGTTCCCCCCTCACAGCGCCTCTCGTGCAGACGTCTTTCTGATGTTTGCCAAAATGACAAAATCACCTTAAAGCTAAGAGAGACGGGAGGGTTTTTCAACGCCTTCAAAATGCTGCTCTTCCATCAGCCTCATTGCCAGGTACATTTGCATTTTATGCTAAATCTCGCCTCTCATTGTGCTCATTGCCACGGCCCCCAAGCAGGTTGTAATTTGGAACTCCCAGGGTGTGGTAGATTGCAAAATTGACTATAATTCTTCACCCTTCTCTATGTCAAATCACTGTACACTGTGACTTAAGAGTTCATCCTAAGAAAAGGAAGTATCTCTTTCCCCTCCCCTTAAATTTGGGTTTGCCTTGTACTTGTTTTAGGCAGCAAATAGGATGCTGTGGACATGGCAGTATGCCATTTCCAAACCCTTAGTCTCAAAGGATGCTTGCCTGCGCTCCCTCCCCGAACCACTTCTCTCTCTTTCAGCCCGGTCCAACTGCCATGTAAACAAACCCAAACTGGCCTGTTGGAGGATGATAGATTGTCTTAATCCATTTTTGTAGCTATAATAATACATCTGAGGTTAGGTACTGTATGAAGAGAAGAGGTTTATTTAGTTCACAGTCTTGGAGGCTAAAATTCCAAGATCAGGTAGTCTAGCAGTTCAGCCACTGGTGAGAGCTCTCTGGCTACGTTACAAATTAGTGGATGGCATCCTGACAGGAGTGTGTGCAAGAGGGAGAAAGCAGTCACATGACAAGCTTTAAGAAATATTCAAGGGCCAGACTTGCTCATTTTATAATAATCCTCTCTCATGGTAACAAAACAGAGTCCCCAAGAACTACATTAATCTGTTCTGAGGGCAGCACTCCTAATAACCTAATCGCATTGCTCTAAGTCCCACCTCTTAAAGGTTCCACCACCTCTAAATATCAGTGCACTGGGGTCAATATCAGTTTTCAGTACACAAAATCTTGGGGGACACACTCAAGTCATGCCCAAACCCTAGCACGTAGCTGCCCAGCTGAGGCTGACCTCAGTCAACCAGTTCCCAGTTCACCCTACAGCTAACTACAGACTTCTCAGTTAGCCCAGCTAAGGTAAGAGAGACCTCAGCCCAAAAAGTTGAACCCCAAAGTCATCTACAAAATGCATGTTTATTATTCTAAACCTTTAAATTTGGGAGTGGTGTGGTTGATAGCAAAAATCTATCATGCAGATACTTTTCAAAATGGTAAAATCACCTTAAAAAAAAAAAAAGAAAATTTCTTAGTAAGTGGGAAAGAGCAGAATTTTGCAATGTTCAGCTTGCCTCCGGTCACAATTACTTGACACTTTTTCTGATTCTTATCTGCCATATTAGCAGCACCAGATACCACCAAACATGCTGCAGCTAAGAATTCCTGGTCCTTCTGGTATACATGAGTGTTCATTAAGATCTCCTGCCCAGGAGACCCATCCCCAGGAAGCAGGAGGCTGTCAGGTGGGTATGTCATGATACCAGCTCCCAACCATCCCTTGCATGGTAATTCTCCTGGAGAGGGGAAAGTTATCAGCCCTGCACCTAAAGCAACTTCATTAACATAAAACAACACTGTTTTTTATTTTTCGGGCTGAAACTCTAAGAGGCTCCTGAGGCAGCAGAATGTCTTGAGAAGCAGTTGGTTCTCACGCTTGAGCACACACGCATGTGTGTATGCTTTTGTATACATGATACAAATGAAGGGAGAGAACTGGTATTTATTTGATAACCTGCTATTTGCCTGGCACTGTGTTATGTCTTTCCTATTTTTTATTGACTCTTTTTAATTATGTCTTTCCTATTTTTGGTGAACTCTCCCAACATCACTGTGAGGAGACTTGGTTAGAACGCATGTACAGATGAAGATGCTCACCTGGGGTTAAGTTGCCCCAGGTCACACAGCCAGCAAGAGGTGACAATTTGTCCTATAGTCTCACGATGTGATTTTTTAAAAACTGTATTGCCCGAAGGACAGACTTTTGCATTAGTGCATCAGAAGTTCAACAAATATTTGATTAAAATATTTTCTTAAATTTACCTATTTGAAAAGATAGTAATAAAAATCCATGTACCCCAAATATACATTCCAACATTTAACATGGGAGAGAATACTGTTACCTTGTTGTTTTAGGACAACTGTATACAATTTATTTTATAGACCCAGAAGCTACTTCTGATATCTCTAGCACAGATTTAAATGTCTATGATGTATGAACTGATTGGGAAGGTAAGATATCTGCAGCTCCTTTTTTGCTTTCTGTTTCATTTTTTTAAATTCAGGTCCATAGATATCTGCTCATATATGGGAGCATGCTGCACTAGACATTTATGACCTACTCAATTAAATACTAGGCAGGACATAGGCATGCCTGCTTGACCTATACCTAATTCGTAGTATTGTAATAATTGCACAATAACTTAAAAATTCATCATAGGTTCATATTGCAGATGGTTTCAAATTTTTGGATGGTTTGGAGAGCCCCCATTCTGATGTTTATAGTTAGTATCTCAAGGACAAGGATTTGTTGAGAAACGAGAACCAAAATGAGGAGGGTCAAAACTTGGTGTGAAAGTTCAAGGTAGTTAAATGAAATATCACAACAGAGATGATAGCTACTCCTCAGACTTCTGGCTACCGCCAGGTATTGGGACCTCTTAAAACCTGCTGGTTGAGAAGGGGGAACTGTTCTCTGTACTGCAAAGTGAGCTAGACAACCACCTCCTTGCTGGAAAATCTCTGTCCACCTTCCTTCCAGCAGAAAGAAAATATGCAGGCCAGACCTGCCTTGGATGATAAGGAAGAAGTTCATAGTCTCCCAGATCAAAGATACCGTAGCTAAGAGAGGGCCAGACCTAGGTTCCCAAATCTGAACTTAGTGAGTGATTAGGCTTTGAGACAAAAAGATCCCTCTATTACTAATTAAAGCTTATTTTGAGATTGAAAAGCAAATAATTTACAAAAATAAAACAACACACAACAAAATACCTGTTCTTTTTGCAAACTATCTATGCAAATCCAGGCTCTCTCTCAAATAAAGAATAATAATAATAATCAGATACAAAGTCCAGGGAATAAAGTTTCAAATAATGAGGTATAATAGAACCTATTTCAGGATGGGTCAGATCCAGTTTGAAGCAGTTTTTTCACTTAGAAGCCGTGTAAGTTTAGACAAGCAACTTAATTCTAGAAATTCAGATTTCTAATCTGGAAAGCATAACTAATTCTCATTAATAGAGTTATTCAGAAGATTTAATGAGATAAATATGTTAAATTTCCCAGCATAACAAGAAGACACTAAATTAAGATCATCCCACTTTCCTCCTCTTCCACCACATCTCCTTCCCTTAACGAAATCTATAAGAAATATTCTGATAAACTAATTCATCTGAAATGAAGTCAGTTGTCAGTGATGCTTAATGATTTTGATCTTCACAAAGGTCTGAGCTGGAATAATTTCAGGGTCAAATCCTCAGAAGGTCAGACATTATTTCTCATGGGGAAATCTTTCTGGCATCCCTGAAATCATCCCTTTATCCGGTTAATCCATAAAATCATCCACAATGTAGGTCAATGATCTTCAAAATGGGTGTGTTCACCCTCTGATTTGTACAATACACCCCACAAAGGGGCAAAAAGAAAATATTGGGTCCTTTATTTGTATTTATTTTAAAAATTAAGAAGGAAATTAAGATTACCCAATGTTTAACTTGTAGATTGACTTTAGCATGATCCATGGACTTTAATTCCTAACCTTCATGTGCAGGGAAGAGTTAAATTTCTACAACACAAAGGACTTGTCAAAGACACATCTTATTCATGTGCTTTCATTCTTTACCTGACTGGTGACTAAAACCTTTATTCCAAAAGGGTGAGCCATTAATGTCCCTGCCATTAATGAGTCCTACAGCTTTCCATGAACATACTCTACAGCACAAAGGATTAATAGGAGACTCCCTAAAGAATATGCCAGATTCAGACATACTCATCCCTTCATTGTATAGAAATAAACTAAAATTCCACTTGACAATCAGGTCAAAGTACCCAACTTGTGTAGTAACCCCTATCTATTGGTTCAATGGCAGGAGGCACTCAAAATGGCCAGGCAGCAGTCCCAGCTTCCTGCTCAAAGGGACCCTTGTGTGATCTGGTAGAATTTATCATTAGCAAGAGGAATTCTAAACTAACAAACCTCAAATTTTCAGTAAGGATAGGTGAAATTACATAGAGAGGAACCACTTCCCTCTCTACTTCTTGGTTCTCGGGTCTATACACTCCTGCTATGAGAGAAAGGACACCATATATGGGTCACTGGTTCATAGACTATATTGTATTTCATAGGGCACTGCCTTATAGAACCCTATCATTGAAAAAAAATTTTCTCAGCCAATGCTATACTTGAGTCTTCAATAGTCCATTCTCATATTTCACAGTTGCAACTGCTTTGGATGACACAGTGTATGGTAAATCCAGTGAATTCCATAAGCTGAAGTGATTGCAGCAGTACCTCACTGTAAAATGAGTCCCTGGTCAGAAACAGTGTAGTGTGGAATACCATGATAGTAAATATAGTCCACCAAATGGTGATAGCAGAGCATTGCAGGTAGGGATAGCAAATCCAAAACAAGTTCCAGAAAAATCAAAACAGTTTCCATGATGAAAAAAAAAAAAATCCAAAGTAATCTACCTGACACTAAGTGGCTGTCCAGTTCTCCTCAGGGAAAGATGCCATATTTTGAACTTTGAGTTGGTGCCCTGACTGGTTAACCATCCAGCAGAAAATATAAGTAGATCTAATTTAGTGAGAGGAAACCCATACTTTTGCACACAGGCATAAACTCTGTGGCCAATTCATTCATGATCTCATTGAGCAAGGATTAGGTGACAGGGCCAGAAGGCTGACTAATATCCACAGAGTAGGTCATTTTGACCACCAAATTATTGCAAATATCCTCTGTAGTGGTTTTTTTCTTTGTTAAACATTCACATAGGACACCCTGTGCTTATTCTGACAGTGCTGTCCACAAGCCTCTCCCCATACTTCCTTATTCCTTCTAAATCTCTGAACATCTTGCCAAGCCATTGGACTCTACCTCTGAATCAGTTGAGGCCCATGTGTATTTTCCATATCTCCTTCAGACAAAGTGAACAACTCTGAGACATATTGCCAATTAAGAGGATTTCCCTTCCCCGTGTGCTTCTGGGCCACTTCTGTGGTAGGCAGAATTCTGAGAATTAACTCTAATGACTCTCATGACTTGCTATGACTTGTGATCCCCTCCCTTTTGAGTATGGGTGTAACTTGTGAATACAGTGGAATAGCTTTCTCATGATTATGATATCCTATATGCTAAAAGGGAGAGTATTCAGGTGGGTCTGATTTAATCTTACAAGACCTTTAAAAGCAGTACTGGTCCCAGCTGATGGACAGAAACAAAAATCAGAGAGATCCAAGGTTGAGAGGGATTTTCTGTGCCATTGCTGACTTTGAAGATGGAGGGCACCATCTTCACCATGTGAGAAGAAATGTGGCTGTCCTCTGGGGATGGAGAGTGGCCTCATGACTGACCGTCAGAGAAGAAATGCAAACTTTAGACCTAATACAAGATATTGGTTTCTGCCAACAAACTGAATGATCTTGTAAGGGAATTCTTCCCAAAGTATCCAAACAATAGCAATCCAAAAAATTGATTTTTGCCTTGGGAGATCTTAGAAAACCCAATGAAGAATGTCTGAACTTATGATGTTCTGAACAGTAAGATAATAAGTGTGTGGTGTTTTAGGATGCTAACTTTGTGATAATTTGTTAAGTAGCAATTGAAAACTAATGTAAATCCTACATGGGGATATAATTTTGTAGCCATCCGGTTCCATAGCATACCAGAATATCATGCTGTTGTTTAATTACTCTATCAATTGATCCTAGGGAAGTCCTATGAAACCAGAGGGAGGTATGAGCTGAAGTATAAGAGGCAATGAAACAGAAGATACGTGTCAGTTTATCAGTCTTAGTAACAAATACTGAAGACTGGATGACTTAGACAACAGAAATTTATTTTCTCACAGTTCTGAAGGCTGGAAGTTTAAGATGAAGGTGTGGTTGGGGTTGGTTTCTCCTGGTGTTCTCTCCTGATGACCACCTTCTTGCTGTGTCCTCACAAGGTGTTTCCTCTGTGCATGTGCATCCCTAGTATCTCTTTAAATATCCAAATTTCCTCTTCTTATAAGGTCACCACTCAGATTGGATGAGAGCCTTCCCTAATGGCCTTATTTTAAAGGCCTTATCTCCAAATACAGTCATATGTTGAGGTACTAAGATCTAAGACTTTAACACATGGATGCAAGGGACACGATCCACCTCATAACTAGCGTGATTCACTTGCTTATGAAACTTAATCTATCCCTGATGGACTTGTTTAAGACTGATCTTCTACTTGATGGAAGATCACTGCACACTCCCAGTTTGAGGAATTGGTGACTCAGATAATACCCAGTCCATGATAACCAAACAAGGACCCATAGAAATTTGGCATTCTTTGGCAAGTATTCCATTTCTGTCAGAGCTCAAGGACAAGACAGAAACCATTTTTCAAAAAGAAAGTAGTTATATCTACAGTGTGGCTTTGCTCCAAAATCCTTATTATCTGTACTGTGACTTTTCTATCAGGGTCTCCTGGAGGCTCCATACATCATCCTATTAGCTACAAATAAGGAACGCTGGATCATATGGCACAGCTGGCCAAACTCTTTGCATGGAACCTTGTCCTATTCTGTACTCCATACAAAATTGGCAGCCTTAAGTGAAAATGAGTCAGAACTACATGACCAAATATTAAATAGGTTCTTTTGGAACCCAAAGGTGTTGACTAGATATTGTAAGTCTGCTTTAGAGATAGATGGTATAAATGAAGGACCATGTCCTTTATATATCTAAATATCGCAAAGGTTAATGTATAAATCTGATATTGCAAGCTAATTAAATCTATCCCAATCCATATAAAAGGATGTTTCCATTTTTATAACCTGGACATTATCCCACTTCATCAAACCTGTAGAGATGAGACTATAGAGAAATTCATTGGAACTTCTAGGCCTGCCTACAGCAGAAGCTATGTGCACTAATGTAAATCCGCAAACTCATGCATTGGTGAGAGTGAAACTAAAAGTCCAGAAGGCCTGTTACATAAACAATGTGCACAGATGGTGAACTAACTGCCCAGAAGGCCATGGATACTTAGTCAAGACTAAGTATTAAAACCACTGAGGTCAGGATTTTAACTAGCCTTATTGGTGCCTTTGTACTAATTAGACATGTGTTTGCTGTTCTGATAGATGAAGGCCTGCAGGAGGAAGCATGGCCTGGTGACAGGGCCAGGCTAGATTGCAATCCCACCCTTCCACTGCACTTTGTCAGGACCATTGTGAATAGCCGTTTGTTCATGTGACCCTGCAACAGTCATGCACAGACAGTGAAGAGATGCATCAGTATACTGAGAAAATGCTACAGCAAGGTGCAAGTACTTACATTTCTCTCCTGGGTTCCTGGTCTCCTCCTCCTCTGTGACATAAGGGAAAGTGAGGGCATACACAGGCAGCAGAAGAGAAAGAGCCTCTAGTGCCTCTGGCATCCAAGTAATGTTTGCTGGAATTAATTGTTTTGAACTGATTCTCCTTAACTTGACCTTGTCTAGATTTGTTCTTTTCTCACTTTTTAATATCATGGCCTCATCTCAATAATGAAAATAAAGTAATCATTTTAAACAACCAATTACTTTTTCAAATTAATTAATTATCAAGTAGTTATTTCACACTTATGATATATTCAATTCCAAACTAGACTTGATGGGTATATAAAAGTCTTCTAAGAAGTAAAACCCTTGAGATTTTCATAGGGTAGTTCAGGAGATGTCATTGATGCAAAGGAAATGCTGAGATAATTCAACCCTTAAAATTTATTTTCCCCAACTGGCTAGAAATATGAGAATCACATTGATTTGAATATTCCGCTAGTTGTTTGTAAATATTTCCTCTCTTACCTTACAAAAGATATGGCTCTTATTTTACCAGTTCTTTGGGATATAAGAAACTTTTATGACCTTAAATATTTTTTCTGCATCAAAGTGTTATCCATGCTGAAACTATGAAACTAGTCTGTGCAGCAAGCCTGGAAAAGAGAGCTTCTTCAGTATTTTTCAAATATGGCCAAAGAGAGAGGGAGTTAAGAACAAAAAAGTAATACTTCTAGGAATATCATGTCCAGAATTACTCTATGCATCCCTAAGCTTGTGGAAGCATTGAGGAATCAAGCCCCTATCATATTTTTAAAGCCAGCAACTTCTGTATATGTCTATAAATATAAATCACTTGCAAAAATGGATCCCTGTTTGGCCTCCACTCCAAGCCATTCATCACCAGGCGAACCTGCCAACTGCTTCTCAGAGGCTCTCACGGTGACCTAGAGGCACCACATGTGCTGAGAGGCACAGGAAAATGAACCTCCTTCATCCCTGGCATTTCCAGAATGTGAGTTTCCAGAATGATTTCCTGGGTAGTTTGTTGTGAAGTCTGTGTCATTTAACAGTATCTAACTCGAAGAAGATGCTAAATTGCAAAGAAAACAAAAATGAATAGAACATTGCAAGTTCATTGGGGAGAGAAAATTGGAATTGAATTCTCTTGTCTCATATTTTTTTTCCTTTTTATTAATGAAAAATCCAAGCAAATGACAATTTCCTTTGCGAGATGAAATTATGAATTTAAATGTATGCTGAATGTGTTTGTCCATGCTTATTCACACAATGGCCTCAAGATTAAGGGTATATAAGAATGACTTGACAAAGTTGTCTCCAGTGTGAATCCTGAGACTCGTGTTTTAGAAAGTGACACTGCACAAATGGGGTGGGACCCATGAATTAGAGCAGTGTTTTCAGCACTGCAGGTAAAATTCTGATATAAGGGGTTCTTGGGCTGCCCTTGGAGGGGAACCTTAGTCACTAAGTAATTGCTGTAATTGTTACGTTGCTATTGCTGCTGTTGCTGTTATTTCCATTTTGCAGCAGTTATTCTCTGCATATCAGATGCTTGCTTGTTTGCTGCTGGTGACACTGAATTTTCAAATCTTAACAAAGTGACCTGTTATGGTTTAGATCTCAAATGTCCTTCAAAAAGCTTATTTTAAGAGCATGATCCCCAGTGCACTAAGGTTCTGAAGTGGGATTTTTAGGCAATGGTTAGGACTCTGACCTCTTCTGTGGATTTATCACTGAATGGACAACTAGGTGGTAAACATAGGCAGGTGGTATGTGGCTGGAGGAATTAGGACACTGGGGATGTGACCTTGCAACTATATCTTGTCCCTGGCTCCTCATGTGCACACACTCTCACTGCTTATCTAATGCCTGGTACTGAGCAGCTTTCCTCTTCCTTGTCCAACCATCATGATGTTCTGACTCACCTCAGGCTCAGAACAATGGAGTCAGCCAACCATGGACTAAGATCTTTGAAACCATGAGTCAAAATAACCTTTTCTCCTCTAAGTTGTTGTTGCTGGGTATTTTGGTCACAGCAATGAAAAGCTGACAAACACTGGACCAGAACATGAACAAGGAGCTAGGAAACATTAAGTCCAGGTTCTACCACTAGACTCTGGTGTGACCTTAAACCGATCAATCAACTCTCTAGTATTTCATTGACATAAATAATTTTAAAGACATTTTCAGTTAAAATATTTAGATATTATGAACCTTAATTATGATACTCAATCTATGCCTTTTTTATTGCATTTTTCTAATGCTGTTGATAAGTTCTGATTCCTGGTGAAACTGCTACCACTTACCATCAAACTTAATTTGAGCAAGTTACTTAATCTTCCCAAATCTCATTCTCATTTGTATAAAGGTAAGATTAGCTCCTACCCTGTTTACCTCATGGAGTTAATGCCAAGCTCAAGCAAGATTAGGAACATAGGATTTATAAAAAGCTATTTGATACCTCATGTCCTCCAAGTCAGAAGATTCAACTGTGGGTCAGAGTATTGGATTTGTCTCATAAACATATCTTGAAGAAAGTAGAAAAGAAACACTAAATGGATCGGTTTAAACATAGAATGGGAGGGGTGAAACGGGGGCAACTGGTATAACTCTTTAGGAGTTCTTACGTAAAAAGTAGAGAAACAAATCAGTCCTTGTAGGACTACATTGCAACAAAGTGGAGGGAGAACCACTAAGATGAGTATATTACAAACATATTTATGAGTTGTTAGGAGAATTCAGGAGAAAATGGGATTGCATAATGGAAGGGAAAGTCTGTAGATAACTGTCCTCAAACAGATGAGAAGGGATGGGAACAAGAGCATTAGTTGGAGCAGGAACAGTTTATCTGTTGTAACAGGGACTGGAACAGTACAAAGGCACAGATGCAAAAGAGGTGCTTGATTTTGGGTGGAGAATGTGGAAGCTCTTTCTCATTGGTTATATTTACCCAGTAAAATAAAAATCAAGAACATCACCTAAGACTGAAGAAGATGGGAATGTTGGAAGTGTGAGGGGAAAGAAGAAGATGCAAACATGTTTTCTGGGGTAGTGGGAGAGTGGATCTACAGGAAATGACAGCACTAGGAATGAACTTAGGGTCTTAAGTCATGGATTTCAAGTGAGATCACTCCACATGATTGTATGTTTTTCTTTTGTCACACTCATTTTCTTGGATATTTTGGAGGTTGGTGGGTTTTTTAAAAAATTGGTGTATGTTAATCATGCAGAATAGTGAGTTTCATTGTGGGATATTTGTGCATACACATAACAGATTTTGATCAATTTCATTCCCCAATACATCGGCTTAGCTCCTGTTTTTTGTTTGTTTGTTTGTTTTGTTTTTGTTGTTGTTTGTTGTTTTTTTGGTTTGTTTGTTTTTGAACCAGAGCAGTAAAATGGAGAGAGTGGGTCAGGAAAATGAGCGTATACACAGCAGAATGATTCTGATGTTTCACTATATCTAAGCCTAGTAAAGTAAGCTTACTTAGTAAAGTAAGCAGATTACTAACCCTGCTAAACTGGACCTCATTTCCACAAGCTAACCAATGTCTGGGGCAGAGAATGGCTGCCTTCTTTCTTGGGGGGGGGGGTCACATAATCTCCATTTTCCATACGCTCTACAACATCCGGCCTTTGTCCTAAAATGGATATCCCAAGTTAGCTTTCCCTCACTTTGCTGCAGTAGTCTTGTTTTCTAAAAATAGACCTAATCTACAAATAAATGTTTTACTATATTCTTATTTCTATCTGCCTGAACCTATTAGGCATTTAATCATGAGACCCCTGCCCTAAATCTGACTGTTAAACTCATCCCAATTAAAATCTGCCAGAAGTTATTCTTCCATGGACCAAAAATTAAGGCTTCTTTTCTGTGATAGTCCTAAGACTTTAAGATTTCAATTAAGCTTGATGGCACAAGAAGAAATTAAACTTGGATTACCAGGCAATCTAACAATGGTTCAAGAAGAAAGTATTTGCCTGCAACACCAGAGTTAGGAAATGGATATATAGTCCAATGTACATTTCTTTCCAACCAGCCTTAAAGAAGACAGGGTCCAGGACCCAGGGTTCTGGGGCTTTTACCCAGATGAACCCCTTACCTTGTACCAGCTGCCAAGAGCAAAACTCTTTGGCTGTTCCATTGAAGAGAAGACAAGCAGGACTTGCATCTGTTTTCTCCATCATGGATGCGTGATCGCAAGTGTATCCTCAGGATTGCTCAAAACCCAAAATGATAACAGAGCAAAGGGAAAGCAACTAAGATCAAGGCATTTTTGTCAACCATCTCTGAAAGATAACAGGTTCCTAATTTCTCTCAAAGTTGCATTCTTGGAACTTTCCCCAATAAAGCAGTTCATTAGAGTCTGTCAAACTTGAAAGATTTATTAAAACACCCCACGATAGAGTAGTTGTGGGTATTTCTAGGAGACCTAAACATAATTAGGAAGTTCCCTTGTGCTCTCAATTGCCTGAGGTTGAGTTCTGAGTTATAACTAGGATAATCATATTATTTATTATTGAAACAAGAAAACTTGAGAATAAGGGTGATGTTATTAATAATGCCTCCAGGACAATAGGTATGGACAGGACCTCCAAGCAAACTAGGTGACAGAATCACCTTCATTACATGCAACTCACAAGACTCCAAAACATGTTGCCCAGGGACCAGAGAGGAGAGACAGGGAAAAGATTTAGCAGGATTTACGCTTCTAGCAGGATTTACCCTTCTAACAGGATTTACAGAGCTAGCCTGAGTCTGCTCTCTCTCCTTGCTCCCAACTCAGAGATAGGTTTTGCAAAATATATATTTAACAAATGAACTTTATTTGATCTTGGTGAAAAGCTTAAAGGGATTTAGAGGAGGTAATGGGCAAGTGAGTTTTCCTGCAGAATTGTATGGCTAGCCCTAAAGTGAACACCCCCATCCTTCTCGCCTTCTCCCATCCCGTCCCATCTTGCCCACGTCACCCTCAAGTGTAACCCTGCTCACAGCCCAGTGTAATTGGCAATATGCTTTGTTGTTGGTTTCCCTGGCTGATGCCCCATTATTGGAAGGTTGCCAATGTTAGCACAGCAGCTACATGCACCAACAGTCTGATCTGGGATGGGAAATCCTGTTGTCTATTCCTGTGCAAGAGAGAGTGCGCTAAACAGCCCTGAAGAGGAGCTAGGCAAATGTTTGAATAAAAAGCAACTGAAGGGTAACTGCTAATTCAAAAGAAGAGACAGTCCCAGCTGACTTTCTTGGCTTCCTTCCCTCCTTAGATTTTCCTGCACTCTTTTGTCATCTGTGCTTTAATCCTTCAGTACAATTCTGGTCCTATCCATGAGGCAACACTTCTAAGTGCTAACATATTGGCTCAATTATTCTGAAAGAAGAGAAATACAAATGTTGTTCTTCTTGCAGCCACCACAGCTTTGGACAGCTTTCTGGAAAACGCACACGTACAGAATGTTTCTCCCCCTTGCCTCTCTGCTAAAGCTTTTCTTCACCGCAAGATGCATCAGGAGCCATGACAAAAATGTGAGACACGTCAAGAAAATCTGTTTCTTTCATTCATACCACTTTTTAAAGTTTTTCTCCTGAGATAATTTCCACCCTTATTCTAACTCTGTGGATACTAATAGAGCATCCCTATGTTCTCAGGTTGAAATTTCAAAAATACCTTTCTGTTTTCCACCATCTTAGTTTTTTTTTTTTTTTTTTTGCCCCAATTAATGGGATCAGTAATAAATATTTAAAGGATCTAACTCAAATCTTAAAAACTTTTTATTCAAAACTTCAAAATTTTAGGTATTCATATTTGTGTGCATATATTCCTGTTTCCTCCAGGTAAGGAATGAAGACTCTTCACAGGATTCATATGGGACAATAAGTGATCATTTTCTTGTGTGAGTGAATTGCTGCTGAAGGTTGCATGAAGACTTTTTTTAAAAAATATGCTAACTCATTTCCATTGTACTTATTAAAACCTCCCCAGCTACTTTTGTTTGTCCTCCACCCTCATCCTTCAATGGAAAGCAAAGACACAAAGGACAAGCAAAGCCTTAACTTGCCCTTGATAAACATGGCCCATATAGCATTCCCTACAACTTGGAACTAGACCATTATTTCAGGGAAGCCTGTTATTGTTCATTAGCACAAAGAGCGTGTAATAAATATAATGAAAGACTGCTGGCTTTACTCTATCTTTGTCATCTAAAGCAGTTCCATGAATAACTACAGGGATTTGTCTCCAAATGACTTATTTGCTTCCTTTCTAATAAATAACATGTAATTAGGGTAATATATTGTTTCCTAGTTACGTTAGCCATGTAGTGAAGGGGAAACAAATGCACAATTTTAGATATGAAAGAATAGTAGATAATTTTTATATTATCCCTTAAAGTATTTAGACTCATTATGCATAAGTTAAACTGCTGGGAGGTCTAAGTACAAAGCAAGAGCCGAGATTCTACATTTAATGAGTTTCTTTATTACTCAGGGCATGAATTACTACTCTGATACTATAAAACTGCAGCGAGTGCTCTGCATCTCAGATGAGATTCTCTTTGAGGAATGCACTCGTCAGTGAACTGTCAGCGATGGGATGGACTAATCTGATTTAGAAAGGATTAGGTTGGGAACTGTGCCTCTGAATGTCAAGGTATCTACATCTCTCTACAGAGGAGTGGAATGTTTAACTCTTCATATCCAGGGCCACAAGTGTTAAGAGAGCCTTGTGAGACACAAGGTCACATCCATTACTGAGCTTCGAGACAGAAATGAATTACACTGATGGCCTTCTTTGGTCCCCTGAGAGAAATCCATCTACAGCCCTATGATATTAGGGAGCTACTGCCAAGTCTTCACCCTGGAATTCAAAACATTTTTTTGGACAAAAAAGAAAAAGAACAAGGAGACCTTTACTAATGGTCAGAAAAAAAATAATGATATGCACCTAACCTCATCTGTTTTACAACACTCCATACTCCACTGAACAAGAGTGATTAGAGTTACTGGAGTTGGGATCTGCTGAGTGACTGGACATAGGACAGGAAAAAAGGAGGCATCAAGGAATCACATCTTAGTGGGTCACTGTGAGATATAGGAAGTCCATGACACTACAGACTCTTGATCATTTGTGATTAGTTTTTAGAAAGATAGATTGCCTATTAATAAAATGGAAGTTGGTTTAGTGTGGTCTCTTGTCTCTCGACTTTGTAAGACAGAAAGCAATGGAGGGTTCCTTTTACTGAACTTTTCTTGATTCTCTCCAGAAACTTGAGCCCAGCCAATGAACACTGCTGGGTAGATTCTCTATGCATGCATTTGGCATTATTAAATGGAGAGTTATTTGGAAAAAATTATTAGGAGCTCCTTCATGGCTTCTGTGTTAATATCTGGACATGGTCCTCAAAGTTGGGGGTAAAGTCCAGAAAAGGGACCCTTGAGAAGTAAGAGTTAATAAGGTCTTTGAGTGTTTGCTTTGTGCTAAACTCTCCTCTTAGTTCTCCAAACATATCAATTCTTTAAGTCCACACATGGACAGGGATGGTCACCCCTACTGACAAGTAAGGAAATGAAGGAAAGAGAAGGCAATGTTCTTTGGCCACTGTCCCTGACTGAGGAAGTTCAAGATTGGGATTTGAAGTCAGCATTCCAGTCAGAGAGCCATGCTCTTAAGTCACTCTGGTAGCACCCTAAAGGTTAAGTGTCACCACTTCTCCAGTTCACCTCCCATCAGGTTACAACTGGAGTAACTTCTACATCAAAAGAAGCTGTCCCCAAAATACTGAACTCACATTCTACCACTTGAGAAAACAGCAAGGATCTAACTGGTTGTTATTAATTCAATATTTGGACTGAGAGTTCCAATCTCCCCTCTCATATTTGCTAATATGAGAACCACAAGCTAAGATTATAAAAATTTAGTCATTCGGAAGGTGAAATTGTAAGCCCAAAGTGTGTGACATCAAACACAACTATGAAAAAGAAAACATATTTCAATAAGTAATCATTTCAATAGACAGAAGGACAGGGATCGGAGGAAAGTTTTCTTCTAAACCCAAAATGGAGAATTTACACCCACCTGCTGTACAGAATCGATCAAGAACAGGTTTGGGTAAGATTTGGAAACAGCAACCAGTTTTCTAAGTAAGTAAATTGGAAAACATAAAAAGGCATGTTGGAACACAACCTTTAATAATACATGCAGGAAAAGTCATTTCTATTAATTAGAGTGTACATTATTAATAAAGTATTTAGAACTCTTACCTTAATTTAGGTGTTATCAGGAAATTAAAGTTCTTCTAATTCCACCCTAAAGGTTGATGACTGAATATTCAAAAGACTGCAGGCAAGAAATGACAAGCTGCAATTGTACAACCTGATGTGCAGGAAGAAGCTTTGTGGCTTAGGAAGATCTAGTCAAAGATAAAACATGCACAGACCCTATTTCACTATTGTCAAACACGTGTACCAGCAATGCGATGTTCCCTTCAGAAATTCTTTCAGCACTTCCACTAAGTAATTCTACCTGTAACTTTGCACACCATTAGCTCTGCATTCTGGGGAGGTCCTTAGCAATTCCCTTCACATTTAGCTCTTATGTTGGAAAGGAAACCTACTAACAGGACTTGCTTTATGCATAAGCAGATTTTAAGGGAATCCCTGGGACCCCAAATTTCTTTCTCATCAGTGCTTACAATTTCTCTCCTAAACTTCACTGGCTACCACTAATCTCTCCTTACTCCAGTCCTTCCACACATCAATGCCAAATTCGTCTTTCTCAGGTACAAAAATCTGACAGAGATCTCAAGTTCCTTTGGTCTGGTGTCTGGGTGTTATACTCTGCACAAGTCCTTCACTTCACACAAACTGTTCTATTTCACCTGTACCATCCTGTTCATACCACACTCCATGGCCCCATCCAGAATGTTCCTGCCTTTCTAAAGATCATTCATGGGTCAAATCCAACTCAAATCCTTGAGATGTCTTTGAATCTATTTTATGGCCTATCATCATGCTTGTGGTGTCTATTTTTCTTTTTTGCAATTAATAATGCATTACCATTTATCACAATTATTATTATTGTCATTATTATCTCTTTGCCAGGGACAGTTTTAAGTACTTGGCTTGTACTAGTCTTACGATCCTCACAACAGCCCTTTGTGGTAGGAATGATTGTTCCTTCTATTCTACAGATGAGGAAACCGTGGCACACAGAGGTTGAATGATGCAGCTGAGATCACATGGCTGCTGAGAGCAGAACCATAGTGCAAACCCAGCCGACCTGAGCCAGGAGCCTTGTGAAGTTCTTCTCTGTTGTTTGCATTCTGTGTTGTCATGTGGAGCGCTGTCTTTGCACCTTCTTAGACATATTCTCTGTCAGTCTGAGGAAATGTAACCCTCTGAAATCATTTCTGACAGTCTTCATCCTTCACAGCACCTACACACTCAGCACTCAATAAGTGAGAGCCTTTATTATTTCTATTATTACTCTTTTCATTATCATTATGAATGGATGGTTGACTTATTTAAGCATTATCTTCTTCCTGCAATCCTCTTTTTTAAAAAATGCAGTTCCTCCTTTCCTCTGGGAAAGTACAGATGTGTTTTCCCAATACCTTTATGTGAATTTAGTTATTGAACTTGATGGCCAGAGAAAGGTATGAGAAGCTTTGAAAAGACAAACAGAGGTGATGTGGTGACCACTGAAGGCAAGCCACCTACAACCAATTATCCAATTATCCACCTGTGACATCTTGTTCTTGGGTAATTGTACAATTGCTAATAGAAAACATTAATTATTGGGTATTAATATTAATATGTGATGAATAATTATCGGCATGAATCTGTGTGGCTTTCCTTCTGATGGTCTGCATTAATGCCTATGGAGAGTCTTTGAAGACCAGGGGAGCTGAGGGGGTAGAGTGCATATGGAGAGAATAATGTTCATTATCTTATTAAAGCCCAGTTCTTCCCAGGGAGTTTAGGAGACAGCTGGCAAATTTTATCCCTCATTTGCAGATGGAGACTTGTTGGCTTACAGTAATTCCATAATATGCCTTAAGTCCAGAAGGGAGCAAGTAGAGAGCTAAGACTGAACAGAGGATTCTCCAGTGCTACCTAGCACCTACTGCATACTGAAGAGCATAGGAGCAAGATGCAAGGACCAGTACAATTAGACACCCCAGGGCAGAAAAATCTGCACGTCTATGCCTCTCCTAAAACACGTATTCCTTGTAGTGACCCCAAGCATAATCAGGTGTGTATACAGACCAACAACATTGTAAGTTCAATTATAACATAAAGTGTGCCTACTTTAAGGTTTTTAAAGCATGTCAGAAATACTATCTCACTTAATTCTTAGGCTGTTCCTAAGTTCTTCTGGGAAGGTGGAAATAAAAGTCATCTAACCTAGAGTTCCACTGAGGGTATTCTGATATTTAAGAATTCCTTGAATCTCAGTCCCTGAAATTAGAAAAGTGTAATACACGTCCTAAGATAATTCCCAAGGAACTTATGCTTTGTTCCATGACTGGTTGTGAGCACTTTCTTCTTTTGAATTAGTTCAGTGTTAAGAAACTTTTCAGCCTGGCATGTGCGATTTCTGTGTCGTATCACATTCTCAGTGAACATGAGACTGAGCCCTGATCACAACCCTCACTTCCTTGCTGACCTCCTCTCTACTGTTATCCTTCTCACCTTGCTCCAGGCACAGAAGCTTCCAGAAGGTCCCTTGAGAATAACAGTCACACCCACTGTCCAGGGTCCTCGTGTTCGCCATTCCCCTGATTAGCCTTCCTTAAATGGTTGTGGACTTGCTCCCTTGCTTTCTCTGGGTACCTGCCTCACTGTCAGTATATGAGCAAGGCTCTCTAATTCCACCTCCCAACACTGATGCTAGATCTGTGCCTAGCATATAGTAGATGTTCAATAAAATTGTCAAAGACTTAATGAACTCAAAGTTGAAAAACTAAAAATCTTCTGAAAATACATCCTCTGGCCTCTCGACAGCTTCATCTTCACCTCATCACCCCCCATATTGTACAGATTTCAAGTTTCAGTGTTCCTCTGCCTATCTCCTTTGCCATTTCTATCTCTGTTGTGTCTCTTCTCTCTCAAGAACACATTTCGGCCACATCACCTATTATTTGCAAAATGTTTTCCTTATTTTAAAGTGGGATTAAATGCTCCTGCCATGAGAATGTCATTGTGAAATTTGAGTTAATACATGGAAGGAACTTAGATAGGCCTGGCCCATAGTAAGTGCTCAGCAAAGATCCAGAGATAAAGCCAAACAACTTTCCCTGGTTTTTACGTTTGGTGTTGTGGTTGTTGTTTGTTTTTAATGCAGAACAATTCAAATCTTTCTAGACCCTGAATCCAGCTCAGCTCCAGTCCACCTTTGATTAGATAAAGACACAACTCAGAACAAAAGGTGCCTTTCCTGTGGATAAAAGCCAGCCTCTCAGAAGGGTATCCATGGTAGAAAATGGCAATTAATTTCTCAGCCACCCAAGTTATCATGATAAAATATTAATGTCATGATAGCAGATGTGCAAAGAACAATGGGAAAAGCACAAAGAGATAATCTGCAATTTTCCCAAGTATTGAAGGTCTTCTGAAACTGAATAATGAGTGGGAACCGTACAATGAAGTCAGAGGAAACTTCCAGGTCAGGGAAGCACTGTGTGTAAAGGGCCAAGGAGTGAGAGCAGGCTGTGTCCAAGCTCCGAAAATGGAGCTCAGTGTGTACCATGAGGTCCAAAGCGAGAGCAGCGTGGGAGGACACCAGAGAAGCGCAGGAAGATAATCTGGTGCTTTGTAATCTGAAGGCAGTATTTTGAAGCAGGGCACAAAACCATTGACTGTGTCAGGTTTGGCCTCAGACAACAATCTGGGGCTTGCTCTCCTGGACATCATTAGAGCCAAGGTCAGATTCTGTGGCAAGTTGAGTGGCCAATAAACCTACAAGGAGACCATCAAGGTTTCTTGGCAAGAAAGAAGAATGAAGTATTTAAGCCCTCATGAATTTCTTTTTTTTTTAATTATTATTATTTTTTTTATTTAGCTTTTCATTTTTAACAGACTGCATTTTGATTCATTGTACACAAATGGGGTACATCATTTCGTTTCTATGGTCATACACAATGTAGATTCATACCATTCATGTAATCATACATGTACATA
Source organism: Sciurus carolinensis (assembly GCF_902686445.1). NCBI lineage: Eukaryota > Metazoa > Chordata > Mammalia > Rodentia > Sciuridae > Sciurus > Sciurus carolinensis. The sequence goes on from NC_062226.1 coordinate 79,904,599, forward strand.
GGGAATTTCTCTGTGACCCTATAACCTAAATTTAACTACAATCGCCCAAAGCGGTTGTTGAGAGACTGATAGAAATGTTCCTTCCTCAAGATACTTAATACCTGCCATCTGCCAAAAAATATTTTGTTCACTTCCAAAAAAGGCAGAATCATCCTTAACAATAAGTGAGAGTCTTTCTATCCATAACTATTTGTTTTTTTATTTATTTACTTACTTATTTTGGTGCTGGGGATTAAACCCAGGAGTACTTTACCACTGAGCTATTTCCACAGTCCTATTTATTCATTTGTTTATTTATTTTATTTTGAAACAGGGTCTCACTGAGTTGTTGAGGGTCTTGCTAAGTATCTGAGAATAGCCTCAAATTTACGGTCCTCCTGCCTCAGCCTCCCAAGTTGCTGGGATTATAGATGTGTACCCCTGTGCCCAGCCTGTCCATAACTTTTAAATGTTTCTTATTCCTCTCAGGTCATTTCTGGGGCCATTTCTTTCATACTCATGTTACCCTCTCTACCAGTCTTTCTATTTCTATGTTAATTCAAGGCCCTTAAGAAATACTTGGAAACTAATTTAAGTGAATCAAGTAACTCATGCTACATTCTGTACATTTTGGAAAATCTAATTTGTCTTGATTGTGGGTGGCAGCCATCTAGAATTCTGTTCCCTGGAAGTCCCTTATGTGCATAAAATTGATAGAATTCCACCCGTGAACTCAGGTTCTAGGACAGTCTTCCCACTGGTACTACTCAGAACACGTCTCTTCAGTATCCATGTTCTGTTGTAAAAGAGGATGTCTCCGCCTAAGTTGCTCTGTTTTTAACCACAGTGATAGGGAACAGCCCAGTTTCTAGCTTGACTGGCTAAAAGATTGGACAACAGTCAATAGTTCCAAATCTAAGCCCTGGAAAGCAATGAAGAATGGTCACTGGTCAGGAGACCTGGCTCTGAGTTCTGATTTTCCCCTTGTTAAGTTCATGACTTTGGAAAAATTCCAGATCCCTCCAAACCTTAGTGTCAAGAGCAGAGTTAAATTATGTTAGTCATTTTTAAACTCAACCTCAATCACTGTTTCAAATAAAATCTTTGCATTCCTTCAGCTCAATAATTAATACTAATGAAGGCTGCTGTATCAGGAAGGAAGGGTCTGGATCTGGTGCGCTTGGCCTCATTTTCCCCCTTTCTCAGTACCTTTGTTGGAAACTTGGCCAGGTAACCTTGAAGATCACTGCCCACTCAAAAGTTTTTGGTGATATAAGCTGTGATTTATGTTCTAGAACAATGTGTGCAAGTCATCTCTGCACCTTTAATGTTTACCACTGTGCCTATGCCATGGTTGAATCCACCCGACTCCTCTTCTTATTAACTCCATCTCTCGATCCCTGTGCAATATGACTAAATAAATACTGATTATAAAAGTAACAATATGTTATGTTTGAATAGCATTTGATAGTTTTTTTTTAAAGCTTTTCACCTCATCTTACTTAACTCTCTTAAACCTTTCATGTTCCATTGTCCTATATGACAGATGTCTATAAAAACTTCAATTGAGCGATTTTTTTAGGTGTCACATGAGATTTTATAGCTTTTCATAAGTGTCCTATATATGAGATGATAGGACTTAATGGGTTAACAATCTGTGAACTCCATATATAATTTTCACCCATTTTTGACAACCAAGAAAACTGGGATGCCAAAAAAATTAGGTGATGTATATAAAGACATAGGAGAGAACTTTGTCTGCGGTATTACTGCAGAGTCCCTTTAGTGGATCTCAAAGTCAGCATGACCTCCTCCTTGTGTCCCTCACCAGTTCCAAGTATGGCCCACCCTGCATCCATTTGCTGCTGGGATTTCCTTACCCAGCCAGCAGCCCACTGGGATGTAGGAGGTGAAATTAATACCAACCAGAAAGCTAAATCCTGGGTTTTTGCATTTCTGTCTTGAGCTACCAGGAGGCTGACCCCCAAGCACTCCCTTTCAGGATTCCACATCTCCCAACCATCTCTCTTCATTCTAGAATCATCAGGGACTCCACTGGTTCAGTAACTTGGCAGTTTTCAGGCAAAAACAGTCACCAGTCTACCCACTGAGTTCAGACTCTCACAATATTAACACTGCACACCCCAAGGACCAACTCCCTCCTCCCTCCTCAGGGGAGGCCAGGGTTATGAGGGCAGAGATGGTTTCTCTCAAATAGACCTTCCTAGGAAATACTTTCAGGAGATGCCTGTGCCAAGAAGTCTAGAGAATCCATCAGGTGACTAGTACAATTCCTAAAAATCAGGAAAAGCCCTTTTGAAAAAGAAACTACATCCAGTTACAAAAGCCTGGACTAAACTTAACTAGGCATGCAAGGGTGTGGGAGATTAAATCCAAACCTAAGAAACTTTGGTCAAAGGTAATTTTGGTCTTAACTTTAGGGGAAAGACCAGGATTAGGGTGGAGATAGATGAGACCCTCACTCCAAGTACAATATCTAAGGCAGTACCCAAAACATCAGTAATTGAGATAAGCAATATCTTCATGCAATATCATATACCTTCATGCAAAAATCAAAAATAAGGCAGAATGAACAAAATATGAGAATTTTAAAGAAAGAAGAATCAGGAATGAATTCTTCTACATTGCCTCAGGATCCAATATGGTGTGATTGGCACTGGTAAAGGGATACATTTATTTTACTAGGAAACAATAAAATGAGTAGGGATGAGGGAGCCCTGGGCTGAAATATCTGTTCACTTCTCACTTACAAATGCAAGAAGAATTGAAAGCCCAAGCTAAAGTGAAAAAGAAAACACTTTAAAGTAGATATCCAAAGAAACTGATTTTATAATGCCAGAGGCTGGGGACATTGGGCAAAGCTCATGGATGGTCTGTGAATACCTAGACTTTTTCCCACTTTTTAAAATTTGTTCTATTTAGTTATACATGACAGCAGAATGCAATTTGATTCATTGTACACAAATGGAGTATGACTTTTCATTTCTCTGGTTGGACATGATGTAGAATTATACCATTCATACAGTCATATATGTATACAGGGTAATGATGTCTGTCTCATTCCACCATCTTTCCCACCCCCATCCCCTCCCTATCCCTCCCCTCTCCCCTCTGCACAATCCAAAGTTCTTCCATTCTTCCCTTACACACACACACCCATTATGTACCAGCATCCACTTATCAGAGAAAACATTTGGCCTTTGGCTTTTTAGAATTGGCTTATCTCACTTAGCATGATATTTTCCAACTCTATCCATTTACCTGCAAATGCCATGATTTCATTCTTCTTTATGGCTAATATTCCATTGTGCATATATACCATAGTTTCTTTATCCATTCATCAATTGAAGGACATCTAGGTTGGTTCCATAATGTAGCTACTGTGAATTGAGTAGCTATGAACATTGATGTGGCTGCATCACTGTAGTATGCTGATTTTAAGTCCTTTGGGTATAGGCGGAGGAGTGGGATAGCTGGGTCAAATGGTGGTTCCATTCCAAGTTTTCTGAGGAATCTCCATACTGTTTTCTAGAGTGGTTGCAACAATTTGCAATCCCACCAGTAATGTATGAGTGTGCTTTTTTCCCCATATCTTCACCAACATTTATTGTTGCTTATGTTCTTGATAACTGCCATTCTAATTAGAATGAGATGAAATCTTAGAGTAGTTTTGATTTGCATTTCTCTTGTAAATAGACATGTTGAACTTTTTTTATATATTTGTTGATCAATTGTATTTCTTCTTCTGTGAAGTGTCTGCTCCATTCCTTTGCCCATTTATTGATTGGGTTATTTGTATTTTTGGTGTAAAGTTTTTTGGGTTCTTTATAAATTCTGGAGATTAGTACTCTGAGGTGTGTGTGTAAAAGATTTTCTCCCACTCTGTTGGCTCTCCCTTCATGTTATTGATTGCTGTCTTAGCTGAGAAAAAGGTTTTTAGTTTTAATCTATTCCATTTATTGATTCTTGATTTTATTTCTTGTGCTTTGGGAGTCTTATTAAGGAAGTCTGTCCTAAGCTGACATGATTAAGATTTGGGTCTACTTTTTCTTCTATTTGGTGCAGAGTTTCTGGTCTAATTTCTAGGTCCTTGATCCATTTTGAGTTGAGTTTTGTGCAGGGTGGGAGATGGGGTTTTAATTTCATTTTGCTACATATGGATTTCCAGTTTTCCCAGCACCATTTGTTGAAAAGGCTATTTTTTCTCCATTGTATGTTTTTGGCACCTTAAAATCAACATATTACAGGGGCACAGATTTTGTCTCTGTGTCTTCTATTCTGTACCATTGTTCTACATGTCTATTTTGGTGCCAATACCATACATTTTTTGTTACTATTGCTCTGTAGTATAGTTGAAGCTCTGGTAGTAGTATAGTTGAAGCTCTACTTCACTCTTCCTGCTAAGGATCACTATGGCTATTCTGGGTCTCTTATTCTTCCAAATGAATTTCATGGTTGCTTTCTCTATTTCTATGAGGAATGTCCTTGGGATTTCAATTGGAATTGCATTGAATCTGTGTAATGCTTTTGGTAGCATGGTCATTTTGAACATATCATTTCTGCCTATCCAAGAACATGGGAGGTCTTTTGATCTTCTAAGGTTTTCTTTAATTTCTTTCTGTAATGTTCTATAGTTTTCATTATAGAGGTCTTTCGCTTCTTTTTTTAGATTGATTCCCAAGTATTTATTTATTTATTTTTGAAGGTATTGTGAATGGGGTAGTTTTCTTAATTTCTCTTTCAGAGGATTCATCACTTTTGAATAGAAATGCATTAGAGTCATGAGTGTTGATTTTATATCCTGCTAGTTTGCTGAATTCATTTATTAGTTCTAGAAGTTATCTGGTGGAGTTTTTTGGATCCTCTATAGAATCATATCATCAGCAAATAGGGATAGTTTGAGTTATTCTTTTCTATTCATATTCCTTTAATTTCTTTGGTCTGTCTAATTGCTCTTGCTAGACTTTCAAGAACTATGTTAAGTAGAAGTGGTAAAAGAGGACATCCCTCTTGTCTTGCTTCAGATTTTAGAGGGAATACTTTCAGTTTTTCTTCATTTAGAATGATGTTGACTGTTGGCTTAGCATAAATAGCCTTTACAATGTTGAGATATGTTCCTACTATCCCTATTTTTTCTAGTGTTTTGAGCATGAAGGAGTGCTGTATTTTGTTAAATGCTTTTTCTGCATCTATTGAAATTATCATATGATTCTTAACTTTAAAACTATTGATGTTATGAATTACATTTATTTATTTCCAGATGTTGAGTCAACCTTGCATCCCTGGAATGAACCCCACCTGATCATGGTGCACCATCTTTTTAATATGATTTGTATGTGACTTGCCATAATTATGTTAAGAATTTTTGCATCTATGTTCATTAGGGATATTGGTCTGAAGTTTTCTTTCCTTGATGTGTCTTTGTCTGGTTTTGGTATCAGGGTGATACTAGCTTCATAGAATGAAGCTATTTCATGGAATACTTTGAGGAGTATTGCTATTAGTTCTTCTTTAATGGTCTTATAGAACTCAACTGAGAATCCATCTGGTCCCAGACTTTTCTTGGTTGGTAGGCTTTTGATGGCTTCTTCTATTTCAGTGCTTGAAATTGATCTGTTTAGGTTGTGTATGTCCTCCTGATTCAGTTTTGGAGGATCATATGTCTGTAAAAATTTGTCAATGTCTTCGATATTTTCTATTTTGTTCAAGTGTAGATTTTCAAAGTAGCTTCTAATTATGTTATGTATTTCAGTGGTGTCTGTTGTGATCTTTCCCTTTTAATCATGAATTCTAGTAATTTGAGTTTTCTCTCTTCTTCTCTTCATTAGTGTGGCTAAGGGTTTATCAATTTTATTTATTTTTCCAAAGAATAAATTTTTGCTTTGCCAATTTTTTCAATTGTTTCTTTTGTTTCAATTTCATTGATTGCATCTCTGATTTTAATTATTTTCTGTCTTCTACTACGTTTGGTGTTGATCTGTTCTTTTTCTAGGACCTTGAGACATAATGCTAAGTCATTTATTTGTTGACTTTTTATTCTTTTAATGAATGAGCTCAATGCAATGAACTTTCCTTTTAGTAGTGCTTTCATAGTGTCCCAAAAATTTTGATATATCAGTGTTCTCATTTACCTCTAAGAATTTTTTTTTTATCTCCTCCCTGATGTCTCCTGCTATCCATGCATCATTCAATAGTGTATTATTAGTCTCCAGGTGTTGGAGTAGCTTCTATTTTTTATTTTATCATTGATTTCTAATTTTGTCCCATTATGATCTGATAGAATACAGGATAGTATCTCTAATTTTTTGTATTTGTTAAGAGTTGCTTTGTGGCATAACATATGGTCTATTTTAGAAAAGGATCTATGTGCTGCTAAGAAGAAAGTATATTCGCATCCTTGATGGATGGAATAATCTATATATGTCTGTTAAGTCTAAATTATTGATTGTATTATTGAGTCCTATAGTTTCTTTGTTCAGTTTTTGTTTGGAAGATCTATTCAGGGGTGAGAGAGGTGTGTTAAAATCACCCAGTATTATTGTATTGTGGTCTATTTGATTCCTGAAACTGGGAAGGATTTGTTTGAAGTACATAGATGCTCCATTGATTGGGGCATAAATATTTACTATTGTTGTCTTGTTGGTATATAATTCCCTTAAGAAGTATGAAATGTCCTTCTTTATCACTCTAACTAACTTTGGCTTTAAGTTCACTTTATCTGATATGAGAATGGAAACCCCTACTTTTTTACTGAGTCCATGTACATGAAATATTTTTTCCCATCCTTTCACCTTCAGTCTGTGGATGTCTTTTCCCATGAGATAAGTCTCTAGAAGGCTGCATATTTTGGGGACTTGTTTTTAAATCCAATCTGCCAGTCTATATCTTTTGATTAATGAGTTTAGGCCATTAACATTCAGGGTTATTATTGAGATATGATTTGTATTCCCAGTCATTTTGGTTTATTTTTGTTTTTTAACTTGACTTGGTTTCTCCTTTGATTAGCTTTTTCTTTAGGGAATTTCCTCCCTTTGCTGACTTTCATTGTTGTTTTTCATTTCCTCCTCATGAAATATTTTGCTGAGAATGTTCTGTAGTGCAGGCTTTCCATTTGTAAATTCTTTTAACGTGTTTATCATGAAAGGTTTTAATTTCATCATCAAATCTGACGTTTAGTTTTTCTGGATAGAAGAGTCTTGGTTGGCATCCATTTTCTTTCAGAGCTTGGTATACATTGTTCCAGGACCATCTAGCTTTTAGGTTTGGGTTGAGAAATCTGCTGATATTCAAATTGGTTTCCCCCTATATGTAATTAATGCTTTTTCTCTTGTGGCCTTTAAAACTCTATCCTTATTTTGTGTTCTGGACATTTTCATTATAATGTGCCTTGGTGTGGGTCTATTGTAATTTGCACATTTGGGATTCTGTAAGCCTCTTGAATTTTATTTTCCATGTCATTCTTCAGGTTTGGGAAATTTTCTGATATTATTTCATTAAATAGATTGTTTATTCCTTTGGTTTGTTTCTCTGTGCTTTCCTCTATCCCAATTATTCTTAAATTTGGTCTTTTCATGTTATCCCATAATTCTTGGAGCTTCTGTTCATAATTTCTTACCATCTTCTCTGTGTGGTCAACTTTGTTTTCAATATTAAATATTTTGTCTTCATTGTCTGAGGTTCTGTCTTCCAAGTGATCTAGTCTGTTGGTGATGCTGTCTATTGAGTTTTTAATTTGGTTTGCTATTTTCTTCATTTCAAGGATTTCTGTTTATTTGGGTTTTTTTCAGAATCTTTGTCTTCTTATTGAAGTAAATTTTTGCTTTCTGTATTAGCTCTTTTAACTCTTTATTGAAGTGATCTTTTGCTTCCTGCATTTGCTCTCTTATATCATCCTTTACTTCAAGGATCATTTTAATTAGGTACATTCTGAACTCCTTTTCTGACATTTCTTCTACCATGTTATCATGTATTCTATTAAAATAGCATCTTGGTTTGTTTGGGACACTTTTTTCCCTTGATTTTTTTATGTTATTTGTGTATCTTCCCCTCTAGTAGTGCAGATTTGAGGTATTACAGTTTTCACCCTATAGATTTATAGTGTCCCTGCAGGTTTTGATATCTTACCATGAAAGAGGAGATCAATATTAACAGCACCCAATGCAAATCATATGCAGCCTTAAGCCAAACAGCCCCTATTAAGACATTAACAGTTTTGTTGCAATGTACAGAGATGATGTGTTCAATTATCATCTACAGCATAAACAATAGATTTGCAAAAAGGTCTACAATTTCTAATGGTGGACAATGAGAATGAGGGATGGGTGTAGGGTGTAATGTTAATGAGGTAAGAAGTGAGAATATAGAGGTACTAGATCATAGGACAAGTAAAAGAGGAATCAAAAGAAATTAGTTGTTAGCAGGAGAAAAGGGAGAAAGAGACTCCCAGGAAACAGATAAATAAAATGAAAATAGAGTGAATTAAAAGAGAGAGAGAGAGAGAGAGAGAGAGAAAGAGGAAAAGAACATGTAAAAATTATGAAAGGATCTACAACTAAACTGTAATATACTATTCAAATCTTGCAGTCCTCAGAAGCCTGATGCATGAAAAGTACTTGATTTCAAAGATGTTGGGAATGTGAGTGTGGGAAACACAAAAAGAAAAAAGAAAAAAAGGGGGGGTGGAAGAGTCTTGAAGGAAAATTGAACAATTGTTTCTATTGGAGTTCAGTATCTTCTCTGCCTCCCTCTCTTCTGATAGGTGGGTTGTCTGGAGTTTGCTGGTAACTCCACCCTAAGGATGATGACAGTTACTAAGATGGGAGGATTAGACTTGGAGGCGGGACTCCTGGAGGCTGGTTATAGCAATTGTCGGTCCCTCTGGAAGACTGCACCCCAGGACCCTCCTTTGGGGTCCACTCATGTGACACAGGAGCCTACTCTTAGCCCCTTCCCTCACTTGTGGACCCCACAATTTCTGGTCTATAATTTAGTCTCTAAATTGTATCTCTCCTGCCCTGCCCTTTCAACTTCCCAATCAGGAATCTCTCTCCCTGAAATCTTGAGGGCTAAGCACTGGGACCTGTGCGCCTGTTAAGGAAAACCGTTCTGTGTCGGGCAGATCAAAACCAGGCATTGAGAGCTCTGGACCCACCATGTAGCTACAAGTGCTGGGCCAGGTTGGTAGCTGGGAGTTGTTGGGAGACTGGGGATTGAGGAGCTGGAGGGTCCTATTGATTGCCACCCTGGCGGGACCAGATGATTGGTGGGTGCTGTATTGGTGAGGGAGTATTGGACCAGGTTGAGGTCAAATCCAAGCAAGTGCTGCCTGAGTTGTCTCTGGGATCCCAGTGGGTGCTGGGTCAGTTGGCCAGCTAAACTGGGGTAAAGATGCCCTCACAGCCTTTTCCAACATACTGGCCCTATGCAGGGCTTTCTCCTGCCTCTGCACAAGATGGTGGCTATTAGCACACCTAGCAGGGATACCTCAGATGTAATCAAGCCTGTAGGGCCCTTGGTGATGATCTATCTTTCAGGTCCTGGCTGTTATCCCTAAATGGAATCAACTGTGACCCTAGTTGGTGGTGGCAGCAGTGGCTAACCTGTAGGTACCTTGATAATGGGCTTCTAGTTCCTAGCAGGTGTATCAAGATGGAAGCTGCCACGTGTTGATAGATGGGAAGCCACGGTGTGGGTTTCCCCACAGGCACACGCCACACCAGGCTGGGTTCCTAGGCTTTTCTATTCACCATTTTGTCCATAATTCTGCCATCTACTTCTGCCTGATTCCAGACTTGACCTTATATAAGAACAAAGCAATGGTCTCTTCTTTTGTACCACGGAACATTATATTTCCGATTCAGCCATGTCTGAGCAAGATCTCCGTATATAATAGTCCTCAATTCTTAACATGACTTTATTAAAAAGAAGTAACCGTTTGGGTTGCCAGAAAATAGGAATTTGGGAAATGTGTACCCACATAGCTGGTATCACTCAGACATATTAAAATATACAGTACTGTGCAATTGGATGCTGAAGGTGGAACTTTCCCCTGTTTTTTGTTTCTGGGGTGAGACTAGTAGTACCTGGAAACAGAGAAGTCACTTCACCCTTTTCCAAACTCTCAGTCTCTTCTAGTGCCTCTCATTGACAGAACCTAACTGGAAACTAGTTGACAAATGAATGTGAGCAAGTTAATTTGCAGTCTCCGGTCACAGCATTGCTGAGCAGAGCTCAGAATAATAAGCTTGGAGATGAGACACAACAGATAAAGAAATATCACATGGAAAGAGGAAGAGGATACAGCAGGTAGGAATGGAGGAAAACTTGGAGGAAAGAGCAAAATAATCAATTCATGTATGTACCCCAGCATGGCTAATGCATAGAGTTCCAGAGAGAAAATCATATAGCAAGTTTATAAAACTAGGAAAGGAGAATGAATTCACACTGTGAAAAGTTTTGAGTACTATATCAAAGAGTTTTAATTATTTAGTTGTTGGAGAATCAGAATATTTTTGAGTTGAAAAGTAACATGTTCATTTTGAGCTAAAAAGTAACACACTTAGATCACTTTGGAGTATGATAAATAGGTGTACCAGCTGCCACCTCTGGACAAGCCATCTGAATGAGGTCTCCTGACCTGCAGTTTCTATAGCTTCATTCCCTTTGCAACCAGAACTTGGGGACTTGCCATGGGGCCAGATGGTGAGGAGTGATAGGCTGTGCTTGCTGTTCCTTATGTGGGGAACACGGAACAGACAGGCAGGTGAGGAATCACAGAGAAGTTCCAGGCTTAGTCTGTGGACATAGAATGGAGTAGAAGCACAGAGAATAGGCCATTTTTTTGACTGTAGAATTCTGTCCTTTTTCACTTAAAGGGGTAAAGTTTATGGTGTCAGGGAGAACTGCACATTAAACTTTTTATATGTACCACTGCCTGCACAGTAGATGCTACCCCCCCATTAGCTCTTATTATAATAGATGACTTCTAAGCATTATCAAATCATTTATTCCTTGTATACATTGTCAAGCATTTAAAATGCTTTATTTCTAACTAAGCACATATGGATATAACGTGAATTTGTTGGTTGACCTTGCAAACATTATGCACTTTTATATTAAAAGGAACAACTCTATGTGATTATTTCTTTCTACTCTCTCTGTGTTATCTCTTTTCTTTTCTGTCACATAAACATATGCCAAAAAAAAAATTGCAACTGCTAATCCTTCAACTAGAGTCATTGGACTTCCTGGGATCTTTCTGGTTAGAGTCAGTGGAATTGCTTCTACCTTTAAATAGGACAGTTTTCTATTGGGAGAACAAGTAGGAAAGATAAAACTATAATGTTAGAGTGCAATTTTCTGGATGGGAGTTTTCCTTTATCCACATTTACTGCATGTCAGAGTCATTTTTAGCAGTGAACATAAAATAATTAATCAAGGAAATTTTATCCTCTAATTAACTTGAAGAGCATCAACGTAATCGGGCAGCCACTTGGTGCAATGAGATGGTGAGATGTTGCCTCTGCTGCTGGAAAGAGAACAGTGGAGTCAGGAAGGGAAGAATTGTCTGTCCTGCCGGAGGGTGTGCACACCATTTATCATGCTGACTGGGCTGTCATCTCAGTAGGAGGACCCCGGAGAGCCCTGACCGTGAGATTGAAGGTTGGTGCCAATTTACTACAACACAAATGCATTGAACAGGAAAGAGATAGCTCCTAATCTCTTCAATTTTCTTACATTACCCTGAAGGCCAGAGAATTAAATGAAACAGTAGCTGATGACAACTTTAGAGGGTCCTGACTGCATGACAGGAAAAGCATTAAAATAGCTCAATAGTTTTATTGTATATGTGTGTTAATCTTGCCCCTGAATGAGGAACAAGAGCAGAAAATACTGCCTTTTGGTTATACCTATTCTTCAGTGAGAAAATGAAATACAAATGCTGTTTGCCTGTCAGAATTCGTATGCAGGCTACCACAGTCAAAATAGAGAGCACGAAATGGAAGGTAAACTGAATTTGAAGGCACCCTGCCGTGCACGTGATCTGTTCGTGTGTCTTGATACCTTCTAGTGAATCCATTAGTCTCCTCCAACCAGCAATGTATGATAGGAGAATATCTTTTTAAAAATTAAAATCAACCCTTGGTCATAGTGAGTGAGTCTGTTTAATTTGGGGTCCTATGCAAACATTCATGTGGTTCGTTTATATGGCAAAACACCCAAAACCATTGCAGAAATACTGAGCATTTTGAAGCCAAACAGATCCCATCAGGCAGACCACACCAGACCAGCATTCCATTTTTTTTAAATATTTTTTTAGATGTTGATAGACCTTTATTTTGTTCATTTATTTATATGTGGTGCTGAGGATCAAACCCAGTGCCTTACACATGCTAGGCAAGCACTCTTACCACTGAGCCACAACTCCAGCCCAGCATTCCATTTTTAATTTACCAAATTACCAAATTGTTGCTAAATCCCTACTAAGTTCCAGAAATAGGACTAGGTATTAGAAATACAAAATTCAATGTGCTATTGTTCCTGCCCTGATAGAAAATGTATTAAAGAACAATGATATAAGGGACAAAGAAGAGCTAAGGCCTTAGGGTCCAAGGCACTGTTTCTAATCCCAATGTATGCCCTTGCCAGCAGTGGATATTTGGGTAAATCATCCTGCTGAGTTTGTATCCTCTTCTCAAAAGCTGAAGGTGGCAACAGTTTCTGTCCCAAAAAGTAAATGTGAGGACTAAAGCAGGGCATACAAATCTCTTGACACGAAGTCTAGTGTATGGAAAGCATTCAGTCATTTCTTTGGTTGGCTATTAATGTGATATGTTAAGAGTTATGGGAATGCAGGTGAGGAAGCCTCTAATCCTATAGGGAAAGAAAAGTTGAAGCAAGGAACTTTAATATTTAAGTCATATTTTAAAATATGAATAAAATTAGCCTGCCAAAAGTGATGATCTTATGAACCTAATGTATTGGTTCCATTCAACGAACTCAGGAAAGCAGTTATCTCCCTTGGTTAAAGCTTAAAGATCAGAGGTCAAAATCAAAGTCAAAAGTAGAGTTTCTGTACCTTATGCAGAAATATCATTTCACACAAAGAAAATTGATATCCCAAGACCACAGTCCATATCCTCAAGCCCCATTTAATGCACAATGAGGGCTAGGGAAGGTGGTACAGGGCTAATTAAGGGTAGGCTAGTTAAGCCTATGTAGAGTTGAAAACTGTCAGAAGTAGCTGAAAATCACAAGTATTATCTTTCTGCAGTACTTAAGGACTACCAAACTAACAAATCATTGAATCTATAAATGTAGAAAAATTTAAAATTGAAACATACCATTCAATGTATTACAAAAAAAATTCTTAAATAGTTGTTAGGCACTGGGAACTATGCCAAGCCCTATGGATACAAAACAAAAATTACATAATCCAAGATCTGGAATTTTTACTTTAGAAGGAAAAGTTTATGGCTTGAGTTAGTATCAGCTAATAATATGTAAATGCATGATGTAGCCAAGTTCAATTACATTTTGTAAAGACCCAGGAGAAAAGATTGGGCAAGGTTTCTAACAAGGCATAAAAGCAATGAAAGAAATTGACAAAAGAATTAACTGGCATATTTAATAACACCAGAAGAGAAACTTCATTGAGCTATAAAAAAAAAGATCATCAACAAAAAATACAATATAATACAAATAGATTTGAAAAGATTAATGCCTTATCAACTTTTTCTTACAATGAGATGCACCTTCATCTAGAATCAAGACAGAAAGCATGAAAAGCTTGAGAAATACTAGGTGAAAAAGATCAGCATCACTAGTAATCAAATAAATGCAAATTAAAATGAAATACTATTTTTGTCTATCAAATTAGCAAAAGAAAATGAAGGATAGTCCCATATACAGATGAGGATGTGGTGACAGAGAAGTTTCCATACACTGCCGGTTGTCAATAAATTGGACAAACCTTCCTGAAAAGTAATTTGTCAATGAGCACTGAGAAGTTTAAACTGATCCTACTCTTTGGTACTAATAATTATACTCTTAAGGTATATATAAGAAATTGGTGAGAAATTTGAGCAATGATTTACATACAAAACATATCCCAGATTTTTTTAATAGCAAAACCAAATAATAATAATAGCATAAATATCTCATGGGAAAATAGTTAAATAAATGATTATTCTCTCATGCTGTGATATAATATTCCCTTCTAAAATACTGGTTTACAAAGGCAATATTTTTTGAAGGGTTCATGATATATTTCAAGAGAGAGAAACAAATAATAGTAGATTTGGGTAGGAAAACTAAGTGAAGAAAAAAATAATTTTTGGTTGGAAATAACAATGATTACCTACATTGAGAATATAAAATAATCTAAGACAAATAATTTTGTTAAATAATAAGAGAATTTCACCAGATTATTATATATGAAATCAAGATACAGACACCAAACATGTTTTCATTTTAAGTAGTAAACATGCAAAAGATCATTTTTAAAAAGTTACCACTTGCAATATCATCAAGCATAAATATTAAGAGAGAAATCTCTTATGTGTAAGGACTTGAAGGAGAAAATTGTAAAATGCATTATTAATGCATGAAAGAGGACTTAAATGAAAGTAACAGGGTCTAGCTCAGTTGGTAGAGTGCTTGCCTTGCAGCACAAGGCGTGGGTTCAATCCCCAGCACCACAAAAAATAAATAAATAAAAATAAAAATAAATAAAATTAAAGTAAGAATATATCTTGTTTATAATCAGTAAGATTCACTGTTGTAGGGATGTCAATATTACCCAAGTTGATTTATGAATCCAGTAAAATTATATTTACCAAATATTTATGTGTTAAAAATACACAAGAATAACAGACATTTTTGGAATAGAAAACTAGCTGGTATGACCGGTATGGAAGGACTCCTTTTTTTTTTTTCTTAATTTTTCAATTGTACATGGACACACAATACCTGGATGGGCTCTCAATAATGGTCTCAAGTTGGGTATATGATAACATGTTATAGAATTGAATCCACACCTCATTCCTTATATAAAAAAATAGTGCCAAATGAATAAGAATAAAATGTAAATAGCAAAATTTTGACCTCTTTAGGATAAAAAAAAAACTAAAAATGAATATCTTTATGCAATCCAGCAAGAGTAAATCCCTTAAACAATAAGACACAAAAACACAAGCCATAGTTGGGGGCGGGTATAACTTTCCAACTATATTAAATTTAAAAACTGCTATTCTCTAAAAGACATCATTTTAATTTTAATTTTTTTTTAAATAATTATAAGCTCAGAGGGTTTTCAAGATGGTAGAATAGAGGAGGTCAACTTTCCTGGCTGCTCCATGGCATGAAATCACGAAAGTGGACAGGCAACTTCTCCACAAGGTGGGCGAGCAAAATAAAAGGTGGGGGGACTTTACTGGAATTTAAAACTGGTCATTCAAAGCAGACCAGGAGACACAGAAGGTTGGATATAATAAAAAAAGGAAGAAATCCCCAGTGACCAGGCCAGAAGCACCAGCCAGAATGATCCCTCAGCAGCAAAGTGGAGGGATAAGGGAATTAAAGGAACCCACATTTGGGGGAAGCCTGAGATGTGTCTGGGTACAGAGCATTTAGAGATCAAGGCCATTGACTGACAAACCTGAAGTGTGCTGCACAATATCCTTGTGTGGGAAAGAAGCCACCCTCTCTCCAGTAGGCATGTGGAAGACAAAAGAAAGAACCATTTTGTAGCTACAGTGTGGGGACTAGCATCTGAGGGACCTGATTCCTGGCAAACCTGAGTTTGGCCCTAAATACAGGTCCACTAAATATGCACTGCATGACATAGATTGTTCTTACATGACCAGGAGAAAATCAAACATGGAGAGAGGTTTACACAAGGAACAAATGGTCATGGAAACCCACCCAGGTCTACCCCTTCCCCTACAATCTGGCTGCTGGCAGGACCGACAGAGAGACATATCTGGCTGGGAATTGGGAAGGACAGGACTGATGAGATTGTTTAGAGACTGAACCCAAGACCAGAACATGTAGGGTCCATAGGTGATGTAGGGAACTAAGAATTAGCTCCCCCACAGGAGTGGAAGGGTAGGTCCCTGGGGTACAGTCTTCAAGCATGGATCCTGGAGGTTCACTGACTTAAAGTCTCCAGACCAAATGGCATTCAGCAAAGAGCACAGTCCACCTAAGCCTAAACCCTGCCTCCAGGAATTCCACCTATAGGATTACCTCTCTCACTCCAGCAATCCAGAGGGAGGAACATCAAGTTCCAGATGACCCCACCTAAAACTATGGACAAGAGATGCTGAGAACATTTTGAACTCCAGGGGAAAGAATTCCTTAACTTTTTTTCATCAAGATTTTTTTTTCTTTTTTCATTTTTTTAAAATTCTTTTCTCTGTTTAATTGTGACCTTAATGGTATATGGACATTTATACATATTCATATTTGGTATATTTTTTTCTCATTTCTAGCATTTTTTAAACCAATTATTTTTCATGGATTCGTTTTTTGAGGACTAGGATGTTTGATTCATATATTTTAGTTTTGTTTTGAATTCTTTTATTTTTATTTTTAATTTTTAAAAATTTTTACTTTACATATATTTTTCTCTTACCTGTTTCCCTTGATTCTCTTTCTTTTCTTCTGCCAATAACCAATCTATTCCTCTTTCACTCTTCCTTTAATTTTTACCTCCTATCTTCTCTTCTCCCTCATAATCATCACATCCTACATCACTTCTGTTCTCTTCTTGTCCATGATTTGAACTTGGAAACCCTTTTGTAAACTTGCTGGTTTTATTGTAGGCAAAAACTGATCATATAATTTATGTTTATTATGATAATTAGCATTGTAGACATCATAGTAGGAACTATTTGGTTTAATATTGTATATTGTTTGCCTTAGTTGTTATTACTTGTCTCCTCCTAAATAGGGAGGTACTGGAAACCCTTAGGGACAATGTAAGTCCATAGGGTAGAAACTCTACTGCCTCAGTTCCATCCTGTTAGATGCGTAGACACACAAACAACATGACAAAGCAAGGAATCAGATCACCCCAAACAAACCAAGATACTCCAATAATAGAATCCATTGACAACATGGTTGAAGAAATATCAGAGAAGGAGTTAAGAATGTTGAGAGATCAGAACTCAGCTGATCTCTCAAACCAGAATATCAAAGCTAGGAGGTCTTGGAACGGTATACATAAAGCTCTGAAAGAAAATGGATGCCAACCAAGAATACTATACCCAGAAAAGTTAAACTTTAGAATTGATGATGAAATGAAAACTTTCCATGATAAACAAAAGTTGAAAGAATTCGCAACTAGAAAGCCTTCACTAAAAAAACATACTCAATAAGATATTAGATGAAGAAGAAATAAAAAATAAATATGAAAACCAGCAAAGGGAGGATCTGCACTAAAAGAACAGTGAACCAATGGAGAAACTAATTCAAATTCAAAACCAGTAATAAATCGAAATGACAGGGAATAAAAATCATATCTCAGAAGTGATGTAGGATGTGATGATTATGAGGGAGAAGAGAAGATAGGAGTTAAAAATTAAAGGAAGAGTGAAAGAGGAACAATATAGATTGGTTATTGGCAGAAGAAAAGAAAGAGAATCAAGGGAAACAGGTAAGAGAAAAATATATGTAAAGTAAAAATTTTTTAAAAATTAAAAATAAAGATGCAGGGTCTCTGGTCTGATTCCGAGGTCCTTGATCCATTTTGAGTTGAGTTTTGTGTAGGGTGAGAGATAGGGGTTTAATTTCATTCTATTGCATATGGTTTTCCAGTTTTCCCAGCACCATTTGTTGAAGAGGCTATCTTTTCTCCATTGCATATTGTTGGAACCTTTGTCTAGTATGAGAAAATTGTATTTATTTGGGTTTGTGTCCATGTCCTCTATTCTGTACCATTGATCTACCTGTCTATTTTGGTACCAATACCATGCCGTTTTTGTTACTATTGCTTTGTAGTATAGTTGAAGTTCTGGTATTGCAATACCCCCTGCTTCGCTCTTGCTACTGAGGATTGCTTTAGCTATTCTAGGTTTTTTATTCTTCCAGATGAATTTCATAATTGCTTGCTCTATTTCTGCAAGGTACATCATTGGGATTTTAATTGGAATTGCATTGAATCTGTATAGCACTTTAGGTAGTATAGCCATTTTGACAATATTAATTCTGCCTATCCAGGAACATGGGAGATCTTTCCATCTTCTAAGGTTTTCTTGAATTTCTTTCTTTAGTGTTCTGTAGTTCTCATTGTAGAGGTCTTTCACCTCTTTTGTGAGATTGATTCCCAAGTATTTTATTTTTTTCGATGCTATTGTGAATGGGGTAGTTTTCCTAATTCTCTTTCTGAAGATTCATCACTTATGTATAAAAATGCATTGGATTTATGAGCATTTATCTTGTAACCTGCTACTTTACTGAATTCACTTATGAGTTCTAAAAGTTTTCTGGTGGAATTTCCAGGTTCCTCTAAATATATAATCATGTCATCAGTGAACAGGGATAGTTTGAATTCTTCTTTTCCTATTCATATCCCTTTAACAGACCAGAGACCCTGCATCTTATAGAAGAAAAAAGTAGGTCCAAATCTTCAACTTGTTGGCTTAGGATCAGACTTCCTTAACAGGACTCCCATAGCACAAGAAATAAAAGCAAGAATCAACAACTGGGATAGATTCAAACTAAAAAGCTTTCTCTCAGCAAAGGAAACTATCAGAAATGTGAAGAGAGAGCCTACAGAGTGGGAGAATATTTTTGCCAACCATACCTTAGATAGAGCGCTAATTTCCAGAATCTATAAAGAACTCAAAAAACTCTACACGAAGAATACAAATAATCCAATCAACAAATGGGCTAAGGAAATGAACAGACACTTCACAGAAGAAGATGTACAAGTAATCAACAGATATATGAAAAAATGTTCAACATCCCTAGTAATAAGGGAAATGCAAATGAAAACTACCCTAAGATTTCATCTCACCCCAATTAGAATGGCGATTATCAAGAACACAAGCATCAATAGGTGTTGGCGAGGATGTGGTGAAAAAGGAACACTCATACATTGCTGGTGGGGTTGCAAATTAGTGCAGCCACTCTGGAAAGCAGTGTGGAGATTCCTCAGAAAGCTTGGAATGGAACCACCATTTGACCCAGCTATCCCACTCCTCAGCCTATACCCAAAGGACTTAAAATCAGCATACTACAGAGATACAGCCACATCAATGTTCATAGCTGCTGAGTTCACAATAGCCAGATTGTGGAACCAACCTAGATGTCCTTCAATTGATGAATGGATAAAGAAACTGTGGCATATTTATACAATGGAATATTACCCCGCAATGAAGAATGATAAAATTATGGCATTTGTAGGCAAATGGACAAAATTGGAGAATATCATGCTAAGTGAGATAAGCCAATCTCAAAAAACTAAAGGACGAATGATCTCGCTGATAAGCGGATGAGGACATATAATGGGGGTTGGGAGGGGTTAGCATTAGGTTTAGGGTTAGGTTTAGAGTTAGGCTAAGGAGAGTGGTAAGAATGAAGGAAAGAAGGACTGTATAGAGGGAAAAGAGGGGTGGGAGGGGTGGGGGGGAAAGGAAAAAAAAATAAGCATCATTACCCTATGTAAACGTTAAAAATAAATAAACAAAAAAAATAAATTAAAAAAAATTAAAAATAAAGATAAAAGAATTAAAAACAAAACTAAAATATATGAATCAAACATCCTAATCCTCAAAAAACTAATCCATGAAAAATAATTGGTTTAAAAAATAGTTAAACTGATTTGTGAAGTAAAGGATGGGATATAGAGTGAAAGTAGAGACAAAATACAGGAAGTGAAAGATCATGTCAATAAAGACACAGAGATTCTGAAAAATAACCAACCAGAAATCCTCAAAATGAAGAAATTGATAAACCAAATTTAAAATTCAATTGAAAGCATCAACAACAGACTAGATCACTTGGAAAACAGAACTTCAGGTAATGAAGACAAAATATGTAATTTTGAAAACAAAGTTGACTGTGGAGAAAAGATGTTAAGAGACCATGAACAGAAATTGCAAGAAATATAGGATAACCTGAAAAGACCAAATTTAAGATTTATTGGGATAGATGACTACTCAGAGACACAAACCAAAGGAATGCACAATCTTTTCAATGAAATAATATCAGAAAATTCCCCAAACATAAAGAATGAAATGGAAAATCAAATACAGGAGACTTAGGACCCTGATATACAAAATTACAACAGACACACACCAAGTCACATTATTATGAAAATGCCTAATACATAATAAGAATAGAATTTTAAAGGTCGCCCAAGTAAAAATGACAGATACCATTTAGAGGGAAACCAATGCAGAACTCAGCTGATCTCTCAAACCAGAATATCAAAGCTAGGAGGTCTTGGAACGGTATACATAAAGCTCTGAAAGAAAATGGATGCCAACCAAGAATACTATACCCAGAAAAGTTAAACTTTAGAATTGATGATGAAATGAAAACCTTCCATGATAAACAAAAGTTAAAAGAATTCGCAACTAGAAAGTCTTCACTAAAAAAACATACTCAATAAGATATTAGATGAAGAAGAAATAAAAAATAAATATGAAAACCAGCAAAGGGAGGATCTGCACTAAAAGAACAGTGAACCAATGGAGAAACTAATTCAAATTCAAAACCAGTAATAAATCAAAATGACAGGGAATAAAAATCATATCTCAATAATAACAGTGAATGTAAATGGACTAAATTCATCAATCAAAAGACATAGACTGGCTGATTGGAATAAAAAACAAGATCCAACAATATGCTGTCTCCAGGAGACTCACCTCATAGGCAAAGACATCCACAGACTGAAGGTAAAAGAATGGGAAAAAATGTATCATTCACATAGATCTTGTAAACAAGCAGGGGTTTCTAGCCTCATATCAGATAAAGTGGACTTCAAGTCAAAGTTAATCAGAAGTGACAAAGAAGGACATTTCATACTGCTTAAGGGAATTATACATCAGTAATCATAACAATTGTAAATATTTATGCCCCAAATAATATAGCATCTACATACATCAAACAAACCCTTTTCACTTTCAAGAAGCAAACAGATCACAACACAATAATACTGGGTGACTTTAACACACCTCTCACCACTGGATAGATCCTCCAACAGAAACTAAATTAAAAAAATTATAGAACTAAAAAATAAAATCAATAATTTAGACTTCACAGACATATATAGAATATTTCATCCATCAATGACTGAATACACTTTCTTCTCAGCAGCACATGGATCCTTATTTAAATTAGAACATATCTTAGGCCACAAAGCAACTCTTACCAAATACAAAAAAAAAAAAAGAGATAATACCTTGCATCCTATCAGATCATAATGGAATGAAACTAGAAATCAACAATAAAATTAAAAAATAGAAGCTACTCTAACACTGGGAGACTAAATAATATGCTATTGAATGATGAATGGATGGCAGAAGAAATCAGGGGTGAAATTTAAAAAAAAAGTAAAGGTAAATGAGAATAGTGATACAACATATCAAAATCTCTGGGACATTATGAAGGTAGTGCTAAAAGGAAAGTTAATTGCTTGAGTTTATTCATTAAAAGAATAGAAAATCAACCAATAACCTAACATTACATCTCAAAGCTAGAAAAAGAAGAACAAATCAACACCAAAAGCAGTAGAAGACAGGAAATAATTAAAATCAAAGCTAAAATCAGTGAAATGAAACAAAAGAAACAATCCAAAAAATCAACAACACAAAAAAAGTTGGTTCTTTGGAAAAAAATCAATAAAATTGGTGAAACTTAGCCAAGCTACCAAAGAGAGAGAGAAAACTCAAATTACTAAAATTTGTGATGAAAAAGGAAATATCACAATGAACACTACTGAAATACAGGCAATAATCAGAACGTATTTTGAAAAATTATACTCTAATAAAATAGAGGTCTTAGTCCACAGAAGGCCAGTTCCATTCTTCAGGGTTCGGAATAAGGCAGGACTTCATGGCAGAAGAGTGTGGCAGAGGGAACTACCTCAAGTAATGATCAGGAAGCAGAGAGAGAGAGGGAGACAGACTACATTTTCCAGATAGAAATATATACCCCAAAGTCATACCCCCAGTGCCCTACCTCCTCCAGCCATGCCCTACCAGCTTTCAGTTACCACTCAGTTAATCCCTACCAGGGGATTAAGTCACTGATTGGGTTAAGGCTCTCACAACCCAATCATTTCTCCTGAGAATTTCCTTGCATTGTCTCATACATGAGCTTTTGAGGAACACCTCACATCCAAACCATAACATTCTGTCCCTAGCCCCCAAGAGATCACACTCACTCAACAATGCAAAATATACTTAGTCCATTCCTAAAAGTCCCCATAGTCTCAACAGTTCCCAGATTGCTCAAAGTTCAAGTCAAAGGTCTTCTCTGAGACTCAAGGCAATTGTGAGCTCCTGTAAAATAAAAAGCAATCTACAAGTATCCAATATATAATGGTACAGAGTAAACATTTCCTTTCACAAAATTAGGAGCATAGAAAGAAGGAATAGGACGAAAGCAAGACCAAAATCCAGCTGGGCAAACAAGTCCTGTAGCCCCACGTCCAACATCTGGAGTACATGGCATCATGATGTTCTGTTCAAAGGGCTTGTGTAGCTCCACCCCATAGCCTTGTTGATTGTAGCCCAAGTGACCTTTCTGTTGGTTTGTCTCTGCTCAATTCCTGAAACTCTCCTAGGATAATGTCCCACTTTCCTGGCATTTCTTAATCTCGGGGATCTTCACTGCAGCTTCTCCTTCCTCCTCAAACCTCCATACTTTGCCTTCTCAGGGGATACCCACAGGGACACTGACCGTACTGCATTTTGCATGGCCTCCAAGACCCTCCTTTGAAATCTTGGTGGAAGTCTCCAAGACCCCGTAACTCCAGCATCCTGCATTCCTGCAGAACCAGTACCATGTGGTTGATGCCAAAGTCTGCAGCCATCTCAAGCAGTAGCTAAACCTCCAAGGACCCTGACTGCAGCAGCCTCTGAGTGTCTGGTTGTCTGAATACACTGAAAAATCTTCCTAGGCCCCCTTGTGCAAGAAGAGTGCCCCATTGGTCTTTTCTGAGAAAATTTTCATCTTTACTCCCTAAAGCCTGAGACAGGGTGTGGTCTTGCCAACTCCTGAGATACCCTCAAGCCATCTTTCTTATTGTCTCTAGTCAGTCTTTAGCATTTCTTCAGTTTTCATATTGTCTTTTAACAACTGCAACTTCCCTATTCCTAGTTTTCCTCCCGCCTTTCAAGTTCACATTTTTCAAATATTTCTGCTCTGCTTTTGGCTCTGAATGTCACAATAAATTTGGCTAAAAGTCACCAGCACTATCCATGCCACCATCTGAATTCTATGCTGCCTAGAAATTACTTCTACCAGATTAAGAAATCTGTTGCTTTTTTTTTCAGTCTCACAGAAAGTCTCAGAACATGCACAAAATGCAGACCACTTCTTAGCCAGAGCATAACACAAATGGCCTCTATTCCAAATTCCAATAGAGTTCTCCTTCTCTGAACCCTCTTCAGTCCTGTCTTCACTGTCCATTGTTCTGTTGGCTTTCTAGTATTCTGAGTTCCACTAGAATCAGCCACTAGGCTCCACTTGCAACGATCTAAAGCACTTCCAGCCTGTACTGCTAAAAATCTCAAAATTCCTCCCACCAGTTCCAATAAGCTGCAAATGCTTATGAACCACATAGTCAGTTTAGTCACAGCAACAACCCCACTTCTCAGTACCAATTTCTGTTTTAGTCAGATTTTTTTGCTGCAACTAAAGGACCCAACCAGAAAAACTGTGGAGAAAGGTTTACTTAGGGACTCATGGTTTCAGAGGTCTTAGTCCATAGAAGCTGGCTCCCTTCCTCAAGGCTCAGGGTGAGAAAGAACATCATGGTGGAAGAGTGTGGCAGAAGAAAGCAACTCACAGGGCGATCAGGAAGCAGAAAGAGATCTCCACTTGCCAGATACAAATATATACCCCAAAACCATGTCCCCAATGCTCCATCTTCTCCAGTCACACCCCACCTGCCTCCAGTTACCACTCAGTTAATCCCACTAGGGATTAATTTCCTGATTAGGTTAAAGCTGTAACCCAATCATTTCTCCTCCAAACCTTCTTGAATTATCTCACGTCAGTGTTTGGCAGACACCATGTCTAAACCATAACAATCCCTATCAGGGGATTAATTCACTGATTGGGTTAAGGTTCTCACAACCCAATCATTTGTCCTCTGAACACTCTTGTATTATCTCACATATGAGTTTTTTGGGGAACACCTCACATTTAAACCATAACACCTCTTCAACAAATGGAAATCTGTAAACAAAATTAGACCCCTATCTTTCACCCTGCACAAAACTCTAATCAAATTGGATCAAGGACCTAGGCATTAGACCAGATACCCTGCACCTACAAGAAGAGAAAGTAGGCCCAAATCTCCATCATGTTGGCTTAGGAGCCATATTCCTCAACAAGACTCCTAAAGCACAAGAAGTAAAATCAACAATCAATAATCGGGATTTTATCAAACTAAGAACTTCTACACAGCAAAGGAAACAATTAAGAACTTGAAGAGAGAGCCTACAGTATGGGAGAAAATCTTTACCACCTGCACTCAGATAGAGCACTAATCTCCAGGATACATAAAAAACTCAAAAAATTTAACACCAAAAACCCAAATAACCCAATCAATAAATGGGCAAAAGAATTGAACAGACACTTCACAGAAGAAGAAATACAAATGGTCAACAAATATATGAAAAAATGTTCAACATCTCTATCAATTAGAGAAATGCAAATTAAAACTATACTGAGATTTCATCTCACTTCAGTCAGAATGAGAATTATCAAGAATACAGGCAACAAGAAATGTTTGCAAGAATCTGGGGAGAAAGGTACTCTCATACATTGCTGGTGGGACAGCAAATTGGTGCAACCACTCTGGAAAGCAGTATGGAGATTTCTCAAAACACATGGAATGGAACCACCATTCGACCCAGTTATCCCACTCCTTGGAATATATCAAAGGACTTAAAATCAGCATACTAGAGTGAAGTGGTCACATGAATTTTCATAGCAGCTCATTTCTCAATAGCTAAGCTATGGAACCAATCTAGGTGCCCTTCAACAGATGAAAGAATAAAGAAAATGTGAGATATATATATGTGTGTGTATATATACACACACATAACTTGGACATAACTTTCCTATGTTCATAGATGAATACACAACCAAAGTAACCCTCCCACATCATATACACACCACAAGAATGGGAAGTTATACTCCATCTATGTATGATATGTCAAAATACATTCTTCAAGCATGAATAACTAAAAAAAACAAATAAAAAATATTGTAAAAAAATAATCATAACCTGGGTACAGACGTTTGTAACACAGAGCAGAACTAGCATAAAATTAATTTCTAGAATTTATAAAGAACTCCTAAGGTATAATTTTAAAAATGAAAAATAATACCCAATAGGAAAATGGCTAAGAGGAAATGAATAAGTAATTTATCAATTAGGAAATATGAATGGCCACCAATGTATGAAATGATACCCAACCTCATAAGTAGTCAAGGAAATGCAAATGGGTGAGATATCAATTTATAGATAAACTCCCACTGGGAAAAATTTTTTAAAACTGATGATATCCAATTTTGGTGATAATAGGGAGCAATACAAAACAGTACTGCTGATGGGAATGCAAATTGGTGAAATTAAATGTGATTTACATCAACAAGAGAACTGAGATTTTAGAAAGATTAAGAATTGCTGAAAAGCAGGGAAAATGCAGAAAATGTCAGAAGGAGCAAGAAGAAGAAGAGGCTGAGGAGTATCAGGGAACTGCTAGAAATAAAGACAAAACTATCAGATAAACTACTATTGTCTGGCTCAGAATCCACATATGGTCCAGGAATATTCACTTAATTCATCCCCCTATAATTTTTTAAATAGACTCTTGTGAGAATTTTTTCCCGTAAGTTTATATTTCTGGCTGGCTGTGTAATAATCATGGTAGTGCATACCAGTTGTTTAATCTGTCTTGAAATTCCTTTGAGAACAGCTTCTTTTCTTCTGGAACATACTCATTCCTCTGTTTCAGGCATTCTGGGCTGACATTAGCATAGCAACCTTTACTTCACTAGCCTTAGAGGTTGGTCAGGGATGGAAACTGTTATGGTTTAGTTATGAGGTATCCCCCCAACGTTCATGTGTGAGATAATTCAAGAAAGCTTAGAGGTGAAATGAATGGGCTATGGAAACCTTAATCAGTGAATTAATCCCAACAGGGCATTAATCCCTTGACTGGATCGGAATGGTAGCTAGGCAGGTTGTGGCTGGAGGAGGTGGGTCATTGAGGTTGTCCCTTTGGGGTGTATATTTTGTCCAAGAGGAGAGGAATCCATCTTTCTCCCTCCGCCTCCTTCCTGATGCCATGTTCCCAACTTCTTTCCTCAGTCACACACTTCTGTTACAGTGTCCTACCTCACCTAGAACTTTGAGGAATGGAGCCAACAGTCTATG
Organism: Sciurus carolinensis; assembly: GCF_902686445.1. Lineage (NCBI taxonomy): Eukaryota > Metazoa > Chordata > Mammalia > Rodentia > Sciuridae > Sciurus > Sciurus carolinensis. Next base: position 79,931,228 of record NC_062226.1, read on the forward strand.
GAAATAAGATCTCTGAAACTGTGAGCACCAAAATACACTCTTCCTCTTCTAATTGTTCTCCTCAGATCTTTGGTCACAGCAGGGAAAAAGCTGACTAAAACTAGACCTACTACCAGAGATGACATATCTCAGTGCCTCTCTGGTCACAGGCAGGCTAGAAGCCTGTACTTCACAGTGACCGGCAGCCATTGTTTCAACTGAAGCAGGAAAATATAGGCTGAGAGAATAAAGTTTGGAGACATGAAGAAGCAGAAATTAGAAATGGAAATGTATATTTTTGAGAGATCACAGGTCCTATACCACTCAGGCCTACATACAACTGGGATCTTCTTACAGTTTTATTTTGTGAACTAATATTCCCATTTGGCTCAAGCTAATCTGAATTAAATTTCCTTTCCTTACAATCCAAAAATCCCTAACAGTAGTTCATTTGAATTTAAAGTCAATTGGCCCAAATGCATCATGTGACCTTTATTAAATATTACATTTCATATGATAAATTGGTAAAGGCAGTAACTTGCAACAAAAAAACAAAATAAAAATTGATAGTCACATGTATATTTTAAAAACAGAATATTTGTCCTTTTCTTTTTTCTCTTATTAATTATTTTTATTTGACAAAAATTGTGTGTGGTTATCATATACGACGTGTTCTTTCAAAACATGCATGCATTATGGAATGGTTTAACCAAGATAATTAACACATGCATTGCCTCACATATGTAGTGTGTGCATGTGTTGTGTATGTGTGTACGTATACTAACAGTAAAAACCACTCTTGGCAACTCTTAGTTATATATTATTATCACCTGTAATCACCATGTTGTACAAAAAAAATCTCTTGAACTTATTCCTTCTACTTGAAATTTTGGGCCTTTTGATCAGCATATCCCCAGTGCACCCTTTTCCAATGTTTGGAAAACATTGCTTCTCAGGCCTAGGTATAACCATGCCTTTAGATCCCACAGATAAGTGAGAACATGTATTTTCCTTCTGTGCCTGACTTATTTCACTTAACATCCTCCAAGTTCATCTGTGTTGTCTCAAATGACATGATTCTTCTTTTCTAAAACTGACTAATATTCAATTATGTATATATACCACATTTTCTTTGTTCATTCATTCATTGATGAACACTTAGGTTGATTCCATGTCTTGACTATTTTGAATACTACTGCAATTAACATGCAAATACAGATATTGCTTCAGCACATTGATTTCATTTCATTTGGATACACAGCCAGTAGTGTGATTATTGGTAAGTTTATTTTCACGAATATGTATTATAAAATTAAATCAATTACAGTGAACATTTCTGGGAGACATTTAATATTTTTCATAATAAGCAATTGTTTTATACTCTGACTTCTAATATTTGCTTTTCAAACATCTGTGTTTTTCTAACACTGGTAACACAAGTGGCCATTATTTTTTCAAAAGGTCAGATTATGTCATGTCTTTTCAATATTATTTCAAAACTAACTCAAATTTGAGCTTCATTGGAATTTCTGGAACAATAAGACTGCAAAAAAGCTTATCAATATTAAAATAAAGTAAAAAAACAGGAAAAATATTTGAAATGCACACATTTTAACAAAAGATATTATATCTCAAAAATACATTTTTATAAATTAATAATCAAGAGGAAAGTCAGTATAAATATAAACAAGAATATGAGCACACAAGTCATAGAAGAAAATGTACAAATAGATCATAAAAATATGAAAACATTTAATCTCATCAGGGGACATGAACTGCAAAATGTCATTATTTTTGATAACAGGATCACATTTTCATAATTGTAATAACTGCAGCAACTAAAATATTTAGATAGCAAAAAATGATTAATGAGATCAGATATTGCAAATGTTGATTAGGGTATGGGGACAGAACTAGTCCATTTGCCATTGATAGAAGTAAATGTTGATTCACTTCCTTGAAAGACAATTAATTAAATATTGCATGCTTTCTGCCCTGTAATTTCTTGGTATTCCCTAAAAAATGTTTTGCAGATATGGGGAAAAAGAACAACTATAAAGCTGATCCTTACAGCAAAATTAATAATAGCAAAAAATAGATGATATAATCTAAACATCAATTAAGGATCAAACTATGATGTGTGTAGCCAATAGAGTACTACAGAATTAAAAAGAATGGTTTGCTCTTTTGTACCAGCATGGAATACTCTCTAAGATATATTAGAATGTAAAAATACATTTGACAATAATTATTACAATATTATTCAGTTATTGGAATTCTTTTTAGGGCAGAGGTGTTCCCAGGGTTGAACCCAGGGGATTTACCACTGAGATACATTCCCCAAACCTTTTTATTTTTTATTTTTATTTTGAGACAGGGTCTTGCTCCATTGCTGAGGGTTGCCCTAAGTTGTGGAGACTGGCTTCAAACTTTTGATCCTCTTGCCTCAGTCTTCGAGTTGCTGGATTACAGGTATAAACTACCATACCCAGTTAGCTATTATAAATCTTAGTGATAGTTTTTCTGGTTATAGAATTCTAAGTTGAGTGCTCCTTCTATTCAATGTATTAAAAAATATAACTCCACTAACTTATGATACTTTCCATTAATGTGAGATCTTCTATCAATTTGTCTATCACCTCTAAGTCTTTTATCAAAGCTGTTAATTCTAGATGCCTACATTTTTATAATGCTATATTTAGATGTAAAACCCTTACTTATTTATTTCAACACAGTATAAATCTTCTATCTGAGGACTAATTTTTCTTCAATATTTGAAAACTCTGTCATTTCTTTTGGAATATTATTTTACCTTGCCTCCTAATCTCTAGGGTGCCTCTAGTTCCATCCGCCACCCACTAAAATTCCCTTTTGTATTTTTTTTTTCCTTTTCTCTCTTAAATTTGCTCTGGATTATTTCTGCATGATTATATAGCAATTCATTAATTCTTTTGGATCTCAAGTACATTGTTATTCCCACTAATTGATTCTTTCTCATTCAAATGACTGTTTTTCTAATTTTTATTTCTTTAATTATAAATCATCAGTTTTCATTAATTTTGGGATGTTTCTCTTTTATGCTAAAAAAACCTCATACTATTACATTTAGCATCTTAACCATTTTTAAGTTCAGTAGTGTCAAGTGTGTTCACATTGTTGTGGAACAGATCTTCAGAACATCTTCACTTTGACACTGAAATCCTATATTCTCCCACCAGACCGTGGTTACAGTCTTTCTATTCTCAGTTTCTATTCTTTTGATTACTTGAGATATCTAAATGAGTGGAATCGTACAGTATCTGTTCTTTTGTGTCTTTTTCGCTTAGCATAGTATCCTTGAGATGCATCTATGTAGCAGCATGTAATAGAGTTCCTTCTCTTTTAATGCTGTATAATATCCATTGTATGTGTATAACACATTTTCTTTATTCTTCCGTTGATTGACTTTTTGGTCATTTCCACTTCTTGGTCATGTGAATAAAACTGCAGTGAATGTAGGTGTACAAATATCCCTGCAGGATTTCACTTTCAATTATTTTGGATATATGCCCAGAAGTAGGATTGCTAAATCATACCGTAAATCCATTTTTAATGTTTTGAAGAACCTCTATATTGTTTTTACGTGACTGTACCACTTTATATTCCCACCAACAGCATACAAGGGTTCCAGCTTCTACATAGTCTCAGTAACACTATTTTTACTTCTTCAGAGAGTGACATACAGATGGGGAGGTAATCTCTCTGTGGTTCTGATTTGTGTTTCTTGAATAACTAGTGATGTTAAGTATCTTCATGTGCTTATTGGTCATTTGTCTATCTTCTTTGGAAAAACTGACTGGGTGCTTTGCCAATGTTTCAATCCAGTTATTTGGTTGTTTTTGAGTCACACAAGTTCTTTATATATTCGGATATTAATCCGTTATTAGATATTTCCCATTTTGTAGGCTGCCTTTTTCACTCTGTTGTCTCATTTGATGTGTAGAAGCTTTTACCTTCAGTGCAATACCATTTGTCCATTTTTGTTGTTGCCTTTACTTTTGGTGTCATATCTGAGAAATCTTTGCCGAATCTAATGCCTTGAGCTTTTCTCTTTTGTTTTCTTCTAGGAGTATAAAGGTCTTAGAGGTTACATTTAGGTCTTTAATCCATTTTGACTTTAACTCTTTTATATGATAACAGTCCAACTTCATTCTTTTGCAAGTGGATATTTTTTTTTCCAGCAGCATTTGTTGAAGAGATCTTTCTTTCTCCATTGTGCAATGTTGGCACTTTACAAAACATTATATAGTCTCATATACAAAGTTTTATCCTGGGTTCTCGATTGTGTTCTATTGGTCTATCTATCTAACATTATGCCCATACCATACTTCCTTAATTACTGTTGCTTTGTAGTATGTTTTGAAATCAGGGAGTATAAGGTTTTCAACTTTACTCTTTTTCAGTGTCATTTTGGCTATTCAGGGTCCCTTGAGATCACACACTCGCACACACACACACACAAACACACACACAAATGCCATCAAATGACTTTGCCTTTTTATAATCTAAGATTTTCAATTTAGCATTCCCTATTCTGAATTAATAATATTTTATTTTTTCTATACTGTAGATTATTATTCTGTTATTTTTTTTGAGAATCTGAACTTATTGATTTGAACGTTACTAGGTGTTTTTATCATTTTTTTTAAATGGAGTGGGCTCCTCCAAGCATTACATTTATTGACTTTTTTTAGAGGAGGGGGTACCAGGGATTGAACTCAGGGGCATTCGACCTCTGAGCCACATCCCTAGCCCTATTTTGTATTTTATTTAGAGACAGGGTCTCACTGAGTTGATTAGAACCTCACTTTTCCTGAGGCTGGCTTTGAACTTATGATCCTCCTGCCTCAGCCTCCTGAGCCTCTGGGATTACAGGAGTGTGCCACCACACTGGCTCACATTTATTGCCTTTTTAGTGTTAGTTTTGCTCATGCATTTTTTAATTTGATTTTTGTGAATAATCTTGAATGATATCTCTCTTTTCTTCTCTCAGTTCATCCTTCCTTGTCTGCTAGGTTTGAAGATTCTTCCATTTAACCTCTGGAGCTCCATATAGAGCCCTTACCCTGATATATGTCTCTGCTACATTCTCTTCACAGGATTCCCATCAAATATTTAATATTCATGTTATTTTTTTAATTGGGGTAGTTGAGCACTTAACAGAGACCCACAATCTTTAACAGATCTTTAAGAGATCTTTCACAATTTTTAACAGATCTTTAATGATCTTTAAATAGATTAAACAGATCTTTAACAATCTTTTAACAGATCTTTCCCCAGATCTGTTAAAAAAAATTGCCAGTTAATAATAAAAATATGCTATACTGTTCTCTAAAACGATTGTTTAGACAGAATATAGGAGAAAAACCTATGGTCAGCTGACGTATGAGAACAACTCTAATCTAACTACATGAAATGTTTACTGGAAAAAAAAAAGTGAATAATGTGAAACCAATATGAAAAGTTGCCAAACTTCTCTTAGAAAATAAATAATTGGTGCATTCATCAAAACTAACCTTTGTGAAAAAAAAATCATAAACTGATTGAAAGATCTCAGTAGATATTTCCAAATAAACTTTTATTTTAAGAATTTGCTGTATTTAACATCGCATAATTCTAACTATTCATATAATATTCCCAAAATGTTATGTTTAGATATAACTAAAAAGTTTCTTAAATCTGCAAGCATCTCCATAGATTCAATTTATCCATCACTGATTGTACTTAGTTACTGATTCACAACAATGGTAACTTGTGACATTTAATAAAATGTACTTGAGTGGACTTGTGAACCTCGGTTGCAATCTTGAAACTACTAATTAAGAAATACTTTCATCCTTAAAAATTAAAAAGAATATTTAATCAGCATTAATTTTGGTAAATGTTACCCATATATGTTGCCTATGGCAGGTGTAACTTTCATCAGGAAAAGTATTATTTTAAATTCTCAACCAAGATGTTTCCAATCATATCCAAACCCAATCTCCTCTCCTAAGATGAAATCTCTTTCTCTAGCTTTGTGATATTGTGTTTGAAGGACATTTTAAAAAGAGCACAGCATATTAGCCTTTGAGGATATTAGTCTATCAGGGATTCTACCTGTAATAAACAACCCTGAACCTTCATCTTAATTTCTTTCCTTACATTTAGATATGTGCCACACCATTTAAGAACCAGCTTTAAATGCTGCTGCCGCTGCTCCTGCTGCTGCTTCTGATGGTTTTAGCTCAGCTGTTTCAGTTTGATGGTGGCACACTAAATTAACTCTGAATGGAGACAGTAAAATTAATTCTCACTATACCCCTCAGCCATCACCAACTACAGCAGGCACTGACATCTGGAATAAAAATTATTTTTTTTCTATTCCACAAAAATCTTAGTGCCCAGCAGTGCACTAAGATTATAAAGCTAACCTTAAAATGCATTCCCCACAGAGACAAAAGTATGTCCATCTTACCTGCATTCTTCTTACTCTAATTTGCTATACCACTTCTTGCATCTATTAGTAGGTTTAAAAACATTTATCATAGATTTATTTCTTTTAAATATTTTTAGATGTCAATAGACCTTATTTATTTATTTATTTATTTATTTATTTATTTATATGTGGTATTGAGAATCAAACCCAGTGTCTCACACATGCTAGGCAAGCACTCTGCCACTGAGCCACCACCCCAGCCCTCTCCTGTATTTCCAAAGATAATTTAACACTAATGTATTTACTGGGGCAGGATGATTAAGATATTTTATATGAGGACACTGGATTTAACTCACAGCCTCACTGCCAATTTATACTACAACTTCTGGGAGTGTAACTTTTCAAGAGGAGCACAACTTCAGTTCTTCTTGCTTTACTTTCCACTCTGCCAGGAGGTCCATTTGAGTCAGGGATACTCAACTTTCCTTTATCAAAAGTAGATTCTAGGGGCTGGGGAGATAGCTCAGTTGGTAGAGTTCTTGCCTCGCATGCACAAAGCCCTGGGTTCAATCCCCAGCACCACAGACAAAAAAGTAGATTCTAATTTCCTCAAATCTTTTAACCCCAAAGATACAGTAAGGAAAGTAGAAAGAAGTGAGTAAAGCAGAACAGACAAGGAGAGTGCAAGTCAATGAAGGAAAATGGAGGAGGCAGAGCCAGCAGCAGATACTTGTTAAGGTAAAACTATGTACCGCTCTCCATTTCAGTCATGGGCCTGTACTTCAGGAGGCTGCTTGAGTCTCTTGGGAATGGTCAAGGAGTACTACCTTGTTTTAGTCAGCTTTTTCATCGCTGTGACCAAAAGAACTGACAAGAATAATTAGAGGAGGAAAAGTTTATTTGGGGACTCACAATTTCACAGGTCTCAGTCCATAGACAGCAGACTCCACTCCTCGGGGCTCAAGATGAGGCAGAACATCATGGCGGAAAAGCGTGGCTGAGAAAAGCATCTGGAAACATGGTACCAGGAAGCAGAGCAAGAGCTCCACTCACCTGGGACAAGATATATACTCCAGAGACACACCCCTAGGTCCCACCTCCTCCAGCCACACCCTACCTGCTTACAGTTACCATCCAGTTAATTCCTATCAGGGAATTAATGCACTGACTAGGTTAAAACTCTCATAACACAATCATTTCACCTTGAACCTTTCTTGCATTGTCTCACAAATGAATTTTTGGAGGCCATCTAATGTATAAACCATAACATTTTTTTCTATTTTATTTCTCTCTCTCTTTTTTTCATAAATACTTCCATCACTGCTTTATTCCTGGTTTTGTCATTATTTTGTCATAGCACTTCTGTATTTATCCTGAGCAACCAATGCATTGCAGGTTAGTATACTTGCCTGAGCCAGTAGCTATACCGGAAAATGCTTTTTACCAGTGCAGGGGCACAGATTGAGCTTATAGTTATCCTTATGTCTTTTATTCATGTAAATAGGAACATGATTATATTATACAAAATTACTGCTATTCTTTAAAACCATCAGTTACAAAATTTATTTGGCTAATCAAAGTTTTCAGAAGAGGCTTACATTCAAAACTGGAAATTTGTTCCCACTGAACTTTTAAGAAAATCAGCAGAAATCAATTCCAGCAGAGGAGTCAGTTGCTCTTCTCATGTTGACCCACTAGCAGTTGGTATGGCTAGAAGTTTCAGTAATAACCATTTTAAGGATAGCAGGGTCCCATAACCAGGTCTTGAGACATAGTTTAAGATCACCTACTTACACTTGTCCTATTGTAGTAAATGTCATGCACATTTTCAAAAATGACAGAATCATCCAGGTGACATCTTCTTGTCAGAAAGATAACTTATCAAAGTTGGTTTCTGAAACAATCAATTTATCTTTAGCTTCAACCCAATAGCCTCAGTAACAATGCCCTTTTAGGTAGGAAATACCATGACATTTGATCTAGTCATGAAGGCATCGTATGTGAATTCATTTCAAAGAAGAAATGATTAAATACTTCCTTTACCAGAAAGAGTAGAATTGAATCACTGCTCCCAAAAATGAAATTATGATCGATGAACTAATTAGCCTCCAAGATTTCCTTATGGAGAGATGAGGAAAGGGATGAAAAATTCCCACACACTACCCAAAAGAATAACTAAGTACTCACTGCAAACGAGCTAAGGGAGGTGGGTAATGTTAAAATGAATTATTTGACAATATAAACTGTCATTGGAGGGTCTATCATTAAATTGTCATTAGAACAAGATCTTGTTATCGAACAACATTTTATGAAGAAAATAAATATTGCCAATCACACAGAGAAATAGAATTATCCTTTGCAACTCTCAAGATACAGTTGCAAGAGAGATTTATTATAATATTATTTTTAGAAGAAGAGGGCAACAAAAAGCACACTGTTTCTATAATAGCTATTAGACAGACTCATAAGAAGTCACACACAGGTCCAACAGTTCTGTTTATTCTAGAACAAAAGGAATCCTTAAAACTCAACTGTTGATGAAAAACTACTTTTTTCTTCTCAACAATTGCAAAAGTAGTATCCTTCTATATGGGGGTCCTATTTAAGTAACTGCTTAAAATTACACAGCAGTACTATTGATTATAATAGAATTCTCTTTTATAACTGATTAGATTTTTTAGAGAACAGTGAACTAAAAGTAAATCATTACTAGTTATATTTGACTGGGAGAAGGTGAGAAATTAAAAGGAAAATCTGTCACTCCAAATATCAGTTTGGCCAATAGCTTCAAAGTTATCAAGCATTATACCTTGCCCAAGATAAGCAAAATGAACAAAAACGTACTAATATGTATTCTTTTATTTTCATGTGCAGCATTTATCATGACCCAAAATTAAGCCTCATGTTAGTCATTGCTTATTTGTGTCTCTGCTCACTGTGAGCTCCATAGGTAAAGGTAACTTCTCTCACTTACTCATTGATTGATTTATTAATTCCACAAATATCTTGACCTTCCACTATTTGTTAAGTACTGCTCTAGATCCACTGTTGAAGCAATGTCTGTACCCTTGAACTTCTATTAGGGGAAGACAGAAAATAAATGACCGAATATCAATAACAAGAGCTGGATAGGAGGAAAGACAAAGATGAGGCTGTGGATTACAGAAGGGCATTTTTGAAAAGGCAGCCCTTGAGCAGAAACTAACGATATGAGTGGGAACCATGGAGAGATCTAGAGAAGGGTGAAATCTCAGCAAACAAGTGTTGCTCAAGGAAAAGAGAAATGCAAATGTAGCTCCAGAATCTTGCACAGGGACTACTGTAATATTTGTTGGATCCAAGAAGAAAGCACACCACAAAGATTTATTGGGTGAATAGCCAGATTGTGGAACGAACCTAGATGTCCTTCAGTGGATGAATGGATAAAGAAACTGTGGTATATATACACAATGGAATATTACTCAGCATTAAAAAATAATAAAATTATGGCATTTGCAGGCAAATAGATGAAATTGGAGAATATCATGTAAGTGAGATAAGCCAATCTCAAAAACCTAAAGGACGAATGATTTCGCTGCTAAGCGGATGATGACACATAATGGGGGGGTGGGAGGGGGGGCAAGAATGGAGGAAGGAGGGACTGTATAGAGGGATAAGAGGGGTGGGAGGGGTGGGGGAAGAAAAATAAATAACAGAATGAATCAAAAACTATTACCCTAGGTAAATGTATGATTACAAAAATAGTATGCCTTTACTTCATGTATAAACAGAGAAACAAGACATATCCCATTTGTTTACAATAAAAATGAATTAAAAAAAAAGATTTATTGGGTGAATGAGAAATTTCAGGTGTTTTTCTTAGTGGTGGTTATCAAAAGTGGGTACCTGGGTAAGTAGATAATTCTTAGTACAAACTCTGTATGCAAAAAGAACATATAAACAGAAAATTATTCGAAAAATGAAAGGTTGCTATTCTAGCAAGATTCAGATTCAGTGGTGTAGAAGATAGTGGGAGTAACTGCGAAGGTATTTAGACAGGCATGCTACTGTAAAATCTACCTTAAAGACAAAACTATTTTACCAAGCTCACCAGTATAGAGTCAAATAAGATTTTTTTCAGTTATTGTAACAAGCCATCAATCAAATTGGTAAAAACAAAATATATCTGATTTAATCTAAGGATTACCAGATCAACCAGAAAAATGACCTTTTGTGGGTTGATTATTGTTGTCTTTGACATAATTAGTGTGATATCTAATATGGGCTGTGAGTTAAAGGGTAACAGTAAAAGGCCATAGTATTTGGTCAGACCTTTAAAAAAATCTGTATAGGCAAATTTAAGTGACTGTTACTCAAAAATGTACTTCACAATGAATAGTGCTTTTTTTTTTCATGTCTTAAAAGATTTTCAGATTTTTTAACCTCATGATCAAATCAACCAATTTTCAAAATAATCAACCACCCTTATAAACCAGGACATTAGATTATGTTACACTCAAAAATATCACCAAAAACACAGGTGCATTTGCTTTTGGTTTTTCAAATTTTATACCCATGTTTTTCTCTTGCCTCTGAACTGCCTTTTTTAAATTGTTTATTTATTTTTTCACTTTTTACAGACCACATTTTGATTCATTGTACACAAATGGGGTACATCATTTCGTTTCTATGGTTGTGCACAATGTAGAGTCATACCATTCGTGTAATCATACATGTACGTAGGGTAATGATGTCTGTCTCATTCCATCATTTTTTATATCCCCCTCCCTCTCATTTCCTTCTACATAATCTAAAATTTCTCCATTCTTCTCTCACTCCCCACCCCTCCAAACCCGTTATATATCATCATCCACTTATCAGGGAAAACATTCAATCTTTGGTGTTTTGGGATTGGCTTGTTTCATTTAGCATGATATTCTCCAATTCCACCCATTTATTTGCAAATGCCATAATATTATTCTTTTAAAGGTAGTTTATTTTCCTTTAATAGTTTTCTTCCCTATTCCAACATCAACTCTCCTAGATTTCAATTTCTGCTAAAATTTTAGTTGTCAGTGTGGATGAAAAGTTAAATCTCACTGATGCACTGATTAACCAGCTACCCAAAGTCTTCTTTTAGCATGTTTTTCCCAGGTTCTTTGAGAGAGTAACTAGGTCTTCTGTCCCATCTTTCTCATCATTACCACTTCAAGTCTTAGAAATAAAATTCCTATTGATACATTATTTGGATTCAATAGCATCTGTCAACGTCAATCCCTGATGCCATCCCTCTTATCTTTTCAAAAAAATAAAAAATGAAAACAATAATCTCAGTATCATGAACTTTGTAGTTTCTACTTTTTCCCCATATCTCATTGCATATCCCAGTCAAAGATTAATTTATAAGGGGAAATAAATTCTTCACTCAACTGAGCAGTGAATCCATATACTAAAAGAACCTTGTTTCCCCAGAACCATGCTAAATGTTCTTGTTCATAGGCAGTTTTCTCCTTAGAATATGCAATTTATACTTTTAGGCAGAGCCTTGTAGATGTTATTTGCACTGTCCCACTTTCATTTCCTTCTAGAATTAAAAAATAAGTCAGAAAAATGTCCCAGATTTCTGAGATTTCTATGGGAATGGTTTCATAGAACCTCAAGTTTTCCCCTAACTCATGAAATCATCCCATGTTAAGAACACCCCTTGAACAGTGCTGTGCATATCTCATTCCATCCTCAGTCTTACTGTGGGGTAAGTGCCCTTTCAATCTCTGACCCACAACACAGATGCTGAAGTGGAGACATGTTAAATGACTTGCCCGAGTCTCCCATAGCAAAGGCATTGGAGCTGAAACTTGAACATGGATCCTTCTGATGTGAGATTCTGGGCTCCTTCAGGATCAAATGCCCAAGCATTTGAGCTCTCTCATTAACCTTTTTTTTCTCATTGGTTTTTATATTCATGTGACCCAGGACTTTTTTTTAAGTTTTATTCCTAAAGTAATACTTTTATCCTATACAAAATTGAAAGACATATGCACAAGTCTACTACTTTGATATTGTAATCTTCCAGAAAAAATGAACAATAATGGACGTGCTCCTTTGTAATGGTTTTTTCATTAATGACTGTGGCATTTTTTTTCCCATGGTCTGGTACCCATGTCATTTTTAATGTCTTCTGTAGATTCTTCTTTGTGTGGTTCTCCTGCAATTTTTCAGTCATTTTCCAATTTGGGGACAGACAGTCTCTAATTTTTTAGTACTATAAAGGATATCGCAACCATCTTTTCTTTCTATATATATATATATATATTCATCCATAAACATTTTCTTGGGAGACATTTCTTGAAAAACAATGTTTTATTTGCAGCATAAATAAAATTAGCCTAAAATTCTCCAAAAAAATATTTTACTAATTTACTCTTCCAACAGAACTATCTATGTATAGACATTTTCAGTTTTTCCAACATTGGGCATTATAACTTTTATTTTAAAAATTTTTATCCAGTTTGATAGTTGCAACATTAAGATTTGTTTTTATTGTTTGGAATAAAATTGGATTTTTCATGTTTACCCAAAATTTTTAAGTTGCCCATCATATTTCATAAATCTTCTTCTTTATTATCAAGAGGAATGCATGTATGATATGTAAGAGTTTTCTTGATTTCTCTTTCATCTATAAATTATAGTCATGATGTTTTTGACATATAAGAATTTTATTTTGTTCTATTTTTATTAACTGGAAATATTTTTTCTTATACTATCTGGTATTTGTGCCATAATTAGAAAATACTTCCTTTCCCTGAAGCAATTAAATATTCACTTTTATTTTTTGTCTATTTTAATTTTTATGTTATATGTGTATTTATATATATATATATATAACTATGTGTGCATATATATAGTGATATATATATATATATGTATAAATTACTTTGGCTTACTTTTTTGTTTTTGTTTTTGATTTTTGGTACTAGGAATTGAACTCAGGGGCACTTAGCTGCTGAGGCACATCCCCAGCCCTATTTTATATTTTATTTTGAAATAGGGCCTCACTGAGTTGCTTAGCACCTTGCATTTCCTGAGGCTGGCTTTGAACTCTCCATTCTCTTTTCTCAGCCTCCTGAGCTGCTGGGATTACAGGTGTGCGCCACTGCACCCCACACTTTGGCTTACTTTTAAGCAAAATTTCAATTTCCTTTTCTTCTTCCCCTTTCTTCTTCAAAAAGTCATTCAGTTCCCCCAATAACATCTGTTAAATAATCCTTTTCCCCCACCACTATATCAATGTATGATAAATATGCCCCCAAACTTCTTAAGTACTTAGATTTTTTCATGTAATTCTAATTTTCTTCCATCTTTCCTTTGTCTTGCTTGGGGTCAGTTCAACTTTACACACTTTTCTTATACAGAGGGCCAGATTCTCAGAGCTGATCTTTCCCAAAAGTGCCAGTTATTTCAAGCAAAGAGTCTTCCAAATAAACATTACAATAATTTTTGTAATATTACTTTAGAGAATCGATGTTTCCACATTATGCATTACCACAAAATAGCATGTTCCTCCATTAATTAAAATCATTCTTTTGTAAAGTTTCTCTCATAGCCTGCATATAGGCCATAAAAGTACATTTCTATATATGCCTTTGTAAATGGAACCATTTTTTAGATCATATTTTCAAACTGACTTTTTGAAACATTGGAAAGTCATTGACTTTTGTATATTTGACTTGTAGTCAGCCACTTTCTTAAACTCTTGGATTAGTTCTAATGTTTTTAGTCAATTCTTTATATTTCTAACAAATAATCTTTAAGCAATGATCATTTAAGACTTTTATTTATAAACATTTGTATCTTTTCCCCCATGTCTTATGAAATAGGAATTATATGTATTTGCTTATTTTAATCAAATATTTGAAAGTTTTCATTAAGTAAAATGTACTGTTGTTGTAAGACATGCTCTATTCTTTACCTACTCCAAGAAGTTTTCTATTATTTTTAATTGATTAAGAGCTTTTTATTTGGTGTTAATTGCAATCTTATCAAATGCTTTTGCAGCCTTTATCAATAACATGTTTTCCTCTCTGGGTCTCACCATGTGATACATTATATTAGGCAGCTCCTTGCAATAAATTATCCTTTAATTTTTAAAATTAATCATACTTGGTCATACTGTGTTGCTTTTAATTTACTATTAACTTTGCTTGTTAATAATTTATGATTTTTGCATCTTTAAATATGAATGAAACAGGTGTTTAGTTTTCCCTGTTTATACACTACAGTTTCCAGAATTTGTTACTAGCCTTTTGTTATTTCTATGAAATAAATTAAGATTATTTCATTTGTGTTCATGTGTGTGTGTGTGTGTGTGTGTGTACTCCAGAATAATTCCACATCTGTTTTTTAAAGATCTGAAAGAGTTTTTGTCTGAGTCCAATAGCATTGGTGGAAACAGATCTTTAAACAATGCTTTTTTCTTATATAGTAATTGGTACTCAGGATTTTTACCTTATTTTGTATTAATTTTGATAATTTTTGTCTCTGGAAACTAGTCCACATATAAGCTGCTTCTTTTTAATTAATATTAACATGTTATAACATTCTAATTTTTAATTGCTTTTCTATCTATGATCTATTTCCTGGGAAAGTAATCTACCTACACACTATTTGGTAATTAATTAGTATAAATACTACGTGGTATACTAATTTTAATTGCCTTTCTGAGATTGTATCTTCTTTCTTATTTCTAATATTCTACATTTGAGTTTCCCTTCTTAATTTTGTTCAACTTTAGAATCTTACTATTATTTAATCATTTTAAAGAATTACATCATACTTATTTTTAAAAATCAAGTTTACATTTTGGTCTTTCTCATTTACTATTTTTAATATATATATTAAAAATATAAATCTCCATTTTCTTAGGTTTGAATAGTTATTTTTTAATAAGTTTATTTTAACTGTTTCCATTATCCAGAAATTTGATTATACCTCATATGTGGCTCTCATTGAAATTATATTCAAACTAATTTGTAATCATTTATTTATTTGTTTTTATCTATTAGCAAACTCAAAATTTAGAAGTAGCTATCATTTAATTTTGTTATTAATTTCTACTGTTATTCTTCTGTGACCTGGCAACAAGGTCTATACAAGTTAGGACATGGGTAATTTAAACCTTTCTTATCTGGCCTAGACTGTTGCAACTTTTTATAAAGATTTCATGAGCAGTTTAAGAGAAAGCGTATTTCCTGAAAGGTACAAAGTTCAATATAAGTCCATTAAGTCAAGCTTATTAATTTCAATTTTTTGTCCAGGTGATTAATCAAAGAGTAGGAAAGGTGACTTAAAGAGATTTAAGGTGATTATGATTACTTTCTTTTTCATATAATTTTTTGGTTTATATTCCCTTTATCTTATTAGTATAAACATATTCACTAGGAGAGTTTCATTTTAGATCATAATTTTACTTATTAAATGGATCTATCTTAAGTTCAGTCCTTGCTTCCCTCATAGTCCACTATTGCCACCCTCAGCTCTTTTTACCTTTGACAGATGCAGTTTTGTTGTTCCCTTGGGTTACAGGTTGAATTGTGCCCCACCCCAACACACCATTCATATGTTGAAATCCTAACCACCAGTACCTCAGAATGGGATGTTGTTAGAAATAGAGTTGTTACACAGATAGCTAAATGTGTTTACACTGGATCAGGGTGGGCCTTAATTGGTGCTCTTATAGAAAGGGAAAATTTGGGCATAGAGATAGGTACAGGAAGTTAAAGATCAGGATGACACACATACAAGCCAAAGAACCCCAAAGATCACAAGCAAACCACAAGGGATGAGAGAGAGACTCAGAACAGATACTTCCTTGCCATGACAATATCCTGATCTGGGACTTCTATCTTCTAGAACTATAGACAATAACTCTGTTTTTTAAACCACCTGGATTGAGATAATTTGTTACCATAATTCCAGGAGACTAACACACTTTATTTTGAGCCTTTTTGTGTATTTCACTTGTGTAGGACTCTTAAGACTGGTATATAATTAATCAGTTCAAGATTAATAAGGATAATGTGGGGCACAGAATTGCAGATAACCCTGAATCACTATCAAAACAAAACACCAGTAGCATTTTATTATCCAGTTTCTCCAGTCAATAATTCAGATTAATCAGAGTTCAGACAAATCATGATTAAAGCACCACAGTGAATTAGAACTCATTCACTTTCCCAATGGATGTGACATTTGGGGACCTGCTTGCTAATGGTTATTATTAGACTCTCACAGTGCAGAATAAAATAATGCAAGCCTTGGAGTAGAAATCAGAATTTCAGGTCCTTACTCCTCTCGGCCACCCTCACCTGTACATCTACCACGGACCCCCTTTTACTCTCCCAAGGGGACAAAAAGCACTAATCACATTTATGGCCTCCCACCATCATTTTGTGGTTGAGATCATCTTGCATTTTAGATGGAAATTATTGAATATTACATTTTCTTATGTTTATGTTATTCACTTTCAAAACAGGTATTGGTATTACACTTGTTGCAACTGAATTAACAACTACTTCTCACATATTTAAGTTTTGTTATAAGTTTCTTTTGATGCTAGAGATTGACCCCAAGGCCTCATGTATGCTAATCAAGCACTCCACCCCTGAAATATGTCCCTAGACCTATAATAAGCATTAATATATGGTATATTAATATGTTTTCCACATTAACTAGGACACAAACCCAAATAAATACAATTTTCTCATACTAGACAAAGGGGCCAAAAATATGCAATGGAGAAAAGATAGCCTCTTCAACAAATGGAAATCCATATGCAACAGAATGAAACTAGGTTTTTATAAACATTGCATTTTTCATTTGCTTAAAACTTCTAAACTTTTTTTGCATGAATCTTACTTGTGTTTCATTGTTTTTTAGTTTCTGCAGAATTTGAGAAATTTTTGCTTCCCTCATAAATGGCTGATAAATTTAGTGGATGTACAATTTTCATTCAGAAACTCCAGAGGTATTTCTACATTGTTGTCTAGCATTTTTAATTGCACAGAAGTCTATTGCCAATTTCATTTTTTCCCTTGTTGATAATCTTTTGCTTTTACGTGGATACTCATAGGGTATTTTAATTTAATATTAACATTCAGAAAATCCCATAAAAATTCATCTATTATTTATTACTTATTAATTTCACTTGTCATCCAGTGCATCCTTTTAATTTAACTAATGAATTTTCCAACTCAAGAATTTTTTTTTCAATTCTATCTTTGGATATTTCTTCTCTTCATATTTCCTCTCATTTTGGGATTCCTGTTATACAGAATATCCTGTCTCTAATCAAAACTTTTCCTTTACCTTTAATCTCTTTTTTTCTTTTTTCCTATGAGTTATTTGAAAAACATCTGGATTGTGCTCTAAAGCTTAATACTGTTTTCTCTAGTATGCAATGTATTTAATTAAAAAATATTAATAGTAAATATTTAAATCTCAATCTCCAACTTTTTGGACACTCATTATTAAGTCTAGTCCAACATGAATCACACCAGTTTCTGTTTAAGGTTTGGCTTTGGGCTCTCTATTTTTTGTTATGTGGAGTTTTACTTTCATTTAAACTGATTAAGGATTTACAATAAAGTTCTGAAATTAGTCTTGTTAAATAAAAACCATAGGAGATCATGGTTTGGGACTGAGCTCCTACCCGAAGTCCAAGAGACAGGATCGAACCAGAATGGAGTTGTTTATACTAGATATCTTATAATCAAACTGAACTTCAAAATAAGTCAGTTAAAAAAAATAAAAAAGGACAGCAAATGGAAAGAGGTCCTGAGCTGTCATGATAAGGAAGGCCCTCTGTTTTAAACCCTGTAAAAAAGTAACTTTGAAACCACCAACACACTTTTTGTTCTTTGTTAACTGCTTCTTCAGCATTTTCTGACATAAAGCCAACATCCTCAGCTCTATTTTATGGATGGGATGCTGCTTAATTCATGAGTTGGTAATAAAAGCCTATGAAGTATTCATTTTCAACATTCTCTGGGTCAGTTCTATCTGACCTGTTTTGTTTCCATCCCCTATGGTGTGGTGTGGGGTGGGCTGTTTGCCTCTTGTTTCATGATTCTAACTAGAGATCACAGAAAGTTTGTTCTGTACTTCTTAAACCTAGAAATACATAATACATCTCATTCTAACTTAAGTTCACCTCTTCTGGGAGGGTCATTTGGAAGTGATAATTTCCAAACAGTAGAGGGAATTAGGTTTACTTTCACCTTAGAATCCCAATTGAAGACAAATTCCCCAGTTGTGCAGTACAGGGAAACTTTCTATGTGCCATTGTTAAATTCCTCTGCCATGAAATTTTCTCAGGATGTCTGCTTAATTACTACACTGTAATTTGAGCTGGTTCCCATTGTTACAGAGAAGTCACACCATGTTTAAATTATTTGAACTTCATGTCACTATTGGCATGTTGATTAGAAGTATATAAGGATACAGACTTATATGAGACCCCAAAAGTTATGGTAAGACCATACATAAATAGGATAATATAAAGACTTCAATGCTTCAAATTACCTAATCTGAAAACATAGTCTCTCTCAGACATTATTTTATGTAATCAAGTTTATAGTAATAGCTAATAAATTCATAGCATTTCTTTAAAACGTAGAATATCTGCTCTCAATGGATCTTAAAAATCATTTAGTTCAAATTCTGAATTTTAGAAATGAGAACATTTAACCCAGACAATGTGGGTGACTTGCCCAAGATCAATCATGCAGCCAGCTGGGGGCAGAGAGCTGGGTTTTCTCTCTTTCTAGCCCATGTATTGTTTCCTTTACTCCATACCATATAAAATTTATGGAGATATCCTACACATCACTATATAGAGTCATGCTCCTTTCCTTGTGGTCTGAAATAGTAATTGTGAGGAAATGTCCACATTTGGGTCAATCACAGTTCACTGTAAAACTACTTCAGATTTATAAGGTCCATTTGTAAGTGGGGAAGATCTTCTGGGGATCAAATGCTGGATACTATCACCTATTCAGGAGAGAAAATTTGAAGCATGTGGGTGCTCAAAGATCCTGACATATGCTGCTGAGAAGGAAGAGGTAAAATAATGCTCCTCATCTTCTAGGTTGTCACGTTGACAATCAGTACTCTGATTTATCTCCTAGCCCTGCTAACTTGGAAGTACCATGTAACAGATAAATGTAACCCAAGTGACAGTGTTCAAATCAGAACTGATCTGATTGTTCACTTTTGATAGATACCAAGAGCCTAAGAACTCTTTCACCTTCTATTTAAAAGGGGGTGGGGGATTAGATATGACCCAAAAATGCTTTGATTTTTAATGCTTGGTTTATATTATAATAATGATATATGTGTATATAAATACATCTCAAGCGTGTATATATATATATATATATATATATATATATATATATATATATACCAAATTATTCTCTAGATTTCAGATAAAAATAGATGTGTTGCCTTGCACACAAAAGTGTGGACATCTTCATTAGGTTCCTCTAATTATTTCTGTAGGACCTAAATCACTTCCTGACTCTCAAAGAGGAGCCAAATTTTGCAGTGAAATGTATTAATTTGTGAAATTATGTCTATGTTTGGCAACTGGACCTTTGAATTTTTCATTGTTAAGCTCTACAGTTTTAAAACAGATAAAATGTTTGGAAGAAGAAAACATACCCCTTGCAGATTGAGGGAAAGGACAGAACTCACTTATAAGCAGAGGTTAAAATGGAAGCAGAGTGATCTAACGTGAAGAAAGGCCTATCTTTAAACTCTATACCAGGATCTAACCCAATGCTGCTATTTGCAAATATGAAGACATAATGGATCTAAACTTTCTCCTTTGGCTGAGTGCATGCTTAGAGCACCCCAATATACCTTCCTATATCAGTAAAACATAGGAAAATTTCATTAATTTGATCAACATTTTGGGGGGGTTGCCAGGGATTGAACTCAGGGGCACTCAACCTCTGAGCCTATTTTATATTTTAATTTAGAGACAGGGTCTCACTGAGTTACTTAGTGCCTTGCTTTTGCTGAGGCTGAACTCATGATTCTCCTGCCTCAGCCTCCAGAGCTTCTGGGATTACAGGTGAAGGCCAATGCACCCAGCTGTCAACATTTATTGATTACTATGTGTTAAATGACAGGCTAGAGAATGTGAATGAACATGATATGACATCAAGTAACTTATAGAGTGGGAGAATTAACAGATAACTCCATTAAGTATAATTTAATCTCTAAAAAGACCCTATATTATTATACAAAATATTATATAGTTATACAAAATATAAGCAGCACGGAAAGTGGAGTAGGCTACTCTCATTATTATTGGTTGGGGAAGGAGGGAGAGAGACAAATTGAGGCATAAAAGATTATTTTCTAAATCCAGAGCCAAGATCAAAAGGAGGAAAATAAATCTCCAGGAACCCAAAGAATCCAAACCCAAAAGAAGTAAGTAGAAATTTGATCAGTGTGATTCCTATGGCACATGGACCTGGACATAGGCCAAGAGGCTGAGGGCAGGGATCACTGTGCTTAGAAGAAGGTAAGATTACCCCAGTCCTGTAAGATAAGGAACTGGTATCAATAACAATGGCATCTCAGGACTGGGCTTTCCATAAAACGGAGTTGAAAAACTTTGCCCATTTTCCCAGAAAAATGACAAATAAACTTCCATTCATTAAAGGCAGTGGACTCACACAGACACATACCATGTTTGATCCATATCTAAGTTACTTTATATGAGAGTTATCAAAGCAGAAGAAAGCAATGTAATGTCTCCAAAAGACCAAATAAAAACAAAACTAAACAGACTTTATACTCATCCAATCTATCATTCAATCATGATGATAAAATAATGACAGAGTTAACTGAAAGTTTCCTATCACATAAGTATAAAGTTAGTCATCAATACTTCTCTTTCTGAATAATGGAAGAACCTTGAGAATACCCGAAACCAGTCTCCCACATTCCATCTTCCCTTTTTACTGTTGTGCAATATTTAACTGCTTCTCATATTTATAATTCTCAAATTAAATACTAAAATGATTATTTTATTCAGTTAACATTTTTATCCATATTTTTTATCAATTTATTTGCCCTCCATTCTTTCTTGACTCTCAGACTCTTCTCCTAACTCGCTTTTCTTCTTCTTTAAGTAAATCCTTTAGAATGTCTCTAAAGACTGATTGGTTTCAATTCTTGCTTTACTGAAGATTTATGTATTTCAATCCTATTACTTAATACCATGAAAAAGTGAATAATTACATATTTATATTTTCCCTATACTATTTGTAAGTTATATAATCTTTTTTCTGTTCCCTCAGTGACTATCCCTAAAATTTTAGCTTATATAGGTTTCATTTCCTTGACACTATTCAGGCTTCATCATGAGTACTAAAACCAAGGATTTATATCTTTCTCCATTATCAAAACCTCTCAATTATCTCATTAAAGAGTGCCTCTTTCCCCATCACAATAATCAGATTGACAAAATTTAGAAGTCTAGAAATACCAAGTGTCAGTGTGGAATGTGGGAAATAGGAAAGTCATATACCTTTCAGGTAAGAGTATAAATGGGCAAACCACTTTGCAAAGTCATTTGGCATTATCTAATAAGTTGAAATGTTGATTTCCTTACAATGCAGAAATTCAGCTTCTAAGTATATACCACAGAGACACAGTTGCAGGGAAACAGACACTGACGTCTGTTGTAGCACAGTAAGTACCAAATGACAAAGCCACCAGAATGTACATTGAAATGAATAAACAGACTACTATACTCATATAATGCTCAATTATAAATTAATTACATAACAAATAAAATTTAATGAAATAAACCAACTGCATTGTATTCAAATTGACAAATGTTGAGTGATAATTCCAGTAATACACCTTTTATTTTTTTATTTATTTTAGAAAGTGGTATCTGTTGTTATGTGTGTATTGACAACTTACAAGCTATGCTACCTTCAAGGAAAGGAGAGAACAAAGAGTTTTGGGAATGGAAGAACAAGTTGGAAAGGGTAGAGGGTAGATACGCCTGTGTAGTATTGTGTTTATTTACAAAAGGAAAAGATCTGAAGTAAACTGTTAACATTTTCCAAATCTGATTGTTGAATAATTGGACATTTTGATATTTTGGGTTTTTTTCTATTTTAATAATTAACCTAAACTTACATATATAAGTACAAATAGAGCTATGAAATTAAAATCTAACAAAGGCCGATTTCTAGCACAGCCTCATCATCTTGATATGGGTTTTTGAAAATGCTAGGACATGGCTGGCTGCCACCATCTCCAATATTCTTGCTGTAGCTCATCACCACATCAATATGTACAGAGTCAATCATTCCAACTGTGCATTCTCTCAAGTCACTCTCCAGACTGCACCCTCCATGACCTCTAGGCTTATACCTCCTAAATTCCCAAATCCCACAATTTTTTTTTTTTTTTTTTTTGGCAGTGCAGAGGATTGAACCCAGGGCCTTGTCACTCTACCAACTGAGTCATATCCCCAGTCCACAAATTCCATAATTCTTTAGCCAAAATGGGGCCTAAAATTCGGATTATGCCTTGTTCTGACTTCTCGTCCCTGCACGTCCTCTGACTCCCATCTTAAGGTCCATACCTGCTAATGATACCCTTACTCAACAGTCTTCTAGCTGAATCAAAACTGTGCTTGGTTCCCCTTTTTTCTATCTAGACTTGTGCCAAGAGGGATGAATGTGACTGGAGAAGAACCCACAACCATGCAGAGGGGTTTCTCAATAAGTTCCTAACTTGAACCTCAGAAGAACACTTATGCTAATAGTTTCTTAATTCTCTCTCCAAGGATCTTAGACAATTATTTTAGAGACTTCCTTCTTTCCTTAAATTTATGTCACCACCATCTCCCTCTAAAACCAGATAATACTCTTTCTTCCCATCTCCCTGAAAAATAGAAGCAAATAGAGTAGAACTGCTACATATTCCCACCACTGTATCTACTAATCCTCCAACATCTGACCCACCTTCTCTGCTGTCTCCTGTTCTCTGCCCCATTACTGATAAACTACAGATAAATTGCCTCTGTTCCTATCTCTCATCCCTCTCCTCTTTGCATTGATTAAATCCCCTTACCTATTGAAGTTCATCCCTCCAGCAATTGTCTCTCTTCTATATAATCACTTTTCTTCTATTGACTCATACTCATCAGCATGAAACAGGCAGCAAATTCCTCCAATACAACAAAAAACACATCTCCCTTAAACCATTACTCCATTTCTCAACTCCTTTTTATAATAAAATTCCTTGAAACATATATTATATATAATGTATATGTTACATATTTTATATTATATACAAATATCTTCATATATTTAGTAAGCTTATATATTTTATATTAATTTACATATTATATATACCTATTTATATGTAATATATGTATATCCTACTTCCTTTTCCCAATTCTCTCGAGTCACTATTAATCAGTCTTTCATCCCTATCTCTGTAGAAATAGATTTTGTCACGTTCAGTATTGATCTCTACATCATCAAATCAAATGGAAAATCTTTGACCTCATCTTATAGGACTTAGCAGCAGCATTTGAAGCAATTGATCACTCTCTTCTTGAAATGCTTTCTTCACTTCACTTGCCAAGTTCCACTGTCTCCTTCTTCATCTTGCTTCTTACTGGAAAATCCATTTTAGTCACTTTTGCTCCCCTTTCCTCTTTATCTTCCTGACCAATGGACTTTAGAGTGTCTCAGGGCTCAGTCCTTGAAATTCTCTTATGCATCTTCAGTAATTCTTTTGGTGCTCCCCTCCAGTGTCATGGATATAAAGGTCATCTGTATGCTGATAAGTCCAAAAGTTTTTATATCCTAACACCAGCCTCATCTCCAGCTGTCCACTCAACATTTCCATCTGAATGTCTGCTAAACATCTCAAATTTATTATGGACTGAACAGAAACCATGATTCTCAGCCCTCCCCTTCAACTCTGGGCGTTCAACTGTCTTTTCTCCTCAGTAAATGGCAAGTCCATTCTTTTAGCAGCTCAAGCTAAACCTTGGTGGCTTTCTTCACTCCACTTTTTCTCTCATTTAGCATTAACCCCACCTGCAAATACTGTCAAATTCACCTTCAGAGCATTTTAGAATCAGACCATTTCCAACTATCTCCATCTCTACCATGTTGCTTCATGCACCATCACTCTCCTCCTCTGGAGTGGGCAATATCCTCCACTGGTCTTCCACCCTTCCATTCATAGCCTCCTTTCCCCTGAGGATTTTAAGTAAGGATTTAGATCTTGCCAATTCTCTGCCCAAACTCTTCCACAAGTTTTCCATTTAACTTAAAGAAAAGCAACCCCTTTAAAAGGTCACCCAGCCCCTGTTCTGGGAAATTGGCATTTGCAGCAGTTAACAGTATACTTGCTGGAACTTTTGTGCTTGGATTTCAGTTTCAACTCAGCTTAATGGGACCTTAGTCAGATTACTTGTTCTCTCTGTATGTTTCTTTATCTATGAATTAGAGATGATAATACAAGCTATCCACTGGATTGCATCAATGACTCTCAATGGGGGATGACTTTTATCCCTACAAGATATTTAGCAATGGTTCAACACATTTCCAATTGTCACAACTTGTGAGGTACTACTGGTATCTAGTGGGTAGAGTTCAGGACTGCTGCTAAACATCCTACAATATACAGGAGAGCTTCTATAAAAAAGAATTATCTGCACCAAAATGTTAATAGTGCTATGATCAAGAAAACATGGGATATATTGTAAGGATTAAGTGAGTCAATGTATATATATTTTTTAACTTTTTAAAGTACATACATTATGTAATGTATAATTATTTACACAATTATATTTTAATGCTTATTATAATTATTACAATTATATGAATCATACATAATATGTACAAATATGTAATATACATATTAAATGTATTATTGTGCAATAATGTATAATATGCATGTATATGTATGTATACATATTACATATAATATATGTGATGTTATCAATATATGTGATATATCATTGTCTTAAGGATTTTTATGCTAGCTGCTCCTTCCACCTCAAATTCTCTTCCCATATATAACCACATATCCCACTTCTTATGGATATTTCTTAAATATTTTATCAAAGGAGACTTCTTTGAATATCTTACTAAAATTTTATCAATCCTATACCCCCCACCCATCCCCCCTTGCTCTTCCAGTTTCCTCCATCTGTCACAATTTCTTCCATTGTGTGTTCAACATCTGAAATATTATGCATGTATGTATTGATTGATTGTCTAGACTCCAACAATAATTGCCTGCTCTACCCACATTGCACTTACACTATACTTAGTTAAGTGCCATCAAATGGACTGCAAGATGCTTGCAGACAAGAATCATAATTTATGCCGTGTTGTATCCCATAAATTCTAGTGGAGCACACTGAAAACACTAGGAATTCAGCCGACATTTGTGAAGATGTTCAGCAAGCAGTTGGAGACATGGTCCTGAAGGTAGAGAATGTGCACATAGTCAGGGCTTCTTAGGATTTATGTAAGTATGAAATTATCCAGCTAATTAAGACCCAGAAATTTTCTTTTAATAAAAAAGGGGAAATTAACCATCTCATTGGTTTTCATTAATCTTAGTCTGATAATCAATCCCTAAATGTTCCCTCTGAAGTTACCACTATTTGGGTCTCTGTGGAATATAATTCAAGCAGCAGTTCAGAATTTCAGAACCAATTGCCAGAGGGCAACGTTATATCAGGAACTGGAAAAAGAATGGGAAGGAGAGCAACTGGGATTTTCTTGAGTAAATACAATACAGAGCAATTCAACTGTGAAGAGCACATATGAGACCCCCAGTGCATCTACATTTGGGGAGAAATGGGACTTTAAAGATGTGCTTTCATGTGGGAAAAGCCCTTTTTATTACAAATACACTCCCAGTAAGTGGCAGTTTTCATACCAAAATGGTGCTGCATTCATAGCACATCACCTGTCTCATGCTACAAAAGCATAGAATGTGCAAGCCTTTCTGAGTGCTCTAAATTCTTTGGAGACTGTACAGATTATATTATATGGTGTTTATGGAAGTATGTGCTGCTTTAGTCAGTTGGCAAAAACACTTGCAATATCACCCTCCCCCATTTTCACAAGCACAGAATTTCCCAGAAGGATATTTAGGGGTGATATCCGCTAACAAGTAGTATTTGTTGCCTTTGATTTGTTTTTATTTTTCATGTTACAGTAACATGATTTAAAATTATCTTGACATATGTCAGTTATAAAAGCTTCTTCCAAGAATTTTTTAAATATGAACAAATAAAAAATGGACAAACTCAAACTTCATGAATCCAATTCCTTGAAATATTGAACTTAGGAAATAAAAATTCGCAACAAACTTCATGTGTGCTCATTCATTGTATGGATTTTCCTTTACATATATTTTTGTGAACTCCAAGAAGTAAGAAACACTTCCTAGACAGCAATTAAATTTCTATTTCTTGGGATGTCTTTCCTTAACTTAAACTATCCTTTGATGTATTCACTTACTGTGAACCAACCCTTCCTTATTCCCCAAAGGTTTTTGCTAGTGTTCCTCACCATGCTGGGCCTGCAGGTCTCCTATTTTCTCCCACACAAACCTTGGACAGTCTCACCTCTCCTCCCTTCTCATGCCATGCCTCCTCCTTCTCCTTCTCTGCCTACCTAAATGCTGCCTCTTCTTCTGTTCACACCACCAATCTTATCACCAGATTTCTGCATTGATCCACAATGTTCTCTAAGTCCATGTTACTTCAGACTTTGTTTTTCCTTCATTTTAAAGTTAAACACATATACCAAAAATGCACAAACTATAATTATGCAACTAATTTTCACAGAGTGAACATAGGTACCCAGATTCAGTACCTAAGTCAGAGAGAGAACATTAACAGAACTTAGGAACTGAACTGAATTCAAATGCCAGGGACCTAAATTCAAATGCCAGCAGAGGTCATGCTTTGTAAATGTAGTTAGGTAATAACTTCTCTTCAAAGAAAAGAAAATGAGAATCATAGAAATAAATACATTATAAGTATGATTTATAAAAGAAAGAAGACAAAGAATTCTAACCCTGTGGCTGTGGGGAGTGGGTGTTAAAGACAATGGCAGTAAGAAAGTCTTGGACCCTAGAGTTCATTGCTAAAAGACTGATGGATTAATATAAATTTATATAGTTCCTGTTAAAATAAATATTTTAAAGTATCATTTTTAATTTTTCACCATTTTTGTTCTAGTGAATAATGATAATGGCCAGCAGTGATTGTATAAATGGCAAAAATATGATAATTTTAAGAAAAACAGCAATATTACCAGACTTCGTTTAAGAGATGAAATTTTGAAGAGTTCAGGTTTCTAACTTAGACATGTGAGTAATATCAATTAAAGATGGAGAAAACAGGTGAAGGAAAAGTTTGACTCTGGAGGACTAATGCTGAGTCCAATTTTTTGGTAGATTATTTGAGTTTGCATTGTCTGTGGGACAGCTAAATATAAGAATTGAGTAGAATCTTAACTCTAGCCATTTGAAACTTGGAGGACTTCAAATAATAAATCTGGAGGGTTTCAGGATGAGTACTGAACTGGAAATCATAATCATGTAAAGACCAGTCAAGGAACATATAGATTTAAAGAGTAGATAAAGGGAGAAACACTTATAGAGTGGTCTATATATGTGCAGTAAATGGAAAGAGGGTTTACAAAATAGCTCTAAAAAGTTGGATGAGGAACCTGAACTCTTCCTAAACATAAAAGGAGGCATCCTTTCCCCCAACCCAATTAATGACACAGAGATTGAACTGAATCCAATTTTTTTTTTTTCCAATTCATGGAATGACTGTTGAGTCAACAACCAAAGAGAATTTGCTACAAGGGAGGGAAGATGTTTTTGACATTTGTTTAATCACATAATCTCCAAAGTTATATTTTATGTGGGGAAACAGTTGGTGAGAAAGCCCCCTGTGAACCAACTTATAAAAAATACCTTATTTATATCTTCAATCATTTTTATTGTGTTGTTGGAATAAAACATGAACTAAGCTCATTTGGGAAAGTAGCCAAAACCAAGTAGGCATTTTAAGAGTTAAGAAATGTACCTGCTTGACAACTCTATATGCAGTGTTTGCAATCAACTTTTGTGCAAATAATTCAGCCTTCAGGACAAGGAAGGAAGGAAGGAAGGTGCCATTGGTGGCTAATAAAATGGCTATAAAAGGAAATAACACTGTTTGACACATTTCCCTTTGTATAAATTCTGCGCCTCTTACCCCAGCTGCAATTTTAGTTGACTCAGTGGAGGAGGAAAGTGACTTCCAAATGAATATTATTCTTTAAAATTCACAAAGTAATTGTTTGCTCAAACTTAGTTATAACCATAAATGCTCTCGCATTCTAAAATCACAAGTAAAAAAGCAAACTTCCAAAGGTCTGTACCTTCTAAAACCTTGCCTAAAACAAAACTTCTAGATTGAAAAAAACCCTTGTTAATCTGTCCCTTTAGGAGAACACTAAATACATCCTTTGACATCTTAACAACTGAAATAAATTGAAATGTACATTTTTTTTTCCAATTTGTGGAATGACTATTGAGTCAACAACCAAAGAGAATTTGCTACAAGGGAGGGAAGATGTTTTTGATATTTTTTAATCACATCATCTCTAAACTTATACTTTTTGGGAGGAAAAACAGTAAGAAAGCCCCCTGTGAGCCAACTTACACAGTAGTATTTATAATTTCAATCATTTTTATGATATTGTTGGAATAAAACATGGACTAACCCAAATAAAAGGAGACATTTAAGTGACTGAAAGAAAATGACTTTGTCAACATAATTTGACAATTTAGGTCAATACAGGTGAAATACTTTGTAGCAAACAAAAATATTGACCCCTGAAGTCTCAAGATGACATATATATCAGAATGAGGGATGAGTGGAATACTGCTTGGAGCAGGAATAAATTCTTCTTGGTCTGCCACCAACTGCCCCCTCTCCCAAATGAGAACTGTAGACTCTCAATGAAATGTAAAATTTCACTACTAGAAAGGACCAAAGAACGAGCAAGCACACAGCTTCTGCAGCAAGTCAATTCTTGAAAGACTTGATGTATTTTTCTGACGTAAAGAACCAAGGACTGTGTTCAAGACAGCAAAGGTCATTGAAAAATGAGAGATACCCTAGAGAAGCTTACCAGCTTAGGATTTTTGTTATAGCAGCCTGAATGTATTAAGATACTTTCTTCCCAGGCTAATCATTAATAATAACAACAATGGTTTAAAAACGTTTGAATAGAATTTTATCATTTAAAATTCTTTTGCCAAATCAACTCATTTGATATTAGCAGTAATCCTTTGAGAAAAACTTGGCAGCTAATTTTTTTTTCCATTTTCTAAAATGAAAAAAAAAAAAAAAGAGAGAGAGAGAAAAGTACAAAAGCTTAGGGAAGTCCCTTTAGTTGGCTGCAGATGATGTAGTTTCTATATAAGGTAGACGGAATTCCAATATAAGTCAGCCTGGTGGTTTGTTAAAGATGACTTTGCCTACTATTTCATCTAAAGGTGAAATTCAAACTTTAACCTCATTATGGGCTCTCATCTTTAGAAGCTGTATATATGCTATAGGAGACAGATTTTATCAATCTTCTTTTGGGCAACTGCTCTCTTACTGTACCAGTAAGCAACTTGGGAAAGTTGAAAAACTCCACAGAGGAGCTCTGCAGGGCACCAACTAAGCCCCTGGGTGGAGTTATCTGTGGTGCAACTGGTAGATTTCAGATGCTCAATTTGAACTGCATACAAGCCCAGGGCTCCTGTGTTCTGACCTTTTCTACATCCTTCACTGTCTTCTGAGTAGGGCTCTCACAAATGATCCTTACGTTTTTAGATGTATGATCATCTTTCATCCACAATGAACCTTGTTGGTGTTAGCCTGGATAAAACCTGTGCTTCCTGTATTTGCTTGTCAAATTGGGAGGGGGCAGAAGAGAGGGGTTAGAAATGTTGTTTTATTGTTTTATTTCATAGTAAGAAGAGCTATGACCTTGCTGAGAGGGTGACAAATTCAGTTATAGTCAACCAGTACTTGACAGGTTTTATCAGAAAACCAAACAAGGAAAGAGTATGTATGCCTGCTACCAGCTGTCACAGTATTGAACAATGAATGTTTGATGAAGCCGACCTGCAAATACACACATCTCCGTGGAAGTCAGCTTTAAGTAGCAACTAGCTGACAAAATTAACAAGAAAAGGCCTTGGTAGAGGATATCAAAAGAAAAGGGAAAAAAAAAAAAGGAAATGAAAATCTCCCAGTTCGTCTATTTATTTAGGTGTATATTGAAAGAGCCTCCACACAAGATGGAATTTGAAATGCCGCTGCAATTTTGTTAGGATAAAAAAACACAGTCCTCATCTCAACCCATATGGAAAGTACAGTTTGAATAATTGTCAGATTTTCCAAATTACTCATGCAATGAAAAGCGGAAGCTGGTGTGCTGGAAATGGGAGGGTTCCCTTGTGCTTCTCCAGGGACTCCCAACTTCTTGCTCACAGGCAAGGGACAGTAGAGCAACCCCGGATGGAAGATGAAAGAACTTGCCCAATTGCCCTACATTACACAGACCAGCCCCGCATTTGGTTATCCTAGTGAAAACCATTTTTTCCTGAATTGGAATTTTTTTAAAAGTCTCCTTCATCCAGCAAAAAAAAAGATCTCGAATAAAAGATTCCTATGTCTCCCTCCCATCTCTCCCCTCCCAAATCAAAATCAGTGGTACTTCCACCTTTAAGGGAAAATGCATGTGATTATTTTAAGCTAGACAATAAATCCAATTTCTCACAAAAATTTATGAAAATACTTCAAACTCCAGAAGGTTCAAATATTATGACAATTATTTTTCCAGTCAACCAGGAAAATGCTTTTCCCATCTTCAAATACCCCTTTCCCAAGGTGTTCATCTGTAGTTGTTTTTTAAACCACTTTTTCCAAGCCTGAGTTCCAACTTGACTTGTATGTCTTTTGTAGATTCCATTGTGACTTTCCTGATTGACCAGGATCTGATCTCATTGAACTTTGATTCTTCTCATACCCAACTCTGGCCATTGCTCATAGCAGGTGTCAGTGAGCGATGATAGAATTGACTATAAACTCAGAGACACTTAAGAGATTCAGAGGAAACAGACAGCATCTACCCCAGAGTCCTGTAGCTCCTACATTATCACTCTAATGACATTTCTCTATTCTTCCTTGGCAAAAGCAGGACAAATATGCTTTCTATAGAAGACATAAAAGATTATATCCCACATTCTGCATTCAGCCTACTGAAGTAAGTAGAAAACTCATGAAAGAAATTCCACATCCATTTCCCCAGATAGACCCTTTAATAAAATGTAATATACCATAATTAAACCATTTTTCAGCACAATAATGAATTTCACATGTGCATTTTCCTTGTGAATTTTCATTCTGTTCCTACATTTTTGAGCTCATTTGATGATAGCATCTAGTATTTTACAGCAAATAGAGTGGTGTTGTAAATATAAAGTATGCGTTCTGTCAATCTGAAAAAGTCATAAATATTATCTATTGGGGTTTTCTGCTTCTTATCTCTGCCTCTCCAAAATTTCCAATCCATATTGAGTTAAAGAATTTTGAAGATTTTTTTTAAATCTGTTCCATTATTTATCTATTTCCAGAGTAGTGAATAAGGTTTAATCTTAGCAATAGAGTGAGAAATGAAAAATGTCTATGATGGATTCTATAAGTAAGAAACGTCTGTAAAGCTAAATTACCCTCCACAGTGCATAGATGTGAGTCTTCATATGTTCCTGAAAGGGTCACAGTTGGTTGGAGATTGATACTTTGCTATTAAAAATCCAAAGATTGGGGAAGTGGAATGCACTCACATAAAGAAATGTTAGGAGGACAAAATTCCACAAAGAGAAAGGAATCAGATGTACAATCTGGAATTGTTGTGTAGAAATGAAACTTGCAGTGAACCTCCTTGGTCTCTTTGAGAACAGGAGAAAAAAAAAACTGCTAAGAAATCTGACATCGCTCTTTAGTACAAAGACCAAGACAAGCTTCATTTAGATATCTTTATTGTCAACAAGAGCCTGGGTCAGTCAGTTCAGGTGACTTACCGTAGCTCCAGACCTCCAAAGAGAGAGAAGGAGAAGGAGGAAAAATACTTAGGCAGAAAAAACAGAGTTTTTCTGGTTTTTCAGATGCAGCTATACCAGTTGTGCGATATGTGTCCTTTAACACAGGGATATCCAAACCACAGTGAAAATGGAGAAAACTAAATTTTAATCCTCACCTTCGTCTCCCTCTGTCTCATACAGTGTCTGTAGCTCTATTACAAATTCTCACCACATTTTAGTGAACTGCATATGATGTGTACAGGTAGCCAACCCTCTTACTGAAATCTTCTTGCTGAACCAGAGATTCAATTATATGAGCAGTCCACTCCTGCCCTAAAGTTTTGCCCTCAATGAGGAAAATCTAGGCTCTCTTATTATCAGTGTAGTTAGAATGCATTTGAAACCGGAGGGGGAACAGATACACAAGAGAGTAAAGTGAGTTTCTTAAAGCTACTTAGAGAATCAGTGACTGAAGAAACCATTTCGTTTTCATGGCAGAAGGTTGGCATTCATTTTAAAGAATTTATTGATTCCATGCATAACGTGTACAAGAAGTATTTCATCAATGAATGGATAAGCATGCCATATATATATATATATATATATATATATATATATATATAAAATCTTCTACTTTTCTTCTTGAGCCCTGGAAAGAAGGTCATTGGGGAAATTTGACTGATTGCTGCAATATCTTAGCTGAGGAATCATTTAGGAGGACTTATTGCCTGTACTCTGAGCGTGTGTGTGTGCATAAAGATGCATGCCCATACTACACACTACTTATACCCTAATTTCATGCAATTATGATAGAAAATATAACCTGAAAAGAGAGCTCATGATTGTCTGGTTAATAATAAAAAACCCAAAGATGCTGCCTTAAAAATTATTTGAATGGAACAAACTAAACTTGTAGAGAAGCACAAAGAATCGCCTTGAAGTGTTCGTGGATATCCATTGTTGTTAAACCCTGTGTGTTAGAGAAGGTCGCCTCCTTGGTGACTGAATTTAAAAAGCACCAGGGAATGCCACTATCCCCAAATGCCCCCTTCCATTGCTATCTGACTTGAAATTCTACCACTAGAAATCTATCTTGTGTCAGACTAGAAGGAAACCATCATTCTTATTGATTGATGAAAGCCCATGTGCCTTTTATTTTTCTGTGTATTCTGTCCCTAGTTTTTCAGATTCCCTGTGTTAATTTAACCATGATAGAAAGGTATTTGAGGACAACAATTCTTAAGAAGAATAACTGTAAAATCATTTCAGTCCCAGGAATTTCTGGTTTTATGTTAAACACAGAATTGACACATAAACAAATACATGTTTGGGGCAAAAATATCTATTTCTTTTTGTCTGGGGCATTCTCTGCAGGAGTTGCTGGGTCAAGTACCTTAAGGAACTAACACATTTTCAGTATTTCTCAGACTTCAGTAGAGGACTGAGTCATCTCCTTTCCAACTGCATAACAGAATCAGGTGTTAGGGTTAGCCTCACAATTGCTGTGCTTCAAATGAAACTGCTCGGTACCTTCTCTTTCTCTTTGGAAACAGGAGAAACAGCCAGACCTGGATTTGTATGTTCAAGACAAGCAGGGGTCTGCAGGGGCTACTGAGAGGAAGATAGGGGAGAGGATAACCACAGAGACAACTCTGCTGGTATCAGAACATTGTGCACGTGACAAATAATCCAAGATAAGAAGAGTAATTCTCAAGCCATGATCCACCAGTTGTGGGTTCAACGTGGATTAATCAGTAACCACTGGGGATGGGAGGGGACAGTTATCTCCAGTGAGTAGCTTCCAGGTCCCTCAACTCAACTTCAATTACAACAGTCTAGTTTTGATTGATTAAATAAATTGCTTCCTTACATAATATTTTTCTTGAAAAAGGAATTCCACTGCTGATAGGAAAAATAAAGTAAAACTTCATAGGTTTCTGGCACGGTCATGAAGGAAATTTCCATTCTTAAATGTAAATCACTCGAAAGGCTAAAGAAGGCAAAGGGCTGTATACTATGTGAACCGATAAGAAAAAATCTGGACTCCATTATGCAAGTCTAGAGGAAAGGATGGTTTATAAACATTGGTTTTTCAGTCCATCAGGGTACCAGGACCCTGCGTTGCCAAGAGACACCTCCAGTGCTGAAATGAAATAAGAAGACCCATGTTTACATTAACATCCCCATTTGATTCACTGTTTGATTAAGCTGAAGGAGCAGGAAAAATCGACCTGCCCAGCGTCCTGATCAGAGAGAAGGCGCGACACTGAGAGAAGACAGATGCATGATTCCCATCAGGGGCAGAGAAAGGTCGACATTTTGCTGACCCAAGTCCCCCTTCCTCACTGAGTACCCCCCACCACAGCTCCAGTGTCCCCAAGACAGCCCCGCCATTATCACCCGATATGATGAAAGAGACCGTGAATCTCCTCAGAAGGGAGCGATATCTAAGAAAGCAGTCATTTTACTGAGTAGTAAAAACAGCTTTGGAGTCTGGCAAGGGCAAGACTGAGGGGAAAGGCATTTATACACACAAGACAATGAACAACAAAGTTATATTTGTCACAAAGTCTGCCACAAGTTTTATTTACCATAGGTTTAATTATGTTTAAGGTGAAAGAACAGAAGTAAGAATGCTGTACCTGAGTGCCTCAAAGAACATAGGCAGGCCATTTTTATCTGCCCACTCAATACCCATTTTTTGAGAAAAAAATAATCAAAGGAAATATTGTATATCAACGACTGTTCTTAACATGCCCCCAACATGTGGCAGACAGAGAAATGAGGTGACTGATAGGCCACTGAACTGAGCGAAGCCATGTTTCTAATGAGAGCAAAAATACCAAGTTTACAAATAAAGACAAACCCTGATTTACAGTGGCTTGATTTACAATATTACTTTATGATGGTTGATTGCATACTAATACATCCATTGTGACTTTCATGTTCAGGATAGTTCAACAAACTACATGAGAATATTTTATACTTTGTTTCAAGATATGCTTTGTGTGAGATACTGTCTCCCAGCTGTAAGGTAAGGTAAGGCTCTGAGCACATTGAGGTAGGTGATGAGGCTAAGCTGTGTTGTTCAGTAGGTTGGTTGTGTTGAAAGCATCATTAATTACAATATTTTCGACTTATGATGAGTTTGAGATATAACCTCATCATAAGTCAAGGAGCATCTGTAGTTTATCTGTTTGATATGAATTAAATAAGATTCAAAGTCTTTCTTGTGGTATCATCAGTTTTCCTCATCCACATCTCAACTTTCTGGAGTGAAACACAAGTAGGTAATCATACAAAAATTCAGGAAGTCATTGAAAATATTGCCCTTGGCCATGCAAGAAACTTTGTGGGAAGCTATTTGAAAAGTAGTGCCAAAAGATACTGACTTACTGTCTCTGAGCACACTGTCAAACACTTGGCATCAGACTGTTACACCTTGAATATTCTACCTGTCATTGTTGAAAAGAACTGATGCCTCTGATCAACAGAGAAGTGTTTTTCCTTCAATTTTAATCACACTCCTGAACTGAATTCCTAAAATCATTCCTGAGAATATTTTAAAATTAGTCAAGAAATGTGAGCACTCAGAGCAGTGCTTGGTGCAATATGCATCAGTAGTCACCATGACTGGGGTCATGGTTGCTGCTGTTGGGTTGATTCTTAATAAGATTAGGCCCCAAGTTTGGAAGACCCCTGTTAGACTTCTTTCATTCTAAGATTTGCTGTAATGTGAAAGGAGTGCCTTCCCACTCAGTAATTACTGCATAAAAAGTACTGATAGGCAATAAGCCAGAAGCAAGAGGACATTATTAACAAACGAGCTGCCCTTTTACCTGTTCTCTAAATGAGTTTGCCACTGACTCCAATCTTTTCTCTGCATGACTTTCCTTCTCTCAGATGGCTTGTAGTTTCTTCCTTCCTACTCTTTCTCCAAGTTTACTTCTACACTTATTGGCAACCTACTATTCCAGAAATCATGCTATGTTCAAAATTATAAATACTACTTCTCCAACTTTATTCTTCCACCTTTGTCTGGATACCCATCGCTTTGCATTTTGTGTCATTCAGTTATAAAATCTACTTCTCTTCTTTCCTCTTCTGTCTTCTCTTTAGAAAGTCATCTACAAAACCTGTAGCCACTTCTCACATTTAATTAAGATTTAAATTCATTGTCTTCCTTTCCACCTGCAGCTCCTCTCAATACCCAGGATGTCTTCAGTAACCCTATGGACAACCCACTTATTAGCCGGCTAGCGCAACTCCTCCTTGACTTCTTCAACTCCAGTGAGACCCATCTTCACCCCACCCACTCACCCCTACTGCAGGCATCTCGTCCATGACTACACCTTGTACCTTGTCATTATCAAGATCATTCTGCATTGTTCAACAACAGAAATCCCCATTTCCAATATCTTACCTCTTACCACCACTTTCCATCTTTCCAGACCTCTCACTCATTCACTTATCACAAGTATTGAGATATTTTTAGATTTGTGATTGTTGAACCCTTCTTCTTTCTGCCATTACTCCTCTCTGTCACTCCTTCTCTTGTCCAGTCCCTCAAGGTTCACTGCCTTTATGACACACTTCTAACTGGTCCAAATATCCCTGATTTCATGTCAACTCAGTGCATGTGAAAAAAAATAATCCAACCCTAGGTCACAAAAACCATCTTGGTGGAGTGAAAGATAGGATGCTGGCCTCTGATGGAGTCAATTACACAAGCACAAGATTGGTGCCATAATAGATTTGTGGTTTCCAATCTCAAATTAATATTCATATGTACCTGGAAATCCCTCTGTGTCTTCCAGTTGATCAGGATTCCATTTTCCAAAATATCCATTTAAATCTTTTTCCATTCTCAGCATACTGAAATCCTGTCTCAAAAAAACAAATAAAATTAAAAAATAATTAAATAATTAAGAGAAAAAGTAGTAACTCCTCTCTTTCTCTCTCTGCAACCCCCCTTCTCTCTCTCTAAAGAGTTGAATTATGTGGATTAAGTAAACTAATGTGTGTAGAGTATGTAGAAGAATATCTGGCATTCAATCTATGTTAGTTCCTATTATTAATTAACTTTTGTGATCAATAGTTGCCTGTAATCAAATTTCCCTCCATTGCAAAAGAACTTTTACAAAGCAATTTTGAAAAACGGAGAGGCAATATAATTTTTTAATTTGGCAGAAGAGGTGCTTTGTAAAATAGGATATCTAAATGACCAACAAGCATCTAAAGAGGTGTTCTATTATTATTCATCACTTAGTCATACCATTATTTACATGAATATGCAAATAAATTCATAATGAGACATCACCACAACAGACCAACCAGACACACCAGAACACACCAGAACAACCAGAAAAAAATATTTTTTTTAAGTGTTGGAAAGAACCCTATAAATGTTGGTAGGGATATGGAATAAATGGAACTTTTACTGGGTGTGGTGGGGCACATCTGTAATCCTAGAGACTCAAGAGGCTGAGGCAGGAAATCTCAAGTTGAAGGCCAGCCTCAGCCACTTAGTGATGTTCTAAGCAACTTTCAGTGGGACTATTTTGACATTTGAAAACAAACAAATAAAAAGGGTTGGGTATGTAGCTCAATGGTAAAGTGCTCCTGAGTTCAATCCCCACTATCAAAACATAAATTTAAAAAAATGTAACTTTCATACATTGCTGGGGCATTAAAATTAGTACAGCCACTATGGAAAATCAGTTGGCTGTATCAACTGAAGTTGAATCCACTCTTACCCTCGAAGTCAGCAATTGCTCTCCTACCTGTACGTCCAGCAGAAATGCATGCTAGTATATGCTAAAAATGTATGCACAATAACTTAAAAGGCAACATTGTATTTAAGAGTAAATCAAATGTGAAATAGCCCAAATGTCTATCAATAACAGAATAGATAAATATGTGGTGACATATGGTAAAAAGAAATGTTAGGTAGTAAAGAAAAAGAACATATGGCAGGTATACCCAGCAGCATAGAGAAATTTCATAGATACTATATTGAGTAAAAATTTCAGAAACAAAATGTACATACTGTATGATTCAATTTATATGAAACATAAAGCAAACTGATCTATGATATGTTATCTTTTTAGATATGTGGTGTTCTAAAAAGAAACCCATTTGTGAAATAATGCAAAGATTTGCAGAGATGAAATGATTTGATTATGAGAGATGCAACTTGATCTGTGGATCAAGTTGATATCGATTAACTGAGCAGTAACTGTAAGCAAGTAGGGTATAACTGGAGGAATTAGGCCATTGGGGGCATGCCCTTGGGGTTTATATTTTGTCCCTGGTGAACACAGCTCTCCTTGCTTCCTGGTTGCCCTGTCCAAAGATGCTTTCCTCCACCATGCCCTTGCACCATGATGTTCTGCCTCACCTCTGGTCCAGAACTATGCAGTTAGTCAACCATGGGCTAAACCTATGAAACCATGAGCAAAAACAAACTTTTCTCCTCTACATTTTTTCT
The DNA here is from genome assembly GCF_902686445.1 of Sciurus carolinensis. NCBI lineage: Eukaryota > Metazoa > Chordata > Mammalia > Rodentia > Sciuridae > Sciurus > Sciurus carolinensis. The sequence goes on from NC_062226.1 coordinate 79,970,350, forward strand.
TGTCAGGTACATTGGTCACAGCAATGTAAAGGATGACTAAAATGTGATGGAAGTGAAAGTTACCTGTGGAGAATGAGGAGGAACTGGGAGACAGTAAAAAGGAGGCCTCTGGAGAGCTAGAAGTTCCCTGTCTTGTTTTGAGGAGTGGATGCTTTTTTAAAATCTACCCTGTTTCTATGCATTTACTGCATATTTGTTATATTCAATAAAAAGTTTACCAAAATAAACTTTTAAAAATGTTGTCACCCTCAAAAACATCATCCTAACTGATAGGGGACCGACCGACGTGAACAGTTAGAATATAAGGTTAAGGGAATAATTATTTAAAATGGGACCACTGTGCTGACCCTCATCTGCTTTCACTTTTAAAAAGAAATATACCTACAACCATCCCTGGCTTACTCCACAGGATATGTTACATTCTGCAGCAAACTACCTGTTATCTGCAGGTAATAAGTAGAATACCAGTCACCCCAAAGGGTGGAGACTTTTGTGGCCCTTAAACAGACCAGATTCCAAAACTCAAGGAAATAGGAGAATTCCTTCTAACCATAGAATCTATAAGAACAGGTTTCAATTAGAATCAGTCAGCATGACCCAGAGTGACCTAGAGTATTTATGACAGTGAGTACTTGAAAGTCTGATGTCATCCTGCTGTCAGTCAAAAGTCAAGAGGCAGAGCTGGGCCAGACTCTTTGGAAACTTCCCTGGGATGCCCAGTAAAGCTGGAGGACAGGGGAGACATGCCATCCTTTCCTCTCTCCCTTGAGAGTGCCCCCTTTTCCCCTTTCCCATCCTCTTTAGTTAATTCATGCCTGTTACACTGAGCAACATGACTGAAACATTTCTGACTTGATCACAAGAATCCAGGTAAAGGGTGAGGCTTCTCTGGCCTCACTCTCCTGGAAGGTCCAGCCCTGTAATGCTATCACCCATTTCACAGGCAGGCCTTCAGAAATTCAGTCTCAACTTTGTCATTTGTCTCACAGCCCTTGCTCATTGTCACGTCTTTCTCCTCCTTAAATCCAGTGAGAATTAATTTCAAGGCCATTACCCATTCTTTGTTGCCAAGTTCCAAAGACTCTCATTCCTTTCTTTGCGTTTCCTTGATTCTCAGGACTATTTTTTTTAATTTTTAAAAAATTTATGCATTTTTATACATAAGTGATGAATCTTCAGAAAGAGAAGTTAGGAAAACTATCCCATTCACAATAGCATCGAAAAAAATAAAATACTTGGGAATCAATCTAAACAACAGAGGTGAAAGACCTCTACAATGAGAACTACAGAACACTAAAGAAAGAAATTAAAGAAAACCTTAGAAGATGGAAAGATCTCCCATGTTCTTGGATAGGAAGAATTAATATTGTCAAAATGGCCATACTACCAAAAGTGTTATACAGAGTCAATGCAATTCTAATTAAAATACCAATGATGTACCTTACAGAAATAGAGCAAGCAATCATGAAATTCATCTGGAAGAATACGAAACCCAGAATATCTAAAGCAATCCTTAGCAGGAAGAATGAGGCAGGAGGTATTGCAATATCAGAACTTCAACCATAGTACAAAGCAATAGTAACAAAAACAGCATAGTATTGGTACCAAAATAGACAGGTAGATCAATGGTACAGAAGAGAGGACATGGACACAAACCCAAATAAATACAATTTTCTCATACTAGACAAAGGGACCAAAAATACGCAATGGAGAAAAGATAGCCTCTTCAATAAATGGTGCTGGGAAAACTGGAACCAGAATGAAACTAAACCCCTATCTCTTACCCTGCACAAAACTCAGCTCAAAATGGATCAAGGACCTTGGAATCAGACCAGAGACCCTGCATCTTATAGAAGAAAAGTAGGTCCAAATCTTCAACATGTTGGCTTAAGATCAGACTTCCTTAACAGGACTCCCATAGCACAAGAAATAAAAGCAAGAATCAGTAACTGGGATATATTTGAACTAAAAAGCTTTCTCTAAGCAAAGGAAACGATGAGTAATGTGAAGAGAGAGCCTATAGAGTGGGAGAAAATCTTTGCCACTCACATTTCAGATAGACCACTGACTTCCAGAATCTATAAAGAACTCAAAAAACTCTACACAAAGATCAGGTTTCCATGATGGCGGACTAGAGGGCAGCTGCATTTCATGTTGCTCCAGGAAGCAGGATTCAAAAGAGGAGATAGTGAGAGACTTGGGACCAACTCAAAGCCGCTGGGTGAATCTCTCCCGTTGGGGAGGTGTCCCGGATGGGGCGGTAGCCCCAGAACGCAGGGAACTTTGTGAAGTAGAGTTGCACGGTGAGACGCCCCTCCCCCCGCTGGAGCGGTAAACACGGACAACTGGGAACATCGTAGAGGAGGCGGCTCAGCACAGCGCTTGGACTCAGAGCAACCACTGGGGCTCCGGGCGGCTGCCTAGAGGAGGAGCTGTGCGGCAAGCTGTTTGGACTCAGAGCGACCGCTTCCGAACACCGGGGGGCTGCCCGGAGGAAGAGGAGGAGCGCAGAGGGTCGCTTGGTCTAGGAGTGACTGGATCAGAGCTCCGGGTGGCTGCTCAGAGGAGGAGGTGAGTGGTGAGTTTTTTGGACACAAAGCGACCGCTCCTGAACACTGGTGGCCTGCCTGGAGGAGGAGTGCGGTGGGTCGCTTGGTCTCCAAGTCACCGCTCCTGAATACCCGGGGGGCTACACCAAGGAGGAGGAGGAACAGGGCGGGTCACTTGGACTCGGAGTCACTGCCTAGGGCTACGGGCGGTTGGCGGGAGGAGGAGACGTGAAGTGAGTTGCTTGGACTCCTAGTGACTGCGTCGGAAACCGGGCGGCTGTCCGGAGGCAGAGGTGTGTGGTGGGTCTCTGGGTCTCGGAGCTATTGTACGGGGCTCCAGGTGGAGGCTCAGAGGCGGGGCAGCATAGCCAGGTGATTAGGTGCAGAGCAGGGTCCCAGGACCTAGGCGGCTTCTTGGTGGAAGAGCCGCACAGAGACATGCTTAGGGGTGGAGCGAAGGTTCCAGGACTGCGGGCAGATTCTCTGAGGACAGGCAGCCTAAGGAGACTCGTCTGCGAAGGGTGAGACTCCCAGGCCCAGGAGGTAGGTCCAGGCCCCTGGGAACGTTGCAGAGGAAGGCAGCCCAGCCCGGCGGTAGTTGTAGATTGAGGGGAACCTCTAGGAGGGAAACTGACCAGCGAGACCTCCCCACCAGATGAGTCTTCCCTGCCGGGTAAGGTTTTCCCACAAGGATGGTAAAACCAGAGACACAGGCACAAACAGGCCTTGCCTCAGCCCACAGCCTAGTTCCCCTTTGGATGACCATTGGTCAAGAAGTGGAGGCACCTCTGCCCACTAGCAGGGAATATACCCCACCTGAGGGTCACCACCCCTAGAGAGGCAGCTTCCTTGTGGAGCACCGCATTATCAACTTCCTCCAAGACTTCTGGCTACTGAAGGATAAGAGGGGATATACTAACAATCTTCAGGGACATTATAAGTCAATAGAGGAAATCTGCAATATCTTAATGGTCCACTGATTCCTGAACAATATGAGAAAACAAGGGAAGAAAATGCCCCAAACAAATCTAGATGTTACATCAATAAAGTCCATCGACAGCATGGCAAAAGAAATGACAAAAAGGGAGTTCAGAATGTACATAATTAAAATGATCAGGGAAGCAAACGATGAGATGAAATAGCAAATGCAGGCACTGAATGATGAGATCAAAGAGCAAATGCAGGCACTGAATGATCACACCAATCGACAGTTAAAAGAGCAAATACAGGAAGCCAAAAGATCATTTCAATAAAGAGAGATATTGAAAAAAAAAAAAACAAACAAACAGAACTCCTTGAAATGAAGGAAACAATAAACCAAATTAAGAACTCCATAGAAAGCATAACCAATAGGATAGAACACCTGGAAGACAGAACCTCAGATATTGAAGACAAAATATTTAACCTTGAAAACAAAGTTGAACAAACAGAGAAGATGGTAAGAAATCATGAACAGAATCTCCAAGAACTATGGGATATCATGAAAAGGCCAAATTTGAGAATTATTGGGATTGAGGAAGGCTTAGAGAAACAAACCAAAGGAATGAACAATCTATTCAATGAAATAATATCAGAAAATTCCCCAAATCTGAAGAATGAAATGGAAAATCAAGTTCAAGAGGCTTATAGGACTCCAAATACACAAAATTACAACAGACCCACACCAAGGCACATTTTAATGAAAATACCTAACATACAAAATAAAGACAGAATTTTAAAGGCTGTGAGAGAAAAGAACCAAATTACATTCAGGGGGAAACCAATACGGATATCAGCAGATTTTTCAATCCAGACCCTAAAAGCTAGAAGGGACTGGAACAACATTTTTCAAGCTCTGAAAGAAAATGGATGCCAACCAAGAATCTTATACCCAGCAAAACTTACCTTCAAATTTGACGATGAAATAAAATCCTTCCGTGATAAACAAAAGCTAAAAGAATTTACAAAAAGAAAGCCAGCATTACAGAACATTCTCAGCAAAATATTTCATGAGGAAGAGATAAAAAACAAAGAAGCAAATCAGCAAAGGGAGGAATTATCCTAAAGAAACTGTCAAATAAAGGAGGAACCAAGCTGTGTCAAAATAATAAATAAATAAATAAAATTTTAAAAAATGAACCAAATGACTGGGAATACAAATCATATCTCAATAATAACCCTGAATGTTAATGGCCTGAATTCATCAATCAAAAGACATAGACTGGCAGATTGGATTAAAAAGAAAGATCCAACCATATGTTGCCTGCAAGAGACTCACCTCATAGAAAGAGATACCCATAGACTAAAGGTGAAAGGATGGAGAAAAACATACCATGCACATGGACTCAGCAAAAAACCTGGAGTATCCATCCTCATTTCAGATAATGTGGACTTCAAGCCAAAGTTAGTCAGAAGGGATAAAGAAGGACAGTTCATACTGCTTAAGGGAAGCATAAATCAGCAAGATATAACAATCATAAACATCTATGCCCCAAACAGTGGCTCATCCATGTATGTCAAACAAATCCTTCTCAATTTTAGAAACCAAATAGACCATAATACAATAATACTAGGTGATTTTAACATGCCTCTCTCACCACTGGACAGATCTTCCAAACAAAAATTGAACAAAGAAACCATAGATCTCAATAACACAATCAATAATTTAGACTTAACAGACATTTATAGAATATACCATCCAACCAAGAGTGAATACACTTTCTTCTCAGCAGCACATGGATCCTTCTCTAAAATAGACCATATATTATGCCACAAAGCTAATGTTAGCAAATACAAGAAGATAGAGACACTACCTTGTATTCTATCAGATCATAATGGATTTAAGTTAGAAATAAATGAAAGAGTAAAAAACAGAAAGTACTCCAACACCTGGAGATTAAACAATATGCTATTATATGATGAATGGATAACAGAAGACATTAGGAAGGAAATTTAAAAAGTCTTAGAGGTAAATGAGAACAAAGAAACATCATATCAAAATCTCTGGAACACTATGAAAGCAGTACTTAGAGGAAAATTTATTTCATGGAGCGCATTCAATAAAAGAAGTAAAACTCAACAAATAAACGACCTAACACTATAGCTCAAATCCCTAGAAAAAGAAGAACAGACCAACACCAAAAGTAGTAGAAGACAGGAGCTAAAATCAATGAAATTGAAACAAAAGAAACAATTCCAAAAATTGACAAAATAAATAGTTGGTTCTTGGAAAAAATAAACAAAATTGATAAATCTTTAGCCACACTAACAAAGAGAAGACAAGAGAAAACCCAAATCACTAAAATTCGGAATGAACAAGGAAATATCACAACAGACACGATTGAAATATAAAACATAATTAGAAGCTATTTTGAAAATCTATACTCCAACAAAACAGAAAACCTCAAAGACATCAACAGGTTTCTAGAGACATATGAATTGCCTAAACTGAACGAGGAGGACATACACAATTTAAATAGACGAATTTCAAGTAATGAAATAGAAGAAGTCATCAAAAGCCTACCATCAAAGAAAAGTCCAGGACCAGATGGGTTCTCAGCCGAGTTCTATAAAACCTTTAAAGAAGAGCGCATTCCAATACTTCTCAAAATATTCCATAAAATAGAAGAGGAGGGAACCCTCCCAAACTCATTCTATGAAGCCAATATTACCCTGATACCTAAACCAGACAGAGACACATCGAGGAAAGAAAATTTCAGACCAATATCCTTAATGAACATCGACGCAAAAATTCTCAACAAAATTTTAGCAAATCGCTTACAAAACGTATTAAAAAGATAGTGCACCATGATCAAGTGGTTTTCATCCCAGGGATGCAAGGTTGGTTCAACATCAGGAAATCAATAAATGTAATTCACCATATCAATAGACTTAAAGTCAAGAATCACATGATTATTTCAATAGATGCAGAAAAAGCATTTGATAAAATACAGCATCCCTTCATGCTCAAAACACTAGAAAAAATAGGGATAGTGGGAACATTCCTTAACATTGTAAAGGCCATCTATGCTAAGCCCATGGCTAATATCATTCTAAATGGTGAAAAACTGAAAGCATTCCCCCTAAAAACTGGAACAAGGCAGAGATGCCCTCTTTCACCACTTCTTTTCAATATTGTCCTTGAAACTCTAGTCAGAGCAATTAGACAGACCAAAGAAATTAAAGGGATACGAATAGGAAAAGAAGAACTCAAACTATCCCTATTTGCTGATGATATGATTATATACTTAGAGGAACCAGGAAATTTCACCAGAAAACTTTTAGATCTCATAAGTGAATTCAGTAAAGTAGCGGGATATAAAATCAATGCACATAAATCTAATGCATTTTTATACATAAGTGATGAATCTTCAGAAACAGAAATTAGGAAAACTACCCCATTCACAATAGCCTCAAAAAAAATAAAATACTTGGGAATCAATCTCACAAAAGAGGTGAAAGACCTCTACAATGAGAACTACAGAACACTAAAGAAAGAAATTAAAGGAAACCTTAGAAGATGGAAAGATCTCCCATGTTCCTGGATAGGCAGAATTAATATTGTCAAAATGGCCATACTACCTAAAGTGCTATACAGATTCAATGCAATTCCAATTAAAATCCTAATGATGTACCTTACAGAAATAGAGCAAGCAATTATGAAATTCATCTGGAAGAATAAAAAACCCAGGATAGCTAAAGCAATCCTTGGCAGAAAGAGTGAAGCAGGGGGTATCGCAATACCAGATCTTCAACTCTACTACAAAGCAATAGTAACAAAAACGGCATGGTATTGGTACCAAAATAGACAGGTGGATCAATGGTACAGAATAGAGGACATGGACACAAAGCCAAATAAATACAATTTTCTCATACTAGACAAAGGGGCCAAAAATATGCAATGGAGAAAAGATAGCCTCTTCAACAAATGGTGCTGGGAGAATTGGAAATCCATATGCAACACAATGAAACTAAACCCATATCTCTCACCATGCACGAAACTAAACTCAAAATGGATTAAGGACCTCAGAATCAGACCAGAGACCTTGCATGTTATTGAAGAAAAAGTAGGTCCAGAGCTTCAACATGTCGGCTTAGGACCAGACTTCCTCAATAGGACTCCCATAGCACAAGATATAAAAGCAAGAATCAATAACTGGTATAGATTCAAACTAAAAAGCTTTCTCTCAGCAAAGGAAACTATCAGCAATGCGAAGAAAGAGCCTACAGAGTGGGAGAAAATCTTTGCCAATCATACTTCAGATAGAGCACTAATCTCCAGAATCTATAAAGAACTCAAAAAACTCTACACCAAGAAGGCAAATAATCCAATTGACAAATGGGCTAAGGAAATGAATAGACACTTCACAGAAGAAGATCTACAAGCAATCAACAAACATATGGAACAATGTTCAACATTTCTAGTAATAAGAGAAATGCAAATCAAAACCACCCTAAGATTCCATCTCACCCCAATTAGAATGGCAATTATCAAGAATACAAGCAACAACAGGTGTTGGCGAGGTTGTGGGGAGAAAGGTACACTCATCCATTGCTGGTGGGGTTGCAAATTAGTGCAGCCATTCTGGAAAGCAGTGTGGAGACTCCTTAGAAAACTTGGAATGGAACCACCATTTGACCCAGCTATCCCACTCCTTGGCCTATACCCAAAGGACTTAAAATCAGTGTATTACAGAGATACAGCCACATCAATGTTCATAGCTGCTCAGTTCACAATAGCCAGATTGTGGAACCAACCTAGATGTCCTTCAATTGATGAATGGATAAAGAAACTGTGGTATATATATATACAATGGAATATTACTCAGACATAAAGAATGATAAAATTATGGCATTTGCAGGCAAATGGATGAAATTGGAGAATATCATGCTAAGTAAGATAAGCCAAATCTCAAAAAACCAAAAGACAAATGATATCGCTAATAAGTGGATGATGACACATAATGGGGGGTGGGAGGTGTTAGTGTTAGGTTTAGAGTTAGGGTTAGGGAGGGGGGCAAGAATGGAGGAAGGAAGGACTGTATAGAGGGAAAAGAGGGGTGGGAGGGGTGGGAGGGAAGGGAAAAAAATAACAGAATGAATCAAACAACATTTCCCTATGTAAATTTATGATTACACAAATGGTATGCCTTTACACCATGTACAAACAGAGAAACAACATGTATCCCATTTGTTTACAATAAAAAAAAAAAAAACTCTACACCAAGAATACAAATAATCCAATCAAAAAATGGGCTAAGGAAATGAACAGACATTTCACAGAAGAAGATCTACAAGCAATCAACAGATATATGAAAAAATGTTCAACATCTCTAGTAATAAGAGAAATGCAAATCAAAACCACCCTAAGATTCCATCTCACCCCAATTAGAATGGCGATCATCAAGAATACAAACAACAATAGGTGTTGGTGAGGATGTGGGGAAAAGGTACACTCATACATTGCTGGTGGGGTTGCAAATTAGTGCAGCCACTCTGGAAAAGTAGTATGGAGATTCCTCAGAAAACTTGGAATGGAACCACCATTTGACCCAGCTATCCCACTCCTTGGCCTATACCCAAAGGACTTAAAATCAGCATATTACAGAGATATAGCCACATCAATGTTCATTGCTGCTCAATTCACCATAGCCAGATTGTGGAACCAACCTAGATGCCCTTCAGTTGATGAATGAATAAAGAAACTGTGGTGTATATATATACAATAGAATATTACTCAGCCATAAAGAAAAATAAAATTATGGCATTTGCAGGCAAATGGATGAAATTGGAGAATATCATGTAAGTGAGATAAGCCAATCTTAATAATCCCAAGGACGAATGATCTGACTGATAAGCGAATGATGACACATAATGGTGGGGTGGGAGGGGGGCAAGAATGGAGGAAGGAGGGACTGTATAGAAGGATAAGAGGGGTGGGAGGGGTGTGGGGGAAGGAAAAAATAACAGAATGAATCAAACAACATTACCCTATGTAAATGTATGATTACACAAATGGTATGCCTTTACTTCATGTACAACCAGAGAAACAACATGTATTGCATTTGTTTACAATAAAAATTTTAAAAATGTATTTGTTCTGAATAGTTGTACATGATGGTAGAATACGTTTATACATTTTGATAGATCATACATAAATAGAGTGTAATATCTCATTTTTCTGATTATACATATTGCAGGATCACATGGGTCATGCGGTCATACATGTACTTGAGGTAATAATGGTAATAATATCTCTACTATTATTCCTTCCCCCATACCTCCTCCCCTCCCTTCACTCCCCTCTACCTAATATAAAGTAACTCTATTCGTCCCTATCCTCACCCCTTATTGTGAATTAGCTTCCACATATCAGACAAAACATTTGGTCTTTGGTTTTTTGGGTTTGGCTTGATTATTTTAAACTCTTAATAACACTCAAAGCCTGGAAATCTTTCTCAGACCCCTTCTTCCTTCTTCACCTATTTATTTCATACATTTTTCACATAACTAATTAAAATGTCCCCTTTTTTGGTGCGGGGGTACTGAGGATTGAACTCAGGGGCACGCAACCACCAAGCCACATTCCCAGCCCTATTTTGTATTTTTTGTGTGTGTGTTTTATGTAGAGACAGGGTCTCACTGAGTTGCTTAGCTCCTCACTTTTGCTGAGAGGCTGGCTTTCAACTCACAATCCTCCTGTCTTAGCCTCCCTGACCGCTGGGATTACAGATGTGTGCCACCACACCCAGCTAAAATGTCCCTTCTTCCAGAAACCTTCCCTAACCCCACCACAGATGAGTTAAGGCCATCCTACCTATGCATATTGAACCCTTTGCTTATCCTCAGCAAAATTCAAATAACCCAGAACAACTGTAATTTCCTATCTACTTCTTCAAAAGGACAACCGTGTAAGTACTAGCAGAATGATATGACCCTTCTCCCATCACATCTAAACACGAAGTGCATTTGTTCTCCTTGTTATCAGAAAAATGTAGGAGAGATTCCCACCAAAGTCATTGAGACTAGACACCAAGTCATCTCCCATACATCTCACAGGAGTAGGTTTCGCAGAAGTTTTTGTAGGTCAAACTCCTCTCCATATTGCAGGACCATCATTCCCATCACCACAGCAACATCTTCCTCTTTTTGAGCATTGGGGACCATTATTGGTTGGGGTAATTTGAAAATGTTTGCACCGACCTCATCTTCCTCCTGTGACCCTTCCCTGTGCATTTTCATGCCATCCCATCAATACCCAAAAGCTCCCTTGGGATCAAAATTACCTCAGTAACAAGGAATGCTCTGAGTTTCTCCTGTAATATTAAGATTTAATACACATTAAATTGCATAGCTCTCACAGATCAAAGGTAAGAAAAATCAAATGCCATATCTGGGGTTTACAGAGCACGTGTCAACCTTGAAATATCCAGTAACCATCATCTCCTTCCGCCAACATTCATGTCCTCAACATGTATAAAGAGGCTTTAGAAATGAACTTTGGAGTCAGTCCCACCTAGATTTAAATCTATTCTCTGAATCTGTCTATGTGATCTAAGCCAAGGCACATAATATCCCATTTCCTTGTCTGTAAAATGGGTATAGGCAAAATATCAACCTCATAGGTTTACTGTAAGGACTGTATTAGGCAGTGTTAATGAAGTGCTTACCAATGTGTTTCTTGATGTTATTAGTCTTCCTTTTATTCCAAAGTTTCCTTTGATTTTTAAAAATCAAAGTTTCCTTTGATTTTTAAAAATTCTTTTTAGAATTAGTACAGCACCATGATACACCCTGACAGAATCACAGAATCACAGAATCCAATCTACTCCAATTCAGTCTCCAGCACATACCCCGCCCCAACCCCTCCCTCCACTCCATCAACCCCCTCTCCTCTGATGTTTATTTTAACCAAAGTGCACTAGGATGGACTCTTCAGGAAGAAGGCCCCACAAGGACTGTGACTGCAGAGATGGCCCCACACAGAAAAGAATGTCACCGTGATGGTGACTAGCTCTTCATTTTTGGAGGGACTAATGTGTACAATCTTCCTTCAGGCTCTGGCTCAACACCTACTAAGAGGTGTGGAAGAAGATATGAATTTGGTTGAGCATGAACAAAATTTGAGGATGCTTCCTGACATTTAATTACTTCAGTGCATGTCAGAACTTGCATGGTCATGAGGTACAGCAGAAAGCTAATGCTGTGGGAAGGCCTAGCAGATAGATATTTTATTTTGTTCATCATTATATGATAGGGTAGTTAGTTTTCTGACAGTTCACAGAGAGTCCTGCTTTCAGTTGCTCAGAAGCAGCTGATCTTTAGAAATAAGTAGATTATGAAACTGTCTTTCATCATTTCCAAGAAGTTCCTACCATTCTCCCATTCTCCCTGTATCTGAAATGCTATTGTTTGAGCTTGGTTTTTGTTCCTTATTAAAACATAAATACCTATTGCAGAACAAATACTTTTAAGCTGTGATTAGTCATCTTTACCTTAGGATTAACAAATGTTGAGTCTATCCTGAGAATATGTTTTGATAAATTAGGCAGAGGGGAGAAATCATCAGTTTGATAAATTTCTGAAAGTTTAAGGACAAAAAAACTACTGAGGGAAAGAGGATTAACTCAGGTGACTTCACTACTCTAGGACCCAGAAGCAGTCCTCCCCAGAGAAAAGAAAAATGGAACATTTTTAAACAAATGTGCTTGTGCTTAGTCTTGTTGCAAAGGTGCACAACTTTGAGAATACCTGAAGAAAAGTTACAAAAGAGTCCTAGAAAAAGGAAAAAATATACAAATAGATGTTACAGAAAATGGGTAGCTAGGTAGAGAGATAGAGATAGATAGACTCCTCCATTTAAAAACTGGTCATATTTTTAATGTCTGGCAATGTAGAAACTAATATTTTGCATAATATAAATGCCCATGTAAATTGTTTGTCTCATTTAGATTGCAATCCTTTAAATAAAGATCTCAGCAATATTCTTCTGCTAAAGTTTATCAAATAAAGTCATCTGTACCTGAGGTCAAGTTGAAATACACTACAAAACAAAGTTATTTACAAATCAGACTCAAAACATTTCTAACATTTGGATTTTTTTTGCCTTAATATACATGTCTATATGATATAATTCTTTATATATGAGCCTGGGATATAAAGTCCTTCTCCCGAAATACTTACGTAGTATCCATACAGCTGCATGTGGCAAGAAGGACAAAGGAAAAGTCAATTGATTGTACATGTCCTTACCCCATCTCTGAAGCTGGTTTTATGTGCCCGTCGGTGCCTTAATCCCCTCTGTAATAATAACAATAATACCCACACATAACATTATGTTGAGAAAATTAAATGAGGCAATGCATGTATGTGTCTTTTGTAAGCTAAAGCACCTATATTTTTAATTTGGTAAATGTTTTATACATTACGTAGGGATGTTTAAAAATGGTGGTTCTCTATGTACAGATAGAGAACTTGGTCACTAAATTCTCCATGTAAAAAGCAACCACTACATGTAAAAATCATGGTCATCAAATTCTGTTTATAATTAAAGCATGATCATTAAATTACCTATGTACCTGCATAAAACATGCATATAAGTGAAAGTAAGGTCAAAGAAATGACTGCTTTGGCCTCAATTCTTTAGGCAAAGTACTCTGCTTCAGCACCCTGACCCATCAAGTTTATCCTTGACTGATCCACTATGATAAGATCAACCGCCACCCATAAAGATTAATATTACACACTATGACACATACCTACACTTACACATTGAATGTCTGTCAGGCAGTGAATGCCTCCTCCCCAGGGACATTCCTATCACCCTTCCTAAGAACCGCTATCCCACTAATCACTCTGGAGGACAAATCTGTCTTACTGCCTTTTAGTTTTTCACTTCTGCACAGCACGTTCACATCATTCCTCCATCCACCCCACATAAACACAGAACGTGATTGTAAGTTCCTTCAGGATGGGTGCTCTGTTTGCTCGTTGCTATATCTGTAGCACGTAGAAGAGGGCTTGGAATGGCATTTAATAAATAGACATCAAATAAGTGAAAACCGAAAAACTCGCTGCCCTCCTTTATCTCCATCAGATCTGTTGACACCATATATTGTTTCTTTCTTCTAGAACTTTGAAAGTACTGGATCAGTGACTCCACTTCTGACCCTGATTTCTCCCTGACAATCCAACTATTGGGTTTTGAAGTATTGAGGCCATTTCCCCAGAGCTGTGGGAAGATGAGTTAACAGATTGTGAACTGCCAAAAATCTCCTTCCAGCTCAGTCAGAACATTGTCAGTGACAGTAACGTTGACAGTTTTCACATCAGAAAATATAGGTATAATGTGATTTCAGTTATTCATCTCCTCAGGTTGATGAGTGGAATTCTGAGCACTGTTTTTAGACACTTGGAGAGGAGTCTATAGTCATCCATTTCTTCCTTCCTCCTCCTGACAAAGCTGCCATCCCATCTCATCTTAAGAATCTCCCAGAACATATGAAAAAGATAAATTTTCATTAACTTACTTCTACACTGCTTCAGTATATGCAGGAATCAATTATTGACATCTACTCCTTATCATTCCTTCAAAACTGTGGGTATAAAACCCTTATTTGTTCTTTATGTATGTGGATTTTTACTACTGTTTAAAGTAAGATTTGTCAAAATGGTATGTCTGGTTCCACCATCATTCTCTGGGGTACCAGACTAAGAACGTGAAATTAGTGGTTTGGTAAGCAAACCCTGACATGTCTCAACATCACTTAAGCCAAAATATAACAAGTGATCTTAAAGATTAGAGTCCCTTTCACTTGCAGGGTGAGGAGAAAGGAGTGAGCATGAGAGTAGATGTCTATGTTACAGAAACAAAGTGAAGATACTATGTTGGTTTGTAAGGACAGTATTGGCAGGCAGTTGTTTCAGAAAATATAAGGGAAAAATCTCTCAGGTGTCAGAAAGATTGACTTGGTGGCAGTCGCATTCAGATCTTCTTGGATATAAATTCTGTACACACTAATCCTTGGACTATAAATAAAATTTGGTGAATATATTTAAAGTACACACAGGTTGGAAAAATTACACTCACAACCATGTATCTTTAAAAGAGTATTTGTAGGTTAAAACATGGGCTTTGATTCTAATTTTAAAATAGGAAATGAAGATACTGGCTTTACCTTTCTTCTCTTCAAAATCAACCAAAATCAATAAGAAGACTAAGAAACAGTAATTCAAACTCATTCTTGAAAAACTTGGAGATAGTTGTATTAGTCTGGGTTTCCCAGAGAAACAGGACCAAAAGGATGCATAGCTATTGAGAGAAATATTAATACAGAAAGTATATATATATATATATATGCACAGAGAGAGAGGGAGAGAGATGTATATGTAAGTTTCTGACTGGCTGACATAATTACGGTGGCTAAGAAGTCCCAAGACTGGAAGTTATCAAATGAACAACCGTGGAAAGCCAATGGTATAGTTCTAGTCTAAGACAGAGTCCAAAGACAGATCAGTATCCAGTTCAAAGACCAGTGAGCAGAGAGGAAGAAATACATTCTTAGCCTTTTACTCTATTCAGGCTTTCAATTAGATGAAACCTACTCACCGTGGGGAAGGGAAATCTGTTTTACTCAGTCACATGAAGAATAATGCTTCAGCAAAGACCTGAGCACTCCGTTGTCCAAGTAAGTTGACACATAAAATTAACATTATGGCATGAGACAATTCTTAAGGCATATTAGGAAATACAAGGTAAAATATTTTTAAAAAATATTTTTTAAAAATCAAATTAAATAATCTTCACATGAGCAAAGAATAAAGGAACCTATAAGAAAATTGCAGGCATAAAGCTATCAAAAATTGTTTCTGTTATTTAATCCCATTTAAATTTTAAATGTATCCAATATGTATAGTGAAAAATAGAAATAATAGTCCTAGATAAAACATGGAAAATTATTTTAAATAATATAAAAGTGAGTAGCATTTCCAAGTACACACAAAACCTTTAACTAATAAAAGAAAAAAGTGACATTTACCTATATAAAATTCAAGTTTGTGTAGCAAAAGATCAAAAATAAATTCAGATTACAAATATCATTAAGAAGTTTTAAAAATACAATAAAAATGGAGAAATTTTTCAACTCTTATCACAGAGTTTTAATACTCTTAATTATGTATAGAATATCTACAAATCAACAAAACCAACAATCTAATAAACAATCTAATAAAATAATGAATCTGAACTGCAGATGACTCTTAAAGACGTGAAGCAATACTTAACTCCACTCCTAAATACAGAGCTGCCGACACACAATGTTTCAGTATAGCCAAAAATCGTAAGAGTCAGGTGAAATGCTGCGTTGGTTTGGGTGTGTGAAACAGACAACCTCATGCATCATAGATTGTTGCAATCTCTGTGAATAGTAATCTGTCAAGATATATCAGAATTTAAAAGACAAAACCCTTTTATCCTAGCAAATAGACATCTAGGCATTTCTCCTGTTACTATACTGACGTGGCTAAGCATGTATTTGGAAGGTCATTGCACAATTGTTGGCAATGTCAAGGATTATAGAGTTAGTAGTGAATCTATAGGTGACTTGTTTATAATGAAATATTATGTAGCTTTAAAAATGAGAGAACTCTCTATACATTGATTAGAATAAAATATATTCTTAAGTGAAAAACTATGAAATAGAATTTAAAGCAAGTTGCCATTTATATAAGAATGTCTGCACGTGCCCACAATGTCTTTGGAAGGTTATACTTGGAACAGGAAAAGATATTTACTTTTGGGGTCCAAGGTGTCTGGAGGAAGATAGGAGTAAAAGGTTGATTTCTTTTTCAGTATTTTTAAAGTTGTGTTTCATGAATATGTGTCAACTATTCAAAAATAATTAAATTATTTAAAATACAATGTGTTCAAAAAATAAAGCACTGAAAACAAAAATGCTTTAAATTATTAGATAAAATTTTTAATTGACAAAAGCTGTTGTTTTTATTTTAATCCTACCAATGAACTTTAAGGAAAAATTTGCTTAAAATACTGCTCCTAGTTTGGTCAATGTCACGGTGTTTCCCAAAGCTGTGCGTTGAAAGAAAAAAAGATGTGAATGATAGGGTTGGGGTCAGATACAAACTCAGAATCTGAGCTCTGATGGGACAGGGGAGTAGGGAATGTTAGAAATTGTTTTGAATATTTTATTGTGGAATTTTGGAAAATAGAAAAAAGAAAATGGCTTTCTAATATGTATTTCAAGATAGACTTTGTAAACTTATCATGAGATTTATGGCCTCCTGACTCCCAAGGATGTTAATAGAATCACACCTCTGTTCTCAAAAACTTTCCAAAATCTTTTTCCCTCAACATTTATTTAGTTAGTTAATTAAGACTTAAAAGTAGCCAGTGTGTTCTCCTTTTAAAAAACCCCAGAAGACCTTGTATTCATTTTTCCCTCAACCTATACACATTCACTTTCTGGCTCTGCAGAGAACTGAACAAAGACCGGATTTTAACAGACCATTTCTCTTTACAAAAGATTCTGCATTTGGAAGGGGAGGAGGGCCCTATGTGGGAGTCTCACCAAAGGAAAAGGAAGAAAAATGCCTTCACTAAGGAAAACACAACAACGTGTAATCTCTTAATTCTTTGCTCTGCCTTCACTATGCTCACAAGATGAAGCAGGATGGAATATTCACACTATTCAGCCTTGGGAAGAAATGATTTCTTCAAAGTTTCTTAAACAAACACTTGGCTATCAAATTTTGTAGCATCGATGAAGAATGCGTACCATCTATACTCCATTCATTAATTCTCTTCAGTGATGAAGACATTGTCAAAATTGAAAAAAATCTTTTTGTTGTATGCATAAATGTCTGAAAAGGGATCTACAGGGAAGAATGGTATGAAGCTATTGCAGGTACCTATCGAGGGAATAAACCTACATATTAAGGACCAATGGTTCCATGTCTTCCCCCAACAGTGTTTCAGCGAAGATGACTAGAAAAGCATATAATCATAAACAAATATCCTGAGGGTTAAACAATCCCAAGGTATTGAGAGAGATGATTATCTGCTACTGGCTCAATAATGGAGAATATCATAATTTATTCCAATAGCTAATGTTCTCCCGCTTTGCCAAACAGAACATTAATATCCTTCAAATGCTAGTCCTCCCTTATATGATTTCAAATTAGAAACCACATAATGAGAACTCACATGTACTACACACACTCGTATTTGCAAACATAGTCTTTCCATTTCAAACTAAAAATATATGAGGTCAGTTCTTCAGGCACCACCTGTGAAGTCCATCAGACATGAGAAAACACGGGCTGGCTTCTGCCTCACCTACCATCATCAATTGAAATTTAAATTCATTTAAAAATTAGTCTCTGCCAAACATAATTAGGGAAATAAATCCACTGTAAAAAATTATTTGCAGTGAATCTTACATAATTCAAGAGGTAAGGTTATATGGCATTCAAGAAAATAGGTACCAAAATGTCTATGAGGAAATGAGCTCTTGGCGCATGAACTCAACAAAACCAGCTCTCATTAATAATGGTCCCTCCTCTGGAAATCTCAAGCAAGACTTATCCATGTATGAACTACTGCTTTGTCATCTTCTGGCAAACAGTTGAGTCGTTAAGTCTTGCCTTCTATAGACATACAGTCATTGAATTTACAAACAAACTTTATATGTGAAGTTACATGTGCTTTATGAAGAAGGAAGAACGACAGAGACATTTGATAAAATTTGCTGTGTACGCTGACATTTTGCACAATTGTATGACTTCCTCATGGTCATTAAAAAAAAAAAAGCATGCATTCTATCATAATAAATTACAAACTTAGTGACTTGAAGGAACAAATTATGTTTTTCTCTTACATTTGTGAGGCCAGAAGTCCAAAATGAGATCAAGGGGACTAAAAATCAAGGGTTAGCAGGGCTGGTTCCTTCCTGAGGTTCCAGAGGAGAATCTGCTCCCTGTCTTTTCCAGCTCCTGGAGATCACTGGCATTCTTTGGCTTATGATTGTGTCCCTGGATCACAGCTATTTCTCTATCTCTCTTCTTCTATAGTCAAATACCTCTCTCGAACGCCCCCCTTCAGGGATCATATGATTACCTTTAGGCCCCACAAAGAGAATCTTCCTATCTCAAGGTCCTTTACTTAATCACATCTGCAAAGTCTTTCCCATGTAAGGTAACATTGTCACAGGTTCTTGGACATTTTGGGGATGACATTATTCAGCTATACTAGCTGATATTCTCATTCTATAAATAAGAGAACTAAAAGTCAAAAATGGTAAGCCATTTTCCAATGCTTATGGAACTGGAACAGCTATAATCCAAAGTTCATGGTAATTTCCCTACACATGGCAGAAGATTTTATATTTGAGAATCATTTCAGAATTTTAAAATTTATAGTAAAAGAAAATATTTTTAAGCTGAAAATATGATTTAAGTCCTTTATTTGTAATCTCTGACATCATGTGCTTCAAAAAGACATAAAGTCTGAGCTATGTAAAAATATCCCCAGAGTCCATGAGCTAGAAACAATTGAAATCTTACCTCCGTTTCCACATAGATGGAAAATGCACCCCAGGCATACTTACTGAAATGTTCAGTCATGCGAATGTAAAGTTATTGACTGTAAATAACTTGTGGTCATTTCCTTTTAAAGTCAAATAGAGATGTTTACTTGGATTTGAGTTCAGGGAGATGTCCCAAAGGCCTGGAAATAGGGAAGGAAGATAGAACAAGAGGTAGGAAGAGGCTAAGTTGGCTAAGCTTGAGACCTGTCAGCCTTATTTCAGTCTGAGTTCCACTTTTACTTCTGTATATTTAGAAGTGTATTTAGGAGTCTTGAGTGAGAATCCATCTGGGGTTAATTTTTCCACTGCCAAAGTTAATTCAAAAATTAACTTTAAGGACTGTGATTTATTATTTGTCTATAACACACCTAATGTATTTCTTTTTTTTTTATGTGTTGTTTTAGATATGCATGACTGTAGGATATATTTTGACATATTATACACACACGGGGTGCAACCCATTATAACTTTTTTTTTTTTTTTTTTTGATACCAGGAATTGAGCTCAAGGGCACTCAACCACTGACCCACATCCCCAGCCCTATTTTGTGGGTTTATTTAGAGACAGGGTCTCACTGAGTTGCTTAGCGCCTCGCTGTTGCTGAAGCTGGCTTTGAACTCGAGATGCTTTTGCCTGGGCCTCCTGAACCACTGAAATTACAGGTGAGCGCCACTGTGCCTGGCTACCCATTACAATTTTGATCCCATTCTTGTGACTGTACGTGATGTGGAGTTACGCTGCTGTGTATTCATATGTGAGCACGGGAAAGTTATAACTGACTCATTCTGTCTTTCCCATTCCAATCTCCCCTCCCTTCCCTTCATTCCCCTTTGTCTAATCCACTATACATTTCTATATATTTTTGCAGGAGGGATGGGGAGAGAAAGAGAGACAAAGAGAAAGAAAACACAAGAAAGATAAAGGAGAGGTAAGAAAGACTGAATCTCTCCATAGTGGGTTCCTCTATCATTTTTGCTATCTTCAGAATAGCTGCCCATCCTTCCAGACAATTCGATAGATCACTGTCTTTATGGGTTGTGAAGCTGGCCAGAGTGATTGGATCAGATGTGCCCCACACAGCATGTTCAGCCACTCTTTTCAGCCACTAGGGTCTCTTTAGTAAACCACTTCTTCAAGTGTGCTAGTCTATCATCACAGCAATAAACACTTAAAGCCCTCTCAGCATCAACCATTGACTCCCTTCTCAGAGAACCACATATGCAGGCTCTTCAGTTGTGTTACAAACACACACCAGTTGGGGGAAAAACACTTGTTTGTTTTGCAAACAATTACTCAGAAACTGGAAGTTCTTCTAAACTTAATTATTTTCTAAATCATTTGGCTGAGTATCGTTCTTTTTGCACCTTCAGCTCAGTCTTGTTTGTTGATGCACACTTTTATATTTGGAAAGGCACGTAAAGACTTCTCCAGGATCATAATTTCCCTAGCGTAATCATCTCATGACTTCAGTTCACACTAAAAATATTATAGAAGCTACTCCTATTATGTAAGTTCTTCTCCTGGTACCAGCTGGTAGTAAAAGTCTAGAAACTTCACTAATGATTATGGGCCACCAGAATACTTTCGTACTTCCTACCTCCACCAGACCCCTGGAATCACCTGAAAAATTTAAAGCCACTTTTTTAATTTATTGCAGTAGGTTAAGCTGTTGCTTTTAAATTAACTCATTCATACATTTACTTATTTCCTCTTCTATATGTAGCACTCTTTCATATTAGTAAAAGAACTGTACCTTCCAGGTTCAATGTGACATTCCATCTTTGTAAGGTGAAATAAGTCGCATTACCTTCCTTGAGTTATCTGTAGAATATGCCCATTTCACATATGCTTTTTTCCCTCAGTGCCCATTAAAAGTTAGAAGAGATGATTTCAGTTAAAATGAAAGAATATAAATTATCAGATATATCCCAAGAAAATACAATTGGTTAAAGGTGCGAGTTTCAAAATGATGTGTGCTTTATTATTTCTAAAACCTTTTTAAAACATTTTAAAAACCATTTGTAGAACTTATGATAGGCATACAAACACTCTTTGTGAATTATTTTCTCAGACTAAAGTAGCAGTTTTCTCAGTCCTAACATGGAATGCAGAATATCATTGGCTGAGTTGGGTTAGGGTACAGCTGTGCTGACAGAGCATGGTAGAGATCTACAGAGGAGATAAGTAGCTGTCATTGGGAAAGTCTTTGCAGTAAGTGGCTTAACCAGTGTTATTAAAACTGCCTCTGGCAGCAATCAGAACAAGGAAAAGCTAAACAGAAAAATGAGGACAAGGGGGTAGGCAAACAATTGTCCCAACAAGGTAAACAAGAGTTTACCTTCCTAAAATCTGCCTCTGTCCACACAAGACTTGAGAAGGGAAAACTCCTTTCTGCTTGCCAGATAAGCTAGTCCACATCATTTCTTGTGTTTTTCTCCTCCACCTACTATAATCCAGCATTTCCCATTTTGTTGCCCACAAAGACCACATTCCTAAAGCATGCTCCATAAAGCAGTGCTGCCCAGTTGGGCAGCCAGCAATGCCAAAATCATTTGCAAGGCAACAGAATCGGACTCTGGAATGGAAGGATATAACTGCAGCAGCTCCACGTGCTTCCATCTCTCCATGAATTGTGCTGTGCATGGTGAGCCAGAGTTCAAGTGCTGTTATGAGTCACATTTCATACCCCTTGGCTATGACAGATTGTTTCTGAGGCAACTGCTTCACCAGCCTTGTAGACTTGGACAAACAATCCTCTTGAGAATCACAAGTGATTTTTTTCCTCTTATGAGTGAGCACCCTTTCTGCCATTGTTTCAATGTAGATTATGAAAGGTGAGCTTAGAAACAAAAATGCAGAAACTTAAGAAACTTAGACTTGCTACTCATTGAAACTGCAGGAATACAAGAGCAAAGATAACCTGAGGTTGAATGAAAGAAAGTTGGTGCCATCCTCCCATTTCCTCTCCTTCTTCACCTCATTTGGCTGCAATCAGAAAGAATGCCCAGTCCCCAGGCACCCTCATCTACGCACACTTGGATTCCCCATTAGTTGTCATTTCCTTTTGTGAATACAGACCCCCTGATATGACCCAATCAACCAATCCACCCCCTTCTTCTGCAGCCTTTTTATTCTGGGAAGGTACCTCCTTCTGCTCCTTTGCCCTGTGACTTAACGCAATTTCTGATTCCACAAATGCCTAATCCAATTTCTGATTTTAGCTTCTTCAAAAATATATTGAGCATTTTAAATACAAGCTACTGTGACACAAACAAAACAAAGCAAAACCCAGTAAGACCCTATGTTAATGCAACAAGATCTACTTCTCTGGAAAGGTAAATCAGGTTAAGCATGCAAAGGACATGATGTGCAAAGATGAGAAAAGCACTCTTTAATTAAAATGGATTCTTTTAGTATCATTCTGCTTATGAAAATATTTTGGTATTATTTAGTATAATTTCTAGGGGAATAAAAATTAGCTCACATATCATGAACTGTCTACTTCATGATTATAAGTATGAAAAATATTCTGCTCTCTTCCTCTTTTATCAATAGCCAATTCCAACTAGTGCATCCACCTACTTCTCATGAATATGATCCAATCAAACAATGATTTTTTTGTGATGACTATTTCTTTACCTAAATTTAAACCATATGCTGTCTTGCCAATGGATCTTTGGTTTCAATACTTTTCCATAGACCGCTCAGGTAAAGGGTTTAAATACAAATCCCCATGCCCATTGCAAACAAAAAAGCATATGTCTTTGTTTTTGTCTTTCTTCCAGGATTCACAATACTGGATCCTCTCCTCTGCTACCATCTAACCTTGCACTCAAGGTTTTAGAAGACATTTTGCTGCATTTCCAACACCCAACTTCGCTCTGCCTACCAGAAAGAACCAGGTATCCATCCTTCTCTACTTAGATTTGTGACTTAGGACATAGGATAAGTCTGGTTTGGTCTGAGCCAATTTGAGCATCTCATCAGCTTGCTTACAACTAGAATAACATGGGCACTAGAAGTAATTCTGGTCAATGAAACATGAAGGAAGAAGGTCAGGGGGACTGAAAAAGAGAAGTGCAGAAAGAGATGACTTCTGCACATCATCAGGACTGAACCTGAAGTCTGAAAGTGCTGCAGCAATCTTAGAACATCAAGATGAACTAGACCCATCCTGTCTAACAGCATAGCCCCCAGTGGCTATTGAGCACTGAAAGTGTTGCTAGTTTAAAATGAGAAACATTGTATGAAATATAATTGCTTGGCATATACACTGAAATGATAAGTATTGGAGGTATTTTGAGTTAAGTAAAGTATACTATTCAGTTAGTTGTATTTCACATGAAGATCATATTTTTTTTACATTTTCCAGCTAGAAAGAAGACAATATCCAGGTGATAAAAAGCTCAGGGTTGAAATGTGAAGAAAATATAATCCTGGATGATGTCATTAACAACCTGTTGACTTGATCATAACATCATAACATAGATAGGAGGGTCCTATCTCAACACTTCTTTCTGAGTGGAATGGTAAGTCTCTCTTATAGCTGTTGCAAGTTGAATTTCCCGTTACTTCCAGCTAAAACACATAGACATAGTGCTTTGTCTGTCATTACCCAGACTATGACTATCCATGACAATCTCACTATCAAAACCAAAAAGCTCACTGAGATACAATCCCCTGACCTTTTGTGGATGCAGTAAAAACCATGAAGTTCTTGTCTCCTCATTTTCAAAAGTTCAACAATGGCAATGATTACCTCACCAGAATATTGTAAGTTTTGTCAATTCAATGCTCTATTAGTTAGGGCTGTTGAAACTAAGAACCACAAACCAATCAAGTGGATTAAACACCAAAAAAATCATTGCCTCCCCTTATTGGAGGCTACAAGTTAGAGATTAAGGTGTTGGTAGGCAGGTGAGCTCCTTCTGGGGTGGAAAGGAAGAATCTGCCCCATGTTCTGGTGAGTTTCCTAGGTTCCGGTGAGTGCTGGCAATCTTTGGCATTCCTTGACTAAATCTGCATCGACTTAATCTCTGCCCTCACATCCAGAGAGCATTATCCCTGTGTGCATGTCTATGTCCAAATTCTTCCTTTTTATGAAGATGCAGTCATATTTGATTAGGCCCACCTTAGTGACCTCATCTTAACTTGGTCATCAGCAAAAGATCTTATTTCTCAATAAGGTTGCATTCACAGGCACCTGGGAATAGGACCCAAACTAAATAAACAACTGTTGTATTGAATTTAATTGTTCTATAAATTGCAAGACTCTACTCAACCTAGGTATTATGCAAGTATAGAAAAAGTAGTACGTGACCCTCCTGCCCCAAAGAGCATAGAATACTAAGGCAACAAACATTTTAATTCACCAGATACTTTGAGTGAGTTGAGAAAGTTGTTCTAGACAGTTAATAATCAAATGATTTAAAACAGTAGCCAATACTGTACATTCTGTTAAGTAAGTTGACTGCTCTTATAAGTCAACCTGCATCTTTTCTGATTTGTGTTTTACTACATGAGTCGTAGAAGATGACCCTCCTATAGAGGCATTTCCCACAACCTGCTGTCAAAGCAGTTGTTCAATCCTGGGAATCATTCCTACCCCATAATCCCCAGCAACTGAACTTAAAAGTTAGAGAACTAAATGGAAGTCACACATTGCATCACAGGCCAATGAAAGTTTGCCTTATATAAATTACTTAAGTTCAAAGAAGCAATTTATATCCCCAACACACTTTGACCTCAAAAATTTTCACAACCCCTCCTATTCACTAAAGATCTATTTAATAGATTTTCCTCTATCAACCATAGCATTTTAAAAATATCTGTGTTTTTATTTTGTTTTCAGAAATGCAAAGACATGAAGTTTTTAAGCTGAGGACTTCCCCTATTAACTGACAACAGCTTAGAAAACAAGTTTTGTGTCCAAGAAAGTTTTCGGCCTTTGTTCTCCAAATTAATTTTTCCCCAGTCTGGTTGAAGCGTTTCTCTTCCATGTACCTTGTTACCCAGTCCTAAATGTACAGAGTGGCATAAGGCTGCAAGGTATAATACCAGGATCATGAAGTCCTCTCATGCTTGTACTCCAGGCTTAAGTATTCACACAGAATTCTCAACGCCTGTTCCTATTTTTCAATGGTGTTTAAAGCGCCAAGGTCCCAAGTTGTCCACTCTACAGAAGGAACAGAAGGGAGTATAATGATGTTAGGTAATATTATTTGGATAATGCTTGAGGAGCTATGCTAGGTGCTCACATTAACTCTAATTCCCAGACCAAGCCTACAATAAATGCATCATTATCTCCACATGGCAGAAGATGCAGCAGAGACACAGAAAAGTTGAATAATTTGCCCCAAAACACAACTGGCAAGAAATCAAACCAGGATTATATTCCAAATGCTAAAGTCTCCTTGCATTCTCTTTTATAAAAGCACTAATACAACACTTAATAATTTTTACTTCTTCAACCAAATAAAAAGCAAACTGTTCACAAGAGAAGCATAGTTCAGTCACTGGGAATTGCTCCCATTTTTTGAAAAATTGCTATATGACTATCCTTTCTATTTCTGTTTAGAGCAATAATTCATATATATCCTGGGCACTTGTGAGAAATTCTAGAACTTATAGGATGGGTAGAGAACAGTATCTTCCATGTCATTTTTTTAAAAAATAATGCCTATAATTAAATCTATATTTAATTGACTATAACAGCAAACACTAATAAGAATTTACGACATACAATGGGGATCAGAAAACTATTATGTGTGGGCCAAATTCAGATGGCTACCTGGTTTTCTACATGAATTAAGAATGTTTTTCAACCTTTTAAAATAAGTCAAAATAAGAATACTATTTTATAAGCATTAAAATGTAAACTTCAGTTGTCCACAGAGATAGTGTTTTTGGAACCCTGACATGCTTATTCACTTAAGTTTTGTCTGTGACTTTGAGCTACATCAGCATAGTTCAGTCGTTTTAACACAGACTATCAGTATCTAAATTATTTACTTCCTGGCCCCTAACAGAGAAGGCTTACCAAATCCTGTTGTACTAGTCATGTCAGAGGGATCTTTAAATTTAGCCAGGAGAGGACGAGGACTCTGCTGTCTAGGAGAGCGATAGCATTATATGACAATCTAAAGGACTAAAAAGCAAGGCTAGTGTCATAAGAGGTGTGTGAGCTTGGTGAATATTCAGAGAAGGGAAGAAATCAAGAAGCAAAGAAATGGAGACAAGCTCTTACATTTCATCCTGGTTTAGACAGTAACTGAAAATAAAGGCAGTGCACACAGGACCCCTTTTTCTTTATTCTGTCTCATACACACATACACACAAAGGTCATTAAAAGTATTCTTCAGAATGAGATTATGGCATTTGTCAGTAAATGGATGGAACTGGGGCTTATCATGGGAAGTGAAGTAAGTCAGTCCCCAAAATCCAAAGGCACATGTTCTGATATGCTGATGCTAACACAATAATTGGTTTGAGAGGGAGGGGGGATGGGAATATGAAAGACAGTAGAATGAATCAGACAATACTTTCCTTCGTATATATATGAATACACAACCAGTGAAACTCCACCTCATGTACAACCTCAAGAACAGATCCTAATTAGAATAAATTATACTCCATGTGTGTATAATATGTCAAAATACACTCACATATATCTGAAAAGAACAAGTTAAAAAAATGTAAGTATTCATCAGGGATGGCTTTATCTTCAAATTCTATTTTTATTGTTCCCCTAAACTACTCCAGATGAGTTGCGATCATGTAACACTCTCATACACTGTCCTTAAATTCAAAGGAACTTAGACATTATTTAATCTTGTGCTTTCATTTTGCAGATGAGCAAACTGAGACCAAAAAAATAAGAATTTCTCAAGTTCAAACAATCAGCGAAT
This sequence comes from Sciurus carolinensis, assembly GCF_902686445.1. NCBI lineage: Eukaryota > Metazoa > Chordata > Mammalia > Rodentia > Sciuridae > Sciurus > Sciurus carolinensis. The sequence goes on from NC_062226.1 coordinate 79,997,386, forward strand.
TACTCAGTTGGCAGTACAAGAGGACACAAGGAACCTTTAATTTGTAGAGTGTCTGCTTCTACACACATTTTCTAATTTAACTCTAACAATAGCCCCACAAGGTAGATATTACCTACATTTTACAAAACAAAGAGCTAAAGCTCAGAGAAAGTATAAAACCTACCCAAGTTCTCATAAATGGCTTTAATAGAAGCCAGAAACTAAAATTAAGTCTCCAAATCCTATGATTTTCCTACTTTATAATCTTCTAAAGACGTGTACTAGAGATGCTTAGCTCACATGATTCACCTAGTGCTTTTAAAAAGAAAGCACCCAGTTCAAAGCCACATGAAGCTTGACAGAGATGGTTTTCTCTCATTGCCAAACCTGTAACTCACCCTTGGCATAGTTCTGGCAAACTGTATAAAATAACTTTGGTCATTTACAGACTTACCTTTGACATTCTTCCCTAAAATTAAATTATGCATGTGTCTTCATTCCGTAATGGTGATTCCCTATCAGGATGGCATGAGTATTTTTGTCATGCCTTAGTCATGCAGTAGGTCAGACTAATGATGCATTTATTTTCATCGCAAAATATAGGCTTACAGTTTAACCCAGGGCTTAGTTAAGATTCAGCTTTTGACCATCTATTAGTCACATAGCGTGGTTATACAGTAATAGACTCACTCTTTCAAAAAAAAAAAAAAAAAAAAAAACCCAACACACTACAACTCTTATCCCTAAAAGATCCTATAATTTTCAAAGGTTGTGTTAAGAAACTAGTTAGATATTCACCGTGGCCATTTCCTCTTCTTGCTTAGTTTGTGAGAAGACTACATTTCCCGACTTTCATTGCAAATAGGTGTAGACATGTGACTGAGTTCTGGTCACTGAAATGTGAGCAGAAGAGAACCACGCCCCCTTCAGATCTGTCAATAAACCCTTCAGCATAGGCATCCATATTTCCTCTCTCTCCTCATATCTTGGCCACACACAGATCTGTTGGACATTTTCTAAACAATCTAAGCAGTGATAAGTCACTGAAGGTAAAGAAACTAAATCCCTTTGACCTCTAGTAACCTGTACTGCACTGCCAAGAAAGGGAAAAATAAGCTTATGTTTAGTCACTGAGATTTGAGGTAATTTGCACAGCATTTAGACAGACCTTGAAGATTCAAAAGCAATTCCATTGGAAGGCAATGTGCCATGGCTCAAAGGTTAATAGCTGTTTGATCTTCTTGTTCCTTTTGCATCCTATCTCACTTTGTTTGAATAACTCAGTACAGATAACTCTTCATTGATTATTTGCAACAACCAAATGATATTTGATATCAAGTTTTATAAAATTAATCACATTGATCAAGAAGGTTACTAATCAAAAATAATTAATTAGTGATTCTGCTATGATTAGATATTCTCCTCCAAAGATTTATGAGCTGGAAGCTTGGTCCCCAATGTAATTGTATTGAGACAAAGTGGGACCTTGAAGAGGTGGAACCTAGTGGGAGGTGTTTGAGTCATGGGGGCACTGCCCTTAGAAGGGATTAACGCCTGTCTTACAAGAGTGGGGTAAGTCTCACAGGACTGGATTAATTACCACAAAAGAAGGTTGTTATAAAAGAAGACTGGCACCTCCCCTTGGTCTCTCTCACACACATGATCCTTCCAAATATGCTAACTTCCTGTCTCCACTTCTCCACCCATGAACTGAGAAGGTGTTAGCCCACCCAAAGGACTAGTATCCAGAGTAAATAAGTGCATACTCACCAGAAGTCAATTGGATGTGACTACTGATCATGGATAGAACCATAAGTCAAAATAAACCTCTTTTCTTTGTAACTTACCCAACTGCAAGTATTTCATTACCAAAAAAAAAAAAAAAAAAGACTAAGATAGATTCTAATGCACACACACTCTAACCCACAGCCTGTTTTTTATAAAGTCTTATTGCAACACAGCCACGTTCACTGTTTAGATGCTGTCTAAAGTTGCTTTCACATACCACGACTGCAGAGTTGAGAAGTTGCAACTTAGCCTACAAATTTTTAAATAATTATTATTATTTAAATAATCAACTTTATAGAAAACTTTCCTGACTCTAGTACTAAAGGAAAATAAATTACTTTCTATGTTAATTTTCCTCCTGACTTTTAATGTAATTAAAATATAGAAATTCCAAAAAAATTCAGGAGTGTCATTGTAGGACCAATTATAGAAATTGCTAAAAAAATATTATTTGGAGGAAACAATTCTCTTGTGAAAGTATATGTTCCTTGAGGTTGGTTGATAGTCATCCACATCCTAATGGTTTAGAGAAAGTTAGAATACAAGTTATATGCCAGAAGAAAATATTTGTTGATAAAGGGTTAGTGTCCAAAATAAGAACAGAAATATTTCAAATTAACCAAAAACAAAAGTCTCAATTCCAATGAACATAGGAAAATGTCTTCTATTTCAGTAATAACCAAGGAAGTAAAACCTAAAGCAACAATAAGATAACATTTCAGTCCCAAAAAACTGACAAAACTTTAAAATGTAAAAAATTCAAATGGTGCCTAGAATTCAAAAAAGCAGAAACTTAATTGCTAGTGAATGTACAATTTGTATCACCACTTTGGAATACGATTTTGTAATTTCTAGTCAGCTTGACTCCATATATGCACATCTGACAGTCCAGCAATTCCATTTCTAGAAGTGTATCTTAAAGGAATTCTCACATATGAGCATAAGGAGACTGTCCAAAGAAGTTCATTGCAGCCCTGTTAGTAACAGAGAAAAGTAGAAACCATCTTCATCAGTAAGAGACTGGATATTAGAATGGGGGATAATTTGTATTTGTAAAAATATATAAGAGTTATAATGAGTTAACCACTTCTACCTGGATAAACTCAAAAACATGATGGTAGATTAAAAAGCAGTTGCAGTTTCACTGGTAAATGGATGGAACTGGAGAATATCAAGCTAAAACATATAAGCCAATCCCCAAAACCAAAATGTTTTATCTGATATGTGGATGCTAATTTACAATGGAGGGCACCTAGGGAAGAATAGAGTTACTTTAGATTGGGTAGAGGGGACTGAAGGGAGGGGAGGGGTCTGAGAACAGGAAGGTTAGTAGAATGAATCAACATTATTACCCTATGAACATATATAACCATACGACCAGTGGAATTCTACAACATGTATAACCAGAAGAATGAGAAATTATACTCCATTATATAGGAGGTATCAAAGTGCATTCTACTGTCATGTATAACTAACTAAAATAAATAAAAATTTTTAAAAAATAAAAGTAAAAGCAATTACAGGGGGCTGGGGGTATAGCTCAGGGGTAGAGCATTTGCATAGCATGTGTTAGGCACTGTGTTTGATCCCCAGCACCACATAAAAAAACTAAATAAACAAAATAAAGTTATTTTTTTAAAGCAATTGCAAATGAAATACATCACAGCATACCATTTGAGAAATTTTAATACACATGGAAACATTTTTATGAACAGACATGTGGTAAAATTATAGATAGAAGTTTAAAGTAAAAAAAAATGTAGATTGACAAAAACACACAGATCAACTTCAGATGATTGTTAAGTCTGGGAAGGGAGAGAAAGAGAACGGATGAGGTCTTATAAACTCATGATTCTTTCTTTAAAACAGAGAGCGTGAAAGTAAGTGTGTTAGTCAGCTTTTCATCAGAGTGACCAAAATACCTGACAAGAAAAACTGAGAGGAAGAGAATTTTATTTTTGGTTCAGAGTTTCAGAGGTTCAGTCCATGACCATTTGGCTATACTGCTCTGGATCTGAGTTGAGGCAGAGCATCATGGCAGAATGGCATGGTGAAAGAAAATTTCTCAGCTCACAGCAGCCAGGAAACAGAGTGAGGAACTGGGGACAAGATATAATGCCCCCAATGACCTACTTCCTTCATTCATAGCTCACCTGACTGCAGTTCAGTAGTCCATTCAAATTATTAATCCATCAAATGGATTAATCCACTTCTGAGATTACAGTACTCATAATCTAATCATTTTACCTCTGAACATTCCTGCATTAACACACAAGCTTTTCTGGGCACACACTGGAAAGGAATATATGTGTGTATGTATGTGTGTATATATATGTGTGCATGTGTGTGTGTATACACATGTATACATATATATACTGGAAAAGAAAAAAATAATCAGTCTCTTCCCCTTACAGTTTCACTGATTATTGACTTTCTGCACTCAGACACTAGAGAGAATGTGGCACATGGCACATGACATTCAGGAGACCCTGCATTGCCTTCTCATTCAGGGCTGGACCCACCTACAGAATTAATTCTTATTATTCATATTATTGCCTTATAATTTTTGAAAGAAAATGATCTGTGGACTTCAAATAGGTGTTTACTTCCTTGCTTCCCGGGGGAATAATGACTCATAAAATCGGAACTTTCACATATTTTGAAATGTTAACCCATGATCAGTTTCCTTCTTCTGTCATAACACTGGTTTTCCTCCACGACATCGGAACATAGCTGTAACTGATTGAGATTCTGCCTCAGTGGCTAGAGTTTGCGTCTTCCTCAGTCTACACCCTTGTCAAGTTTCTGCTGCATAGTCCCTTTCTCATGGCATGTCTCCTAAGCATCAGTCACCCTCACGTTTTACCCTGTCATTGCATTCCTTCCCCTCTTACCACATAAGTCATACTAATCATTGATGTTCACGAATGATTGACGTCTAGCTACCCCTCCAGATTCTAGGCTCACATGACAGAGCCTTAGACTTGTCCCCAGAGCCAAATTCTGGGCCTAGAATAAAATAGTCACTAATTATTTGTAGAATGAATGGCTTCTAAGCTGCAGAAAGAGCCCCTTCTAGAATCAAAGCCTGGGCATGAAAAAATATATATATTCCATATCTGTTTGGTAGAAATACCAAATGGGCTTATAGAATTCCAAAGATCTGATTTCCAACCCTGACTTTGCCACTTATCAACTCTAGGATCTTTTTTTTTTTTTTTTTTTTTTTTTTGGGTACTGGGGATCGAAATCAGGGCCTTGTGCTTGCAAGGCAAGCACTCTACCAGCTGAGCTATCTCCCCAGCCCAACTCTAGGATCTTACGACATCATGAGCACTTGGAGAAGTCTGTAGCCTCAAATGAGAATTTGTCAAGTCAGTACGAGAGGCCCAGCTCACTCTCTCACTATGTGATCTTAAGTCATTTATTTAACTTCTGAGTTTGTTTCCTTATCAAAAAACAGAAAATAATCAATCACTTTACCCATAGTGTGAATTGTAATGATATAGAATACTGAATAGAGATCACGAATTGTATTAAAATATTCAAAAATATAAGAGAGAAGAGGAGGAGGAGGAAAAGCTCTAGAAAAGTTTGTAAGCAAGAAATAATAACACAATGTGGTGGTGTTATTATTCTATGCAAAACATTATGGCATGCTCTGCAGAAAATGCAGAAAGATGTTCCTTGCCCTCAAGCAGCTTACAGTCTCAAAGAGAGAGAAGTGTGTACATGTCTACAATGAATGAATTATCCACCAATCATACTCCTTGGTTTTTACCCAAAGAAGTTTAAATGTAAGTCTCACACAAAAACCAACTCACAGATGTTTATAGAACTTTTATTCATAATTGCCAAAACATGGAAGCAAACAAGATGCTCTTTGGTAGGTAAATAAGGAAATAAACTGCAATTTTCCATTTCAGAAAATGGAATATTATTCAGCACTAATAAATAAATGAGCTATCAAGCTAACAAAAAGACATGAAGGAAATTCAAATGCATGTTAGAAGTGAAAGAAACCAATCTGAAAAAACTACATACTGGATGATTCCAAATATATGATATTTTGGAAAGACAAGATAATGGAGATAGGAGAAAGGTAACAGTCTGTCAATGGTGAGTGAGGCTATATGTGTGTGGACAGAGGATAGGTAGAAATTTTGCTGTGGACCTAAAACTGCTCTAAAAAATAAAGGTTACTAAAAACTTTTTAAGAGGAGTAACAAATAATGCAAAGGAGTTCTGAGGGTTAGGGGTGTAGAGTAGGTTAAAGTGCTAAAGGAGATCAGCCTGGACCAATGCCATCAACAAAAAAGCAATGTCAGCTCAGGCCAGAGGACAGAACTGAGAGGGATCCATGGACCCAAGAACAATCCATTAGGCCTGCATGGAATCCCACCCAGCCAAACCCTGCACAGGAGGTAGAGGAGGCCTCCTTCTTCAAGGACATATTTAAAAGGCGATTACCCAAACTGTTTTTACTAAAAAGAGCAGTAAACACTCATCTCAATAAAACTCCTTAAATACAAAAATATTTAGTATGCCCATTCTGGTTTCTCTTGGTTATTTTTTTGTTAAATACTCAATGCGGAGTACAATTTACTTCTCCATTAAAAAAAAAAAAAATCTTTTTTCCATTCTGTTTTGGTTTGTGGGTTTTTGTTGTCATTTCTTCCTAAAGCGCTGTTTCCTCACATTTGCATCTCCCAGCCTTTTTAATGTGATATTCCATTTAAACTGCCTTTTAATTGTATGTGCTGCCTTGGCAGAACATGACTGATGTACTCGCGTTAATTAGGGCTCCAGTCAGCAGCCCGTGCCAGCTGGAAACTGAGAAACAAGCGTAAATTATTCTGTCATCAATCAGCTCGAAAATGTTTGAATCACTAATTAGTTTGCAATTTGGGTGACAGTTTATCTGACGCAGGCGGTGTCAGAAACTTCAGATCCTAGATGAATAATTTGCCAGGAACAAGCACAGATTCCCTGCTTTTAAATACATGAAGGTTTATCTGCATGTTGAAAGGTGGCTCAGCAGTCTTCATTAACTTCCAACTGGGACTATGTAAATCAGGAATCAGTGTGAGCCTCTTCAGGCCATGGTGGCTTAGCAGATGATATTTAGAAAAAGAAAGCCTCTTTTTTTTCTTCTTCTTCTTTTTTTATTAATAATTCATAAACTGATAGACAAGGATGTTTGGGCTTTAACAGCTTTTAAAAAATCACAATGGTTTTAAAAAAAAAAAAAAGCAATCATCCCCCTTTTACATGAAAATTAGTTGTGCTGCATCTTGCTGTTTAACTGATTTATTCTCCTTTGCCATCATGTGACTAGAATGTTAAACGGGAGTGATTATTAGCCCTTGTCCTTTCAAGAAGGATCGTTATTGGGGTTTTATTAAATGGCAGACTTATGTTTCCTCTTAAAGGGAAAGGTGTATAGACTAGGAGGAGGGCAGGAGGAAAAAATAAGCAGTAAAAATAGAAAAGACAAAATTTTGTCTAAAAGCATCATAAAATCTATTATTTATTCAGTTAAGGATGTTAGAATGGCCTCTGCTTGTTGGAATCAAGGAGTACACCTCAATAATAACTCCCTGCATTAACTGTCAATGGGAGGGGGTTCACCTATGGGATACTTTAGGATTACAGTGCGATTTGGATCTGTAGCTCCATTATCCCTGCATTTATAGGCCACACGTTGCTATACACACAGAGCACAGAAGATAAAGGGAGTGGTCACCTCTCAAAATTCATTTGCAAGAGGTCAGGTTAGTCCACCCAGTTAATTTTTAGACCTAGTGAGCTGGGAGTAGCAAAATCAGTGTTGTCCTCTTCTAGCACGGAGAAAAGGAAGAAAGAAAGATAGGTGAGTTTAAAATAGCCAGCTATCAAGGCCAGTCGAGCTGACTAAACAAAAGCAGAGAGGTTAAGGTGTCCCCGTAGCGGGTAGAGGCCCTGGAGAAGTGGTCAGCCAGACTCCACAGCCTGGTTTGGTGTGAAGGCTTCAAGACCCAGGAAAGCAAAGACATGGTGAAAGAAAGCAAAAAACTTTACTTTCACCCTTTTTTTTTTTCTCTCTCAAAGCAAACCCTTATTTCTTTTTCAAGGAATTTCTTGATAGTCTCTCACAGACCCACAGCTTGACAATATTCATGTTGAAATTTAATTGCCATCTAACAAAATTAAGAGGTGGGACCACTACAAGAGATTAGGCCTTGAGGGCTGCAAACTCACTGGCAGAATTGGGACTATTATTAAAGGGCAAGTTCATCCCTCTTTCTCCTCTTCCCCTGGGAACAGCATTCCTTCCCTCCTGAGGATACGGCATTGGGGCTGCCATCTCGGAAGCAGAGACTGGTCCCTTAGCAGCAGAAACCTGTTAGTGCCTTTAACTAGGACTTTCTGGCATCCAGAACAGTAGAAAATAAATTTCTGTTTTTTCTTTAGGTTACTCAATCTGCATTATTCTGTTTTAGCAACACAAAACAATTTAAGAAATAGCCCTATGCCACCACTTTATTAATTAAGGCCCTATAGTTTTCTCACATATTAAAAAACTCCCACCCACCATCTCCCTTCAATCACTTCCCTTTCTGCTTCTCCTGGAACTCCTTATAAATCCATTAGAACTCATTCTTCAAGCGTAGGTGGATGAATGAGAGGAAAGAAGTTCTATTTGACAAGGGTAATGAAAACATCTAAAGAGTGTGGAAATTCTCATAGTGTGTTGAGAAGGTGGCAAAAAAAAATCTAATAAATACCATAAAACATGGGTTGTTTAGGTTGAAAGATGGAAGATTTATCCTGTGAGCAATGGGAAATTATTTTAAATTTTCAAATGAGAAGTAATATAATGAAGTTAGTTAACTAAATACATAATGTCTTTGAGTAATATTATTTCAATTATATTCTTAAAATTGGCTTATTTGAAACAGAAAACTCTTAAATATCTTCCCCTCTGATCTACCAAAGTCCCTTATTTAATTAAAGAAGAACTTTCAGGAAGTTTTTATAAAAACATAGATTTAAAAAAAATGTAAGACAAACTGTACATCTAGGTCAAAACTTGTTTCAAACCATATATCCAACCAAGGACTAGTATCCAGCGTACATAAAGAATCCTCAAAACTCAACAGTAAGAATAATAATAATCCAAATAGAAAGTGAGCAAAAGACCCAAACTGAAATTTGTTGAAGAGGATCTACAGCTGGCAAATAGCACATAAAAAGATATTCAGTGTCATTAGCTATTAGGGAAATGCAAATTAAAGCCATAATGAGGTATTACTTCATACCTATCAGATGGTTAATATACAAAATAACAGGATCACCAAATGCTGACAGTGATACAAAGAAACTAAGTCATTCATGAACCACTTGTAGAAATACAAAGTAGTTCAGTCACTCTGACTGAGTATGGCAATTTCTGACAAAACTAAATATGTGATTACCATATGACTCAAGACATTATGATGGATTTCTGTGATGACGGAACTGCTTCTGTATCTTGACACAGTGGAAGATACACAAACCTACAAATGACCAAAGTCCATAGAACTGTGCAATTGTGTGCATGCTCGAACACATGTGCACGCATGCACACACACACACACACACACACACACACATATTCACAAATGAGTATAGCAAAACTTGGGAAACCTGAGTGAGATTAGTAGAATTCATGCTGGTCAATATGCTGGTCATGATATATACTATAGTTTTCACACTTTTATCATTGGGGACAACTAAGTAAAGGGTACATGGCATCTCTTTGTATTATTTCTTCCAATTGCATATGAATCTATAATCTCAAAATAAAAAGTTTAATTTTAAAAAATAGATAATCTGGCACAAAAGATGAAAATCAGCATAAATAGAAGAGACTCACGCAGAATTTTTTTCTCAACATTTCAGGGACGGAAAAGGGCATAGATGTTCTACTGTGCAAAGTTGTTCAAGGATCCAGGTTGATGGTGGCTTTACCATGTTCTGCTCACAGCTTCTAAAGTCACTCGCAGAATAAGTGAGTGAAGACACCATTTCAGAAAACTGGAAGGGAAAGTATGAAGAAAGATAAAGAAAGATTGCATCATGCCTGGTAGAGACACATACCACTTATGAATCTGCTAAATGAACAGCAACATTCATCAGAGCCAAGGAAGTAACTCTAGCAGTACTTCAGACTTTTACTTCCTCAATACTTCTTCAAAGAATCAAAGTAGCCTCTTATGAAAACATTGAAAATTACATTTCTAGGAGGAAAAATTAACAGATGATGGTGCTGTTTACTACTGCCAATAACAGCAAATCTTGATTTTTTCAGATCATTTATTTCACTATCCAGCTATTCATTAAAATTTTTAAACTGACCACAAAATCAATGACAAGTATGTGAGGTGATACTTATGTTGATTTGATTGATTTAGCCTTTCCACAATGCATACACATGTCAAAACATCAAGTTGTACATAATAAATATATATAATTTTTTCAGTCTAAATTAAAAAAAAAAAGTTGGCAAAACAATCCAATGCCCATAAGATTAGTAGCATTTAAATTGCCTTGTAAATTCATTATATTGATATAAATCAAGCATCTGAGGAAATAGTATATGAGATAAAATTCTCTATAGGAAGGCAAAAGGAAAGATAGTTTGAAGCCTGTTTTCAGGAGATCATTCCTGGGTAGAGCATAACAGGAAAGTGCTTAACAGAACTTACAAAGAGATTAGACCTCATCTTCTTCACAACCAGTTATCTGATCTATCCAATCTCCCATTTCACCAATGTTCACAAAAGTGCAAGTGCTGTATACTAGGTACTGGGAATTCAATAGTTAGCAAGGTAGACACAGCCTGTGCTCCATGGACCGTATATTCCCTTGGAGAATCCAGACTTAGGGAGTGTAATTAAATAAAGTGTAATTCATGCTCTATAGGGGAACTTACTATGAGTGCAAATAGCAGGAAATGAGCCATAATCAGCAAAGACTTCCACGTGGAAGATGAAGCTAACACCTCATGGGTAATGAGGAATTAACTAAAAGAGGAGGGGGAAAATACAGAGCTGTTTGTATTGGATTAATAATTTTCTCTTGTGATGAGAGCAGTTATAACAAAGAAATGGAGAAGTTTAGGTGATTATCAATGGTCCCAACCAATGTGAAAAAATGGGAGCCTTGGTAAGGAGACTCAAAGTCTAGATGCCTTGTAAGTTTAGATACTGGGTCTGTAGTGATACCCAGGAATGGAGTCTGGTCATAGCAGAAAAGAAGTCAACAGAAGAAAACACAGTTTTATTCTGCCCTTTTACTGCATTCCTTCAGTTTACTATTCAGTGATTAAGACAACTAAATCCCCAGTTGTGTATCTTTCTCTTCTAGGAAACATCTTTCCCAACATTGATTAGTTCATCCAGCCCCACGCTTCAACCTTCTGGAAAATCTCCGAAATATTAATTTGGAGATTTATTTTAATCAACTAGACTATGAGCTCCGCTATTTAGTCGTGTTTCTTCCCCATCCCTAGAGTGTTGCCATAAAGAGATCCAAGATGACTCATCACCTTGTTAACTGTCCAGCAAAAAATGGAGAGGGTTAGGTTGGGGATATAAATCAGTGTTATAGTGCTTGTCTAGCAAGCACCAGGCAGTGGGTTCAATCCCCAGTACAGCCAAAAATAAAAAGAAAAGGTGGAGGGAGAGGAGCAAAGAGAAACAGGGTGAATGCCCTTTCATTCATATGAAATTCATATACCTCCCATTCACATGCCTCCACAGGCCATATACCTTCACAGAGTCCATAAAATGTCTGGAAAATATGTGATTAAGGGCCCAATTGCTGATCCCAAGGATGAATACACTGGGATAGCAATCTGAAGGCTAAATGCAGATCTCAACCTAGGAAAGAAGCTAATAAGGAAAAGGACAGGTAGACATAATTGCTAATACCATTTATAAGAGATAAGTACTGGACCTACCTATGTGTGTGTGTGAGTATGTGTGTGTGTGTGTGTGTGAGAGAGAGAGAGAGAGAGAGAGAGAGAAACAAGCTTGCAGAAATGGGTTATAGAAGAATTTAAGACTGGGCTTAAATGACTTTTCTCCCAAAGAGGCTAAAGTTCAAGAATCTAATTATTGAATTGGGTAATGAATGGGGCAGTGGTTCTACCTAAAGAAAGAAGGGATCTCGTTATTGAATTGAAAACTATAAATGTGAAGGGGGCCAGAGAAGAAATTCTTAGAAAGGAGACCCACAGGGGAGAGGGGCATCAAGGCAATATTAGCCAGTGAGGAAACAAAAACCATACATGAACCCTATCTCTGAGAAACTGGAATACCAAGGTCTGAGCAGAACTAGGAGAAAACTGGGTCAGTATTAAAGCAGGAGGTTTTATTTCCCTCCAGGAAGCTGCTAGGAGCCTGGAACAGGCCAGAAGCTGTAGGTAGAGTTTAAGTGGTGCTATTTGTATAAGGTTTGAGTGGAATTACCATATTCTGACATGATAAGATAGGTTAAAGGAGCAGGCCAATGCTTTTCTCCAATTTTAAAAAGATGTAATGAATCCAACTAGGTTAAAAAAAAATCTTTCTCTAATTTCAGACAAACTTTCCAAAGTTATGAGAATTCTGAGTGCATAATACAAGATGATTGGTGGAAAGAATTGTTTTTATTTTGTCTACAGATTTATGTAGCTCAATAATATGCTCTGATATGCCCCATCAATTAAATGATCAGGTTTTTTGTTTTTGTGTTTTTTTGATAACATGACTTTCTTTCTTTGTATTTCAGCATCAATAGAGTTTCACTATTGGGTTGCCTTAAACTCTTACATGAAGGCTCCATCATTTTCAAAGAAAATGATCTGGCAGAGATTGCCATTTGTCTCAATATCCCTTTTCCCTTCATCTTTTTGTAACTAATTTTCCAATTTTTAGCCAAGCATGTGGCACACTAAAATGTCATATGTCACTTCCACTCATGTATCATTGGCTAACAAAAGTCACAACGCCCAAGTCACACACCAAAGGAAGAGAAATTATAAACCATCCACAGAGACAAGCTTGGGGGAAAAGGACCTCTATTTTTCAGAAGAAATACAATCTACCAAAACTTTGCCAAAATGTCCCTGCAAGCTATGTCCCTGCAAGCTTTCTAGGATGCTTGGAAATGGCTATTTAGGACTAGCAATACTTCCCTTGAAGGGGTTGAAAGTTCACACGTCTCATAGTCTCCATGAATTGGGTGATTTTTTTTTCCCATTCATTATTTTAAATATCTGATACTTACAATCCTACTGATAAAGCCATATTTGATCTTGATTCATAAAAAAGAAAGTGAAGGGGGCGAAGGGTCCTAACCTGAAACACACAACCTCAGAGCTTCCACCAGACCCCATACATACATGCCTTGGTGCAGGATCCAAGAAATGGGAGACTGTGTGCTTCCATGGTAACCTATGATCTGTAATCCTCTTTCTTAACTCCTGCTCGGCCGGCATTCTGGAATTCATTTTCACGACCGTCTTCCATATTTGGGCCTAGATTTATAGGGCCCCAATCAAGAGACTGTCTTACTTCCTCCTGCTCAGTATCATAATTAAAGTGTGGACTCACGGCTATCAAGTACATGACAGCAAACAAACCACAACCTTACCCTTCGAATAGCCTGCCTTCTCATAATCAAGGTTAATGACATCAAAAATGATTTTGCAAGCTTTTCATTTTACATGATGTTCCTGAAAAACAAAAAGGTAATAAAATAGCCAGTGTCAATTATTATTAACATTAGTTTATTATCCTTCATTTTTAAAAAATGATCAGGATCTAAATAAACTCAAATATCAAGGAAATATCAAGGCAGTCCTAAGGAATGATCCTTAGGTATTTCATTTTCCTTAGCAAAATTGAGAGATGCTGTCTAACTATTTCCCCTACTTGCTGTATGCTAGCTGTAAAACGTTCTTGGGTTTGAACGGTTCTGAGTTCTGCCAGGAGCTTCAGAGCATGTTAGAGTTTTGATTATGTGACAGAGATCATTTAGTTGCTAAAGTAACTAATGATGGAGTTCAAATAGGTTGGATTCTATTATCCCATTCCCAACTATGTTCATGGAAGATATTAGTAATAAATCCCAGCATTCTTTCCTTCTTGCTCAAATTCTTCTATAGAATCCTACTCTACACAGTATTCCTGGTAGCAACCATCTGTTGAAAAGGAATCGTGCTTGAAAATGGAGCCCGTCTGCCATCTCTGTTTCAGTGGTAACTAAGTCCTTTCCTTAACACAATGTATACCAGTAATCAAACTTTTTCTCACCTAGCCCAGAGGTGTTTCTCCAAACTATTGGTTTCCTTATGCTATGAATTCAACTTCTTTCATTAATATGTTCTGGCAATATGATTTTAATTAAGGAAGTTTGATTTTGATGTAGGACATTTTCTTCCAATTAGTGTCATTTGTTAGTTGGCTCTCCTTTGCACCTAAAGTTTGTGTTTCCTTATTTTACTCCTAAAACATAAACCAACATGGAAACTTGCAGCAACACTAATAATTTCTATAGTAGACTCCCAGCTCACCTAAACACCTTCACAAGCATCAAAGTTTTGAGTAGAGATAAATAATAAATTTTACTAAATGAATGTATGAGACATTAAACAAGCAATTGTAATTTCGCAATAATTTCCTAAAAGTGCCATAAATTCTTGGCTTAAAACAACAAAATGGTGGTCTCATAGTTCCCGAAGGTAGAAGTCCAAAATCATGATGTTGGGAGGGTCATGCTCCCTCTGAAACCTGTAGGAGAGAATCCTTCCTGACCTCTTTCCTAGCTTCTGGTAGATTGCCAGGGATCCTTAGTGATCCTTAGCTTGCAGCTGCACACTTCCATCTCTGTCTCCTTCATCACAGAGCATTTTCCCCTCATGTGTCTGTGTCTTTTTGTCTCGTCTCTTCTAATAAGGAAGCTAATCATATTGGATTAGGATTCATTCTAATGACCTCATCTTAACTTGATTACATCTGAAAAGATAATAAGGTTACACTCACAAGTACTAGGGGTTAGGACTTTCGTATATTGGTGGTGGTGGGGAGGCACAATTCAACTCACAACACGGCAAAACATGGGTTTAGATGTAGTGTTAATTACCTAAGTGAGCAGATTTGAGCTGGTGCCTAATTGAGGGAGATGATGCATCATCTTCGTGTGAGACATGCGTAACTCAGGTATTTCATCTGCTTGCCGGGGTGTGTCATTCTCAAGCATTCCTGTTTCCAAACGAGGCACTGTACACCAAGTGACAAACGATTTATTGTTTACTCTTCACATAAGCTATCTTGCCCTGAAGGAGCAGTTATTAATCCAGCAACTGCTCTAAATAGATTTTAAGTCCTCTTTTTAGAACACTCTCTTAATGCTTAATAGTACCCTTTGCAAGACATAAAGAGTCTGGATGGAAATAAATGTTTTACTTTATTTACATAGTTATTAAATATTATGTATAACTTTTGTCCCTTTTATAAAAATAACACATTGCCTTTAGGTAAAATGTAAAAAGAAAATCTGAATAGTGTTAAAGAAAAATAAAACATAAAAGTCCATTATCCTCATCCTATTAATATTTTTATGTAACTCCTTATAGTTTCTGTGCATAGATTTTTTAAGTAATTATGAACACAATACAAATACAAATTTGCATGCTTTCTATGTGAGTGGTGATAAAGCTGTAGTTGAATTATGATGAAGGATACAAGTCCACTTGATTCTCTAAAGAAAAATACACTGTTCATTAACCCCAAATTTTAAAAGTTACAAGATATGAGTGAACAGCTTTCCTTTATAATAAATAAGTAAATATTAGGTGACAGGTTTATAAAACATAACTAAGACATGAGATCCACCCAAAAGGTGACTATGTAAACAATGTTCCCTTCAGACATGTAGAAGATCAAGGTAATTTATTTAATAGGAATAAGTTTGGCTGTAGTTATCCTATAAGGCTAGCAATCTAGAATCCTATATGACTCCACCATCACATCCCTTGTTGGAAAAAATAATATATATTTCCTACAGCTAGTGAAATATATGATAGAAATATGTGGCAATATCTTTAGTTTCTCACTTGTGTTTCCTCTTCTCTCATCATTCTCAGCGAGTTCAATATATCTGTACTGACAGTTCAGCTGACATTTTGACCTCTGCACTGCTGCCCTCCTCAAGACCAGTCACTGTGCCAATAAAGTTATTGCGAAAGCACACCTGGAATCCCTTTTCCACTCAGAATTCTCTGTACCTCTATCCACAACCTCCTTAACTTCTACCTTGTTCATTTTATTTATTTATTTACTTACTTATTTATTTGGTACTGGGAATTGAACCCAGGGTTACTTAACCACTGAGCCACATCCCCAGTCCTTTTTATATTTTTGAGACAGGGTCTCACTAAATTGCTCAGAGTCCACTAAGTTGATGAGGCTAGCTTTGAACTTGCAATCCTCTTCCTGTAATCCCAGCCTCCCTGAGCCATTGGGATTACCGGCGTGTGACATGACACCCAGCTCATTCTCTTATATTTAAAGAATGTGCAGTTCCTGGAAAATTACCTGTTTTCTTTGTTTAAGAAGTTCACCTTGACCTCAAATGTTTTCATCTGCTCAGGCTGCTATAGAAAAAATACTACAGACTGACTTAGAAATTAATTTCTCATAGTTCTGAGGATAGAAAGTCCAAGATCCAGGTACCAGTCAATTCTTTTCTGACAAAGTGCTCTCTTCTTTACTTGTAGATGGCCACCTTCTCATTGAGTCCTCAGAGGGTACAGGGAGAACTCTTCCCTTTGCAGGCCCCAGTCCTATTATATCAGAGCTCCACCTATATGATCTTATTTAACCTAATTACCTCTTTATAGGCCCTATCTCGAAATATAGTCATATTGAGGATTAGAGCATGAATGTGTAAATTTGTGGTGGGGGAGGCACACAATTCAGTCCATAGCATAATGTTTCTGTTTGCATCCTTAATCTTTAGTCCTATAATAACTATTTTCTCCATGGAACACCATAACTAAAACTCTATGCTCTGTAATTTCAACTAAGCCTTGTTAGTTCAGTGTCTCAGTCAATGTACTAGAACTCCACAATAATTTTTCCACTATTTTCATTCTTCCAACTCTTAATTCCTTACCAAGATTCACTCCCCACACCTAGGAAATGGCCTTACCTATAATTTTAAACAGAAGGTCTTCGTGGTCAGGCAGATCAGGGACAAAGTACAGGGTAACCCCAGGGAAGTCAGTTTACTGTCTGCCAGTCCCAGGCCAAATTGTCAGGATGAAAAGAAAATGAGATTTGTGAAAGCACATCACCCAATGCATGGAATGTGTCAAAACCCAATAAATGTGAGCAGAACCAGAAAGTCAAAAGTTAGACAGTTGTCTGCATACCCTGTATTCATTCTGGCCCAAGCAGAGTTCCTCACTTTCAAACTATACTCTCACAAAGACAGAAGGCTGGAAGCAGGTGAAGAAACCCAACAAGGACTTGAGCCTACTCATGTAGTATCATTTTCTTTCTTTTGCTTTCTTGGTCTCTTTCCCTGATGGCTAACATTAGGATTTGTAAAAACCATTGAAGAGTCAGCAGACTCACACGGGATAAAATCAGGAGAAGGGATCCAGTTTTGTTGAGATTGGCTAAGTTTCCTGTGTTCGCTCACAGAAACTAGAATGCAGAATTGCATGCTGGCCATTTCCAACTGAATAGATTATCTATAACTTAACATGGCTAATAATTAGAATCAACTTGAAGTGCAGTGAAGTTTCAAAAGTTATCTTTAGTGACGTCTTCCTGCCTGTATTTAATGTTCCCTACTGTCAATGTTCCTGTGCATGCCCTCTCTAGCAATTCAGTACTGCACCTAAGTCTTCCCTTTCTGACCAAAACGTGATCCTCTCTTTTCTTTCAAAATTTAGCACCCCTGTGTTCCAGTCTCTAGGAGCTAAGTGAGAGCCGCCCTAAGACAGGAACTTTGCCAAAAAATTGCTGATATCCTTATGAGCTGTTCCTTTCCATCCCATCCCAACTAATATATTGTCTTATTAAACCCCATGTTATGGCTCTAAATATGACAATTGTGGCCATTTCAACAGAGGTTAAGGAGACTTTTTAGACTTTCAGTACTTTGTAACCCTACTGGTAAAGGTGACTGTCTTTCTAGTTTATGTGAAAGTTCAATCTGCTGTCAACAGTCCAGAAATAGCAAAAACCACAGCTATTGATTCAAAGCAAAACAAGATGCTTGAGTCATTTTAGGGGTTAATAAATATCGTGACTCACATGGGTTGGGTTCAATGAGGTACAGGTGCTATAAACCAAACTGGAACTCATCTTTCTAAATCACATCATTCTAGGAGATATAAGTTCTGCAATGTGCTAGTCACTATATAATTTTACAAATAATAAAAACAACCTAAACTAAGAGTCTTTACCCAAAATAGAGTTTAGGATATCTATGTATGCATGTGCATATATGTGTGTGTATATATATGCATAAATGTATATATATATATATATAAATATATACTCTATCTTATATATTTATGTATTTATATATATTTTACATATATATATACACACACACACATACACACACACATACACAACAATCCTTTTGTGACAGATGCTGTGTTAAAGACTTTCCTCACAAGAAAAGTAATATTTATGGGGGTCTATGATGTGCCACTTGTTATTCTAAGAACTTTACATTTAATAACTCATTTAAAGTTCACAATAACCCTGTGAAGCAGGTGCCATTATTAGCTCCATTTCACAGAATTCAATGTAGAGGTGCACAGCTGGGAAGAATGAGACACAGATTATGTGCTGCCTCAGTCCCCATAGCAATCTGCAATGTGCATGTTATTATTTCCCCATTTTGCAAAAGAGAAAATCAAATCTCATAAAATTATGTAATCAGAAGAAGGTAAAGTTTCTGTAGATGTGATCCCAGGTCTCTGGCTCTGCAGCCTGTTCACATTGCCCGTGTTGTCTGATTTTCAGAAGTCACGGGCTCCTCCTCCATACCGAAGTGGCAGCTGACAACTGAATGGATTCCTGTCAACAGGCACAAATGGGATGGATGAGTTCAGGTGTCTTGGCAGATCTCCCCTGTGCATTATGGGCTCAGCGAGGAGGGCTATAAAACAGGGATAAAATGAAAGGGCTTATGAGTACTAAAAGGCTATAAAATCTCCTTGGATTTGGTTTCCAACAAATCAAATGTGGAGGGAAAGCCATCCTTTCTCTGAGCTCTGCAGAGGAAGTCTAATTCTGAGTTTTTATAAATGCTTCAGCACTTTGCAACAAAAAACTCAACTCCGGTTTTCAGAAGACTGCTATTTTGCATAGGGTACTTTTTAAAGTAGTCTTGCTTCTAATAAGAGCTCTTGATTATTATCTGATTTTTGGACTAAGAGGATCCCCCTACCTTACGTTGGAAGAACACTTGTATTCCCACTCCATTCCACCTCACATATTTCTGGTGTCAAAGAGAATGCTTTGATATGTGTGTTAGTATCTGTTATGGTTTGAATGTAGGGTGTCCCCCAAAAGTTCATGTGTGAAACAATGCAAGAAGGCTTGGAGGAGAAATGATTTGGTTTTGAGAGCCTTAACCCAATCAGTGAATTAAACACCTGATGGGATCAATTGAGTAGTAACTGAAGGCGGGGGGGTGTGACTGGAGGAGGTGCGGCATTGGGAGTATGGCTTTGGGTATGTATTTGTGTCTGGCAAGTGGAGATCTCTGACTCTTCTTCCTGACCATCATGTGAGCTGATTACCTCTGCCACACTCTTCCACCATGAACCCCAAGGAATGTTACTGGCTGTCTATGAACTGAGACCTCTGAAACCATGAGCCCTTCAATAAACTTTTCCTCCTCTACAGCTTTTCTGGTGGGGTCCTTTAGTCACAGCAGCAAAAAGCTGACTAAAACAGTATCCTGCAATGGGGTGATTAGTAATGAAGAGAAAGAAGAGAATGTCATAGATTATTCGGAAGAATGTGACTACGAGGGCAACAGAATATTTAGGTGAGTTGCATAGAAATATATAAGTAGCATAACTTGCAGCCACTTGATGATTTGTGTAAAAATGTAAGAATTTTGCTCTGCAAAGGAGAGTTTTATGAATGTTTGGATTCACTTACTTTTTTAAGAATTTGATATTTATACAGCCTTAAAGATATTCCAAACACATAGTAGGGACTCAGTAAATTATTGCTGAAGGAATAGATTAACACCATTATTAAAAGGAGATAATGACATTTCTAAAATTACAAAAGAGAAAAACAATAGAATGTTTTAACATTCATTATTTTATTTTATATGTTGAGGAAAGCTTCTTTTAAAATATTCATTTCCTTTTGCCACTGCTTTTGTAGCCTTTCTCTCCTTATGAATAATGCTAACACATTATGTAAAAACTACATGTTGTTAAATATACTTTATTAAGACTGTGACTGCTGAGTTCTTGGGGATTTTCTTTTCCCCCAAATGAAAATTTTCATTAGCTTTGGCTGTTCTGATTACTAGGAAATAACAAAGCAGTCAAGGAAAGGAATCGTGATTCATTTTTCAGTCTGTTGTCGTTACCTGGACCTCAACAATGACCACGACCCCGACTCTTTATCTATATAACCACGTCGTTTGCTGTACATTCTGTTTTCTGTTCATGCTCTTCATCCAAAGGAAGCCTTGACTACCAAATTGAGGCTGGATTAATCCTCTCAGTAGAAGATAAGGATAAAGCAGCATCCACAGAAATAGGATGTGTTCAAGAGGGCGGGGAAGTGGCTGGTGGTAGCTCAGGTTCTTTTAAAAAATAAAAAATAAATAAAAGGAGACTTCACAGAAGGAGTCTTTAATAGGAAGTCAAGCAGAAGAAACAGTAAAATTAGGGTAGAAACAACACCCTGGAATTGGGGTTGAGGGGCAAGCGGCTGCAACAATGAAAGATAAATGTCAACCATTCCAGGTAACAGGGAAGTCTTCAGCTAGTCTGACTGGGTGGAGTGTGATGATAGCATAGTACAAAGATTTGAGATTCTCAACGAATCCTATAAAAGAACACACAGGGGAAAATGCAAGTTAGACAAATGGGGAGCCATTCAGGTGACACAAACAGTGATGCTGGTCAGATTCACTCAGTGTCCATAGAGAAGGTGACCAGAAGTCACACAGTAGAGATATGTGAGTGTGTGTGTGTGTGTGTGTGTGTGTGTATAAACAAATACAAAGACCTAGGGAGTGGAGCTCAGAGGTAATGCCCCTGGGTTCAATCCTCAGTACCAAAAAACAAAACAAAATGAAACAAAAATACCCAAAACCAACCAACGAAACAAAAAAAAAAAAAAAACCTGAACTAAACTTAACCCAAACCAACCCAATAACCCAAAACTTATATGCCTCATTGCAATGTGGGATGGAATTTCTACCCTTTGTGTCTAAAATCTGAAAACACAGGGTCAGGCTGAAATACATAGATTAAGTATTCTCTTTAACATCCTGAGAATCATCATGATTTGGCCCCTGGATATCTCTCCAGCACATCCCTTCTACTCCAGTTCCCCTGGATGACTTTTAGTTATCTATTGCACTATGCAGTTTAGACTCCAACACTCTGAAATCTAAAGTTTCTTTCTTCTGCAACACACTACTCATCCCTTTATCTGCAGAATTCCTTATTATCTCCAGGCTTCAACTTAGTAGTCATTTCTTCTTGCAAACATTCTTCAATTCACCCCAAGTAGGAGAGGAGATCTTTCCATGTTTTCATCAAGCCTTTGGCCATTAACATTGCAACAATTTTTACTCTGTTTTTGTAATGTTTTCTTACTTGTAAGTTTCACATTGGATGACCAACTCCATTTGTCCAACACTGAAATCTCAGCATATGACCTAATACTGAGTCAATATTAGGTGTTGGCAACATTAGATGTTCATAAATTCACATTAAATAAATAAATACTGAGAACTCAATTATTTACATTATCTACTCCCCTTGGCCTGCCCCAGACCCTTACCTCCTTTTCTGGTCTGGAGCATCTTCTCTCTGTTTGAGAAGTTTGGGGATAGACTTAGTTATTTTAAGCTACAAAGTAGAGATACCCAGTATGCCTATGGAGCTACCATGCCCTCACAGGAAGTCTAGGTTTTCTATGGGGTGCCTTGTGCCTGGATTTCTTGGTTACCCCATTAGACCAATATATATATTTGAGACAGGCTTGTTAAGTTGCTGAGGGTCTTGCTAAGTTTCTCAGTTTGGCCTAGAACTTGCAATCTTCCTGTCTCAGCCTCCCAACTTGCTGGGATTACTGACATCCATCACTGTGCCTGGCAGCCTATGAGTATAAAGGCAGAGAAGAACTGGTTTATAGCCTGACTCTGCCACTTACTAGGTGAACGTGGATGATTCATCAAACTCTCTGAGCCTCAATCCCCCTCCTGTGAAGTGGAAATTCATTTCCTAACAATTTTGCAGATAGTTATTTTTAGAATTAGAGTGTTTCCCACATGGAAAGGGAAGTCATCCATTTGGGGAAGAGCATTCAGTAAATGGGAAAAAAGATGCATCCACATTTCTTTTTATCTTACAATACCATTAGAATTCTTGATGTTTTCATTAGGAAAGGACAATGGATACAGTACTGGTAGAAAAGATAGATTTAAAGCCCCCTTCCTAATGCACCACTAACAATGTGAGCCAATTCACAGAGTAATGCTGTTTCCTATCTGAAAAACAGGGGCAATAACACCTGATTCCTCACTTCCAGACACGTTGTAAAGTTTAATTAGATGTTATCCATAAAGTACTATGAACTTCTCAGGGAAAGACAGCATATAAATACAAGTTACAGAGCTCTTATTATTCATCTTCCTTTTCTCATTTAACTACAAGCCAGTTCCTGTAACTCAGAACCTTGGCATTTTCTCTCCATATATCCCTGATCTTTCTTTCAGGAAGAGTCAGGCCTTTATTCTTTTTCTCCATTTCTTGATGTCTGGTGCTTTGAATTTCACTCACCCTCCCTCTGGTCATTTGCTTATTAAATCCTCTGATGGATTTCCTTCACTTACCCTGTGCACTTGGGTCAAGAGATGTTTCAGACCATGGAGAGAGCTTGATCTTCCTAAGTACTCTTCTGAACTTTCAACTTTAAATTTTAATAGGCGCCAGTCAGATTCTAATCAAGGCAAGGCAGATTATTGATTATTTGGGCCCCTCGTGTTTGCACGGTTCTCTAAATCTTTTAGGCCCCCTTGGTTTAAAGGTAATTGGAAAGTCATTAAGATGGAGATGGTGCCCTTCTAAACTGAGACAAATTTCTAACTTTTTCAAGTCACTTGTGGCCTAGTGCCTTTAGTGCCCATAAAACTGTCACTTCTGCCTAGTTTTATTTTCCATATATTTTTAACCAAGACAGATGTCATCACCTGCTTTCTTTTCATGAGTGGGACTTCTTTCTTCAGAACTAAAAGTGATGTGATCCTATAGGACAGTTAAGCCCTGTGAATGTGTCTTAGCTCCCTTTTCTCCTCAAATGAAATTCATTGTTTTCATGCTTACTGCAAAACAGGGAATGAATGTTTTTAATGCTTAATGGAGAATTTTGAATTTTAATGGAAACAGTGGGGTTTTTCAAGGTTGAACTCAATTATTAATCTCTCTGGTATTTTCAGTGTATACAACAGATACTGCCATATGTCACAAACCACAACTGACAAAATGTTTTTTTTACCAAGAGTAGGAAGAGATCAAACTATTTCAGTGTATTAACGAAGGTTCAAAAAACCACTTAATTTGATCATTATACATTGTACATGTGTATTATTTGTGTCAAATTTTTAACTAAATTATTTAAATAAATAAATTTGTCTGATCAGAAATAGAATCCAAGTGCATTGAAAAAAAACACTTAGACACTATAGGGATGTTATTTCTAAGAAAATTTAGTCAGGGCATAACAAATAGGATCTAATTCTAGAAGCAAAACAGGTAAATAAATTCAGGAAGTGGTTCACAAAGGTCTGCAAATGAATTCAAAAGATGGAAGTTTCTTTAAGAAAAGAAGATCCAAAGCAAAAGGCAAAAATGCTAAGGTTTTGTAAGTGACAAATACATGCATATTCATCACATTATTTTATTGATACATATTTGAAATAAAAAGTTTTATAGTAATAATATTTAAAATAGTTGCTATTTTGGAAAAGAATAAAATCACGCGTTATAAAATGGTTTCTACCTGAAGGAATCTTGACTCTAGTCAAGGCCTTTTAAGCTCTCTGTTATGGTAGTATGTTATGACTGAAAGCTGACACTGAACAAGGAGACAGAAACCCTAACTTTGTTCTGAGGGTGCCATTTATGAACTAATACCGTAGTCTTTACACTAAAAGCAGAAACTTAAAATTATGCTTGTGACTCTTTATCCTTTGGGTCCACAAATCTAATTAATGAGTTATTTCTCTTAAAAATATTTGTTTTCATAAGACTGATACACATATGGTTTTTAAAAAATAAGTGATATAAAAAAAAACTCACTGAAAAGGCCATCCTCCAGAAATACAGACACGTATGCAACTTTTCACTCACAAATTGAAATGGAAAGATAAATGAATGTTTTTAAACTAAAAAATTTACTATTATTTCAGCAGAAAAATATATAATGCATCTGCAATAACTGAGGGCCTGCAGATAAATGGGTATTTTCCACAAGAGACAATTCTCTGCTCTTGCTCTGCCTTAGAAAGGAGGTTGTAAACTTCCAGCTTCTGGTCCTGTAGGTAGGGAGTTTAGAAGTTGCCATTCCACCCTAACATGCAGTCACTTTGCAAGACAGTTTGGTAATTTCTTACAAACTATATGTATTCTTACCAGGAAATCTCATATCATACTCCTTGGTATTTACCCAAGGAAGATGAAAATTTATCTTCACACAAACACCTGCATACAGATGGTTACAGCATCTTTATTTGTAATTGTCAAAACTTGGAAGCAACAGAGATGTTCCCCGTAAATGAATGAAGAAATTAAAATGTGATAACATTACAATTGGATAATATCCACCACTAAGAAGATGGGAGCTTCATGACTCAATAACGCATAGAGAAATCTGAAGTGAATGTCACTAAGTGAAAGTATAGGCTATTGTGACATTCACAATATTGTGATTGGGCTGAAGGATGCCTAGATTAGTGAAGCAAGCTAGATGTGTCTTTAAGAATGTTTCCAGGGATGATTGACAAAGTGGGTTAGCAAACCAGGGTGGGAAGACCTATCTTGAATGTGGGCAGCACCATACAAAAGTCTGAGGGCCCAGATGGAATGAAAGTGGAAAAAAGAGGAAGCCTACAATCTTGTGGAAGCTCCTTCTTTTTTTTCTTTTTTGAGCAGGATCATCTTTTACTGTTGCTATCACCCAGTACTTCTGACTCCAGCTTCTCCAGCTCTACAACCTGCATTCACATCAGAAGCTCTCCTGGGGATTCCCAGGCCTTCAGTCTTGGAGTGGGGTTGGATCACTGGTCCTTCTTGTTCTGAGACTCCAATTTTTTTTTAGCTGAAAAGCTTCTGTTTTCCCCAGCTCTCCAACCTGCAGACAGTCATTGTGTGTGTGTGTCTCTGTGTGTGTGTGTGTGTGTGTGTGTGTGTGTGTGTGTGTATTTGTACTGTGTGTATAATAAATATGTAACATATTTATAGATAATAATAATGGAGTTTCTCTAGAGAATTCTGACTAATGTAGCAACATAGCATACATAGTGTATGATCCCAACTACATAACATCATGAAAAAGGAAAAACTATAGATATAGTAGAAATTTTAATGGTTGTTAGGGATTGAGAGAGGGATGAACTTACAGAGTACAGAGGATTTTTAGGACAATGAAATAATTCTGTACTACACTATAATAGTGAGAACATCATAATTTGCCAAACTCAATCAATGCACAACATCAAGAGTGAACCCTAATTTAAACTTTGGATTTTAGGTAATAATTGTAAGCAAATATAAATTAACCAATTCTAACAAATGTACTACTATACTGCAGAATGTCGATAATAGGGGAAGTTGTGGGTGTTGGAGGACTAGGAGGTATACAGAAACTCTCTGTACTTTCCATTTAATTTTGCTTTTAATCTAAAACTGCTCCAAAAAAGTAAAGCCTATATATTTTTTAAAAGCATTTGGTGGAAAACCACTGAAAAAAATTTAAATCATTATACTTTTAATCTATTCACTGATTCTGTACTATGAAAAATAAACTAATTCTTACTTCATAATTTCCTATTCTACCACCTGTTTTTTAATAGCATACAATGTAATGACTCCTTAGTAATTTTACCACATCATCTACATTCTTGATTCCCTTATTTTCAGTTTCCATTCTGTGGGATCAGATAGAATGAGCTATGAGGTATCCAACTATTTGGTCAAACATTAACGTGTTTTTGGATCACGTTAACATGTGAATTTGTAGACTGAGTAAAGAAGATTGCCCTCCCTATGGTGGATGGGTCTCATCCAATCCATTGGAGGCCTGAATAGAACAAAAATAGCTGAGTATTAGGGAATTCTTTCTGCTTTGATGCCTCCAAGCTGAGACATCAGTTTTTCCTGCCTTTGGACTCAAACTGAAACATCAGCCCTTAGTGGGTTTTGAACATCCTTGCTTTGGGGCTAGAACTATATCATTTACTCTTTTGAGTCTCTGGTACCAGCTGCAGATTTGAGCACTTGTCAACCTCATAATCCTGAGAGCGAATTCCTTATAATCTCTATATTCTTTCTCTCTCTCTCTCTCTCTCTCTCTCTCTCTCTCTATCTCTGTCCATCTTCATACATATGGGTTCTGTTCCTCTGGAAAATTTGAATGCAATTTCTTTTGCAAAATGGGGTGGCACTGGGAATATGTAGCTCAGTGGTAGAGTACTTGCCTTAATGCATGAGGCTCTGGGTTCTATCTCCCCAAAAAATAAAATAACAAGAAATTTGCCATGGCACAGATACTAGTCATGCAAAACTTATCTCAAGTTTTTCTTAACTACCTACAAATGAACCTTAATTATAATTTCACAGATATAGGATATAGAATTCTGAAATTCAGAGAAGCAGTTTGAGTCAGAAATTTTAAATCAGTCTATAATTTCGGAAGCCATCTTTTTCTCCTGTGGAGAACAATGTTTACTATCTCAATTCACAAGTTCTCAAATGTTCAAATCTTCTACAAGTTCATCTACTCATAATATATAATTCAACTGAACCTAGAAGTCTAAAACTCAATTAGCATATCCAGGTACTTCCGGATATTTTTATTTACTACTTTAACTTCCTCTTGAAATGTTTCATCTATCCTCCATTGTTTGAAAATTATTCTCCCAGAGGAGAAGACAGAAAAAAAATTGTGTTTTGGAAAACACATTGGTTTTAAAGACAGAGTTGAAATTTCAGGGCTTCAAACTACCATTAAGTCATTGTTTGATCTTTGGCAAGTTATTCATTCTCCTTGACATGCAAATTCACTATTATAAAGTGGGATTTAATAATATTCAATGGTTCAATGTTTAATCAGAACAATAGTATGATTAATTAAAGACACCAACGAACAACAGATACCATTTCCTTTCATGCTATTAGAGAATGAATACAACTACTTCTCACAGATGGCTTCAGAGCTAAGAAAGACAACAGCAATTCTCTTGATAAAAGGAAGATTCCCTGATCTTCAAAATCCTATAAAGACACTCTAGCATCTGATCATTGTAAAGATACTTTCACATGATTAAAGAAGCTTTCTTTGCCATTGTTAGTCAGTTTTTCATCACTGTGACCAAAATACCTAACAATAGCAACTTAGAGGAGAAAAAGTTTATTTTGGTTCACAATTTCAGGGGTTCAGTGCACAGTTGGCCAATTCCATTGCTCTGGGTCTGAGATGAAGCAGAACATCATGGTAGAAATGCATGATGGAGAAAAGCTGCTCGGTTAATGGTAGCCAGGAAGTAAAGAGAGGGAGGAGCCAGGAGGCCAAGATAAAATTCCCAGGGGCATGCCCCCAATGACCCAAGTTCTCTAGCCATGTCCCACCTGCCTATAGTTACCACATAGTACAATAGTCCTTTCAAAATTATTAATCCATCAAATGCACTAATCAACTGATTAGGTTATAGCTACTGCAATCTAATGATTTATCTCTGAACACTCCTGTATTGTCTATCATATGAGTTTATTTGGGGACACCTCATATGTAAACCATAACAGTTATTATCACTCTTCTTTTTCTTTTCCTTTGACTCTTCTACTTCTCTACCTTTTTATTAACTAAGTCTCATTAACTGGTGAAGCCCCCAGCACATTCCCACAAGAAAGTCTTGAAGGATATTCTGCTTCTTAGGATCAATTTCCCAAGTGACCATTCCATTCCTAGCCATAACTTTAGGTTTGTTTAAATGTACACGTTTCTTTCCACTCTTGGGGATGTTAGAAGGATCGAAATATGAAGGTATTTAGAAAAAAAAATTACTCAAGAAATATAGTTCCCAGATAATTTTGCACAATCTTCCCAATTTTCTTGTCAGTTAAAGGTATTTTGGTTGCAAGTGACAGCAAAATACAGCTCAATGCAAATAGTCTTTGATAGTAAAGAATATTTATTATCTTATAAAACAAAATTTCAGAGGTAATTCTAACTTCTGAAAAGGAATAACCTAACAACTTACTGGATCTGTTTTCTCTCTTCTTCCCCTTTATTTTAGGAAAAAATTGGTTAAAACAGTTCAAGATGTCACATTGTCTTCACACCAACTTATGTAAGAGGAGTGTCTCATGGATCCCACAGAGGTCTGGGATTCATGCTTTTTCATTGGCCCCGGTTGAGTCAGATACCCATCCTTGAATTAACCGTAGTAGTTAGGTGAGACAAATTGACTGGATCAAATGGTTCAGTACCTATCTCAGGAACGGAATATGGGATCATTTCTGCCTGAACTTCATTCATAAAAGTGAACTCTCAAAGGAAAACTGGGAGAAGAGCTAGACAGAAAACAAGGAAATGCTTACTCTGTCAGTTCATCTCTTTTCCAAACAGAGTACTTCTTACCTGTCCCTCACCTCAGTCCTCATAATGTTTTTCCCAGGTTAATGGGGCTCTCTAATAGCTCTTTTTATTTCCTGACAATCGTCCCTCATCTATTATTTGTTTCAAAACTTAGTGTACTAGAGAATTCCTATGCCACCATGTTGATTTCAGTAATTGCTTCTCCTTCCTGACCTCAATGGATTATTCAGGATTAGAATTATTATTTGGGCTCAACTTCCATATATTTTATGTGTTTGCTGTATCTTTTTCCAAATTTCTTAATAAAGGCACCTGACTATAGTGACAATTATAATGTTATTGGGGGAGGTATAGCAAGCATATCAGTTAACCCCATTTCTTCCTTTATATTCTCTAGATATTCTATACTTGGTAGTGATGGGACAGAGGTATAAATAACATTATATTTTCTTTTCTGTTAAAGACAGAAGAATTATTGATTAATCTTTATAGGGGGTCCAAAGAACTTTGACTCTTGACCACTATCCTAGAAATCTTCTCCACATTTCTTCTTCCTAGTTCCACCTTTCCCTGGATCTGAGTTCCCTTTCTGTGAGAGCAAGAAATACTTGGTGAGGAAAAAACATTCTAGCTGATTATATGCCATTTTGTTTTATCCACACTCCATTGGCCCAGGTAATTGAGAGTTGACTCCATTTCCCACTCTTAGTGATCTTCATTCTCTTCCATCACACACATCTCTCCCTCTCTCTCTCTCTCTCTCTCTCTCTCTCTCTCTCTCTCTCTCTCTCTCTTTCTCTCTCTCTCTCTCTCTCTCATTCTTCCCCTCTCACACATGCACACACAGTCTCCTATAAACTCTTTCATCCAAAAATGTGAGATATTCTAAATATTCCTATTAACAAGGAACCACTTGACACCTCTTTCAGTGAGTTGGAAATACAGAGATAGGTGGTCAGGTTCAACGAAATTTTGTTTCAACCAGAATTTTTATGGTTTTTAATGAATAAATTATGCATGTATGTTCTTCATTTATTATTTTTAAATTTTTCTGACTTAAAATCTTTAAAAAACTAAATAATGAATTATTCACAATGAAGAAGTTAGAGGTAAAATCTGAGTATCTCTCCTGCCTATACAAATCAAGACATCAGAATTATATCTAATATCTTTAACTCCTACCTCCACTTCACTTCACAAACAAAATACCCTGTAAAGAATTTCTCAGATATATAGCTGGCACAGTTTCAATGACACATTTAAAAATATAGTATGATTAATTTCTCAGAAACATTGAAACTCAATAAGAACAATTATGAAATATGGTGTATGCCTTTTTCTGCTTCAGTTTTTGGTGAAAATTTTATTAAGAACACTTCAACCATGGAGCTGGGGTTGTAGACCAATGGCAGAGTGCTTGCCTTGCATGTGTAAGGCACTGGGTGCAATCCTTAGCACCAGATAAAAATAGAAACAAATAAAATAAAGGCATGCTGCCCATCTACAACTACAAGTTTTTTTTTTTGTTTGTTTGTTTGTTTTATTTCAACCATGATTTCAATTGCCTCCTAGTGAGGGATTTAACTTTCATAATTGAATTTTTGTCATTGAAACATTTTACTAAATGTTAATGTTTAGTTCAGCTCTCTAGATACCTTATGTTAACAAAATAGAACAATTTCCCCATTCTTTTTATCATAATCTGATTCAATTCACCATGTACATTATGTAGATGCCAAATTGCTATGGGAGATTTGATCCAAAGCCAATAGGTAAGCCTTCTGAGAAAATGATACATATTAGTTCTTAACTTAGAAAATGATACATATTAGTTCTTAACTTAGTACTTAAATATATGTCAGATGTATTGTGGTTTGGATCTGCAATGTTCCCAAAGGTCTCAAGCTGAAAGTATGGTCTCCAATGCAGCAAAACTCAGAGGTGGGGCTTTTAGGCAATGATTAGATCATGAGGGCTCTGACCTTATCAATGGGTTAATCCACTGATGCCTGAATGGATTACTAGGAGGTAGAACTTAGCTGGAAGACATAGGTCACTAGGGATATGCCCTGGAAATTTTTATGTATTCTTTTTCTCATCCTTTCTCCATTCTCCTCTTGCTCCTTTTTCCTCCTCTTAGTCCTCCACTTTCTCTTCCTCCTCCTCTTCCTCCAGTCTCTCTCTGAGTGTCTCTCTCTCTTTGCTTCCTTGCTGCCATGAGCTGAGCAGTTTTTTCCACCATGCCCTTCCACCATAATGTTCTCTGTCTCATCTCAGGCCCAAAGAAATTGGAGCCAGGTAACCATGGACTGAGATCTCTAAAAACAACCTTTCCTCTTCTAAGTTGTTCTTATTAGGTATTTTGGTCACAGCCACACAAAGCTGACTAACACAAAATGACTTATTCATTGATATTTGAACTTTAAATATAAATAATTAGCACCACCGTGCATCTCTATTTTAAGACCCAGAAAGTTCTTTTTATTTGTTGTTTCCAGGTAAAATGTTCTAATAAAGAGATTTCATGGTAAAAGTAAAAACCATCTTTGTTGCTCTTTACCATAAGTGCATTCAAAAGGCTGTCTAGAAGTAGAAAGCCATTGTATTCCAAGAGACCAATGAGGCCTACCACCTGCTGATGGAGCCAAGACAGAGAAACTGGCTAATGGATTCAGTTGTAAGAGACCAGCTGGGAGAGCAAGGAACTCAGTGGTAAATCCCAAAGGTAAAGTACAATGGGGTTCAGAGATAATCAGAAATGTCGCAATATTGGGAATGAATAACATTATTGGGTTATTAGTCATTGGTCAGACCCATGGAGATAGATGGGGTAGTGTAGGGTTCACAGAACATGGTAGAATTTGAAAGTCAAAATGGAGCCACCTGGCAAGGATGAGATTTGTCACCCTTTACATCTGCATATTGTGTTTCACTGGCTACTTCATGAATTTCAAACTCACAAAACTGATTCAAAGAGTTTATTATAATTGCTAGTAGATCTAAGATATTTGAAGATGAGGAACAATTTAGCATCAATTCCATATCTCTCTCCCTCTCCCTCTCCCTCTTTTGTCCCTTTTGGAAATAATTTCATGTTAAAGCATGTTGTGCATGGGAGGCTGAGACAAGAGAATTGCAAGTTCAAAGCCAGCCTCAGCAACGTAGCAAGGCTATAGGCAACTTAAGAGAGACGCTGCCTCAAAATTTAAAAATAAATAAATAAATAAATAAATAAAGGGGGTTGGGACTGGGGGCTCAGTAGTGAAGCACCCCTGGATTCAATCCATAGTACCCCCCAAAAAATCATCCAGCATCTAAAATAATTGAAAAACAACATAAAATATTATCCTTCCAATCCTGTCACCTTCTTCCACGTGTTGCAGGTGTTGACACATATGCTTCTCCCAGAAGTTTAAACTCCTCAGAAGTTCCTCATGGCCTTACTGATGCAGCATCTCTTGCCTCCTCCTTTGTCTGTCTCTGCTGCAGTCTCTACAATGCATGACTCATTTTAACCTGACTTCTTTATAGAGTCCTCTCTACCTTCCTTACCAAGATTCTGTTCAGCAGAATATCTTGGAACTCCCAGCAAACAAAATGATTCTTCATCCTGGTTCCCAAGATGGTTTGTGGAAGATGAGGAAAGAGTGAAAACACTTGTAACTTGTTTCTGTCATCCTATCTCACCAATAACATATATGGACTTTCCTTTTAAAACAGCAATTTGTTAAATAGCAAAATTGAAAAGGGAACTAGAAGCTTTGTCTTTGGCTTACAGAAGGCAGGCAAAGCTTTCATTTGAAAGACAGCAGAGCCCCAGATTCTTAATCATGTACATGTATGGCAGGAAGACTTTGAGTCCAAATTTACAAACAGTTGAAAAAATACTCAAGTCAAAAATAGCTTGAGTGGTCCAGTCATGTTCAGGGATAAATCAGGGTTAGGCTTCACCACAACTTAGAGCAGACCCAGATGCTTACATTTATTTCAGAAACATACTTTTTGCCATTAACAATTTTTTACTTTTATGATAAATATTTTCATTTGAATTAACTTTTATCAAAAAACCTTTATCAAAACTTTTGATTTGAATTAACTAAAACTAAAATCTAATTGTTTGGACCACAAATGCTTAACTTGGTCCAATTACTAGAACATTGTAATTGCAGGTAAAGAAAGAAGTATAGTCATTTGAGTGATTAGAAGTAGTAATCCCAGAAGTAGTAATCCCAAATCATGGATGAGAATATAATAAAAAGACTTAAGAATTAGCGATCTTTAACAGAAACCATTTATTTCACATTTCTACCAGAGTCCAGTTTTCTGTTTTTACAAACATTGCAATTTCTTTTTTTTTATGTCCCTAAAAACTTATATATGATATCTGCTAACAAGAAATTTATGTCTGAAGTAGATAGAGGGGTTCATAGGATATAGCTCAAGGTAGAGCATGTGCTTAGTATGCATGAGGCCCTGGGTTCAATCTTTATGACCTAAATAAATAAATATATAAAAGTAGATCAGTAGAATAGGATCAGAAGTAATGATAGGTGAAGATGACAGCTTCCATAGAGAAAAGTATGTGGTAAAAGAAAATGGGAAGTACATATCAAACAAGAAGTGTTATTTGATTGTCATTGCATAAGCAAACCCATGAAAAGTATAGGTGAGAAGAAGTTAAGGCCCAAGACCAAGAGAAGTTTAGGAAACTGGAGGGGAAGTTAAAAACACACACCAACTCAAAGTCAGAAAAAGGAAGATAAAGCAACTATAGTAACTGTTACCAATTTTTCTTGGGAGAATATTAATTTTACCTAGCCCAATGCCTAGAATGGAGTGGTTCCTCAATAACTTGTTTCATTTTTCTTTCCTTTTTCTCACTCTCTGAATTTATTTCTACACTTAGGAATTAATTATTACAAAAGATAGGTATGCATCAATTTAATTCCTAGCTGGAAGGGGAGTTCAAATTATAAATTTCAAAAACACAAATGGTATGCCTTGACTCCATGTACAAATAGAGAAACAACATGTATCCCATTTGTATACAATAATAAAAAAAAGATAAAAAAAAATTATAGTTCTGATAGTAGTATGTGTGTGAAACAGCTTACATTCCTCCCAAACTCTGTGTCTTGAAATCCTTATCATTCAACATGGATAATAGGTGCGTAGAACCATACAGACAACTGGTTTCATAGCATAGTTCTGAAATAAAACAGATAATCTTTCCTATCCCATAGGATGATTGGGAAACATGAAGCTACCCTGAACCAAACAACAAAGAAGATATTGAGATACTGAAAACAGGTGGGATAAACTAGTGTGACAAATGGAGGCTGTTGCTGTCCTCACCCCAGAGGCCTGTCCACTGAAATTACAGCTGTTTCCACCAGCAAATGTTTTGTAGGTATGATCTACCTTGACCACCATCATCTCTTTCTGTTTGGTTATCTTCTTCAAATTATACTGGTTCCCTCCCTTCTTCAGGAGATATATTGCAAATTCTCAGTATATATCAGTATAGAAGTCTCTATATACTATGTTTTTTCCTGTGTGCCCTGAAATATTGCCACATAATACCATAGTTTGTCCTTCCATATTTTATGCCCTTGTACTTCTTTTGCATTGCTACTCTCGCACTTTGGGTATATTATAACATTGTGACAGTCATTCTGATAATACAGCTTCTAAATGACTAATGGACACGCAGCACAGAATAGATACGCTGAACAAAGGGATGATCCGTGTCCTGGGTAAGACAGAGGGTATGTTGTGAGATTTTATTGTGTTACTCAGAATATAGTACAAATTAAAATTTTATAATTGTTCATTTCTGGAATTTTCCATTTAATATTTTCAAAGTTGACCATGGGTTGCTGAAACCATAGCAAGCAAAATCATGGATAAGGAGAACTATTATACCTCAAAACTTAGCAGTTAACAAACATTTATTATGTCACAATTTCTGTAGACCTGGAATTCAGTGGAGGCTTAGCTAGGTGTTTCTGGAGCAGGAATCTTCTTGATTTCGCAGTCAAGGTGTCCATTAGGCTGCAGTCATCTCAGCGCCTGCCTGAGAGGGGAGAGTCAGTTTCCAAGATGATCACTCACACTTCTGCTTTTGCAGAAGGCCTCAGTTCCTTGACCTGAGTCCCCTGCCTCTCCTTGGGGCCATGTGAATGTACTCACAAATTAACAAGCAGCTTGCTTTGTCTGGGGTGGTGAAAACAGAGCAAGGTGGAAGATGCAGTGATGTCTATGGTCCAGAGTCAGAGGTCACACACACTATTACTTTTGTCATATTTTGTCTGTTCAAGGCAAGTCCCTAGGCCTAGACCCCACTCAGAGGAGAAGAATCAGGCTTCACAGGGAACCTGGTTTGTGGGTATATTTAAAAACACCAAGTCTACAAAGAATCCAGTCTTCCTACCCTCCCTTAAGTAATTCTTGATTCTGTTCCCTACACACCTGGTCTTGGATTTCATCAAAGATGAGATTATAAAACAGAATACCTGAACATATGGTACCTATAAGAACTATGTATTTGGTAAAGTTGATGTCACAAGTTAGTAACAAAAAAGGAATTGTTATTTTTAGATATTGTGTAACATGTTGGAAACAACCCATGTACAGGGTATTAACCTTTTCTTTTCTTACCCAATACTGTTTTTAGAGTGATGCTATACAGTGAAAGCTAGAGGATATAGTCACCTTCTTTCTCAAATCAGACTGTATATCTTGTGTTTTCTCTGTAATAAGCATGAGGAAACCATACACCTCCCTTTTTTTTAGTGCATTTCCCAGCAACATCAGTTGACCTACATTTGGCATTCTGGGTAATGAACATGTTCCAGAGATTGCAAATTTAGAACAAAGGAAGATGGGATGGGGTAAGGCAAAAGGAAAAAGAGGCATTTTACACTTTTCTAAGAGTGCCAGAAGTGCCGGAATAATAAAGAAAGAGAAAGGAAAAGGAAAAAAATGGAAGGTAGGAAGGTGGGCACACAGAGAAGAGAACCCTAAGTACCCAAGAGGAGAACTCTTAACTACCCAGGGTAGGAAAGACTCCTCCAAAAGTTGGAAACAGTGAAAAGAGAAGTTGAAAAAAGAGTGTAACAACATAGAAAAAATTTACATTTGGAGTTCACTTTCAGTATATGAATGAAGACATTCTAATTCAAATACTTCTCAGGTTAAGAGTGCAAGCCATCAACTCTCTGGGCATTCTGAGAAGATTTCATGGAAGATTGGAGTTTGGGAAACTAAGATAATGAAGCTCTTGTTCGAAAGTATAGATTGGATTCATGCATGGATGGACACTCAGAACTGTTGCAAATGACTTGGGAGTTGTCTAAAAAAATTATTTTAAGTGGAAGGAATGTGGAAAGCTGTACTCTAGATATGAATTGGAAAAAACACTTTCAAATTCTAAGACTTACCCATTGAGATTTTTCTACGTGGAAATTGCAGTGCTTTATGTTCTTCCAAACCTTTAGAAAGACTGTATTTGCTGAGACCAAAATATGTTCATAGAGTTCTATGGGACAAAGATAGATGCACCCTTTAGGAAGGAACACTAAATTGCTAAAGAAGAGGGCAACTGCTGTTTTTCATCCAGTCTAATACACCATGTATTTTTTTTTTGGGGTGCTGGGGATCAAACCCAGGGCCTTGTGCTTGCAAGGAAAGCACTCTACCGACTGAGCTATCTCCCCAACCCCTACACCATGTATTTGATCATAAGATGTACCACTATTTTAACCAATGCTGCCAATCCTTTCTTCTCACTCAAATACTTATAAAAATAGGTGGCCACGGTGGCACACACCAATAATCCCAGTGGTTGGGAAGATTAAGGCAGGAGAATTGTAATTTCAAATCCAGTTTCAGCAACTTAGCGAGGCCCTATGCAACTCAGTGAGATCCTGTCTCTAAATAAAACACAAAAAGGGCTGGGGATGTGGCTCAGTGGTTAAGCACCCCTGGGTTTATTCCCTGGTACCAAAAAAAAAAAAAAAAAAAGACTTATGAAAACAAATGTTTGGGGCTTAGAGATGTTGTCACTACAGCATCCCTGGTAACTTCAAGAGGATTGGTTTAGAAAACACACTCTGTTACTGTCTCCAGTGTTTTCTTCCAATTCACTTACATTCATTTTGCA
This sequence comes from Sciurus carolinensis, assembly GCF_902686445.1. NCBI lineage: Eukaryota > Metazoa > Chordata > Mammalia > Rodentia > Sciuridae > Sciurus > Sciurus carolinensis. The sequence goes on from NC_062226.1 coordinate 80,034,436, forward strand.
AATTTTGATGACGACGCCCTTTTAATTAATTGAATCACATGATTCTTAAAGCTAAGTAGTCTCTGTTCAAAGTCAGCAAGAAGTTTCTGAAAATTTAATGCATGGTGTCTTACCCAGTGCATGAACTGGTTCGCATGTGTTCCTCATTACTTTGAAATTTCTTTGATGTGTTCCAAGGGATTTGGCAATTTCTCCTGTCTTTAGTTGCATTACTTAGTGCATGATAGGCCATCCTTTGCTTGTATCTTGGTAAGAACATATAACAAAGCATGATTTTCTTGTAGGCATCTTCCTTGCTTGGATCAGATAAAGCATACAGGTATTTCTTTAACTAGAAAATATAAAACTAAAGTCCCTCATTCAAAAAAAAAAATGTGCCCCACTGTTCAGGTTTCATAGGATTTTTCATACACACCTTTTTTTTAAATGAAGAATCATGGTATAAGCTGTAGGACATCTTACATTGTACACATAAACAGATGTAATATAAGCATGCACAAAATGTAACAGATGTAACAAAACAAGAATGACCGTAACTAATACTGCATTAAAAATTATTACTCAAAAAACTCTACACCAAGAATACAAATAATCCAATCAACAAATGGGCTAAGGAAATGAACAGACACTTCACAGAAGAAGATGTACAAGCAATCAACAGATAGATGAAAAAATGTTCAACATCCCTAGTAATAAGAGAAATGCAAATCAATACTACCCTAAGATTTCATCTCACCCCAATTAGAATGGCGATTATCAAGAACACAAGCAACAATAGGTGTTGGCGAGGATGTGGGGAAAAAGGAACACTCATACATTGCTGGTGGGGTTGCAAATTAGTGCAGCCACTCTGGAAAGCAGTATGGAGATTCCTCAGAAAGCTTGGAATGGAACCACCATTTGACCCAGCTATCCCACTCCTTGGCCTATACCCAAAGGACTTAAAATCAGCATACTACAGAGATACAGCCACATCAATGTTCATTGCTGCTTAATTCACCATAGCCAGATTGTGGAACCAACCTAGATGCCATTCAGTTGATGAATGGATAAAGAAACTGTGGCATATATATACAATGGAAAATTACTCCGCCATAAAGAATGATAAAATTATGGCATTTGCAGGCAAATGGATGAAATTGGAGAATATCATGCTAAGTGAGATAAGCCAATCTCAAAAAACTAAAGGACGAATGATCTCGCTGATAAGCGGATGAGGACATATAATGGGGGGTGGGAGGGGTTAGCATTAGGTTTAGGGTTAGGTTTAGGGTTAGGGATAAGGAGTGTGGTAAGAATGAAGGAAAGGACTGTATAGAGGGAAAAGAGGGGTGGGAGGGGTGGGGGGAAGGGAAAAAAAAATAATGAATCAAACATCATTGCCCTATGTAAACGTATGATTACACAAATGGTATGCCTTGACTCCATGTACAAATAGAGAAACAACATGTATCCCATTTGTATACAATAATAATAAAAAATAAATAAATAAATAAATAAAAATAAAATAAAATAAAATTATTACTCTATGAAAAAAATTTAATAAAATTTTCATCTCCTTCCATACCCCCAAATAAATTCCTGTTTCTTAATGTCCTAATGCTAGTATATGTGATAATAACATTGATGACTACTGTCTGCTAAAACTGATTGCAAAACACATTTCAATTTCAGAGATAAAATTGAAAAAGAGTACATCTGTGGCTAATGAAATACAATTTCTTATGAAAAATTTCATGTTCAATGATACTGTGTGTTAACTACTTTGAAAGCAGTATTCCTGAGGATAAAGGTGGGCAGATGTCATTCAACTTGCTCTAACAAATACAATGTTATGACTATTAAAATGCCATAATATAATAAGTAAGAGCAGTCAACGAAACAGCATGGAAGACCCCCAAACACACCTTGACTTGTGAAAGGGTTATGTAAGAAGGTTCTTCAAGATGGAATCATGAGGTAAGAGTTGTAGACAAATTGAGCTTGAAAAATGCATTTATTCTTTATGAAAAAAATAAATAAATAATTTCATTTCCTATCATACCCCAAAATAAATTCAAAATAGATTAAAGGTTTACATGAAAAGAATAAAATTATGAAATAATTAGATTATCTCTGGGTGCCAGAAGGCTGTCTTCTAGCAAAAGAAGTAGATTTGGTGGCATAAAAATTAAATGCTACTATATATAGTAACAGGCAAGTGACAAGTGGAGAAAAGTTTGTTACATAAATATAAAACAATAATAGGTTAGTATCCTTTATATACAAAGAACTTTTATAATTTAACAAGAAACATAGAAACATTGATGAAGGAAATAAACAGCAGATTCATAAAAGAAGCATGGTAATGGCAATCATCAAAGAAAAACATTAAATCTCAAGAACATTTTATTTTATTTTTTTTTAATTGTAAACAAATGGGATACATTTTGATTCTCTGTCCATGGAGTAAAGGCATACCATTTGTGTAATCATAAATTTACACAGGGCAATGTTGTTTGATTCATTCTGCCATTTTTCCCCCTTTCCCCCCCAACCCAACCACCCCTCTTTTCCCTCTATACAGTCCTTCCTTCCTCCATTCTTGCCCCCCTCCCTAACCCTAACCCTAAACCTAACCCTAAACCTAATGCTAACCCCTCCCACCCCCCATTATATGTCATCATCCGCTTATCAGCGAGAGAGATCATTCGTCCTTTGGTTTTTTGAGATTGGCTTATCTCACTTAGCACGATATTCTCCAATTTCATCCATTTGCCTGCAAATGCCATAATTTTATCATTCTTCATGGCGGAGTAATTTTCCATTGTATATATATGCCACAGTTTCTTTATCCATTCATCAACTGAAGGGCATCTAGGTTGGTTCCACAATCTGGCTATGGTGAATTGAGCAGCAATGAACATTGATGTGGCTGTATCTCTGTAGTATGCTGATTTTAAGTCCTTTGGGTATAGGCCAAGGAGTGGGATAGCTGGGTCAAATGGTGTTTCCATTCCAAGCTTTCTGAGGAATCTCCACACTGCTTTCCAGAGTGGCTGCACTAATTTGCAACCCCACCAGCAATGTATGAGTGTTCCTTTTTCCCCACATCCTCGCCAACACCTATTGTTGCTTGTGTTCAAGGACATTTTAAATGCAAGTTAAAGCAATAGTTAAATATTTTTAATCCATCAAAATTTGTTTGCCTTAAGATTCAATCACCATCATAACTGAGTATATAAAATGAGTACTCTCATACTGTACTACAGGATTATAAATCAGTGCATCTTTTTTGGAGGGAAATTTTAAGTTTTTTCAAATATGTGTATTTCTTTTGGTAGAATTGCTCCATCACCACATAAATTCTTTCAGGAATTCATCCTGAATAAAAATTTAGCTGCATGCAAAGAGATTTACATACAAATTTATTAATCACAATATTAGTTGCAATACTTTTAAAAATCAAAAACAGTATGTGCAAAATTGGATGCATAGTTAAATTTAGTATTGTAAACCTCTCTAATGGAATAATGTACAGGCATCAAAGTTTGTCTTTTTTTAGACTTTACTATGACATAGAAAAATGATATAATGTTTAGTAACAAAATAAGGACACAAAACCATATTCAAAAGGAAACTGTTTTTAATATTATGAGTAATTACACTATATGGAAGGTGATTTTTATATATTTCTGATACTTTTCTATGTCTTCCAAGATGTCTACGGTGACAGTGCTATTTTTATAACTAGGAAGTGAGAAAAAAGAAGAATACTACTTTGGTCAGTGTAATAAAAAGGCAAGAGTAATGTATTCTTTTTTTTCTTATCAGATAATGCAGATGCTAAAAGATAAACAGGGCACAGATTATAGTAATCCTGATTTACAATTGTTTCCTGTGCTTGGAAAGATGAGAATATTATCACTCTATGTTTTGGATTATAAAGAGGAAAAAGGCAATATTTTATTGGTTAGGGGAAAATTCAATTTATATACCTACTTGTATAATTTTATATTATAATTGTTATGTATTCTGGATGTTAGCAATGTTATTTCTTAATGTAAGAACTTGAGGATTAGCAGCCTGTTATATGTTAGTCAGACTCTTGTTAGCTATGGGTTAAGACCCACTCAAACAGAAAAAAAGAAAAGGCAGCAATCAGCAGGGTGATCTAGATATTTATTTCTGATTCAAAACAGAAAAAACAGACATGTAATTGTAGATAATTTTTTAAATAAACCAAATTCTTCAGAACCAGAAGTGGAAATACACCCCTGTGTTCAGATTTATAATGACCACACCAACAGAGAAAGTTTCCTCTAAGACAGATTAGAGACTAAATTTGTCATCTTTATGGGATTGGTTTTTCACCCTGTTCCTCCAAAGTACTCCAACTCTGATTACCTTCTCCAGGATGAAGGTAAAACTCAGCCTACATACTCATAAAGTGGGAGATATTTTGAACATCCTGCCATTCCGTCAGTTTGCTAAGAGAGACAAATTTCTTTCCCTTTTTGCTAAATCTCTGACACACAGAGGGAACTCAAAATATCTCCCCTGAGACTGGAGGTCGAGCACTTAGGTGGTATTCTGCTCTACTATCTGGCTCTGGAAAAAAAAAATATATATATATATTCTTTTTCTAAAATAGTGGGAAGCTGAATGCACAATTCACCTTACTTTGATTGATGGATTTATCAATAGTCACAGAGCAGTTATGTAAGTAATGCGGTTCCCCAATTGTATTATTAAATGACAAGTACTGGGGAGGAAAATCATCACTTGCAGCATACAAAACTTTAAAAATGTCTCAAAGTAGAGGAAAATTGAGTGGCAGTTTACCCCCATTTCATGCTGCAAGATTTAACACACTTCTTTTATCCAAAACTGCGTAATTTTAAAGTGATGTCTGTCTGATTTAATGTGTTTAAGCAAAAAAAAAAAAAAAAAAAAAAAAAAAAGATTCCCTAAAACATATCTCATTTGAAACCGCTATCTGGGTGGCAGCAACAATGGCATCAATTACAGAAATGTTACTGACAACAAAAACATTCAATTCACCAAGAAAGGTCAGCAGTAAATCTCTCTAAAATATGTACAGCTCATAAAAGTAATGGGTCTGCAACTGTGATTGAAACAGATGTTCATAAAATCAGCATTTAAACATGAAGACACTGTAAAATAAATGAAGATGAGATTAATTTAACAAGTTAATTCCAAAGCTGAATGGGGGAGAAAATTAACAGATAGGCATCCAAGGCAAGTAAGTTGCTTTGCAATCAAAGAAAAGAATATCGCGGAGGGCTTCCAAACCAGATTGCCTCTGAAGGACTGGGTGTGAGGAGTGATTTGAATACAACACAAATACTCTAGACTGTCTTAGTTCTGTGAATTGCTTTGTATTCTCAGATTATATCTCTACACATATATAACATGAAAAAATAAAGACACTTTTTTCTGTTTCCTTTCTTCCTCTGTTGGAATTTGGAAAGGCAGGAGCTTTCTTTTCAACCAATTTAATCTTAGTTTTACCAAAACCCCACGACAAAGGAAAAGACGCTGGGACCATCAACAACTACTGTCTTCAAATGCCAAGTGTGGGGGTGCAAAGTCGGCAGTGGAACCAAAATGGGAGTTCCCAGAACACCTAGGGAATGCTGAAGAATTTCTCTCGCAAACAGGTGCGAGCAATTACACAAGCCTCATCAACATGTGCCTACAGACAGACTGAGAACGGCCTCCCTGTTTGCATTTTGTTTCGACAAATAAAGGGATGTTGCAGAGGGTCATTTCTGGGGCAGAGAAGCCTTATGCTACTTTACATATCCACACACAAAGCATGACCCTGAACCCTGAGGCATTTCCATTATGCTCCTGAGTGTGAAGTAAAGGACGCCTTAAGCATGCTCTCCCTACTCTGGAGCAGCAGGCAGGATTTGGGTGGCCTTACTGTGTTCTGGCCTCCTGCTGCCGGCTGCAATTTTTCTTATAGACACTGATGAAGGGCATAAGGGCAACCCCGGCTTTAAATCTTCATAAAATGAAGACAACTGTGACTGAAGTTTGGTTTGGACTGCTTGAATAACTGAAAGGGGACAAAGAAGTAAGCCCTGGGCTGAGGTGAAAGGACTTGATCCTAAGGTAGGTTTCTGAGAATTTTGCTCTCAGGGAAAAGTAGATTCATACTTGAATAATATTTCAGTGTCTACTTTAGGAATGACTTCCCCCGAGACTCCAAAGCTAACTCTTGTCAAAATAGTTTCATTTGAGGTCTTTATGATTTTTTATGTAACTCACTATATAATCTGGTCAAATCAATTGACTTAGATGTAAACCTTCAAATAATCAGATGACCTCCTTCAACAAAAGCAAGATCTACAAGCATCCAAAAATTCACCATATTGGACTTCCTCAGTCTCTTGTGTTTCATTGACTCATTCTTCATGCATATTTTTATCATGGCGTGATTTTATTACGAGTGAATAATAGTACCAAACTGATAATTTTTCAGAATAATGCTTTAAGTCAATATAAATAGTTAATATCATCTGCAAGCCTGCTTTTTGGTTTTTGTTTGTTTGTTCTTTGGTACTGGGGATTGATCCCAGGGGTGCTAAACCACTAAGCCACATCCCCAGCCCTTTTAATATTTTATTTAGAGACAGGGTCTTGCAGAGTTGCTTAGGGCCTTGCTAAATGCTGAAGCTGGCTTTGAACTCTCAATCCTCCTGCCTCAGCCTCCCAAACCCCCAGATTATAGGTATGCACCACCATGCCTAGCTGTAAGCCTGTTTTTGTTTAGTCCTGATCACTGTGAGGTGGAGGAGTTAAAAAGAAAAAGAACTAAAAGACTATTATTCTTACACTCAGAAGTCATATAACTGGAGGAAAGTAAATATATGTTATATTTATTATGTAAATATATAAAATATATGTATATTTACATTTATATATAAATATAACATTATGTATTATATAATATGTTATTGTTATATTTAATTTAATATGTATACTTATATTTATTAAATTTATATTATATTATGAAACTATATATATGAAACAATCTGGAAATAACTTTAAAAATATGTATTTGTTAATATTAAAAGACATTTTGGGACTGAGAGGTCTGGTTCAGTGTCAGAGCATTTTCCTTGCATGGGCAGGGCAAAACAAAACAAAACAAGGCCTGGGGATATAGCTCAGTTGGTAGAGTACTTGCCTTGCAAGCATAAGGCCCTGGGTTTGATCCCCAGCACTGCAAAAAAAACAAACAAACAAAAAAAAAAAAAAAAGTTTTGTCCTGATTTTAAAAGTAGTATGTATTTCTTTATAATTTGGAATGCATAAATATACAAAGAGAAAAAAATTAAACTGATCATAATACCACTACATAGAGAAAATTATTATTAACATTTTAAAATAAAATAAACCTTTTATTTTAAAATGGCTTTGGAATTTCCCCCCCGCCAAAATCTGTGAAGATAGTTCTGAAACATCTCATATTATCTACACTCAGTTTCCCTTATGATTTACATATTAATATAATCTATTTGTTAGAATTAATGAACTACTATTGTTACATCATTATTAAATCCAAATTTTATTGTATTTTTTGGTTCCCCCCACACATCTCCCAGTACTATGAATTGAACCCAGGGGTACTCTACCATTTATCCACATCCCAGTCCTTTTTATTTTTTATTTTGAGATAGGGTCTCACTCAACGGTCCAGGCTGGCCCCAAACTTATAGTCCTCAGACCTCAGCCTCCTGAGTCACTGGGACTACAGAGATATACAACCATACCCAGCAGATTTTTTCACTTTTTACCTATTGATCTTTATTTGTTCCAGGATCCTATCCAAGATATTACATTATGTTTGGTTGCCTTATCTTCTTAGGCTCCTCTTGGCTATGACAGTTTCTCAGACTTTCCTTGTTTTTGATGACTTCGAGAGGTTTGAGTAGTGATCAGGCAATTTGTGCAATGTCTCTCAGTTGAAATTTTTCTCATAATTAGACTATGGTTACATGTTTAGCAGAGAAAGACCACAAAGATAAAATCTTATTTTCATCACATTGCATCAAAAGTACATGCCATGAACATTAGTTACCATTTGATAGCTTGGATCTGGAATAATCTCCAAAGGCCCATGTGCTAAAGGCTTGGTGGCAAGCCTGAGGCACTACTGGGAGACGGTGGAAACTTCAGGGGGTATTCCCTTGCAGGGAATATTAGAACCTCTGTCTCTTTCTCTTTCTCTTTACTTCCATGAAATGAGAGGCCTCTTAGACAATGTACTTTTGCCAGGATGTTCTGCCTCACGGACCCAATGCAATGGGGTCAACTGACCTTAGAAACCTGAAACAGTAAGCCAAAATAAAACTTTCCTTCTTTTAATTTGATTTTTTCAGGTATTTTGTCACAGGATAAAAAGCTGACTAACTTGTCACTCTTGATGCTAATCTTGACCACTTAGTTAGTACTGATCAGTCTTCTACATTAGTATGTAACTCTTTCCACACTGCACTCTTTGGGAAAAAGTCACCATACAGCATATACCTAAGGAATGGTTAAGTCATGCTACACCTTCTTAAGAATAATGTATCTACAAAAAACATTTGAAATTATTCTGAATGGAAACTTTTATTCAAATTTGTATGAATCATTTCAAACAAAATATTTTTCATTTATTCATAATTTATATCAGGATGGAATCACAGGCTATAATCCTATACTACTTTATTTATTCTCTTGCTCCAATTGTTCCAGCTTTAACCCCGGGGAGTTCTTTCAGTTGGCCCTATATCCCTTTATATACCCATGTCATTGTGAGATGGCTTTTGATTTTGGGTTTTCTGGATGACTTCCTTATTTTCGGACTTCATGCTTATCGTATATATTTTCAGTCCTAGAATCAGTCATTTCTCCAGGAAATCCTGGTTCTTTTTAATGGAAAATAGTATTAGGGCTAAGAACTTGGTGCCAGGTGTGCTCCTTGTTACTATAATGTCTTTGTTTCTGAGCTCTTTCAACTGATAGCAAGGAAATGTATGTGTATGCTAAAATGTGCATATGTATGTATCACTAAATATTTCTATATGTAGCAATTATAGCTATATTAAGTTAAACACATGTTCATAATGATGCCTCAACTCTAATCCATCACCACATTGATGATTCTAGCCTCTTGCCCTTGATTATCTGTAATCTCCTACTCTAATAGAAAACTAGATCCTAACATTCATTTACCTAATAATTTAATTGCAGAATGCATGTATAGTGGTACCAGAATTGTTACCTCAGACCCCCTTGAGAACAACTTCATCAAGAGTACAGTGTCCATGTACACTTTTAAATTCTACCTTGCAGAATCTACTCATCCCAGAGTTACTTTGATGAGCACTTTTTCCTCCACCATATTCAGTGGGTTTACATAAATCCACAATTCAGTTAACGTATTTTGTCATATTCTGCATTCTATTCTGAAATCCCAAATTTTCCAAGTGATTTTTTAAAACTTTGTATTCATTAAGGCTCAATCTTAGTGCATTAAGGTTTTCTAGGAATGTATAACCTCATGTGCCCACATGATAGTCTCAAAATAGTTATGCCACCCTAAAGAGATCCCCTGTGCTTCAACACATTCAACTCTCCATCTCTTGCCTAAAGTACATGGCTACCACTGATATTTTACTGTCTTTATAATTTTGCCCTTTCTACATAGTCATTTAATTGGGTAAATAACAATGTGTAGTATTTTCATACTAGTTTCTTTCACTAGGTAATATGTAATTAAAATTGTTCTATGTCTTTTCTGGGGTTTATAATTAATTTCTTCTTATAATTGAAAATTATTCCATAGTCTGGATGGACCAGAATTTGTTTATTCATTTGCCTAATGAATTCACTCATCCAATCACCTTGGTCAGTTCTAGTTTGGAGCAAATATGAATAAAACCACTGTAAACATGCACACAGATTTTTTTTGACCTGTTTTTAAATCATGTGGGTAAATATCTAGGAGCCCCTTGTTGTACGGTGAGACTGTTGTACTTACCTTTGTAAGAATTTGCTCATCTGTTTTCCAGAATAACTGTCCTTTCTTGCATTGCCACCAGCAAAGAAGGAGAGTTCCTTTTGCTCCACATGATTTCCAGAAATTGGTATTCTCAGTTTGTTGAATTTGAATCATCCCTAATATGTGTACAGTGGTGGTTTTAATTTGCAATTTCCTAATGACATGATTTTAAGCGTCATTAATATCCTTATTTTTATATGTATTTCTTCTTTGATAAAGTATCCTCCAATTTTTTTCTTCTTCAGTGTCCACTATTCTAGATATTTTACCTTTTAATATAAACTTTAAAATCATTTTGTCCATATCTAAAAAAGAGTTTAATAAAATTTTTATTGATATTTCTGTGAACTGTAAACCAAACTGGAAAAAAAAATTGACTATATTTCCAATCCATGAACATGGAATATCACTCCTTTTCTTCAAACCTTTTTAAAATTTCTTTCATCTTAGGTTTGTAGTTTTCTGCATATAGATCCTATGAATCTATGCTTAGATTCCTATGTAATTATTCAATTTTTCTGGTAAGTTTGTAAGGGTTCTTTTTTTTAATTTTTTAATTCCAATTGATTACTTCAGATACCTCTGAAAACAACTGACTTTTTATAAAGCCTGTATCCTGAAGACTTGTTGCTGTATTGGTTTATTAGTTCTATAAGAGTTTTTTGTTTTCCTTTGTTTCTTGTCAATTCTTTGGGATTTTCCATTTAAAAATCATGTCATCTAACAAAGAAAAGGACATTTTATATCTTCCTTCCCCATTTGTACACCTTTCTCTTTCTTGTCTTACCATCCTGACTGGTCCCTTCAATGAGATGTTGCATTGGAGTAATGAAAAGGAACTCCTTTGCCTTGTTCCTGAACTTAGGGATAACAAATTCAATTTGTAATCATAAGGTACCATATTATCTACTGGATTTTTGTAGAATTTTTTTTTTTTTTTATCATGCTGGGGACTTTCCTCTCTATTTCTAGTTTACTGAGAGAGAGATTGGATGTTGGATTTTGTCAAGTGCTTTTTATGCATCAATTGATACTATCAAATGACTTTTATTTTTCCCCTCTTTATTTTATTGATGCATTATAATAATACATATGGTGAAATTTATTCTTACATATTCGTACAGACACTTCACATAATTTGCTGAATTTCCTTCCCCAGTATCTACTCTTTCCTTATACTCTTCCTCCTGGTCTCTTTCCTCTACTCTACTGGTCTCTCTTCCAATTTCTTGAGATCTCCCACACACTTGTTTTTTCCCTCTAGTTCCACATATTAGAGAAAACATATGGACCTTAACTTCCTGAATCTGGCTTATTTCACTGAACATAATGCTCTCAAGTTCATCTTTTTTCCTGTAAGTGACATAATTTCATTTTTGTTTATGACTGAATAAAACTCCATTGTGTGTGTATTTATGTATGCATAGATATATAGATAGATGATAGATCTCTCTCTCTATATATATAGAGAGAAAGAGATAGGTATATCTCACATTTTCTTTATCCATTCTTGTGTGGATGGCTACTAGCCCGGTTTCATAACTTGGTTATTGGGAATTGCACTAATGTTAACATGGGTATGCATGTGTCACTGTAGTGTACTGACTTTAACTCTTTTGGATAAATACTGAGGAGTGGTTCTTTAGTCTCTTGATGTGGTAGGTTACATTGATTGATTTTTTAATGTTAAATCAGGCTTGCATACTTGTAAGTCTCATTTTATTATGGTATGTGGCTCTTTTTACATATTTTTACATTAGACTTGATAGTATTTGGAAAGAATATTTTTATGTCTTTGTTCAAGAAAGATACCAGTCTGTAGTTTTCTTGTTTTGTGTTCATGTAATTTCAGTATTAGGGTATAGGTGTCTACTAAAATGAGTGTCAACGTTTCCTTCTCTTCTATTTTCTGGAAGAATTGGTGCAGAGTTAATGCTATTGCTCCTGGAAATACTGGGTAGAATTCAGCAATAACACCATTCACACCTGATTTTAAATGTATTGTACATGGAGCAAGGTTTAAGAGTCCCAGTTCAATTTTTTGAACAGGTTTATTGAAAAGACTATTTTCCCCCATTAAAAGACCTTAACATCTTTCTTTCAAATTAGTTAATTGTAGACAGATGGGTTTATTTCTGAATTCTTAATTCTATTCAATTGATCAATATTAAATGTTACATTTTAGATCTTTGCTCCTTTTCTATGATCTAGTTTATTAGTTTTAATTGTTTTTATTGGATTCAAAGGGTTATTGATATAGAAAAGCATGTCACCTGCAAAGAGAGATAGTTTTACTTAACTCTTGCCAATCTAGATGCCTTTATTTATTTTACTTGCCAAATTGCTCTGATTATCTCCTTCTTCTGGTTTTTGTTGTTGTTGTTGTTGTTGTTGGGTTGTTTTATTTATTTATTTATTTTTAATTTTTTTGAATCTTTTTTTGCTGTTGTTGTTTCTTTGTTTTGTTTTGAAGTAGGGATGAACTTAGGGGCACTTTACTATTAAGCCACATTCTTAGCCCTATTTATTTATTTTTTTAATTTTAAGAGAAGTTCTCACTAAATTTCTCAGGCTGGCTGCGAACTTGCCATTCTCTTGCTGCAGCATCCAGAGTTACTTGGATTACTGATTACAGTCACGGGGTATGTAATACCCTGCTCAGTTTATCTCCTTCATTTTTGAAGATTGATTTCACTGAGTATAGAACTTACATGTTTTTCTTTTAACATTTGATATCTCTTTCACTTTTTTCTTGCTTCCCTGGTTTCTGATTTTAAATTTTATTGTAATTCTTATTCTTATTTTGCTAAAGGTTAAGTTTTTCTCCCTCTGCTTTCTTTTATTGTTGTCTTTGGCTTTTTGAAGCTTGGACAGTAGTAGATGTAGCTTTGTTTTGTTTAACTACTTACCCTATGTGGTCTTCCTTGTATTTCCCAAATTGGTGGTTTGGATTCTCTCTCACTAATTTTGAAAATTCTGGGCTGTCAATGCTTCAAATTCTTCATCTTTTTCATTCTCAGTCTCTTGTTTTCTGATATTCCAATACATATATGCTATACCTATTGAAATTATCTTACAATTCTTGGATATTCTGTTCTGATAGTATCTTCAAGTTCACAGATTCATCAACATGCAGCTTGTTAAGAGAAAACTACAAAAAAATTTAGAAATACTGAAAGAAGTTTAGTTGCACATCCTTTCAATGTTAAATATAGCGAAGGTCTTCCCTAGAATTATCAATAGGGATAGTCAACTTACTCTTTACTATTTAACAAAAATTCCAAGATGAGTGAAGTTACTTGTTAACCTATAGATTTTTTTCCAGATGGAGATGCAATTTTTTTTCTTTCTAAAGAGAAACATATCAGTAAAGTTATATCTTATTGCTCAAGTAATTTTGTATCTGAACCAACATTATTACACTAAAATTCCTTTATTAAATTGCTAATAAATGACTTCTCAAATGCTCTTTGAGCCAGTCTTAATGTCTTATCGATTTCATCTTTAATACATAAAATAAAATCTTTAACATGCACTTTTATATATGCATTTTTACATTCACATTTTGAAAATTATTCCTGAGTATGGCTTACCATAATTTATTAGTTCACCATAACTTCTACAACCATTCCCTAATGCATTGGGCAGTTTTCCTCACATTTGCTATTAGAAAGCACATGGTGGTAAGTAAGTTTATCTCCACCTTTAAAAAGTGTAATTTTTAATCCCAGAGGCTTAGGAGGCTGAGGCAGGATGATCATGAGTTCAAAGCCAGCCTCAGCAAAAATGAGGCGCTAAGCAATTCAGTGAGACCCTGTCTGTTAATCAAATGCAAAATAGGGCTGGAGATGTGACTCAGTAGTTGAGTGCCCCTGAGTTTAATCCCTGGCACACACTTATGATCGCCCACCGCCCGCAGGCGGTGGGCAATCACAACACGTACGCTTTTCTTGATCACAGGAACCAAAAGAAGGGCTTTATTCCACAAGTCTCCGACTTATATTGAGAACATCAGCCTATCAGAGAGTAGACTACCAGGAAAGCCAACCTATCAAGGAACAGTCTCCAGGCAGATACCAGGATCGCCTCATATACAACAGCCAACCAGAGTTACTTCCTAAAACTTGTTTACGAGTGCAGCTATGTCTGGCAAGCTGCCAGGTGCCATCTTAGAGATCAGGCCACGGTGCGGCTCTGGGGCCCTCAGAGCCCGCCCCTGACATCTCCTCCTTATTCTTTAAATAAAGAAAAGATGACTTGGGACCATGCCTGTCTTAGGTTGTCCATGGCAAATTACATCCTTACCCGTCATTGGAATTCTGACCTCCAGGCGTCAGAACCCTGTCTTAGGTTGGTATGCATTTCCACGAATCTTACCCGTCTTTGACTACTGGTCCAGCATGCTTAGCCATAGTTGGGGGGATGTGCCTGTCTCAATGGCTGTCAAAGTCTATACTATAGCCCGTTGATGACATCGGGCATCTTGGCGAGCTCTGATTTGGCTGCGTATAACATAGGCTATTCCTAAGCGGATAATAATCAGAACAGCTACTGTTCCAGCCCACTGTTTTGTCAATCCCAGGGCTTTAGATAACAAAGAGAACATCTCAGATACCTATTCAACTTGAACCCTGGTGGCATTGACTCTGAGTATTTCAGCTCATAGCTGACTGCTTAAATTATCAAACGTAGATGACCAATTACCAGTAAGGTAGACAGAGAGATTTTTAGATAACATAACCACAGAGCTAAGGTTATTATAAGCAATAGGGGTGACACACACTGCTCTTAAAGGATAAACACATCCCAGTCCCAAAAGTTCTTGCAAGATATCCACTTGTTCTTGTAGTAAGTCCACTCTTTGATTTACAAGGAGTATGCCTGCTGTTTGATGTTGGTTTAGGGTCTCTTTAGTCTGTAAGGCTGCAGCTGTATTTTCGGCCAAGTGATTGACTGCTGTTGCTGTAGGTATGGCAGTTGCTAGTGCTGCTGTTGCAGAAACCACTATTGCAGTGACCATAGCCGCTGTGATGCCAAATTCTCTCCTGTTTCTTGATAGTAACACTGGCAATTCCGCATAAACAATCTCCGTCGCTTAACTCGCGAACTTTAACTCCCTCGCTTCCCGCGAACTTTAACTCCGTTGCTTCCTGCCAACTTTAACTCCGTCGCTCCCCGCAAACTTTAACTTGTCGCTTCCCGTGAACTTTAACTCTGTCGCTTATCCAGCAAACTTTAACTCGTCACTTATCCAGCAAACTTTAACTCGTGGCTTATCGAGCAAACTTTAACTCGTCACTTACCCTGCGAACTTTAACTCATCGCTTACCCTGCGAACTTTAACTCGTCGCTTATCCAGTGAACTTTAACCTGGCCAGACTGTACTTTACTTTCCCTGTATTTACCTGATCAGTTTCTTCTTTATAACTCGAGGTCCCGGGTTTCGGCACCACTTGTGATCGCCCACCGCCCGCAGGCGGTGGGCAATCACAACACGTACGCTTTTCTTGATCACAGGAACCAAAAGAAGGGCTTTATTCCACAAGTCTCCGACTTATATTGAGAACATCAGCCTATCAGAGAGTAGACTACCAGGAAAGCCAGCCTATCAAGGAACAGTCTCCAGGCAGATACCAGGATCGCCTCACGTACAACAGCCGACCAGAGTTACTTCCTAAAACTTGTTTACGAGTGCAGCTATGTCTGGCAAGCTGCCAGGTGCCATCTTAGAGATCAGGCCACGGTGCGGCTCTGGGGCCCTCAGAGCCCGCCCCTGACGCACACTCCCACCCAAAAATCATAATTTTTATTCATCTCTGATTTTTTTCGAGATAGATTTCATTCATGTTGGTCAATTGCCCTTCAAAAGAATTGTATCAATTAATCCTCTGAATCACATGGAATTACAAGAGTGCTCTTTCTAACTTTAATCTCCATCCTCCCAACAATAAACATTTTATTTATTGTAAATAGTTATAGTTGGCAGTTGGCAGATGTAGTGTCTAGTTGTTGATTTTACATTTTTGTTTTCTAGATTTATTACTAGTTAAGTATATAGTTCTTATATATTGGGGAAGGGGTTATCCACTCATTGGTATCTCTCATTTGAAAATTGTGGATTTATTGTCCATTGCCTGTTTACCTGTTGAGATATTTATCTTTCACTCATTGATTCAAAACATCTCTTTAAATGTGCTTTAATATTTTGTTGCAAAAGTTTTTCATATTGACCTTTTTTTTCCCCCTTAAATGTCATTCATGGTGTTTTGGATGTGCGGTTTTTATATTTTATCTAGTTAAAATCATTTTCTACTTTCCTTTTGTGCTTAAAATATTGGATTATCCAGAGTGGTTGCACCAGTTTGCAGTCCTACCAGCAATGTATGAGTGTACCTTTTTCCCTACATCCTTACCAACGTTTATTATTGCTTGTAATCTGGATAATTGCCATTCTGACTAGAGTGAGATGAAATCTTAGTGTAGTTTTAATTTAATTTGCATTTCTCTAATTGCTAGAGATGATGAACATTTTTTCATATATTTGTTGACCATTCGTATTTATTATTCTGTAAAGAAGTTCAGTTCTTTCACCCGTTTATTATTGATTGAGGTTTTGTTTTTTTGTTTTTTTTTTTTTTTTTGATGTTAAGATTTTTCAGTTCTTTATGTATCCTGGAGATTAATGCTCTATCTGAGGTGCAGGTGGCAAATATTTTTTTCCATTCTGTAGGCTCTCTCTTCATGTTCTTGATTGTTTCCTTTGCTGTGAAGAAACTTCTTAATTTGATACCATTCCATTTATTCTTGATTTTACGTCTTGCACTTTAGCAGTCTTGTTGGAAAAACTTGGAATGGAACCACCATTTGACCCAGTTTTCCCACTCCTCAGCATATAACCAAAGGACTTAAAATCAGCATACTATAGTGATATGGCCACATCAGTGTTTATAGCAAGCTCACACAATAGCTAAGCTATGGAACCAGCCTAAGTACCCTTCAACAGATGAATGGATAAAGAAAATGTGGTATATATACACAGAGGAATATCAGCCATAAAAAAGAATGACATCATGACATTTGCCAGTAAATGAATGGAACTAGAGATTATCATGCAAAGTGAGATAAGCCAATCCCAAAAAGCCAAAGGCCAAATGTTCTTTCTGATATGCGAATGCTAACAACAATAAGAGTGGGGGGAAATAGAAGTTCATTGCATTTGAAAGGGGGTAATGAAGGGAAGGGAGGTAGGATGGGAATAAGAAAGATAGTAGAATGAGTCAGACATAACTTTCCTATGTTCATTTATGAATACATGACCAGTGTAACTCCACATCATGTACAACCACAAGAATGGGAATTTATACTCCATGTACGTACAATAAGTCAAAATACGTTCTAATGTCATGTATATCTAAAAAAAACAAATAAATTGGATTGTCATTACTGCTTTTTCTAATTGTCCAGTAGTTAACATTTTTGACATTCAAATCTCTAATATTTCTGAAAACTTACTTTTTGTAACATGCAACATAGTGTTATTTTTTCCAATGGTTAATAAATTTCCTAAAAATTAATATTAAATAATCTTTCCTTTCTCACATGATTTGAAATGGTGACTTCTAAATACACTAGCATGTATTCTTTATGGATTGTAATGTGTAAATTCTGTATCTATACTCCTTGTTCAGTTCTGGGAATCTATATTTTCTTCTATACCAGCACCAATTATAATTAACTATGGAGTGCTTTCTGACAACTACCACTCTTTTCTTCTATATCCAAATTTTCTTTGTTGTTCTTGTCTATTTTTCTACAGTAACTTGAAAATCAACCTGGCAATTTTCCATTTGGTTGGAATTATATACTCATAATAAAGAGGGGACAATATAAGATAAAATATTGAACATTTTTATCCAATCTTCTTTAATGTCCATTATAAAGACTTTTTATTGTCTTCATTACTGATTCCACATAGTTCTTCTTGAATTTGTTAGTAAGTGGTTTATATTTCTAATGTTTTGAAAGTCTAGAATATGATGACTTCTCTGTGTTCCATAGTCATTTCAAAACTACATGTGTGTTTTTTTTTGTTACAAAGTGCAAGATTAGGCATGGATCTATTAAGTCCAATCTTTCAAGTCAGTTCTTACATTATCTGTGTCATGTCTACCTTGTATCTGGATGATCTGGCTCAAAAGCAATTTCACAACCATTTCAGGCCTAATATTTATAGCCATGCGCATCTCTAAGTCACCCCTAAGGCAGGCATTAAATTTGGGTAGGTCTTAATCAGAGATCTGAATTCTGGCTAACATTAGAATCACCTAAGAAGCTTTTTTAAAGTAGGAATGACTGACCACACATCCCAGAATGATTTTTAAAGAACCTCTGCATGTGAAGACTTTTCAAGTTCCATCAATGATTCTGAACCAGAGTTAAAAACCACCAGCCTAAGTCATTATCATAATCATGTGGAATTTACTATAGAATCCTATAGGCAATTACATTAACAAATGGATAAAATGCTATGCTGAGTGTTCAAGATATTGCATGTTAAGGCACCAGTGTGGTAGCCATGTACCTGAAAGGAAATTCCTGAGCATCCAAGTTCTAATCCTGAAACTCTGACCAGCTCTATCTTCACCTCTTAACTGTTTTGTTATACTCCTGAGGCTTATTTTTGTCACTGGTAGTGTAAATAGGGTGAACTAAATTTTCACTTTAAACACAACCATTTAAAAACATTTCTACACTGATGCACAAGAGAAAGTCAAAACCCAAACAAAATTTAAAAAATAAAAACAGGAAATATATGCAATTATGCAAATAATAGTAGTCCTTCTTAGCTTGATGGTGAGGTTTAATACAGAATCTCAAACTCAGATGCCTTCAGGGATTGAAAAGAATGTCAATTTGTGAAGCAGTCAGGTGCAAGAATTATAGGATCTATGTCAACTTAAGACTCATGAAATGTCTAAAAGACTTTCAAATTCAATTACATAGACCAGTAGTCTTCAAAGTGGGGTGGATACAACTCATTAGATACACCAAATGATCCATTGAGTTGCAGTAAAATAATAAGCTTCATTAATATTTAATATGTGTACAAACAGCAATGAATATGTAAATTGGTCAACTAAAACACTATATTGATAAAGGATACTCAAAATTTTTCCACTAATTTGATACATGGTTTCCAAAGAATGTTTGGGCACTACTGATACAGACCAATTGCATGTCCTTGAACAAGTTACTTAACTTCTCTGAACATCAGTTTCCCAAAACTGTAAAATGAGAAGAAAAACAAAACCATCTTTGCATGGCTACAGTGAAATTTAAATGAGACACTACATACGAGTCTCAATGAATGCTAGATATCATTACAATCAATTAAATATCTAAAATAATTTCCTATGCTCTACCAAAACCATTTTTATTTGGATTTCCTGTTTCAAATCTTTCTCCTATATTGAGTTTGTTAACACAATTATTTTTCTAGCAACAGCCTAAACATGTCATTATTCTGCTTAATGCAATTGCTCATGCACACACACACACACACACACACACCAGTGGTTGGGTCCTCATTGCCTGCAGAACAAGCTCAGCAGCTGACCCAGTAGTCAAGAGCACTCACAAGCTGGCCCCTCCCACCTTCCCAGTCCAAGGAGTTCCTCATCGTTGATACAGACCCAACCGTCCACAGGTACCAGACTGTCCTTTCTTTGATGTTCCAAGCAGTTTTACATCTCCCTGTTATCTCTTTTGGAAATTCCCTTCCCCTACCTTTTTCCCCAAAGTGCCACTGTTTGTGCTTCTTGATTACTTAATGTCCTTAGAGTATACCCAGTAGAAATAGTAGTAGAAAGATTAGATTGTGTTTGGAACATCTTGGTAGACATCAAAATTTACCAAATGTGACTAGACAAATGGTGAGTTGTCTTAAGACATAAGCTGAGAAAGTCACCAAGTCTAAAACCATGCAGGTTTATTGCAGTCTGTATCCAGAGAGATTAATATTTACTATGAAAATCAGAGGAAGTTAGAACTACTATTAAAGAGAGACAATATGAAGCACAATACAGCAGGTAGGAGCAAACACAGTATCCGCTAAAATGGAAGTACTGAAGGCTACAAGTTGAATAACCTAGGAGTGTGATAATCTGCAAGTCATTCAGTGGTTCTTTACCTTTCTTCCTCTATAAAATTTAGAGGCAAAAATTGAGAATATATAAGATCCAGGTTTTAACATTACAAAGACACAAAAAACATGATACATAAGTTTTCATTTACATTGTAAATCTTTAGCCTACTGTGTGTGCTCATGTGCACACACATGCACATAACCTTAAAATCAAGGTGAAAATGTAGTACATCCTTTACACTTTGGACACTCCATAGAAATGTATATAAAAAGTTCTCCACTGCTCTAAATAAAGTTAGTGTCATTTACATATCTGAGTAAAGGTAAAGCAATTGTCCTCACAAAGAAGAAAGATATTTCACATGTTAAATTATCCCTAGTTCATTTTTCGCTTCCTCTCTATTACCCAAGAGGACCAAGGTTTGAATTCCAATTAGATTCCTTTATTGTAAGGCTATATGGGATATACATAGTGCTTTTGTTACTCGTAAAAACTTTGTTGAAAATTATATTTCTATAAATCATTTGAAATAAATCAAATGTTCTCATTCCACAAAGGAAAACTCTGATTAATTTCTTTATGAAGTAAGGAGACTTTGGGTAAGATAAATGGACACTCATTTATATCTGAAATTTAGGCTTTTTAAAAGTTTAGAAAATCTACAAATGCATATATTAATATAAATAATAATAACATGTAATTATAAATGTCTCTAAACTATTATGAAAGGCACACACTTCAAAGAAAATCGTCAACAAAAGTGAGTGTGCTGCCCAATCTGATAGCCACTGGCCACATGCAGCGCTTAAGCCTTGCAATATAGCTAGTCCAGTCTGAAGTGTATTGTTAAGTGCAACATGTGCACACGGTTTTAAAGACTTAATGCCTCATTTATAATTCTCACATTAATTACATCTTGAAATGGTATTTTGATATATAAATTAGTATTATAAATCCTAAAATTAATTTCATCTATTGTTTTTTTAAACATGGCTGCTAGAAAAATTTAAATTAACTATATGACTTGTGTTACACTCCTTTGGACAATGGTGATCTATCTAGAGACTTGGAATATGAAGTTCTACCAAGAGTCATACATGTGTGCAAACCCTATACCTGTATTCAGCACAAGTACAGGAAGGTGGAAATTATAGGCTTCAAGTGGTTTATTTCCCTATTTACATAGAATTTGTTTTTCCTATTTCAAACTGAACATCTAATTTGGAATGGATTCTACTGCTGACATTTCAAAAAAAATTTATATGTGAATAAGATAAAAAATATTGTCAGCGATGTTGAAAGTCTTTCTTCATTAAAAGATTTTCTAGCTGTACGCGACATGAGCTTTCTATAGCCTGCTTAGAAAGAAAGTGCTGGAAGTAGCAGAATATACATAAACAAACAGCATGCAAATACGGGAAGCCCAGAAGTGGCTTCAGTTTTGTGCTTTTAAAAATGCTCTGCTGCTTTTAAAGTCAAAAATACCCATGACATGTATTTAATTAGTCATTGAATACCTGGAGATAAGCATCTGAATCTGGCTTACAGAGACTGCCTTTCATTAAAAAATAAATAAATACGTAAATAAACTTTTCCTTGAAAAGTTTTGAACCTTTTACTTAAAAAATGGTCTGGCTCGACTTAGTCATATAAATTATTCAAGGGCACTATATCCTTTGGTATAACACTTTTGAAGTGGGACAGATATAATAATATGTGAGGCTAAAATGTTCAAGTCCCTGAGAAATGTTTTTTTTAAAAGGATTTGGATCTGTAACTAATTAAAAATGAAACGTGTCTATGGAGATTCAGGTTCACAATAAAACTGTCCCAATGGCAAAAACATTTTGGAAGATAAAACTTTGTTTTTCTTTTTTCCTGTTGTTTCCTTTAATGGCTGGTAATAAAACAGAAGGAAATACATTTTAGTCCTAAGACACATCTGGAAATGATTTTTCAAATAATTCTCCTATGGGTTTCCCAGAATGGAGTTTAAGCACCCTGGTGACCAACTTCCCTTACCTCTAAAAACTCTCTAGATGAATCAGGAGATTATTGACAGTGCTGTGATTTCCATGGGGTCTGAGGAAAATAAATATGCATTCCTTTCCCTTAAAACTCAGCAGTCATCAAACACACACTCATAGCAGTACTATTCACAATAGTCAAGATGTAGAAGCAACCCTAAGGTCTATTGATGGATGAATGGGTAAGTAATATGTGCTATGTATGTACAATGGAATATTATGCACCCTTATAAAGGAAGGAAACTTTGACACATGCTACAACTTGGATAAACTTTGTGGACCTTATGCTAAGTGAAATAAGTCAGTCATCAAAAGACAAATACTACATAATTCCATTTACATGATGTGTCAAAATTAGTCATATTCATCAAAACACAAAGCAGAATGGTGGTTGCCAAAGGTTGGGGGCAGGGGGTGTTGGCAGTGGGAATAAGGAATTGTTTGATGGGTATACAGACTCAGTTTTGTAAGATGAATAAGGGAAGATAATTAACATCACTAAGTTGTATACTTTGAAATTCATGTGTGTTTTTTAACACAATTTTAAAACTTTAAAAAAAATTAAAAAAAAAACAACTTCATCCTTTAATAGCCAAAGGCTATTTGAGTCAATGATACTTGTGTACTAAGAGGACCGCAAAAATCCACTTTGGAGGAAAGTTCATGGAGTATTCACTGCTGGAACTCAAGAACCTTAGAAACAGCTAACCTGCAATTGTACATGCAGGCAAGAGGGATGGGGCCAAGGGAGGCCAGGTGGCTTTGACCCAAGACCATGCAATTAGCTGGTAGTTCAATCAGGGCAAAAAAGTTAAATTCCTTGGCATTACAATACACTGTTTTCTTACTCATCTCTGGGACCCAGCAAGTCATCCTGAATAATGTATTATTATGAATCTTTTTTCCAAAAACCAACTTAAGTGTTAATCACTGCTGATGTCTTGTTTTTAATCAATCAGTAGCTTGTCCCAACATTTTTTAGCAAATGTGAGCAGAGTGAAAAGTGAGACTGATGAGGTCTCATTAATTTACAACTTGTCTCAATGTCTGACTTCAGTAATTCAACTTGTATGGTTTTGATCGTCTTCAACACTGATGTGAACAGCTGATGAGTCATTTGTTCAGAGAGCCCCCAAACTGTGAGATGGGGTATGGCAAGGTTCATGTGTCTAGCATGTTAAGAAGATCGAAACTTTTAGGACTTGTGATTAATCATAATAGTTTGTGCAGAATATCTCCCTTATAGAGACTGGGACAAAACACAAAGAGTTAAAGGAGTGTGCACTGCACCGACAGAGCTCCCTCCTCATTATTTAAAATCTTCAGATGGCGTATTCAAAATCTAAAGCTTCTATCAGATCTCCAGAAAGCCAGGCCCCCTGAGCCACTGACAAACACAATTCTCTTAATAATTCCTTTTCCTTCATTGAGAACAGCAACAACAACAAAACTCCCAATGTCCACAACACTCACTTTCTCTTTCTATTCCAAATGAATTGTGATTTCCAAGAACATTCTCAAAGTGGCTTTTGCTTTTAATTTGGCCAGTCTCTTGAGTACAAATATCTCAATAATAATGTTATTTTTGCTCATAGGTATTATTACTACAACTCTTTAGAACTGCTACTCTCAACCTGTCCACAAAGCAACCTTGAGTATGCTGCAGTGAGCTCAGAGGGCATCCTGGGATATTTTAAATCATTGAGGGGACACTACAATTTCTCAGTCACAGGCAGCTTGGATGCTATATAAAACTATTGGTTCCAGGGATTTGATTGATTCAACATTAAATTACACTACATTACTCTGATGATATCAGATTTGGGTGTTGCTGGTTATTCAGTGGTTGTTGTAACATAAATCAAGTACTATGCAAAAAATTTACGTAAACCAGGAAATGAAGGTAGCAGTACCCAATCTGATTCCAAGGTTTGAGAAGTTGTACAGTGTGTGACAGGTACACGCATCTCATTCTAAGTTATGTATGGTTACTTAAGAATAAAATCACGGTTTTATTCTCTGCAGATGATTACCAAGGTTGTTAGAACAGAAATACATATTGTCTCATTTGAATCTAAGTGCTTCATAAACAACTTTCAGGTTTAGGGTTTTGTTTGTTGGTTTCATTTGGTTTGACCCAGTGACATGAAAAAATTTTACCACAAATTGACAGAGTTTGGGAACTTCTGCTCTGAGAGGTCATAGAGTTGATGTTCTGATAATTTAGAGTGGTTTGTTTGAGTTCCTGCAAAGAACTGTCCTAGAATGCCTGCTTGTTTTGTGCTGGATTATTGACGTGACAACATACCGTCTAGCAGTGATGACAAGAAAGAATCCCATTACAAGAAGAGTTGGGCAACAGCAGGGAATGAAAATCTACTCAGAAACACCACTGCTAAGAATCGAATACAGCCTCCGATCTGAAACTCAAATAGATTCCTTGCTTAAATGATGGTTCTGAAAGCATACTGAAGAGTCAGCTATCAGTCACTCCTCTTCTTCAAATGTGACTGAGAAATTCTCATTCTATTTTAAAGCCAACAAAGTACAGGACCTAAACAAATTTCCCTCCAACCTTGACAGTCCCAACCCTGGCAAAATGCATCAAGGAATGAACATCAAGGGTGCACCTGGGACAATCATCTCTCACCGAGGGTGTTTCCAGGCAAGTAATTTCAGGTAAGAATTTTCATTACTGACTGATCTCAAAGAAGAAGAGAGTAGAGAGGCTGCAAAGGACGGGAGTAAGGAGGTGAGAGGGAGGGTGCAAAGCACTACCAAAATACAGTTACAGGAGGACTAAGTTCTAGCATTCTATAGCACAGTAGAGTTACTATAGTTTACAACAACCTGTTATGTATTTTATGATGAACTAGAAAAGGAGTTCAAAGGCTCCACAAAGAAATATACATGTTTAAGGGGATTAAAATGCTAGTTATCCTGATTTGACCATTACAAATTGTATACATGAATTATCACAGCCCACTCCACAAATATATACAATTATTATGCATGAATGAAAAGACAAAAAATTAATTATGAAAATGAATTTTTATTATGGTACACATTTGGTTTCCAGGATGCCAAGTGTGATTAGAATGTTGTAATGAAACCCACAGAAAGAAGTCATGTATGGATTTCCTATGTTACATGAAAAGCAAAAATAAGTGATTTTGGACTTCCTGCATAGTATTGTTAAGCATTTTGTTCATTACAGGACAGATTCAAATGCTTGCAATATCCAATTTGATCTTAAATGGCCCCTGTTATGGTCACAATTCTATATCAATGATTGTAATGCATGGGCTATAGGCAGTGGTCATTTCTGACCTTGGGTTTTGCTTTTCTAGTCCAATTTTACTTGCTTATATCTTTTTCTAGAAACTACCTTAACTATATTGGAGGAAACAAGTAGATTAATGCATTCCAATAAAAAATTATACTGAAGCCAGATACTGCACATATAGTACCAGCTACTTGGGAGACTGAGGCAAGAGAATCATTTGAGCCCAGGAATTTGAAGCTAGCCTGGGCAATACAGTCAGACTCTCTTCCTGGTCAATCCCCTTCCAAAAAAGGAAAATAATCATTGGGAAGATTATTCGGACTGCCTTGAGATTGTTTCCTCAACAAAACTTACTTCTTATTATTCAACATGTTCCTGCATGCTCAGCAATAGTACTCATACTATGGGGTGACTTTTGGAGACTTAATTATCTTCATCCATGATTAATTAATGACCAACAGACAAATAAGAATGTATCCTAGATGCTCCTTTGCCTGTATCTAGTCTTCATTCATTATACCATAAGAGATTTTCCTTGTTAAAAGCCATGTGGCTGGAACAGATGGCTTGCATGTGTTATCTCCATCTTTATCAGCATCGAGGACATTTCTGTTGGGGTGACTTGACAGTAGCAGAATCTTCAGGAGTCTCTTCTCTGCAGCCATCTGGCATTGATTTTTCAACTACGACCCCTGAGGTTTCATGAGTATCTCAACATGAAGGAAGTAATAAGTCTGGCCACTGCAATTGCTGAAGCAAGTGACCAGAAATTTCTATACCTACTGATGTAATGTAGAAATAATCTGGAAATAGATGTTATCTTCTTAATAGTCAAAAGATCAAGAAGTTAAACTGAGAGTTTACTTTACATTCATAGGACAACATGTAAATCCAAAGGGCCTATGTACAAGTAAAACCCTTGAGCTTAGTAGCAGTAAAAGCTTGTATATGCCACATGTGTCTTCGACCTCAATTACCTTTTGTGTAAATGGGGTTCTACTAACAGCTACATCACTGTGATGGGAAGACTAAATTTAAAAGTGATATTTGAATGATTTACTATAATTATATGAAGGGAAAACTGGTGATATGAATGCAGTAAGTTAGAGTAATCTAATTTTAGCATTTTTACTGCATTTAAGTTTCTGTTAGTATTTTATTGATTGTGAATAACTACTATAACCATGATACCTCAAGAATATTTCTACAGTAATAAAGTGCCTCTGTCAAAGGCAGGTTTCTTTACTACTTCCTTAATAACAACAGGTAAGTACCCACATCCTTAAAAAGATACCTCTTTAGTCCCTCAGTAATATATAACATAAACCTAGAGTTTACTGCAAATCACTTATAATTTGCATAAAGATTTCAGCAATAACAGTGCTATAACGCCATCACCTTCTTTTCTTTTAACCCTTGAAGTTGGACTTCTGGAAAATCTCTTCTCAAATTAAACTCCAATTTCCAGTCTTATCTTTTTCTCTCAAAAGATGTAAGGTTTTGTGGTGTGTGTGTGTGTTTCCTAGATTAGTTTTTTTGTTTTCTCTTAGTTATTCTTAATTTGGTTTCATGCTTAGAAGGTTTCGAACATCATTTTCTTGATAGATATTGGTAAGTGGAAGCCAGGAGGGAGGCATTCCAACTGCTTAGGATTTTCCTTTTCACTCACCTTCTGGTTACGCTCTACCTAGAGACAGTTGCCTTACACAATTTCAGTAGAAAATGTTCAATCCTTTATTTTTTTTAAATGACTCAAGATTGATTCAGTCTGAGGTTTGCTTTGGATGCCAAAGCTGACCATTCTGTTCCTGTCAGAGTTTTGAGAAAAGGATCTTTTTTTTTTTTTTTCCTATTTCTCAGTTAATCCAAATCACTTGCATTACATTCTTCCCTTATTGCTGACTCTATCCTGCAGATGCAAAACCATTGATAAGGACTGATTTCCTACAGTTGAACAAAATGAAGACTCTTAACATCAGCTGGGGCCCACATTAGCATTTGACTTGGTTTTGATGAATGGTGCCTCCCTTATTCTCACTCTGTGATAGGTTTTTTTTAATTTTATTTTAAATTTTCAATTAAAAAGAATCTGCTGATGGCCCTTACATTGACCAAATACTAAACAATTATTTAAGGCAAACCTTACATACAAAGAAATGCATACAGTCTTTTCCCTAGATGTCTGCTCAGCTTGGGAAACTGCTCCAATCACCAACTTGTCCTGGTTTGCTTAGGACTGTCTCCATTTTGGCACTGAAACATCAGCATCCCAGGCAAACTAGGATAGGTGGTCATCTTAGCACTACTGATCAGTGCAACTGATTTGGCCTCAAGTCTCCCTCCTTGGGGACAGTAACTTACTCTGACATCATTTCCACACAAAGCTCCTTTTATAGATATAAGCTCTGTAATAACAAGTTCAACTTGTTTAAGCATGATTTGAGGTCAGAGAATTCTTTGCAAGTGTGCCCTTCATTTATGAAACACTTTCTTCTTCCTAATACCCAGCATCCTATTTTTATCCCTTTTCTTGTTGCATTCATTTATAAGCTTTGGAGGATTTTATAATATGTGAACACTTGAACTCTGTTTTTATGAATTAATTTGGTAGGTTTTAACTTAAGCAATCAGTTCAAAGAAAAATAATGCATAATGCTATTTAAAATATTAACTGTGAATTTATCATACAGGGAAGTTCTAGGTGATTTTATTTCCTTCTTTTCTAAACAGGGAAGTGGATTACTTATACAAAACAAAATCTTATTAAAAAATTTTAAATTAGATTTTAAATAGTTTCAATTAAATACAGTTTAGTGTTCACCAAAATAACTTGATATAAGTTCACCAATTCGGCTCAGGGCTGCTCATGGGAGCACACATAGGAAATTATCTAGATCTTCTGTCCAAAAAGGACAACATGCCAGAAAGGAAGACACTGGTCAGGATCCAAGAAATAAAGGAGGAAATTTTGAGTTTGTGAAGCAGGTCAGCCATGTGACAAGCTGACAGAATCTACTGAAGAATGGATGAGATGCAGGACCAACTGTACAGTATATTTTAAAGTGGAAGTGTTATGGATAGAAATAGTCTAAAACAGAGTAGCTTAGGTGCATCAGGGATGTAAGGTAGGGTGGGTCAAAGGACTGAAATTTTAAATCGTAGAGCAATGAGGGATTCAACTAGCAAAAGTTCTTAAAAGGAACTACAGAGTGCCTATGGGCAATGGTGAATGAAAACTTACATTGTAGAAGTGTCCTGGGATTCAGAATGTCGTTAGACATCTTACCTATAGGGTTGCTAGAACAAAAGGGATCAATGGGTTGATGTCAACTGAATCTTGCCCAATTTGGGCCTCTTTACCTGCGAATTTGTCTGTTTCTATTTCTTTACTGTAGATAAGATGAGCAAGGTCAAGTGCTAATAGTTTCCAGAATATTATGTAAGGAACTATGGAAAAGTTATTTTATATAGCATCATTTACAAACTTTTTCTTCTGTGATCTGGAGTAAGATATTACCAATTAGGATTCCCTAAGAGGAGAAAACAGATAAGAGAGATTTCCATTTTTATACTTTTTTTTTTCCTGATGTCAAATCCTCCTGAAAAAAACAGTCTAGTATTTTAATTAATGATTGAGTCATACACACACACACACACACACACACACACACGAATACATTTGTGTGATGTAAAAATGAACAAGAGAATTTAAAAGATTTTGAACTACATAGATAAATGAAGCCATTAAGCAAATAGTAACAGGAAAACCCTATGTTAAAAAATGTTATATTGCAGTAATCCAAAATGTATTTAAAGTTTCCTTTTTTAAAAAATTCAATCTTGGAGTGAGTAAAACTCAGTTCTGTAAAGGGTGCAGAAAGGAGATGTGTCAATGAGACAGATGAATGAATAAAAGCAGAGGTGAATGTAATCTTAACCACAACCCTTCCCGCATGATGAAAACATAACCATAGATCCTCTGTTGCTTTTCATTATAAAAACTGAGCCTCCAGAGGAGAAGCACTATACAGATTGTGCTGTTTAAAAATTGCTGTGTTCATTATGAGGTGCTTAATTATGGTCATCATTTACAAAAAAAAAAATCAAAGTCTTGTCAAAGAATTCATAATAATGAATGTTTCTTATTAAAAATTAATGAACAAGCGGCTTATTCTGAAGGAATGAAGTCTGTAGAATATCATTATTTTCCTTTCTTGTTTAAAAGAATTAATACTCATGCATACAAGATCTAAATTACTGCTGTTTAGGCAGTTACGTAGTACTACAGATTATGAATTTGTTTATTATCATAGAAGTCAATTGTATTGGTCAGCATAGCCTAGATTATGCAATGATAAACAAACCTTAAAATCTCAGTGACTTAATAAAACAATGTTTCTTTCTTGCTCATAAGAAGCACCCCGCAAAACTCCCCTTAGTGACTCAGCATGCTGTGTGGCTTCCAATTTAAATCTCTACCATTTCAAGTTGGAAGATCACCCTGGAACAAAGAAAAGGAGAAGGTTGTGTCAGCTCTTAAATGCTTCAGCCTGAGGTAACACAAATCACTTCTGCTCACATAGCTGGGATATGTGAGGAAGCAGATGGATAGTCAGTGAACTATAAGGTAGCTATAGCAGCAGTATCAAAACCTAAAGAAGAGGAACGGTAAAAAGAACATTACGGCCCTACCTGGTTGTACTACTATGATCATTTACATAACATGGAAGAGGGAGAGAGAGCAGAATATTCTAAACCACAGTCAAAGATAGCTCTGTGTCTTGAAACAATAAAGAAACTCATCATTCCTTAAGTTAGTGCTATAATTTACATTGTGTCCTCATCACCATAAAGGTACAATAATAATTGCCCACAGTGTGTGAGGAATCAAGCTATCAGCTCAGAAGATATTTCTCTAAGGAAATCCCTCTCCCTGAGGTGAACAGAGGAGTTGCTTCCTTGAGTGTGGGATTGTAACTATCACAGCCAAAGCCCCCTTCTTCAGATGGATGGACTATTCTATTTAAGTCTGAGAAATGCTCTCTTGGTCAGATTAACATGGTAGAGCATGCTTTGACTAAAAAGGAAAAGCTCCCCATTCTGAAGTCTTGTTTGAGAATGCACACAATTTAACTTCACTTTCTTCTTCATCCCTAAGCTAAAGTAGCAAATAAGTGAAGGACTGAGTTAATTAAATGTATACTTTAACAGCATTTATCTGGTATTGATTGGCTAAGGCCACTTACAGTAAAGCATGGAATAGTTAATACAAGTGTTGGTCATCTCCTAAAGGAGGTGACCTCAAGGTTCTATAATTGTAGCAGTAATTTATTTAGCTTAAAATAAATGTGTTCTCAATTAAGTTGGTAGGCATTATAATAACAGGAGTGGAATTTATATTTGCTTTTGTCTTGGCTGCAAGGGTTTAGTTATGGATTTGTTTGCCTATATTTAGTTCTGCAATTCATGATCTCTCCTAGTAAAGATAGGATGGGGGTTCCTGCTGATTAATAGAGGCCCAATGTGATGTTGCGGATATTGACCTGATTCTGCCAGAGGCAGTTAGGGTGCAGAAGGCACAGACACCAGAAGACAGTGTTATCTGGTGGGTTCTGCTCATGAGAACTGTTTTTTCCCCTCGATGCAGGGTCTTAAATTTACCCCATAAATTGGTGCTTAACATGAAAATATACCACCACCAGAGCACTTCAGGACTTATTATTTACTGTAGAATTTATCTTACTGGAATTCATATTTTGCATACTTACTTTGATTTCTCTAATCTTCTGGTCAGAAAGATGGCTATTCATGACACTGTATCCTTGAATTTGACCTCCTGACTTTCCATTCAGATAGAACAACTGAAGCATCCTTATGACTTTTTTTAAAAGTACATGTGTGAATGGCTGGTTCTTTACCAACTACATCCGCTCAGAACTCTGTAAATTTTTCAACCTTTATACACAGGTCAAGAGCATAATTACCAATTTTGTATGGCAAATACAATAATTATTATTATTTTCACTTCCAGTCATGTACCACATAATGACATTTCAGTCAACAACAGAGTGATCCCATAAGTTTATATTACTTAATGGTATACAAGCCATCTTAGTTAATACAAGTATACTTTGTGATGTTCACATGATCATGAAATCCCCAAAAGATACATTTCCCAAAATGTATCCCTGTCCCTAAGCAACACATGACGGTATTTAAAAGCTTGTCAGAGATGAGCAGGCTGGCCAACCATGGGTGCCAGTAGAGACTGGTCTATAAGCCCAGAACTCAGCCAGTAGATGTCTCTGTCAGACTCACAACAGTGAAGTATTCATGCCCCCTTGGGAGGGTGCCAGCTCTCTCCTGCTAAGTGTAGCCTACTTACTAAATGTATATTTCTGTCCAAATTTTTTTAAAAATTTAAAAAGGAAATCTGGCACCAGTTGTACTTGTGTTCCAGTTTACACTATCATCTTCAGAACATAGTTTGTACTTGGATCACCCAACAAGGTCCAAGAGCCCACTCATTCTACTTATGGAGAGAGTTAATCTCCCTATTACATGCCCAGCATAAAATTCAACCCTCGGTACAACTTTCCTTCTGCAGGGAAATTGAAACTAACACTCACCTCATTGTTGGTTCAGCGGCCATCTGCTTTGCTGGGCAGGCTTTTGCCAACTAAAATTTATGGTCCTTGGTAATAATAGAGAGGTTTTTTTTAAAAAAAATTTAATTTCTTATGCAACAGACTCAAGTAAGTGATGAAAACTGTGAAACATGCTGGAGATGAAAAATGTCATCAGAGCAAGAAGGAAGGTAAATAGATCTGTTCTCCAAAGCAAAGCAAACTTGCTACCAACTCCTTTTTGTTTGACATCCCTAAGAGACTTTGTAACCCAGAGAAACAGTTTCTTCAGGTGTATACCAGTCTATCAGAAGACGATATGAGGACTTTATATTTACAGTTTGCATAACCAAATCTTAATTACAAATATTCTTCTAGTCTTAGGAAACACCATCCAGTGGGCAGGAAATTGGACAGGACATTAGTAGACCTGTACTTTCAACTCCCCCTTTATTCTCTGTGCAATATTGTGTCACTTGACTTCTCCAATTCTGTTTAGTTCTCTGTGACATGAGGATAGTGAGATTTACTTCTTAGGACTGGACCAAAGCTTAACTAGTATAATGTATTCTATAAACTCCTCCTGAATTGATTTCAATGACTGTTAATTTCTTTTCTCCTCCTTCTTTTCTTGTTGATCTAATCAATATCAAAGCTAAGAAGATATTTTTAAAAGTTGAAAAGGGAATTAATTGTCTAAAATGAAGCTTTAGGATTCTAAGGGTATGTCAGAGACTTATTTACTGGACTCCAAAACATCTCCATTTCCTCAAACATAGGACATGTGTTCAGAGTCCAATGAACAACACAGGTCCTATGCTGTCCGATCATTCACATGTTCTTGGGTATTAACGTTATTGATTGGTCTATGTCTTTTTAGCTATCAATTGTGGTGGAAGAAGGACTTTTGCACCAACAAATGTAAACCATCAGAAGTGTGGAAAACTTCTCTAACAGTCCTCTCGTCCATCGTTTGTTCATTCTCATATTTATCGAGAATGTGCTTCATGCCTGGCCTTCTTCTAATAGAAAGAGACTCTCAGATCACGGTCCCTGCTGTCAAGGGGCTCATTCATTAACCTGGGGTGAACATCTCTAAAGTAATGTTTCCAAATCTAAGTGATAAATTGAACAGGGAATCCAAATAAGGGAATTCTGTATGCTCAAGATAATGATGAGAGGGTGTAGGATGTCTCCCAAAAGAAACTAATATAACAGGTGGACCTCAATTAGTAAAAGGAAAAATAGTTGGGCAACTGATGGAGGAAGACAACAAAAGAGCAAAAGAAGACAAACTTTTTGGAAGAAGTTAAAAATTTCTTCCCAACTTCACTATAAAAAAAAAAAGTGGGGCTGGGGAGATAGCTCAGCTGGTAGAGTGCTTGCTTTGCAAGCACAAGGCCCTGAGTTCGATCCCCAGTACCGCAAAAAAAAAAAAAAAAAGTGTACAGAAATTGTGAGTGAATACACAGATGTGCATAAAAATAAATATCTTTTATTCTTTACTGCTACTATGATTTTCATGAATACTGAGAGAAGGAAAGACTATCTGTTGTCTACTTCGGCTTAAAACCTAGTCCAATCCAATATTTAAGTAGCCTCTTCAGCTTTGACTCATGCTAGTCAGTCTTCCACCATGTTTTTTCTTTCTTTGATTTCTCTCCTTTCCAACCTTCTGTTATGGTACCACATTACTCCACTACTGAGAAATTTTGACTTTCGTATAGTGTCTCCCATATCTCAAGGGAAAACCAGACTTCTCAATCCAACCAACAGAGCTGTAAAGATAGGAGGACTAGGTGCCATTCAAACTCTGCCCCTCCACTTCCTCAGTCACCAAACTGGGAGAAATAGTCTTACCTGAGCTGTACATATACTTTTCTTTTACAGAGTGACATTCATTTCTAAAGGTATATGTGTCTATGTTATAGTGGGAGAGAACTGACTGACCCATCAAGGAATATAAATTGAGAGTATAAATAATATGGTTGAATGCTTTCTTAATTTATATTATATATATATATATATATATATATATATATATTTCAATATCTCAAATACATATTCAACTATATTACATGTATAATATATTTGGATCCTCTCTACACACACACACACACATACACACACACACACACACACACACACACACATATATATTTCAAAACCAAGCAAATAAAACAGTTCTTATATATATGACTTCACTTTCTAAAATTGCACCACAGAGGGACCTAGGTCAAGTTTGCATCTTGTTCACATTTGAGATAATCAGCCTATACACAAGATACTTGTACTCTCGTTGTTTTAAGTTTTGACTCCAAAATGACAGATGAGAAGAGGTTCTATTATATTGAAGCATATCCTTCTCTCTAGCAGTGACGGGATTGCCATATAAAATTTACACCTGACACATAGATAATAGCACCTAATATCTGAATCTACTTTGTGCTGAATCTTTTCCCCAATATCCAATTTGTAATGCATATCAGATGCAATAAAAACATTTCACAAAAGGTCACAAGTACAGCCCCTCAGAGAGTAATAACATTTTTTTGAAAGAGAAGTTTCTAGAAAAGAGAAACTTTGGGATGCATGCAGCTCAGAAGCACTTGTTCTTTAAGTCTGTAAATACTCTGATCAAGAGTGATCATGAAAGCTCAATAGAGCTCCATTAAAGTGAGCCTTTCTCCAGAAGATGAAAAAGACTGGTCTTGTCCTGCAGCTATTTTTTAAGAGTTGGGGATAAATTTCTATTTTAATTTCAATAACTTCATTGACATGACACAGCAGACAATGTTGTGTGAGAGTCAATATATAACTGAACACCCAGCGAGGAACTGTTTTCATAACACTTCTTTGTTCACAAATTTAATAATGTCAA
This sequence comes from Sciurus carolinensis, assembly GCF_902686445.1. Taxonomy (NCBI): domain Eukaryota; kingdom Metazoa; phylum Chordata; class Mammalia; order Rodentia; family Sciuridae; genus Sciurus; species Sciurus carolinensis. The sequence goes on from NC_062226.1 coordinate 80,069,464, forward strand.
CAATAATATTAAATAGGTAATATCTTTTTCACTTGTTTTTATGGATGATTTACAAATATGACTAACTTTATTTTTAATGTGTTTATAATATGTTTGCATATTTTAAACACCAGCAAAATACACAGCAAAATTTTAACAGTGGTTTTCTCTGTATGATGAGTTTATGTATCAATTTTATTTTCTTCATTGTTTCTCTGATTTTTTCCAATTATTCTAAATCAGTGTGGGTTACCTGTGTGTTACTTTTGTGTGGAGAAAAAAAATTGAAAAGAAACAGGGTAAACTCTACGCGTATGCCACTAAATACAATATACCGGTAGGTAAATTATGACATAGATACATTTAGCTACTTGAAATAATGGTTGTGAGGCTCACCCTTTGAAGTAAATGACATTTTAAAACTTAGGGAGAAAAATGAATGAAAAGGAAGGAGTAACAACAGGCATCAGAGACTCCAAATATCTTTGTTCTGGAGAGCATTTATAATAACTTCTGCATAATAATTTTCTTCCATAGAGATTCTGGGAAAAAGACAGAATGAGATAGGGTGGTTTCTTCATTTTTGTTTTCAAAAGTCTTCTGGAAATATATTTAAAGTTCCATAAAAGTTTTTTAACTAACAAATTATGTTGACTATGCTCTTAAGAGGTTTCCAGAGTGATATAGATAGATAGATAGATAGATAGATAGATAGATAGATAGATAGATAGATAGATATATACACACACATACTTATATATTTATACTAGGTATTTTAAAATATGAAATGAACTTTAATTCATGTGGTAACAGAAACAAGTTATTAGTTAGATTTATGAGGATTAACAGAATATGCCAGTGCTCGTCTATAACGAGTTCTGGAAGAGGCCTTATGTAATATGAGTGTGTGCACGTAGAATTATTACTGTAATCTGCAGCAATGGTTGGACCCAAGTTCCTCCATAATAACACAGATTGAATTATGCAATATAATAACTTTGGAAAGAGCTCTATCATGAAACCGAATGTGTCCAGTGATTTTTATATGGCTCAGACCTCTTACAGATTGTTTTCTCTAACACAATTTCTATAGCCTTATAAAACTTCTCCTATGTTTAAACTGTACATACAAAACCCACAAGATGAAAGTTCAGTACTGCCAAGGTAGCAATTGCCTTCCCTGTAAGGAAGACCACATGTTCCCATGAACTTTAAAGACAAAACATAATTTTACTGTTCCGTATACTTGATGGGATATTTCTAACACTTAAGTGTACAATATAACCTAAGCATATTTGAGGTGCTTTTGAAAGCTACTCAAGGACAAAACTGAATGTACATGGGGATGCAAATAGTTGTGTGTGTTCAGGAAGGACTGTCCGTTCCGTCATAGATCACTGACTTATGTCTCATTGGCGTATGTGCCTTTTGCTTTCACAAAAATGACTTGTAGGTGATTGAATAGAAAGTGTTTTCATTCTGACACTAGTAGATAAAGACCTACCTACCTCTCTCAAAATAACTACTGTATACTATTTATACATATATATATGGAAGACACCACTCTGCCTCTGCTGAGCCATGTCTGAATTGTAAGAATGCCACAGAGCACTTTGGTAGGAAAAACAGTGTCACCAGTTATTTCAGTACATTTTTAATAAAAATCTTTCCGCCTTGATCAATCCATGCTCTTCAATTTAGAGCTGAGATTAATTTTCCAAGACATATTATGGTACAGTATTAACACTTGAAATCATCTTATAACTGCTTGCTTTCATATTTGGCATAACTATTGTACTACCTTAGAAACTGCTTCTATTGACCTTTAGATTAAAAATATGTTGGATTATCATGATTGACACTTTTAAAATGACTCATTCTTGCCAAACACAGCATAACAACTTTTTAACATTCCCTTTTCTTTACAACTGCCTCCACTTTTATTATGTGAAATATGGCTGTATTATACACCATCTCTCGTTCCCTAACATGCTTTTTTTTTTTCCCAGAGTTCAAGAAGATTTACATTTGGAGCTAAATGTTTCAGTGATTGCTCTGTTGGGTTTCATTATACCAGGGTAGTTAATCAAAGCAGGCCTGGCCTTGCTACCATGATTCATTGTATGGTTTTTTGAACTTAATCATTTACACAGAATGAATATACACATTATCACCCGGGCTGGATTCCTTTAACAGCCTGCATGACATGGTACTATAAAGCCTTTGTCAACTCCTAGTTCCTAAGAACTCCACAGTTGCTAGCATTTTTGATAAGATACTTCATTGATGAGCTTTTGATTAGAAAAAAAGGGAAATAGGAAGCCCCTAGGTGGAGCTGCAGAGAGAAGAGGAAATGCCGACTGAATCCTTATCACCGAGTTGTGTTAACTGGGAATCCTTTCATTTGTACATAATTGTTTTTCACAGTGTGTGTGGTCATCACAATCATAATTAACAACCAACCTTTCTTCACTCTCAATCCTAATCCTGTCATAAATTATTGGCTGTTGGCATCTGGGTGGGGTTTGGCAGACCTTGAATTTTAAGTACAGCCTGAAGGAATTACAGGGATTGTTGCTTTTAAACTGAAGAAGCTAATTGTATAAGTATTAACATATGTGGGCCAGGCCTAACAAGCCTGACTTCTGAGCAGCCAACAATGATGCTCCTTTTGACACCAGATTTCTGGGGGGGCAGGGAGGGAGGGTGGCGGGAGGTGGGGGCGGGAAGCAAATTCACACTCAACCAGCAAACCAGAACTAGTGGAATTCAGGAGCCTGTTCTGGAGTCATGGAATCCAGTTATCTATTTTTCAGAAATTTTATGAAATGACTATTAAACATACCTACTATTTAAAATCAAAATATAAGCTTTTAATTAAATACATTATATTTTTTAAAAATTTATAAATATTCAAAATTCACAAGTTCCCAAATATTTTGCTACACTGTGGTATTACCTATGCTCTTAAGGTTGTCATTATCTATTTATTGGAAAAACTACAGAAGGCATGTTCTGCACATCTCTTCGCACCTCCACATTCAGTAACATCCCGTTGGTAGCCTGACATCAGTCATGATGTGAGTATCTATCTACACAGTGAAAATAACAAATGTTACAAACTTGGACTTTATTTGCTGTTTTGCCTCTCTTATATATGAGGGAAGTACAACTGGTCCTCTATATTTGTGTATTCCATAGCCACAAGTTCCACATCTGCGGATGCACCCAACCACCGCAGGTACCATGTAGCTATGCCTACAAAGGTGGCACCTGTACTCAACATGTACAGACATTTCTTCTTGTCATTATTCTCTAACAATGCAGTATGTCAGCTGTTTACATAGCATTTGCATTGCATTGGGTATCATGAGTAATCTAGAGATGATTTGAAATATACAGAGGATGTGTATAGGTTATATGCAAATCCTGTGCCATTTTATACAAGGGTCTGGAGCATCTGTGGATTTTGGTAGCTGGGAGTGGTCCTCGAACAAATGTCCTGTGGATAATGAAGAAAAACTGCATTGTGTCATTTTACCTACCAAAACTCTAAGTCTCAGGGAAGTTCAATAAATGATCTGGCCCTGGGATTCCACTGCAGGGTTTTCTTTCTTCTAAATCCATTTTCTGAAGTTTCAAATTCTATACCTCTTCTTTAGTGGCCTTTCCTGCCACTGTATCATATACACTCATAAAAAACCTAAGTGGCATTAACTAGTGTTTGGTTGGTATATTCACTGCATTCCTTGAGTAAAGTACAACTTAAGTACATTTAAGTACACATTTTTATGAAGAGTCAGTTACACATTTACCAACACTTGTTGTTCTCTGGAATCAGAGTTTCAATAGAAACAACTATATCACCAGGAATGACCTGCTCACATGAAGCACTGCTATTGTTCAACTTCCACATCCCCATTGCCTATCTTCCATACCATTTTGTAACCCAAGAACACAATGAAAAGTACTTTCTGGAAAAAAAATATATTATTTCCATTCATCGAAAAATCCAATTACTAGAATTTACAAATCGCCAAATGTCTCGCGGCTCTTCTTTCACCATTCTGTAAGTCACCGTCACTACCACCAACTTGTTTTCTCACACCTCCCCAAATGTTCTCATTTAGTTTTAAAATATGCAACAAAAAAGTTTCCAGAATCAGAAACGTGTAAAGGAGGCAGTAGAACAGACATGCAAAGAAGCACTAGCCCAGGTATCCAGTCTTAGCAGGCTTTGAAGAAACCAGGTCTTGGAGCAACCTGAGCATATCACCTATGTCATTCAGATTTGCTTTCCATGAGGAAAACAGCCTCTCCATTGGGAAACAGAGTAATTTTTCAACCAAATAGTACATTGCTAAGAAAGGATGAAGGAAATGAATGGCTTAGCAACAGACCACAAGCCTGATAAAATCATATTGGGCCTACCACTTCTGTTTCAAATTCCCAGACCATTCTTTGTGATATTCAAAAATAAAAGTGAAATTACTCCGTGTGTGTGTGTGTGTGTGTGTGTGTGTGTGTGTGTGTGTGTAAACATCTTACCGGCTTTATCTCCTATTCAGTTTTTGTGTGGGGGTGAGAACGAAAAGAACACCTGCTCTGTTACTGGCATGTCTCTAATAGATTGTTTCATTTCCACTCGTTTCATGAAACTGCTTAAATGATGATCCAAGCACCTGACCTCCTCTTGCATCTCGATCTTTTTGTAAGTATTGGTGCCACGCATAGCTAGAACTACCTTCAGCTTCACCACTGTCTCTCGACGTCATAGATATCTCTCAACTTTATCTACAATGGCATGAAGATTGTTTCCACAGCAAATACTTTCCTCATGTGTGCCTCCATCAACATTTTACCTGTATGGTAATTTCTAGTAGAAAGAAACTGACAAATTTCTGCCTCACTCCTGTCTTAGAAATTATCTGGTATGTTGCAGTTAGATAAAAATCATACTCTTAACTTTGTTTGCCTAAAGGCAAAAATATAAATTATAGCAAACCTCTTAAAGCAGTTATAAAATTTCTATGCACAAGTACTTTCAAAGAAAGAATCTAACAATTCCATTAACTGCAAAACCTAAAAATTAAAGAACTGAAGAAAGTTAATCACAAAATTACATCATCGTTGAGATTCTCTTTTCGTCTGGTCATTAAAAATGCACTATGGCACTTGTTTTTTTCCTACACATGTGTATATTTTCCTCCTCGGTTGGACTAAGAATAAAGTATTGTGCAAACTGTAGGTGTGTGAAAACACTCGTCCACTGACGACATTAAAAGCTGTGGGAGTCTACAAATTGACCCATTAAGCAGCTGCTCCCACCTAAAAGTTTGTCCTATTAACACTAAAATGCAAGGTTAGACGTCACACAGATTTGGTAATGACAATCTCATCTAGTTTTTAAATCCAATATGTCAAAATTCTAGTCAGGTAACTGGAAGCTGGGAATGTAAGTGCTGAGATGCCTAAAGATTTCACCTTCCATTCTATTTTACAAAGGAAAGTTTCTAGCTCACTTACCTTGAGGTTGAACTGGAAGAATAAAGAATAAGCACTGATTGCACGCTGTAAACCCCTAGGAGAGGAAAAAAAAGTAAAAGCACGCTTTGGTGAAATTCAATTTAGTTGAATGAGCAATTTCCATTCTGGGTTTTGGTTTAAACTACAGATAAGTTCTGTGACTTTAGCCAAGTCACTTTGACTTATCCACTGTGATACCTATGAAAAAGGGGAGAGAATGCTTCATTAGAAATTAGCCCTATTTACAGAAGACGAGAATTCTGTCCTTGGTATTGGCACATGATCAGAGGGCGTAGGTAGGCTACAAAACTCTAGTGCAACCCTGGCTTGATGGCAATGGGGGAAAAGTCATTCTGAAGGAAAGAGGCACAGCTGCAGAGAGAAGCTTTCTCAGCACATAGCAAGATCCTGGCCTCTTGAGTCTCCAAAACACTCAAATTCCCTGAACGCAGACGAGGAGGAGGACTATATGTATTTATATATTGATCTGCATGCTGGGGTTTCAAATGTGATTCATTATGTACCATTTCCTTTACCCTAATCCATCTGCTAAGGTTTTCTTCTGCAGTGCAGAAGGAATTTGAAAAAGAAACGCGACTTTAACTGAGAAGAGAGTAACAGCATGACATAGTTAGCACCACCTGCACTAAGAAAGATTCAAGATGGTATTTGTCAAATATTGGAAGATGTGTGTCTGCTAGCTGAGGGATAACGGGATGTTTTCAGAGACTGTTTTAAAGTTCTATGGCCAAGAAAAAAAAAAAGCTGCATTTGCTTCTTATAATAGTGGTTATCATTTTTCTTGTGAAATGTTTATCTACTGATGATCTCACTATGGCTTCCTCTGGATTGTCTTCTTGTTTTATTTTCTCTTACTAGAAAAAGCAAACATCTTGGTTCCTTTCTCTTTCTATTATAAGTACTAAGCATGTGCAAAGTTAAAACAAAGCCTGCACATTTCCGAGGAATGGCATAAGTACTGTCAAGTGGATCCTAATGGAAACAGCATGGTATGGGCATTCGGTAACAAATACTTATTGGTTCTGAAAGAGATGGGAGAAGAGATGGATGAAGAAGAGGAAGAGGAGGAGTGGGGAGAGGAGAGAGAATGAAATACACATAAATGCGGAACCACTTCGGTAGAGTAACTAAAGCATCATTCTGTATTAGTCTATGATTGTCAACCTGCTTTATGTATGTATACCCTATCTAAATGTCATCTGTTGAAACTGGCTTGTCTTCAACCAGGAATAAGCAAAATTATGGATCACGGACATTTATATTTTTAATCATTTAATTTACTATCCATATATTTTGGAATATATTAACTTTGTCTTGGCCAAAGCATTTTTTGTAGCTTCATTTTTCCCTTTTATTCCCAAGTCAAAAAGCAATTTTTATAATAAAGGTATTATAACGATGTTACTAAAAATTTCAAAAATAGAAAAAATGAAAACAAAAAACTATAAAGTAACCTGTGACTACCATAAAAATGTTAGTGTGTGCCTTTTGTTGGTTTTTTTTGTTTTGTTTTTCTTCTTTTACTTTTCACTTTTATATACTTATAATTATTTATATACATACAAATATTTTATTCTACCTGTTCTCTACAATATTACATTTTCAGAAAATAAATTTTAAAAAAATAATTAATGACTGCATATTACCTCCAAGTAGATTATAATTTATTTTGGCATAGAAAAGATAGTCCACAGAATATTAATATATGTTACTTCAAAACTTGGGGTCCAATAACAAATTGAAATATACTTAGTTGGTAAAAGTTATTGATGTTACTTTATAACAACTCCTCTACCTTTTTATGTACAGTGAAGTTCCAGAAGAGGAACACAGTGTACCCTCGTCTCAAAGTTAACAAAACGTCGAGCCATTTTTACCATGAACAGCAGCTAACATTGGTGTCCCCAGAGCACACTTTGTAAAATGATAATTTATTTTCTTACAGTTGAATAGCTAGGTCATAAGAAATTTTTCACTGTACTCAATAAAGAACTTACCATCATATACAAACAGAACTTTAGAATTATTTATTTAGAATTTTAAATTCTATTTAGAATTTAAAATTTAAATTTAAATTCTAAATTCCATATTTAGAATTATTTCCTGAGCATAAATTCTCAGAAATTAAAGCAAAACAAGTGAAAAATGTATGTCTATGTTAAAAAGACCTTGATATATATTACTAAATTTCCTTTCCAATTGGTTTACCAATATATTGAATATCCTTTTGGCAAATATAACCTCATTCCAAAGGAGACGTGCTATTATGGACAATCACTACTGCTCTTGGATTTTAGATGGAGTGAGGAACCAAACCGATTTATAATCAGCAATCAATTTTTCACACTATCCTAGGGACACACACTTCAGTCTTCTGATGCATATGCCCTGTGAGGTTTATGGGCTTTAAGAGTTTCAAAGTAAGTGCTATTGTTTGGCTATAACTGAAGTTTGTCCTCCAGTTTCATAGGCTGGAAGTTCGGTCCCCAGTGTGATAGTGTTGAGGTAGTGACCCAGTATAAGGTAGTTAGGTCAAGGAGGTTTCACCTTCATAAGTGAATTATTGCTGGTCTTGGATAGTGAGTTAGTTGCCAATAAGCTGGATTATTACAAAGTGAGGCCACACCATGCACTTGGCTCCTTCTGCCTGTGACCATTTCCCTTTCATTTCTCTTCCATGTCGTGACACAGCCAAGGAATCCCTCACCAGGACACCAGAACCATGCATTTTGTACCCTACGGTCACCAGAACTGTGAACTAAATAAACCTCTTTACTTTATAAGTTACCCTGCCTCAGGTAGTTTATTATAGTGACACAACCTCCTTTTGATTCTGATATACTCAGGTGATAGACCAAGATTATTTTTTTCTACTGGTCATAAAGAGGCTGAAGATTGTGGCAGGGTGTTATGGGGTACCTAGAAAGGAATTGTCACGTTATATGCCTAGTAAATATTTATAGAATTAAAGAATGATTAAATGCATAAATTCATACACATAAATTTTTTTCCTGCTAACCACCTATCTTGGGATAGGCTCCATTCCCATCACCCCCTTACCTGGGTCTCACCATGGAGCACTTAGGTAATGCTCTAAACCACAGAAGATCCAAGTTTGCCATGAAATTTCAGTATGACTGACTGGAACTTGAAGTATTTAGAAATGCTTATTGAAGTCATTATGGGAACAACAGACCTTGGGAGTTATAAGATCTTTGTTAGTTCTGACCTCATAGACCTCTCTGGTTTTCAAAATCTTCCTATAGGAAATAAAGATAATAATGCCCTTTCCTGGGTGCCTAGAAACTCAAATAGAAAAAAATAATAGCACTTTGAAAGGTGAAAAATACTGGATAAAATTATTATCACTTTTTACCAACCTCACAGTACCCATCCCAAACAGTGAGAAAAGCAAGAGAATAGAGCACCAGGGATTTGTAGATTACAAAAGAAAGGTAATAGAAGCCTTATGAATTCATTTTCCCTTGGGTGGTAGGTCTCAAGACAACATCAATGTTTTTCTTAGAAGAACAAAAGTCTTCCTCCTTGCCTAGTTTCCAGACTGTCAGAAGGTGCTAGAAGCCACAAAACTCAGAGTAATTTGCTGACTTAAAAAATACATTGTTGACACCTGGGATTTTATGGTATCTCTTTTATTCTAGACTTTTTTCTGACACTAGTTTCATTGGGTTTTAATCAACACACTTCTATGAGATATTTTGAACCCTGACATTAAGCAATATAAATAAAGGTGAGGGGAAAATAACAGTAGTGCCATAGACCTAATAATAAATAAATGAAAATGGAGTGATAATTGTGTGTACTCAGAGCAGACACTTGAGATTCATGAAGCATACAGACAAAGACCTTTGGAATCCCCAAATTTGTAAGTTCAGAAATAGCACAGGCATTTCTGTTGAGAGTCATGCATTTCTTGGACATAACTTCATATCAAAATAATAAGTATTTCAAACTTTTAAGTTTAAATCTTGCTCTCCAGCAATACTTTTGGTACTGTCTGGCAATTTTTTCTGAATAGTTTCATGACCCTACTTTCCTGGTTCCTGTGTAGAATTTATGATGGTCTTGTCTCTGTTATTTACTTACGTCACTACCAAACAGATAGTACACTCATTTATTTTCCCAAAACTTCTAGTTAGTATCCAAGAGCACATTGTTCTTTAGTTTTTACAGCTTTTTGTTTGTCTGTTTGTTTGTTTAACAGTACTGGGGAATGAACCCAGAGGTGTTCTACCCTTTTCCTTTTGAAATAGGCTCTAAGTTGCCAGGACAACCTCTGATTTGGGCTCTTCTTGCCTCAGCCTCCTGTGTAACTGGAATTACAGACATGTGCCATTGCAACTGGCCTATTTTTTAGTTTTATTGAGGTGTAATTGATAAACAGAAAAACTGCACATAAACAGTTTGACAAGTTTGAACATATGCATATAACCATGATAGTACCCTTTATTACCATTACCTCTAGGTTCCCTGTATTCCTTTGTCTTTAATTTTTTAAGTTTTTTCATAGTAAAAACACTTACCATGAAATATACCTTGACAACATTTTAAGAATACAACACCATAGTGCCAACTACAGGCACCATGTTTTCTGAGAACTTACTCATCTGGTATAACTAGCTTTACACCCATAGAACAACTCTCATTTCCCTCCCCCATCCCAGGCAACTATTACTCTATTTCTTGCTTCAATTTGACTATTTTAAATGCCACATGTAAGTGGAGAAAAACTCATTATTTCTGTGTATTCTCTCATATTTTCTTTCCCTCCCCTCCTTTCTTTCTCTCTTCCTTTCTTTTTTTCTCTTTCTATTTCTTCCTTTCTTGATTCTTACTTTCCACTCCAACCCTGAGAACTATGAATGTTGGCATGTACCCAGTAAATATTTGTTGAGTACTTTCTTACATTTCTTCACTTCCAAACCAGAACTAACAGTTGACTTTTGAGAGAGGATAACTTTTCCACAAAGAAATAAAGTGGGGGCTGGGGATATAGCTCAGTTGGTAGACTACTTGCCTCACATACACAAGGCTCTGGATTCAATCCCCAGTACAAAAAAAAAGAAAGAAAGAAAGAAAGAAAGAGCAAGAATGGAGGAAGGAAGGACTGTATAGAGGGAAAAGAGGGGTGGGAGGGGTGGGGGGGAAAGGAAAAAATAACAGAATGAACCAAACAACATTACCCTATGTAAATTTATGATTACACAAATGGTATGCCTTTACGCCATGTACAAACAGAGAAACAACATGTATCCCTTTTGTTTACAATAAAATAAAATAAAATAAATAAAAAATAAAAAAGAAAGAAAGAAAGAAAGTGGGTTTGTTTTGTTTTACTTATTTCATGACAATTATGTACATTATTCCTATCTCTGATGTTCCCATCTACACAGAAAACCCTAATGAAATAACACACTTTGGCCTCTTCTTTTACTTTAGGATAGTGGTTCCCTACCAGGAGTGATTTTGTCCCAGCAGCATCTGAAGATGTTTGCCACCACTGGGCAATAGGAGGGATATGCTTATCATCTAGCAGGTAGAGACCCAGGATATCCTAAAGAGTCAAAGTGTCATGGTGCACAGCACAGTCCCCAAACAACAAAAAATAATCTGAACATAAATGTCTATAGCACCAAGTGTGAGAAACCCTGATCTAGGAAGAATTAGAGTAATATTGAGCTTAGGAGTAACTGTGGATTCTTAAGCCAGTCTTTTGCCTTTTCTTTTTCTATTTGAGATTGGCCTGCCTACAGAGAATCTGTTTCCATCTGTTTGCACTATTCCATGGGGTAAGTGTAGTGGGGCAGGATCTGCTGCCTGCAGGAAGGTCTGCAGTTTGAGGGAGTACATTCATTTCAGAAAAGTAACAGCAAGTCCATACAAAGTTCATACAACATGAACTCTCTAGCCCTTGTAAGTTAAGAAGATGACATTTTAATTTTCCTGTGTACTCGTGTACTGGTTCTCTCTCTCTCTCTCTCTCTCTCTCTCTCTCTCTCTGTACATTCTAAACATGGGCAGGAAAGGTTACTATTTTCGAGGTTCCCTCAGGTTTCACAATTGTATATAATGAAGACAACATGAGATATGAACACTTAACGGCCACCTGGGTTTGCTGACCAGTTAAGGATCTTCCTTCTTCACACCAGCTAAGTTGGAAAAGTGAAGGTCGTAACAATGATTGCTGACGTTCTGACAGTTGGGAAGATTAAGTTTCCATAGAGGAAGAGAAACAGAAGAGTCCATTTATATAACAATGGAAGAACAACCATGAATGGAAACAAAATATACACATGGTCCCCTTTTGGGACAGACCTACTAGTATACCTATCCTCAACATGGACACTAGAGTGGACTTGTGTCTATTTTGGCTTCCAAAATACATATGTTCACAACAGAACCTACATTTCCCCTGGGGAATCACCTTCCTACTTTTTGTACATGGATGCCTGCCTGGCTTCAGGACAGTCATGAGACATAAACACTGCCCACTACAACCTCAGCTCCCCTGGGCCTCAGTGACTGGATCAGCAGTAGGCACAAATCCTAATCAGAGCAAAACCAATACCAGAAATCTGCTGGAACAAACAGAAAAGAGACTGTTTTTATTTCTGCCGTACTTGGGCTATGAGAATAGTAGCCTGAGCTGACTAAATTAGAATTCAGAAGATAGAAACCAACATACAGAATTTTTTACAAGAAGATAGATGTAAACGAAGACTCCAGATCCTAACGCATTATTCGATCCCTGAGATCCAGTTTTGCTTAAATCTTAGATTTCTCAGTTACATGAGACAATAAATTCTAGCCCCTTCATCCTTTCTAAAAATATAATAAAACTTTACAACAGAAAGAGTCTTGAATGATAGAGACATCAACTCTGGACTCCCCATCTCCATCTGTCCCTAAATAAAATATTTCTTCCCAATACTGGATATTTAACTTTGGGCCCATTATCTTCCCAAATCACACACTCTCGGTTTCCCTCTTAATTTCATTTGTTCAGCTGCTTTGGTTGCATTTGAAAACATATCCTGTTGGTCACAGATAACTCTCTGACAGTCACAGGTAAACTAATGCCACAAACCAGGTTACATGTGAAATGCTACATAAAGAGGTGATCTCAGTACTTACCTAACGAAGCCCTTAGACAGACCCACCTTAACCAAATGCTATTCTACAACAATGACTCAAGTAACAACAAAATAATTTTAATAGGCCCTACCACTGATTAGCTTTTTACCACTTTTCATGTCCAGTTATCCCTCAGTACCATGGGGGGATTGGTTCCAGACCCTCAGGATACTAACATTTGAAGGAGCCCAAGTCCCTTCTATAAAATGACATGACCTAAGCATATCCTCCCATATACTTTAAATCACCTCTGGGTTACTATAATACTGAAGACAATGTAAGTGCTAGGTAAGTAATTGCTGTATTATTTAGGGAATAATGACAAGAAATAAGTCTGTGCATGTTCAGAACAGACACGATTTTTTAAATTCAAATATTTTCAAGCCATATTTGGTTGGATCCGTGCATGAGGAACCTATTGCTGCAGAGGGAAGACTCTGTTGTGCTAAGTGCTTTCTATATTGTCTCATTTGGTCCTTCCCTTGACCCCGTAATGTAGTCATCATTTTCCCACTTTAAAGAGGAAGCATTGGAGGCATAGCAAGATTCAACAACTTGCCAGAGCTAGCAAAGCTAACAGGAAGTGGCAACACTGAGAATCAGATGGGACTCAGGACCCTGTGGCCTTAGCCATTGTTCTCTCCTGCTTCTCAGGAATACCACTGGGGAGTCCTTGCAGCAAAGTCTCACAACAGTCAAATGATGAGAACCAATGGAAGGCAATCTTACTCATCTTCCCCAGGACATACATTCATAAAGCAATTCCTTTATGGCATCTACAGAGAATGATTTTAAGATAAAAGAATTATAGGTGAAAAATACAGCAGGAGACATGATGTTCATGCAAAAGATGTAGCTCCAATGACACTTATCATCATCGGCCTATAATTTTCATACCTCTCTCTCAGCTTCCTACACTACAAATAGAAGAGGCTGTAGTAGAATGGAATGATAAAGGTGATCATTGTGGGCCTACTATGTGCCTTATATTGGCTTTTTACATCCTGTGACTTTAAGCAATCCTGAATGTCTTATTAGATCCCAAACTTCTGTAATTACAGTCTCCATGAATTAAAATGTTTTGGAAAAGGACATGTGAAAATATAAAAATACAATGAGTTGAAAGAGTGTGATTAAAAATTCTGAATAATACAACCTCCAGAAAGTTAATTTTTGCTTTTATTCTTCACAGGGCCGCATTGTTTGTACTTGGCAAGAGCACACACTGCAGCCATTATCCTTGCTCTGGGGCAGCAACCAATGACTTTGGTGTGACTAAGAAATAAAGTGCTTGGAGCTGAGCTCTTGGTGGCCTGCTGAACCTTTTGGCTGAGTCCAATTGCCCTGCTGACACCCAAATGGACGCGTGAGAAGTCAGAGCATTTTGTGAATATGCAGAAGTTTCCCCCAAGGGCCATGAAAGGCCTCTATGACTCAAAGAAAATTAGGTTCCTCAGCAGTAAACTGCCCTTTAGGGGAAAAAAGAGAGAAAAAATTCCAGAGGAGAGAAGGAGGAAAAAATGAAACAATAAACCTCAACTACTCCTCCCTATTATAATGAAAACAACAAGGGCAGTAAATGACAACTGCAAATTTTAGATATTCGTCTGCCTCAGAGTCATCTTCCAACTGGTTTCCTCTGCGTGTATTTATTTTTCTTTAAATATCCTGGGACGTTGCACATGATTATCTTCGTGGACATCTTTAGTAAACAGGGAGCTTAGGCATGTTTGCATTGTTCTGGCTTGTTGCAGTTATTGACCTCATTGGATCATGCACTGCTTTGATCACTTAAAAATGAAAGCAGTTTTTACTGCAAATTGCACTGGAATGATTTGAAAACTAAACAAACCAAAAGGACATGTTCTATTTATTCTTTATTACTCACACATTTAGAAGAACATACAGCCTTCCTTCCGTCACTCCCCCAAATACGAATATGTTTAGAGCATACTTTTAAAACCACCTTCTTTTTTAACATTCTAGGCAAAATCTTTGGAAGACGCTTCTGAAAAGGGTCCATAGCTTGGCAACTTTGGTGTGGAAAAGCACACTCTAAATTACTTCAACAGACCCCCACCCAAGTCCTGTGATACAGACTTGGGTATTTCTGTCAACTCCAGCACTTTCTGACCATGTGTCCTCGGGTACAAGAGCCAAACCGTGAGTTTCATGTCCCTTATCTTTAAAATGGGAAAAATTAGCTTAAAGTCATACTTAAAGAACTAAATTATCTAATTTAATGTAGGTATTGAAGAAAATAATGGATACAATCTTTATTTGTGGTATTATTTACAATTTGTAGTGAAGATCCCAAAGAAATTGAATGACTACCTCAACTACTCACAACATATAGCTTACAAGTGGCAAAGCTCAAAGACAAACCCAGTTCTTATGCTTTAAAATTCACTTCTTCCTATCTTCATATAATAGAAACATGCAAAAACTCTGTGCTTGCTATACACACATGACTTTATAGTGAGTCCCTTATCAGCCCCATTAGATTGTCAACACAAAGTCCTTCGTATAGAGACATTCCAAAGCTATCATTTCTTTTTCATGGTATTTTTTTATTACTATGTCCCCTAATTAAAAGATACTATCAGGAAAATGAATTGAGAGGCAATGATTTTAAAACCACTATTTGCATAATGATGTATCTGCTGCTGTAGTTGCCTTTTCTTGTCTTTTTGATCAACAGCAGTGATAGCCTTATCTGCTCAGTGCTATAGTCATGAGGTTATTAAAAGGGACCAAATACCCTAACAACCCTGTACCTTTGATTTTCTGTCATACTCTCCAAGTTAATGAGTAAGAGGGTCAAGGGAATTTATTCCTGTGCTTTAGGAAATCTACAAACAATATTAAAAGAGAAGTTGGTGGCAGATTAAGAAACTTTTAATAACCTTGTGCAAACCTTCCAGACACTCATTACTCAGCTTTGGTTAGCACATATAGGTGATTGAAATATGCAATTTCAAAATATGCTGTGGGAGTTAGGAGAGAGCCAGCGGCTGACAGAGAAGTAGTGTGGGCAAGAAAAAAAGATTTCAGGGCCAAAGAGTTCAGTGAAAGAATCAGTTCTTTTTTTTTTTTTTTTTAATTTTCCACTATACTATTAACTAAAATAACCACATAAAGAGGAATATTGAAAGCCTTGGAGGGTCTTCCATGCATAGCATTTTGAAACCCACTAACTAAAGACCACTGATTGATTTATCTGAGTTATATATGCTTGGGTTAAAAGAGAATGCAGTATCTCTCTCTCTTTCTCTCTCTAAGACACTTACGTTTTCTTCAAACAAACAAGTAGCTTCCTGTTTTATCAGTTCCAGACTAAGAAATGTAGATTCCATGATATTTTCTTATTCATCTTTGAGCAAGTCTTTTATCTTCCTAATGCTGTTTTTTGGAGCCAACTGTGAATTTGTACACAAATAGACATGATCAACTGGATTCCAACTCTTGATTCTGGATTCCTTAGTTTTTTCTGGGAACCTAAGGCACCCACATGATGGTTTAACATGGAATGCATCAGGAATTTTATCCACATGTAACAGATAACAATCTGAGGCTCAGAAAATCTAAGAGACTTACCCAAAGTCACACAGCTACTGAGCGACTCAGCTCAAAGTCTTTGATACAAGGCTGCTTCCTGGCATCAGTTTCCTCTTTCTAAAGTCATCGTCATTGATGTTGTTATTTTCATCATCATCATCTCTGCTCTTCCTTTCTCCTGGAAACTTTGTAAAAATCAAATGAATGTTTGTGAAAGTGTTTTATAAATTCAACATAGCAATGAACAAATGCGAAAGATTCAGAGAGTAAAGGAATGTCACTTATAGTGGACAATTATAGTAGTCAAGAAAATGAAGGGAAGAGAGTGTCTTGCCTTCATCAAGATCACACCAACTGCAATGGAGATTCACATGGCAGAGCAGAGACAAGAAACGTTTTCGTGAAAAGGACCAAAGAGTAAATATACCAGACTTTGCAGCTCAACTGTGTGTCTCAAATACTCAGCTGCACAAAAACAGACTGCAATAGTACATGAATAAATGAGTGTGGCTAAATTCCAATAAAACATTATTTATGGACATGGACATTTGAATTTCATATCATTTTCATGTATACAAGACATTGTTCTTTTGATTATTATTTTAATCATTCAAAAATATAAAACCCATTTATAACTTGTAAGCCATTCCAAAATAGGATAAGTTGGGCCACAGGACATAGTTCACAGATCCCTGTTATCAAACAATGAAAAGTGATATAATGATTGACTTGTTTGGATAATATTTGATAGGCAATACAGTGTTACTAAAGTTCCTTATCAAGAAAGTTACAAGACTATCTAAATTTGGAGTGCTTTGGGCTTCAAGGAACCCCTGTGGACTCTAAAAGAACATATTAATAAACTTAATCTGACTATAGGAATTTCAGGGTCTGTTTTGAAGTTTAAGTGTCATTAGAATCCAGATTTTTCCATCCTTATCACCTCTATTCTTGGTCCCTTGTCTTTGCCTATTCACACATCGTCTGGAGGTGTAATGCAAGGATCCACAGCTCCTAGCATCAAGTTCTCACAATGCCAATGTCATCGGAAAGACAATTGGCCAGCAAATTCTCCCTCTTATCAGTCTCTTTGTCAGGAAGTTAATGCTTTCTCAGAAGCCACACTGAAGACTGCCCCCTTTTTAAAACTTGGACCACATGACCAGATCCTTGTATTCCAAAGCAAAAATAAAATTGTTGTGATTGACTCATTAATTATCAAATACTAAATTGGTCCAAACAAAACTGGAATTCCAGAAGCAAGGAGGAAGTGGAGCAATAGCTATGTGGAAGGCCTTCCTGGACGTTCTTATGGAAAATTGAGCTAGAGGCTAAGAGGAGGTAGGATGAAATTTTTATTTTCCCACAATATCTCTATCTTATCACCTAACACGTATTGTGGAAAATATTAATTAATACTTCTGTTTTGTAAATTGACCAATAAATTGCCAAAGACCAGTACCCCCCCTTTCTCTCTCAATCTCTCTCTCTCTCTCTTATTCATTATGGTTCTCCTCCTCTCTCTCTCTCTCTCTCTCTCTCTCTCTCTCTCTCTCTCTCTCTCTCTCTGACATGCTTGCAATTCTTGAGGCTCCAAGAATATTTGACATATTGAAATGTAAGAGTTACAGGTAGTGTTAAATAAGTATCCAAATTTAAAGAAAAAAGAGAAATAAAGGGAGAGAGGAAGGAAGGAAGGAAGGGGAAAGAAAGAAAGAAAGAGAGAGAGAGGAAGGAAGGAAGGAAGGAAGGAAGGAAGGAAGGAAGGAAAAGGGAAGAAGGGAAGGAAGGAAGGAAGAAGGAAAGAAGGGAAGGAAGGAAGAAGGGAAGAAAGGAAGGAAGGAAGAAGGAAAGAAGGGAAGGAAGGAGGGAAGGAAAAGAGAAGGGAGGAAAGATGAAGAAAGAATAGAAAAAGAAAAAAATGAAAACGTCTGAATGACAAAGAAGAAGAAATGGAAATAAGAAAGAGGAATGTTTATGAACTGAGACTGAGACATGAGTGACCTTGACTTTGTTTTCCCTGTTGGTGACACTGAAGTCCTCTCCCAGATCTCCTGGTATTGTTATCTTCAAAGGGATGAAGAAGATTGAATGCAGCCTTTTTGCATCACAGTGAATTAGCCCCCAAAAGATATCAGTGTCCCACTGTGAAAGGGCTAAGGAAAATCTGAATATATCCAAAAGAAATTTCAGTAAAAATGAGAAGACTGACCATATTGTGGTTACTTCATCAATAAACAATTGGAAGCTAGCTTGCCAAAAATTAGAGGCTTCATTTTCTGTTCCCTTATTTTATGAGAGAGATATATAAGAATGTTATAGTCTCTTCTGACTTGTAAATTGGTGGCCTTGAACTCTGCACCCATAGCAACTCCTAGTGAGTAATGTAAGCAAGGTTTATACATGAGCATCATATGAACTTTTGTGTCTCATTTTTGAGATCATGTGGTTTTAAGTTCAATGTGTCATCAAAGTTCAATGTGTCATCAAATAAAAAGTCTAACAAAGTTACATCATTAATAATCTGCTCATTATTTGTTATGCTTCATGGGAAAAAACACAAAGAGAACAAGTAGTTCATATATATGGCCATAATTACTATTAATCTTATGTAGGAAAGCCAATCTTTTATAACTTTGTTATTAGTTTACCATTATCTCTGTGTCAATATTTATTACCTCCCCTAACGTGTTTCAATTTATCCCTATCACACAAAAATACACATGTATATTCACAGCACAATTAATATCCAGTCACACACTCATTTATAGATAAATTTCTGAGTTCTGCTTCTTTCACAGATAGAGTTTCCTTTCTAAGCCTCAGGGTTAAAGCCCCTGTTCCACAAACATTCACATCCTTGGTTGCTTCTTCTACCCATCCCACTCTTTCCATTTTCCATTACCTCAAACAGGGACGAAAAAGGAGTCTTCTCTAAAATATAAATTCCAAATGAATGGTACAAGTTGCTGGGGTAGCTGTGTTGAGAAAAACTGAGCAATGTCTACCATGGGTCTGGGAGGTAAATAGGGTTGCTGGATCCCAGAAGCTATCACTAGAGCCTCCTAAGAGCTAAGGAGAACCAGCCCTCGCTGTGGTCTTCAAGGGCTGGTGCAAACACAGGGGCATCCAGCTTCCAGGGAATATTGCTTCTGACTGCTGGGGAGGTGTCACTGAAGAACTTATCACTACAAGAAAGATGAAACAGCAGGGGTCCCAACCAGCAAGAACATCTGATCAGTCTGTGTGGTGAGAAGGGGAGAGAGAGAGAGGGAGGGATGATGATGATGATGGTGGTGGTGGTGGTGGTGACCAAAGAATGAACTGAAAGCAAGTATGGGTGGAAAGAATAGACACTGAAAGAATGAACTTGAGAAAGAAACAGATAAAAGAATGAGGAGTCAAAGGAACTCCTTTCAGGCATGATGTCTTATGCTGGCAAAATCCAATCTCTATACTCATGATCTTTATGGAAACAGCTCTTAAATAAACCAATTGTAAGAAAAAGACATTAGATGCACATATATTTACACACGCGTGTGCATGTGCACTTATGCACTCACTGAAACACGCACATAGTCATACACAGTCAGACCTCTCTGCACCATTCACATCCTTCAGCTTGGATCCTCACACTTCTCAGAAGCATCATCGTTTTCTTGGATTCCCCTGTCACCATGGAGGAACTTATGCAGCCTAGAGTCAAAAGCTTCAGCTATTTTCTTATGGATATGCTGTACTGGCCTAGAGGTTTAGTTTCACTGTAGGTGCCTGTGTTGCCAGGAGAGCAGAGTGGGCAGCCCATTACGAATAAAGACCTTAGGCAGAAGTAATCCGGGTGCGACTACAGAGGCATCCAACTTCCAGGGAATATTGCTTTTGACTGTTGGGGAGAGCCCAGAAATTTGCTACTGGAAATAGACAATGCAGACAATGGTCAATGACTCCCAAGAGCATGTGTTAAAGCCTCTGGGGAATCTATTTGGAAGACTGCATTCAAGTTAAAGTCCTACTCCTTTTTGTGGTTTTATTAGTGCATTGTAATCATACATAATAGTGGGATCCATTGTGGCATTTTCATACCTACACATAACATTTGATCACCTTCATTGCCCAGTACCTCCCTTTTTCCTCCACTTTTCCCTCCCCTTGATCCCCTTCTTTATTTTACTCATCTCCCTTCTATCAATATTATTTGTTAAATTACTGCATTATAATTATACATAACAGTGGGATGCATTGTGGTATATTGTACGTGGAAATAGCATAATTTGGTCAGTTTTGTTTCCCAAAACTTCCGCCTCTCATCCCTCATTCTTCTCTCTTAATCCCCTTCCTCTGTTTCATTGGTCTCCCTTCTAACTATGATGCATGCATATCAGTTTTTTAGAGCAATGCAATTTATAATTATAATAGCAAGTTCTGGAATTAGCCTAGATGTCCATCAACAGACAAATGAATAAGAAAATATGTTATATATACACAATGAGTTTTACTGAGTTGCAGAGAAGATTGAAATTATGTCACTTGCTAGTAAATGGATGGAGATGGGGAATGTCAAGCTAAGTGAAATAAACCAGACTCAGGAAGTCAAGGGTCAAACGCTTTCCCTCATATGTATAAACCAGAGAGAGAAAAAAAAAAGAATAAAAAAATTGAAAGTCCTACTTTCTTTGGGGGGGTAGCAGGGATTAAACTCAGGGGCACTCAACCACTGAGCCACACCCCAGCCCTATTTTGTATTTTAATTAGAGACAGGGTCTCACCGAGTTCCTTAGTGCCTTGCTTTTCTGCTGAGACTGGCTTTGAACTTGCAATTCTCCTGCCTCAGCCTCCTTAGCTGCTGGGATTACAGGCGTGCGCCACTGCATCAGACTGAAGGCCTGCTCTTGAAACTAACCCTAAGTTTACTAGTATTGATTATGTAGCCCTCCCCTAGCAGTCTACCTGAGGTCATTTTAATGCCATCCACCCTCCACCAAATCCCTTCCCATCCACTTTCCAGTCATCATGGATCCCTGGGATTCTCAAAACAGAACCTAAAACTTCAATTCAGTTCACATCCACGGGCCATGTGCAGTGTGCTAGGTCTAGGTGTTTGGGGAGATGAATTGTGCTTGCCTCAATGAGTTTACAGTCTGGAAATTTGGGGGAAAAAAAATGAACTAGAAATTTAACATGCTGGTTTAAATAGCCACTAAGGTGCTTACTTCTGTTGCCATCATAAATGTCCTCTTTGGGCAAAATTGGGCAGCAATAAGAATGAACACATATGGTCCACTGCAATCCCAAAACCTTTTTTGGAAGAGTCAAGCCTTATGTCAATGATTCTATGTCCGTGTCACCCCCACCCCCAGGGGACATTCAGCAATGTCTGGAGACACTGGAAGTGTACATCTAGTAGGTAGAGGTCGGGGTGCTGCTAAACATCCTAAAAAGCACAGGACAGCCCCATCCTGCCTCAAATGTCCAGTGCTAAGGTTGAGGGCTCCTGCTTCACACTAAAATTCAGGCAAATTTTACATTCACTCAATGTTCAGTATATTATTTTATATCTGTTATTTTTTCATGAGGTAAAATTGACACTCTAAGAAAGTAAATCACATTTATCTGGCATTCTGACCTGGGATGTGGCCCACAGCTGTGCACCATGTTTGGAAAGGATGACCCATTTCTGTGTTGCCATTGATTCCACGCATCCCAAAACTCATTGGCAAACTCCTCTGAAAGACAACCCAGAGGCTCACTGTTGAAAGTTATCAAGATTCAGCAAATAAAAATGCAGATGCCTGGCTAAATCTGAATTTCAGTGAATCAATAAATAATTTTTTGAAGAAATATGTCCCCCATACAAAATTCAGGACAATTAACATTTAGAATTTGAATTAGAATTTGGAAATTAAACTTCAGATAAACAACAAACAGTTTTTTAAATATAAATGCATTCTATGCCATAGTGTGGATATAGTTAAACCAAAATTTATTCATTTTTTTTAAAAACTGAAATTCAAATTAAATTGATATCCTACATTTTATCTGGCAATCTTACTACAGCTTTAAGTGTTCATTGTCTCCTCTTAATTCCTATGATTTTCTGACTTTTATTCCTCCTCCTATACTCATGTTAATGACTCTGTATGATTAATTATCTATAAGGGAACATGTTTTAACCCTTCAAGTAAAACCTAAGTTTCATGAAGGCACATTTAGGCCCCACAATTTTGGGGTCACTTTGCCTAGAAAGAAAGGTCATGAACATTGCAAGAACTCAATAAATATTTTGTGGATAACGTATCATGTCATTTCAGTGCAGAACTGGTAAACTAAAAACTTAAATCAGTTATCATCACATAACGGGCACTCATAAGAGCAGGATTGTAGCAGTGGGTATAAAATACATTAGTTAAAATAACTTGGCAATGAGTACCAACATGCAACAGCAACAACAACAATAACAACAAAAGGTCATCATCCCTAAAACAATACAATCATTTGCATCTCTCTTGTGTGAAAACAGGCTGGAGAACAACAGGACAGAGTCCATATAGAGTTTTCATGGCCAGAGAC
Organism: Sciurus carolinensis; assembly: GCF_902686445.1. NCBI lineage: Eukaryota > Metazoa > Chordata > Mammalia > Rodentia > Sciuridae > Sciurus > Sciurus carolinensis. The sequence continues at coordinate 80,092,270 of NC_062226.1, forward strand.
CCAAGCTTTTTCCATCTTCTCTCTCTACCATTCTAGCATGTGGTCTTTATCTTCCTGTGCCAAATGATTGCTGGAGATCCAGTCCTCAAATCTATATTCCATAAACCAAAAAGCAGAAGAAAGACTCAACTTCTGCCTAAAAAAAAAATTTCTTCCACCTGCCTCTCACTGATAGAATGGAGCTATATGGCTAAACAGCAGCTAGAAAGGTCACTAACAAATGTGGTCTGTATTCAGGGAAGAAGTGGGTCAGCTAAATATGAGGTTAATTCAAGAGTAAAGTGGAGAATGGATATTTGATAGGAAAGGAACAGACTATGACACAGATTTCTTCCAGCCTCAGTCACTAACTTCATTATTGTTTGTGTCTTATATTCTGAAAGTTACTGGGAAACAGGCACTGAAAGAATTACTGACCCCATAACAATTGTTCAGATTCTAGCCGTGTATTTGTAAATGCCACCTCCTTTACGGAGTCTTCTCAAGTTCTTCCTCTTGCTTGTTTATCTACCCTGCATGCAGGATCCAAGCACTTTGATGTGCCTTTCTTGGGTCCACTCCATTTTTAATTTGCGTCATAGTTATTTTATGTGAGTTCGCATTTTCTCCACTGGATTGTAGACATCTTGAGGACAGAGTCAGTTCTGGATGTCTGTGTTAATATTTCACATGCTAATACATGCAAGGTGTTTAATATTTCCTGGGTGACGGACTGCCTCATACTTCTGGGGAAGAAGTGACAACTTGGCACATGCGAGCCGCGTGCAGGGGAAACGTCCACGTTATCTTTAATGGTTGCAAAGATAACATATTGTGGAGATTATTTCATTTTGTTAAGCGGATTTGGTAAAGGAGGAAAATGAGTTTGTTTGGGGAGTTTTTTAATATAACTGATGTGAAAGTCTCAAGACTTGGGATAAAATCCTACCCCAGCCTGCTCATGAAAGCTGAGTGTCTGCAAAACTCGCCATTACTGAATGACATGGTGCAGAAAGGCTGTTAAGGAAGGCTAATGCCTATACAGCTGGTGTAATGAAGAAATGGGAGGTTTAGGCGCGGGAAACCACAGCTCCAACAGAAGGGGCTGAAAAGATATAGATAAGATTAGTGACATATGTAAAGGCCCAGATACTGTGTGACAAAGTCTACCCAGCTGAATAGGCTGAAGCCAGAAGTAATAGGCAGGCCATGTTCTCCCTAATCCTCCAAGATAAGCTGTTCCATCCAGAATTATCAGCCAACAATCTTCAGGGTATCAGGCTGAAAATGAAGTTTCAGACTGCTTTGATTCCTCATCCATAAATGAGAAAGTGCCTGAAGGATCTTTATTTATTCTCGCTCCCACCGAAACACTCTTCAAAAAGTGCCAATATACTAGCAACAGATGCATAAAGCCTCCCTTCCTTTGATTGACAGAACATGATATAAAGCAACCCTCACTTGACATTTCAGTTTCATAAGGCTCCTAGCAGGGGGAGGAAAAAAAAATCTTGAAAAAAAATATCCACTAGAAAATAAAGAAGAATTATGCAAACTCACATGAATGTTTTCAGAATCAAATTTAACAGTTTTCTTTCTCTGCAGCCCTTATTTGATGTTTTGGGTTGCAGATGAAGAATTTCAGCAGGAGTAATTTCAGCCATGTGCTTATTAGTGTTTATAGCTTATTAAAACAAAGTATTTACATGTTAATGTTTGTTGATTACTGGATGTTTAAGTTGCTTAGTTATAAATGATTGGGATATTCACTCTGGGGAGGAGATGTTTAATTTGGTGTTGTGTGTGCTTTAATTTAGATTTTGAAATAAGTAATTGAATGAGAAAATGTCATCCACACCTTTGCATTTCAGTTTTGAAAGGTCATCCTGTGGTTAGTTTGTACATTTTCAAATTCTTGTCACATTGCTCAGTAAGATATTAAAGTCAACTGTACCCCTCTACATATTTCTCACAATTGACATATAAATGTTCCATTTGAAATAAGAACTGAATTTCACACCTACATACATCTTAAGGAAGAAAAGTTGAAGAATTTTCCAGATGAGCCCTCAAGAAAGACACTAATTCTTTTTGTTTTATCAAAGGGATCACTTTATATTTAATTTCTCTCCGAGTTTCTTCACAGGATCTCTGGAGTTGAAGTTATTCATGCTCTGTGGAAACAACAGTGTACTAGAACTCCAGCATTTTCCTGAAAAACATCAAAGCTACATTGGATCCCAGGGTTGACTGCACATCACTCAAAGAGCATTTCAAATGCTAATCTTCATACTGCAAGGAAAACTTGAGGTGAGTAAGAGCAAAAGATAGAATATACCATACTTGGCAAAGTTTGGCAAGATGAAAGTTAGATTTATTTCAAACACAAATTACTTCTCTGCACCTTTTTTTTTTTTTTTTTTTTTTTTTTTTTTTTTGGCTGTCCCACTTTCCAATAAACTGAATAGGAGAAAGCAAACAATGTTGCATTATTTTGGACTGTAATACAAATAGTATTTGTGGCAGGGTGACTAATCTTGGTTGATTTACCAAGAGTAGAAACTTGAGGAAAGTAAGAATGACATTTCTAATATAGTGCCTTTGCTGGCACAGAGATACTCTCAGAGAAACCAGAGATAAGTTATTGAATTGTTCCTCCACCCTCCTTGTTTTGATTGGATGAGAGATTGCTATGTTTCCAGATATCAACCAACTACCAAAGGGCTCTAGGGATGCTTTTAATGAAAAGCAATCTTCATCTTAGACAAGAAAACTTTGTTTGAATTCCTACAGCAGGAAAGGGGGGATTAGATTGAAAAGCCTGAACAGAAAGTATATAAATAGAAGTATTTATGTTAATTTAGAACTCCTTTTAAAGATAGACTCCCACGCCCCCTTTCATTTAGCATTGAAATAGTCATCTTCGGTGCAAATTCAAATGATACATGCTAATGAAAGGGAATGCTGAGCACCAAATCAACCTAATTAAGATCAATGACAATAAGAAACTAGGAGAACAGGTAGACCTCTGTAAAATTGACTGAGAGGGCAAACCCCATAAAGTGGTTGATTGTTGCAGTTGTGTAGAGGTTAAGGACATAGCAAAGAATCTCAGGGCAAGAATGTCATCAAAGAGTACTTCAATGCAAGAAATAAGCAAAGAAAAATTTTGTTCGCATTCCTCAAAACAAAAAGAAAGATAGAAAGGGAATGGGATGGAGTGGTATACTGGGTCTATACAATTAAACCTCAGGAAAATTATGATTTAACTAAATTTTACACATAGTTTAACTACAGACCTCGAATCATAAATAAATGACTAAATTTTAAAGCATACATAAAACTGGCTCTTAAGAAGATCAAGACTGGAGGCGATATGAAAGATGGTGGACTGAGACAGACATCATGACCCTATGTACAAGTATGATTACACGAATGGTGTGATTCTACATCGTGTACAACCATAGAAACAAAAAGTTATACCCCATTTGTGTACAATGAATCAAAATGCAGTCTATAAAAATTTTTAAAAAAGAAGATCAAGTCGTCTCTTCCAATGACATCAGTGGAGAGTATATTTTGATGTTTCAATCTAATCATCAGTTCACTTGGTGATCAAATTAACTACACTATGGCACAGAATATCTTCTCTCTACTTTAAACATTACATTTAGAGACTCACAGATACATCTAAGACAATACAGACCAGAAAAGGGGATGTGGCAACAGGAACTTGCATCTTCTCTGGGAAAGATGAACATGTCCTGCAGTGTTTCAGAACTATTTCATCATAACCAGATTTTAAATAAGGAGAGACACTTAAAATCAGCAGACAGCATTAAAATAAATCTGGTTGGTATAGAGGTTTCTTCTGAAAATTAGTACTCCTCTTTTTAATGCTCCTGATGTGACTGGAATTTTATGTACTTTTATCTCATTGATATTTCATGATAACCCTAGGAGATGAGCAATATTATAATCCCCATTTAGCATAGAAGGAAACCGAGTCTTCTTTCTGAGCCTAACTGAGTGAGGTTAGGTAAATTGCTCAAGACTACACAGCTAACAACTTGCTGGATCCATTTGCACATTAGGTTTGTCTGGCTGCAAGCCCAGCTGTGGACAATACTTTATGTTGCTAATTACTGTCTCTTTTGGTTGGAAGTCACTTCTACGCATCTTTTGCACACACATTTACTTAATATTGTAATTTTACATAGCCTACTTACAAGATTTCTGGATTTTCCAGAATGATGAAAATATTTCAGAGCCTGCAGCGTGCACAGAATTGCCACAATATGATTATATGGTATCAATTAGTGTGGTGTGTGTGTATGTGTGTGTGTGCCTGTACGTGTTTAAAAGAGTCATTCTAACATTCTAAAATATACTTCCCATGCATAAGAAAGCATGCTTTGCTAAAGGCAGCATGTCAGACTGACAATTATAATTTCAGGATAAGCACAAATTAAGTCTACCACTTAAAATGCAAAAACTTCAAATACATAGACTGGATTCCAAAAATGGCCATTTAGCATAGAATTGTTGAATAATTCATGCCGTACTATATAGGCAAAGCTTGCATTCAGTTGGCATTGGTACAAGTCACGTATAAGCTTATGCACTCCTGGTTACTATTTATTGCCCAAATTTCTTACAAATGCATAATGCTGGTTATAGAGGGAACAGACAGAAATGTGGATGAATCAGTCGTGACTTCCTTAACTCTCTTACCAGGCCTTCTGTACAAGTCAGCATAAATGATGTTTATAAATAAAGAGTATGTTTTTTTTTTTTTTTTTTTTTTTAAAAAAAGGTGACTTTAGTCATAGCCTCATTAAGCAGAGAAAAATGAATCCTTGGAAAAAGGAATGCTAAAGCAAATCATCACTATATATGACCATTGTGGCATAGCCCCCTGTGAGACTGTGTCTCTAAAAGGCAGCTCAATCATCACCTGTGCCTAAGACAGTCCCTGTTCAAGAGGTGGCACTCAGTAAATATTTGTTGAATGAATGAATGGATTGTTCATTCACTTCAATTCCCCTGAAGTCATTACATGCCTTTGGATATTTTTTTTTCCAGCCTTTTCATCACTGTGAACAAAATACCTGACAAGAAAAATTTAGAGAAGGAAAATTTTATTTGGGCTCACAATTTCAGAAGTTCAGTCCATGAGCAGCTGACTCCATAACTCTGGGTCCAAGGTGAGGCAGAACATCATGGCAGAAGCGTGTGACAGAGGAAATCTGCTCAGGACATGACAACCACAAAGCTAAGAGAGAGCTGTACTTAACAGCAAAAAATATAAACCCAAGGCACACCTCCAATGACCTACTTCCTCTGGTCATACTTATCTTCCTGCAGTTACCTCCCGGTTAATCCATGTCAGCAGAAAATTCACTGATTATGTTACACTCTCATAATCTAATCATTTTTACTCTCATAATCTAATCATTTTGCCTCTGAAGATTCTTGTTTTGTCTCACACATGAGATCTAAACCTTAACAGACCTTATCTCTTCTGCATACTGGCCACACTTTTTAATCTCTCCTCCTGTCCATAGGGATAGCTATCTGTCTTCCACAGATCCTAGTAGGGCCTGATTTTTACCTCTTTCTTCACTTATTGGCTTTCCCCTTGAGGGTCCCTCAAACCACCATCACCCTTAAATTCTAACAATTCCACTCAATGGTCTCCCTTGCATAGTCGCCCTATCACTGGAATGTTTACACACCTTTTATATGTCATTGGGAGTAAAGGTTGTTCTGCTGAACAGGAAGCAACAACAGAACTAGAGACTCAAAAGTGTCAACAAACTGACTAGCAAACACTTTGGGTTGAGGAATGGATGCCCTGATCTGTTCCCATTCACAGACAGCACAGAATGCCAATGTTTTCTTCATCTGTACCAGCCATCCTGTCACAAGGGAATCGGGTATTAATTATATTCCTCAGTATATTGATCTTTAAGAAGAATATATCTGAGACAAAGAGTAATATAACAAATAAGTTGTATAGGATGTAGTCCTAAATGCATGCCTGTATTCGATTTAGATAACAGATTTGCTCACTTTTCCATGGAAATACAGCAGGCTTACCAGAAAGTGTACAAATCTAAAATATATATTTTGATGAATCTCCCAAAAGTGATGCAACCACCATATGATCCACATATAGATCGTTGCCAGCAAACCTCACACTCCTTTCAAGTTATCACTTGCTCCTTTCCCACCCCACAACAAAGAAATTCTGGAATCTGTTACCAAGATCACTTTGCTTCTATTTATTACTTATTATAAATATATACATACTGCAGACCCTTTATATAGAGGGAACTCATCTGTATCTTCTTTCACTCAATCTTTTATCATTCAGGTTGCTGCAGGAAGCTATGAGACATGTATATACACACATATACACAATATATATTACATATATATGTAATAATTGGGTTACAGGAAAAGCATATTTTTAATTTTTAGAAGGCAATGCTAAATAGTTTGCCAAGGTATATGAGAATTCCAACAAATTTACACCCTTGGTATATCATGGTATGATTTGGGGGCTTGTTTTCTGTTGTTGTTGGTTTTGTTTTGTTTTTTACTTGAGTTTGTTTTCGACATTCTTGTGAATGTATAAAGGTATAATGTGGCTCTATGTGCATTTTTCAAATACCTAACAGTGCTGGGCACCTTTGCATATGCTCATTGATCATTTAGATAGTCATTTTCACGAAATGCCTATTCAAATTATAAGTCACTATATTGTTGGCTATTTTTTTATTGATATAAAAGATGGAAATATATCCTACTTAGGAAAATGTCCTAACTCAAGTAAGATCAAAAAATACTCTCATATCTTCTAAGAAGCGAGGTGGCTTCAGCTTTCCCATTTAGTTCTTTATAATCCTTCTGGAGTTGTTTTTTGTGTATGGTGTGAATTACAGGTCAAGATTCTTTATCTATTTTTTTAAGTGGGGGTATTGAATTAATATTATAGCACCTTTTTAATGAACATTGCTTTGCATTGAACTACAGTGGCACATTTGTTGTATTTATGTAAATATTTTTTCTGGACTCTATTCTTTCTAGTCATCTATTTATCCACTTTTCCATCAATACTACTTTAATTAATGTAAACATAGCAAATGTCTAATGAGGCCTCAAATATTCTTCCCCATCTTCAAGATTATTTTTGTCATTCTTGGCCCTTTGAACACCATATAAATGTTAGAATCAAGTTGTCAATTTTCATGAAAGACAGGGAGAAGTTTGGGACTTCATTAATCTCTGATAAATTTTAAAAAATTCACATTTTAATAGTAATGAATCTTTAAGTGTTTAAAAATGGTGTGCCCTTTTATTTAGGTATTTTAAATTATATATCAGTAATGTTTATTTTCTGTGAAGAATGTTATACATCCTTTGTAAAAATATAATTCTGAGTATTTGGTGTTTATACTATCATACATCTTTTAAAATTTTAATGTCTAATAATTTGTTCCTAGTATATAAAATATAACAATTTCTTTCATATTTACCCTCTGTCTATCCATAAAGATTTAAAATTTACTATATATACAATCCCATTACCTGCAAAAAAAAAAAAAAAAATCCCCGTCTGTCTTCAATCCCTACACCTTGTATTTTTATTGCTGATGAGGACCTGCAGTACAATGTTGAGGAAAAATAATGGTAACTGATATGTCTTTCCAAAATTCAAGGTAAAAATGTTCAATAAAATTCAACCTTTAGATAACTGATTTTTTAAAATAATATATATTTCTAAAGTTACTCCTTATTGGATTGGGGCAGTTTCTTTCTATTCCTAGTTTTCTAAGAGTTTTTTGTTGTCATTGGTTGAGCTTCCCTGCCACACACACACACACACACACACACACACCCCGTACTAGGGATTAAACCCAAGAGCATTCTACCTCTGAGCTACATTCCCAGCCTATTAATGTATTCATTAATTTTTTTAGAGACAGGGTTTCATTAAGATTCCTAGACTGACCTTGAACTTGTTATCCATTCACCTCAGCCTCCCTAATAGCTGGGATTAGAGGCATGTGCCTTTGTGGCCAAGGAGAATCTTTAGTATAAATAAGTATTGGCTTTTATCAAATATTAATGTATCATTTACTGATGTGATCATATGCTTTTTCTCCTTTATTCTGTCAAAGAAGTGAATTTCATTGATTTGCTTTTCGGATATTAAACCAACCTTGCATACCTAGAAATCTTTAACTTGCTTTCCATTGTTCTTTTTACACATTTCCAGATTTCATTTAGAATCCTTTTAGAAATTTTACCTCTATATTTATAAGTTTCATGAAGGTAAAAAGCAAAGTACTAAGCTCCAGCACACAAAGAGTGGGGAATGCCTACTTCAGAGAGATGGTAAAGACAGCCTTTCCTGGTGGTGATTATTAAGCTGATCTCCTTGTGTACTTCTGAACCAGGGCACTTAACCAGATGGCAATTTTACTCATATTTGTGTATCTCAGCTGTTCTCAAAGTGTTAACAGGGGATCAATCCAGGCTTCCAAAACCCTTTCAGAGGAGCTATGAGGTCAAAACCACACTAAGATCACAATATTGAGATTATCTTGTATATTTTGCTTTCATTATCTCATGAGAGTTTAGTGGAGAATTCAAGGGGTTACATGACATGTGTGTGATGTCACATTAAGAAGCTGTCCTTTATTAAATTAAGCATTAAAGAGATTTATAAAAAATATATATGTTATATATATATAACATTTACATGTATACAGATACAGGTATATACATACATGTATATATATAACATATATATATATAAAACAATGCCAGTCTTCTCACTCAACATTTTCATTTTAGATAATACAGTTACATTAATAAAAATGTGTTATTTATGTTTACTTGCAACAGGGGGGTTTATGTAGCTATCTTATAAAAATTTAATAAATCTTTTAAAAACTGACTAATATCTAAAATGGCAAATATTGATAAAGCCTACAAAAAAAAGTCCTTTTGAATTCTTTTTAAAAAATGTTTTAATAGACAGGTAGATCAATGGTACAGAATAGAGGACACAGACACAAATCCAAATAACTACAATTTTCTCATACTAGACAAAGGGGCCAAAAATATGCAATGGAGAAAAGATAACCTCTTCAACAAATGGTGCTGGGAAAACTGGAAATCCATATGCAAGAGAATGAAACTAAATCCCTATCTCTCGCCCTGCACAAAAATCAACTCACAATGGATCAAGGACCTTGAAATCAGACCAGAGACCCTGCATCTTATAGAAGAAAAAGTAGGTCCAAATCTTCAACTTGTTGGCTTAGGATCGGACTTCCTTAACAGGACTCCCATAGCACAAAAAATAAAAGCAAGAATCAATAACTGGGATAGATTCAAACTAAATAACTTTTTCTCAGCAAAGGAAACTATCAGCAATGTGAAGAGAGAGCCTACAGAGTGGGAGAATATCTTTGCCACTCATAATTCAGATAGACCACCAATTTCCAGAATATATAAAGAACTCAAAAACTCTACACGAAGAATACAAATAACCCAATCAACAAATGGGCTAAGGATATGAACTGACGCTTCACAGAAGATCTACAAGCAATCAACAAACATATGAAAAAATGTTCACCATCTTTAGTAATAAGAGAAATGCAAATCAAAACTACACTAAGATTCCATCTCACCCCAATTAGAATGGCAATTATCAAGAATACAAGCAACAATAGGTGTTGGAGAGGATGTGGGGAAAAAGGTACACTCATACATTGCTGGTGGGGCTGCAAATTAGTGCAGCCACTCTGGAAAGCAATGTGGAGATTCCTTAGAAAACTTGGAATGGAACCACCATTTGACCCAGCTATCCCACTCCTCGGCCTGTACCCAAAGGACTTAAAATCAGCATACTACAGAGATACAGTCACATCAATGTTCATAGCTGCTCAATTCACCATAGCCAGATTGTGGAACCAACCTAGATGTCCTTCAATTGATGACTGGATAAATAAATTGTGGTATACATATAAAATGGAATATTACTCAGCTATAAAGAATAATAAAATTATGGCATTTGCAGGCAAATGGATGAAATTGGAGAATATCATGCTAAGTGAGATAAGCCAATCTCAAAAAACCAAACGATGAATGATCTCGCTGATAAGCGGATAATGACACATAATGGGGGGTGGGGCGGCAATAATGGAGGAAGGAGGGACTGTATAGAGGGAAAAGAGGGGTAGGGGGAAGGAAAAAAATAACAGAATGAATCAAACACCATTACTCTATGTAAATGTATGATTATGCAAATGGTATGCTGTTACTCCATGTACAAACAGAAACAACATGTATCCCATTTGTTTACAATAAAAATAAATTTAAAAAATGTTTTATTTGTTCTTTTTAGTGACACATGACAGTAGAGTATATTTTGACATATATACAAAAATGGCATATATCTTATTCCAGTTAGGATCCCAGTCTTGTGGTTGTACATGATGTGGAGATTCACTCTGGTATATATATTTATGTACATAGGAAAGTTAAGTCAGATTGATTCCACTATCTTTCCTATTCCTGTCCTCACTCCCTTCCCTTCATTCACCTTTGTCTAATTTACTGAACTTCTATTTTTCTCCTCTCTTTCTTGTTGTGTGTTAACATCCACAAATCAGAGAAAGCATTTGACCTTTGGTTTTTTGGGGATTGGCTTATTTTGCCTAGCATAATAGTCTCCAGATCCATCCCTTTTCTGGCAAATATTATAAAGTTATTCTTTTTTTAAGGCTGAGTAATATTATATTGTGTATATATATCACATTTTTAAAATCCATTCATCTGTTGAAGGACACCTAGGTTGGTTCCATAGCTTACCTGTTGTAAATTGAGCTTGCTATAAGCACTGATGTGGCTGCATCACTGTAGTATGCTGTTTTAAGTCCTTTGGGTATAGGCCAAGGAGTGGGATAGCTGGGACAAATGGTGGTTCCATTCCAAGTTTTCTGAGGAATCTTCATACTGCACCAATTTGCAGTCCCACCAGCAATGTATGAGTATACCTTTTCCCCACATCCTCACAAACATGAATTGTTACCTTTTGAGTTCTGAAAAAAATATCAGAAATATGAAGGAATCTGGAGACCAAAAAGTTGGGAATCGCTGGTTTAGTTGGTGGAACACTAAAGTGATCTGATCATCAAGGACCTCCAAGGAAATGATTGTTTTGTGAAAGATGGTATGAATTTCTGTTGATGGAATTTGTATCCATGTGTTCCTAGTCCTTAACAACAAAATAATTACATTAAACTAATCTTATCATACAATGTTATGGTATCTTATTAACTAATATCATGTAGTATATCATCACTAGATGAACTGCTGATTCTCATATTTATCCTTGCTAACCCTTTAAGTTTTGACAAAAATTTGAAAGCATCTGCCTGGGAGCTGAAACATTCAAACATCTCTAATGTTCCAGAAACCCCAATATTTAGCCGGTTATAGACGTGAAGCATTCTGGGTATTGAGAGAGCATGGGCAGGGGTCCATAGCCAGAAGAGTTCTCATCCAATTATTTGGTTCCCCATAGACCCAGACTGAGCATTTTCCATTTTAATTGGAAAATTTTGCAGCCTCTTGTTTATAGCACAGGGGATAGAAAACCAGGTATTCTTAAGTGAAATAAAAATAGATTCAACTCCTCAATTTTAACTTCCACAGTTTTTTCCTTGAAATGTTGCCTACAGGTCTCTCCGCCCAATTATTCTGCGCCAGGACTGCTCAACCACTGTCCAAGATGATCAAGACTGAACCAGACTCCATGAAATATTCAATAACTTCACATCTTGGCTTACTCTCTGGACACCAGGAGCACAGTATCTCCATTATATTTTAATCTAATTTTCACTCTCATTTACAAAAGTAAAAGTAATGAGACAGCCAAAAGTAAGAGATCAGCTATTGAGGAAAAGTTTCTTCAACAATCATTATAAATAAATAAAGAAATAAAACGGGGCTGGACTGAGGATGGAGCTCAGTGGTAAAGCAATTGCCTACTATGCTCTAGGCCCTGGATTCCAACTCCAATAGCACAAAAACAAACGAACAAACAAAACATAATTTCATTCTTCTGTCACTTCAAAACATCATCTATTTACTTTTTAATATCATGAATATTTTGTACAATATCTAAAACTAACACCTTCTACGAGGAAATCAGTAATAAAAAAAGAATACTGCTAAAATACTTTTTTTAAAAAAATTGAAAATAGCTGAGTACATTGGCTCATGCCTGTAATTTTCAGTTATTTGGGAGGTTGAGGCAGGAATTTCAAGTTACAGGCCAACCAGTGAGACCTTGTCTCAAAATAAAAAGGGCTGGAGATGTAACCCAGTGACAGAGTTCCCTGGGTTCAAGACCTAAAACTGAAAAAGCGATTTTTTTAAAATTTAATTTAAAAATAATTGACAATGTCAAATATTTTAAATTAGCAAATTTTTGTACCTAGTCTTCTAGCCTTGTTTAATGTGCTATGTCCTAGGAAATGCAAATGTTTCTACCATATTTTCCAAGAAGAAATTATCATATTATTTTGAGAGTTCTGTTTGAATTTAACCTTTTGCAAGATTTGAGCCTACTTTTCCTATTGTAAATTTGCCCATGCATATTTCTACAAGGTAATGTATATGAAAGTGCTTTATACTATAAATTTATATACTAATATTATTAGTATAGGAAAGCAAAGTAAAATATGATCTGTTTAAATAAAAGTTGTTGACAATATTCCTACCTAATCCTCTCTATCAATCTGTAAGAGTGCTTTACTGAATCCAAAGTCTCATTCTCTTGACTAACAGAACACTTCTAGATTGACTCTTTCAAGAACATATACCATTAAGGAATCAGTTGGTAATTTGGAGCCTTCTTTGTTTAAAGATTGCCAATGCTTCTTGAATACTAATTAATCTATTTCCAAAAGACTCTTTTAGCAAAGTTCTACAACATGCATTCCCCCATCTACCTGAGTATTGAAATAAAAATAAGTTTGTGGATATTATAATGAATAATACCAAACCTCACTGTTATGCTTATAATTACTTATACTATTTTTTAAGTGCAATGGTACATTCTCTAGAGCTAAGTTTTCCTATTCAGACGGTCAATGAATTCTCAGAACTTTTGAGAAAAAATGAAAAATCAAGCATTGAATGACAAACTCAGAATAATTGTCATTTCAGTTCTAAGGACTCAATTTACTTGAGCAGATTTGACTGGAAAAATAATATTCAGTAAGTGTGAGGATGTGGGATCATTATTATATTACTTTGAAATAGATTGTTAGCAGATAAAAAGGTATCACAGCACTGCATGATGAAACTACTTTACTATATTTTCTTATTAAGGACTGTGATCACATAAATACAAATTTTATCAACAGAATTTTGTAACATCCTCCATAAAGCAAACATTTACTTGGAGTTCATTGGCGATCATTTCACTTTTATGTTCTTAAGTTTTCAGCATATTATAACTATGATTTGGAAAGAGATGAAGGTCTGCACAGATTTGCTTATGAGTGATGTAATTCTTTATTCACCAATAAGGAAGTGCAATAATGATTTTAAATGTATATAAATAAACATATATAAATAAAATATATAACATATATAAATGAACATATATAAATAAAAATAAAGCTGTAATTATCCATCTCTGGTTGTGCATAGCCATGCATGTATTTCCTACCTCTGTCTGCAGAAAGGGCCTACATGAAACAACACCATGATACCAAGTATCCAAAGTATTTAGGACTTGATTTCTAGTAGCGTTCTGTACCAAAGGAAATCAAGGGTCTTGGGGATGTGGCTTGCTTTCCAGGGCGGGGCAGGAAAATAAGATGAGCCTGGAACATCTAGTGCCAGAAAGCAAGAAAATGTTCAAAAAAAATTGTGAGGATAGGTCAAAAGGATATAAGAGCCAGCTTGTAGGGGCTTGCATTGACAAAATTGGGGACAATTCAGCTATTAAAATATATCAATAATAATAATAATAACAGCAGCAACAATAATGGATTGTAACCCATTGAGGAAAACAGGGTTCTGAGTCAATATTTGTATAGATGCTAGGTAGATAGATAGAAAGCTTTACCTTACAGTAGAATAACAACAGAAAAGGAAGAGGAGATCTTACAAAAATCACCATTTGCCAATCATTATAGGAATAATTGATTTAGGCAAGAGTCAGCAACAAATGGTAAAACTACAGAGCACGGCGATGCACATTTATAATCCCAGCTACTCAGGAGGCTGAGGCAGGAGGATGGTAAGTTTAAGGTCAGTCTGGACAACTCACCCAAACACTGTGTCAAAATAAAGTTATTTTTAAAAGGCTGGGGATGTGACTCAGAGGCAGAATGTTCAATCTCCAGTAACACACACACACACACACACACACACACCCACACACACGGCATGGTAAAACCAGTAGATAAAAGTTTGATAAGGAACAAGATATATATGTACTCTGAAATGATTCCCCACATTTACTTAATTATTCACAGATACACATACACACTAAGTAACTTCACAATGAAGAAACCTGGAAAATACCCTCAACACTAAGTGATAAAAATAATAAAACATTAAGAGTGAAATATACTGGCATCAGGCACCTCCTGAATGTATCACTTCTATGATGCTTCTGAACAAATCTTGAGGAAAACATGAGATGAGCCTAAAGTTTGGGATATTCCACAAAATACATTTTCCATGATTTTCAAAAATATCAAGGTCATAAAGACAAAGACTAAGGAACCATTCCATAAGACTAAAGGAACATGTCAACTAAATGCAAATAGGTGATCTTGGATTGGATCCCAGACTTTACAAAAGATGGTATCATTAGGCCAATTGGCAAAATTTGAATGGGATTCTAATATGGATTAAATGCCAATATTTTATCATTGTCATTTCCTTGGTTTTAAAGATTTAACTATGATTATGTAGGAGAGTGTTTTTGTTTTAAGGAAATACACATTGAAGTATTAAAAGGTAATGAGGCAGTGTCTGTAACTTATTATTTTATGTTTTAGAAAATATGTAACATGTTTAATATGCATAATATGTATATGTATATGTATATGTATATGTATATGTATATGTATATGTATTGTGTGAGATAGAGAGAAGGGTAGAGAGCGGGAGAGAAAGAGAGCATGGCCAAATGCTTACTAAAATGACAATATTTGGGAATGTAATTGAAAGGTGCTAGGTATATTCAATATGGTATATATTATTTGTCCCCTCTGAAACCATATTTAAATCTGCTTGCCATTGTGGCAGTGTGGGACATGGGACCATTCAAAGGTGCTTGGGTCCTTAGGAGGGATGAATGTCTTTCTCAAGTTAGTTACTACAAAAGCAGACTGTCATCAAGCAAAGTTGCTTTTGTGTTTGTCTCTTCCCTAAACACTCATTGCCATAATATGATATAGCATGAGGCCCTGGTCAGATGCAGCCACCTAATCTTGAACTTCAAGACTCCAGAACATTAAGCTAAATAAATCTCTTTCCTTTATAAATTAACCAGTATCAGATACTGGGTAATAGCAACCAAAAATAGAATAAGACGAAGGGTATACCAGAGATCTTTGTACTGTTTTTGCACACTGTCTATAAATTTAAAATAATTTTAATATAAACAGTTAATTCAAAATCTTAATTTTCTCCACCCTCAATAAAAGAGCAATAAATCATGACTTTAAAAAAGATGAATGCATATGCAAACACACACACAAACATATGAGAAGCAATGGCCCAGAGAGTCTACAAAAAATAATTCAGGGTTCTATTAACCTATCAAAATATAACAAGGAAAAGTACTTGTCATTTTCACACAGTTCTGTCTCCCAAAAGATGGATCTCAAAATTTGGTTTCTAAATTTATGTCCACTTTTCTCTATTTCAATTTATTGATTTCCAGTTTCTCAGAGAATCATTTTGGCAGACTGCATCCTTCCCAATCCTTCTCAGTGAGGCCATTTCCAAATATCCTGCCTCAGGAACCTCAAATGTTCTCAAGATGAGCACATATATCTCCCCCATGTAGGAAAATGAAGATTTCTAATTCCTGGGCAATACCTAATATTTTAATTTGAGGTATTGTGCCTGGAAATTGATCTTATCTTTTATCTCCCTCTAGCATTTTGTACTTAAAAGAGGGGGCCCGGATGGGAGACAGGGAGGAGGGATAGTATCCAGGTGTTTCTTTTCAGGA
The DNA here is from genome assembly GCF_902686445.1 of Sciurus carolinensis. Lineage (NCBI taxonomy): Eukaryota > Metazoa > Chordata > Mammalia > Rodentia > Sciuridae > Sciurus > Sciurus carolinensis. The sequence goes on from NC_062226.1 coordinate 80,108,543, forward strand.
TAGAGGTTTCATAATACCATTTCAGGTTTTTGCTGCAATTTTCTCTAATTCTACCAATTGAGTTTCATGGTTAAAGCTTAAAATTATTTTCTGGAAACTTTTGTTTGTTTTTGGTTTTCTTAGAAGGGAATCTTGGTTTCAATAAGCAACTCTTGGTATCTCAGTATTCTAATGTTTAATATTCTTAGTAAATTAACAACTGTGTTTTAGGAAGTTAAAATTTTCTTCCCCCAAAGAAATTAAATAATTGAGCGCGGGTAGAAATTTAGGGTTAAAGAAGTCCCAGTTAGATTCATGTTGGTGGTGGTGGTGGTTATGATGATCATGAAAAAGCAGGATTTAGAGGAATGCTTTTAATAATTTCATGTGCTAACATTTAAGAACTTACTTAGGTCCCACTTCAAGTGTCCCACATTCCCTTTCCATATTTAATTATTAAATAACTCTGTGAAGTATTATCTTTATGCCCATTTTACAAATGAAAGAATTGGGTTCCAGAGATAGCAGGTAAGTTGCTAGAGGTCACAGAACAAAGAAAACATGGACTCATGCTCCACACTCAGGTCAGTATGTCTCTCTCACACTAATATGCTGAATTAGGACTTGCCCCTTTTTTCTGTTCCCCTCTACCTACACAAACTGACTAGATTCCTTGAGACTTCATAGAACACAGAATTTGAATGGTAAAGAATTATAATCCTGTTTACTCTTGTAGTTTGGATATATACAGACCTGTCTGACATACTTGTGAGGCAGGGAGACTATGAAAGCAAGATTGTAGACAGTAGTCAAGTAGCCCATGTGTGTGTGGTGTGTGTGTGTAAGAGACTGAGGTTCCGGTCTCAGTAACTGCTTGAGGGGAATGAGAACATTGGTTCACCACATAAAGGAGACGCCGCACTGGACTTCACATTAACTAGAGTCAGGAAGAAGTGTAGCTCTCAGCCCTGGGAAGATGATCGCTAAACTTCAAAACCAAAAGAAATGCAACTGAAAGTTCAAGAATTCTGCCAAGTGGTCCTGTTCCCGGCCATTGCAACTGACATATTAGAGAGAAGGCACTACCCAGACACAGAAGTTCATGGTAAAGGATGGGTCAGCACTAGAACCTGGGTAGCCTGAGCAGTCACCTGTTGTCAGAGAACCCAGCACTCTGTCACCAAAGGAACAGGCTAAGCAAGAACTATAGTCAAGGAGGATAGACTACGGCAGGGTACACTTTACACCAAGGATCTTCCTGGAAACCTGAACTGAGACCCAAGAAAACTCAAGGACCAAGTTTCTCTATTTGAGGGATGGAGACTCTAGAGTTCTGTGATTTAGAAATAAAGTTGTAAAGTGACCATTTGTCATATCTACACATCCTCAGCACCCAAGGTCAACTAAGTTAACTCTAATATTGGAAAAGCTACTCTATTTTAATCTATCTTTTCTATTATTATGTTCTTAAGATTCCTACTTCTACTTCATAACTTTCTGCTTCTATAAAAGATGAGCCATGGAAAAACAAACTATGATTCTGTGTATTTTCCTGACAAACCATCCAAGCATCCAAATATGAAATCAGATGCTTTGCTATCTTTCATGCTGCTCTTCCTACACATTGGTAAAAGCTTGTTTAGACATTTAAACAGATCTGTTACACTACCATGACTTCACTCACTCACTCATTCAGCAAATATTTGTTGAGTATTAGCTCTATACCAAGCACTTGATATATACACAATGAACAAAGAAAAGATTCCCAACTCTCATGGAGTTTATACTCTGGGAACAGAGATCATTAGCACAATACATAATTAATAAGTTCATTATTTGGTATATTAGAAGATACTAGTGCTATGGAGGACAGAAAAAGTAAAGTGGAATAAAATGCATCAGGAATGTCAGATGAGAGCTGAAGTATCAAGGTTAAATATTAAGTAGCATGAATAGTTTTGAGGTTTCATAATGGAAACCAGCCTAAATTGTTTAATCTAACTCATTCCTAAGTTGCCTCCAAATGGACTGCCAAATAAGTCATCATAAAGTTATTCAGATGAGAATTTCCAGTAGGAATAATTTAACTAAAATTATTTAAATTATTAAATTTAATCTTGTAATTTTGTATATAATGACAAATTTGAGTGATACATTAACGAACTGTGTAGTTTTAAAAGTGAAAAAAAGGTCTAATTAGAAAACTGCTGGCTTTTCATCCCATAGATAAGAAAATTAGACCCAGAGAATTTAAGTGATTTGACCAAAATCACTGAGTCAATAAATGGCATAAAGAGAACCAAAACATAGTCTCATAAGAAAGATCTTTGTTTCTAAACACCATTTTCATTTTTATTTTGTAATGAGTTTCCTCTTCTATTTCCTGTTTGCCTTTTATTCCTCATTCCCCCACCAATCCCAAATCACCTGTTCCCTGCATTGCTTCTTAGGGGTATATGTGTGAGTGCGAGTGTGTGTGTGTGTGTGTGTGTGTGTGTGTGTGTGTGTGTGTGTATCCTTTAGGTATTTCTTTATTCAAGCACAAAAAAAGAATATGTTATTTAATCCCTTTTAAGCACAAAAGTAGCATGTTAACAATGAATATACTCTTGTTTACTTAGTTGACTTTTTGAAGAAATCCCTTACCTATTTACTTAAGTTCTCCAGTTTCTATCTCGCAGTGAAGGATATAAAACTAACAATGATCTTTTCTTAGTGGAGATTGGGACTATGGAACAGAGTCCTTTAATCAAGTTTTCAGAAAGGATACAGTTTGACTGCAGATAACAGAAAACCTGATTTACAGAGACTCAAACAAATAGGCATTTTATTCTTCTCTTAGAACAGAACTCCAGAGGTAGGTGTTGCTGGCATTGAGTCAGCAGTTCAATGATGAATCAGGGGCCTAGATCTTGTTTTTTCATGTTACCATTCTTGAAGGTTGGCATTTATTCTTTTGCATCTATCTTGCAATTGTAAAAGGCTATTGCGCCTTTTGGTTTTATCAATTTGGGAAAGTATGGGGAGGAGTGGTATCAAAAGGTTGTCCCCCCTTGAGTAGATTTACATCTTTATTCAGGAAGAAAAGCCCTGCCTTCCAGCCCTCCCTAACTCCTAACCATAACTGAATCATATGCCCACTCCCAGAGCAGTCATAGGGCAAGAGTAAAAGTATGTTGGCCCACATAAATCAATTAGCCTTAGGGGTTGAAGGTCAGATCCTATCCTCCCTGAGATCCAGGGATCTTGCCCAGTATCTGAGCAAAACAGGATTCTCTCAACCAGAAAGAAGGCCAGGAACAACGATTAGGAGGGCAACAGCCACCAGCTGCTAAAAGCCATGAGGCTTTAGAATTACATCTAATATTATAAAACTAAACCTTTCGAAAAGTGTGAGGGTTCTATTAGCTCTTAAGGATATGCTATGTTCTCACACCCCTCTTATTGAGTGCGACACTTGGCTTTCTGTTAGTGTATCAAATATCTGAGGTAAATCAACTTGAAAAGAGGAAAGATTTGTTTTAGCTTACAATTGCAGAAGTCCCAGTCCATGGGACTGTTGCTTTGGACCTGTGGTGAGGCAGCACGTTATGGTAGAGAGCACATAGCAGAACAACCTACTCATTTCATGGCAACTGGCAAGCAAAAAAAAGAAGAGAAAGAACCAGGGTCCCAGGGTCCCATTCAAGAGTACGCCTCCATATGACCCAAAGACTTTCCAAGATTCCACCAACTCCCAATAATGGCAGGGGCTGGGGTCCAAACCTTCAGCACATGAATCTTCAAGTACACTTACAAATCCACAGCAAATAGGTGCCTTTGTTTTAATATGTATCTTCAAGGACACAAATTCTTAAAAATTAAGAGTAAAATATTTCATGAAATAAGAAAAAGAAAGATTTGGAGAGGCATAACTTCTCAACTAATATATGTGAGAAGAAGAAAGGAAAGCAGGTCATGTCAGAATATGAATCTGTGACTATCCCATAAGTGTGTGTGTGTGTGTGTGTGCATGTGTGTGTGTATATATACTTTCTGAGCTCTTCCCTTTTAAATATTTACTAGTTATAAAGGAGAAACTGTGGAGAAACATGGCAGATATCACCTTAATCAAGGGATTAAAGTTAACATTACCAGTAATGAGATAAATCAAAACCATGTGCCACTGGATGGAATGCAGTGAGAAGAATAACTTGTCAAGTATGAGTAACCTATATCTAATCAGGAGGAAACATAAGACAAGCTCAAATGAGGAACATTCTGCAAATTAGCTGGTCTGAAATCATTGAAAGTGTCAAGGTCATATAGGTTAAGAAAAGACAGGAAGAGTTTCAGGGTGAGCATGGAGACTAAAACTCAAAGACGGCTAAATGCAATGCAAGATTCTATACCATATGCTTTTGCTATAAAGTATATTATTAGGAAAATTACAACACATGACAGGAGTCTCATATGGCAAGAATGAATGGATGTTAATTCCCTGATTTTGATGCTTGCATATTTGTTTTGGTGTTACATAGGAGAAAGTCCTTTATTGAAGGAAATATACACTAAAGTATTCAGAAGTGATAAAGCAATATAAAAACAGTTTATTCTCAAGTGGTTCAGGAAATATTTTAAAAATCACTCTTGCAAGTTTTCTGTAAGTTTGAGACTGTTTCAAAATATAAACTCCATCGCTCACTTAATGATCTATAGGGATGCCAGTAACTTGTAATGGATGCTTAGTATTCCATTATATGGAAATAGCTACTTGTCTATTGATGGGTATTTAGATTGTGCTCAGTCTTAAACTATTGCAACCTATGCTGCAACAAATGTTTAGGAACTTGTGTTGTTTTGTGTGTGTACTACTTTATCTATGAAATAAATATCCAAAAGTGGAGATTATTTTAACTGATTTTGAACAGAGCACTGCTATGGTTTGAATGTGACCCCAAAGTTAACATGTTGAAACTTGACCCATAGTATGGCTATGTTGGAATGTGGGTCTAACTTGAAATGTTTGGGTCATGGGGGCACCGCCCTATGTAATGGGAAGTACTGCCATTACTGCAGGAGTGGGTTTATTCTCTCAAGAGTGGGTTCCTTGTAAAAGGACAGGTCAGTTACTTCTTGCTTTCTCCTGACCTCTCTTTGTCCTTCTGCAAATGGATGACTCTGCAAGAAAATCCTGGTCAGATTCTGTCCCCTCAATCTTGTACTTCTGAACCTGTAGAACCATGAGGCCATAAATTTTTGTTCATTATAAATTACCCAATCTGTGATATTCTGTTTTAGCAGCTAAAATGAATTAAGACAGAAAGCTATATGGTGCACAATGAAACATGGTAAAATATTTACTAACAGTATTTTTAGGTTGATGGATTTGGTTTAATATTGTTTTCATTCATTAATTCAACCACAACTATTTTTTGTTTGCTACCATAGAACAAGTTCTGTACTCATTCTGGGAATGCAACTATAACTTGTGCCTTCAAAGGACATAAAAGTTTAATAAATAGAGCATGCTGAAATTAATTTAATTATTCCAGTTTAAGATATGCCTTAATATTGATAATTGTTAAATTGAGGCAAAAAAATTAAAAGCCCTTTTCTTCCTTAAGATGCATATAAATATTTTTTTCAGCACAGAAAGGAAAAGTTTTAGCTACTTTACTATACACTTAACAGCCTTAGTGTTGCAATTAACATATCAATTTTTTAAATGTTATGGTGATTTCAAATAAATCCAGTTTGCAGTTTACGTATTGATTCGTCTGCTTTTATTCTACACTTTAAGGTTTCAGTGTTCTCCCTTGGATGTAAGTTTTGTCAACCAGCTCCTGAAAAAGAGAGAACAATAGCCCATCTCTTAAATTTAAAAAATATATATATTTTCAAGGTTATTTTTGCACATATTTTTCCAAAAAGAATTCAGAAGCAAAAACATTCATAAAAATATTTAAACATAAGTGGAGGCCACTAAAGACACTCACTCTAGGAAATTGATACTTAAGAGAGCTGACAAATTGCATAAATGGCCTTTTATGGATATTGATACCAGCTGTGCAGACAGAGGAGGCTCTCCTCCAAGAATTTATCAAGGAGATTCACAAAATAAATAATTGTACAAATCTCAGGATAGGCCTAGATTTTTAACGTTGTCAAGTAATAAATAATAACAAACAATTAAGGCACCAATTACGAGGAAACAAATCTCTTAAGGTCAAAAAAGCAATTGCTCTAAATTGAGGGCCTTTGTGAAAAGGTTTTGAGCTGGATCTAAAGCTGTCATCCAAATTTGAAGTCAATCTCTGGTCTTCACAGGGTCAGGCAACTCCCTGGTTGCAGAACAGTATAGTGGTTGGAGCATAGTAATGACTTTGGGTCATAGACTTAGTAATTTAGAGTGGAAGCATCCCATGAGTCAGTAAGTTGCCTTCTCTGAATCTCAGTTTCTTCAGCTAGTTGATGGAAGCAGACACCAACTTTTAGCCAATATCTAAAAAAAAAAAAAATCCCAGGTGACCTCTAGACAGTTTGCCATATGTTGCAATTCATATGTTAGTGTGCAGGTTGATTTTTGTGGGGCTCCTTGGTTAGCACTATCATTATAGACCTTCATGAACTGGTCCGACTCTGATTTTTCAGCTTCACCTGTTTTTATACCTGACCTGGTATAAATAACACTTTAGAAAAAGTTCCCACAATGCCCCACTGTAGTTCTCCATGACGTTTCAAATCTCCATTCTTTTTGGCTAGAATATCTTCTCTATTTTCTTCATGATCAGTTCTTATTCACCACTGGCTTTCCCACTGGACCAAGTAAGGCATGTGCGTGGGTGTCTGTGTATGTTGGAAGTGGGAAGAGGAGGATAAGGGGATAGGAAGAGGAGGGATGCAGGAAATGGAAAATGAAGCAGAAGAAGTCCTTTGGAGCCAGATTGAGAATGGTCTAATATGTTATATTGAGTTAGACCTAAACTTATGGACAAAATCTTACGGAGGATAAAGAGGGTTTTAGGAGAGTCATAAATGGATCAGATTTTTTTTTTTAGGAAGATCTGCTGCCACTAGTGAGAAGGAGAAATTGGAGGGTGGAGTAATATCACAAGTCCAAATGGGGCCTGCCTGATGATGAGAAAAATGTTCTTGCAAGCCTCCTCCTCCTCTCCTTTGAGGGTTCTGGGAGTTGGTGGTTTGTTGCATGGGCCCAGTGAAAGTGGTTTTAACAGGAAACCTGGAGACTTCCAAAGTGTCAGTGGACTAGTGTCAAGATCCCTGAGGAGTCAGTCTGATTGTGGCAGCCTCGCTTGTCCCCAAATCTGTCTTAGCCCCTTTCCTTCTACAACAGAAAAGAGAAGACAAAGGGCCATACTAATATATTCTAATAATGAAAAGGAGAGGGAATGTTAGAGATGATAACAAGTGAAGAGGAGCATCCTGATCCACCCAAAGTTACCACTTTTGTACTCGTCTCCATGCCAGGGGCTTTTTCTGTTTTAGTGGATCTCAAATTTTAGCCTGCATAATAATCCCCTGGAAGGTTCATTAAACTTAATTGTTCTGTAGGTCTGAGGTGGGGCTAATAATTTGCATTTCTAATAAGATCCCTTGGGAGACTGACACTGCTTGTCCAAGGGCCACACTTTGGGAACCATTTTACCTTATTTAAACCTCTCAATAACCTGGTGAGATAGTATTCTTGCAATAAAAGAAAAAACAATTATTAAAGAATTCAGTAACTTGCCCTCTGCCCTAGGTCACCTAGTAAGTAGGAAATAAAACTTGAGCTTCAGGTTCAAAGAACCCACTTTTCTCTAGCTCTCACTTCCCTTCCTGCATAACTATCTCTAGACAGTGCAAGACAGGTAGAGCATCTCACAACTATTTCCTTTCCACCGGTGTCCAAATTGCCCACAGCTCCTGAGTGTGAGGGTGGGGTTTAAAGGAATATCTGGTTCCTCTGAGAAACTTTTCCTTTAGTAACCATTTCAACGCCTTGAGTTGCAGATCCTCATTCTGGTCTTAAAGGTGGTGTCCAGACACTAGGTATACAGTTGCTCATATAACATTTCCCCTAACTCAGGTTCAGAATGAATGTTCAGCTTATCCTCATGCAATATGATGCATTGGAAGTGTGTAATCTGCGCACATGCATCTTGCCTCAAATGCCTTTTCCTGTGAATTGAAACCTCCCTAATGTGTGCATTATTTCCCCCCAAACACACACACTACAACTTCCAGGTGGTTTTATATGAAATCACTCCACTATACTTCCTGCAACTCTTCCCCTCTTTTTTTTCATAAATATTTCCATATGCTAAGGATGTCTTGCCAAATCCTGGTTCTTCTTTGGATCATTTGTTTGAGTGTCTTCACTTGCTGTCCACTTTGGGAAACAGAAGGAAAGGGAGAGATGGAGGGAGAGAGAGAGAGAGAGAGAGAGAGAGAGAGAGAGAGAGAGAGAGAGAGGGAAGAAAGGCAGACAGGAAGGAAGGGAGGCAGGAAGGGAGGAAGGTAGGAGGGAATAAAGGAAGGAAGGAAGGAAGGAAGGAAGGAAGGAAGGAAGGAAAAGGAAGGGAACAAAGCAAAACAAAACACCAAGGAAAAGCATTCATTTTTAATATACCTGTGCTTTGAAATTAATTCTTTTCTCTGCAGGTAATAACTATGTGAAATGCCAAAATGCTTGTTTTTGACCAAAGGCAATACCTTAACCCAATGCTTAATTTTCATTGTTTTCTTAAAGTTATTCAACCTGTGAAGTGAGCAAGTTTTGCTTGAGGAGTCTTATAAATTCTGCTATTTACAATATCTCTTTCCATATCACAACAATCAAAAGAAGGTTCGTATCTTGGTTCATTTTCTGTCACTAACAACATAAAACCACCCACTGAGCAAGTTAGAAAGAAAAAAGATTTATTTTGGCTAATGGTTCTGGTCCAAGCTTGAAGGTCCACATCAGGTGATGGCAAGAGACAGGGAGCACACCAGAGACCTACCTGGACTAGCTTTTATAGAAAACCCATCCTATAGATAACCCATAAATCCATTAATCTCATGCTCATAAGGCCTTAACTATCTCTTAAAGGCCCATCTGGTCCTGCCTCTTAATATCTCATAATGGGGTTTAGATTTCAACAGATTTAGAAGGGGCAACCAAATTCAAGCCATAACAGTTAGTTCACCTGAGGTTTTTTGTTTTTTTTTTTTTTGGGTTTTTTTTTGTTTTTGCTTTTCTGCATAAGAGGTTTTGGTTTTAGTTCTTCTCTGAATGGGGTGTCGTAAGAAATAAAAATAAATTTTGTCCACCTAATTCAAAAGAGAAAACAAATTAAGGGGTTTGGGAGGTCTGGAAAATGTCAACCTAAGTAAGCACAAATACTGGAGAACTATGGGGAAACTGGATCTGTTTAATTTTCAGGTTGACCCTCTGAGACACTGAAATTAAAAGTGAACGTGGCTGTATGCCCAGACTGCCTTCTCTATTTTATCACCTAGTCAGTATCATGTACTGGAACTGAGCTCTGGAAAGGGGGAAATGGGTACCATAAGGAGACTGTGATGCTCTTTAGTATCTCTGAGAGGAGAGAAAGCCATATCAACCTTCCCTAGTAAACACCCAGGAAGGTGGGGCTGGGGAGAAGGATGTTGAAGAGGGTATAAATACATACCTCATTGAGGTGTCGTAAGAATTAATGACATCACTGTGTCTGGTACATGGTAAGTGCTCAATAAATGCTAGCTATTGTTAAGTGAAAAAAAAAAAGTGCTTCATCAACCATAAAATGCTATACAAATATTTATATTGTATAATTTTTTAAAGTACTGTCACGATTAGATGCTGGTTCTTAAGGCTTGCAATCTACAACTCTTTGCAAAACACCACACTAGCTTATTTCATGCGCTATTACTTTAAATTGAGCCCTTTTTCAATAAACCACATTATATATACTTGTTCATAAACAATAATTTTGTGCATGGGTGCTGTGTATCTTTCAGATATTTCCATAATACATACACACAATGTAACATGGAAACAGATTTTTCTTTTAAAGAGCAAAGCTTCAGCAGTTTCTCTTGAATTTTATTCTGTCATTTGACTACATTATATTTCTGATGTTCAATTTGCACTGAGTACATTATGGACTTCTCTAGGGAACAGAAAGAATTTTTTTAAGTAAACATAAAATGCTTTGATAAATCAAAACATGTGAATGAAATTTCTACAAAAATGTTTCAATCTGTTTTGAGGCTTGAAATAAAGCTTGGTCTTTAACAAAATAAAGCCCCTTAACCTAAAGGCAATAAAAAAATAACTTATTTATTATAGAAGCAATGCATAGGGCATATTTTAAAAGCTTAAATAACATACAAAGAGGCTCTTGCTGTAAACTAATTGTAAAGAAACATAAAAGCTGTTAAAGTCTCTGCTACCTGATTTAAGCTGGCAGTACATAAATTGTTTGGAATCCACATATAATTATATTATAAACTAACCATATGCCTCTCATACTTAAAAATGTCAATCATATTCTAAACATCATGGAATCTCATGGAATCTCACCTCAGTGTTAGCTCTATAAGAGCAGGGTACTTGCCTGGCCTATTTACGGCTATGTTCCCAGGGAGTAGACAGTGTCTCTCATATTAGGGATAAATAGTGAACAACATACCTAGAAATGTAGTGATTTAAGAAATTCTGATAATCAAAATTCCAAATGCAAAATTAAAAATTCCTCTGGTAATTGGGGAATGATAATTGAAAATAAGCAACAGTCCTGTGAGTGTATAAGTTTGGTCCAAGTCAAAGTGCACTCAAATTGAGATCTTAAAATCTCAGCTCTAAATAACCAACTCTGATGTGGAGGCCACATAGCTGTGCCATTTAACTTCTTTGACTGTCAGTTTCTTCACTATTAAAAGGACCTGAAGAAGCAGGTGATGACTGGAATTCTAAAGGCCCTTTTCATTCTAAAATTCTATAATACTGTGAAATATAAAGCTCTACCCCAAGGCATTTGTGTGTATGTTTATTCATTTCTACCATCAAAACTGGCAATGTGGTAGGCAACGTAGGTGTCCTTCAATACCTGTTCTCCCTTCTTCCAGTGTGCACAGTGAGGCTACATTTCCCATCCTCCTGTGCAGCATGTTGCTATCACGTGTTCATCATATTCTAGGAAACGAAACATTAGCAAGTGGTGTGCACTGCTTCCAAGCAATGCTCATAAAATCTCTCATGTATGTTACCCCACACTCTTGCATGTTACCCCACACTCTTGCCCTTCCAACTGTCTGAAATGACCCCACACATACACGCACTGAATTACTTTAGAAACCATATGTTGAACATGATAGAGCTGCCCTCAGTCTGAACAGTCCACATTCCTAAATAGCTTTGTGTAATAAGACACCCACTGTTTGCCCCAGAAAACTTAGAAGACAATCCTTCAAGAGTCTCTCATTCTTCTGTACATCCCATGAGCAGAAACATTAAATGCCTTTGTTCTAGATTATCTTTTCAAGGACAGTTGTGTAGTGAACAACCTTGAAAGACACATAAGAGTCTCCCTTAGATTCAAAGGGCAGGTTTGCTTATTGTCCAGAATAATAAAGATAATGCCTCCCTCTAGGGCAAAGGGTAGGTTTGCTTGCAGCTCATTATAAAATTTCTGTATTCGCTAAGTTCAAGGATCCTTAGCTCATTCCAGGAGTAGCATTCACCAAGGATACTTCATATCTCCTTTATGGGACTTGAGGACCCAAATGTGAAGTTCTTGTAGTTTGCTGGAATGAATAATAAAGTCATTTGTCTCTGACCCAGGATTTTCATGTCTTTCTGCCAGCTTCCATGAAACTGAGGTAGGCTAACTTGTGAGCTTGCAAGTAGAATAAGATCTGCAACACTCACAGTTCTTGATATTTACTCTATTTACTCATTCTCCCACCTCAGAAATGCATTGGACTTTTATGTAAACAAGCCATTACATTTTGCATCTCTTTTTAAGCAGTATAGCAGTAGTCACATTCCTACTTTAAAAATCAATATGTAATTTGAATAAACTACCTATACTTATCAATAAGATGAAAATAAGAGACATGAGCCTATTAAATGAGGTCATTGAATTGAATAAATATTATCCAAAATGTATTATAGGTACTGCTATGGTTTGAATATATGTGCCCTTCTAAAAGTTACATGTAGAAATTGAATCTCCAATGCAATAGTATTAAGAGGAGGACCCTTAGGAGATGATTAGGTCGTGAAGACTCCACTCTCATCATTAGGATTAGCGACTTTATAAATGGACTCTATGGAGCCCATTTGACACTTTTTTTGCCTTTTTTGACCTTCTGACTTTCTGCCATGTGAAGACACAGAGCAACAGGCACCACCTTGGAAGCAGAGAACCCTCCCCAGACACCGAATCTGCCAGTATCTTGATATTGAACTCTACTTTCAAAACTGTGAGAAATAAATTTCCATTATTTATAAATCATCCAGTTTAAGGTATTTTGTTACAGCATCCAGAATGGGCAAGGATAGGTATACTAGTTGCAAAAGAGATCCAGTGAAAATAATGCCCATATTCAGATATTTTGTAACATATTCACTGTTTTATATATTATCCCTCCCTCCTTGGAGAGTCAAAGGTACATTCATTTATTGATTCTGAGAAATCCTGCAGTTAAAAAAAAAAAAAAAAACTATTTGCATTATTTAAACAGCAACACTTCCTGAACATTTTCAGTATAATCCATATTGATATTCTATAAAATGAGTGTCCCATGTAATGCAAAGGGGTAAATGCAGGGTTAGATCATTTCTAAAATGCCTTTATGATTCAATGTATAAGAATATATAAGAAATGCATTTATTCATTTATTAGACAAATGTGAGTCTATTTTGGTGCTTCTTAAATCATCATCATAAACAGGTCACCTGGAAGCTGGGCATGCTGGTGCAAGCCTGTAATCTCAGCAATTTAGGAGGCTGAGACAGGACTGTAAGTTCAGGCCAAACTCAGCAATTTAGCGAGGCCCTCAGCAACTTAGTGAGATCCTGTCTTAAAATAAAAAAGGACTGAGCTTGTAACGAAGTGGTAAACCCTGTCAAAACAAAGAAATAAACCAAAACCACAAACATGTCACCTGGGAATCTAGTTAAAATTGCAGATTCTGATTCAGAAAATCTGTGTAGGGCCTGATATTCTGAATTTCTACCAAGTTCCCAGGTGATGTTAATACTGCTGCTCCACAGACCATTTTTCAAGTAGCAAGGACTGAGACAATACAGAATGTAGAAAGATAATAGTCATACTTGTGATGGTTGTGTAAGGACCTTTAGCAAATTGCTAGAAAAGGATATGTTGCTGCAAATAAGATCTTTTTTTTTTTTTTTTTCAGTGCTGGGGATCAAACCCAGGGACTTGTGCTCGGAAGGCAAGCATTCTACCAACTGAGCTATCTCCCCAACCCCTGCAAATAAGTTTTAATTATATATTTAAAGAAACATGGTTTCATTATATCATCTTCCAGTAGACAGGTTGGGGGTGATTTCAGAATTTCTCAGTATTGCCTGATGAATTCAGGTATATTGTTACTTAAGTAGAAAAAAATATATGGGAATCAATTTGGGATTCCATACCATCACGAAGCCTACTCCCAATTTGGAAGTTTGAACATAGACAGGGTCTTCAATAAAGACACTGATAAATAGTTTGTGAGCAAATCCAACATAGGTGATTAATATGACCATATTTTACTTATAGGCTCTAGACTAAAAATTATTAAAATTTTTTCTCTCCATTAAAAAAAAAATGTTTTTCTTCTTTTCTTTCTTTTGTTTTCTCCTAGTTCAGCCTTGAACTTCCTTGGCCTTCATTTCAAGAATCATCTTCTCCACTTTGCTCTAACAGTTCTATAGCAGAGTTTTTTCAATAAAATATAAATATGTGTGAGATCAGGTAGAAAGGTTATAAGAAGGTGAGGCTCAAGGAGCATAAAAACTTAGTATTAATAAAATGACTTCCAGGAATAAAAATGAGAGAAAGTTTGGCATGTGCTAATTAAAGAGTTTGATATGTGTGAATTTGTTTCCAATTATGAGATCTGAGTCCAATAATGAATTCTTTGAACCTGTTTCCAAAGTAACATATTTGGTGCTAGAGTAAAATTTCATACCAATCCCTAAAAAAAAATAATTTGCAACCTTCATGATACACAAAAGGAATGTCAAAGGTTCACTGCATACTCTCAATGGAAAAATAATTAAAAAAAAATTTAAAAATCATAGGCTTATGGGGAAATTCATGATATAATATTACATATAATAAAAATGAAAAAAAGTGTATCTTTCCTATATGCAAACAACAAGAAAATGAAAGAAGTTTAGTGTGTGTGGTCATTAAATCCTGATTGACTTTACCTCTCAGATTTTTGTTAATATTATATTTCCACTAGTAATAGACATTTATTTAAAATAACTCTGTTAAGACAGCTTTTGCTAATGAGACTATGGAAACAAAGCTAGTTATGTCAATGGGACTTGGAAAAATACCATACTTGTTTTGTTGTTGTTTTTTAATAATTGAAGTGGAAAATTTTTTGATTGATCAGATTTTGTCAATGTATAAGTCTAAGCTGTCTATAGTTAACAGACATGAAGTGCAGCCAAAACCAGATGACAACCCCAAAGCAAACAGTTTAGGGGAGTTTAATAGACTATTCACAAAGGCACGTACAAGGTTTAGAGAAATCGGCAAGGAATAGGGCAACTCCAGAGGGGAGGGGTGGAAGCAGAGAGATTGCTGCACTTAGGCTGAGAGGGGCAAAGAGGAGCAGTCAGCAGACCACAGGTGGAGTTGCTTAAAGGAAAGACTACCAAGGGGAGGGAAGCAGCTGATGAATGGCATCCTGACAGGGGGAGCCAAAAGAATAAATGCCCCAAACTCATGTTTGGGAAGACTCCCAGTTATAGATCCTAACCAAAGTCTGCCCCTGCTTGGTGGAGGTGAGCCTCCCAGTGCAGGGACAGAGAAGAATGGAACGTGGAAGTGGAGGGACATGTGGTTAAGAGGTGGAACAGGTATATAGATCAATGCAGGAAGAGGATCTGTGCATTTACACACAGGTTCACAAAGGGCTCAGGCCAAGGGTTTCAGGCTAATGCTAATGAAGAAAAATAAGGATAAAGGCATTTCTGAAAATGTAGAGTAGGGCATAAACATGTTTATTTCTCCTTATGTGCAAGAGTACCCATGCTGTGTTTGCTTGGCTGAAATAAAATGTTCCAAGACATCCTGCACTCTCCTTTGCATTAAGAGAAGAGTTAATGGATCTTAAAATAAGGGGAAGCACATCAGACCTTTGTTTAAAAATATCTCCAGAGCATATCTTTTATGGCAAATTTTATATATAATGTATACATAATTTATAAATCATCCTTATTTCCTCATGATTTTCTTGACTTCCAAATTCCCCCCCCACCACCACCAAATATATCTTTTTTTTAAAGCTGGGTTTTTTTGTTTGTTTGTTTGTTTGGTTGGTTGGTTGGTTGGTTGGTAGAAGTGAAATTGTCGAGCTGGGAATGGAACTCAGTGGTAGTGCACTTGCCTATTAAGTGAGAGACATGGGTTTAATCCCCAGTATTACAAAAACAAACAAGCAAAAAAATGAATTGTTGGTGATGTTGATGATGATAACTACAGCAACCACTTATTGAATATGAACTGTGTCAAAGTTCCTAGGAGGTAGGAATTATTATTTCTCTCCATTTTAACATTTTGTGGATGAAAAACTAATGCTAAAAGAAGTCCATTAACTTCTTCAAATCATATCACCAAAAAGGATTGGAGGTTTGGAGACATTCTAAATACCTTTCTTTCTGGAAACAGTACATTGCATATTCTAATATTAAGAAAGATAATTGATAGTCTTTAGAACTTTTACTCAAAAAGGTAATCAAATAGACTATAAAACTGCCAAAGATGGGGGAAGAACAAGAAGAAGACATCAAAGACAGGGTGAATTGAGCAGAGATAGCAGATGAGAAAGATTCTAAACTAATTTCCACCTATTTGCCAGCTCTCTCCATTCCTTCTGTCTTTCCATTTGAACTGGATGTTTATCCTTACCTTTTCTAAATGATTGCTGTGAACACTTAGGGGTTAAGTTTGATTACTTTGTTGAATCTGTTTTAAAGGCCTACATACAAAGCTCAGAGTGATTCAGCCACAGGACTTAAGTTTATCTCATGTTAGCTTTGTTCAGTGAAATTCTTAAAAATATGATTGAATTGTGCGATTTGTATATGGCCACATCATTTCTGTCACTGTAAACCTTTTTACACTAACATGTTAAAATAACTTTAAAGCAAACGTTATTACTTAGACTTCAATGCTTAAAATACTACAAAGAAGTAAACAATAATTTCACTCTACTATAGAATATCAAAGAATAAATAGCCAATTATACATGACTTAGCTTTCTCCCCAGAACAGGATGTTTCTCCATCTTTGGATTGCATGGTCTGTTTTCTTACTTATCTGATGACAGTCCAAATAATGTACAAAAGTAGAACCCTTTGGGTAATTTAATGACTTGTTAACAGGTTGATAATGAAATTAAAATATTTATGTAAAATGACATTGAGGTTGACAATAGTAGCTTCAATTAACCATGATATCCATTAGGCTGAAAAGTTGCTGTAAATTTCCTAAATTTTGACTCTGCCAAAGTTTAAACCACATTTAGCAGAAGACATGAGATTTCTTGGCTCCCAGCTGATCTGATGTGCCTAGTGACTGTGTGCCAGGTTGTGCTGATGCAGATGTATGAATTATCGGCTCCTGTAGACAATCCTTTCACCTTCATCTTTGCCACATGCTATAAGAAATTTATCTGGGCCAGGCCTGGACTTCTCAAATAGCTTTCTATTGTGGACACTTATTGTTTTTGCCTCCCTGACATCATTATATTTTCCTCCAGGTTACAATACTTCAAATTTTCTTTGGAGAGTTATCTTACTCCCAATCTCAAAGATCATGTGGTTCCTCATGGATCATGTGCTCCATGCTTAGGTTATGAAAGCACTGAATTTCCTTAGCCATATTGATTATTCAGAGGTGAGCACTGAATTCAGGCATCCATAGGTTCAAAACCATTTGTTTGGGCACTTTGATTGGTTTAGGGATGGGCATAAATCCATGTTAAGCCAATCATAATTAATTCTGAGTTTTGAGGTGGCATACCAGTAAACTAATCTTCCCTGCTAGGATGACTAGCACTAACAATGAACAGTCTTAGAACTAAAGGGCATCCACATAGAATTCAAGAATGAACCTCTTGAATGTAATATAGAGAAAAAAGAAACTGATGTCTGATAACATTGTTTGGGTTCCTAGATCAAACCTTGCCTGAAGAAGTGAGCACTGAACTTTTAATGATATTAGCCAATTTAGCTTTCTGTTTGCTTAAATGAGGTTGAAGTGGGTTTTGTCACTCATTCTAAATAATGTATTTCTTAACTCTATTTAGTCTCACCTTCTACTTCTCCTAGATAAATCTTTCTGTTGATCTTCCTTTTGACCTAGAACTCTCCTATTAAAGGAAATTTAGCAATATATCTTCAGTGCTTAGTTTGAAAGGCCAAATCTGGCCTCTGCCTTAACTTGGCTGCTGCAGGCACGTGGCCTACAGCAGGAGGCCAACTGGGAGGGAGCCACAAGAAGCCTTAGATGGGAAGTTTTCAAGATGCCATGGTCTGCTTGAGGGGGACAGTTGTGGTGTCTGATAATAGTGCCTTGTGATAATTTCTAAAATCAGGAGTAAAATAAAATGGAAGATTAGAGACATGAAATAAATAGTTCAGAGACAACACTCTGAGAAATCTGGGTTATCAGAAGGAGTAAAGACACTACCGTTCAAGGGATAGGTGAGCTTCCCCGTCCTTTGGTTCTTGAACCTGGTGGGAGTCTGTCAGACAGCTAGCCATGCGGTTGAGCCACCAGAGCTCACTCTGGAGAGCAGCCATGCTAAGTCTACCTGGAAAGTAGGCCACTTCTGAATGCACTAACCCTGTTGATATTTGCTCAAGAAAGCAGGTGGTCCTGAGCCAGAGCCCATGAGCCCTTGGTTAGCTTCAGCTGGAGAAGACAGAGTCAAATAAAACAAGATCCTTGCCAACAGGTGCAGCCTTTCAGCCCCAGAATAGGTCACATGCATTGGCTTGGAGAACAACCCAGAGCTGGGCCTAAGTCCTAGATCCGCCACTGGTTAGTTGTAGGACCTTAACCGAAGGTTTACATTATCATCTAAAAAATAGTTCTTTCTTCCGAATGGAACTGTGAGGATTAAAAGACAAATGTTGGACATTACTTTCCTATATGCATATATGAACACACAATCAAAGTAATTCCACATCATGTACAACAAGAAGAATGTGAAGTTATACTCCATATATGCGTAATATGTCAAAATACATTCTACTGTTGTAGATAACTAAAATCAAATTTTAAAAAATGTCTGTCAAATGCTTAGCACAGAGTAGATTCTCAGTACACACTATTTCACTCCTACCCCACGCCCCTATGTTGCAAATAACTTGGATATACCATTTCCTATACATACCCAGTGCTTTCCATGTTTATACATTCCACATTCTTCCTTTATGTTTCCCTACTGAAATTCTACCCACCCATTAAGATTTAATTCAGAAGTCGCCGCTTTCATGATTCCTTCCTCCCAACTAGATGGAATCTTTCCTTCAGCTCTGGCTCTTTGTAACACAAAGAAACCACATACAGGGCAGTGCTTCTTAATCCTGGCTGCATATTAGAACCACTTGGAAATCTATTAAAAATATTGATGCCTGGGCCCCAATCCCAGAAATTCTGATTTAATTGGTCTGGGGTGAGGCTCAAGCATCAATATGTTTAAAAAGCTCCCCAGGTGAATCTACTGTGCAGCCAAGATTTAGAGCTACTGATGGATGAATGAGTATGTTCTTAAGTAATGTTTATCAACGAATTCAAGCTAAGATATTAATGGCTTAAAGTTTTAATAGACTAATCTTTAGAATACTTGCATTTTTATTAAAAGCAATGCAATACTATGCTCCAAGAATACAAAGGTAAATAATATTTTTTAAATGTCTAGCCTAAAGGAAGGAACCACAATTTAACTAGAGAGTATAGATACAACTGTGAGCACAGAATATGATGTATGAATGATGGTGCCTTAGAAATGTATCTAAAGCATATTAGGAGCACAGAGAGTAAAAGCCCACTAATAAGGAGGTAGCAGGAAAAGGAAAGGAAAAGGACTCTGAATTGTGGATGACATTGACCTGAGTATCAAAGAAGGTGTTGAAGTGCATGGCTGATTCCAATTCATATACCTTCCTAACACAAAGAAAGAATTGCTAATAAAGGAGAATTGCAAATACAGTGAGCGTCTGCTCTGAGGCAGGATGACTATTTCCCAAATCTCACATATATTAATCTACTTTGTTTGCAGTGGACAAGCTCCCAGTTTGAATTATTTTGGAAGAGAGAGAGAGAGAGAGACCTCCAAAATCAACTCATAGGTGTGACATGGTTCAGGGATAACTGGGAATAACCCTAAAGACCCTATTCTCCCTTGTACAGGAACTGCTTCTCTCTAGATGTCAATTTCTTTGTCACAGATTTGCTTTGTCCATGCTGCTATGGCTGATGCCAGGCCCTGGATTCATGGGTTCTCACATCTTCCACTTATGCATCTTGAGTGACCTTAATTAGGCTTTGTCCACTCCTAGACCAAGACATAATATGAAGTAAGTTATTATAACTGATTAACCTAGATTGCGATAGATGCCCATCTCTGGTCAATCACTGTGACAAAGGAAACAGTTCATGGGAAATTTTCTACTCCCATTCAAGTAAGTTCTGTGGTTTAAACAAATATTTCTTTTTAAAAAAATGGAGTATGCTGCTTGTAAAAGAATGGAAAATGGTGGAAAGATCTTAGAGATGATACTCCACTGTCTATCTCTTGGCCACCCAGTTCTCTCAAATACTCTCTTCTTATTTAAATAATTTCCCATATGATTCTGTGGTTGATTGACTACAAAAACATCTCCAATTCTCCACTTTGCCCTCTATCCACACCCTGAAATATAACTTTGCAGCAACTTTCATCAAGAGGTGAAGTCTATTTTCCCAAGCCTTTTGTGACTTGCTATGGCTAACAGAATAGAACACAAGAGATCATGGACCAGTTCAGAACCTACGCTTCAAGAAGTTCTTTGTGCTTCTGCTCTTTCTTTTAAAACCCTGCCATCAACAATAGAACAAGTTTGGTCTAGTCTGTGGAGGAAAAAAGATACTGTAAGCAGAGCTAGACTGTTCTAGGTGAGTCCATTCTAGACCAGCCAGCCAGCAGCCAAACCACCAGCTGAGTCACAGACCCATGAGTAGGCTCAGCCAAGATCAGCCAAGCCTAGCCAAGAGTAGAGGAACTGCCCAACCAAGCCACAAACTTATGAGCTAAATAAATGGTTGTTGTTTTAAGCTACAGGATTTTGTGGCTTCATGTTAACAGAATTTTTGTGGAAGTAGATAACCAATATAACCACCAGTTTACAAAACATGATAATCCCACATGTAACCACAGATATAATCAGTCCACCTCATGCCACTAGCTTCATATCCAGCATCAAAGGTTGAGTCTGTACCTGTACTTTATGTGTAAATATGACTTTTCTGATGCTAATATTTAATTCTGGCAAAAAAAAAAAATACAAGATAACATCAATCAAAACATTCCACTTATAAATGGGGGAAAGAGAAGATATATGCAAAGGCAAATGCTGTGTAGCATTGCTCTATCCCTATTGATCCTTGCCCCTGAGTGCTCCAGTTTCCTTTGGAATTTCTCTCTCTCTCTCTCTCCCTCTCTCTCTCTCCCTTCCCTCCTCTCTCTTCCTTCCACTCTTTCTCCCCTCCCTCCCTTCCTCTCTCTATCTGTGTGTATATGTGTGTATGTATGTGTGTGATGTATCCTTAGCAAGGAGGTTGATTCCAGTCACCCCATCTACACACAAAAAATATTTTGCTGGATAAGGATAATAAGATAAATGATGGCTTTATTAGGTCTCATTGGCATCTATGTGTTGAATCATTTTCCTGGCAATATATTGAGTTCTTTAATTGGCCAATCTGGTAGCTCAGTTTCTGCCAGCTGGGTAGTTTTCCTCCTCCATTTTCTTCAGCTGCATCCCAGAAGGGGAAAGAAGCTTTGGGAAGCTTAAACACCACAACCTTTCAACTTACCTATAATTGATGCAGGGACTCTTAGAGGGCTAGGGATTTCCTTGGAGTTAAGCAATCACTGATTCCTATATTTAGGTTTAGGATTTCTTCTAGTCATCATTGGTCTGATATTTGAACTACACATGGAATCATTTCTTTCTCCCTGCCTCTGTCTGCATGGGTCTTACTTTAAAGAATTAGATCTCTGCCTTTGGCTTGTGATTGAGAGGGTGGGTAGACAAAGCAGGCAAAACTAATCTCTCCCCTAACCCCAGGTAACAATTGGGAGGGGCCTGGGGGATCAGACTTTCTAATTCCCCTGGTTTTCCCTGGTATCCCACTTCAGCTTGGGCTGAGAAATGGATTTTCGCAATTTTCAAGTGCATGAATGCCAGACCTTTGCCAGGACAGGACCACTGCTGAAGCACAGAAACAGATTGATTTAACAAAGCTATTTCTCTCTCCTGCTGGTCTGTTTTCAGCGTGGGCAAAGTACATCTTCATTTTGCAGCACCACACTGAATGCCCAAGAGGTAGGCCCACCCTCCACTCTCATGCCATTTTTCTACCACATCCTCCCAAACTTGAGCCTTGATGGACATGTGGTTTAAATTCCAAGAGACCACAGGCTACAGTTTAACCAACGGCTTCAAATCTGCGTAACCACCCAAAATTTGAACCATAAGCTTGAAAGACTATTTCCAAAAGCAGAGTGCTCTTCTCAGAATACCAACATTCTGGGCAAACAGAACAAATCCCTGACCACTACAACTCTGTACTGAGTAGTGCTTTAGAATTGTCAAGTCTGATTGATTGGTAGGGGCTACATATGGTGCTACATTGAGAGGAATTTTGAGGCCATGTCTGGATTCTGTGTAAAAGAATGCCATGATTAATTAGTTATATCCACTAAGGTCAAGAGGTAGGAAAACAATAAGATATGTCATCTTTTGCCATTCTTCTTCTACACCAATTAAACTGAAGATCAAGCCTCTTATGTGGCTTTTTCTTCACAAAATAAGAATTTAAGCATTTGATAAGCATTTTAGATAAAAATCTGAAAAGTCTAATATAAACAACAATCACCTTTACTTCCCAATAGAATGCCTTCACTTTTCAGAAAACTCGTTCCCTTGTATATATAAATCAACACTGTTCACAGATTTTGTTTGCACTTCAAATATGTCATAGTCATCCCCAATTGAAATTGTCACATAAAGTTACACATCTTTTTTCTTTTTAAATAAAAATTCAGATAATAACAAAATACTTTATATTCTACAAAAATAATCTCGACTTTTTGAGGCTCAGATATAATACCTGTTCTGCCTGAATCTCAATTTGGTGAAGATCAAACGCACTTTGAAAACATTAAAATACTGTCTGAAAGTTTGGTTTTTGTTTTCGTTTTTTACTGCTTTGGACTTTGAAAATTGTAGTACTCATGTAAATTGTTTTTACCATCAGTCTCTTTTGTGTTTGGGGCTACCTAGCATTGATCCTTCTCTCCGCTGTGCTCTAATCTCCATTGGAAGTTGTTCTCAGATACTGTGAGGGTGGCCTTGGTAGATTGGTGATTCCAGCACCCTATCCACAAAATCAGGGCTAGGGTGGAAGCATGGGGTCCTTCTTACACTCCTTCTCTGAAATTGCCAATGTATAGGCATGTGAGAAAGCCCAGCAGAATCTGATACCTGCTCCCAAGATTTTGGCTTTCGAACATGGCAGAAGTCAACAGCAGCCTTGGATGTGATCACAGTCACAGTGGGGGCTGTGATGGTGGCAGAGTCCTGGTTGGAATTTAACCATTCCTGGAAGTGGCCCTAACTATGCCCCCAGATGCTTGGCCTCCTTGTCTTCCACCTGTCCTCCAAATCACATTTGTCAGTCTCCCAGTGAACATCTCCAGATCCAGTTTCTTCCAGGAATCCCCTTCCATTTTACATTTTATGCATTTGTTGCTTAAACCAAAAGTAATTTCTATTACAAACGGGAGCTCTGAGTCATACAACACCTGAGAGGAGTAATGAACACAGACTCTGTATTCAGTCTTGTGCACTGGATCTGAAATGTAGCAGGTGCTCAATAAATAGTTGTTGAATAAATGCATGCAAGGAATAGGACTGGCCTCTGACCTCTGTACTCTAATGAGCTAATGAAGCTTCCAACAATGTGTCTACATTCAAGGCAGGAAGGGCCAGGCCTCCTGAGTCTCTTTTCTTTGATTAAGGAGGTAAAATCTTTCCCAGGAACCATCACCCAGAATTATTTGGCTTACTCCTCTTGAACCGCCTCCAGCTGCCATGAGAGTTGGGAAATTATGTTTCTCATCTGGGGCTGGGTCCTTTGTTGCCACAAACAGACATGAAGTCCTATTAGTAAGAGGTAGATAAATGGATATTGGGTAGATGACTAATCATGTCTACAAGAAAAAAAATAGTACAAACTAGACAATAATTCTGGCCCTCGGAGAATTAGAGATCATGGGAATCTGGACCACTGAGGAAAAGGGAACACTTCCTAATCAACATGAGCTTTGGTCCCTGTGGTCCAGCCTCTCTAACCCAGGACAAGCATATATGTCCCTGCAGAAAACCTTTTAAATCTGAGGATGGGACCCTATTTTCAGATACAAGCATGCAACCTCTGCAGAAGTGAACATATTTATTCAGAGGAACCAGAATTACTACAGATGACCAAAGTCTTATAGGCCTAAGGGGTTCTACCTGGAGGCAGAGATGGTCCTCAATTGCCCAGAATGAAAGGCTCAAGTTCGTGATGTATTTCAGTGATGCAGCTCTTCTGGCCGACTATTCATTCTCAGTGTCGTCAGAGTCCTGCTAAATTCTTCACTAACTACCTTATAGGGCTGCCCCAGGTTCCTTACATGGTCCAGTCTGTCCCTTCAGGATACATGGTCCCATGAGATCCCACTAACCCAGCAATAACCCTTACCCCTCTAACCTTTCTCTGAGCTCCTCATCTCTGACCACAAGAACTAAACAGTCTCGTACTCTGCCCCATGAAGGCTCCAAACACTGGGCCTGAGGAGTAGCTAATTGGTTTTTTACAAGCCTAAGATAATCCAGACATTTAAATATTGATGTTCATTTCTGGGTAGCTATAAACACAAAAGAGGGAAAAGAGCATGTTTAACTGCTTCCTCTCATTCAGTTTCACCATGATAATGGCTTTGAGTCAATAAGCCCAGCTTTATAAAGAGGGGATTCATTTGAATCCAAAGTGATGATCCAATGTGCTCTGTCTCATTATGACAGAATGGTCCATGCCCTTGGTCTCCTCTGTTCTGTTCACCCATACCCACACACATGCAAACTCTCTCATATATACGTACAGCCACACGCTTGCACACACACATTTTGAAGTAGGAGACGGGTCATAGGAATCCTGAATCTTAGGCTGAAGGAAGAAAAAAGCAAACAATATTCAATGCTCTAGGAAGAATTTCCCCATGGCTGCTGGGTCTCTGACATTCAACTGCAGATCAAACTGGGTAGGCCTCACAGCTTTGGCTGTGAGGAGGAGCAGAGATGAGTCCTTAAGATACCCCAAGATACCAGGATATACTACAGAGCTGGTATGACCAAGAAAGAAGCACAGTGCCATTTCCTTCCCTTTCCCAGTCTATTTATCTCCTCCAATACAGTCCCTTCTATGCCTGTCTTGTCAGGCCCTCAAACACAGTTTTCCATAAGACCCTGACATCAGTTCATATTTTTCCCTATTATTTCTTGAAACGGTCCACCAACAAGCAGATAATAATTTATTTCTGTGCTAATACTTCTGTTTTCACATGTATCTGGATATTATCATTAAAGGTATGTTATCTACCTTTAGGATCTGCCTTCTTTATAAACCAGGACAAGGCATAGCATGAGGATATAGTCGCAATCTTAATAAGTGTAGTATCCTTTGGTTCAATGAGAACACAATTAATATGACAATGCAGGTAACAGAATCACAATTTGTCAATTTATGCATAACCAAAAGTTGGTCTGTCACAGGCTTTTATGTTAATGGGGAACTTATGTTGTATTTATAGAGTTTTTTGTATTATTACTGTTTAGATTCTAGACTTCTTGAGGGTAGTGCCTTCATTACTCTGAAGTTCAAGTGTCACAAATTCACCTATATTACCAATCAGATATTTACAGAAAGCAAAGTTTCTTTCATTTTTCTATCAACTGATAAACTCACCTAATTGCACAAGGGAAAAAAAATTTCAATGGAATTTATTTAAACATTCAGGAAATTTCATCTTCTTCATTTACTTTTACAGATTTCCTACCTAACACTTAATCTAATTTGGAAGAAGTGCTTTCTGCTTTTGCTCCCTCTTCTTCCCTAATACGGCTTCTGGGTACAGTGAAAGAGGTTGATCTTCTGTGGTTTTGTGGTAATAATGGAGAGACAGGGTCTTCAGAACAGCAGAGTCCACTCTGGATCCTGGTAGCCTCTCCTGCAGAAGACCCCTGGGCTGGGTTATAGTCGTTCTGCTTTCAGGAGATTGTGTTGGGAACTGATCCTGAAACCTGGGCTGTGTAAATGATGGTCAGTGTTTTCTTTCAGTCTGATTTAGAGCTGGTCCTCTCTCTGGTGACTTAGTCCCACATGTGCCCTTGCTGGTGCTGAGGACTCCCAAAGGCTTCTGGCCAGCAAGTCTACCTGACAGTCCTCCGTTGCTGTCACTAACACAGTGAATGCCCTTCTTTTAGAAAGCTCCTATCAGATTCTTCATTAAGTTTCCAGACTTTTCTGGGTAGGGTCTTGCTCATGCCACATTAAAGCAGGTAGCAGGGAAGAAGGTCTCCTCTTTGCCTCACCTTGGAGTATATCTGAGTTTACTTTGATGTGGCCATTCTTGGTTGCTGAGTCAAGCCATAAGGCTCTGTCTTTATAAAGCCGCAAGTGGAAAGAGAACAGAAGATTCCTCTTTTCCTTTTTCTCTTCAATTCAATATATTTCATTGACTCTAAGATGCCACATTTCTTTTTCTTTTTTCCCTGTGTACCATTAAAAGATAAATAACATTGCCTAGGAACTATGACACGTCCTGATTCATCTTGATTTCAGAGATGGAAGAGTGTGAAAATACATGTATATGAAATCAGTAAAATAATTTATGTTTCTAACATATATTCTTGCCCAAGGAATAATGGATCTAAGAGGGAAGATGGTAACCTGACCAACACTAGCCTTTCTTTTGCTTCCTTCTCCCTCATATCCTTCTGGGCAAGAGGAACAGGCTTTTCATTTCTTGTCATTGTTCCTTCAGCTATCCTAAGGCAGCAAGCTTTGCCTGCTAGCTTCCCCGCACTATGGAAGAAATTCATCTATGAGCTGAACCTAGTTCTTGTTTTTTTAACACTGGAGATTGAACCCAGGGATTCTGAGCCACTGAGCCACATCCCCAGCCCTATTTTATATTTTACATTTGGAGACAGGGTCTCACTAAGTTGCTGAGGTTGGCTTTGAACTTGTAGTTCTCCTGCCTCAGCCTCCAGGCCTGCTGGGATTACCAGCATGTGACACCACACCTGGTCTGAACATAGCTCTTGAGAAAATGACACGACGACTTTGTGAAGACCTTTCTGTTTTGACAGAGTCTGGCTTTCAAGAGTACACTGACTTGAAGCTACATGCAGTAGTGCATACCTGTAACCGCTGTGATTTAGGAGGCTGAGACAGGAGGATCCTAAATTTGAGGCAATTTAACAAGGCCTTAAGAAACTTAGCAACCTATCTTGAACTGAAAAATAGAAAAGGCTGGGAATGTAGCTCAATGGGAACAGGGTCCTGGGTTTAATCTCCAGCATCCCCCCCCCCCCAAAATGCATTGACTTGTGACAAAATTCTCTTTTGGATCTCAGAAATCAAATATTAGCTGTTATGCTTTGGCTCTGGAATGTCCCCCAAAGGCTTGTGTGTTGAAGACTTGGTTCCTGATGTAGCAATGTTCAGAGGTGGGACTTTGGGGATGTGATTGGATCATGACGATTCTGATCTCATCATTGCTTTAAATTATTGATGGATCCATAGCTGAACGATTATTGGGAGGTGGGGGCAACTATAGGGACTGGGACTTAATTGAAAGGAATGGGCTATTGTGGGTGTGTCCTTGGGGTTTATATCTTGTCCCTGGAGCCTTCCTCTCTGTCTCATTTCTTCCAGGCTTCTATGAGGTAAGCAGCTTTGCTCCACCACACCCTTCCCCCCATAATGTTCTACCTCATCACAGGCCTGTGGCAGTGGGGTCAAGCAACTATGAATTGAAACCACTGAAAACTGTCAGTCAAAATAAATCTTTACTCCTTTAAGTTGTTTTTCTCAGGTATTTTGTTACAGTGATGGAAAACTGACTAATATGTTAGTCTCTTTTTGTTTGAAACATTTCTGTAACAATGCTAAACTTCTCAGAAGCATGCTTTGTAGATACCTATGGCAAAATGGGGGCAAGGATTCAGTTAAAGAAAATACAAAGCAAGCAAGCAAAAAAACATTAAAATGTTACCAAAAAAATACACTATTTCCTTTTTATCTTTCCACAAGGCCTCCCATGGAGCAAAGAGCAAAATGGACATACAGTAAATTCTAGCTAAAAAACAAGGGATGAAAACATTTCAACTTGTTCCCTTAGTTTCTTTTTGTGAATAACTTGGAAGGCAGAATTCATATCATTGAATTTTTTTGATAATTTCACACAACAAAAGCATTATAGGTCTTGTTTTCAAGGGATTCACTGTGGGTGCTGACTTAGTAGTTGACCTCTTTGCTATTTCCAAATTGATAATATCTCTCCCACCAAAAATAACCCTGAAACTCTGTGCACTTTTGTATTCTTTCTGTTGCAATCTTTGGATGAGGAGTGAACATTTGCTTCTTTTTGCTATTCAAGTATTAATATCTCTCAAAGGCAGAACAGAAGTTACACATGAAAATTGATATTATTATCACATATGGATATTACTTTTTTTAGTATTATTTTGGAGCAAACCAAAAGGGAAACTCCAGGGGCAGGTCTTGTGGTATTGTAGAAGTTTGGTCTGTGACCAAAGCTTTTTCTTCCTGACATTCTTTAAAGTGAAACTTCACTGAGGTGCCTGTTGAGGTTACAGGAGTGGCTTCTCTAGTCAAGACTTAACTGTTTCAATGAGTAACAGATATCTCATAAGGTACTGACTTTTTTGCTAACATGTTCCCCAGTTTCTGAAGCAAAATCTAATTCTAAAGTAATTGGCAGGTCAATAGTTGACAGCATTGCAAGTATTCAAAAGAGAACATAATGTGATTGCATTGAGATAAATAGGTGGCTGAAAGAAGAAAAAAACCAGAATCCCCTGAAATCTTTCCTTCACATTTTCTGTAGCAAAGTCTTATTTCACACATTTTCAAGCGCAGTGTTTTAATCATATAATTGTAATTTAAAATAAAATTTTGGGGAAAACTATCATATTATCTTTATGCATTTTGAAGTGTGTACAATATTCAGTGCAAAATTGTGTGTTTGTGTGTGTGTGTGTGTGTGTGTGTGTGTGTAGCACTGAATCTCTACTAAACCTGTTTGATACAGAAGTCATCAAGAATGAAAATGAAACTGGGCATGGTGGTACACACCTGTAATTCCAGCAACTTAGGATGCTGAGGCAGGAGGATTGTAAGTTTGAGGCCAGCCTCTGCAACTTAGTCTCAAAAAAATAAAATAAAATAAAATAAAAGGCTGGGGATGTAACTCCTCAGTGGTAAAGTACCTGTGGGTTCAACTCCCAATATAAAAGAAAAAACAAGGGTGAAAATGAGTGGATATTTCTGAAATCCACATTACAGATACTACTTTTGAATATCAATGATTAGGCCAACTTATAACCAGTTTTGCAAACTGATGTTTATAATCCTAAAATAAATGAAAGAATGTAAGTTTGAAGATTTTTGTTATGTATTGGAGAAATTACTGGAAAGGGAACATTTCTTTTTAAAGGAACAAAGTATTAGTGACTTTCTTTAGCATCAAATGTGATCCAACATTTCCTCATCAGTTTTTCCTTCTGTTTGCAATAGTTCTGAATAGCCTTTCCCACCAGCAGGTTAATAGGATGCAGCACACAAAAAGGGCCAGTGAATCTGTTTGTTACAGTCTACTTAGGAAAGCTATGGCTACAATGCTCAATGCTGAAGTCAGGGGAAAAGCATCATCCAAACACAATCCAAGGAAAATGCAAGCTGATACAGCACAAAGATGCTTTGTTTAAGAATGGCAGAAATTTCCAGCAACTATCTGGAAAAAAAAAAAAAATTGCAGGATGGGAGGGAATGTAATCAAATAACAAAACAAACCCAAACTAAAAGAGAATCTTTATAAACCAGCACAAGGACACTTTGTTTTTAAGTGCACACAATGAATTTTAAAGATCTTTGTTCAGAAGGGAAATAAAGTATTATGAAGGACTGACACATTTGATGGATGGATGGTTTCTGAAAAACCACATTATCAATTACTTTTTCCTTGTTTGGCTCCAGTCCAGTAATTTTTATTTGAACAAGCCACATGCTAGCACAGTTTTGATTGCAGGAAGTGACTGGTTGTTGTTAGAGGATACTATTTCACTGATGGGCTTATCTCCTCCTACCCCCCCCCAACTGCCCCCACTTTCTGATGTGACTCTGATATGAAAGGCACAGCTTCAGTTGATATAAACAGAGTCTGGGATTGTTTGATAGACCCACCCGTGTTTTGCTTTCAGCTTTCTGTGGTACAATCCAGACAAAGTATTCAGCAGCGCTTCAGAAAACAAACACTTGAATTTGGTGTATTTCTGTCCTTAATTATGGTATGAAATTTTTATTTCTCTCAAGTTTGCATCCCACATAAATCTAAGTTTGTTAGCAAAAAGCAGCTGTGAATATCATTTTAAAAATATTAGATTACCATCTCTAGTGATGAAAAAAGAATCTTTATGAAATAGTCAACCTAAAACTTATCAAGGATCTTTTCAGACAATACAGTGCCTTCTTCTAACTTTCCTTGTATTTTTTAAAATCGTAATAAAACAAGTACATCAGAACACTGTTTATTAGTGCAAATATAAGAAATACAGCTAATTAAGTTATATTGTTAAGAACTATCATTGTTCCTCTGTAATTAAAGAAAGATTTAAGGGTAGCCATCAGTGGGCAGGAAATTATCTATGAAATCAGCTGATGACACAGGGGTGTGTGTGTCAAAATCTGCTATTCATAATTTCCTTTATGATTACATTTTTTGGTCTGTTACCAGACCTGAAACTTAAAATATTTCTGAATTCCCAGGATATTAGAGAGACTGTAGGCTTTGGATAGTTACTTCAGTATGTTTTCTATTTCTATATTTTATGTACTAATTTTAGTGATTATTCCTTTGCTCAGAATTAAAAAAATAAAATGATGGGCCTAGAGAATGGCCATTTGATTATTCATCCAAAAATGAAAACAATTTGAATGAGAATTCAATCTTGTTCAACGGAAGAAATATAAATTAAGCAACGATTTATTGACTCATTGGTTCTTATCAAAATTCTTCTAAAGACGATCTCATAGCCTACACACACACACACACACATACACACACACACACACACACACATAGTATTATTAACCATAACTTATTCCCTGAAAATAAAATGAAGAAAACAAAAGATATGTTTAAGTCAAAATTATATATCTAAATGTCTTATTCCTTCCTGGCATGGAAGAGAGTGGTTTGGAAAACAGCAAAATAACCTTCTAGAAAAATTGTCTTGAGTTTGAATTTTACTCTGCAATTTTCTGGTTGGGTGAATTTGGGCAAGTTAGGGAACCTGTCTCAGTCTCCATAGATTCACTTGTAAAAAATGATAATGAGAGGGAGCTTAAGGTATTATATTCAATCATTTATATGACAGTGTGTGGCACACTCAATGTTACCTACTGTGGGATAACCCAGGGGACAAACACAGGTCACTTTCAGGGTATAACAGAATCAGTGCAGCAAGGGTCATAATCAGAACTTTTCAGTGCTCCAAGACTTTATTCTTATAAGGTAAAAACAAAATCACGCATCCCTTTTTATCACTGTTAAGTTTCCCATTGAATTGACTAGTTAGATTTGGCAACTCTTTCTCCCTAGGCTATGTCTTCGTATATATTTGGTTTTAATAATAAGTAAAGTTCTAGTTGTGCATGCAGTAGTTTTACAGATAATAAAAATTTAATTAGAGTTACTTTGATGCAACTTTGATTATAAATTTTCCTAAGCATTGCATAAATAATTCAAAAGTGAATGTGACTAACATACTTCATTCAACACAAATCTAAAGTTCTCTTGAATTTTCGAAAGCTATGAGTTAAATGTGGTTGTTTATGTTAGGTTATTGTAAACATTCTGCTCTCAAATTGATGGAAAATGTGCAGTTAGCATACTTTGTGAAAGTACAATTATTATATAGTATTTTTCTAGCTTAGAGTAGATCTCTGAATCTGACTAGTCTTTACAACACCATTCATGTGTTTACTGTTTTCAGAGCAAATTGTTAGAGAATAATGATTGCTGTATAGAAATCTAAATGTTATAAAAATGTTCCTAGATTATTTGCAATAAAGATATGACAATTTTTAATATTGTCAAGTTCTTATTAAAACATTTATACAGGACAATCACCATAATAAATAATTTTATAATTAATTAATTATATTCTAAAAATTAAAAAAATAAGATCCTCCAAGGATTTAAAAATAAAAGTTTTTCCATTCAAGAAAACATAAGTACCAAATTTCTAAAGTTTGCAAAGGAAAAAATCATCTATACAGTACTGCTATTTAAGTCCTGGATGAAAGTAATTCCTGGAGAGTATAAGATTATTTTCAGCACAGTTTTCCTTTTAAAAACCTTAATTCTCTTTAGATTCTCACTGGACAAATTACAAAAGGTGACTTGGTTTGAAATACAAATTGAGAGAATGGAGAATAAGTGACTTATTTTTGCATCTCTCCCTTTCATAT
Source organism: Sciurus carolinensis (assembly GCF_902686445.1). Classification (NCBI taxonomy): domain Eukaryota; kingdom Metazoa; phylum Chordata; class Mammalia; order Rodentia; family Sciuridae; genus Sciurus; species Sciurus carolinensis. Next base: position 80,140,837 of record NC_062226.1, read on the forward strand.
AGATGTTGCAAAAAGTAGTCAGATTTAGAAATCTACCCTAAACTATAAAAATGCTACACAGTAGTAACTGTACTGGAAAAAGTATGCCAATCATTATAATCATAGATTTCCTATGAGATGAGGGTAGATGAGAGAAGGAGAGTTTTAAAAACTGTGTAGTGGTTTCTGCCATCAAGAATTCAAAGGGGTGGAGAGAACCAAGGACAGGAAAGTTAATATTACAATTTCAGCAAGTGCCCTTCTGACTTGTGAATCCTTCCATCACCTAAACCTTCAGTAAATCTCACACAGCTTGTGTTGAGGCAACCATGAGGAGTAAAGGATATCCTAAACTGTAGGAAATGGACAGATTGGCAAGAGGCATATGATGGAGACCAAGCTTTCCTCAGAAAAAAGAAATCACAGCCAGCAATGATTCAGAGAAACAGAGACCTCCCAGAATTCCTGGAGCTTCTGAGAGGATATTGGGTTTCTGATCGTACATGAGTTGATGGTGAGTCATTCTTGTTTAAAGCTATAAAAACAAGAAATCCAGTAGTCTGGAAGATGAGGACATTCAATTAGCTAACAAATGGGTTATGCTGATAATACTTCCTATATATTTTTTAAATGTAACTCTCTTAGAATATTAAATCATGATTTTATATGGCTATGCCTATAAATTTGGAGTCAATATGTACTTATATTTATACATACTCATGAGCAGGGCTAGTTACTTTTTTCTGAGTTACACTTTTCACATTTATAAGATGGTCAAAACAACACTTGTTTTCCCTACCTAATGGGATTTGGGAAGAAAGGAAGAGATATTTGGAAACATTGCATAAGGCACAAAGCATTATAATTACTGTAAGGCATTAACAGGTAGCTCTAGTGGAATGGAAAGAAGTGGATTCTGAAAGCTCATGTTTGATTCCCAACTTGTTTGCTTATAGGCTGTATAATATTCAAGAGGCTGTTGGTTTTTCTAAACCTCTGTTTCCTAGTCTATAAAATGGGGATTATAATAATCACTCTATCTTTTGGTATATATCAGATATAACAATAAGTGATGGGACTGCATAAACACTTGTGATCCACACAGAAATAAGGTATTAAATATTCTCTCTTGTAGATGTTTAGTAAAAACCTATACTTAAAGCAATCAAATTTCATTCTACGTAAAACCAAGCAGCAGATGCAGAAGGTGTTTCCATGAATGAAAACCTACCAGCCCTTCCTAAAAGTAGTACTGTATTGGACTAGATATTACACAGTAAATGATGGCTCATTCACACTATTTTACACAGAATGCTATTAAAGGAAGTCATGTGATTTACCAGAATTGTTTCAAAAGATATAACATTGAGAACAGGTTTTGAATTGAATAATAGCAGTGAGAGCCCACAAACTACTTGCATTAAGATTATATTCCCTTAGAGTTTAGTTCACTTTATAAGACAACTCATCAATTTTCAACAAAAAGTATCTGCAGTTACTTTTCCCCAAATGATCTGCATTCCAGGAATTCATTTTCTTAGGAAGTTTAAAAAGGTGGAAGAAAAGGTCATCAAGTTTAGCAGATGATTTTGAGTAAAAATCCTCTCCACATGACTGATTCAACTCTAAGATACAAAATAGGTCAGACATGGTGGCACATACCTGTAATCCCAGTGACTGGGGTGACTAAGACAGGAAGATGGCAAGTTCAAGGCCAATCTCAGCAACTCAGCATGAACCTCATGAATTTAGGGAGACCCTGTCTCAAAATAAAAAATAAAAGATCTGGGGATGTAGTTCAGTGGTAAAGGGTCCCTGGACTCAATCCCTAGTCCAAAAAAAAAAGTAGTTTTAGAGATGCAATAGTTTGCATTTAGGGTGGAAAAGAGTTTAAAGATCATACTCTGCTCCATTCTAGTTGAGACACCATATAAATGAGATCAGAAAGATCAAAGGTACTAAACAAAGTTAACCAGATCATGGCAAATCATGATGTGGGCCCCAGGTCTAGTGAAAATAACAGTGAACTTTCATGAGTTATTTTCTTTTACAGAGTAATATGGTATGTAGTGTTACTTCCCTACACCTACCTGGTTCCCACGCTACCCAAATCAGAAAGTAAATATGCAGTTTTCCTCCTGTAATATCTGCCCTTCAGGCTGTTGTGCTAGTTAGCAAGAGTGGGAGCCTGCACAAGGCACAGGGAGAGCAGCTGCTTAGGTGTAAACCCTGCTGTTCTTTGAAAGTAAGAGGACGAGAACTTCAGCACCCTTCATCTCCCTTGAACTTCATTTTTCAGACTTTCAAACACTCCAGGATGGGGACTGGTGTGGCTTCCTGGGGCCGTGAGAATCCTCAGGCTCAGCTTTTGCCCAGAGGCATCTGCAACACAGTCATTCCCTGATCCACCCTCCGCCCCCATTTCAGTAATAAAACATCTGCGTGAAAAGGCGTGAACCAAGCAGGTGAGTTGAGTAGTGCTTAAATTACCTACTCTAATTGAATACCCACTTGTGGAATTCGGGTTCATGCAAGGTATGAAATAAGGAGGTAGAAGACAGGAGTTCTGATCTCCCCCCTTCAGTACTTTCAAGCTGTACAACCTTGGGCAAATAACTTCTTTCTGATCTTTAAAGTGGGAATAATGATACCTTGTTTGTTTAAAGGCAGGAAAATGAAACAGAAAAATCTCTTCCAAGTCTGCTCTAGGGATTCAAGGAACATAAAAATAATATAAACTAATATGAGCTTTTCTCATGGAAAGGAGTCTTTTTTTTTTTTTTTTTTTTGAGATGGGATTCTGCTGACCTTAAACGTGCAAACTTCCTGCTTCAGCTTCCCAAGTAGCCAGGATTACAGGTGTGCATCACTATGCTTGGTGCCTGTTCCAAACACCTTTTTTTTTTTTTCTTCTTCTTCTTTTTTGTTTGTTTTTGGTACTGGGGATTGAACCCAGAGGCACTTTACCCCTGAGCTACATCCCCAGTCTTTCAATTTTTTTTTTTTTAGATAAGTCTTACTAAATTGTTGAGACTGGCCTCAAAATTGTCATCCTCCTGCCTCAACCTCTGGAGTTGCTGGGATTACAGGCCTGCACAACCATGACCAGCTTTTATTTATTTTTAAAGTTTTTAAATAGTGTTTCTTGATATGATTCGCTGCATCAGCATTGACTATAAATAAATTCACAGCTCTTTTTCTCTATCCAAGACAATTATTCAGACTTGTAAAATTTCTAGGGTTTCCTTCAGGCTCACAGAATTAATGCTGAGATATATGTGACTATTGATGATAGGGGGACCTAAAGACAAACACCTTTATCATCCTCACACACTCAGTCATTTGTCCCAAAGTACCCCATTAGTGATAAGGCAATGTAGCCAAAGGGAATTCCTACCTTCAACCAAGAGATATTTCAGAATGAGAAAGACTCCCACTTCCTGTGTTGCAGCTAGTGAGTCACAGGTCCATTCTTATTCAAGTGAGCTCCAGATGACCCTTCCTCCTTTACACACACCACACCTCAACCCCTGGGAGGGATTAGAGAGGCCTCAGTGTTCCTTTTAACAAGCACACTGAACTGGGGACCATCTCAAGGGTTTCAAATAATACGGTATTTAAATAAAGAGGATTCTTTTTCTCCCTGAAGTCTTAGTACATATGTAAATTTATCCACTACACTCTCCAGCCAACACCCTGGCACTCCACCCACCCCAAGTCAATGGGTGCCCACTTGCCCTTCTATCCACCAAGGAAGGACATATGAACACAAAAAAAGTTTGTCAGTTTCTACCACTAAACATGGAAGTAACTTTTGATGACATAATTCTATCTCAGACAAGTTTAGAAATTTGGCACTCTTAAGGCACTTATGTACTAAATCTTTTCAAATAAAGACTATACTAGATAGTTATCTCCATTTTTTCATAGATGAGAGAGTAATGATGAATCAACTACTGAGTAAGTCTACTGCTGAACTAGAAATGGATCTGCGGGTCCTTGATTTTCTATGACCATTGCTGTTCTAGTTGTAAATTCAAAGCAGAGCATGGTGTTTCTGAATTGTGTAGGCAGCCTCTACTCCAATTAAAAGTTGGTCATTAGTCATTAGTAGGATAAGACAATGGTAGAATCAAAAGAATGTGGGGAGAGGAGGCTGTGTGCCTCTAATTATCAGCTGCCCCAAAGTAAAAGAAAAATAAAAAGATTAGTTTTTAATCTGAAAAAGGATGCACTCCTAATTTTAGATTAAGAATAAATGTGGTTTCCTTAGGACCACTTTGATATTGGTAATCATCCTGTCACTTTCTGCCTATAATCCTTCCTCCCTCCACAATTGCTTTCCATTACACTCAGAATTGAAAACAAATGCCTTCATCACACATAAAATGTTCTATGTGACCTGAACTCACAGGTATGGTCAGGACTTATATTACTCTCTCTTTGACATATACTAGTCTAAAAAATTCCTCACATTTATCAACACTTCCTGAAATGGGGCCTTTGCATCCACCTGAAATTTGCTTCTTGATATTTTTTCCATGACTGACTCTTTCTTTGCATTCAGTTCTCTGCTAAATGTCACTTTCCCTGAGAAACCTTCTGTAACTTCCATCCGAACTAGTTTCCTCACTCCAGTGACTCCTATCCCTCTGCCTTATTTCTCTTCATAGAACTTACCACCGCCTTCATATAGTGCCCCTACTTGCTTAAAAGTCTGTCAGGCTCCATCTAAATGTAAACCCTGCTGGGCATGCTGGCACTCACCTGTAATCTCAGCAGTTCAAGAGGTTGAGGCAGGAGAATGGCAGGTTCAAAGCCAACCTCAGCAATTTAGTGAGGCTGTAGCAACCTAGTGAGACCCTGTCTCAAAATGAAAAATAAAAAGGGCTGGGGATGTGGCTCAGTGGCTAAGTACCCTTGGGTTCAATTCCCAACATTACAAAAAAAAAGTAATGTAAGCCCCAACAGGCATATATTATTTACTCTATCAGTCGGGTGCAACCAGGAGAGGAAGTAATTTGAACAATAAAGTTCAGTGTAAAAAATTATCACCTATAAAAGTGAATTGGAGCAAAGAAGGACTGGTGAAGTAAGAAGAACTCTAGAACATACAGAAAGAGCAGATAATAGGAGCAACTGACCCTAGGGCTGAGATGGAGCAACCCCACAAAAGCTCATTCAACACCCATATATATTCTAGGGCTGAGATCCAGATCTTATTGTAAGGACTCAGCTATAGCTCTCTGAATAGTAGGCAGAATCTGCAGGAAAACCTGCCTCTGGAACTTGCCAGAAACCCACAGTCCAGAAATCTCTGGAAATTTATCCTTTGTAGTGCAAGGGGAAGCTCTTCAGGGAGTGTGAGGTTCTAGAGGAAGTTACTGGGTGCTACATCATGATACTTATGCTTTAGGAAAAAGCTCATCATGCATTCCACAACCAGGAAGCAAAACCCTTTCCTCCTGCAATGCCTCTCCAGCGTCCTCCATTGACAAAGCTTTTGTGCAAACATGGAAAATATTTCAAGGGCCCAGATCCATTTTCACTGAACCTGAAAACGGGGTGAGTTTAGAGTTAAGCGGCAATAAATCAATAATACCCGCATTTGTTGTTATATTCCCATTTTATGTCACATAAGAGAAGCTCAATAAATATTTGGCGAAGTAGAAAATAATTTACAACACCTAACCTGAGTGAACGGTGTACCTGCTTGGCATACGTCACAAGATGGACATCTCCCAGACCTAGTTCCAACCTGAATGCTCTGAAATGCTCTCATATGAGAACTGTGGACACACCCTTCCTCAGTAGGAATATGTCAAGTCTTCAAATGATTTCACAGTCTGGCTCAATAACTCACGGGAGCAGAAGAGGAGATAAAAGCAGTCATAAGCCCTACCCCCGTGCTATGTCTGGGTCAGAGCTAGGCCAGGAGTTGCCTCACTTGGCATCTTTCTGAGACACTGCTATCAATTATGTAGATCTGCCACATGGCCAAAATGTGGAACATATCCAAGGACTGTAGTTTAAAACTGTACTTAAAAAAAAAAAAAAAAAAATCCTGCAACCACTTTTTTGTTGACATACTGTAAAGAGAGATTAGGGGGAAGGTCCCTACTATAAGCTATCTGGTATTTCTTAACACAGTGTAATTTCTCCTTTGTTCACTGACCCTTCCAATAGCTCTCCAGATTCTATAATTAGAATTCTCAATTCCTGTCCTGGGAATTAAGTGCACAGAATTTCAATAAATATGGCCCCAATGATGCAGCAGCTTTCTATACTGACACAACATGGTATTATTCATTAATGCTGTCAACAAATATTTACTGAGCACCAACTATGTGCCAGTCGTCATTCTGGGCATTTGGAGTGCAGTATTGAATACAATGAAGTCCGTTTTCTCATGGAACTTGCTAATATTCTGATTAAAATAATGAACATACAACTTCCTACAGAGGCACTATGATGATTTAACAAACTATTGTAAAGTTCCAGTGGGAATAACCAACCTCAGAATGAAACATGGTTGTTGGTGTTCTCAGAAAATTGAATGTCCCTAGTGTATCACTCCATTTTTCTAACTCTGACACTTGGTAAAGTTTCAGAACAGCACTGTCCATTGGAAATACGTAAGCCACAGAAATCAACTTAAAATTTTTCTAGTGGCCAGGTTAAAAAGGTAAAAATAAGAGGCAAAATAAATTTAGAAATATATTTCGTTTCACTGATATATCCATATTATAATTTTGATGTATGATCATTATAAATTAATACGTTATTTTTTTTAACCAATACTTCAAAATTTCCTGCATAATATGTACTATTAATACCTCTCATTTTAGACAAACATCATTACCCTATGTACATGTATGATTACACAAATGGTATGACTCTACTTCATGTACAACCAGAGAAACAAGTTGTACCCCATTTGTTTACAATGAATCAAAATAAATAAATTATAAAAAAAATACCTCTCATTTTGTACTGGCCATAATTCAACAGCCATATATGGCTATGTATGGGGCAGTGAAGGTTCTGGAAACAACCAAAGAATTTCTTTATCCTCTTATTTTGGGGACAGAGGAGAAAAAATTTGTTGAATTGAAACATTCTGTGAATGTCAGTTCTGGATTTTTAGGAAGAAACTAGAGGCAGGGGGAGACCAGCATAGCTTTCCTTTGCATTATCCTCCAGTGACTAGCACAGAAGTTCAATAGAATGTGCTGGACTTTAAATCGTTGATTTGTTCGCTGAGGAAAGGATATCATTAAGCAAAATGGTTTTCCATTTTTGCTGAACAGCACCGTCTCAGCCAAATCTCAAGTTAGAGTAGGCAAAGGACGCTCAGAAATGAACGTCCACAACCCTGTTCCATTAGCTAATCCTCTACTTGACTTTTTCTGAATCCTTCTGAGTCCCTTTAAGGAAAGCTGTGGGTTCTAGCAGATTCCCCTTAAACGGAGACGCTGCCCCCTGGCTGGGGACCAAGAGTGGCTTGGCCCTTTCCCTAGGGACGTCCATCCCAGCCAAGGTTTATCCTACTTTCCTTCCTCCAGTCTTTGCCCCCATCCTCGCGGTAGCCCAACCTCCTCCTTTCTGGGTCCTCGTGGCCCCCTGCTTTGTTTCAACTAGGGACAAACTTTACTTGCTCCTCCAAAGACCGGGAAAAAAAGAGGGCAGTCTTCCTATGGACCCGGGGAGGGAAGGGCCAGGGGCGTACAAGGACGTTTTCTGTGTCGGAGACCAACACCCAGCGGGCCTGCTCCAGTGCAAACCGTTTATCTGGGGGATTCGGTGACCCTCGTGGCAAGGCTTCTTTAGAAATGGGGCGACCCGCGCCCCCTTGCTTTCAGCCCCACCGGAGACTCTAGGGTTACGCCCGCGCGACCCCTGGGCAGAGGGTCTTGGTCGCTTTCTTCCTGAGTTACTTGGGGGAGGCAGCCCCTCCTTCGGGGTTAACCTGCAAACACAAATCCCCCGAGTTCAGAGTAAAGGGGGGAAGCGGGAGACATGCTCGCTACCCGCGCCCCCTGCCCAGGCCACCATCTCCCGACTCTGTCTTCCGCTCTAAACAAGAACAGGGGCAGGAGTCCGCGTTCACATGGAAAATTATGCCGGCTCCAGCGGCGCGTAAAATTGATGTGAACCGAACGAAGTGGGATCAGCGTGATCCTCCCTCTCTTGTCTCAACAGGGGTTTCGGCGCGTTACACAAGGCCGAGCTTGTCTCTTTAAGAAGACATTGGACCCTAATTAGTCCACCTTCCTGGAGCGGCCGCCGAGCGAGGGGCCGAGGGTGTTTGGGTTGGGTTGGGTAGGAGGAGAGACTCGAAAGATCTTCTGACCAGCCTCCAGTCTCACCGCCCCTTCACCTTCTTTATTTTGCCGCCACCACCGCCACCAACACCTAGTTCTGAAGATGCAGCTAGGGCAGCAGCAACAGCCGCCGCCGCCGCCGCTACTCCCAGCCCCACGTTACTTTGATTGACAGCTGAACAAATGTTTCCCCGGTTCGAACGCTCGCGCTAAGGAACGTCAGCCAAGGCGAAGCTCCGCCTTGGGCGGTCCGTCTCCTCCCTGTCTCCGCCAACCCCATGTCTTTTCGTTCATTGGTTAGAGCCACTCGCGACGCCCGGCCCCCACGTGGGTTCCAGCCTCGTCCGCTCCTCCTCCCTGGCTTACCATTTGTCAGCAGTGAAATGATGGGCAGTAACACAGAACGGCGATTAATGTTCAGCCATCTCTGATTGGTTGTTGAAGACGCCTACGGTGCCCGGGTAGGGCGGGGCGTTTGGAGAGCGCCCCAGAGCGGTCGCGTGGCCAGCCGGTGATTGTAGTCAATCTGACGGGCTATTCAGCCACGGTCGCCCGGGGCGGACTACATCTCCCGGGATGCTCCGCGGTCCCTCCGAGGACGGTTGTGAATATGTATCAGAATGTTAATGATTAGCTGCTGCTAAATTTGGTCAAAGAAGTCACCTACACAGAGCGTGTTGTTAGAGCTGTTCTGAGCGGGTGTTTGGGCTGTTGGCTGCTTTCTTCCCCCTCTCTTACACACTTGTATATTATTTTGAGGTGGTGTTCGCAGAGTTTGAAAGGAGAGAATTTTTTTAAAAAGCCGCAAGCATTTCACTCTTTTATTTTTGTAATCCCCTTCAATTTGGGGTTAAAAAAAAAAGACAAGAAAACAGGAAGAAAAATAAGGAAATGAGATGTGGTAAAAGAAGCTAAAAGGTGCCTTTTAAAAGATCGTTGCTGTGAACTGAAAAAATCTCCAGAGAAACCAAAAAAGCACCGCCGAGACCTCTTCCGAACCAAAGGAGTTTTGTGTTTGCTTTTAGGGAAGAAGAGAGATCATTCATTCGGAGGAATAACAGCCAATTAAAAGACAAATAAAAAAAAGTTTGGAGTGGGACGCAGAGCAAGCGGGCGACGCTGCCGGCGGGCGGTGGGCGCGGAGCTCGCACTTTCCCGGTCGCGGCGCCGGGCTCGGCGGGCGCACCTCGGCGGAGCGAACGTCGGAGCGTTGCCGCGGGAGACGCGCGCCGGACAATGCCCGCGGCGGGCCAGTGACGCCCGCGGGGAATGCGGAGCGGCCCGGCCACCGGCACCCAGCCGCCGCGCGTTCCTGCCGCCCGCGTCACGCGAGACCCGGCGGGGACCGGGAGCGCCCGAGCCGCCCCTCGGACCCGGCCGGCCGCCTCCACCACCACCTCCACCGCCGCCTCCTCCTCGGGGCCATTAAAGCCAATGAGCCGCGCGCCTCTGCCCAGCGCAGCCAACTAAATCGGTTTGGATGATTCGCGACCTGAGCAAGATGTACCCGCAGACCAGACACCCGGTGAGTGCGGCGGCCCGGGCGCGGGCGCGCCGGGGGATTCCCCGGATCGCCCCCCTGCGCGCCGAGTTGTGTCTTTTGGCCGGAGGGGCGTGGAGAGCGGCCCGAAATGGGCGCCTGGCTACCGGGGCCGCCTGTCTGCCACCAGGCCGCCGCTCCCTCAAAGCCCCCGGCTTGGTGGCACTCTCCGAGGGGGTGCAGAGAGGCAATTGAGTTGTAGCCATTTTCTTATTGTTGTCTTTGAAGCCCTTGGAAGCCGCGCGGAGCCGTTTGCCTTCCCCGCGCCGCGACTCCTCGGGGGGTGGGGGCGTTCAGCAATGAAGGAGGCGCGACTCCGCGCCGGGGCGGAGAGGGCGCCCTCGGCGGCGGCGCTGCTGGGCCGGCTGCGGCTCCGGAGTGCGGGGCGCTGGCCCCTCGCGCAGCGGGCCCCCGGGACGAGTGAACCAGCCGCAGAAGCGGCAGCTGCGCCCTGCTACCCGCGACTGACCGCGGCCCGACGCCATGGCGCGGGTCCCCCCGACGGGCCAGTTTCGATTCCGGGTGGGGAGGCAGTGGGCGCGGCGCGCCGGCCCCCCGGCGCTCTCCGTTGGCCAGGGAGGGGAGCTGGCCTCGGACTCGCGGGGAGCGGGTGGTCGCCGGCGGGGTTAGGGGCGACTCCGAAACCGGTCCCTGCCGGGCTTGGGGGCGACCGGAGGGGCGGGAGGAGAGTTTGGATCGCACTGAGCCTGCCTGTGCGATTAACCCCCACCCCCTGCCAGCGCCGCGTGGAATGTTTTCTTCATCTCTGCTTCGCCTGTGATGTGGGCTAATTAAATATTTTATTGTTGTTCTTTAGGCACCGCATCAGCCTGCTCAACCCTTTAAATTTACAATTTCCGAATCCTGTGATCGGATTAAGGAAGAGTTTCAGTTTTTACAGGCTCAATACCACAGGTAACGATATTGACTTTAGCTGATCCTCCTGTTTGCTTAGCTCTTGTCGTCTACCCCCCACATACACACACACTCTCCTTCCCTTTTTTTTTTTTTTGGCCACCACAAAGGTATTATTATCATTGCCCCCCCGCCCCCTTCGTGGGCAGAAGGGCAAGACAAGGCCCTTTAGGCAGGTGTAAAGAAATTAAGCATTTTTTCTTTCTCTCGTTTAAAAAAAAAAGGGGGGGGGGCAGAACAATCGAAACTGGGGAGACTTGGAAAACGCTGAGGCCAAACTTTCAATATTGATTTATTGGAGCCAGGAGAATGGAAGGTTGGGAAGATTCTGAGGCCTTTTGACTTCCTTGGTTTTTTATTACTCTAGGCTTGAGTCCTTACTTCTTTTTGCCATTCCACTGAATAGCCAAGAGCCCTCGGAAGTAGCAAGTGAGCGACTTCATTACTTTTATGCTGAACAAAATGTTTTCATCTTAGAGGCGATTATCAGACCTAGAGTGCCTTTGAGACATTTTTCTTTTGCTGGTTTTTTAATGATGCATAATTCTTATTTCATAAATTCAAGAACCAAAACAAGCCACTGAACCGGATCAACACTTTGCCCCTGGGTGGTGGTATTCAACTTGTCTGTATGTTTTGGAGGGAAAGAACAAGACATCATTCATAAGACTACTTGATTCATATTTTCATTAATGTCTTCGTAGAACATTAAAGAAGAAAACTCCCTTGTGAAATTTTGGGGGAATTATTTGTGTGTTTATGGGTAGTCATTACTGATGTTTTTTTCCTTGGTCTTGTTTTATTAAGTGAATTTAATGAATGTTGAATTCTGGATGAAGTTCCAGAATTAAATTGACTTGAGGGTTTATTTCTTTAAAACTTATTTAAAAAGAAAAGAAAAACCCACATTTGATCCTTACTGAAGGGACATGTTCAGGCTGGTTCTAGTCAGTCGTTTCCTCCCCTTCTTAATGAGGTGATATTTAAGATTGTTGAGTTGGTGTTTGTAGGTGAGGATTTAGAGGAGAGTGTGTGTATTTAGATTTGAAGGATGTAAGTTAAATTCTGCACTGTACTTAGATTATCCTATGTCTCAAACAGTCTGAAGCTGGAGTGTGAGAAACTGGCCAGTGAGAAGACTGAGATGCAGCGGCATTATGTCATGGTAAGAAAACTCTATCACAGATTCAAAGTGCTTAGTAGTTTGGGATACCAAAAGTGAGACTACACTGAAATTGCTGGAGGCTGCAGGGTAGATGACGGTGGACTTGCCAGTGTAGTTGAGATTGTGGGAATGTGTCCATTAGTAACCTGTAATTCTAGGATGTTAGAACTTGCTTTCGACAACCAGCTTTGATTTGAATTTTCAAAAAGTTCACTTGCATAGGGTATAATTTTCTGTGCTTTGTTTCACAAATTGAAACAAAACAAAACAAAACCTCATTTATGTTTTGTTCAGTCACAAGCAAAATGTTTTTGTTAGTGGTTTTCTTTGTTGTTTTACTGCTCTTGTTCCAAACAGTTTTAACCAGTTTTTCTATATACTCTAAAAATTTTAATGCCTTACTTCTTTTAAAGAGTGATGATTTAGGCACTGAAACTATTCTCCAATTTTTGTCTCATTATTTGTGTTACTATTATGTGTGTATGTTTTCAATTTCTATAGTGTCATATTGGTTTGAAGAGTGTGATTTGTTCTGCCAGAATTCCTGTAATTCCAGTTACACTACATGTTCAAAAAAATTAGATCTGCTTTTACAAAAGTATCATGAAGCATATTTTTATAATTGCTCCAGAAGGTACCAGAGTGATGCATTAATTCATTTTCTCTGAAGTTTTCTTGCTTTGAATGTGTGAATGAGTAGTACCTTTAAAATGAGAAACAACTCTTCAATAATAGTACCTTTTCTAACCATTTAGCTTTTGTACAAATTTCTGCTGTATGTAGGAGTTAGTCATATGGTACTGAATTTTCAGATTTATTTATCTCCGTATGTATAAAATAATTGGTGTTAAGAATGCTGTGTTTGAATGTAATTTTTCTCAGTTTTGTGAGTTGCTGTCTTAGAGTCTGTCTTAAGGTGGCTTTTAGTTTATTAGGCTAAAGATAGTAATTGGGCATCCCTTTGATTTATTGGCTAAGAATTATGAATCTTTTGGCTTACATGAGGCTTTTATGTTTGTTGTTTGTTTTGAACATACTTGGGGCATTTTGAATAAACTGGGCAGATTATTTGATGAAGGGCACAAATTTAATTGCTTTTCCTTCTTTGACAGTACTATGAAATGTCCTATGGGTTGAATATAGAAATGCACAAGCAGGTAAGTTATTTCTTTTTAACCATTTTAAATGAGTAATACTGATGCACTTTGAAAAGATAATTGTGTTTTGCAGTTTTCTTCTGTATGTCATTGTGACTACCTGTATTTTAGACTGGGTATTTCGGAGAGAACAGTATTTTTTCACAACTGGTTCCCCATTTTTTGTGTTGCCCTAATTTTAAGTATTTAAAATATTATCTTAAAAATATGAATGCATATTAAATTTTGTTCATTATTAAACCTGCATGCTAAATTTTAAAGTATATCTTAATCTTTTGAGAGACTTGCTTTATATATTTTGGTCATTGCAAACATATCTTATGTAAAAGACCTTTTCTTTTGGAAATATTGAAAAATAAAACTATAAATTGTATGTATTCTTCATTGGCTTGGTGTAAAAGAATAGATAGAGGGTGAGCAGGGAGGGTCAAAATGAAATCTGTGGAGCTACAAAAGAAATTGATGTAAAATCCTTGTACTGGTCCCCCGAGGCTACTTAGTTGGGTCTTACCAGGAACTGTAACCATTACTTCCAAATTTGTACAGAGTAAATGAGCCTGATAGGAGGATGTGATAATGTTCAACACTGGGTCTTGAAATGTAGCAATTAGTTCGGCCAATAAAAGGGCGGGGAGAAGATCATGATTAGTAGAAAAGCTTTGAAAGATGTAACTCAAACAGGCTTTTTTTTTTTTTTTCCTCCTTTAGCAGGAGAACAAATGAAATAAATGGTTTAAATTTTCTAGACGAACAATACTATGTGTGTGTGTGTGTGTGTGTGTGTGTATATATATACATATATATATATATGTAATGTATATGTGTATTTCACATAGGAGTAGTAATTCCTCTCAGAAGCATTTATTTTTAGTGATCTGCTAGTGGAACTGCTTCAGATCTCATTAACTATTGCAGAATAGGTGTATATGTTTGCCTGCTGAGAAAAAGACAAGGGAAAACTTAATGGTTTTCATTTCTTGTTTATGGTCAAGGTGATTTTCATTACCTACTAAGTTTAGAAATGATGAAGTGACCATATATTATTAGGCTTTTACTATTTATGGATTCCTTTTTAGATATAATTATTTGCCACATGCCCAGAACTACACACTTAGTAGATCTTTAAAAGATGATTCATAGACAGTAAAGGCAAACATAGTATTTGAAAACAAAAATTTGGGGGAAAAAATGAGACATTATTTACACTGGGAGACTTTATTTCAGATACTTTTACTTTGCTATTTGGTTATAACAATATTAGCATTGTTATATAGTTTGCCAGGTGTTAATTCTTATTTTGACATCTTTACCATTTTTGTTTAGATTAGTAATATAAATATCTCCTACCTAAACAAAATCTATTCGCGCTTATGGATGGACTTCGTTTAACTGTACCTTAGAGGAATAAATGACATGAGAGATATTTGCTCATTATCTCATTTAAGGTCTGGATCTTTTACATGTCTTCTTCTTGTTGTTCTCATTCTACCCCTCCCCCCAGGATTAATTAAAGATCGAACCAGATGACTAATGTCCCTTTATTCCCCTTTATTTCTCCTTCTGTACCTTGTTTACCCTAACCACTTAGTTTCCAGATCTCCTCATACCACTTAACGTTTCTGAAGAGCACATAGCTTGTATTTGTCTATATGTTTCTTTTCTTTTTCTTTCTTTCTTTTTTTCTTTTTTTTTTTTTTTTTGCTGTCAGTGGGTTTGTGAGATCCCTTAATTTTACACATTTTATACCTCTATAATTCTGTCATCTTCTTGTCCAGCTGGCCTCAAACGCTATCCATTTAAAATTGAGAACATTTTCCCTTTTTTTCTCTTGCTTTTAAATTCAATCATATCAAGAATCCTGAGGGCAGTTTATCACATTATGAAATACAGACAGCCCTGCAAACCACCTACTTATTATATTTTCTTTCTTTCTCCCCCTTAAGCACAGAGGCATATCTGTCTTTATTTGTTTTCCTAGGCAGACAGCCTTAGTTCCTCTTAGCCTCTCTTCCAGATGCACTCACTGGATACCCTTGTAATGGAAAGCAGCAATAATGCAGGGAAGTTGCCCTGCGGCATAATTGGGCCTAGTTCTCAAGATCGGGTTAGGCTTATTCACTTATTAGATTTGTGTCTCAAAGGGTTCAAGAGTAGGAGTCCCAGGAGTCCTTGGAAGTACCTTAGTAATTGGTGGCCCTGATATTTGAAACCTTTGTGTATTTTTTGGTTAACGTTCCTGTTCTTTATGGCTACAGCCAGCCACAGATTATTTATTTTTGGAAAAATTTTTCACTGAAACAGAAAATGATGACTGTGATGGAGTCATGACTCTGTGACTTAGCAAATTGATAAAAAGATAAAAGTATGAAACAGTGACAGATGGGGGAGGGGGACCCACATTCTCCTCCCACCCCTTTTGGTGTGATGCTCATCATCAGTCACCCTGTGTTGATTCTGATAGAGAACTATAAAGTGAAACCTATGGGGAATTTGTCATTCTGAAATGAAAGCTAATGTAATTAGTACCAATTAAAGTACATTTAGTAAATTGGATTTAATCTTAATTAAGCCTGCATAATGTTGCCAATTTTTAACAATTATGTTTGAGAACATAATTAATTTAAATTTTGGTAACTGAGTAAATAGCATTAGTCTGGTAGAATTAGTGGTTTTTTTTAAAGGGGGTATTCAGTGACATGACATGGAATTGGAGCATAAAATATGAATCTAATTTCTGGTAATCTTTAGTAGGATTGATAGAACTGAGCAGATGAAGCTGGAAAGCAACCCAGAAGTTGCTGGAGTATTCTAGGCTATAATGGGAATTAATGCTTCACCACTGTCTTAAGTTCTGTTGAGAAAATGAAGATGACAAATAGTACATGGGTGATAAATGGCATTTTTTATTGTGATGTCTTCAAAATGGAATTTTTAAAAAGTGAAAGAACATTGGCTTGTGTTCCTTAAGGATTTTCCCTAAGTATGAGGTTTTGTTTTTTGTTTTGGATGGGACAGGGTTTAGTTGTTACTTCCTTTTGCTGATTGTTCTTTATAAATGTAGTGTGACTTCTAAATGGGTCAACCACTGTGGGCAGATCAGTGATGCATGTAGTTGATACCATCACTAAATGCTGCTTGTTTGCATCCTTCACCTATAATAAAAAGAAGTCCTCCCTGCTGGAATCTGACAGCAGCAGTTACCACTCTAAAAAGTGAATATTGGATGTAGATTAGGAGCAATGGGTATGTGAATTCAACTTATAGAAACTATATGGATAACCGTGCTATATTTGAGAATTAGAGTATCTCAGGTCTCTGTAGTTTTTTGTAATCTAAGATCTCTTTGCTTCTAAGATTTTTTTTATGCTTAGTGCTTGAATTTTAGAAATCATTAGAAAATTTCAGAAATCTGTAACACTTAGAATCTGAAAGTGAGTGCTATACATTTATATAGAAATATATATTTATCTGTATGTAGTCGTATGTGTGTATATTATTTATTTAAAATCAAAGCAGGAAAACTCCTGTTTGACTCCAGACCATGTAAATTTTATTACAAGACGGACCACAACCATTTGAGTGCTGCTAAAATATTAATTGAATAGAAATGAAAGGGCCTTGCCAACTGATAGGATATCATAATCATAGCCTCTTTGGTCGATGGTAAATGATGATAAATGACATTAGGAACCTTTTAGCAAACTGTAATAACTACAAGGAGGGAAGCAGTATGGATTTGCATTATATCTGATACCCTCTAGTACCAAGTGGATTGCCAATACTGCTTGTTTAGCATTTTCTAAGGGCAATAGGATATTGATTTCTGACTTACAAGGAACAGCTCTATTTTCACCATTGAAAAGTATTGCAGGTTGTTAAGAAGAAATTGACTTGAAGAGGCCGACTGCTGCCCATCATGGAGCAAATAAAGCAAAACTGCCGAAGCATGGTGGAGCAGCGAGACGGGCCCTCAGCAATTTGTTGCTATTAATTTACCATGCTCGACAGCAAATCAATCGGCATCTACTTCATCTGCTGGAGAAAATGCTGTCCAGGGCAGATAAAAGGCTCGGCATGGTACAGAGAATAGACTGGATTGGCCAAAAGGAGGCTGCAGTTAATGTGTAAATAAGTGAAATCAAGGCCACTGTTGCAGAGGAAGCTATTGTTAATTAGGTTGGTGCTTTTTAGTGAACTATTTTAGAAAGCAGCTGAGGATTTGAAAAATAAGAGATTTATTGAGGTTAAAGTAATATATGGCTGGCATGACATTCCAGCCTTGAGTGTACTTGATTGTAAGATGCAGTAAATATATTTGGGGGCAATGCTTGCAGTGGAAGTCAATTCATTTAAAGTTCGATTTAGACCAGATTTCCTTTAAGATAATGTTTTTTGAGGGGAGCATTACCAAATTCTTGTACATCTTTTGTCTTATGTACACTTAGATTTGGAAGAATAGATGGAAAAGCAGGTGTTAAGAGTCACATGGTGGCTTTCTTTTCAGAAATGGGTGTGACTGAATTCTTGAATGCTAATGAAAGGGAACTGTTATCAAAGGTGGACTTTTCTCTTGAAAGTAACCCACAAACCAGTGCAAGTTTTGCTGTCATTACTTCCCTTTGTCATATAAACAGAAAATACTCTAGAGGGGGGCCGCAAAGTGGTGGGTACCACTGGACTGCACAAATCTCAAAAAGATATAAGTGAAATTTTGATGACTGTATAAACTGTAGAATAAGTTAAAAGCTGAGTTTGTGTGTTGGTGGGGGTTTGTAGTTTTTTTTTTTGTTGTTTTCTTTTAAAGACTTAAATCCACCAAAGTAGTCAAAAGACTACTGATCCTCTAATAATATTCCACAATTAATATTAACCAAATGGAGGATTTAGGTGATATTTTTCCCCCCTTACTTCTCATTTGGTTATTTTGGGTTAGAGGACAAACTTCACTTCTTTCTGTTTAGTAAAACTAGGTGTATGTAGATTTTAAGTAATATTTGTCCCCAGACTGTCAGAGGTCTAGTATTAGGTGGGGCAGCTGTTTTATTACTTGTCAAAGGCCCTGAAAGAGAAGCAGATCTGGATCAGGAAATGTAACCCACCAGAGTGTGTGTTAGTGGGAAGTATTTTTTGAGTACTGTGTTTCCTCTCTTCTCACATATAAGATTCTTAATTTTGTCTTTCTTGTGGTACTATAGGAGAATATCTGTAGTCCCCCCCCCCCCCCAAAGCAGTGATTGTTGAGTAGAATTAGAATTTCCTTCCAGTGGAAGGGAACATTTATTATGTATCTGGCATGTGCTTGCCACAGATCTGGGCATAGGGCCAAAATTCTTTCCTTTAATTCTTACAGTGACCCTAAGAAAGGGATTATGTCCATCAAAAGGTAATTAAATAGGGTCAGATTTGTACAAGGTTATATAGTTAATGGGTGGTAGATTTAGGACTCAGATGAATTTACCTGGGAAGGTATCTCTTGGGAGATGTGTCACCCATGAAGTATAGATTCAGAGCCCAACTCATTCCTGGAATGGGGAAGCCCTAAGGGGCTGGGATAGCCTCTCAGATTATCCTTGAGCCTCTGAACTGTGGGCTCATACCCAGAACCCCTTGAGCGGGGGATTTTCTGTAAGGCCTGGAGTCCAGGTCTCGAAGGCTTAGTCAGGTAAGGCAGGCTGTCCAGGCTGCTTTCAGTGATTGAGAGGGGGAGAGTCTCTTTTATTCTTTCCTACATGTGGGCTAGGAGAGCTGCTTCTTATCAAAACAATTTGTTTCCTCCCTAGGCAACCTATTTCCCATTTGTTTACAAACTTGTTCTTCTGTTTAACTTTTATCTTTTCCTTGTGGTTTCTAAGACTATGCCTAAAGACAAGGGCTGTTTGTTAATCATCATCTTGTGGGTTTTTGAAGGGAGAAACTGGGAGGGGAAAATGTGATGTTTTGTGGCCTCTTTGTAGTTCAGAAAGAAGTTCATAGATGCAGGAAATCACAACTCAAACTTTTAAATGAAGGCAGATGTTTTGCTTGTAATGTCAAAAGAATTTCTTTGCAGCATTTAAACAAGGAATATTTCCATCTAACTGCCTCTCAATCCCTGTTGCATATTATTTATAATTGATAGGCAGGTTCTTTGTATCTAGTAGGTAGTATCTGTTCTGAATGGGGTTGGACTGATGGATAGAGATGAATGAGCTGCATCTTTAGGAAATTCTTCTGTTGCCTTGAGGAAGTTAATAGTGCAGGCCCATTGTTTTTCATATTTTTTCATTTACTCTTTCCTAGAATTTTACTTTTTTTCTCCCTTTGCGCTACGTACCAAGTCAAGGAAGACAGTTGGGAATTATGCGTTTAAAAAATGTGCATTTGGAAGTTATTCGTGTTTGTTTTTAATGAGGAGATTTTTATTTTTGTGTGTGTTACTTTATAGTCTGGTATGTCACTTCTGGACAGCAATTGTGTTATTTGGTGGCCCGAAAAGAGAGTGAAAGATGTAATTTCTACAACATACTTTCTTTGATTCCTTCCCACACTCTTGAAAAAAAAATTGCTAACTGGCAACGGTGGCATATCTAGTGGTTTTATACAGGGTAAGTTATTGTTGCAATCTGGGAGAAGCAGCAGACAATATATTTAGGTATAGGCAACTGAATATCTGATAATGACAGTTTGCAAGGATTTGTCTGAAGTAAGTATTCTGCACACAGTTTATGAATTTATTACTCTGTGGGGGAAGGACCTCAGAAGTTTAAGTCAAAGTGAAAGTTAGAGCTATTCTTCGTCTTATTAACAACTGTCAGTGGTAGTTGCTTTCTTTCTGTAAAGGGGAATAGCTTGTGTTCATCACCACGAATCTACATACCCTGTCTGTTTTCATTGGAATTGACCCAGTGTTGGTGACAGGCACTTGCCATTTCTGTATCAGTGAGCCAAAACTTAACCTCAGAGAGGTGTAGTGTATAACCTGTCCTCCATCCAGGGGCATAAACAGACAAGGTGTGGATTTTCTTAATTTAGAAGAATTAATACTCCAAGACACATCTGAGGTACTCTGTCCTCGGGAGTGATGATATCTTGTCATCCTTTTTGAAGATTTTGTTCACATACACTTCAAGATTTGTCGCATCTACCTTTCACAGAATGGAGGATACCTTCTCCCCTTGTGTGATACCAGATTCTTTCCCTGACCTGGATTGGCTGTGGTGGACTTGAACCTCTGCAAAGCCCTGCTTCTTGCAACAACCTAGGCAAATGAGCTGTTAGGGGAAGGAAGAAGGATGTTGGCTTTCTGATTTCTTAGGAAGCTTATTTCTCTTTATTGTAATCAAGATCCATTTACTCTTGTTTTTTAGCCATGCATTCTGCTTCTGAAGTCCTGTGGATTCTTTTAGTTACAGAATTTGGAAAGACAAGGAAATATAACTAGAAAGAATAGTGATAGTAGAAATTACAAGCATGAGTACTCTGTAACACCCTTTCTTTACAGAGAGCTTAAAGTATTTTATATGTTCTCCTTAATCTTCTTGATGTTCCTGTAAAGCAGGTAGCAAGCTTGGATCCATGTATTTATTTAAATAGCTTCTGTCAGTGAAGTACCCAACAGTTTGCCAAGTGGTGTCATTCCACTGGCCTCCTTTAACAGATGACACTGAGGCTTAAGGGCTTAAGAGACTAGCCCAGTGTCACAGTCAGGGGAGGATCAGCACACTGGTGAGGATACCAGAGTTCACTTAGTTTGGTGAATGTGCCTGAGGTCACATAGTCAATGACAGAAGAGGAAATAGTAGGTTTCTTGTGTTTCCTTCCAGAGCTCCTTTCACTGACTGCGGCTGTGTTCAAACAGCCGGCATTGCACTTGTTTCTCTGTTTCTGCAACATGAGGAGTATGGTAATGCTACTGGCAGTCCAAGGGTATTACGCTGTCATCTCTAGTGAGAGATCTGATCTGTGTGTTTGTGTTTGAAGTACAGCTCCTCCCTTTCGTTCCCTCTACTTTCCAGTGCCAGTGCCCTGCCCAAAAGGAGTCTAGGATCTACAAGTTGAAATACAAAGCCAAGATCCACTTTTAGCAAAGCGCTTAGTAAAACTGGCTGCTCCCTCATTCCTTAAACTGTACTACGCAAACATACTATGTTAGGTACATACTTTTTTTTATTATTGCTTGTCTCCCCTCTTCAGCTAGAACGGAGCACCACAAGAAATAGGGGTTTTATTATTGTTTTCAGCTGTACTCCTGGTGCTGGACACTGTCACAAAGTTAAGTCTTGGTGCTCATGAAATATTTGGTGAATAAGGGAATATTTGCATTCATACAGAGCTAGGCAAAAATCTCTGTGACTTACTGTTTTCAAGGTTGTATTTGGGTTGCAGGGTAGAAAACCAGTACTGAACCTTTAAGTACTGAGGCCTGTGTATTCACTAGTTAAATTTGTGGAAAATGACATGGGAAAATAGGAAGTAAAAGCAGTTGAAATTGGGTATCTTTCAAGAATGAGTTAGGATGGTGAAAGTAGAATTGTGTATTTTGGCATATCAAGTCTGCCTTTTTAAAGATGAAAACATGAATCTTTCCTAACTGAATTTAGTAAATTCATTGAGTTTGAACATCACTTTATCACTAATCAATATGTATCTGAATAATTCTTTACAAATAATAGGTCTGTGTACATGTAGTATGGGGAGATAACTGATCTTGACTATACTGTGGTGTGTTTAGTTAACTTTTCTTCCAAATCAGTAAAATGCATGCTTCTAGTTCTTTTAAAGCGACAAGGAGCTTTAAAGATACCATAGCTTTTTCATTAGTGGAAATGGCCTTGTGTTGTTGAAAAAGTCAAAATATTAAGTGTTTTAGAGTGCTTATTGTGCAGGTAATAGTTTATTTATTCTCACAACAGTATTATGAGAACCAGCATTATTATTATTTATTTCCATTTTACTTATGAAGCTACTGAGAGAGCTTAAGTAACTTGTTTGAGATGAGACAGTCAGTAAAATAAATCCTGAATTTGATTCAGGGTCAGAATGCTGGTGTGATAGATGTTTCTGCCTAATTCTAAATGCTGTTTGGAATACTATACTGCCTTCCCCACAGTACTTGATCAAGTCAGGAGCCTCAGATTGTAATTCTGGCCTTGCCAATAACCAGTGGCACCTTAACTTATCAGGGTCTCACTTTTCACATTTAAAAATTTTGAGTGTCAGGGAATGCTTATATTGCTTTTAGCCCCTTTGGTCTAAAATGATAGTTTGGGTTTGATTTGTTGTTCTCTGACCCAGTGAACAGAAATTGAGACTTGTCCTTTCTTTTTAATCTCAAAGTTCCTTTTTCAACTTCGAGATTTTTAAGTCCATAATCGCCTAATAGAGCTAGAAGTAGAATGTATATTTATGAAATAATTTTTATTTTAACAGGGTACTTTCTCATTCATTTTTCACTTAAGCTTCAATAATGTCAATAAAGCATCCCTATCTTATGAATCAATAAAATGAGACCCAGATGTTCCATGACAAAGTTCCACATTAATTAGTAGATGATTCAGAATTCACCAGTTCTCTTAGGGCCAGTGTTCAGGCTAAAGTAATGTTGATGCAGAACTAGAGAGGTTATTGTAAAACATGTAATGTAAATATATCCAAGATAAATTGTAATACCAGTGCTTCTTTAAAGTGACCAGCTTATGTACTTTGGTCATATATTATATATCTTCTGAAATTGTATGTTATAATGTGATGCAGTAATTTTCTTCTAAAGATGTGTGTGCAGAGGGGATAGGTAGTCATTTATTACCTGTTGTGTAATTGGTTCCTGGGATTAGTTACCCTTGTGGAATCCAATGTAGATGTCAGTTTATCTAGCTAGGGTTTACCTCATGTCACAAAGGGTAAAGCATGTCTATGTGCTTAAAATGAGTGAATGTTTAATCTGGACCTTATTAATCAAGACCAAAAGAAAATCCTATTCCTTCTGTGAAGTATAAGCTCCAAAAAGGAAGGATGTGTTTTTTTCATTGCTGTACCCTTAACACCTAGAATAATACCTGGAACATAATAGAGGAAATGAATGAATGAATGAATGAATGAAGAAAAGGTAAAGGAATGATTGTTTTCATTTTTTGTATACTCTGCAGTATCCAAAATTCTTGAGTGTGAGCCACCTTTGTGTAGTTTTCTTTGTTGCTATCTCTTAGGGCGGACTTGACTTTATTATGAGCAAGAAGACTAGATAGGTAATCACAGCTTGGGAGATCTTATTCCATTTCTGCCTCAGGCCCTTGAAGTGGTGATTGCCCCCCCCCCCCTTTTTTTTTTTGTTGGGGGTTAGTGCTGGGGATTGAACCCAGCACCTTGTGCTTGCAAGGCAAGCACTCTGCCAACTGAGCTATATCCCCAGGATATGATTAGCCTTTTGAAAATAGTTTTATATTAATTGCTGGATGACTTATTTCTAAGGTAACTTTGAAATCTGTCATCCTGTGATTTAAAAATGACCAGTTTTAGCAAAAGACGTATCCCTAATTTCTTTGCTTGGCACTAGAGACTTGTCATTTCAGTAAGGTATGGTTTAAGATAATGTTATTTAAGAGGAAGTGTGAATTTTTTTTCCCTTTAGGTAGAACATCTCTTTGAGCAATGTTAGACTTTTGTACACAGCTAAAATAGTCCTTAGGTTGTTAATATTTAATATCCTAGACCTATCTGCTGTGATGTTTTTGTTTGGTTGTCTATTCGTTGAGATTATAGCCACATCTTCCCAGTTTTTTTCTAGGATAAGAGCCTATCAGTAACTGTGTATACTTGCAGATTTCCCATGTGTATATCTTGGGCTAATATTAGTGATATTAATAACTGTTAAGATTTATTGACTACCTTACCAGGTACCAGGTGGTAACATGGAATGCTTTAGATATATTGATTCTTTTAATTTATAACCCTTTGAGGAAGGGATCTGATTGTCCTTATTGTGTAAAAGGAAAATTAAAGTGAAAAGGTAAGAAATTTGTCCAGTTACTCAGTTGTGGGTTGTAGAGTGTAAATTCAAGCCTAGCTGGTCTGGTTTCAGAGTCCCAGTTCCTGCATCACAATCATTTTAGTGTGGTATATTTTTGTCTTTGTTTTTTAAATGTATCTAGATAGTCTGCTGCTGTGCTCTGTACACAGTGATCTTAAATGTTACAAATAATAGTCTCATTTGGATATGTTTTTATTTTATTTGGGTAAACAAGTGCTGTAGATCAGTGGACCCATCAGTTCATATTTTACCATAGATTCTACTAGTGGTTCTTTGCCTGGTGATCATAGACCACTAGGTGTTTTTTAACACTCGACTGAAATTCTAAGGTAGGCACAGTACCTTCT
The DNA here is from genome assembly GCF_902686445.1 of Sciurus carolinensis. NCBI lineage: Eukaryota > Metazoa > Chordata > Mammalia > Rodentia > Sciuridae > Sciurus > Sciurus carolinensis. Next base: position 80,165,269 of record NC_062226.1, read on the forward strand.
TAACTACAATAGAACGTTCTGAGGATTTTAAAGCTTTGATTGCCTGCTGGAGTTGGGGGAGAAAAGGGGGTTCGTGACCAGGTTTTAAAAGGTCCCTTTTAAAGGGACCTTTTTAAAAGGTCCCTCCCCATCATTGAATTATATGCACAATGGTTTGCCTTTTTCTGAGGAGGAAGGATCCATAGTACTAACTGATCCAGTGAGAAAACTTGGGTCTGCACAAAAGGAGCTATTGTGCTAGAGCAGTGATCTTAAACCAGGGCATTTTCTCTCCTCAGGGGACATTTGTCTGTGTCTGATGTTACCTGGTTGTTACCACTTAGAGATGCCATTGGCATCTAGTGGGTAGAAGCTGGGGTGTTGCTGAGCACCATAGAAAGTACAGGACAGCCCCCTATAACAAAAAGTTAGTCTTCAGTAGTACCATGGTCGAGAAACTTCTCCAGAGAGAGGAAAAGTTGTGTTTTCTGTAGCCTTTTTTATGACCAGGAGTATTAGAAATTTGGGGGCATTGTTACATCTTTGAATAGAGAAAGAACCAGTATTGTGCAACTTCTCTAGTTAAGTCAGTTTTGGAGAATCCTACAAAACTGTACATGTATTTTTAGCTTTTCTCTCTTTCCCACTCCTCAGAGTGGAGTTAGGTTCTTAATGGGGACATTGCATGGTCTTTTGTGATTACTATTTTTCCAAAGAAGGGAACATGATCAACCTCTCAGGAGGAAAGGCCTTTTACTTCTCAGTTCAGCTTCTCATTTGATGCTTGATTTCCACCAAAAACATCCAGATACCTCAGATGGAAGACAAAGATTATGCTAAGTTCGATTTTTTTCATAAAACAGATGTTAATTGACTTCATACTATGTGCATGGTGTTTTGAAGGCCAGAGAATTATGAGAGGTCTTGCCTCCCCATAGAATCTTAACTTTTTATGGGATTTGGATCATTGTGAGTAATACAAAGCACTGCTGAGGTATGAACAGAAGAAAAGGGAATCTTTGTCTCTGGGGTTATTAAAGATGCTATTATGGAGGCGGTAGAGACATTTTCTTTGAAACCTCAGAGGAGGGGGGCCACTTAGGCAAGAATAGAGCATGGACGATTCCAAATGGAATCCATAGAGCCAGGACAGTGCTTTGAATGTTCAGGCCATGGTTAGCATTCTCAACTATGTTGAACGGTCAAGGAGTAGTTCAGAAGATGGTTTAGGGTGCTTTATAGAAGGCCTTGAATGCTAGGTGTAGTGCTTGGTCTGTTGAAGGAAAGCAGAGGGCAGATTAATTAGGTAATAGGACCAGGAACATATCTTTAATGCTAATTCACTGTATTCCAGGTGGCTAGTATAGAGTCTAGGAGCAAATATTCACTGAATGTTGGCTGAAGTTATCTGAATGGAAATGACATGACAGGAGAGGTACAGGGTGAGGAGGTAAAGTCTGACTAGGAAAGCAGCCAGTAGGACTAGAAAGGAGGAAATCTTGTGGCCTAGAAGTTCACTGAATGAAGGATATTGAAATATATAGAAAGACCCCGAGACGTTGACCTTTACAAGTGGCAGAATTATGGCACCATTAACAGAAAAAGAGACACTGGATGGTGAGAACTTAGCTTCAGTTAGGACAAAGTGCTGTGCCTATGGAGGAAGGAGTGAAAGAAGGAAGAAGAGGGAATGAATGAATTTTTTGCTCCTTTGACCTTTATATCTGACCTCTTTTTCATCTCTTCTGCAAGATCTATGCTCTTACCAAGAACCTTAAGGATTCTTTTCAGCATGACCTCTGTGCTTATATTCTATACCCAGAGCATAACAGATTTTGCCAGGAAGTTCTTTGTGGGCAGTGGTTATAGGAACTGTTGTTCATTTAAGGAAGGCATTTGATTCTTGTGGGAGTGTATGAGTTTATGTGAATCTTTTGCTTGATTATCTTCATTACCTTTATGTTGATTTAATGGAGTTTGTAAATGATTTTGAGTTTCTACTTTTTCCTCTTTGTAAGATTTTCACAAAAACAGGAACAGAATCCTCTAAATTATTTAGTCACCCAGTGAAACTATGCTTCAGTCATTCTTTTCTTTCTCCTGTTTTTGATTTGACCAACAACTCTAGATAGGCTAGTGTTGAGAAATTTCAAGTAAATGTGAGATTGAGTCTATAATTGTCTTGAGAAACTACTGTGTTTCAAAAGAAATAATTATTCCTCTTGTTCATTATGTCCCTGATGAGCTAAACACCAAAATTACAATAGATGCTTTAGTCACTGTGAATAATTTGTGTATGGCTAATTTTCTTCCTTTTTCCCCCACCAATGTGAGGCATACTTTGTATTTTAAAACTTCACCCTTTTAGATACTTGTCTTAAACTGCCGTAGCTGAGTGAGAACAGCAGTGATAGTAAGGAAAGTTAAGTAAACATGAAATTTAAAAGGCCAATAGAGTACATTTTGGTAAACCAAAATATTGTTTGGTGGCATAAAGCCACAGATCCAGTCCAAAAAAGAAGAAGAAAAAAAAAAAGAAACATGCAGAAATGTGGTTTTACTGTCTGTCATGCAGTCTGTTTCAACTGTCAGAAACATAAGTCGCTTTATGGTTTGTTTGTTTTTTTTTTTCTTCCCAAGTCTGACCGCAGCTTTTAATTTCCTTCTTTCTACCCACACCTACCTATACCCTCATGTATCTAGTGCTAATTTATGGGCGATTTGAATGTAATGACATAATCAACAACAATCAAAAGGGTCAGAATGTGTGGCAAAAGTATCCTTTCTTGGGGCCTAATAATGAGTTCTGTGCTTTTGGAAACTTTTACAATCTTAATACAACACTTGTCTTTGTTCTTGGACTTCTCAGTTTAAGTTAGGTTGAGGCTTTTAAAGTTGTTTTTTAAGTGCTTTTGCTTTAAAAAGTAACATTAAAGAAAATTAAACATTAAAGAAATTTTATAAAGCAAAAGAAAAAGAATCACCCATGGTCCTGCCACTCAGTCCTAAATACTGACCAGGCAAAGGCCAAAGGCAGAGGCTTCACTATCTCCATCATATGTGCTGTGGCAGGTGGAGATAATTCCCCCCTCATCAAAAATAGTACTGGTCAAGATTAAAAGGATAATACTAAATACCATGCTCTTATTTCTTCTTAACCAAAAAAGTAGACCATAAGATAAAAACATAGGCTTTTAAATTGTTTCTGATGTTTTGGTAACCATGGTTTCTTCAGTTCTTTATGGGCAACACACTTCTTTTAAATAGTTTTTAGGTGCCAGTCCTAATTCAACCAGTAACTTCTTGTGTTCTTGGAAAATTATTTAATTTTTCTGAGTCTTAAAATATATTCATCTATAAAACCAGCATAGGTAGGACTGGATTAATACTTTTTATAAAATGATGGTTCCAGGGCCCCATAACCTGGTACTTGGGCATTGGAATTTTTCTAAAAGCTTCAGAGTGATTCTGATGCACAGCAGGGTTGATGACCAGTGAACTTGAGCGGCTTTTCTCAAACTTTAATGTATATGCAAATACTTGTGGGAATTTTATTAAACACCAGTTACAGCAAAAATTCTAATTTATTTTTCCATATCTTTCATTTATGCATTATAGATCTACATATTGATGAGATTTGTTGTTACATGTACACAATATAACAATATATAATTTGACCAATATCACTTTCCCCTTCCCTCCCCACCTCCCACCTCCCACCTCTCACCTCTCCTTTCCTCTTCTGATCCCCTTTGATTTTTAGGAGATCCACCTGCACCTTTGTTTTCCTTTTTCCTCTCTAACTTCTGCATAAGAGAAAACAGAAGACCTGTAACCTTCTGAGTTTGTCTTCTATTTTGCTTAACATGATGATCTTGAGTTCCATCCATTTTCTTCCAAATGCTACGATTTTATTTTTTTATGGTTGAATAAAATTGCATTGTGTATATATCTTTTTCTTCCTTTTTTTTTTTTTTTTTAAATGGTAACAGGGATTGAACCTAGGGGTGTTGAACCACTGAACTCATCCCCAGCACATTTTTATTTAGAGTCGGGATCTTGTTAGGTTGCTTAGGGCCTCACTGAATTTCTGAGGCTGGCCTTGAACTCCCCCCCCCCCTCCCCGGTACTGGGGATCAAACTCAGGGCCTAGCACTCTACCAGCTGAGCTATCTCCCCAGCCCTGGCCTTGAACTTTTGATCCTCTTGCTTCAGCCTCCAGAACCACTGGGATTATAGGTGGTCACCACTGTGCTCAACTAATGTACCACATTTTCTTATCCATTCATTCATTGATGGACACTTAGGCTGGTTCCATAGTTTGGATGTTGTAAATTGTGCTGTTATAAACATGGGTGTGCATATATCACTGCAGTAAGTATTTAAATACTGAGGAGTTGTATAGCTGAGTCGTATGGTGGTTCCTTGCCTAGTCTTTTGAGGAGCCTCCATACTAGTTCCCATAGCAATTGTACTAATTTATAGCCCCACCAACAGTGTAAAGTGTGTCTTTTTCTCCGTATCCTCTCCAGCATTAATAATTATTTGTATTCTTGATGGCTGCCATACTGACTGGTGTGAGATGAAATTTCTCAGTATAGTTTTGATTTGCATTTTCCTAATTGCTAATGATGTTGAACATTTTTTTCATGTATTGTTTGGCCATTTATATTTCTTTTGAGAAGTTTCTGTTTAGTTCACTTTCCTATTTGTTAATTGAGTTATTTGATTTTTTGGTGTAAAGTTTTTTGAGCTTTCTGTATATTCTGTTTTGTTTTTTTTTTTTAACTAGAAATTGAACCCAGGAGCATACAACCACCAAGCCAAATCCTTGGTCCTATTTTCATTTATTTATTTTATTTTGAGACAGGGTCTCTCACTAAGTTGCTTAGGGCCTTGCTAAGTTGCAGAGACTGGCTTTGAACTTGTACTCCTTCTGCCTCGTCCTCCCAAACTGCTGGGATTATAGGCCTGGGTAGCACCACGCCTGGTTTATGTATTTTGGATATTAATCCTCTGTTAGAAGAGTAGATAGAAAAGATTTTCTTGTATTTTGTAGGTTCTCTCTTCATATTCCTGTTTCCTTTTCTATGCAGAAACTTTTTAATTTAATGCTGTCTCATTTATTAACTCCTCGCATCATTTCCTGAGCTGTAGGGGTCCTATTGAGAGAGTCATTGCCTGTGCCTGAAAGCTGGCGTGTTGACCCTGTGTTTTCTTCTAGGAGGTGCATAGTTTCTGGTCTAATTCTGAGGTCTTTGAGCCAGTTTGAGTTGATTTTTGTGCAGGGTGAGAGAGAAGGGTTTCATTCTTCTACATATGGATAACCAGTTGTCCCAGCACCGTTTGTTAAATAGGCTGTCCTTTCTCCAATGTATGTTTTTGGCACCTTTGTCAAGAATCAGATGACTGTGTGGATTTATTTGTCTCTTTTTTGTACCATTAAAAACTCCCAATTTAGAAGTATATTTTGTTGTGAAAGAAGCTCAGACATTACTTAAACTGTAACATTTGTCCTGTCATTCTCTAACCCTATCATTTTTGGGTTTTTAGAAATAAGAAAATATTATTTATAGTTTGTGGTTCTTTATTTTTGTTTGCTGCAACACAGTCCCTCAGACTAGCAGATGGTGCGACCTAGTGGGAGCCTGAAATGGGATTATCTGAAGAATTAATTTCCAGTCTTTCATTCACCTACTTTATAGATAGTTTTCTAACTGATTATTTTTCTAAATTAGCCAGAGATGAGACTAAGGAATGTCATTTTAATAGGTTGTGTTGGAGAATTTTGTTACCTGGAAGGAACATACCTATCAAATAGAGTCTAAAGTAGTAAGAAATCATAAATTTGAGATTTAGGAGTGCTGCTTTGGAGCAATATTATACTCAGAAAATGTGATTTGTGGTATGGTACATCTCTGTGAACTATTTCTTTACAAATGGCAATGAGATTAGGAACTTGTACCATAATATAAATGAGTACATTATATCTTTCATGAAGAATGTCCTTTATAAAACAAAATTTTAAAAATCTACCTAGTCAAACCTAGCAGTTGTTGATTTATGTCCTGGCAGAAGCCCATTTTCTTCTTGTTGACTAGTAATAGTTTGGGGACTGGAAACTTCCTGTAGCATTGCTTTAAAATATGTAATCAATCAAGAAGTTCATCAGGATTACTTACAGATTAGGAATAGACTGAAGTTCATAAAATACAGTGACACCTAAAAAATAATAATAATTTTAAAAGCAAGTTAGATTAAAACTATTACCAAATTTAAGGTGATATGAACATGTTGCAGCATACTTAAGGTAGTTGACAGGGATTCATAGAAGCACTGCAGTTGGTACTTTGGTTAATGTAAAATCCATTTAAGTTATTCTAAAAGCAATTCTAAATTCTCTCAGACAATTTTGTCTTTCAGTTTTTACCATCTGCTGAATGGGAAGAATATATTTCAGTAAGTCCCACAAAACTTTTATTCTGTAGTCTTTAATTTCAGGATCATATTATCGGAGAAGCTTAAAAATTAAGCCTGAATTTTCTCCTTCCCCCAGCCTGTTGATATTCTTTACTCTTATTACTACATATATATTTTACTGCATCTAGAACAGGTATCTGTTTACCAAGAAAAGAGGAAGAGAGATCCTTTGCCAGTAGCAAAACATAAATACCAAGAATGTCTTTTCTGGGTCACAGTGCAAGAAAGTGGAGAAACAGCACATTTCTGGGGCTGGGCCTGTGACCTCACTCCTTCTAATCAATGAAGGAGCACTGTCCTCTGTTACTGTACCATTGAGTCTGGCATCCCTTTGCCCCTTAGGTCTGTCTCCAGCCACCTCTTGGTCCCTGCAGCCTTTTTGCTGTATAAATTAGTGAGTTTCTATCTTAATTGAAAGACAGAAAGAGCCCTAAGCTTGAATCAATACCTAACAATACAGTCACTCAATTTGTAGCACTATCTAATCTCTGTTCTGTCTTAAAACAGAACTACTTACCTTAAGGGATTTTATTCATGTCTTCCCTCAAATATTTCTGCCAACTAGATCTGGGGCTGTTTCTGTTTCATGGATGTAGAAATGGAGTTTGGAATCATTTGGGGGAGGGGTTGCTTAAGGTCTTTGTTCAACTGGATTAGCAATTAGTTAGTCACTCTGGGATTTGGGACTCCATAGTTGGATCATTCATAATATGTGTGTTTTTTAGTTTGTCACTTGAGTCTGATTTCTTCCCAAGCATTTTCATAACTGGTTCCCTACAACAAACCTTGCACGTAAGCCTATGACTTTGTATTTTAATGCATGGTTGGTCCTGCCATATCCAGGCTTCACATGGTGGAATCATGAATTTTTCACTCTTCCCATTATTCAAATCTCATGAAGCCACCACATGCTGCTGGTCTTCCTGTGCAGCGTATCTCCTTTGCTGTAACTATGGTCACTATTACTGTCCATTAGATCTTTATGCTAGTCTGTGTTGTCCTCATGTCTGTCTCTTGTCCACAGCCTTTGCCTTTCTCTCTCTCTCTCTCTCTCTCTCTCTCTCCCTCTCCCTCTCCCTCTCCCTCTCCCTCTCCCTCTCTCCCTATACAGTCATTTTTAGGGACCTTTCTCTAAAATCCTGTTAGTATTCCCAGCATGGCTCTACCCTCTACATCCATTTTTACCCTTTTATTTAGGTGATATCATTTACTCTTGATAAGTAGATTAATCACCCCCCCCCTTTTTTTAATAACCCTAAACTCTCCTGAGACTCTTCTGTGTTATTTCCCTTGAATGTCTCGTAGATACTTAAACTCAACAGGTTCCGAAATGACATCCTCCCCTGCAAGCCTGCTTGAAGTCCAGTGATCCTATCTGAGGAAATGCCAGGCCCATCCATCCAGTTTTTCAAGTTAGGAAACCTGCAGGAGAGGCAAGTGATTATTGCCCTTCTCTCTCTCTCATTAGCTACACCCAGCCAATCATCAGGTCTTCTGGAATTTGTTCCCTGTTACTCCTGCATGTGTTTACTTCTCTCTAACTATCTATGTCATCATTGTGACTTAACAACACTTCACTCTTCTTAGGCCTTATCTATAAAATGGGGACAAGAGTAATCCTCTTAAAATTGCTTTGAGCATTAAATGAAATATCTGGCACATTGCAAGCTCTCCATGAATTTTAGGATGGTTATCATGATCATGATCCAACTCTTTGGCAACTTATTTAAAATAACTCTCATTGTGACTAATATAGTACTCTCCTAACTGGTCTAACCCAGGTGGAGATAAGCCTGATCCACTAGGCTCTTTTGGAGCTACTTGTCTAGCCTCATCTTGTACTGCCACTGCCCCTTACCCCTTGCATTTTTCCTGTTCTTTGAATTTCTGGTACAGCAGGCTGACCTTTTTTGAAATGGTCTTTCTTTTCCCTTCTCTCTTCTATTTCTCAGGATCCCTTCACCCTCATTTATTCAGGAAAATAGTCGTATGTTAATAATCGAAAGTACCTTCTGTTTGATATATTTTTATCATCTCATGTGCTGTATTATGTACTTTCTAAATCCTATCCCCATATGCTTTCATACTGGGTCCCAGTACCTGGCAGAGTAGTACACAATTATTAAAAGTTGAATACTTAATATGATTCCCAAATTACTTCCACCCAAACCAAAAGGGATTGCTCCCCTTCTAGGGCTCCCACCTAGGACACTTACACGTGGCTTATGCTATTGTGTTTATTTCTCTTTGGTCATTTCCTGTTTTGGATTATAAACGCCTCAAGTGACCAGGTGGGGTGTCACATACCTCTAATCCCAGTGACTCTAGGCTGAGGCAGGTTTGCAAGTTGGAAACCAACTTCAGCTATTTAGCAAGGCCCTAAGGACATACAGAGACCTTGTCTCAAAATAAAATGTAAAAAAAAAGAGTTGTGGGTGTCGTTTAAAGATTTAAGTGACCCTGGATTCAATTCCTGCTACCAATAAAGTAAAATCCACAGCTCAAGTGTTCAGATCAATTCTGCATTTACTACTCTTTTTATAGTTTCTAGCTTAGAGTAGGAACCAATACCTGAAAAACACTTTGTTGAATTTCCTAAGACTGGGATGCTTTGGGAATTCAGTTTGCTCCTGTTTGAAGTTAGCTTTCATTCTCTGTCTTTCCTCCTGTGGTATGTTTTGTGGTTATAAATCTCTTCTCTCCTTTCACAACCATTTAAATATAATTAGTGGCAACAAGAGGATAGAGGGCAGAAGTGCACTGACTGTATCTTGCCCCATTTAGTGTTATCGTAGCTTTCCTAGGAATTGTCCTGCATAAGTCCTTGCTGCCTTCCAAATGAAGGACAAGCTCCGTAGTGTGGCATTTAAGACCTTTCACAGTCTGATCCCAGTGGACCTTTTCTGCCCTTATTTTCCACCGTTTCTTATTGTGTACATCCTGTACTCTAGCTTAATGGCTTTCAATCCTGCCTGCACATTAGAATCACCTGGGGAGCTTTAAAATGAAATACTGAAGCCTGGGTCCCACTCTGGAGATTGAGTTAATGGGTGTGGGGGTGAGGTCTAGCATCTGTTTGTGAAAGGTCTGCTGGTAATGGTGATGTAAAGCCAGGGCTGGAAACCACTGACCAGCCCTGTTTCCTACAGAATATTATTTCCTCTGAGAGCTTTTAGGAGAAAGGGTTCCATAGTCAAGGAAATTTGAGTAGTATTGCTTTTGATGTGCTTTTCCCCAAAGATGTAGAACTAACACTATCAAATGAAAGCCTTTGAGATGTCCAACAGGAAACAAAGCTGTTTAACTTTGCTGAGGCAAAGTAAGGCCATCCAATCAGAGAGTTCTTTATGTATGTAATACCTGTTAATAATATGTGCAAAATGTAGTCTAGAACATGCTCTGACAAATGATGTTTTCAGCCACATCTCAAGTTTTAAGTCACTTTTTTGTCCTTCCCTGGTCACGTCATCCAAACCAGACTGGCCCCTTGCCCCAAAGTTCTCTTTTTAGACCTTATCTTATTTTATTTTATTTGTAGCACTTCTAAAATTCCTCTTCATATATTTATATACTTGCTTCTGTGTCCCTGCCCTTATGATGTGAGTGAACTCCATGACAGTGGGGATTTACTTGTATTCTGCACTTCACTCCTTTGTCTTCATTTAGCAATTAAGAAACCTAATAGTCAATAGACAGTTAATAAATATTTGTCAAGTGGACAAAAAGGCAATAATACATTTGTGGTTTGGGCTCTTTTTTGAGGTACATGTGTTTAAATATCTTAAATTGCTTGCATAATTTAAAGGCAACTTGAAATACAGTTGTCTTTCTCTGTATACATGGTTTCTACATCTGCAGATTTAACCATGGATTGAAAATATATGGAAAAAATATCATGTTTGTACTGAACATGTACAGTCTCTTTTCTTGTTATTTCTTAAAGAATACAGTAAATTGCATTTACTTTGTGTTAGGTATTATAAGTAATCTAGAGTTGAGTTGAAGTATTTGGGAGGATGTGTGTAGTTTCTCTGCAGTACTCTTATCATTTTATATGAGGGACTTGAGCATGTTCAGATTTTGGTATCTGCAGTGGGACTAATTCCTATGGATACTGAAAAAGTGAGAACATAGGAGCACAAAGATGACAGTAGTTTCCATTACCTTTAATTTTCTCAACTTGCCTAGTAGAGTATTTAAAAAGAAGAAATGAAGCAAAAGTAGATAGAAGCCTGATTATGGAGAAAATGCTAATGTTTTTCTGATCATAAAGAGCGCTCAGTCTGTGGTACCGACTTCTTTTTTGTATTTAATTTCTTAGCCTGCCCCAGGTAGCTTTCTCCAATATATATGAATCACATTTTGTGAGCCATGAAAGAAGGACTAGGATTGGATGGGGATTCAGTTAGTGAATGCCCATGTTTGTGTGAGATATAGCATCCCAACAACATCAATAAATAACAGGGAGGAATTAGTTTGCTCTTAGTAAAACTTCTCTGTTATGAAACTGTCCAACCGTGAGAGTATTCAAATAAGTTTGTCAGGGACAGTGAGGAGGCTATTTGTGTATCAGAATGTATATGTGGGGTGTCAGTCAGGTTACCTGCTGCCCAGGGATGAAGCAAGAAAAGTGATACTGCAGCAATTCCTGGCTTGTTCTCTAGAGGTAGTCTTATGCTGCAGCTATACATGGCTCCCCAAACCTGGCTCTCATGGTCCAGGTTTTGAATGGGGTTAGTAAGAATGAACTGGGCCTGCACATACTGTAGTGGGTATAGTTTCTGAGACCCTCTATACCTTGAATTATTAGTAACTGCTCTTTAACTTATGTGATCCCAGTGATGCCATAGCATGACTAAGGCCTTTACCTTGGGCTGTTAAAATCATCAGATTGGTTCACTGTAGGTCCCATTCTAGAGATTTATTCTGAACTTTGTATATAAAGTGCTGTCTCACTGAGCTTTATAACAAATACACTGAATTCCAGTGACGTTGGGTGATCAGTAACCCTGCATAAGTAATTTTAGGAAGGAGGTTGAACTGAGAACTGTTTTGATAAGAACAGCCTACTCCTAATGAGAAAAGAATCAAAGGCATTGGAAGGTAGAGAAAAGAGATATCCGGTTACTTCCCTGGATATATAGGTATCCTTAATGAGAATTTGTTAAGGTCCATCAGTCTGGCTTGTTATGTTTGTTTGTTTCATTTGTTTTAGGTGGTACTGGTGATGGAATTCAGGGGCTGGCACTTAACATCCACAACCCTTTTTTATTTTTTAATTTGAGACAGGGTCTCCCTAAATTGCTGAGGCTGGCTTCAAACTTACGGTCTTCTTCCAAGTAGCTTGGAATCATGGGCATGTGCCACTGTGCCCAGTTTTGTTTTGGTTTATTCCTATATCCCAGGTTCTCCATCTTTAGACATGTTTCACATGATTTTGATCACATGGATCATGTTGGGAAAAATCAAGGTGATCTCCATCTGTTGTGGATACAGGAGTATATGTCCCCTTTACTATGGCTAAATATGAAAATACTTAATTGTAAGTCAACTTTCAAAAATACCTAGACATTTAAAGAGAGGGGAGGATGAGGGAATCCAGAGGCACCCGAGAGAAAGATAGGGCATATGAACTGGGGAGAGTGGGAGCAGTCCAGTGTTCAAGAGAATAAACAAAGTGGCTGCCAGGGCTTGCTGTGGCATGTGGGCAAAGGAGTGCTGAGGAAAGAAGCGTTTGCAGAATTTGCGTATCTTATGAGTAATCAGGTTCTCTGACTAGCTGCACCATGTTTTGTGAAGACCAAAGTTAAATTTACCAGAGAAGTAATTTTCTTTCCCTAATTAACACTTACATCCCATTTTTTCCTCCCATTCTTTTTTTCCCCATTTTTCCTGCCTCTCCTTTTTAAGGGAGTGAAGTAAACCACTGTAAGATGAGTTACCGTGTTGTGTCCCCCCCGCCCCCCAGACTGGAGAACTGAATTGATCTGCTTTTGTCTGAGTAATTATGGTTGCCTGACTGCTTTCCCAACTTTGACAATTTATCATTTTCTCCATCACTCTTTACATTGGAACAGTATTAAAACACAATAATTGGAGGCCAGATGTATGTAGGCACTATTTAAGGTTTACTTAAAGAAATACTTCCTGAAAAATACTTTTTAAAAAGCTCAACTGATAAGAGGATAGGGCACCTTTTTTTAGCTGATTTTAAATATATATCCACAAAATACCTGTGCCTCTTGGGATAATTTGGAATAGTTTTCATGAAATGTAGGTACACTAGGACACTCTTTTTTAAATTTTATTTTTATTTTAACAGACTGCATTTTGATCCATTGTACGTAAATGGGGTACAACTTTTCATTTCTGTGGTTGTACGTGATGTAGAGTCACACCATTTGTGTGATCATACATGCATATAGGGTAATGATGTCTATCTCAGTCCACTATCTTTCCTGCCCCCTCCCCCCATTTCCCTCCACACAATCCAGAGTTCATTCTTCTGTTACCCCACTCCCATTATAAATCATCATGTACTTATCAGGGAAAACATTTGGCCTTTGGTTTTTTAGAATTGGCTTATTTCACTTAGCATGATATTCTTCAGTTCCATCCATTTATCTGCAAATGCCATAATTTTATTCTTCTTTGTGGCAGAATAATATTCCATTGTATAGTATATATACCACAGTTTCTTTATCCATTCATCTATTGAAGGGCATCTAGGTTGGTCCCACAATCTAGCTATTGTGAATCGAACTGCTGTAAACATTGTATGACTTGTCACTGTAGTATGCTGATTTTAAGTCCTTTGAGTATAGGCCAAGGAGTGGGATAGCTGGATCAAATGGTGGTTCCATTCCATATTTTCTGAGGAATCTCCATACTGCTTTCCAGAGTGACTGCACCAATTTGCAACTCCACCAGCAATGTACACGTGTGCCTCTTTCCCCTCATCTATGCCAACACCTGTTATTGCTGTGTTCTTGATAATAGCCATTCTAATTGGAATGAGATGAACTCTTAAGGTGGTTTTAATTTGCATTTCTCTAATTTCTAGAGATGTTGAACATCTTTTCATATATTTGTTAATCACCTGTATATCTTCTTCTGTGAAGTGGGGCACTCTTTTTTGAAGGACATTGCCTTGCATATACCTTTATGAGCACCACTAGCAATAGTGCCATACATCATGTTAGGACAAACGGGGTACTTCTGTATATTCAATTAACTGAGTTGGACACTGGGTACGTTAGCACACTTAACATGAGTAAATAACATAATGAAGAGTTCAAAACATAAACTGTATTGACACTGCTGGTATTACCCTCAGTAGAATCATTGTTTTTCTTAATCTCACTGGGGGACGTTAAAAAAAAAAAATTGGTATTTTAATATTGTTTAAGACAACACTAATTGAGCACTCCAGAGATGATACACTTTCTCACTGGAGGAGGTGGGACAGGCGGAGCTTTAAAAATGGCCTTAATACTTTGCAAAAATGTTTCTGTAGGTTGAATCAGTCTTTTAGGAAACTGATAGAGGTCCTTATGATGATATCACTTCATTTTATTATGCAATATTAGATATATTACACAAAATAAGCACTTGAACTAAAGCAAAACTTAGATGTTTGGTTTACCAAGTTACTAGTAATGCTGACAATACTGCTGGTCTAAATCTCTCAGCCTAGACTTTTTTCTTTTTAATGCATAAAATTTGTTTTATAGAGTAGAATTGTGATGACAAGATAAATATTGAGTTGTTAGTTGTGTTAACTCGCTATTGTTGTACAAAATACCTGAGATAATTAATTAAAAGAGGAAAGGTTGATTTTTAGCTCAGAGTGTTGGAGGTTTTAATACAGGATTAGCCCTGCGGGTTTTGGGCCTGTTCAAGGCAATAATATATCACGGTGGGAAGTACATAGTGGACTAAAACTGCTCACTCACCTCATAGTGTCTAGGAAGTTAAAAAAAAGGTAAAGTTCAGGGTACAATATCTCCTTATCCCCTTTAAGGGCTTGTCCCCAGTGACCTAACTTTTGTCCTCTAGGCCCCACTTCCTAAAGGTTCCACGACTGCTGAGTAGCTCTACAGGTTGGTGACCACGCTTTTAACAGTTTAGAGTAATATTATTACTTGAATATTTTCCCTTATGTTTAGTCTGGACTTTTGTTTTTTTCTTTAATTGTTTCTTTTTTTATTTGTTCATGCATTATTATCATACATACTATTGGGGTTCATTTGACAAATTCATAAATGCACATAACGTAGTGTTCTTCATTTCAATCCCCAGTAACATCCCCTTCCCTTCTCTCCTCCTTCCCCATGATACCCTTTCTCTACTGATCTTCCTTCTATTTATTTAGTATTTTAATTGATGCATTTTAGTCATATATAAAAGTGGAATGCATTGTAATATACTCACACATGCACATAGAATAATTTTGGCCAACTTCATTCCCCAGTTCATCCCCTTTCTACTCTACTGATTTCCCTTCTATTTTCATGAGATCTTCTTTTTATTTTTATTTTTATTTTCTCTAGCTTTTGTGTATGAGAGAAAACATTTCACCCTTAACTTTCTGAGTCTGTCTTATTTTACTTAGCATGATGTACTCCAGTTCCATCTATTTACTAGGAAATGACATAATTTAATTTTTTTAAAATTTATTTTTATTGTAAACAAATGGGATACCTGTTGTTTCTCTGTACATGAAGTAGAGGCATACCATTTGTGAAATCATACACAAATGGTGTTTGATTCATTCTGTTATTTTTTCGTTCCCCCCCACCCTCCCACCCCTCTTTTCCCTCTATACAGTCCCTCCTTCCTCCATTCTTGCCCCCCTCCCACCCCCCATTATGTGTCATCATCCGCTTATCAGTGAGATTGGCTTATCTCACTTAGCATGATATTCTCCAATTTCATCCATTTGACTGCAAATGCCATAATTTTATTATTATTTATGGCTGAGTAATATTCCATTGTATATATATACCACAGTTTCTTTATCCATTCATCAGTCGAGGGGCATCTAGGTTGGTTCCACAATCTGACTATTGTGAATTGAGCAGCTATGAACATTGACATGGCTGCATCTCTGTAGTATGCTGATTTTAAGTCCTTTGGGTATAGGCCAAGGAGTGGGATAACTGGGTCAAATGGTGGTTCCATTCCAAGCTTTTTTATTTTTAAGAAAGAAAGAATTTATTAGTACTCTGATTAAAAATCTAGGGTTAGGCAGGATTAGTTAGGATTGGTTTTAAAAGATGTGCAGGTTCTTCAGAAATACTGGAATAAATGAAGGTAATTTATTTCTCTGGTGAAATATATTTTACAAATGTTACAGTTCTATGGTGGTAAAGTATGGGAGAAGGTTGCAAAATTTATTTTTGCTTATTCCAAAAGGATTTCAGGCAGGGTAAGTGGGAATTTTTTATTTTTAAGTGATTATATATAATGGGTGAATGTATATTTTTGATAAACATTTAATAAAAAAGATAAATCTTTTTAAAAGATTTTGGATAAAAAACTACTCTACAATATAAATTAATGGTGGACTGTCACTCATCAAGAGTATTTTCCTTAAATTGTAATTGCCTTTTTTTTTTTTGACTGACTACTGAAATGGTTTCCTAATAATGCGTTGTTAATTCTGTTTTATTTCAACAGTACATATGTAGAAATGTTGTTTCTGTTTCAATGAGAGTCTGAACACTTCATGAAACTTTTTTTAAACCAATTTTTGCTGATTTTTTGTTTGTTTTTTACTTTTTGTGATGCTGGCGATTGAACTCAGAGTTATTTTATCACTGAGCTACACTTCTAGCTCTTTTAATTTTATTTTTGGACAGGGTCACCTTAAATTGCCAAGGTTGACCTTGAACTTGAAATCATCCTGCCTCAGTCTCCTAACTCAGTGGAATATAGGTGTGTGCCACCATAATTTTGTGGATCCCTTTCTTTGATGGCTAAAATTGTATCATACTTTCTCTTTAGTTTATTATGTTATTTAAATAGATGTTTTTAGAAGGAACATGTACAGGCAGAAATAATTGAAATAAAAATAAGGTTTTTATTATGTCAGGTCCATTTGAGGGGTTCTAATTGAATTCAAGTATAGACCTAACTAGTTTTTTGTCTTAATTAACTAGTGTAATTACAAGAGAAATAAATATGTGATATTTTGTGCCTTACTCTTTGTTACTTTTTAATCTGTTGAGCAGCATTCTTTTCAGTGCATGAGATTACTTTTTTGTGATGTAAGGTAGTTCATAAATTTTCCAATGATTCTTGAGTGTTGGAGTGTGAATAAAATGGGATGAACAATCCTTCTCATTTCATTACTGACTGGTCATGCTACTGTTCCACTGTCTGTCTCCACTTTTGAGTTAGCCCATTGGCATTCATGTGCCAGGTGTTCAGTGCATGGCATGGATTTGCATAGAAGGCCTTTTTTTGTTGTCACCTTTTCCTAAAATATTTTACCCAAAGCGAGTTTGTTTGTTTTTAAACAGGGGTGATCATTTTTATATTCTTTTTATTGGAGTATGATATGAAGATAAAGGTAGATAAGTAGAAAGAGGAGATAGAATGGTGGTGAGTTGAGGGTAGAAAACGTGTCACTTTTTTTTTTTTTTTTAATGAATATCTCTATAGATAGGGGAGAACGTAATAGCAGTGTCAAAAATTGGGAATGTATTTAGCAAAGTGTGACTGCCAAAATGAGTTTTTTGTTTACACTTGAACATAAATAATTATCCTTTTTTGGGTCCATTAATGCTATTTTGGATGATCATGAGCATCTAACGGCAGTAGTTTAGTAGTGTCCATAAAGCATTAAATACCATTATAACATTTAGTAACCCTAACAGCAATATGTCAGAATCTCTTCCTGTGTAAATGGGCTATCTGTGAATATACTTGCTCAGGGATGCATGACCCACATCACCTATAAATTTGATTGGAAGCTATAGAGCTGGCATGGGCTGATGGATAGCAGATTAGAGCCCTGATTAACCATGTGATTCGAAGACTGGGAATATATTGTCTAAGCAAGATTCATCAGATGCAATCAGAATTTCAAGTGGTCAGATGAAATTCAAATGTGTGTTGTGGCTTTTCCTCCCCTACTGCTTTTCCTCCTAGGTTGCCCCTTTTCTTTCTTTTTTTTTTTTTTTTTTAACTTCTCATTCCCCAAAGCTGAAAAATACTTCTTTGATGAATCTGCTCCTTACCCTAAAGCTGTCTGTCTGTTATTCATCAGAAAGCAGGTCGCAGTTCAGTGAGCAGAAGAAAAGATTTTAATAGAAGCTGTGCCAAGGGCTGTAATGCATCATTTTAGGGCCCTAATTACATTACAATGACAAATATCAATGGTGACAACAGCAATAACCTACATCCTTTAATGGCTGTGCTGGAAAAGGAGTTTGGGCCCCATGCCATTAGATTAGACTCAGTTTCAAAACATAGGCCATTAGAAGTGTGTGTCCACAGTATTATTGGCTGATTGCTGAAGCCCAGTGGAAAGGCCTGTAAATAAATGATGCCTCCCTAAAGCTGGGTCCTGGGGGACAAAAGAAGCAAAATTAGATGACCATACAAGCATCAGTGTTTCCGAGGCAACTTTAGCTTTCAAAGTGAGGAATGACCTGCTTAATTTTGTGAAATCACACACAACATCTCAACCCCCCCCCCCCACTGCCAATTAGCCTGACTATGAAAATCCATTGGCATGACAACTTAAATAAATTAAGAAGTCTTTTAAATAAAAGGAGACCTTTAAAGAAAAGGTTCCAAGGTTTCTACCCTCTTTTTTCTTTTTTGTATATATGTTAACATACATGATTTAGTAGTAAGGCTTTTCTCCTTTTTATACTTGTTTTTAAGAACATGTAGAATTTTTCTTTAAATAGTTGGTTAGACCTGAAATAGCCTAGATCCAAAATTAAGGAACCAAATACCTTTTGGTCTTTATTTTGCCAAATGAGTAAGTTTCCTGAGTAGATTTTATTGCCTAGGTTATGTAGGCAAACTAAAGAACTCAGTTTCTTGCCCACACATTTTTCAACCCTCCTAGCAAGGGACTATTTTATTTATGTAAACAACATAATGAGGAAAATATGCTTGGCAGATGGTTCTAAGCATTAGAATCATCAGTTTGGTCTGCCCCAAAGTGTCTCATTATCTTTTATTCTCTCCCCCTCCACCTCTCCCTACAAAAAGCTTAACAGCCAAATGCCTTTGAGATGCAGTGATTTCAGCCATCTGAAACTGACTGCTACTCTGTTTTCTTAACTCACCCTGGAATTTCACCCCATATCCACTGTGGTACTTTTGTCCAGGTGGAGAGTGGTTTGGTGATTCCCATTGCATGTTTTCATGGTGGTTTAAGCATTCTTAAAGGATGGCTAAATGCTCCATGGGGCCAGTGCAGTAAATTAAATCAGGTCAGCTCAGTTGGGTCCTTATTCACTGCTGCTTATTGGAGTTGGGTTTTTGTCCTTCCTGTTAGGAATGCAGGCTGGAATGGAAAGCTTAGGTTTGAAACTTCATGGTGAATTTGTGTTTTCTGTTGGCTGGCAAAGTTTTTAGGGTGCTGGCATTGAAAAGATTGCATAGCTGCAAAGTCAAAGGGTTGCTGATGAAAGAAGGAAGCCTAGATTGCACAAGTAGAGTGTCGGTGTCATTCTCGTAATGACTTAGCAGGAAAAAGAACATTTTTGCCCTCTTATAAAATGAGGAACTGACCCTGGATGGGAACTTATTTTAAGAATGTCTCAGGAATAGTAATTGCTTAACGTTTTCTGCCTTTCAACGCTTCTTACCTCTCATGTTCTGCACCCCATCATTAAACTATAAGCTGTTTTGTATGTATGTATATAAGAAACTATATCATCCAAAAGTACAAATTAAGATGAACATTGGTAAACTTTGGGTAGCTTTTAAAGAAAACATATATTGTGGTATTTTTCTTTCTGCTTTTTAAGCTTCCTGTTACATCCTGTTGGTATGAGGTTTCTGTATTTACTAAAAGTATTATAGAATAAATTCTGATTTCTGACATTCTTGGGACTTTTGCAGATGTACAGTAAGAAGATAAGGTTCCCAAGGTTTTTCCTCAGATATGCTCTGATTACATTCTGCTAAGTGTAGTAAGATTTTAGCATGTTTCCAAACCTCTACACACTGAATACCCTGATGGGACACATTTGGAAACTTTTACTGTGGTTGAAAAGCATCTCATTCCTCAACAATTTATAAGTAAGAATCTGAATTAATCAACCTAATTGGTTGATTGGGTGTCCTTTTCTTTTGGGAAGTTGGAAAGTTACCTATAAAATCCCAGTGCTAGTGTTTAAAAGGAAAGGCCACAAATGTAGCAATCCAGTGAGTTGGTAATGGAAAGTGTTGGGTTGAAGGAAAGATGTTTATCATTTAAACTCTTAAAGACTTAGGGTTTTATGAAAAACATCAGAATGGGGAAGGAAAATGATGAAGCCTTTGAAAACTGATTTCTACTAATGAAAATAAACTTTATATTGCCCTGGTACTTGAAGGTTAACTTTTTAAGGTATATGCTGGTTAATAAATTGTGCTATTAATGTGACACTGTTATCACTGCCTCCTTTTTAATGGGCTTGCTGATGAGATAGTTTTCTTCTTCCTTAGGAAATACTCAAGCCAGAATATAAAGTATGTTTTAATATCATCCTGTTAATATTTCGAGAATTGGTAATCAGCTGACTGTTCTCTTTATTGCTATCCTCTTTTTTTTTATTTTATTTTATTTTGCAGGCAGAGATTGTCAAGAGGCTGAATGCTATCTGTGCACAAGTCATTCCTTTCCTGTCCCAAGAGGTAAGGTAGTTGAATTTTAGGCACTGGACTAGAAGTTGCCATTTTAGTGATTCTTCAAAAAAGACACTGCGGAACTGACTCCAACCTTGCCAGTCTCTTAGTGTTTGTATTTCACATTTCTAAGATATAGTATTTCTCATTCCAACTTCTATACCTTATTAAAATTCAGTGGAATGTAATTTAATATGTGTTTCTATAATGTGATATTTTCTAATGTGCTAAGCAAAATTCAATTGTTAAAATATTTTGCTGTCATATGATGTAGTGTTGCTCAGAATTATGCCTGTTTATCATAATGGCATCTAATAGGAGACATTGAAAAATTGCCAGAGAGACAAGAGTGTGTTCTACACCTCCTGTCACTGGGCATTAAGAGTCTGCACAAGACATATCAGACAGAAAGGCTTCACATAGTAAACAAACAAATGTAACTTTTGGCTAGCTGTTTTTAAAAAGTTATTTATTCTTAACCTAAGTCTTTATATTATCTGTGTATTTGGGAAAAGACATGCAAGATAGACACAGTGGACTCATTTCTGAGTGCCACTTTTCTCAAAATTGGATTTTGTTTACAGGGGTCTTCACACATTGCCAAGGCCTGGCATGTGGGCTCACTAGTTTTGTCTTGCTCCTCATCATTAGGGGACGTGCACACTATTGACAGATGCACACAGGTTGGAATGAGGAGGTGCATTTCTAGAGCTCGGTTTCCTTCCTTGTGGCACCCCTACCTTCTCTTTTCTGTCTTTGCTTGCTTGTTTTTGGTAGTTATAAAGTTTAGGTGAGAGTACTAGAAAGAGATGATTTTTACTTCTAGATTACTTAACCTTCCTTTGCTTGTTGGTAAGGTGAGCCATCAGAAGGAAGAACTACTACTAACAGTACCTGCATGGCTTGCACCACAGTGCTTTGTGTTGTGGGCTCAGAAGACATTGAGGCATGTTTCTTCCACGTTTCTAGTTCCGTCAGCATGTTGTATCACTGCTTGTCAGAAGAGCTGTTCATCCACCTGCCTACCAGTGGCCGTGGGCTGATGTTAGCATCAGCATGCAGCCAACATTTGCGCGTGCATGTGTATTGTAGATATGTGGATTGCAGTGTGTGACTTATTTGGTCTGAACTTGGTTAGACTTCATAACCATGAGTATCCTTAATTGAGCATATATTGGGAAAGGGCACACATATTTACAACCTTACCTAATCTCCTGAATCTTCTGGATCACAAACAAACAAACAACAACAACAACAAAACAAAGGATGTATGGCCTTTTTTCCTTTTCAGTTCTGACCACAAAACCACCACCAGTCATATCCCAGTTTACCTATTTTTACTTAGGATTTGCTTGTGATTGGGTTAGATGGCATGTTAATGAATAAGAGTAGTTATAGACCTTATTTTTGATTTCTTTAGGAAGGCCTACTACCCTTCACTTGATTCATAGTAGTATGTATTTCTTTAAGCAGCTTAACTGTATGAAGATAGAAGATAGGAAGCATGTGTGGCCCACAGAACTGTAACCAGGAAGGGATGTTATACCCAAAGGCAGCAGAAGAAAGTTAGAATTGTCCCCAGGATTATATTAGACTGGGCCTCTGCAGGTACAGAACCCTTTGTGTAATTACTGAAACAGCTTTGTTTCCATGGCATTTCTATAGGATATGTGGATTATGTTCAGAAATAGAAGGAGGTCTTGGGGGTGTTGGTGGAACTGATTGGCCATTAAGTTCTTTTTCCACATAAGTTGTATGGTTTGTGTGAGCAGGCCCAGTAGAAATGGAATGTGTAATGGTAGCGGTACTGAGCAAGACTGGACTTGAAATTAATTGACTAAGGAAGTTGTACCTGTACAGGAAAACCATAAGGAAATACCAGTAACCCCTTTTCTTCTGCTTCAGGCTAAGAGAATAGGTGTCATGTTCTGACCATTTATCTATTTCCCCAATGCTTTGACATTTCTTGGTTGAAGTTCTTAATTCACATGTAATGACTTATGTCAGGGTTTCCTAAATTTTAATTCTTAATTCTGTACATAACATTTTTCTTTTTTCTTTGTATTTAATTTGCTTTTTCTAGTTCCCTTAGATGTATGTATACTTTTTAATAGATTGGCTACAAATGTTTTTGCTCCTGTCAAATCAGGTCCTCTCTGATGTTTTGTATCTGAACATTACCCACCTTGTTTCCTTTTCAGGGCATTCTGTGAGCATCAGACTCCTTAGTTCTTCCCTGAGGCCAGATGGACTGTAATCTGGAGGGAGTGGGGGAGGCAGGTTATTAGAGGAAGATGAATTCTATTTCCTGTCTCTTCAGAGGCATGGAAAATCACTCTTGCATGGCTGCAGGCGTCACTCGGTGCCAGGACTGAAGGCTCTTAATCTGATCTTTTAACACCGGCTCTCTGTGTGACAGTTTCACTGCCAAAACAGCAGCTGTGGCATTAGAATTTATTTTAAAATGTTTTTATTTAAAAATTAAATGATCTATTTAGAAAATAGAAAAGCATTCCCTGAAGACTAGCATAAACTACAGGACAGTGGTTGGAGAGATTTTGTGCACCTCAAAGTCAGGCTTTTTGGAGTTTGACAGGAACAAGAGGTAAATTTACATCTAGGTGAAGTCTGTTTTTAATTAAGCCCCCAAATGCTGATTAATGTACCTGCTTAGTATTTTTTGTATGTGGTTTATCACATTCTCTAAATTGTGTGTGTGTGTGTGTGTGTAGCACTAAATGATTACTGTTAAATAAACTTAGTTTTTATAAATTTTTTTCTTCAGATGTGTAATTGTAGCTCAAAAGTAGTTGACCAAATGTCTATGTATAAAAATCACAGAAAAATATTTTTTCTATTAAATTTCACTATAACATTAAAAAAAAGTATAGCCAATGTATATTTAATGTTGTATTGTTGCACCTTAGATGTAACTACTTCCAAAGTCCTAGACCTTAGACAAAGATATTACCAACTCTTGTCATTAAAAGTAAGGATCCATCACGTAGAGTTCTTAAAATTTCACAGGATCTCTAGTATCAGAATTTAGAGAAACCTTATGTGCCCTCATCTGTCTGAAGTTGTTCTTTTCTCCCACTTACTTCTGGCTGTTAGGAATGGGTAAGATGATCTATAATTTCCTATTGTTAATTTTTTTCTTAGAAAGGCACTTCTCAAGGTAGTAAGTATGGGAAGCCTGTCTGTCTTCCAAATTGGGTCTCATTTGCAGTAGAACTACAAATAGTCAAATTGGCATTTCTTGTTTATGGATGATGTGAGTCAGATCTGGGTCAAATCCTGGTTTCTCTGTTTTAAATTGCATGACTTACTCTTAACTGAGAGCTCTAAGCTGTGTGACCTTTAGCAAGTGATTTGCTTCTGTAAGCCTCAGTTTCTTCATCTGCAGGTTGAAGTTAATAATAGCATGGAATGCATCCACTGACTGAGGTTTACTTCTGATCATACCTGGTCAGTTTAGCACATAGTGAGCACCCCCTGCTATCAGTTAGCAGTATTGGCTGTGGCAGTGAAACAGAGCTCTCAGTTTCTCAGTTTGGTAGCACCTGGAACCAGCCCTCCTTCTTTGTAATCACTTCATTTTGGAAGAATGTAAATTGGTAATCTTCCTCTTTAATATCCTTCTTATAGAGGATAAAAGTACATTAAAACTGACCCCAAAATCTGAACAAGCTGAAAATCTCAGTGGTTAATTTCATTAGTGATTTCAGGCTGTAGCTTGTAGATCTGTAGTCCTTTTGGGTCCGCAGCAAAATTTAAGAATGCTTATAAATGTTGTCTTGTCCACCCCCACTCCCCCTAACTCCAGGAACGTACCTTTAAGGTGATTCTAATGTGGACTGAAAACTGTGCATCACGCTGACACCATGTACCATGACAATAAGGGATAGCATTTCTACTGATTTGAAATTGGACCAGTTCTGCCTCTTGACCGACTTTGTGTTTGGAAGTTTGATCTCTTTAAATCTTAATATTCTTAGAGAATGAGGCGAATAACCCCATCTTTATAATGTATATTATAGTTTTAAAATGTTAAATATCTGGCATAGTAAATACCCTCTTCTCTGCCTTCCTTTCCTATTGTACTTTCAGGGGAATGGATTCTATTTCAAGTTATTTTGGTCCTAAGACATTGGAGAGGAAGAACTTAGTAAAAACTGAGGAGCTCAAGGTAATCTTCCAGAATGAGCTGGCTATTGGTCTTCTGTGAAGTTTGCTAGGTCTTGCAGCTCCAGCAGTAGGCAGTTAACTCCACGCAGATTATCTTGCAGAAGGAAGGGGATTTTTTTTTTTTTTTTTTTTTTCTTTTGGTAAGTCAGTGTTTGTTGTAATGTTAGTTTAAGTGTTAAATATTGGGCACATTAGTTGTGGTCCTGTTTTGGGGTGCAGTTGTTTTTTCGATACTCTTTATTTTTCTCTAAGGGTCATTGTTGAAACAGACAGGGTATGTGTGTTCCCTATAGTTGAAAGTCTTTTCTCAGGATACAGTTGTGTTTTTCAGAAAGTTATGGCCCTAAATAACAAGTTATAGAGTTCATTGGAAGAGCGCTATTGTGTGAGAAGCAGCGTGATAAGAACCTAAGGTTAGGGAGACTCAGGAGCAAATCCTGGCTGGGCTACTTGCTTTCTTTATGATGTTGAGCAAAATACCAAGCTTTTTTTGAGCCACAGTTTCCTTATCCTTATAAATATGAGTTGCTGTATAATAGGGTTGTTATATGAGGATTAGTGATATTGTAAAGGACCTGACTGGATATTTGGCTACTTTGACAAAGATCAAAGGAACAGTAGTTTAATCAAGGTAAAAGCTTGTTTCTCTCATAACGGTTGGCTAGAAGAACCTATGTCTAATTTGGCAATTCTATGATGTGAACTTAGGCTCATTCTGTATCGATGTTCATTGTCCCTAACGTCACCTGTCCTGCCCCAGCCAGCAAGAAGGAGAAAGGAGAGGGCATATTCTTTTTAAGGGCATGATGTGAAAGATGCTCTCATTTTTTAACCCCTTTGCAGTGTTCAACGCCTGGTTATCTCTCTCCAGCTAGCTGCAAGGACACTTGGAAATACAGTCTTAACTGAATAACTGTTATATTTACATAAAACTTAAGAAAAAGGGTCTTACGGGACAACTAGCAATCATTTCCAGACGTAGTGGTATGCATAAAATAAAAGTAATGGTCATTATTATTATCATCACTGATGGTTACATGATAAATACTTTGTGTAACACAACTCATATTTTGCTTTATCTCCTAATATGTAAAATAATGCATAGTTCTTTTTATAGAAATTTCTTCCATACAGTTCAAATCTTGGAGAAGACTCATCCATCAGATATTGTTTATCATTCATACATTTACAGAGGATAGAAAGGAAACCACATGAACAGTTATGGGCTATCTTAACAACCCACAGGGCCTATAACTGTTCACGTTTGTGCACATTAAAGAAGAAGAAGAATGTACTAAGATTCTTGGAAGATACTTTTCAGTTGAAGTATAGAATATAGTAGATCACACATGTCAGACTATATTTTGTAGGAGATTTGCTGGAAGGAAGATGCTAGTTGATAGAAAAATTGTTAAGGAAATCATTACTTATTTAAGGTCTTTCTTTCCTCATATGTATATCTTTGTAAATACATATATATTTCATTGTAAATATGTATTGTCCTTTAGAGACACTGGATCCAAATTTTTGATTGTTTCATGCCCCAAGAAATCTGGACAGTAAGTACATTGGATTGGTCATTCTTGATTATGGGGAGTTTTAAGATATCTCAGAAAAGTTAGTTCAGGTTTATTGTTTTGCAGAGTGAAGTTGATCCGCTTCCATGGCTTGGGCCACAGACAATTTTGAAGCCACAGACTGAAGTAACCTGAAATATACATATTTTGTTGGAGAGAATAAAAGAACAGAAAATGGTTCCTTACTTTCCCTACCTCCCTTCAGTGACTTGCCTTTTTTTTTTTTTGTGGAGTAGTAGTTCTGGGGATTGAATCCAGGGGTACTCTACCACTGAGACACACCCCCAGCCCTTTTTAAAATTTTATTTTGAGGCAGGATATCACTAATTTGCTTAGGGCTTAAGTTGATGAGGTTGGTCTTGAATGTGTGATCCTCTTGCCTCAGGCGTGCACCACCAAACCCAACTCCAGTTGCTTCTTAATTTCTGTTTCTTGAATTCATGATCCTTGTTACTGTTGTAGAAATGGCTTTCATTTTTAACCTTGCCATCAACTTGTTTCTAGTCATTTAGTGGCAGGGAGATTGGACATCTGCCTCCTTCCTTCCTTCTTCAATTCCATAGCTGGGTTTTGTTGTTGTTATTGTTCCTTCAGTTACTTAGAACAAAAGTAGAATTGCTTAGGACTGGTGGAGCCCTGTAGGCTAGTTCTCACACTGACCTGAGTGGATTTGGGAACTGAGCTTACAAGTTAATAGAGATGATTTTTCCGTGCATCTATATTTTAAATAGATAATTGGTTTAACAAATGAAATACAGGATTAAAATCATTCTGTTTATAACATTTAACAAGTTCTCTGATTATTAGAATTTGTAGAATATGAAGGGAAATTAAGAATAATTTTAGTCTACTTTAATTCTAATGTTTATGTAGGGAAAAAGTAGCATTCCAACTTGAATGTTTTCTGGTGCAACTGTAATTTTAACTTAGAACTTGCTTTTAATGTTGTTAGCTTTTCTGGTAAGTAGTCATTGCCCCCCCCACCCCCACCCCCGAATTCTATTGCTTTGGCCACTCTAGATAGCATTTAATGGTACAAAATAAGACATGTTTAGCAAATAGTGATAATATGAATTTATTTGAATCACAATTCTAGTAGATTAAAATTAAAATAGTCATACCAAATGATACATAAATTTCTGTTTCAAACATGCCATAAATTTGGTCCTTATAAATCGATGGGAAACTCCTCTGCTACGTATTATGAGATACAGGTGTATCTGAAATGCTGTTTGGGCAACTGGGTTAATATGGTACTGAAGTTCTCTGAACCATATTTTGCATGTGTAGAATAATTGTGAAATGAAAGTTAAAAAATGTCATCAGTCACTTTCATATTGTGCCTTAGGGAGGAAATGAACAAAACATGGTGGTTACATGCACTGGTGGCAGAGCTATCGCCTTGTAATGGCACCAAGTTAATTCCTTTATACTGCTTGTTAACTTTGTAAAGAATCAGTGACTTGTGATAACATACTTCGACGTAGGTGAGCTTGGTTGGAATCACTGGCAATGCCCTGATAAGCATGCAGTGAAACCCCTAAGACCATTTTCAAAGAGTGTTCATTAAGTGCCAGCAGCCTACATAGAGTATGTCTGTTTCCCAGTTGGGGCCATTTTGTTGGTCTTGGTGTAATATGTTATAACAGCCTTGTATATCGGAAGAATGTCCTACGATGAATAATACAGATGGATTGGGGCCTTAGAGGATTTGTTGCAGATTTCTAATTTTCACATTAGGTGTGAGCATGGGTAACCTTTCATTTAAAATAGTTTTTCCCTCATACTACTGAATCCACCATCAGAGTGTAATTCTGTCTGATGTTTCATGGATGACTAATTGGCTTGCTTTACCAGACCCTGCATTTTGGCAGTAATTGAGTGTTTGGTGGGATTGCTATGATGGCTTTATGGTTTTCTCGATCTCAGGAAGTGTGAAAGATGATTCTCAGAAGTAGAACTTAAAAGTAGAACCCCATTGTGCAGTACAGTAGTGGTTATATAGATTTAAATTTGAAGTTTAATAAGATAAAAAAATTAATTTTCTCAGTCATACTAGCCAAATAATAAGTGCTCAGTGTAACTAGTGGCTGCCATATTATTTGCACAAATATAGAACATTTTCAGCAGTGCAGGAAGTTCTCTTGGGTAACACTGAACGTTTAGAGCTTATTGGACATAGCAGTGAAGAATACTCTGTCCCCCAGTGAAAATCAGAAGGCAAGTCCAGATGGTCAATAGGTAGAAGACTTGGTCATCTTATCTAATCCATGTTGCACATCCAAATTGTTTAGGGAGCCCTGCATACATGTTCATCCTCTCTGAACTTTGTAGCTCTGAGAAGTCCTATAGTTTACCAAAATTTTGTGCAATTAACCTTCTGGTTTGTTATTTTGTTTTTTTGTAATATCTAATTTTTGTGACACTAACATTGCTTTAAATACTGTTTTGGACAGGCAGACTTAGGTGTTTTGGTGAAATATAAAGTTGATTTGTGCCCCCTCCAAAAAAAAAAAAAATTTTTATAGTTACAGAAAAAGGCATAGTAGAATTTTAATCTGACCTCCCTTGGATTTGATCTGCTCACTAATACCTGGTGTATTGTGTTATAGTCACATCAACTGTCACCAGAAGGGTAGCTAAAAGAATGAGTGACTTCACAGGCATTTACACAGAGAAATGGTTGAGTGACCTGAAGGATGTTTAATCTAAAAGAAAGGAAACCAAAAACATGCCTTATGCCATTTTCAAATACTCTGAGTGTCAGTCCTATGGAAGAGAATTTAGAGACAAAAACCAAAACAAACCAAAAAACCTGGATTCAGTGGGAAGAAGTTATGGGGAGGTAGATTTCTACTCAGTATTAGGTCTCATTAACTCAAAATAGAAAAAGCTTCACTGTAAGGTATAGCGAGTTCTTTTCCATAATCAGGCAGAGACTGACAGCGGGTTAGAGTGTGACAGAGGACATTGATCCACTGTATAGTAGTGGCCTTTAACCTGTTGTTGGTACTACAATTCAGCCATCCCAACTCCCCTACCCAGACAGCATTTGGAGGTCTGTGTGCATTCGAAAATAGAGATTTTGTTTGTACTTAGTGATTAACAATGCCTGGGGTACTACCAGCATTTGGGTTTATGATCTCTAAAGCCCTTT
This sequence comes from Sciurus carolinensis, assembly GCF_902686445.1. Lineage (NCBI taxonomy): Eukaryota > Metazoa > Chordata > Mammalia > Rodentia > Sciuridae > Sciurus > Sciurus carolinensis. The sequence continues at coordinate 80,194,510 of NC_062226.1, forward strand.
CCAGTTGTGAGTTTCTGTAAATGAGTAGCTTCTTATGTACACGTGGCTAATGGTTTCTATTTGCTGGAGGGGTATTCAGTCCAGTTTCAGACTCTAGTATCTTTCACTCTAGAATATTGCATTAGTTCTAACTGGTCTACAGGCTGGTTTAACTCTGCCACTCAGCTTATTATTACTAAAATACAAAACTGATAGCACTTTACTGCTTAAAATTTTTTATAATGCCTCATTTCCTACCAAGATGAAGTTCAGCTTCTTTTCATGTTATGCAAAGCCCTTCACTGTCTGGCCTCTTCCCACCTTAGCAGACTTCATATCCTAGTAATCCGTGAATCTATAGAGTATGCTCCTCTGTACACATGTGTTTTAAGCATTTGCCCTTCTTGTTCTTCTTGTGAGTACTTATTCTATATTAAAGAAATTTTGCATGTGTGTCTACCCAAGAAGTCTCTACAAAATTCTACCTTGCCTGTCTCTCCAACTGTGTCCCCCTACCTGTTCTCCTTCCGCCATGCTGAAACACACAAGCTTCCTTCTCTTTCAGGAACTCTACTCAGTCTTTTCCATCTTTCTGAATTTTGTCCCAATTCTTCATACACAGAACTGCAAATCCCTCAGTCTCGGTTGCCAAATCAACTTCCTTAGGAGATCTTCCCTTAGCCCCAAGATTAGGTTGATATTTCCTTGATAAATGATTACATAGTGCTATGGTTTGGATGTGAGGTGTCCCCAAAAACTCCTATGTGAGACAATGCAAGAAAGTTCAGAGGAGAAATGATTGGATTGTTAAAGTCTTGACCTAATCAGTGATTTAGTCCCCCGCTAAGGATTAAGTGAGTGGAACTGAAGTGGTAGAGTATGACTATAGGAGATTGGAATTGGGGCGTGGCTCTGGGTCTATATTTTGTATCTGGAGAGTGGAGACTTACTCTCTCTGCTTCCTGATTGCCATAATGTGAGCTGCTTTCCTCTGCCACACTCTTGTACCGTGATGTTCAGCCTCACCTCAAACCCCAAGGAATGGAGGTGGCCTTCTGTGGACTAAGACCTTTGAAACCGTGAACCCTCAAATAAACATTTCCTCCTCTAGTTGTGCTGCATGGATCATTTAGTCGTGGCAGTGAAATAGCTGACTAAAACACATATCATCCTCTAATTTTCTTATGGAACTTATCCTTCAGTTGTAATTTTAGAGCCTTTGAGTATTATTAATCCACTGACTGTTTTTCATGATAAAGTTTAAACTGAGATCATCAATATCTGTAGTCCATCTAGTTTGATATTGTAACCTCAGTGTTTATCACAGTATGATGCACGTTCGGTACTTAATAAATATTTGAATGAATGAATAAAAATGACTTTTTCCTGATGCCCCAAGAAGTAGGCTTGTCATTCCGTCTTAAAAAGCTTTTCTAGTATTTTGTATCTTACATTCCTGTGTTATAAGATGTGCCCTGTGTCTGAGTTCAATGAGAAGCAGGACTAATATGTTTTACTTTTGCATCCCCACGTGATGGGAATGTTAACTCATGTTAGTTATAAGAATCTTAGTTCATTTGATATCTGTGCCTTTACTGTTCCTTCCGTAACTAACACTTTTTTAATGGGGGGGGGGGTTCTTTTTTTTATTTTTTTAAAAATTTTAATAGAGTTTTTTATTGCTGTTTTAATACTGTGGTACTATAGTGCCACATCTGTTGTCATGCACTAAAGTATTGATATGGCAGGTATTATCATTGTAGTCTTTTCTGAGAACGTACATCAGACATCTGTTTTATACATATGAGGTCCACTCCTTATTATGTAGGCTTTGTTGCAGTCATTATGGACTTACATTGTTTTAATATCTCGTAGAAGAAAAATTTCAATACTTTACTTGAACGAATGCTAAAAGTAATTTTATGATGAGGAAAGTAAGTAGGAAAGTGATTCAGTGTATAGTTTATTTTACTGACTGTTTTCCCCCCTTCCATCCACACTATATTCCTTAAATCACAGTAGTTTTTAAAAAATGTTTTATTGAGGTATATTTACATGCTATAAAATTCACTTATCTTGTGTACATACAGCTCAGTAATTTTCAGTGAGTTCATGAAGTTATACAACCATCACCACAATCTAGTTTCTTTTAGGATTTAAAAAAATGTAAATTAGAACATATTAAAGAATAAAAAACTGAATATTTTCATTTCCTTCAAGTCTTGGTCAGTCCCCCACCCCACCACCTCTTAGCCTTTCTTATTATTATGTCCTCAGTGGCATTTTATTTGGTAGTGCTGGTGGGATGTTCTCACATATATCTGAGTGAGCAGCTTGAACAGTAAGAAAGGCAGTAGGACTATGTTACTTTCTGCAGATTGGCTGGGGCCACTGTGGCTATCACCACTTGTGATGTGTTGGCAGGGGGGATGAGCAGGAAGCGAGACAGGAAGTGAGATGAGGGTGGAGTAGGAAGAGCGGACAAATGGGGAAGGGGAAGACAAGCAGAAGAGATGGTAGACATAATAGGAAAGCCATCAAGGTTCTAAGAAGATGGGAAGCTCTTGATGTGTTTTCTGAGTCAGAACTTACCTATTTAAATCTGAGAATGGAAAAAAAATGCTTGCTGGCTCAGCTTTTTGGGAGTACGTCAGGCTTCTTTCTCAGGTGTTCATTTTTCCCTTTTGTGATCTTTTCACCTTCTTCCTGTCTGAGTTTGATTGTCACACTTTACCTGGTGGGTGCTGCTTTAGTCTGTGGTGTAATGTGTTTGCTGTGTGGTGGAGTGAGTAATGCCGGGTGTTTCTGGTGCTTTCAGGACACACAGGAGGAGGCTTGTTTGCCTTAGGGGGAGCTTCTGTTCTAAAGGTCCTTAAATAGTGAATGATTTACTGTGAGTAGAAATAGGGAAGTAAAATTCTGAACTGCAGCTACTATATTAGCCTATGGCAATTGCCATCAAAGAGGAGCTGAATCATGACTTTCATTGTCATTTTAACTTTTAAGCAGGTCTCATTGGGGAGAATTTCTGGTTTTCTCAAAAAATGTGCTTGATTTTAAAGCCAAGCCACAAAGATTCCCACTGCCTAAAGCATCTCTGCCCATTTTAGCAATGGGAATCCAGTTTGTTAAACAGGAGTTGAACAAACTTCATGGTAGAGAGATCCTAAGTAGCTGCATTTTCCTTATCTCTTTCTTATGTATCTTTTTTTTGAATGCTTAATAAAAAAAATACAAAAAATGTCAGTAAGATGGAGAAATGGCAGAGAAGGAGTTTAAAAATTTGAGTGAAATGAATACATGAATGAGTGATATGCATGTTGGATGTCTCTACATGTGATCCTGTTTCAGTTGCTAGCAAGTTTTAAGTACCCTTGTCGAATATCAAAAAGCAGAATATCACAGTTTCTATCCATAATCTCACTTTAGAGTATTAAGTAAATCTCAAGAGTCTTCTTACACATTGTCTTCTTCTCCACTGAGAAAACTGTCAGTTTTTGGTACTTCAAGAACCAGCTCAACTTTAAACATGAGCTCTGTGTGAGGTTTGTAGTAAGTGCTCAATAAACATTGTACGTGGTTAGTCTGAGTTTAGGGGAAGCTGAAGTTATTATTATTGGCCATTTTATTGACTGCCTCTCTATTCCTAGTTTTTTTCACAGAATTTTCACTTTCTTCAGAGAGAGAAATGGATTATTCACGTAGGCAAATATTTCATTAAAAGAGAATAAACAGAGATAACTAAAGGCTAGGATTGCTTCTTATCCCTGTTTTGAAACTGAAACACCTACAATTAAAAATATCAAAAGAGCCCATTAAAAGCTTAAAATGTAATCCTAGAATTTGACATTTTTCTTTGTTAGTTATAAGCACAAAATACACATTTCTGTTGAGAAACCAAGAATGAAAACATCGATTATAGGTAAATATTTAAGGCAGTTTCCTTTCCTACTTGCCTCTTCATTCCCACTACCCATCTCAGAGGTAAAAATTGTGGTCACTGTCATTAATCTCAATAGATGTATACTCGAGGGTTTTGGAATGGGGACGAGGTAGTTTAAGGGGGAATGTCACATTTAGCTCTTTGTATGTATAAAGATAGCTCTTTGTTTGTAAAAAGCATATGATAGTTGAGCTTCACAGATTGTCTTCAAATAAGTGACGAAAGCTAAATTTCTTAACTGAGATCAGCCAAAACAAGACTCTTCCATGGAGGAGTGCTCGTTTCATAGCCCAGTCCCTTTGAGTCTCCATTCATTAAATGTAGTTTAAAAAAGTCGAAAAAGACCTATTTTAGACCAAATTTGAGTCTGTAGATACTAGAATGTTCAAGTGCATTTAGTTGGGAATAATATTTATATTTCAGAGGTACTCGTATGGGCACTTGAATATGTCCAGATGTGAGTGCCCCTTTGCAGACACATCTGTGCCACTTAATTTTTCCGATATTACAAAAATGACTAATATCAGTTTTTGCCCGTTATCTTTAGAACTGAATCATGGCTTTTCCTGTGTTATGAATTCTAGATTTTTAAAAATAAATAAATTTGAAGGTTTTAGTTTTTCTATTGAATTTAAAAGAAATACCTGACAACCTTAAACTTGAGTTGTACATTTTTGATCTCTTACCTATGCAGCACTTTATAACAAGAATTAACACTTGAGCATTTATCACATTTCTAGAAGAAACATAAATGTTGAATTCTGAATGACCTTCCAGTATTTATTCAAACAAATACCAGGTGGAGAAAATTTAAAAATAAGTACTTGTAGGATATAAATTTTAAAAAAATTTTTTTAATTTTTTTTTTTTTTTAATTTCTGTGGATGACAAAGAGAAAAGGGGATACTAAGAAAGTGAGTGGGTTGGGTTGTTTTTTTTTTTTTTTTAAGTACTAGTGGAAGATGTTCGATCAAAGTATATCACTGACTTGAAAGTGAAATTTAAACTGATTTTACCACATATAGGGGAACATCCTTCATAGGGCGCAGTTCAGGTACCTGTGGTTGGTTGGTCAGTTACTCCTCAGCAGTCTGGACCCAGATGTACCCTAGACATCTGTTCATCCATCACCTGGGGCTTGCAATTGGAAATCTGGAGGCCCCCAAATGCTATTTTGCATGTAATTAAAGTTAGAGGACATGTTAGGAAAAGCTGTTCTGACTGAGTAGAAAACAAATAATTGTATTCTGTTTCTGATCTTCATTTATAGCACCAGCAACAAGTGGTGCAGGCTGTGGAACGGGCCAAGCAGGTGACCATGGCAGAACTGAACGCCATCATTGGGGTACGTGGCCTTTCCATTTTAGCTCTGATCTTAGTATTATCACCAGTTCTCTTGCTCTCTCTCTCTTTAAATTTTGTTCCACCAAAGGGGCAAAAGGCAATAGACAACCACAAAGTGAAATTAAGTACTTTGCCTTCAATCTCCTGTGAAATTCGATGGCCTCCTCAGAAACTTTGGATCACATTCTCACCAATTTAAGTTGATGTTTCTGAAAATTCTCCCCTGCGGAGAGTGTTCTTTTTCATATTACTTTTTGCAGGCAGCTTCTGTTGCAAAGCTAGACTAGGGTGGGGGAAAAAAAAAAAAGGTACAGATTATCCTGATGTTAAAATGACCCGGTTTCTTTTTTATCTGTTCTCAAATGATGTGGAGTGTCTTAATATCATTTTTAGTAAAATGTGTGTTTTCACATCTTCCCTGCTACTTTTCCTTCCCTGTGATGAGTGGTTCTTAAGGGCTCGTGTCCATTCGTAGTAGAAATAATAGATGAACTGAACTTTTTTGAAAAATGAGTGGCCCCGTTAGAAAATTCTTCTTGGCAATGGTGGTGTTAGTGCTGCATCGAAATCCTGCTGCATTTCATG